>NC_141397.1:19954339-21161839 GCF_034619465.1 Leptosomus discolor
CTTGGGAAAAGTAGCTCATGTGAGAAGATTATCCTAAACTCCATGCAGTTCTCACAAGCAAGGGCAAAAATAGTTTCCCAGCTTCAGTTACAGCTGCCTCTAGAAGAGTTAAAAGCCTAAGATGAAGACTGGACACCCCTCTCCCCAGTAAAGAAAGATTCATTTTATTTGGGAGCTTATTGAATCAGTGAATTATACATTGAAATCTTTTGTACTGAAAAGCAGCCAAGTTTGCCATTGAGTACTTTGTTAACAAAAAATAAATGAATGGCTGCAGCAAGGTGTGTTGCAATAATTATTCTTGAGCAGAGAGGGCGGCACAGATCCCGACCCCAACGCCCTGCAGCAGTGTAAAGCATGGACACAGGCACAGCACGCAACATGCAGTGGCAGGATTTTCTTCCTCTGCTCACCTTATCCAGAGGCTGATAGGCACCACAAACACCCTGAAAGGCTGTGGCTCAGTTTACCATCTCTTTGCAGACAGTTTTAAGCAGGTTTTTTTAAGAGGGTGATGGATAAGCCGGTAAATGTGTGCAGCTGTTGGTAGAGTTCATCTCTCTGATGATATCTAGTGGGATCTAAGAGGCAATAATAAGAAGGAGAGGATTCAAGTCCAAAGTTTCAGTGTCCACCTGCAGTAAACCTACTGTTTTCAGATGGTGCAGGATTCTCACATCTGCTTCAGTTTCAAACACTAAAAGAGCATTTGTCCTTCATACCCTGCCAAGTACTTTCACCACCACTCGTGCTCTTTGTCACGCACTTCTATCCCCAAATATTTGTAATTTGAGCTGCTGTGCTGTACTCAAAGGCTCTCCCCAAACCCAGCCCCCAGAGCTTGACCCCCTGTACTTATCAATTTGTCCATTGTGGCAGAATATGACTCTTCGTATGGCAGTGTTTGCAGCGTGGAGATCTTTGGTGATGTCGGAGCATGCCTCTCACTTTCGAGTGTTGGACATCCCTCTTTGGCCGCTCCAGTGTCATTCAGGAACCTCATTCTGCTGATTCAAACTGAGAAGAGAACAAGGATAGAGCCAGCAAAATGTTACAGTGTGGATTTGAAATCTTCTTTCTCATGCTTCTTGACGGTTGTCTCCGCAATGAAATATCATAGACTCCATAACACTTTTCCTTATGCCAAATCTTATTTTGTTATCTTAAATGGGAAATAATGCCTTTTTTTTTTTCCAAAGGAAACACTACACACCCCCCTTCAAATGAGGTGGGATTGAAGTTTCAGACCCTAGTTTTGCTTCAAGATATAAACAAGCTTCAGATAAAAATTCCCTTATCAAATACACCCTGGAGGTTATGGCTCTAGGGCTGTAAGTGACAGCCATAAGCCCTGTCTCAAGTCTTTTAAACATACAAATCTTCTTTACTGTAATTGCATCATCTTTCAATAGCTCTGAATTTGATCTGTTTGAAAAGTAAGTGTGTGACAATTGTAAAGCAACAAAATATTAAGGCAAAGTCTTATGTAAAATCTGTGCAATGTGAAATTATTTGTGATGCAAATGAGCTTGCAAACACAACCCATCCGCTCTGCTTCGATACTTTTTTGACAATTCAGCGCATTATTTATTTGGTTAAATAATTTTCTGACCTTCCGCTTGCTCTCCTTCCCCAAGGAAATAACCTTGACCTTTTTGCTTTTCAGAGGAATCCTTAAGAGTGGCTTCTGAATGAAAACACATTGGAATAGGAACAAACACTAAGCATGCTGTAAATGAAAGCAGTTCCATGTCAAGAGGCTCCAAAGTCTTGCTAAGCATCGCAAGGAGCACTTCTGCTCCTGAGAGGAAAGGGAGACTTCATTTTTCCAGGCGACGCAGACAGTGGGAGGAAGGATTCAATAACAGTGGTAAATAATCTGTTGTTTCAGGTAGTTTCCCTTTAGCTTTATGTGCTAGCTAGCCCAGCCACGGCAGAAATGCTTCCTAAGTTGCACTAGGTAGCAAGGTATCCATTGTGTGCCCCAATTTAGGCAAATCCCATGTGCTCTTCCAGGCATGACCATGGCTATCAGCATAAAGCATCGCGAGCTGGAGGGATGTCTAACACTCAAAAGTGAGAGGCATGCTCCAACCTCACCAAAGACCTCTGTGCTGCAAACACTACCCTCCAAAGTGCCATTTTCTTCCATGATGGACAAATTGATAAGTACAGGGGTCAAGCTGTGGGGGCTGGGTTTCAATAGAGCCTTTGAGCACAGCACAGCAACTCAAATTACAAATATCTGGGGATAGAAGTGCACAACAAAGAGCACAAGTGATGGTGAAAGTGCTTGGTATTGTACTGTCTATATTCAGCCTGTACCCAGGGCTGGACAGTAACAATGGTTCTATCACCCAGTGAACCCCCACCAGACAGGGCAGGGAATCAGGAAAAAGAAGAGAAGACCCATGGGTAGAAGTACAACAGATTTAGTGAAAACAACACCAGTACAAACAGAAATGTACTTAGCTAAATGAACATGCTGTTGTCACAATCTACCGCAGAGCAGGCCTCAGCAAAAGCCAGAGGAGGAGCAGAATGAACCTCAGCAGGAAACCCACAACAACTCCCTTCTTAGCAAACCTTCCCCCTCTATAATGCCCAGGACATTACGGTGTGGGCTACCCCTGTAGCTCACTCAGGTCAGCTGCCCTGGCTCACTCAAAACTGCTAATGGCCTGCCTAGCATGGCTGGGCTGTGGTTCTGTCCCAGCCAAACCAGGACAAGTATGAAGGACAAATGCTCTTTTGGTATTTGAAACTGAAGCAGATGTGAGAATCCTGCATCATCTGAAACCTGTAGTTTCACTGCAGGTGGACACTGAAACTTTGGACTTGAATCCTCTCCTTCTTATTATTGCCTCTTAGATCCCACCAGACTGGACTGTGCATGCCCCTCTGGGCAAGGCAAGGCACAGCTAGGGCGATGCTTAGCTTTCACAACTGAGAGGAGGGAAGACTCAGCACTCAAGCAGAAACATTTTCAGAATCAAGAATATAAAAAGAAAAGAAAAAAAAACCCCGAACTTTCAGAAGTCTCACAGCTGCTATTGCTGATCATGTGTGTGACTCAGAGGGTAGACTGTACGCTATAAATGGAAATGGGTTACTTGCAATTTGACTGATAATGTCTTAGTTTTTGTAAGAAAAATGTCTTTTGAAGAAATACTATAGTGGGGTGGCAAGCTGTACCATATGTTCTTAGCTGCAGCTGACTTTATAATACATCTCAGCTACACTTTAAACTGTATAGCGCTGATTGCATTGTAACTCCTATGTCCTCTGCAGATAAAGTTATAGAAATATAATGATTTCGCTTCAGATACATGCCGGCACTGCCTATACTATTTCAAATCATCAGACAAGAGAAGAGCACCTGCTTGCCTAGGCTTTCCCTGCTTGTTTACCACCTTCTGTACCACAGTGAGGGAGGCTTGCAGGTCCCCCAGGGAAAGTAAGCACCAAAAATAAAAATCCGTGCCTGCTGGAGCTGTGCTTTGACTGTGTAGTACTTTGTGGCAAAAGATGGATGTCTTAGCATAGGGCAAAATTAGTAACTACAGCTGCTTGAGCCATTCTTTCAGAGAGCTAACGGGGGAGGGAACAGCCAGGAGAAAATCTGTATGATGCCCCCCCCTCCTCCCTGAGGGAAAATAGGTCTGGAAATGATGGTCGTTGAATCCTAAATTCATCTGAAAATGGCTTGTCTGTTGGGAAATTCCTTGGACCAACTCCTGCTTTACCTCCGGGAAATGCTGACACCATTCGCAAGAGCTGTGGTCTGGCCAACACCCCCTGCGATTAAATTTTGATATTGCAAGAAGGTTGAAGCCATCTGAAGTGCTGTGGTGTGGTCTACTGGCAGTGCCTTGCTGGGTCAGAGCTAGCAAAACCCTGCCTCTCACTGTCTCTGGATAAACTAACTGGCAAGATATCTATCTGCACTTGAAAGCCTGGCCGTGTATTGACATTTGCAGGGAAAACAATTTGTCACTGTAAAGCTGTCTCTATGTGGTGAGCCATAGAAAACAGTTGAAAAATAACTTTCTTCCTGAAGATTTTGATGCAGTGTCTTTGGTGGCGATTTTACCAGCAGGCCACCTTCACCACTGCTTTATATATGATATTTTAATGTAGGGCTGGACCGGATGGTTGTCACTCCAGAAAATCTGTTTGCACCACGCAGTTGGCCTCCATCCTGGGATGTTCAGGTGCCTCAAGGGCTTTAACATGTTTTATGGCAGAGAACTGCTTTAGAATCACTGGGGAGTGGCAGGCATCACAGCATAAGAAGTCCCTAAGTCCCTGTACCTTACCCTTTGCAACCTCCTACAGCCTACATTGCTGTTCCTCTACTGCCTTTCGCAATAAGTTTGGAGTGGTCCTGCATATTAAGCCAGGTCTTGGCAGCCCTTCCCCTGGCTGCCTCCACCCTGTCTCTCTGCCTTCATGCAGTATTTTATTTTTTTCATGATAGTGCAGCTTGGGTACTGTGCTAACCTATGCCTGCCAGGACTGGCCAAAGCCTCAGGCAGGGTAAGTGCCCCAGCTGTGTTTTTCCAGTGGTGGCCAGGGCAAGTTTTCCTGATTCCCCAAGTGCCCCCATTAGGTGCTAGGGTGATATCCACTGCACAGCCGGGTAGAGTGGCATTACACACATTACCTCGGGGGTTCAAAAAGGGACCATGCCAAGGCAGAGGGCTTGATCTTTCTGCATCCTCGTAAGCAAGGTTGCCTTGAAAGGTTACCATTTAACCCACATGCTGATTGCAAATCATTTTATATAAGACCAATGATGAACAAGCAGGAAAAAATGCTGTGAGAGATAGCAAGATGTGATGGTTTATGCATTGCAACATCACACACCTCCTTTATATACATATACATATACATATATATAAGCCTGAATGTATTGAATCTACTTTATGGGGTAAGGAATGCACAGGCTAAAGGTTGAAAGGAAAATTTAATATCACATTTAAACAATGACTCAGTGACTTGCAGAGGTAATTCCTGATGTGCTGGATGGGTCAGCACCAAAGCGGGACTGAGTGTGACTCAGAGGTGTGGGGAAGGGAGGTGAGGGATGGGGAACGTGCCAAAGCTGGGAGAGGATGGGGCTTTGAGGGTGGGATGGCAGGGGGAGCAAGCCCTTGGAAAGCTCTGTGAGCTGGAAGGGTACTGTGGCAAGGGGCTGAGGGGTAGGTGAGTGCCAGTGGCCATGGCAGTGGATGATGAGAAGATATCTCCTGTCCCCAGTTGATGGAAGCTCTCATGAGCTCCTAAAATTCGGGGAAATAACTCTGGGAGCAAAGCATAAATGGAAGTGTGTGTGGCAGGAGTACTGGCTCCGGGGAAGGACCCTCATAAAAAAATCCCCCAAACAAGGGGTGGAGGTGTCACATGGCGGGAGGGGCAGGACAGGGACAAGGGCACCACAGCCATACCGTATCTGCTGCCTCACAGTGTGCCATCCCTCAAGCAGTGGGATGGCACTGCTGCTGCTCGCTGCCTTGCCAGAGGTTTGTAACATCTGTAAGTAGGGGAAGGTAAGGTGGTGCTTTTCCAAGGGTGGACTGCTGTGAACTGTTGTGTTTTGTCTGGGTGCTGCCATGGTAAACCAGGAGTAAACCAGAAGGCAGTAGAGGGCCTAGACCATGAAATGCGCCTTCATATCCTGTGGTATCAGAGCCTGAGCTCAAAATAAGAATTTTGCTAAAGCCAACCTAGAGATGGGAGTCTGTCAGCAGGCCAGAAGTAAGAAGCCGATTTATTAAAAAAGGCAGCACGAAGCTTGTGGTCCCAAATACTGCTAAAGATGACACCTTACGCAGCTCAACTACCCAAGGCTTCTCCAGGAGGCAGCTGTGAGACAGCCAGGATGTGACCCATACAGTGGTCAGCTCTGGGGGATATCTACACCGGTGCCAACCACGGGGAGAGATGGACCAAGGCGGACCAACAAAGGAAAATGCCCTTATGGATGGGAAGGGATCTGGAAGCAAACTGGGCACACAGTCCTATTATGCTCACATGGCTTGGTCCTTCCACAGCATGGAAAGGAGCATGCGGGTAGAAATGATGTTGCGGGGGAGTCTGCTGCTGCCAGCAGTGTGGGAAACACAGCTCATCTGAGTGCTGGGAGGACCTAGACCACTCAGCAGCAGCCAGGAGTGAGCCATGAGGCCATGTTTTGTGGATGATGCTTCAGTGTGCAATGTAAATTGGCGAATATCTAACAATTACTTTGCCTCCTGGCAAGAAGACATGGGATCTGAACGAATAAGTGCCCATTGGCTGCAGAAGAGAAGACCTGTCAGAGATCTGTTTGCTTGAAGGAGTCAGTCTTTTCTGTCTCCTGTGAGGTTTTCAGGTGTGATCCACTCATGACGTACAGTAGACGCAATTTTATTGCAATTTGCACACACTTGTTTTGATACACCTCAGATGAAGTATAGTAGGGGAGAATAGTCTTCACACCAGTATTCACCAAATTTCATCAGAGTACTTGTACTTCTATTCTAATTTCTTTGGCAGGCACGGAGGAAACATAGGATTTGCCTAGAGTGGGAAAAGAAAGCCTGCATTACTATCAGGTTGGGTACCAATGCTATTCCAGACTGCTGTATATTATTATCCAAACATCATTTTTCTCCCTCAGTGCTTGTGCCAGCAGTGGTGTTGATGGAGCAGCCTATGGAAAGGACTGGTTCAGGTCAGCAGAGAGGTTTTGCAAAAATGATGGCAAAGGTGTTTTCCCTCTTTCTCAAGCACAAAATGACAGCTGAGTCTGGAATGGACACTTTTTGGTTAAAGCATCCTCTTGTAGCTTACCAGGAAACACGAATATTGGAAGGAAAGGAGCCCTGTGTTGCTACCCTGGCCTGTGGGTTGACCCCTTACAAGCCCTGCTGTCCTGCTCCATCAGAGCAACATGCAGCAGCATGTTCGCTGCCTGCTCCCCCATCATTGAGATATCATTTAATATTAAGATGCAGAGGACCAGAGACCTCAAAGGCAGCAAGGGAAGATTTACGGCAGAGTGTCTGTCAGTTGCTTTGGTCTAATTAAATGGCTCCTGCCTCCTTGACTCGGTTCCAGTGCAGTGGAGCTTGACTTGTTAAACACTAGGGAAGCATCCTGGCTGCTCACTGTTACTAATGCCTCAGTCCTAAAGTGTGACTGTTTGGCTGAAATAAGCTGTAAAAACCTGTTGTGGCCTTCCCATTCACCTTTGCAGGTAGCCAGACATCTCTCCTGGTGGGTGCCCGTCCCTGGGACAGCAGCAACAGAATCCGTGGACAAGGGGCACCACATGTGGGCAGACGAATGTGGGGCTAAATGCTGCACCTGCGGGGCCACTGCCACCCTTGGACCCTTTTTGGAGGTGTAGGCACTTCTCCTCTTCTCTGCCTCCTTTTCAGAGGGGACAACAGGGAGCTGGCGGTAGAAGAGCACTCTGGAGGTAAGGACCAAACCCCAGTAGTGGTCCCATGAGGTCCTCTCCATGTGACCCCATGCCTCTTGGGCAGGGGTCCTCCCCTCTTTGCCCAGAGCCACACTGCCTCTCCTGGGGCACCTCCCAGCCTGCCCTGCTGCTCTCCAAATTTCTAAACATCTGGAAACAGAGCCAAACGAGTTGTTCCCAATGAGTAACTCACCCAACACCCTCAGCCCATTTTTTCATGTCAGTGAAATAAGGAACAGGTCACGGTTTGAGTAAATGTGCCTATTAGCCTCAATCACTTGAATTATTTTTGATTACAGATTATTATTTGTGTCTTGTTAGCAAATTGGTTGGTGTGAGTCGTCAGAGCACATGCCATCTAATTGGCCATTTACATCATACGTTATTGCCTCCCTTCCCTGATTGGATGAATCAAATTTTATTAAACAGCAGCCTTCTTTCTCTCTTGTTTGCAGATGATGCATGAACATTTGTAGCTACTTGGCAATTCTGTTGTGAGACAACAAAAGAGCTTTTCAAAATGCCAGGAGAGGAAATACAGTGTGAATACTCTTGCAAATATTTACTTGTGCTCTTATTTGCAGTGTTTTATTGTGTAATGGATTTAATGATGTTATTTATCAAATAATTACGATTGCTCTCTTTAATGAATTTAAATTTAACTAAGTAATTTCCAGAAATATCTGTCAAAATTAAAAGAAAACTCCAGTGCACTAAATGCACAAGATAGGGGAAACGATTATAAATAGTCATAGATATATGGTGCTTAGATATTGTACAAATGTGTGTTTCACAAGCATCTCAGAGGAAAAACAAACACAGAGTTACCTCAGATATAATAACAAATTAGCAAATACTAAATCTCCACTTCTTCAATTTGGCAGCACCGAGTTAGGATGCAGTGAACCGGCCTTTTCACTGCAAGCAGCGCTGTGCAAAGATGACCACCTGTCAAGGTCTGTTTCTTCAAGACAGATCTCCGACAGAAGTTGTATTTTAGAAACCTGAGATGTTTTCAGGGTTTGAGTCTGTTTTCACAAACAGGGCTGCCTCATCCTTGCAGCCTTCCCAGCCCTGCCTTGCAGCAGCAGCCCCCAATGCCACCCCTCCGCCTGTTGGGGAGCTGTGGCTGGAAGCAGAGGTGAAGACACTATCCTTCCTACTTCTTTTCTGCTATGCATTATACCTGTGAAGTTTCCAGCATCCGCAGAGATAATTTCTTCCTACCTGTTATACCTTTGTTGGAAAACAAGAACTATAAGAAAATGTTGAATTTTGGAGGTGTTCAAGAAAACATGGGCAAGCATAGTAAGAGCTCCCCAAGATGGGCAGCAGTTGTGCTTTTCATGTTTTTCCTTGAAGGATCTTCAAGGATGTGCTCCTGAAATGCTGAAGACAAGGTCAGTCTCCAAGCTCAGTCCCTTTCCCTGGAAGCTGTGGGCTGGACATCTTCCAGTGGCAGTGACTTGAAAGGCTCCATTCGTATGTCTATTAAGTCACTGATCTGAAAGTGGTGGGCTGCAAAAGTCCCTCAAAATCTAGATCTATGAAAAAGAAGGAATGAGGACTCGTTCTCAGCCTAGTCTGAAGGGATGCCTAGCAAGCGTCAGAGAACAGGACCATCTCCAAAACACCCGAGTTTCACTGAAATCAAACACACTCTCTCCTCATCTGATTAAAATGGAGGTACTGCCTTTTTTCACACTGCTATTTTCACTCATGCCTTGTTTGAATACGCAACACCCGCCTCTATTTCCAAGGAGTGCAGTAAATGTGGACTCTTGGAGAGCCAAATTCCTCTTTATGAGCTCTGAAACACCCAAATCTTCGAAGCAAGAAATATTTCCTCCAGCTATCCATGCATGAAGTTGATTTATGACTAGTTTTCTGTTAAAACCATTGTAATTTTATGAAATGATAGCAGTATTGATTCTAGCAAGAGTTTCACTTTGCCGAAACTACCAGGGTAGAGGGACTAAATGTAGCCTTGGAGTGAATAATATAGCTTTCCACTTTATCAATTCCGTCTGTTTTGCTCCCCACCTTCACTTAACAACCTACATCTCTTCTTTCCATCCTTCTTTTCCCTTTAAGGCACCAGTCTTTTGCTGCAGTTTACATATTTTCTTACCTGGGAACTCTGAGCAGCATCAAAATACAATCTGAGCAATGAATAGACTGCTCAATATCTCCGAGGGGTTCATCTTGCAGTGTGGGAAGTTGAATTCTGTCTCTGAAAGATAGTGAATTACGGAGGTGAAAGATGATTTTTCTTTTTTCACGGAAAAAAATATTTCTGGTTTTTTTTTTTCTTAAAATACCAAGTGAGCAAAAATATTTGCTTAGAAGAACTAGGAAGTTCCCTAACCTGGGCTAGATTCTGGTCTCAGTTACATTGATATGAATGAAGATAAACTTTACTGAAGACAATGAAAATATCTTGGCATAAAACTGGTCTGAAGACCAGTTCCACAAACAGACAAATCCTCCCTTGTGTAGGAGAGAAACACAGGGGAGTTGGATGACATTCCTGGACCGGTAACCTCAACAATATCCTATTTTTGAGAATAAGCAGAAATTGCAGATGGACTCCATACACACTCTGTCCACAGTCCCTGTGTGCAGGTGTGGTTGTGTTTCCATTTCTAAAATCAGAGTGAAAAAAAGCAGCAAATACAAATGCTTCAGTGGCACTACTAATTCAGCCATAGGCACAGCATGTATGTCAGCATAAATCTTCAGTAGCCTAGCCAGCTACTGAAACTGCTGCTTCTGCATTTGCTTTCTCTGTACTGACTTGAAGAAAGAAATTTCAGAAAACCAGAGGGCTATAAAAGTGTTAGGAACAAATGCTGCTCAGAAAAATTAAGAAAAAGCTAAATATGTTATTTTTCTGGGCATACATACAGCACAGATTTATTTTTGCAAATGGACCATCCGAGGCTCTGTAAGCACATTAGATGTTTGAAGATTTTTGAGGAAGTGCTCAGGGAAAAAAGTGACAAATAATGTAAAGAGATTTTAGCATGATGAAATGATAGTTTGGATTCTACCACAGGAAACGTGGTTTAAAGTAAAGCTGAGATGTGCTGCCTGTCTCCAAAATGCTGCACATAGCAGTGGGGGTCCAGCATGGGGACATACATCACCAGCCAGCACATGGGGTCAGGTTTGAAGGTGGAGGTGGGCTTCTGCCTCTGTGCTGGTGCTAAACAGCTCCATGGTGGCCATGAAACCCTACTGCCTGCAGCCTGTCCCCTTAGCCCCAGGGAGAGGGAAAGGCACGTAATCGCTCAGCAGCTCCCGTCACAAAGAAAAAAAAACCTCACATCATGATGCAGGAGGGAGAAGGCTCCTGCTTGAGAACCAAGCCAAGCATGAAATTAGTATTTCCTTTACAGTAAAAAAAAAAAAAAAAGAAAGAAAAAGAAAAAGAAAGGCTGTAACATGGGAATAAATGTAAACTTGATGTGGGAACGGGCTTTGAATCTCTTTGTGAGAAGGGGAACACTTTGGCTGGCTCACTTCTCTCCCTGTTAAGCATCATGGCACCAAAGAGGTCTAGGACAAGTCACACAGTTAGATCCTGATACACAACGTGATACCCAGGTGAAACTCCTGTAGGTCTTGTATTCCAGCTCCCTCAGCAGCACCTCACCCAAAAGGCATAGACAGGGCCCGTGCAGAATTTCAGACCCCCAGGAATGGGTTAGCTCCTTTCCCCTGGCTCTCAGCACCGCTTGGCAGGCCACCAGCTGCCAAAAAACACTGCAGAAAGCTGGTGGGGCTTCAGAAGGGCTTTCCTGTGGACAAAAGGGCAGCAGTGCTTGTGCATTGGTACACATTTTTACTTCCATGGCTGGGTTTCATGTAGTCATTCGTATTTCTTCATCCCTCTGTTCACTTTAAGGAACCATTCCAAAAAGTCTCATGTTTGGAACCTTCAGCTCTGGGACTGACCAAAACTGGGGTGTGAAACTAAAGCCTGGGCAACCCAAGAGGTATGGGATTTAATCAAAACTGCATCTTGATTGAAAATGGCACCCTCCCTTTTTCCCAAATGAAAATTTCTCAGGAAATTTTATTTTGTTTGTGTTTTCTCCCCTCTTTTTTTTTTTTTTTTTTTTGACAGCCACATCTCAGCACTGCCCTACCCTTCCCTGCCATCTGTGGTCTCCCGGGGAGGAGCTCTGCATCCCCCGAGCCCAGCGCAGCGTGGCTGGCATGTTTCTCCTGGCCAGTTCAGCGCAGGAGCGGAGATCCCTGCAGCATCACTGATGCTCCCCAGGGAAGGCAAACTCTTGGTTTTGCTGTGACTGCCAAGTAGCTGAAGCAAAGCAAGCGAGCAGCGGGGACTGGCAAACACCCTGGGTGGCAAGCAGAAGCACAGCCTGCCTCCAGTGGGGAAGAGCCTCACCCACACAGGATGGGCACGTTTTGGAAGGTGTCAGCATGGGCAGTGGGCAGGTAAATACCCAATGTGTCATGCACGTAGTGCCTTTACCCGTGAAAGGCGTGGGATGAAGGAGGGAGAGATGGCTGTTCTGTGACAGAAATGAATGACCCAGCTTTGCCCATTTTGGGCACAATACACAAGGGAAGAAAGCAAAATCATGGAAAATGTAGTGAAGTTTTCAGCCCAAGGAAAAAAGCTAAATAAATTCCTATGGCTTTTTTGGTTTTGAAAAGCTTGTGTTTGGGAAATCTGCTTGAAACTAGGCTTATCCCACCTAGTGTCCTCCTGCCTCTGCTGGGTTGAGCTGTCACTGGTTCATGAGGTCTGATGTGCTGCAATGCTGCTGCTTGGTGCATTGCCTTTTTTTTTTCCTGCCATCCATCCAACATTTTGGTCACTTGTACATACTGAAGCACAGCTCTGCATTGAAAAGCCAGTCTCCTTCTAAGTCATCAGGCTGCTCCTCCTCTTAGCTGGGAACCGAACGTGCCTGTTTAAAAAGTCAAAACACATCCCTTTTTTCCCTGCAACTGCTATTTTAGAGACAGCCCAGCCAGTGCAACAGGATCTGGACTCCTGCAGCTCTACAGTATCTACTTTTTCCAAAAAATGCTGTGCTAGATGGGGTCTGACAGGAGGAAGTGGCTGGGGTGAGGAGCCACTCAGTGTGCTTGGGGTACCTACCAACCCTGGCAGGCTGCTGTCCCCCTCCTGCCCTCAGTACACCCACAGGCCTTTAAACTCCATGAAAGCTCTTTGATTTTGGAGAAAATAATAATTAAAAAGAAAAAGCGGAGGAAAATTCCTCCTTGATTGCTGAGGCGTGATGGCAGGACCCCTCCTCCCCGGCAGGTTTCTTTCCCTGCCGAAGCACTTAATCAGGCCGGCCTCGCCGCCTCTGGCAGCCGCCGCCCCCGCAGCAGCAGCAGGTGCCCACCGAGGTGGCCTCGCAAAATCTCCTCATCACCTGCAAACGGCCCTGATGATGGCACAGCAGGCGCCGAGCGAGGCCAGCTCTTCGCAAGCGCAGAGGAGCTTCACTGGCGGTGCTGGAGCTTCCCATCTCTCACCAGTGTTGGCAGGATGGAGGCTGCTCTGCCACCACTCCGGGCAGCGCCCTTGGGCTCTGGCCGCCAGCTGCTAACGCTGAGGATGCTCAGCCCTGAGGCCTGGTGCTGGCAGTGACGGCACAGCCCAGCACTCCCCAGTTTTGAGCGGGAGGGCATGTAGCTCCTTGGATGGTGAGGAAACACTGGGATTTCAGAGGAAAGGAGGAATCAAAGGGCCACTTGTGGCACAAACTGACTTGACTGCTGTTTTCCTGGTGTTGCACCTCCTTTTTGCTTACAGCCACAAGGCTGGGCGGGTACTCACTGCTTATCGTCTGGGACGTACTTTCATGTATGGTGCCCATATGGGGCCCTATTCCTAACCTGCGCCAGCCTTTACGAATGACAGTAGAAAGCACAACTTTGGCACAACCCTAGTGCTTTCGCCTTGGCTTCTGTACCATGAATACTGGTGCTTTCCCATGACCCACAGCTCTCTGCCCCAGGCTTTACGAGGGTTATGTGGCTGCCCTCCCAACTTTACTCGAGGTGACGTGATTACAGTCCCTGTCTCCTCTGGATAAATGTCTTCAGTTGCTCAGCAACCTCCATACCAGGATTAAATTAACTTTGATTACAATTACAGACAGCACGAATCAGCCCGCACCATCAGAAGAAAGCAGAGCATGGGCTGTTTTTTTCTGGAGGATTTTCTTTCCAAAGCACATCTCTCAGGGGGAAATCTCTTCTCCCCCCTTTGCTTTGTGCTGAGCGTGGATGCATCCAAACCCTGACACTTTAAATGCACAGTGGGATTGAGCACAAAAGAATTGATTTACATACCTGAAAATACTTCCCTGAGTGAGGAAGGAAAGCAGAGAGGCCCAAGTGCTGAAGGCAGCTTTGCTCTTACACCAAGGTCTCAGAACTTCTTCTGGTGAAAGGATAAGCTTAAATACAGCTACTCATCACCCCTATAGGGCCCTCGCTGTCATCTCCTCCAGGTCCTCCATTTAATATATAGGGATGTGCAGCTATTATATATAGCTCCACAGCTCCCTGGAGCAGGCTTCCCGGCTTGGGGGGGAGCATTTCCAAGGACACCTTGGGCAATGAGGGGTTGCGGGTGACTGACCGCACTGGGATCAGACCTACTGGGCACAAAGCCAGAGGGTTAAACATCTCTATTTGCTGTTTGTGCTGTTCTCTGCCCGCACCTGGAGCAGACCTGCCCGGCAGGCAGGATGTTGTTGTGGTGCCCGGTGTCTCTCCTGGGATGCAGTGGGCTATGCCTGTACTGGCAGAAGACACTCCTGCCCAGGCCTCAGCCCCCTAGAAAACTGAGGGTTGCCTGAAGCAGTGCCTGTTTGCTCCTGGCCTTGGGGAGATCAGGCTGCTCTGCTCCCTGCTCTTGCACCTCTTCATTTCACCACCTCCTCTCAGCCAAACCAGAGCCTCTCTTTCCCTGGCTTTCCCTCTTCTTCAGCTCATCATGCAGGAGAGCTGAGTGCTGGCCACCAGCAGCCTGTAGAAGACCTGCTGGCACGGCCCTGAAGTGCCTACTGAGCTGTTTCTTCAGATAAGAACCTCCTTCATGTAGGGGGAGAGGAAAACAGTGCAGATCAGTGCATCAGTGTGGGAACCAGGACCAGCAGCACCATCGAGAGGCATGTAAAGTGTAGTTAAAATCGAGGTTGGCTTGCTAAATGCCTCAGTAGAGGGGCAGCTTTCTTCTTTCCCTGGGTGAGGAGGAAGAGGAGGAGAGGGCAGGGCATGGCAGGGCAGGGCAGCAGTTTTTGCTCCTCTCCATAGTCCCCTGGCCAGGAGACTTTTGCCAACTCAGTAGGTAAGGGCATCATCTGCTACAGGAATTGGCCAGCAGCAAATGACTGCTCCCAAGTGGGAGTGGGGAAGGAAGTGTGGAGGCTCATTAAATTTAATGTAATTACTCTGGACTTACAGCAACAAAGGAATTTGGCTTTCTCTCTTTTTCCCTCGTCCCTGCCTTAATCTTCAATGTTATAAGGGTCTGGTCATACCAGCCTGGGATCCAAAGCGGCTCTCTGCAGCTTCTCCTTAAACAGGGATGTTCCTGGACTTGCACAGGCAGAGGTAACATGGCAGAAAAATTTATAGATAAGCCTAAAATTTGGCCAAGGTTTCTACTGTGCAGAGGTGTGATGCCAGCAGCTGCTGTCCTGGCATCCCCTGCTGGGTAGTTCCCTGTGCTGCCGGAGCCACTGCCCTCCCAGCTCTGCCAGGGAAGGGTCAGAGCTGCTCCTTCACCACCTGCCCATCAAGTGCACAGGAGGCATGGCCCCAGATGCCTGGGATGCACCACCTCACATGCATCACCTGCAAAACAGTTGGAGAAGCATCAGCCAGGATGTCCTGGGGAGGCTGGGATATGGGGGCTTTCATCCACCCACTCCTCCCTTCCCAGCTCTTGGTTTTGCCTCCCTTGCTTACTGCTGGAGGAGACAGAGGTGGCTAAAAAGCTGTGGCAGTGCTGTCCTGCTCCCCTGGGCACACACCTCTCCTCAGCACCCTGTGCACCGAGGCTGCAGCCCTGTCCTGGCATAGAGCCCCCGAGGCTCCGAAAGCTTGTCCATGCAAGCCAGGCTGGGGCCATCTCCTACTGGAGGCCTTCATGGGTTACATAGGCAGGTCCCTGTGCTGTGGCAGTGGGTAGCTACCTGCACCCTGGGAAAATGCGTGGTCATCATCTGTCACTGCTTACAGCTGTCTTTCAGTATCTGTTTTCTCTCTCTCTTAAGTGTCTTGATGTTTCCTGACACTTTCACCTTCCTCTTCCTTGTGTGCACCCAAGGGAAAGTGCCTTTGACTCACATTCCCATTTCACTGTGACGCATTTCAGACCTGCTGCAGCCTGCTCTGACACTTGCCTGAGTGTAGCACGTCAGATATGCCACAGTTTGACAGGATTTGCCTTTCCTAACATTATTTCTTACGAGAGGAGCCTTGCACAGTCCATCTCTCACAGACTTGGTCAAACAGTCCACTCTGATCTTGCAGCCATCAAGAAGTTGCAGTTCCTAGGGTCAGGTTGGACTTTCACACAGCTTAAATTTGGCTTTCTTCTGTACATTGCTGCACTCTTTGCAAATATCTCACATCCCTGTTTGTTCCAGCAGGACATATTCTATGGCTGATCTGTCTCTAGGAGTGTAAGGTTTATCTGTTTCATGCTGCCAGCTCTATGTTTGTTCGCATTCCTGAGCAGCGTCCTTTAAACAAAGTCCGCATCTGTTTACACTGCTCCTCATTTTCTGATGATGGAAGCAGCATAGGACACTTGGTCTTTGCAGCCTGGCCACTGCCAATTTGCCACCTTCAAGCTGCCTGGCACCCAACCCTACTTAGTGCTTGGTAGGAGTGCCTGGATCCTCCTGCCAGAGAAGCAAAGGCACAAAGCAAGGGTGACAGGGTCAACCTTTTCTTCCACTGACTATCTGTGTTGTACCCTCTATGTCCCACTTGTGTGGAAGACAACTCCCACTCCACACACTCGTAGAGTCACTGTTACTGTTTTGCAGACAGGCAGTGCAGTCAGCCATGCCTCCTTCCTGGCGCTTCCTCCCAGCTGGTGATCAGGCTGTGCATCCACTGGCACCAACGATGCCCCATGGTAACCAGCTGTCTCCTCCCTGTGCCTCTCAGGGATCTGCTGCAGAAAGACCCAGGCCATTGTCTCTGTACTGGTGATGCTCAGAGTCCCTCCTCCATGGTGATGCACGGCAGCACTAGCAGGTCTACCTGGCCCCAGAATGTCAGGGCTTAGCCATACATACCGTCTTCTTGACACTTCCAAGTGCAGGAAGTGGACTTCTTTTCTTCCTGCTGCTGGTCACCAAAGTCAACTGTCTGCCTGCTACAAAAAGAGAGATTGAACTATTGCTTACAAAGACATGTCTGTCTCAAGGGCTTTTGTGATACCTTTGAATCGTTGCTCCAGCAGCAGTGACGGAGCCAAAACAAGATGCCCAGGTGTACTCACTTCCCCTTCCCATGTCTCAACAGCTGTGGAAACACTGTTCCCGGCCATGCAATCCACACGTGTCAGCCTACAGCCTCCATTGAAGGTGCTGTCTGTCCTCTGTTTCCCTTTGAGGAGGGAGTGTCCACGGCATCCATTTCTCCTACGCAGATAAACACAACTTTCAGAATATGAAGGACTTTAGGTCCATTTAAATACTTATTTGCTAACACAAAAGCAAGTGCCCCCATAATTTAATATTATTCTGGAAGTAATTGGATAGAAGTCCTTTGTTTCTTTTCCTCCTGTCAGCTTGCATTTGTTTAATTTGGCTGTTGTGACACGAAGTGACAGATCCCATGCTCCATTGTTACAGATAGCAAAACTCTGGGATTCTTCTTCCTGCATTGTTAGAAATTTATGTATTCTCCCCATTCACTCGTACATCACTATTGTGTCAGATTACTGACCCCCTTAAGAATAAATGCATTTTAATACAGCTGACCCAGAAACCTCCCAGAGGGGAGATAAAGCATAGCTCCGAGAACCAGCTGAATTTCCTGTAGCTTAGAGAGGAATCAGAAAAAAAGGGTCCAAAGTGGGCAATGGCTCAGTGCCACGGCTATTTCCTATTAACAAGCCTCCCATCACATCCACATTTCCTGCTGCGCACAGCAGTCTGGTCACAGGGCCGCGTCAGCTCCTCTGGGTGGGAAGAAGATGCTCGCACAGAGTTTTCTGCAATGCTTTCACAGAGATACAGCTGCATGGGAGGATCAGGCTTTATCCCCGTGCAGGGCAGGAAACAGGGCTGTTGCAGAGACCAGGGATCATGGTAGGAGGCACAGCAGGCACCGAGGGCAGTAAAAGTCAAGGACAGGTATTACTCAGGCTCAACATCTGCAAGAGTGAGAAGGCAGAGGAAAAAGTTGTCTGCAGAGGCTGGGCAGGCACATTGCAAATCATGCTTCATTCTACGTTTGCCTGGCTGGCAATGTTTCTGGCACTTCTCTTTAACGAATATTTTTCAGAAGAAAGGAGAAACAGAAGGGAACTGCAGATTCAACCTTGTATGAAAATGTGAAGCTGCAGAATGCAGGAATAAAAATGTCAACTTTCTCTTTCAAGAAGTCTTTAGACATTTTTCTCAAATTTTGTACAGCGAATCTTGCTCCCTGTCCATTTTAGCAAGTTGTTTTAGAATGGTTTCTGTAAAACTCATTCAAAGCCCGAAGGACTTGCTTGGTTCTGAGGACCATAGGCCAGTAGCACCTCTCTTGCTTTGAGGTTTCTGAGCTGTGTGTTTGGGTCCCTGTGAGGGTCTTCAGTTCAAGGGAAATGTCTTCAGATTATAGGTGTGGCAAATTGTTGGGGGGAAATTTGTGTCACATTGGATGATGACTCCAGTTATCTGTCATGCTATTCTAACACCTTCTTCAAGCACCACAGGCCTTAGGTGCTTAATCTCTGTGCTATAGCTTAACAGTGACCAAATAAAGACCTTTTCAGGCAAAACTTCTCTTAATTTACAAACTAGAAGTTGAATGTTGCCCTCAAACAGTTTATAATGACCACATTGTTATGAGCCCTAAGAGGCTAGTCCTGCAGTGGCCCTGGCAATGACCTTGCCCCATGGGAACAGCAAATGTGGGTAGACGCTGCCACTCGGGACCCTGCCTGTGTGTCCAGTTTGCCACCATGGCTGGCCTGTCTCTGTGGGATGTGAGTCTGTGTCCACAGAAGGGATGGAGCCTCCCACCGATGAACTTCCCATGCAGTGCTGCTGAGGCCACCAGGAAGGTCCTTCATCCCAGCAATACACTTTGCACCCACCCTTGAAGAGACCAAACCCTCCATGGTGCTTTCCTCGTTTCCTGCACACACAGAGCTAAGGTCCTCTCTCCCATCCACCAGCCCGGACCCTGTGATCATGAGCTGAAACAGGTGTCTGCTCTCACTACTGGAGCAAGAAGTTGCGGGCACAAGAGGCAGTTTCACATGAGCTGGTGAAGATGTGCTTGCCATGAAGGTGCAGGGGCTGGTGCTTCCACACGTACTGGGAGAGAGCACACCTTATTTAGCTTGTTAACACCATAAGTGATGAGCCTTTCCACTGTCTTATTACTGATCATCAGTGGTGTAGGGATGAATCAGAAAGCAGCTAAGTTCATTTGCTTCATCTTCCAGGGTAGCAAAAACTAGATAGGCTCTTCTAATCTGTGTTTCCCTTCCCTGAGGGGGTATGAAAGCCAAGAGAAGAAAATAGCTGAGGTTTCAGAACTCATGTTGATTTTGCAGCATGGGCAAAAAAACAAAGCAAGCTTCTCCTCTTGTTTAGAGCTGAAGAACATTTGCTCTGGAAGCCCTTGAAAGAAAATAAACACAGTGCAATATGGTGTTGTTTGTACAACCACTTTTCTGTGAAAAACTTCACTTTAAATGGTTATGGAGATCTGGATAGCATTGATCATGCATGTAAATTTAAGGATTATGCAGTAGCCAGGGCAATATTTCTACAAATTAGGCTACAGAGAAAGATGCATTTCTGAAGGCCGCCCTTCTTCTCTCCAATGTGAACAGGTTCACACACATGCATATATATACATATATATAGTAGAGTTTATTTAGATCTAAGGCCCATTAAACAATCTGGCTTTAAGACTCATGATGAGATTAATCGGGCATGGTAATTACACGTGCTTGAAAATTACTTAGCAATTATACTTGAAGTTACCAAGAATTTCTATGATGAATTACTTTAAGATTTTAATTCTGAAAGAGGTAAGGACAAGGTTAACAGAGGTCTAGTTTGAAGACAGTTGAGCACCAGATAATTATCCTGCGCTGCCATATATTTACAGTATATACTGCTGCCATGAATCTTCAGACCTGTTGCAACGTAATTATTTCTGTTTTCCATAATACGAAATTAAGTCTGCACCGTGGCTTGGGATTCCCTGCTCAAATCTGTGAATATTTTTTTGTCAGTGGCCCAGAGAGGGGACCTCGCAGTCTCTCAGGTCACTGCAGGTGGCTCATCCCACTCTCCTTTCCTTACACACCAAGACGTGAATTAAGATGCCCGATGTTTGGCACCTATTTTGGGAGTTTTAATGGAAAAGGAGTTAAAAATTTCTGTTTTCAGAAACCAAAGCATTTAAGTTCTTAAAAAGTGCAGTGTAAGGGGCCACTTCTTGCCTGTGCCAGCTGAACTAAGGAGAAGACAGAGGGTGGGCATACAGAAGCACACTGTTTTCATCTATGAACATCTACTCTGTGCTCTAAAACCAAAGAGGCCGTAACTTTCCTTTGCTGGCCTCTGCACCCCTAGGGCGTACGAGTCTGTGGTCCTGGTGGGAGCTGGATGGAGTGGGGGTCTCAGCCCTACAGGGAACCAGGGGATGGTTTCAGCAGCTCTCTAAGCTATAGGCTTGGCACACTGGGTCTGCAGCGGCTGCACAGGTGTCCCCGGGCATGGCATTAGTCCCCTGGTGCTCAGGCAGAACTGGCACTCTCGTCACGGCAAATGACAGGCAGAGCCCAGCTCGTCCTCGGCAACTTCTGTCTTTGACAGAGTTGCACAAGGGAGGGGTTTCATCTCTGGTGCCCGGGCAGCAGGATCAGAGGAAAGGTGGGGTTGAATGAAATCTCTGCAGCACTTAAGTTCCCAAGTAAATATCTAATTAGAGAAATGTTTGGCTTCAATAATAAATGAGCAGAATATCAGGAGACATGAGTACTGGCAAAGTACATCTATGGCTAAGTCTTTACAATGGGGGCATTTTTTGGCCTGCCCTCCTATTTAAGATCCTCATGTAAGTGGAAAAACCATGTGTGCAGCCGCTAAGGGTAGGGCATGACTTTCCTCGCTCTTGCTTGAACAATTTGGAGGCACCCATCGGCAACCCACCCTCATCAATTCTGCATCTTCCTGAAAATGTACTTTTAAGCACCTTAATTGCATTTCAGAGATAACCCTGCAGGCAAAGTGACAGGAAGAGAAACCATATGGAGCAGTTTGGCGGTCGGGCTCTTTGTTTTAAATCAATCAAACATCTGCGGCTAATGTAGCTTTGGGCTGCTCCTCAGGAAACATTAGCCCTATTAGTCTGGGCTGGCAGGAACACAAAATAATATATTTATGGACAAAGCACATGTGCATTACTGCTGGAGAGCAAGCGGAGGAGGAGGAGGAAGAGAAGATCTGTGGTCAGCACTTTGCCTTCTCAGGAGGTCAGCTCCAACATGCAAAGAGCAGGGACGTGGGGTCCTGTCTCCTTGCCCCAGGCCCGTGCCGCCCACCTCCCTGCCCGGGTGCATCCTCAAGACCTGCTGCCCCAAGCCCAGGGCAGAAAGACCACCAAAAAGAAGCTGTGTGGCTTCTTAACTTAAAGGAAATGGAGTGGGACGGTGCAGTGGGATGTGTTGGAATCTGCAGGAGCAGCAATGGGAGAGGAGTACTGAGCAGTGGGGCTGGCCGTGGGGCCGTGTCTGGCTCCTCCCAACACCACATCCCTGTACAGCTGATGTACCGCAGCAAGTGCAGCACGGGGGTCGCACTTACCGCTTACAGGCAGAGGCAAGGACCGTGCGTGTGAGGGAGCAGGGTGTTACCAGGCTGAAACCACCGTTTCACACCAAGGGCTGTGAAAGCCAGAGATGCTCTGGTTCCCCATATAGTGTTCTCTTTTAAATCTAGACAACCTCCAGGCAGTTCATCCCATTTTCCTCCCATGTGGTGTCTTTATGTGCACTCAGGTAACAGCAGCAGTCTCAAGGAGGAGGTGGGAAATGGGAAGGGTAACAAGGCTTTTTCATCTACACTGCCATGCAGACAAATACGTATGCATTTGCATTCATAAATGAAAGGTACAAGGACATGTCTGCCTGCCAGCACCTCTCTAGTCCATCCACCCACAACCCAGTTCCGCAGCAAATGGAGAACCATGACTGAAAGCAAGAGCAATAGCTTTGGGGCTGCTTTGCAGCCGGCCATTGCCGCTGTGCAGGACAGAATTTGCACTAGAAAAACCCCAAAATGTGTGAAATACTGTATATAATCTTAATTAACTCCCCAACCAGAGTTTTAGGCTTTCCTGTTTCTATTCTCTACAGGGAAAAGCTAAAAAGCCTATGACATCAAGGGGGATAAGTCAGAGCATCCATATTTAAGGAAAAGTACATCATTAGCATGTTTTGATTCTGCCAAAACAAAATGTTGTGAATCCTGGAAACACAAATAATTGCTGAATTTAAGAAAAAAAAAAAAAAACTTACTCAGAGTAAGGAGTTGTATTATTAAATAGGCTGAGATAAACCTTAAATCTGCCACTTAGTGACACTGTGAAGTAATCATAAAACTATGACATTTCAACTAAATTTTCAGTCCAGCACTAGATGAGCCTGATTTCCAACATATGATCCAGTTAATAACAGTTTTTTATTTGTTCTGATGCTATCAACACTGGGCAGAGTCAGGGATTCGAGGATGCCTTAACTGTGACTTTCCAAATTTTTAAATGTTTTATTCCATCTTTGCACTTCTTCAGATTATAATGGCAGGGGTTGGGGAAAGGAGAATGGCAGCATGTGCGATTTGGCTATTATTTTTTTAGCCGTGCTTCCATGGATGCATTTAGTGCTAGTGTGTAAGTATGTTTGAGGAGTTTCTTCTTTTGCCCAGGTTGAAAATGCCAGACTGGTACAGTGACCATGAAATGCAAAAAGAACGCTGTTACATGCAAGAAATGCAACGACTTAAATCTGGAGAATACCGGTTTAATTTACATTTCTGGTCTTTCATGAGCATGCTCATTTGTAAGCTCTGGCTTTCTTGCAGGGACACAGAGAAGCTAAGCTGGTTTTGTAAAGCAGAGCTGCCGAAGCAGGTAATTCAGCACACCCTGCAGACCCCCCTGCTGCCTCTGCAGTTTATACCCCCTCATATGGCCTGCACTGTCCTGTCCACACCCTCTCCCCATCCTCTTGTGCACACAAGCCCCACGCAGGCATGTGGGAGCCCCACCCCACCCCATCCTCCTGCTCCTTTCACAGCCCGTTTGCTTTTCAGAACATGTGTTAGCTCCCAGTGTTTTCAGTTGCACTAAGACCATTCCTGCCCCAGCAAATGTCCCAATTTCCAAGCAGAGATGTGCTTCCACCTTCCTCTTCCTTAGAAGGATGGATGAATTGTGCCAACTCATGATCCCCATTCTCCCAGGAAGGAGCTCCATCCGTTATGAAATGGGGCAATCTCTGGGACAGTTGTTACTGCCTTTTCCTTCCCCAAAGGCTGACAACGTTCAGTGCTCAACAGCAACAGAGACACTCACCGACAGTCCTTTGAGAGCCCGTGAACACAGCCTGTGTAAAATACTTTGCCCCTAAAGGAAGGCTGGAGAAACATCTACACATTTCCTCTGGCGCATACATGAGAAGGCAGAAGTCTGAAGACTGCTGCTAAATTTGTCAAAGGACGTATTTTCCGAAGTACTTCTAACTCAGGCAAATTATCCAATTTATTTGCAAATTATTTGAAAATCCGTCCTCTACTCAAAAGAATAAGTGCTGTAATTCTGCCAGAGATCCACTGCATCCGCACCAGTCGCTTACCACCTTCTCCAAGTGCAAAGAAATACTGTAATTCTCAGCAGCATCTCCATCACGCAAAACACACCAGTTTGGTCTGAATTTTCACAGCAAAATGTTTCCTGGAGTTGTTTAGAGCTGAGGGGTTTCAGGAGGAAACCGAGGGATAGCTCTGCTGCGAGGACAGGGACACTGCTGCCGATGGAGCTTCCCAGTGTGGTTAAGGGCCTCCTGGGAGGGTGGGAAGAATAAGCAGGAGGTGTTTCTGGGAGGGAAAAATGATAGAAGGGAGTTTGCTTTGAAAATAAGGTGTACCTCCACCCACAGGCCATGTACCATGATAGCAGGAAATACAGGAGGTAGCTGAGGTCTTGCAGCAGACCTCCCCCAAGTTTTGACTGCCTCATGGTCCCCTCGGTGGCTCAGCAGAGCAGGGGCCTGTGTTTTGTGGGTCACAGAGCAGAATGGGGTCCTAGGCAGCATGTGGGGATTGAATTGTCCAAATTTCCACAGCTTCCCACAGAGGATATTACTGTCAGGAGTCATCCTAGCCCATGCGGTCAAAGGCAATCATCATATACAATATAGACATAATCATCAGCCATAACAAGGGGAAAAATTTTCTTTCTTGACCTGTACTTTGTGGGAACTCTTTTTCCAAGGAAAGGATGTGGGATCTTCTCAGCAGCAACGACAGCAAATCAAAGAAAGGGCAGCAGTCCTTCCCTTTGCAACTGAAGGTCTCTTGTGACCGCAAAGAGGTGATACTGCAAAAAAGGATTCAGAGAAGAATCTGTAATTCCAGTTTTAGTTTGTCTTGTCGCCAGCTGCTTGAAAGACTTCAGTGCTGGACCGATGTCTGAAGTGAAGGACATGGAAAGATAATTATGAAAGGAGAAACTAAGTCCTTTGGTGTGAATGTTTGTTGCTGTGGGAAGAGGGAGGTTGTGGCTACCCTGGTGACGAGTATGCCTCACAATTAAGAGAAGTGAGAAACAACGTGGTGACCACATGTACATTTGAAGATGGTGTGATAAAAGTCCGATTCACGTTCAGAAACAGATACAGGTGTGGGGCAGACCCAGGGGAAGGATGGGACCTCAGGGGGTTTGTCCTACTGCCTTCACACCCCTTTGGACAAGATTGGTGTCCTCCCTCCCAAGGATGTGCAGGGCCAGTACCAAGTGAGCTTTGTGAGTGGCCTCCAGGCTGGGCCCTGTTTGCCCCTTGCCCCTGTGTTAGCTGTTTACAGACAAGGCTGCGCTCAGGTGGGATGCAGCAGCCCTTTGCAAAGAGGCGGTGATAAGCCCGGCCCAGCTCGCGCGATGGGTCACCAGATAAGGTCGGCTGATAGTGGCTCATTACATCTTCATCCTGACCAGCACCATCTCTGTGAGCTTTGCAAGACCCGTTGTCCAGGAACATAAGGAGTGTCCCTAACCTTCCCCCTAGGTACCAAATCAAACAGTGTTTGTTTTCTTTTGCTTTCAGCAGGTTCCTTAACTATCAACCATGCAGGAGGGCTTAGGGTTTACTGCACAGGTTACTGCAGAGCACCTTGCTTGGGGAAGGTGCTCTGCACAAGCTGGGGAGTTTGTTTGCTCCTTGGTGCTCCTGCAAGATAAGAAAGACATTGAACAATGGGAACCAAATAATCTTCCTTTTCCCCCCTTGACCATTAATTTGATTCATGGTACTTTTTGTTTGCCGCTGGTGAGTAACGAGCTATTTCATCTTCACTCCAGATCTATGCAGAAATGATAGGTACACATCATGCAATGTAAAAGGCACATAGATTTAACTCCTTTGCCCAACAATGCACTGCTAATAGCATGTGCCTTAGAAAAAGTGCTGTGGTAGCAGAGGGGAGAAGTATTTTTTTTTTAATCTACCTTTGATTAGGGACGTACATTTTTGGAGTGACAGCCTGCCAGAAATACAGCGTTACACGAGCTCTCATCATCTGAACCAGCATCTTGGAGTAGCTAATTTTTCTCTCTCAAGGTCATTTTGTTATTATGCAATTGCACAAGCAACTAAAGGGGTAAAAAGACAAAGGAGGTTTTGACGCACTCCCAGCAGCACAGGCCCTTTAGGACTACCCATTTAAGTACATATGTTTGAAATATTCCCTACGCTTTCTCTCAATTTTGCTGATTTTTGTGCAGCCTCTATGCAGTCTGGGGCACAGAAGTGCCACCTGGCCATGCACGCTGGGTGCCTCGGGGTCCCGCTCTCCTTGTGCCAGGCCGGAGCTGTGCAAGGAGGGGACTGTGCAAATATCCAAGCCTCCTTCACGCCCATCTGTAGCATGGGGCACCTTCTTCAGTCCCATGCTGAGCAGTCATAGCCAGAAACCCTGGTGCCAGGTCAGCTTGCTGGTCCCTCCAGCCCAGTCCCCTTTCTCTAGCAATGCCCAGTCCAGCAGAGGTTCAGTGTTTTGGGGACCAGTATAGGCTAGGGGCAGTGGCACCCCAGCTGGCAGGCAGCCCTCACCCACCCCCCCCTGACTCATGCCAAGTGCCGGCAGAAGAATGTACCTGCGGGTTAATAGCAGTGCCAAAAGAGCGATGGTTTTCCAGAGCCCTCCAGAGCTGACTCATAGGACAGAGCTGAGCCAGAGATGACAGGGGGATAGAAATCAGGGCCCTGATGAGCTTCTCCATCAATTATCTATTTATTTCGTGCACCATCTTCTCCTTCTGCCTGTTGGCAACGAGGGGAATTCATAAATGATGGTAATAAATGCGAAATGACAGCTAATCTTAATTGACCAAAGCTTCCCTCAAAAGCCTGGGTCGTGCTGGATGTAATATGCTCTAAATGTAAAAATACAAGCCAGGAAATTACACTGGTGGTTTTACGTTCCTTTAACAGGGTGGGGTTTATGCTGCCAAGCAACAAAATCAAGGTGGAAACTGGCTGTGAGGGGGATTTTTTTCCTCCCCCAAAATGGGAACTCTGCAATTCAGCAGCCTCGCGTTGCTCCTCAGTCCCACTGTCTCTGCTTCCCAAACCTGCAAATTTAGGCTCCAAAGCAGCACCACTTGGTAGGGCATTATTGTCTGCCTAATCTAACCTCATCCTTCTGGGCATCCGCCACCTGCTCTGTGCAGCCATGGTGCTGAAACACAGTTGAGATGTGCTCAGGGGGAGCCCTGTATTTTGCCAATGATATTTTACCCTGGTGGCTTACTTATTTTCTCGCCACCTGTAATGCAGCACAGACTGTTATTTTTCCAAGAAAACACTTTTCTTCCCAGGAAACGGGCATTGACAGCAAGGCGTCCCCTTACATCCCATTAACTCCAGCACATTTCTCTCTGGAAACCGATGCGGGATGCCTAGGGGCTCTTTGGGGCCAAGGGGGAAGGAGGAGGCCAGGCACATCCCCTGGCAGACTTCTCCTCCCATCAGAGGGTACCTGAAAACCGCAATATTTTCCAGTGCTCCCTGTGAGAGCTGTGCACCAGGGAGCCAGGGCTGCAGCGGCTGCTCCCACTCCCACCCTGGGCTTGCGGCATCACCTCACTCTACATATTTCTTGGCTGAGTGGACAGTGCCCAGGACGCTGGGGCTGAGACATGTGAAGGATGAAGGCCAAAGGAGAGGGGAAAGTGGGTAAGAAAATCTGAAGACAACAGCATTTTTGCAGTCCTGCCAGGGTGCTCCTGCTTGGGCTTTCTTTCCCCCCTCCCCAGCCTGGTTAGGCCCCCTCCCTGCCGCCTCCCCCGCCTGCCGTGCCAGCTCGGCTGGGGTGGTACTGCGGCACTTTCCTGAGAGCATCCCAGAGACTTCAGAACCTCCTCCTCGTCCTGGCAGAATGACTTGCAGCTTTTCCGAAAAACTGGCAGGCAGCCTCAGTGCTTTACCATGGGAAGAGGGTTAACTCCTTCCCTCCTTTTCTCCTTCTCTCCCCTTCCCCTGGCCCAGTCCATCATCCTGCTGGTTTGTCTGGGAACCAGGAACAGAGGAGAGAAGCGTTTATTTTTAAGAGCTTTTAGCCCTCATGTCTCCATGGCTCAGGGTGATGGGAACGCAGCCTTGCAGCGACAGCCTGAGGCGTCACCCATCTGAGGTCAAGAGATAAAATCATTTGAGGGTGATTTTTGAAAGGGGCAATTATGGAGGATTTGGGGGTCGGTTGGTCGCACGGGGTGTGAAATGTTTAGAAATGGGGAGACGAGATTTATCCTTCAGGTGCTGCAGGGAAGAGCTGGCAGCAGCTCAAAGGGCTCCCAGCCCCAAAGGAATATTTGAAAGTTTTCCTGTTTTCTAGCTCTGCGTAAGAGCAACCTGCAGCAATTGTGCAGCAGGGATCTGGGACTCCCGCCTCCTCTTCCCAGATTTGCCTTGGGCTTGCAGCGTGATCTTCTTCAAAAACACCTGATTTCTTGGTTAATTTTCAAAACCACTTTTTTTTTTCCCCCACAGGAATCTCTGCAAGTATAAAACCACGGTGGTTCAGTGCACTACAGCTGCAAACCCAGCTATTCATCCGGCTCCCTGGTTTGCACCCAGTTAACGTGGGACCGTGGGGGGCTGCCTCTGTCCCCCTCTGTCCCTGGGCTCCTCTGCACCCACCACCTGCCCAGGGCAGCCCTGGCCCCCTGCCACTACTAGGGCAAGAACAACCCCTCTGCGCCCCTGGCAGAGGCTGGCCGGGAGGGCTGGGGGATGTGTAGTGGGAGAGGAAAGAGCTGAGGAGAAGGAAGACTAAGAGGCTGCCACAGCAAAGAGGTCCAGCCCAGTAAACCGGGATTTAAACTTTTTCCTTCTTCTTTTGCAGACATAATTCCCACTCCTGCAATGTCAAGACTTCAGATTATTGGGAGATAAATTTAGAATAGATCTGAAAAGTAATTTGGAGACCTAAAAATAGCCTGTGAGCCTGTCTATCCAGCAACTGTAAAACCAGAAGGGAAGAGAAAGAAGAAAAAATGACCAGGGGGTGGGGGGAATAGATATAAACAATTATTAGAGGGGGCAGCCGTGACAGAGAGAAATCTTGAGCATACGTGTGCCTGATCACTGGGATCCGGAGCCAGACAGCAAGCTATCTTAATTTGTGCCTGCACGCATCCAGAAAATACAGTCAGCTATTTTGATACTGAAATTGAGAGATGCTATTTCATGTCACAGCACAGTGGGTAGCCCTACATGACTGCCCGCTGCTTTGCCCTCCACACCCTGTCCCAGCCAGGGGCACCACCAGTGCCCGTAGCTCAACGGGACATGATCCCTGATCTTCTTTCTTTCTTTCCCTGATAAAGCCGTGAGAAATCCCATTTGCCCTGGGTGCTGAACCAGATGCGGTGCTGGCAGGCATCAAATAGCAAAGGTGAATTTTTTCCAGGACTTTTGGGAAACCAGGTAAACACAACTCAGCCAGTGATGGGGATTTGGTGTAGCAGGGTTGGACCTGGGCACCACTGACAGCCCCTGGCATGGTGAGCCAGGTCCAGGGTGCCACCATGAAATCCAGCCAGGAGCAAAAGGAGATGGAGATAGAGATGTGTGACAACATATGAGCAAGGTGTCTGTGCTGGGGAGAAGCCACCCGCAGCACAGGGCCACAGCCCACGTTGGAGGTAGTACCCGAGGCAGGCAGCGTAGTGCAGGCAGGACTGGGTGCCCCAGCCAAAGCTGAAACAGGTCTCCCAGTCCCACTGGGTGAGAAAATAACCCAGTGGGACCAGGGTATGCCCATCACAGCACCAGAGGCCCTGGGGGGAGCATGGCAGCCCCAGTGGATCATGAGGAGGGGGCGGCAGGAGCTGCAGATGTTTCCTGCATGCTGAATGTGAGCTGCAGAGAGGAGATAAATGTCAGTGCTGCGAGCCTCGCCTCGCCTCATATCATGCCTTGCTTTTATAACCTCTTCTTTTTAATATCCTGTTGAGACAAATAGCCCGTGCATGTGTGCTGGGGGTCCTGCCGAGCAGCTGAGCATCTTGGAGCATCTCAGCCCCCCTCAGAGGTGCCCCCTTGAGCATTTTTCAGGCTGAGATGCTCTAAGAAATTCAGTATTGCAGCAAATGCTGGGCTGCCAAATTGCTCCTGTCCCAACCTTGGCTCCCTCAGGGGCAACAGAGGCATGTGACATGGCCACTGGGTCTGGCTTGGCCACCTTGGTTTGTTGGTGACAGATCATGGAGGGCAGGGATTGCAGCAGGACAGAGAGACAATGTTATAGGTGCTGAGATGGTCAGTCGAAGGACTAATAGGATTGCCACAGACAACTCCTGTGCTGTCTTTTCAAATGTCACCTGGGCACTACAATGCTTTTGTTTAGCTGGAGCTGGCATGTATGGTGACAAATATAGGCACTGGGTAGGCGAAATACGGCTTCACATGTAATGACACTGCTGAACACCATAAGTCTGTCATAAAAACACTCCAGGCTGCAGTAACATCCCCTCTCCTTCTGTATCTCCCATCAAAAGCAGAGGGGAAGTTGCTGCAGCCCAAGGTATTTCTCCTCCCCTCCTCCCTCTTTCTGGAGGGTGTCATAAGACATCCAGCAGTACACAGGAGCGAGGAGGCAGAGAGCAAGAGCCTCTCCTTTACACCCATGTCCCCTGCTGACTGATGCTCAGCACAAAGTGGCATTTCAATTTTCCCCCTCAAACCATGAATTGCACCCTGTTTCTGTAACAGGCACTTTTGGGGCATACACATCATCCCTTGTGCGGGGTGTCACCACACTCCAAACTCTGATGGGGGGGGGGGGGGCAGGGGAGGGTGTGGCATAGGCTGGGGTGTCACCTCTTCTCGCACCATCAGCACCCACACCAGGAAGGTGGGTGCCCAGCAGCCACAGACAGCAGCACAATGCTCAGGTGAGCTTGGCTGTGGCAAGTATCCCCTAAACTGTAGGGCTAGCCATCAGCCCCACAGGCGGGTGCTGGCACCCTTCAGCATCCCGGCCAGCCCCATACTCCAGTCGCAGTAGGGCCAAATCCTGCCCCCCACCATGGGCTGGTCATCATCCCGGGTGGGGGAGCCGAGGCGAGGGAAGCAGTCTTCCCTTATCCCAGCTCCCATGGTCACCAGCCCTACCAGTAAAGTCTGGTGAACTGATCCTTCCACTCGGCAGCAGCTGGTGCAGCACCAGTGGGCTGACTGGGAACAGCCAGGGGGACACTTTCTGCTCCCCTGTCCCCAGTTACCAACATTAGATGCTACTTTGGTGCCTCTCTCTGAAAAAAAACACCCACTCTTTTAATAAAATGTGTAGCTCAGACTACTTGTTGCTGTCCCCGAGGACAACCTCGTTTTGCACAGACCGCTAAGCCTTTCGGCTGCTTTGCCCCCCAGGGGGCCACGGGCCATGCCGGGTTCCCACGGCCCGTGTCGCAGGGGCGGTCCCCCCCCCCGGCGGGGACGGCGGGGTCTGTCCCCGCCAGAGCCGCACCAGCCCTCGCTGTGCCGCTCTGTCCTAACAGTGACATGCAGCGGCGGCCCGCTGCAATGGAGGCTGCAGGTGCCCTGCTGCTCGGCCCCGGCTGCTGGGATCACTTACGGTATCCCCCTGCTTTCCGTAGACGTATCTTTTTTTTCTCTTTTTTTTTTTTTTTTTTTTTTTTTTTTACTAATGGGTCAGTATTATCTCCATAATGAATTTTGCTCTTCTTTTGTACAGCATTATTTTCTTCGAGCCCCCTTTTTGTTGCACCCACGCACGCCCACGTGCAGGGCCTACCACAACACTTCCTGCGGCCGCCCGGCCGTCAAGCTGCCCCTGCCCGCCCGAGGGCACAGCCAGCCACGGGCTGCATCGCACGGGAGCCGAGGCTGGCACAGGCCGGGGGAATCCTGGCTGCCTCGCTCATACCCTGCACCCCACACAGCCCCCACCCTGTCCCCATCTCCGGGGGTCTCGACACCTGCCTGTCACAGAGTCACCGACACAAAGGGAGCTTCTCCCCAGCCCTGCGCCCCAGGGCGGTGGCAGCCCTGCCCCTCGGCAGGCTGGCGGGGCGCAGCGCCCGTTCGGCCCTGGCAGAGCGTGCCCGGCGCTGTGCCCCCGTGCACACTTCTGCACCGCTTACCTGCTGCTGCTTGCAGATCAAGTACCTAATGTCTAAGCAGTCCCATTTAAACCCACAATCAAATTACAGGAACAAAATTAGAAGCCAGACTGGAGCCACTTTAAAAGTTGCCCCTTATTTAATAATTCTGTCGCAGTTATTTTTCCTCTTATCACCATTTATTCTCATTCTGGGGCCGCTCTGTAGTAACAGAGGAGGTTCATTTGTGCTCCCCCTCCTCTTTCCAATGTCTAGTCTTTCTGTGTGAGTTTCATTTCTGCCTTGTGAAAAGACATTAGGATAAATAAAACGATGCAATACTGCAGAGGTCTACATTAATGGGATCACACCACACTCATCCCTTCCATAACCCTCCCTTTCCCATACAAAAGGGATGAATTAAATAGACGAAATTCCTATTTCATCCCTGCTCGTACCTATAGGTATCAATCTGTTGTGCATGGAAGAAGAAATTGCAGTGCAGCTCTTCCTTTCAAGGCAGCACCATGCAGAGGCAGGAGCCCAGAGAAGGTGCCAGGGCAGTCTGGGAGCACCATCTCCTCTCTAGTGGGGTCTGCACAGAAGTGAGGGAGGAAAGGAGGTGAGAGCCTCCACTTCCCAACTGATGGAGGAAATGAGGGGAGAGCCTCCCCTTCCCTCCCTGCTCCTGCGATCCCCCTGTGCAGCCAATGGTGCAGATGTGGAGATATCAGGGTGGTGAGGATGCACAGCCCCAGCTGGGAGCAGGCTTGCACTGCAGGAGCCAGGGGAAATGCTTTTGTAATCATTTATCTATTAATTAAAGATGTGACTTGATGAGACTTTGGATTAATTCACCTGGCTGGGTTTCCAGATATCACCAGGGAAAAAATAAACAGCTTCTCACTAACCCTTTAGCATTTAAGTCAAAACTATTTTTAGACGCCTTTTAAAATCAAATCTGTAGCCCTTCTATAACAGGCAAACACTGCTGTGTGGTTAGTAGTTGTTGTCCCCCAAATGACTGCTGAAATCTAGCAGTATTTTAAAAAAAAATAGTTCATGTGACATTTTGGTGACAACTGCCTCTGTGACGCACTCGAATTTTCTATGACCAAGGCATGACCCTAACTCATGGCAGGTACCATGGCAGATCACAGCCTGGAAGCTGCTTCTGGGTGATGCACAAAGTCCCAGCATGTCCTGATCCTGCCTGTGCAGGACAGTTACACACCAGCACAGGGGCTGAAACACAGGAGATCTCCGTGAAGGAAAGTGTGAGGATTTGTGGCCAGGGAGAGGTGTTCCCAGCTGGGGTATCTGCTGCATGCCGGGCCTCTAGCAGGGCATGGAGAGGGGCTGAAAGGTGGGCAGAAATCAGTGTGCGGGGATGAGTCAGCTGGCAGGTTATCCCCTCGGCTTTCTCTGCGCCTTACCTGCACTCGATATTACCCTGCAAAGTTTCTTTGTAGAAACAGCCGTGTATTCCTGAAGGCTACAGCTGCGAGCAGGCTAACTGCTGGTGGACTGCTTGGGCAGAGGTGTTTAAGATGCCTAAGAGGCTCAAAGGTTTCATCCTGCAGCTCAGGCAGCTGGATGCATGGAATTAAATTGTGAGTCAGGGGCGTGCAGCAAGCAGAGCTGACAGCGACACAGGGCTCAGGCCCCGCAAGCCTGTAAACAAGCCAGAGCCACGGGCTGGAAGGGGCTCACTGTCCCACTGCTCTCAGAATCATCATGTGCTGGTCCTTCTACCCCATGCATGGCCCCACTACCAGAGTCTTCCTTCCACCTGCACACCCTTGCTAAGCAGAGTACTTGCAGAATGGTTCTTTTCCTTCATCCTGTATTTATCGAAGCATCTACTGGGAGTAGTCATGAGGCAAAACTGGCCACTGGTGTGTAGTCAAACACAGGGTCTGAGCATCCAGCAGGACGAGCTGAGGGAGTTCCATCTCACTCCTGGCAGGTCCCGAGGAGAACATGAGCAATAATCCCCTTTTCAGAGAGGTGCTCTAGCTGGGGGATTTGCATCCACTGAGCTGTTTAGCCTCTGTTTTAGGTTTGAGCTCTGAGTGAATGCAAGTATCTTCAAATAAAGTCAAAGCAGAAAGGCTGCTGGATATCAGACAAGCATTTAAATATCATGAAGCTACAAAGGAAGCGATAGCCTCACCTTGATCCACACACAGCTCCAGTCATTTGCACATCAAGTAGGTGAGTTCAAGAGAGCAGAAATAGACCTGTAAATATATGGAGATTTTGCTTTTGCAGTAGCTCGTTTTCAAAGCACATCTACTACTTAGCATATGTTTGGGGTCACACTTCACCTCACAGCCCTCACCCCACTTTCCAAAACAAGCCGTTTCAGCTCACTAGCTCTCTTCTACAAATGAAGCATAAAATATGAGTAAACACCTAACTTTTACTTTTGTCACCACCTTCATCTTGCTGCTAATGACTATTGCAAATAATATACATATCCAAAAATGTCTAAATTTCAGTGCAGTACGTTCTTGCTACTTGTGTTTCTTATTTTTAAAATATACATGACAAATACTTCCATATTTTATATTTCTACATTCTACTGACCATGTCCAAATCTTAAGGTAGGATATTCCTGTGATCAAAACACAACAAAGCAAACTGGAATAGAGCTAACGCCCTCCACTCCTCTTGTAAAAGATGGATTTATGATCTGTAGTGACAAGTCTTGTTGTACATCTTGATTTTTCATCTTACCTCAGGCAGTCCAGCATCCCCCACACCTCATGCTTCACCATGAGCTCAGTTTTGATTTGCGAGAAGCCAGTTTCTCATGCTTCCCCAAGCGCTGCAGGAGACAGCCATTCTTCAAATGTTCCCCATCCAAGTACCAGTCTGAGGCAACTGTGTCCAGCTTGTGAAATAGCACTTGCATTCAGAGGAGAAACTTTAGTCAAAGTAGAGATACCAAAACTTTACAGTGCCCCGCAGCACGCAGAACCAAACTCTCCAGCCAGACTTCCCTCTAGCTGGTGCTGGTGCTGCAGGCACCATCCTTACCTCAGTAAGCTGTGTTAGTGTGGGGCAGCTTAGGTAGCCCACATAAAACTGAAGAGAAGCGAGCTCAGAGATGGAAATGCTAGCTTGCCCTCTAGTTCCAGCACCCAGAGAGAAAGCTATTGTTAAGATAAAGATTCAACATTTTAGGGAGGCAATGAGGAATTAATTGCACGAGAAGATACTTCAGCTTAGCACTTAACTGGATTACAGATGCTGTCTGGGGCTTTGTCGTCTCCTTGCAGGCACTCCTTCGGCAGCAGGCTACCTTCTGCTCTAGCCTAGAACTTCACACCCACCCGAGGTGCATCAGCCAGGTTCTTCTCTCTCCCTGCCTGCCAGTCCTTGCTCCTCTATGCTCTAGGCACCCTGCAGCTTTCCCTCGCCACTTCCCTTAGCCTCACCCAGAGCTGAACTGGCTCTTGAAGCAAACGTTCTTCAGCCAAATTTTGCTGTTTTCAGCTGCCTCGTTCCTTTCCAGCCCTTACTCTTCCTTGTGGTGTATGCTGTCATCCCAGTCATGTGCCTCTGTTCTACACATTAGTCCATCCATCACCTGCCGGAAAATGTGAAGTCTCCATCCGTTTTCACCTACTGCCACTAACACCAGAAAGCAGCTGCTGCACACACCTATGTCCTGTTCTGCTCTTACTAGTCCCACTAAAATGTGTCTCACACCAGTTACCTTTAGCGACTCACTCTTTGACAAGTTTAACTTGTGTTTCCTACAAAATAAATCCCCAGATGAAGGCTTCTGTCAACTTGGGAGCGCTGCCATGCTTAAGCCTCGCAGGATGGTCTGACAGCAAACTGGCCAATGTAAAAGAACCCAACAAAATTAGAGATAAGTAGAGAAGCCCCAAGAAATTACCCATTTAAACAGCAGTTGACTCTTAGCCTAGGCTTCTGGAGGCTTGCATTTTAATGAATGCTAACAAAACAGGCATTCCTGAATATGTCTGGCCATGCACTGACTCCAGATGTTTTTATTGTACTTAATCTTGTCTTACTCCCAGTCAAAGAGCTGTATAACTGTGATCTGGAAGGACTGGGAATTTGAGGAAACACAACTGACCACAGGGAGCATTTCAGACAGAGACTGTCACATCAGTTCAGCATCAACAGTTGTAGCAACCTTAAAAATTTAAGGTTTAAAAAGAAATGCCAGCATTGGTTTAATCCGAGTGAAACCAGTTGATGGCATTTCTCCTGTTTGGACCCATTTTTCCAAGCCCAATGCCTACGAATTCACATTCTCCATTTCCATTTCACAATCAGATACAAACAGGGACTTTCTCGTGATGGTTGTGAATGTTTTATTACAGAGTCTTATCAATAAATTACTTCTCTGAAAATCAGTTTTTCAGAACTAAAATCTAATCTGGCAGGGCTCAATAAGTAACAAGATGAACTCAGCCATGCAAACAAAATATTACTAAGTTACTTTAATAAAATTTTATCACAACAACCTCAGGAAGAAGAACATGTCCTGGAGACTTAGACAGTTAATCTTGGATTTTTATTAATATTTTGGATTCTTTTTGTTATGCTCTAGCCTCTGGTACACAGCTGTCTTCATTTTGATGCTGGAACAGGATAGATCTTTGGGTGCCTTTATGCCTGTGATTCTTGTCTTATTTTACAGAGCTGTAATAAAAATAGCACCATCAGTGTTCAGTGCTCACTGCAGTACATTTAATCAACAGGTCACCACACTGAAATAGAACTTTTGGAGAAACTGAGCTTATTCCTAGACAGTAATTGCTCACCAAAGGTCTAGCTCCCAAGTCTTTTCAGTATGTGACATTCATTTGCTGCTCAGCACCTCTCACGATGTTTATTAAAAGTAAATTTTTGGGTTATGTTGCACACAATAGGATATTCAGAATTCCATCTTGACCTTCACACCAGTATCTAATACTGCCTGGAAGATAACCAACATACATTTTCTTTGTATACACAAGCAGTATTCTGAGCTTGCAGCTACTTGATGACAAAGACTTACCAGCTTCAGTTAAATACAACAAAAGCTAAGAACACCGAGACATGTGAAAACAAGCATTACCGTAGTTTTAATGCATTTTGGATGGTTAATTGCTCTGGATTTCCAGGACTTAATTACACACAATTTTTACAAAATCAATATCATGTCTTAACATTAATCAAACATAACATTTAAGATTTTTTTTTATTGTTGTGCAAAACTTTAGCAATAAGTCTTATTAGTACAATAAGCTGAAAAAGCAAGAGATATTTAAAACAATATTCACATTCAGTGTCGAATTTTTATCCCTACTTCTGTCTTTTGTTGTGGAATCTAGAATTCCCATCAGTAAGTGCTATCTGAAAATATCAATAGTTTGTTTCACCTTTTGTTATTTGGAGGAGACTCAAAAATATATTTTTGCATTAGGTTTTTACACACAACTAAAACAGCTGTCTAAGTTGATAAATATAAATTAAGACACTGAAAAGGGTGAAAAAATACATACTGAAGGCATCCACCTAAGTGGTGACATGACTGATAATTTATAGCTTATATTCAAAATATAACTGATATTCTGATTTTCCATTTTGAACTCAGGATTTTAGCAAACAACCCAAAATTTTGTTTAAAATTTCTGGCATCTGCTAATTGAAAAAGTAACTTAATTCAACAGTTAATTTTAATTAAAACTTTCAGCTTGTTAGATATTAAGTGCTACCAGTCAAGGCAGTCCCAAGTCAAGGCAGTCCCAAAGATTGTTTGATGTTTACATAGCAAAATATAGATAAATATCTCCTTCAGAAAGAGAGAGATTATGTTCGGCTGGGAACATCAATCAGAGTATTTCCTGAGTATTTCAGGTATCTTTGCCTTCCACATCACAAACGTGCAACAATTCCTTAACTTGAGAAAAAAATGCACAGAATTCCACTCAAGCTTTAAGACGGTGCTATCATTAATTCAAATTCTCTGTGTATAAAAGTATCAAGAACTCTTCAGTAGTCAATTTAATATTCAAAAGCAGATCAATAGTTTTATGTAAACTTGTTAAAAACCAAACCACCACATAATTTGGCTTTAAAGTGACAAAGTATTTTGCTTAATGTAATTTTTCAATGTGAAGAACTAATGTCAAACTACGATTTCAAGAAGATGCAGAGACTGGATTATCTCTGATACTGAAATACTCAATTAAAATTTATATAATTATATACAGAATCTTCAAAACATACAATAATAATTTGTTACAGTGGTATCGTTCATTTCAGCTACAATCCCTCCTATAAGGAGGCTGCATGTTAACTAAAATACACTAATCTGTTGTCATGCCCAATTAGAGAACATCAACACTCTCCCTCTGCCACTACTCTGCCCCAGATTTACTAAAAAGCGGACTAGGTTTTCTACCTAAAGAAAAAGGGACTTATACTCACTATCCATTCTCTAGCCCTAGTCAAAATCTTGTCAACATATCTACAACTGTTGGGTTTAGGCTAGTAACAAATCTTGTCGTAAAAGGTTAAAAATGGATGGAGTAACTAATAAGCCATCTTCTGTATTTTAAAAATCACTGAAACTACGTATCAAAACATTTATGGAAGCATGAGTGCTGGTGACATCATTGACTCTTATAAACTGAGCCTTCCATAAAAGCTTCACAGATGGTAGAAGATGCCTTGAGATAAATGCAAATAAAATCCAACAGAAGAAAGATTTCCCAATATTGAGCCCCAATTCTTTACAAACTAACACACATATTTCAGTGACAGACACTGCTCATTATTTTGGCCCTGTCCCTCTCCCAAAATCAGCTTCATAAGCTGTTATCACTCCAATAAAATTAAAAAAAAAATACACCCTCTTAAAATATTGTATATGAAGTTCTGGATTCCAAAAAGAAAACGTAGAAGTAATTTCATATTCTTGCTATGCAACATCAACTAAAAAATATGAATGTTTATAAAGAAACCAAATTGCATTTTGTACACTATATCTGTATCGGTACAGTTCTCTGCATTCGTGGAGAATTCAGCATCTTCAGAAGTTCAACATGTGCAAAACTCAAACTACATTTTGAAGAAAATTCCAGTTTGAAAAGTTATATGTGATTTCATATATGACAAGCCAATAATCTAAAGACCAATCTCAAACAAAGCTGTACAAAGTTTGCTTCAAATCTCCCTATACCCCCTGAAAAAGGCACTAAGTGGTTTAAGTGTGCAAATGGCTTCTTAGAAGAAACAGTGTGCAAACGGAGCCCGTTCCACTAGCTCCGCATTCTTTAGTGATTTCCTAGAAAGCATTGCTATTAAATGCTATCCGTTGTACTACTCTCTAAAGAACAGAAAACAGTCAGTCCACAGAATCACAGATATCTTTCACTTTTTGATTGAAGTCTTCAGGTTGATCAGCATACACATAATGACCTGCACCAAGGATAGCCTAGAGAATAAAGGTGAAGAAACAGGTTAATAATTGAAGAATGTAATAAACAACTAAATAAATATGGGGATATATGCAGAACCTGACTTTTACACATTATCCACATGATACATTATTATTTGAAAAGACAAATTTCAAAACTGGAACTGATCTCTTGCACCCAGGCCGTGTTAAAGCAGTGAGCACAACTGCTGCCAGGAGGTGGTACCACACAGCCTAAAAAGGACTGTAAACAAGGAAAAATCAAAGCTTGTTTCACCTGTTGAAGGAACTTTGCTACACTGGAAAAGAGGGTAAAACTACTGCTTATTCAACTGCACACCTTGCTGAAAACCCCCCCACCATTCCAGTGGACACAAGTCACTGCAAAACAAACTTAGGAGAATGTGCTTTACACATCAAACTTCTGATTCACCTTCATCCCTTCATTCTCCACTCAAATAGTTCTGCCAGGTTGCTCTTCAGGTCTGTAAGTGTTTACATTAGAGAGAGCATCAAGTAATTTATATTCTCGTATCACAAAAATGGTATGGAGGAGACTAAAGAGGGTACTAGGATAAATGATGAACTCAGAAGCTTAAATTGCTGGGGATTTTCTAGACTTGTGGAAGCAGATTTCAACCCTCCGAATTAATGACTGCTATGCTAAGCAGGGACAAGTAAAATCCAAATTATGCAATACATGGGGGGAAACCCCCATATTTGTGACCTAGATTATTTCACAGCAACTGTGTAACAAAATTAAGGGCTTAAGTAACTACCCACAGGGTGGTTACCCTATTTCTAGAACTTATCGTTCCCTGCCAAAACTGGTAGAAAGCAAACCATCACCATAGTGTACAGCAAAGGTACTTGACCTACTTTCTTTCCATTTTATAATCAGTCCAAGATTAACTTGTATTTAAATCTATTTTTTTCCCCTCCCTCCATCAAAACACTCACTCGTAAGTCTCTAACTGAAGCCCATAAAAGTATAGTTATGTTATTGTGTCAAAAACCCCCACAAACTCAAAGTAAAAACTAAGTAGAAATAAACACACATAATAAAACTCCTGACCCTCTGTGCATTTTATCAAGGATGGCACTACCAGTCCAGGTCTCAGCCTCAGCCTCATGAGAACCCTCTCCCTCCTATGGCTTTTTTGAGTGTCCCTATAAATTTCTACCACTCCAATTTATCCTTTCAAATCTGTATTTGGCTTGATAAAATTTTAACCTGGAATACAATAAAGTTTTTCACAGTCTCTTCTAAAAGTCATTGACCAGACTAGAAAAATCTGCCAGAATGGTATATGCTTACCCTAGCAACATACTGTACACTTCTTAACTGTGACTTTTTGTTACAACTTTCTCTCTGGTTAAGCATTTAAGTGACATTTTCAGTCTGGAAGTCAACATTTATAAAATGTTCAATAAAAATGTCTTTTCTCTGAGTTCCAGCTCTGATGTCAGCTACATCAAGATTATCAAATTTTATTTTAATGACTTGTAGTATACTGTCAACATCACATATTGTACATTTCTGTCCAGATAGATCTAGAAATCAGTAAGAAGGCAGCTGGCATACTCAAAACATTTCACCACCTCATAGTATTGTAACATATATGCATATTCAATTATCACGGCTGACTGATGTGACAATGCATGAAGAATACTTTTAAATTCATTTGTTTTTATAGAAATCAACAAAAAATGCAGTATGCACATTCACATCAAGTTGCAAGTACACACGTTTTAAATGATAACGCCATACCTCTAAACAAGAATGTATTAGCTAGGAAGACAACACCAAGTAATTTTTTAATAGTTAAACGAAGACACTAACAAGAGTCTAAGCACCCGGTACAAACCACTCTCTCATCAGTGAAACAAAAGCATTATAAATACAGATTACGACATTTTACAAGAACCTCTTCACTGTGTCATACACATATGCAGATATTAGAGGACTGCTGTGGTTTAAAACACAGAAAAAACCAGTGACTATAAAAACTACTTGTATTAGCACACTGTAGAGCAAAATATTTTGTAAAGAGGAAGAATGACCTTGCTCAAAGATCTAATTCAGCTTCTAGTGCTACAGTTAAGTTTCCTTCTTGCTCTGGGAACTCAGTAATTTTTTGTCTAGGTTTTCTCTGATCTAACACTCGTTTTCTCTCTGTGTTACAGAAAGCAAAAGTTACTACCTCGGGCTTTAAATCAAAGGGCCAGTATTTCCACAGTTGGAATTAAAAAAATAAGACACGATTTAAACAAATCCACACAATAAACAAACATCTGCTTTAAAAGTCAACTTACTATTGTCTTCACATACGAATTTGGTCTCAGAGACTGGATAGTGCTGCCAGAATTGCCATCTATACATGAACGTGCTCCATAGACCACAGTGATAGGAATGTCTCGATCCATTTGTGGAATCCGTTGCAGCATCGGCCTTTTTGCCCATCCGTAAGGAATAGTCATGTTCTTGAAAGCTGTTTCACCACTTCAAGTCATTCAAAAGGGTAAAAACAATTAAAATTTCCATGAGATCTGCCTTTTCTCTAAATTGGAGTATCTGTGCCTTTTGGTAACACAGAGTGCGATAGTACATGAGGTTGGGATGTTTTACTATTAAGAAATTTAAGTTTTCAAGGTTTGTATGTAATTTTCAACAGAAAGAGCCTATGTTTTTACAGTACTGAGTAATAACACTTAAAACAATGAAATGCCTTATTTTAAAAGTTTTTTAAGATATTCTTTACAAATTAAACCACTGCAGTGGTTTAGGGCCTGAACTCTCAGAATTAACACATAGGTAGTTTTGAAGAAATACAGAATTAGGACAGCTTTTACGTTTATCAGTTTCTGGAATTCAGAAAAAGTGCAATGCTACTTTGTTCTTCAATTACTACAATAAATGTTACAATGGAAAAAAAGAAAAAGCATGCACGTTGTTGCCATGGCCATTGGAGGGAGTAGCAGGCACTCAGTAAATGAAAGACAGACTTCAAAACATACACTGGGAAACTCATACTCACCTGGGTGACTGTACATTGCAGTGATAGATATATTCAGCCACAGTGTTATCATCAAACATCGATGAATATTTTCGCTTGAAATCTGGTCTTAAACGCTGAACAAGGCTTAATCCTGTTAAAACAGAAGAGACAACTTTTATCAGATTGCCTAACATTTTCATTACAACCCTCCAAACACGCACCCTTGAAACCTGTGGCTAAGCTTGCTGACTTCTAAACCAATGTTTTGTTTCACTACTTGCATGCCTTCGGAAAACATGACGGCACTACAATAAGCAGGAATGAAACACAAATATTCTAAAGGATTTTATGCTTTACCAGAAGAGGGCCAATTCAATCCCTGCTGAATACACATGGAGGACAGGGAGGTGCCTGACCAGCCTAGTGGCCTTCTATGACGGAGGGACTACACCAGCGGACAAAGGAAGAGCTACGGATGTTGTCTATCTGGACTTCTGTAAGGCCTTTGACATGGTCTCCCACAACATCCTTCTCTCTAAATTGGAGAGAGATGGATTTGATGGGTAGACCGTTTGGTGGATGAGGAATTGGTTGGACAGTCACATCCAGAGGGTAGTGGGCAATGGCTCGAGGTCCAGATGGAGATCGGTGACAAGTGACATGCCCCGGGTCCGTACTGGGACCAGTGGTGTTTAGTATCTTCATCAACAACATAGACAGTGGGATTGAGTGCACCCTCAGCAAGTCTGCAGATGACACCAAGCTGAGTAGTGCAGTTAACACGCCTGAGGGACACGATGCCATCCATCGGGACCTGGACAAGCTCGAGAAGTGGGCCCATGTGAACCTCATGAGGTTCAACAACGCCAAGTGCAAGGTCCTCCACCTGGGTTGGGGAAATCCTTGCTATCAATACAGGCTGGGGATGAAGGGATTGAGAGCAGCCCTGCCTAGAAGGACTTGGGGGTACCGGTGGATGAAAAGCTGGACATGAGCTGGCAATGTGCGCCCACAGCCCAGAAGCCAAAAGTATCCTGGGCTGCATCAAGAGAAGCGTGGCCAGCAGGTCAAGGGAGGTGATTCTGCCCCTCTACTTCACTCTGGTGAGACCCCACCTGCAGTGCTGTGTTCAGCTCTGGGGCCCCCAGCACAAGAAAGACATGGACCCGCTGGAGCAGGACCAGAGGAGGGCCATGAAGATGATCAGGGGGCTGGAGCACCTCCCCTGTGAGGACAGGCTGAGAGAGTTGGGCTTGTTCAGCCTGGAGAAGAGAAGGCTCTGGGGAGGCCTTACAGTGGCCTTCCAGTACTTAAAGGGGGCCTATAAGATAGACGGGTACAATCTTTTTTTGCAGCGCCTGTTGCAATAGGACAAGGGGTAATGGCTGTAAACTAAAGAAGGGCATATTTAGACTAGATATAAGGAAGACATTTTTTACAATCAGGGTGGTGAGGCACTGGAAAAGGTTGCCCAGAGAGGTGGTAGATCACCCATCCCTGGAAACATTCAAGGAGAGGTTGGACAGGGCTCTGAGCAACCTGATCTAGCTAAAGACGTCCAACTCCCCTGCAGCAAGCAGGGACAAGATGATCTTTAAAAGGTCCCTTCCACCTCAAACTATTCTATGGTTCTATGAATACATACAGGGAATGTTTGAGAAAGGCCACTGCAGTGACAGAATAAACACGCAAAGGGGACCAGCAAAAGGACTAAGCAGAGTATCTTTCTGTCACCAGTTGAGTCTCACATGACACCAATATTGGTTTTCTCCTTGCTCTGGCAGCACTGGGTGGGAAAGAAGCATCCCACCTTTCAGAACCAGAAGGCACTGCTGAAAATGCTGGTCTGTTTTTCTTCCTTAGATAAAACTCTGTGCTGTCCTTTTACAGAACAGTCATCTTCTTAAGCTAGTTCATCTAGCTAGTGTTTAGTTGAAAGAACAGAAGTCTATGCTGAAAAACTGGTGTAGAAATCTTGACGTGAGTATAAGAGATTTAACCTAGGAAAGCTATTGTTCCCAAGGTCTCTCAACAGCCAGCCAAAGTAGAGAAGTGTGTCCCTTCAGGGGCCAGTTCAGGCTTTCTAAGGTTAAGCTCCTATTCTGAATCACTTCTTTAAGGAAGAAGCCTCTTGTAGTTGACCAGACAGTTCTTTGGGACAGGAGCCTCATCAAAGGCTAATCTTAGTCTAAGAATATTATTCATCCCTGAAGAGATAGGCTCACAGTTTACCACTTGGGTTTATCAACTGAAAATACTGTTGTTAATCTATGCAGTTATGATGATGTCACTTCTTCCCACCTGTCCCTGGCCAAAGGTCTGGTATGATTTATGTAGACCTTGGCACAGTGATCTATGATTTTGTAACCCTGAGATTAGAATATTGCAACACACTCTTATGTATGCTTTAAATATGTACGCTTTAAATCAATTTAGAAAACTAATATGGTGCAAGAGAAAACAATTCTCTTATGAAATAACAATTGAAGTCCTGAAGTGGTGAAGATTTTGCAAACATTCTGCAACTTGCTCTGCTGCTTGTATTTTCTCTGTAGAGACTTATGTCTTTTTCTGCCTGTTTGGGGTTTTTTTTTAAACACAAACGATACAGCTGGCTTGGAATAAGAGTACCTGGAAGCAAGAGGCTAATTCTATGTCTTCCCCTGCTATCAGCATAGAGGCCACAGCATCCCCATTTCCAATAACTGCAGGACTGAAAGTTATAAAATTTTAGAATTCACTTTCTATTTTGATAAAAAAGTGTTTTGTCTGTGGGTCCAATTGCAAAATGGTTCTCTCTCCTTCCCTGGGAATTTACAGTGGGGAATGAAACAAGGAGTCAAGGCACCTTGGAAAACATTTTGGAATGAAATCCCACTGTTTTGTTCTCATTATGTTTATTGAAGACACCCTCAATTGCCTGGCTGATGTTTTTCATAGAGTCTATGGAATGCTAAAAGAAATGCTAACACTGAAGACCCTGAGTTCCACAAAAAGGGTGTGGTCACAGTGACATTACTGTTGTCCTGAGGCATTTTTAGGCGTTCAGCTCTAGGAATGGAATTCACAAATGCAATCTAAGCACCAAAACCCCTATACTGTAAGCCTCCTGGGTGACTCTTCCAGTTAAGTGAAGGAAAACACACAAATCAACTAACTGGAAATCACTCAAAGATCTCTCTTGATTCTGTCTGTCTCCCAAGTTTAAGTATCTGCCCGCAGGCCTGATTAAATACCCATGTGATACCATTGTGATATCCCAAAGAACCTGGCTCACATTTAAATGCCTAACTCATACCTTTGACCAACAGTGATTTGCTTTATAGTGAGGATCAGACAGCTACATCTGCCCAGCAGCTTAAGCACATCTGCTTAAGCAGATGTCCAAATAAACTGACTCACTATAACTGCAGCCTACAATAATATAATGTAGCTCACTACAAACTATCACACTAGTATTTCTAATAGAAAGAGTTTGCCCTCTTGTCCTAAAGAGTTTATCTTTCCTCAATCCCTCCCACTTTCTCCTCCAACTCTTCTCTCTGAGTGACATGGACTTGCAACAAAGCTTATCTTAATGGGGTATCTGTCCCATGTTTAACACAAACAGAAACAGTATCTGAGAGTAGATAAAACTCACCAAATGGTCCTGCTATCCTCAGCCCAGCTAATGGATTAAATGGACTCAATATAGCTCCTAGTGCTTTGATCCAGATTGGAATTGGTCTTTCATGTTCAGCGTTGTCAGGCCTCTCTGGAAAACCCCATGGCTCCACTAAGATAAGGTGTTTGACCCTGTTGGCAAAAAAAGGTTCAGAGGTTTAGAGTACATCAATTTTTCTTCAATTGAGTACGACATAAAGGTACTATCTGTGGACTATGCAACCTGCTGTAGTCACTTCTATCATAGCGGCTTATTACCTAGTTTCTGATTCATCAATGGTTTTGCTTTTGATTGCGAATTAGTGAGAGACTGAATTGCAACTAATTGTATATACGAACACCAGAAACTTGGAAGCTCACGTCACAGAGAGAGTCTCAATATTCAACAGATATCCACTGTTATACCCACTACAAGAAAAAAGCCAGTCTTCTTTCTGTTTTCAAAAATAGCCTAACCTATATGCTCAGTTGATATTATTTACAGGAGCAGTTTAATTTGAGAGAAAAGATAGTAATTGCTTCTGTTTCATTTAAGTACACTTGCTAAAAGCCTTTATTTTCCAAGCCATCTAAGATCTCTGTTGCAAGAAGAGATGTAATTTATCTGAAAAATCATCTTATCAAAGTAAAATTTGAACTGGGAGAGGCAGAGCAAAATTAGCAGATGTTTTCTAAATTTATTGATTTTAGGTCATGAAAGAAACGTCAGAGACAATTTATAAAATCATTACTCAAAGGAATCTCAGTACAGAGAGCACACGCAACTATCAATCACTTCATGCTGCAAGTTGCCCTCAAAGAAAAAAAATCTACTTCGTCTTGCTAGAACTGCAATTGTCCATTTCTTTTAATTCCATAATAACACCTACTCCAAGTGTCCTAGAAACTGCCGACTTCTGAAAAAGTGACTCTTAACTATAGTTTTGCATATTTAAGGTAATTTTCCACACACGCTTCATCATCATTACTTTCTTATTCATGACTTCCTTCTCTTTCAAAGACATAAGATTAGATATTCAAGACAGCAGAGTTCTTACTGCCTAAAACGGTGTCAGAAGTGATTCCGAAGGCTATTTCTGGACTATAATCAGTCGGGAAACCAAAAATCTGTGCTTGAAATGAGGAGTTGAAAAGGATTAAGCTCACAAAGATGTTTCTTGGCTGTCAGCTCAGCCATGAGCGCATTTGCACACAGCAGCAAACACCAACAGTAAGAGAGGACTGGGTAGAATTTAACTACGCAAACCAAGCAGGAGAGATTAGAGGCTAAGCAGCACAAGCAATGAGGAGCTGTTCACGACAGCCACACATTCTGTGCACAAAATATGGCATTAAACATAACACATCAAACACATGAATAAAAACAGAATAAGCTTTTTCATGTTTCCTTTCTTAATACTTTCCTTCCTATTTGTCATTTCTCCTTTTGGTAATCAAGCCTAAAACAACCCAGGACAATGGGAAGTTGACCATGAGAATCATTCCAGAAGTAGTAGTTCAGAAGTTGCAATATGCGAAAATCATGAGCACCACCATCCAGGAATATTCTAAATGGGAATATTTTTGGATTAGTAACCTCAGTTGTCCCATGAACAACTTTGGTACAACATAGCAAATTAATGGACCATCTAAACCTGGAGAAACAGATCTACTTTCCTAACAATATGTGTCCAGAATCCCTTAAGCCTCTAATGCATTGTTAGATAATCTGGCTGAAAGCTGTGCTATATTTATCACTTGATTCAATGCTGTCTTAAGATCCTATCAGTCAATTTGCCAATTTGATGGTGTTAGTTTAATTTCAGAGAAACATTAGTAACGTGAGAGCACAAACTGCAACACCCCCGAATTATTTAACCCCAATTTAAGCACAGTGAGGCATGAAAACAAAGTGTCACTTTGGATTAAGTCAGCAGGGGGCAGAAACAATACCCCATCCCACAGGGACAGGATAGCACCATTTACAGATAGATACTTCAGGAAAAGGGGCAAGGAACTTGTAAGTGATCCCTACAAGAAACTAACTACAGTTAGCTAAAAGTTGGTTTATGCCCAATAGAATAACAGGTTTACATCCCTAGAGCAGAGGACTGCATTTCTTCATTGCAATTCTGGATTTAGTCACATGCCAACTTTCGCACATCATTTCCAGCCACGTGTGCCAGTTGTCGTCCACTTGGAAAGAAAGAAGTGAAGTGTTTTAGGAAAAAATGATACACGAATTTACTTCAAAATCTCCAAATAAGAGACAAAGAAATGTACACAGTATAAATCGATGTAAGTATAAAAGAATAAGACATGTTTTGTGTAACATAGAATCTGCCATACGATGTGGAAAGCTAAACTTATATTCATAAGTTTTCACAGGAGTCCACTATGGGTATCTAAACAAAAGCAACGTCCTTTTTTGGTACAGAATGTCCTCAGTTGTTGGGATCCTAGCTCACCAGGGGCTATATAACCAGGCGATATAAAAAAAAGAGATAAATTATTAGTTAAACAGCAAAAAAAAAAGGATTAGCTGTTGGCCACAATGTGATGCAGAAAATACTGATGAAATACAATTACAGGACTGCTGCAGCTGGGTTGTTTTGCAAAGAAGAAATATGAAGTGGCATAAAGACAATTTAAATCAGTCACTAAAATAATTTTTACATCATCATGCTGGCACCAGATCAACTGCTAGCATATAGGCATAAATTACCTAGGGGAATTACGATCAGAAATTTCAATGTTATCCAAAATCTGGCAGAAATAGGCTTATTTTCTCTTCATAAACCTATGTTTGATCTGAGATGTCACAAAACATTCACCTGTAAATACAACCTTTGATATAATCATGCAAGGGGGTACTGAACAAAACCAAAGAGGTACAGAAAAGTATACAGAAAAGCATGTTTACCATATCTAGTTATTTCCATTAACCTGTAAACAAACCATACAATTAATACTTTGGGCTTAAAATTCAGTACCAAGTTTCTTCAAATCAGCACAGTCATTTACTTAAAGATAGTCTATAAAGACCCTGATGAAATAAAATCTGTGTTAAAATCATTAGTCAAATAAAGGAATTCCTTTATTTTCACATACCTTGATGGGTATTTTAATGAGTAAGCAGCGGCCAGGAATCCACCTAGGTTGTGTCCAAGTAAAATCATTTTTTCTAACCCCAACTCCTTTCTCCATTCTTCTATGGATTCCACAAACTGATTTTCTGCTTCCCGAGCATCAGTGTCAAAGTGTGGTCTACTGCTACGTCCAAATCCCAAGAGATCAAAAGCATGAATGGTCCTGTTCTCACAGAGATCTTCAAAATTGAGAGCCCACAGTCCAACACCTCCTCCAAACCCATGCAGGAGAACAAGCGGAGTTTTATGTGAAAAGTCCGGAGAGAATGTTAGTGTCCATATTTTATTTCCTTTAGATATATACACATATCGTTTACTGTATGTGCTTGCAATACCTGAAGAAAGAGTGGGAAAAAAAATGACATTGGTAGACATGCCTGATAAAATATTAAGTACATGCTATGAAAACCACTGTTTTAAACAGGAGCTCCCTTTCACAGGAGAGAACCTACAATCAAATATCTAAATAAAGGAACAATGAAAATCTAGTTCTAAATCTACATATTTCATCACAGTGTAAAAGCCATATTTAAAAACTTCTTTGATTATATTTAATGTAAATTTATAGAAAATCTAGTTATATCTAGAAATCTCATGAAAAAACAAAGACTTACATTTTAGCATTTTGTCCTCAGCCTCTTTAAGGTGCAGCAGTGATGTGGGACACCAGGCAGGAAGCCAGCTGAATAACCATCCCAACCTATAACAGCAATACAGAATAAAAATTTCTTGAGCAAGATGGTAATTTTTTGCACCATTGATGCTTTGAAGATATTTCTTTTGCTGCTCTTCATAAAAGAGCCCAAGTAAATTACAAGCCATGCAGTATAGGAGTGTGCAGTGTGAGGAAATTCACTTTCTCCTCACTTTTATAAAGCAAGCAGTGTCGTGATCAGGGGCATTCTTCAAACAGCTATTTCTGCACTATGTGTTCCTTATCAGTGTACTGATCTACCTCCGTCAGAGCAGGCTGCTTCCGAGAACTCGGAGACATCAGCCCTCACACCAACCTGTCAAGCCTGGCAGGCTATATCACACAATCCTTGGGGCTTCCAGCCTCCTCTCAAGTTCCCTTGGAAGTCTGCCTGCACATACATTACCTTGCATGAACCTACTATTTCCATAAAGGTAATAAACCACGTGTTTACCAGCCTGACCCAAACTGATCCATATACTAGATAAATTTAAAAAGAGAAAAATAAGCAGGTTTATTTTAGTAAAGTAAAAACCTAGGGCCCTCATTACCAATTTAGAAACAATGTCCCAGAGGAAAATGACACAGAAATTTCAATTCCCTCAACAGAAGCTGCTTTTCCAGCTGTCAGTTACTATCTTGGTAGCACTGACCACGAGACCAGGGGGAATGACTCAGCTAGCAGTGTTGCCTCACTGACAGTGCTTCAAAGAACACAGCAAGCAATTTGGTATAGCTCTTCCTGGGTGCGGTGCTAACATATCCCTTGCTTTCAAGATAGAATCCTCTTTTTCCCCTCTCTTGCCTGTTTCCGACGTGGCTCAGACAATTGATGCAAAGGCAGCTACTGTAGGACCCCAGATCGTTCTTCATAGGGAAGCCGATACGGTCACCAAATCAACTGTCTGTCTTTAGTGCTTTTTTCCTACGCTGAACTGCCTTCCAGTTAGTCACAGTATTTTCAGGACTGAACGCTGCAAGTATTAGTTGTACAACAATGATAAAGACTATAATGTTACTAATGTCCAATTTTTCAGAGTGTACACAACATATCGACAACAAATAATAGATTTGCCTCCCCAAGTTCTTTATCCAAAGGAACTTCTCCCTACCTTTTTAAGGGGCTGAGTTAGTCCAGCTCAATAGCTACTTAAGTTTATGATACAACATGGAAGGTTTTCTGGGGATGCACAATGCAATTGCAACCAGCACTGTTCAGATTCATAGAAACATACTAGGGGATATCAAGGAAAAAAAGCCCCAAACCATACCTGATCAAAAAGCATTAATCATCCAATCACCCATGCCCACTGCTATACCGTATTATTTACTCCTCTGAGAAACACACTGGTGCCTGGCTTCCTAAACCACCAGACCATGGGAATTGTTGCAATGGTGTATCGAGTGACTGGGAAGGGACGGTTCTATGCCCATCCATGCCATGTCCTCAGCCAACCTAAGAAATGAAGGAATCTGGCATCTTACAGGAATAGGCATCTAAGTGTTTTGCTTCCATGTTAATCTAGGCATTTATTTAAAAGTAAAATTTTTAAGAGGTTAAAGCTGGCACCAGCCAAAAGCAATTTCACCAGCAAATAACCGTGAAATCCAAGTTTAACAATTTCACTAATTGTGTCCAATGTCATGAATTACTCTGGCAAATTATTAAACAATAATCTCACCACCCATCTGAGCCGAACTTCCTGCTAGTTATACGCTCAAATAAGCATTTTCATTCAAAACTCTTAGGTCAGAAGCACAAAACCCAGTCACTATTTTCCCAAGCCAAAACTATATGAAATGTTTCTTTTTGGCAAAATCACTGATTTAGCAAAGAACCTTCTTTAAAGATTTTTTTTTTTTTTTTTTTTTTTACAGAAACGTATAGCAGCAACATATCAACATTAAGACAGTGCAGAGATATGACCACAATGAAATAAAAATGAAATCTACAGGTCACAGTCCCAGATTTTTATTTCACAATCTTAAGGAGACACCTGGATACTCAGGAAAAATACGTAGAAAATTGTATCAGAATGGGAAAGTTGTAACACAGATGCCCACTCTTTCTTTTGTTAGTTATCAGTACTGTTTATAAATACCGAGATTTTAATTCAGAACAAACACCACATACACATAGCTTGACAAACACAGTCAGCAAGCCAAAAAGTTTAAAATAGAAATTATGTTTGCAATTCATTCTGTACTTGCTGAACTAGAAGAGCAAGTGAAGAAGGCTTTCTGTCAAAACAGTGATCACTTTCTAGAAAAGTTATTTTAGAAAGAAAATATTTAGTTACCTATATTCAAGACTTACTCCTTTGGCTTTCCTCCGCTCCTTCCAAAAATGATTTACCACATTGCTAGATGTTTTCCATATGCGGAGAACAATCAACTATTTAATCTATTTTCTCTGATAGCTTTGGAAGACTACAGTGTGGCTGTACCACATCAAAAACCGTGAAATAAATCTGGCAACTCACAGCCCAAACTTCTATCATTTTTATACTGATTGTACAAATGGGTGTTACACATCAAATTACCAAGCTGTGTAACTAGTGGAATTGAACCTGTATATTTGTTTGTGGCCATGCAGTAACAAAAAACAGTGTGCATATCCATGCTAAAATAAGCAATAATCAGTAGGGCAGAGCATGACATAGAATGTTTCCTTGCATCTTCTGTTTGGGGTCAGTTATACTTTTCACAGTCACCTGAAAAAGTCTGAGTACCGGAGGCTGGAAGAATCAGAGGCCAGCCAGCAGGGGGGTGCTGACCTGCCCGGCATTCAGAGAAGTGACTCTCTCTGCCAACAGACCTCCACGCTTCTTGTAACACATCTGGGGCAGGGGGCCAGAAGGTAAAGGAAAGCCCCAGAGACACACACTGAACGGCCTTAGATTTGGAGACAGTCAAGGAGATTAGTGTTAGGCTAGAAGATTAGTGAGACCATCAGTAGCCTATGCTGATGACCAAATACAGTCATAAATAATGAAAACAAAAGGGACACTCGGTCTGACCATAAGAAAGAATAAAAATAAATAAGATATAAATAAAATAATTATTTAAAAATTAATATTGATTACTGTCTTTAGATATCTATGGAGTAAAGAATAATTTAATATTATGTAAAAGGTAACTAAGGATAACACTGCTTTTCCCCAGCTGCTTGAATGTTAATTTGAATCAAGAACTTACAGTCACAGCACAGCCTAAATTGCCTGAGGATAACATTCAAAAGAACTGAGAATCAAGTAGAGGCAGTGGCATAGTGAACCTGATCCACCCACCCATCCACCTCTACTGATTAGGTCAAACTGGATGAAGAATGTGGCAAACAGGTAACTCAGATACCACCGTTCTGTCAGCTAGATTAACCATATTTAACTTGGTGAGAAGTGATTGCATGCAAGACAACCGATGGATTTGTAGCCAGACATACTCCACAAAAAGCTCATGAAAGCTTAGATAATAGTGAAGAATTGAAAACATCTACTGTTACACCGAGGTATGCACTCAAACAGCTGAAGAGTCTATCTGATTTCTGGCTTGTAACATGGATTTAAAGAAAGAAGCTTTACCATATAAAGATGTTCAATTAATGTTTTTGTAATATTACTATGTAACTCTATCTAGGAGATATAAATGTACATACCCTGAGCTCATTCTCTCACTTTTCAAGCTTACAATTTACTTACTCATATCAGTTATACAAATGCAGAGGTCTTTCTACAATACTAAATATAAAAATCAGCTTTTCACTAAGATTTTTGAAGTCAGCAACCAATATAGGCCAAGAAACAGGTGCTGAAACATGCATCAGTGACGCAAGTGTGGCGAGTAGACCTTCCTGTCATGTATTTGGACTGAAAGATTGTATCAGCAGGGAAGCCAGAGCTCAGGGTATACCACAATTACACAATAACTCATAAGAAAAGGCTTACAAGAATGTAACTGAACACATGAGCAACAGAGCTGCATATGTGCTTCTGTCTTGCTCTCAGCAAATTACCATATTTAATATTTTTAACTGAATTTGTGAAGACAATGTGGCAAACTACCTGCTACTTAAGTAAAGTATTTTTCTTTCCAGCATTCACTATACCCAAATTCCATCTTGTTCTCTATTTACTCCCAGGAAAATTTCTCTTGAATGTCAGTTGTTTAACAAATCACTGGGGAAAAAAACCCACAACTTTGGACAAAAATGCAATAAACCTATTTCAAACTAGTGTGTGAAACAACAAACAAACAAACATGTTTTTAAAACTCCAGTAAATTGAGAAGTAAACTTGAGGAGATATAGAAGTGGCAACTATTTTCAACTCAAGAAAGTTTTAAAATTGTTATATATTGGAGCCACATATCTCTGAATAAAATCTCATAACATTTTTCTGTTTGGTAACACAATATTTAATAGTGATAAGAAATTAAAAACGCATAAGTTAGTACCACTAAAATTAAGATGTCACTTAATCATTGTGGATTTAATTTTATGAACAGGTTCAAGTTCTCCTACATGGTTTCAGACACATCAGCAGTCTTTTTAGCATTTCAACAACTGTAATCATTTAAAGTCCAAGAAAATTACACATTCAAGCTTGGTACCAGTTTAAAGCAGACATCTTGCTATGAGAGGGAAAGTTCGGATGGAGAAAGTTTTAACGTAAATAAATTACATTCTTAAAGACCAAAATAAATGCTCCTTCTGTTCAAAGGATATCTATCGGAACGTAACGGTGAGGTTTTACTAGTTATAAAATGAAGTAAAAACTATAAAGCAAAGCACATTTAATTGAAAATGACAGAATGCATTAATGATTACTGTGAAAGAGGACTCAAACTTCCAATTAAATTTGGAAAGTTTAGGAAATTAGAAAAATATGTTTATCATGTGAAAGCAACACACTCTGCATGAAACTGAGAACAAGAAGCAGCAAATAAATATATATTAGACTTAAACCTTTGACAGAAGTAGTTGGCTGCAGTTAATATTCAGTGTTAGTCCGTTAAGTCAAGGAAAGATAAAACACACAGAGGTCTGTGTCCAACTCTGGGAAGCACCCTACTTCTGCATTTTTATTCCTGCTGGTGTCAGTATGCTGTAAACTGGGTGATGTAAGGCCTGAATCTTGGGCCATCCTTACTACAAGCAGATCAGATCAGATCAGATCTAAAAGCTTACTATTCCCTCCATTTTGCCATTTCAACTATTTTGTGCCTGTTCTCTTGTCAGATTTGTGAAATGATTCAGCTTTAAAAGGAACTATGGTTTAAACCAGATAATTATGGAGGCCTGGCTACAAAGAAGCCAAACAGTTACCCAGCAGACCTATGGGCTAACAAGGTGGAAAAAAAGACTAGGGAGGCAAGGTAGAGGAAGGCAAGCTTTTAAGTTAGAGCTGCCACTGACAGACTGTAACATATAATCATGACCTCAGTCAGTCTGGATTTAACCAGGCAGCGATGTCTCAGAACAAGGCTCAGGATATGGCTTCACGGGAACTTTAACAGCATAACCAATTTTAGGAGTCCTTGTACTCTTTCATTCCTGTCCCCAAAGTGCAACGTGTTCTTTAGTGCCTCAGTATTCTGAGAATAATGAATACAGTCAGAATCATTCAAGCATGTACAATCTATGTACAGTAACTGTTACTGCAAAGGCTGTGTATCCAGGGGCAGAGCTTCTGCATGTACAGTAGCAGTCAGATGTAGTAAACACAAAAACAACTTGAATGATATGTCCCTAGGACAAAAATTTGGTTGTGGCAGCTGCAGACATGTATCAGAAGAAAAACATTCCATGTTCCACTTCCTAATCATTGCATGAAAAGACCAAAACTGTTGTAATCCTCAGGGAAAGACCTTAAGGAGCATTCTAAAGAGGTAAGACCCCAAAGCAAGAATTAAGAATATGGTATGGGAATAAAAATCCTCAATCCTTTGACAAATGTCTACCATTTTCACAAGGTGACAAAAAAAGCATGAAATTGCTGTGAATGGGTTAAAAAGGAAACCCATTTTTTTCCCCAGACGACATTACAACCCTGCCTACAAAATTCTATTTTGATGAGTTTTGAGCCAAGATGTTCCATGCAATTAGATGTTTTGAAACTCTTGCATACTTCAGCAACATTATAATGAAAACCTCTGCATAATATTTCTAGGAAGTGTAATGTCCATCAGCCCCATTCCAACAAAAAGCCCGTGATAGGTTATTGCAGAATATTGCTACACTAGGTTAGAGGTAAAAACAATGCATTCCTCATGTACTTACTGCATCCTGAACGCTGTATTCAGAACATTCAGCAACAGAATTAATGTAAAAATTCAGAAGCAAATTTTATTACTTTGTCTATTTATATTAACAGTGCTACACAGAACTATCACTTATCAAAATTAACCTGAGAATGTAATGAATGTGAACCCATAACCGATGAGCATTTTCTGGCTATTTTAGTGATACTGAAATTTACCATGTTAAATTCATTTGAGCAACCTGAGCACTCAGGCAGTGGAGAGAACCTACAATTTTGCTCCCTGCCATGCTGAACCTCAGCCATAGGTATGCCTTGCTGTATGTGTTGCATCATTATGGCCCCCTCCCCATTTTCTTCTCCATCTCCCAGTACTGCCTGCCTGCCTTTTTTCTTTTATCCATATGTATCCTTTTTATATGCTTTTGTCATTTCTTCCATCCCCTTTCTAGCTATACCCAGAGATGTCCATTTCAGGGCATGTGCTTCTTCACTACACGCCACAAGAACGAAGTTTATCCATGGACTGCATCCCAAGCCTGCCACCTGTAACACTCCTACTGCTTACAAAGTAGCTATGTTAGCACTCAATTGGTTGAAAAAAAGAAACCATTAAGCATGCATGCAATCATGAAGAAACCATGTGTATGGTCACACAGCTATTACTTATTCCTATTACTGCTCACTGCTATATAGGCTCTAAATCCACAAACAAGGGCAGTGTCCTACTGTCCTCCAAAACATCACAAAGTCTTCTCCACAGTCAGGTTAAAATCAGGCCACAAATATACGACAGAGCAGAGAATAAATTAATTCTAACAAGCTTTCAGAAGTACTGTTCCCCTCTGACTTACAAAACACTCCTTAACATACAGGCATTTCCCCTTAAAAAATTATGGTCCACTAACTGCTAATAGCAACCAGCTAAGCAAGCCCTCAGGTATTTCCTTACATCTCTTCTAAGGACCCGTCATTTTATATTTTGACTTAAAAGCTAAAATCAAACACATTCTAGAGAAAAATTGTACTAGCAACTACAGATCAGGTATGGAAGACTACAGAGATAAAGATGCAGATGAGATGAAAGGGGGGGAGCTGCACAGTCCCACTAAAACTACTCAACCTTGTGACAGAGATCACACGTGTAACACACAGGTTTGGTACCACTGAGGACCTACATCCCTCTGCCTCCTCCACAGTAAACTCGCGTCTGATAGAACTTGGGATTGCCACAGCTGTGAAGTGTTTTTACAAACAATCCATTGCATTAAGAATTTGCGAAGAAAAGCATAATTAAAATAAAGAAAATTAAAATTTCCTCCTGGTGTCCTTCAGATGTTACACAGCTTTCTACTACTTTAATTTTATTCATCCACTTACTGATGTACTCCTGCTGTCCTTCAGATGTCGCATAACCTCAGCCTTGCTTAAGCCTTATTTGTCAGCCTCCTCATACCTACCATGCCAGAGGCCCGCGTTTCAGACTGTCCCTGAGTTTCATCGAACAGGACAAGAACAAAACACACATGTAACAGGCACCTCTCATAAATCTGCACCACTGCCCATACTCTACCCTGCTTACCTTTTGTTTATATTCCATAGTGTATTACGCACAATTTAGATTACAACGTAAATAGGAGATGATGTTCTCATTTTTTCTATAAGGAGCCACAGAAGAACACAGGTGATAGACTATCTAAAGCACATGATTATTTCCCTTAGCTCTAAACACAGTATACACAAACTCCACTCGTACTCAAGTGTGAATATACACCAAAGATGGGTTGTTTCACTGCAGATCATTAGAACAGCTTCTATGTTGTGTTCCTTTATCAGTCACCTACAGTGACTAAGCTACCTACGTCAAACTTCAAGAACTTGTAGTCAACGTTTTGGGCCACCCAGCCTCATTTCCCCTTGCTGAAAAACCAAAGAAGGTCACAACCCTTTTCCTAACAGACTGTTTCGTGTATATGCCTACATTACAAATGCTTTAGATGTCAAGGAAGTGCCAGTTATCTTAAAAATAGGTAAGAAGTCAAATCGGTCTAAAAAGCCATTGCATCAAATGTCCTCTTAGGGAAAGTATGATATAATTAATAAGCCTTTACTGTCAGTATGCCAGTTATTAAATGTAATCAAGAAAAAAAAATCTACAATAGTCTGCTAGCACTAACCCACCCCATTTCTTTTTTTTTTCTTTTTCCTCATTGCAATACCCTTCTTTTCCTCACTTCAATACATGAGTGAACTTTCTCGATGACAATAAACACTCTTGCATCTTCTGTTATAGAATGCATTTTTATACCTGTATCTTCCTCTCCTTTCTGTGGTCTCCTATGATCCCGAGTTTTCTTTTACAACTCACTCAGAGCACCTTTCTCCTCTGCCATTCCTCACCATGTTTTCTTGGTGTCACTTAAAATCCTTCTCTTTCACCCTCTTAACCTTATTCCAGACTGACCTCATTCCCTTACACAGCTTCACTGACTCACAAATCTCTCTTCTCCACTGACCTCTCCCCTGCTCTTCAGCTTCTCATCTGGATCTTTCAGAGCCAATGCAAATGCAGATGCTCACCTTTCCTCCCATGCCCTCTTCTCTCTGGCTGTCAACACAAACCATGTACAAAAACCTATCCTGAAAGAATGTCAGAATTGCAAGTAAATACTCAAAAGTTACGAAACACAAGAATCAAAATTTCCTCAACAAGCAATCTTAATAAACCACTATACAAGAGGGAAGAGAAAAGACACTTTAATAATTTATCAGTTGGAAAAGTTGTTCAGATTCTCCCATAAAAGTTCAGAAAAGTCAGAGATCCTGCTGTCATAGACACTGTTCCCTTTTGGAGGGGCAGATCTCCAACTGGGCCTATCAGCCCCCTAGCAGACTCAAAAAAACTTTGAATATAGCCAAATGCATGCAATACTGCCTACAGTTTGCATTCTCCAATGACCGACAGTCACCAACACTATGGCAAGCTCACAGCTACTTGCCCTCTGGATTTATGACTGCACTTTAATTTCCACTAGGGCTACGACCCTACCCGCTCACAGGTACTCTAATCCTAGTTTGACAACTTCTGTAGTAGAGTCTTCACTTGATACTTGTAAAGTTTCCACTTGACCCACACAATTAGTAGCAGAATTGCTGATGCTGCCTCTTTAACCTGCCTTACCCCCCATCAGTAACATCCGAAATGTAAATTAAGAGCTACTACATAATTACTATCTTCCTCCCTCTGCTTCTCATATTTTTCTTTAACAACTTGACCCAGATGGCTGATAAATCTAGTCAGATTTTTACTTTTTTTTATGTGGGATTTCTGTCATAACAGATGACTTGGCCAGGTAATCACTGAAGGAGAGTGGGACCTTCTACGGGAGGCAGTGGAATCCTTCAGGCCAGACCCTGAAAGTGTCTGTTCTCTAGTGACAGTAAAAATTTATGTCCTTCTGCTGCATACACAAAGCACGAAGTGCACACCGCATGAGATCACATGCAGGCCCAGCAGTGGAAACCACACAGCTGAATGCTGCTTCACCAAAGGTGGCAACCAGTGTTTACACAGGCCACTGGAAAGGAGCAACTGAGAGGATGCCCTGCTGCTCAAAGAGAGGGGAAGACCTTCCACGGCTCGCCAGAGCATGTTGGTGTGGCCTTTCCTATTGTTTGATACGAGAACAAGTTTCAGAAAGAGTGGAGGAGAAAACCTTTCAGCCTAGACATGTCCAGCCTGTGGCATTTGAACCTCTAGGCGACATTTCCTAAGGCAGCCTCCCTTAGGAATGATAAAGAACTATGAAGAACTAAAGAATTCTCTGAAAAATCACAAACACATCTGCTGAATTATAAATTAAATGTATGGGATGCCCCAATTTTACTTACTTTGGTTTTAAACTGTGAAACAAAGTCCAGGAGCCTCACTGTTGCCTTATGAACAGATCTTGACCAAGGCTGTGGTACTTTGGCAACTCCTTGCCATCAGCCCTGTCATCTAATTTCCTGCTAAGCTGATGGAACTTGAAAGGTGGTAAGTAAATGTACAAGTAGGTCTAACTGAAATTTTAAAATCCCCTTCACAAGGGTAAGTATGTCAGGTATAACCACGGAGGGCCAGTGTGAAATGGGTGAAGCAAATGGAAAAAAAATAACAAATAGAAAACTCTTCCCTAAATCTCTGTCCTAAACATGAATCAAGAAATATCTTGATATGTATAAGAAGGATACAAGGGAATTCAAAGAGGAGCCAAAACCAAGTAAAAAGAGCGGAACAGATCATCTACTTCGATATACTCACTGCAATTATTCTTTTTCAACTTTTTTCCATAATGTTTGCCTACAATTGCCAGCCAGCAAAAGCTGAACATTACTGTTCTACCCCCCTACAGTGTTTAATCAAGCCTCTCATGGAGGCATTCCTTGTCCAGGGACAGAGTCATGATCATCTTTTTTCTGCCACTGGAACAAGAAGAGAGCCTCTACTATATTTTGCCATCTTTCCCTCTCTCCCTTGAGTCTGTGTTGGGAGAGAAGAGAGATCTTCCTGATGAACACAGACCTTCCCTTCCCAAAGCCATACAAGGACAGGAAAACCATTAGAAACAATCCTATAAATGACTCAAAACCTGCTCATAAATACACTTTCAGATGAACACACAGATGTAACACAAAAGGCATTAAGCACTGAAGCTACGACTGACACAACCCTGCCAGCAAAAAAGTAAGAAAAGAGGAAGGAAACATCCTCTAACCTTTTCCCACATGCGCTTACCACACTGCACTCATGTCTCACTCATGGCTCTTTAAAAATACAAGTTGTAGGTATCAGACCTGCTGTCAGTTGTCTGCGCTCTAGGGAAGGCCCTTAGAAATAGTCTCCCTTCACAAAGAAAAGTAAGCAGGACTCTGCTTTCAGCAGCCTACCCATTCAGTTTGCTTTAAAACCTAGATGATGTAACAAGCAAAAAAATCAAGGAAAAATTTTGATTTGAGAGTGTCCCTTCATGCTTTAACATACCACTATGAATTGAACTACTAGGAGGCAGACACAGGCTTCATTAAGCCTAATAAAATATTCCTCTTTTATTAAACAAACGGCTCACTTCAAAACTGTATGAAGAATTCTGTAATACAAACAAGCTTGAAGGATAATATTGTGATTACTGGTGTTGCAGTGTATGTTTTTACTTATTACTCCAAGCCATTATTTTGTCAAACTACAGGTCACTTACAAGCAATCTGATGTAAGGGCAGATCCCTTAAAATTTTTGTTTTAAAGAAAGCTACTCCACTTACGTCAGAGGGTAAAAAACCCCACTATTTTGTTTTGGGGATTTTTTCCATACATATACATACATTTAGCAGCTGCTATTCCTCGTTACATTACAAGCCATAAGCCGTCCTGCTGAATCCAGAGTGAGTATAAGTGAATTCAATACTGGCAAAAGGCTTATGCTGGGCTGTTTGCCTCCCAGGCAGAAGTCTACATCTAAAACTTAGGTCCAAGGCTGTGAAGAGGTTTAGAAATCATTAGCGGGCGACATGTTAACCAAGCAATCACTTCCATCATGAACACTAAAACATTTGTTTAGTTAATCTTCTCATTCAAAGTTAGGACAATGTCATGAGTATTTTTCAGCTGAGATCTAGGAAGTAACTGAGCCACTGCTATTCTGTTTTCATCACGCTTTACACAGTCACCAGATTGCAACAAACTGAGCGTGTTGCATAACAAGTTGAGTCACACTATTTTTTTCAAAGCAAACAAAGTAAACTTCTTTTTTATTCTTCGTATACACCTGTCACTAACAACTTAATCTAGGGTTTGGATGGTATATTGTAACTCTTCCTCTCACTGCCACAGAGTTTCAAATCAAAAAATAATTAACATATTTCACTTGTTTATAAATTTCGCCCGGGTACTGAGCTTTGCTCAACTTCAAGAGATGAAGAAATGCTAATTTTACCTATTGTTAGAAACAGACCTAAAAAAAGAAAAAGCCCTAAGAACTTGGAGCACTAACATTTCATTAATGCTAACACACTCTCTGAATTCATCGAAAAGAAGGATGAGATTTTGTTCTTAGAAGTCTTTAGTGAATTGAGGGGCTTACTCTGAAAGATTTCACAGCAAATGGCCTGATTGTTCAGCAGGGGGACACTGACAATGTCCTGAAAATCACCCCCCTTTAAAAGCTCACCACCTGAGTAAACCAGGATGAGGAACTCACCATAATCCTTTCGAAAATTTAGCCTGTGATTCCTAACCCTATGTCCAGATCATCCAGTGTTACGATCCTGCAAACCTGACAGGCTACTGAAGTTGAGGGCACTTGGCACCATCTCAGCAGCACTCAGCACTCCGTGTGATCAAACCAGACAGCTAATACAGTTCAGGCTAATGCGCTGAATGAACATACAAACAAAACAGGTTGAGGCAGAGCTATTTTAAGAGTCTTACTTAGAAAACATGTAAATCATCAACAACAGGCTGTACAAGGAACGTGTATTTCATGAATGTGAACAGGTCAGAATGAGCACAGAACCAAGCAAGGGACTGCAGTTTCAAATGGGTAGTGCTGCAGAAGGAGAGGTGGGGGAGAAGGTTATTTTGAAAGCTATTTTAAGTTTGACGAAAGGAGGAGAGCACGGAGTTACAGAGCAGATGAACTGCATAGTGCTTTGAAGGGGAAGCCTTTGAAGTTCATACTTGAAAAGAGACTGCTGTGTACATATGGTGATAAAGGGGTAACAGAGTTTGGAAAAGATGGATAGTCCAGTTCTGGTCAGACTGAGCTGGCAGAGCAGCAAAGTAAGATGAAATACCAAAGCCAGAAGATGTAAAAAGGACTACAAAAAATACAAGACTAAGAACACAGGTAGTTATGAAAGCTAACAGAACAGACATGTAACAAGACGACCTGCAAACAGTAACAACCTTGATATGAAGTCACAAATGCACAATATAATCGTCATGCAAATGGCTGAAGAATTTTAAGTGGAATTCCTCAAAATAACACAAGATTTAATTATGAGAGAAGGGAGAGGGAGATGGAGAAGAAAAGGTAAGAAACTAATTTTTGAGGGCCAGGCGGTCACCAGTGAGATACACTATGTGATATTTAAAGGATGGAGAAACAGGAAAAATTCATGTGAACAGTGCACACAAAGCCCATTTACACATCTGACAGAGGGTATAACGCATGTATATGACTAGAAGACTAGAGTTAGATATCTTCTGACAGAGTATTTAGAACCCTAAAATATGATGGAACAAACTGGGAGATAAGTGACCCGCAGATGTATTAAGTATGTTTGGTGAACAGACTCAGAGATAGGATGACTGTATTATTCTACAGTGGGATAAAGGAGGGCAGACAATTTGGGGGCAATGGGAGGGTAGAAGGACAGGTCTGTACTGGAAGCTGAAGTGTACAACGAAAAATAAAACTGAAACACAAGGTATGAGAAGGCATACACGAGTAATGAATATGTGAATGGAAGAAGAGCAGATTAATAACTTATTATGGAACCATTTGAATGTACACAGACAAAAGATGTAGTGTGGAATGATGTAATTTCAGCCAGAACTGTGATTAATAGATATAATTAAGTCATATATCAGGGTGTAAGTAGTTACAAACAAGTATTAGGGATTTATGTTAAGAACAGGAGCAGGACAATTTATGCCAGAGCAGTTATTTTGGCAGATGTGAATGCCTTGTGATACTAAAAGGAAAGACTAACAAAGATAGCTGGAGATGAGGCATACAGTACTACAAAAGGGAAAAGTTAGAACAACATCATACATGTTTGTAATTTAAAGACGTGATCTCATCTCCTCCTGGTGTCAAGCATCACACAGAAGAATGACGGCACAGTGGCAGAGAGGCTGACAAGCCTTACTGGCTGCTCTACATCTCAGTGGACGTATTGAAGAGATGGAGTGAGAAGACAGGATGCCTGTGTGTACAGGCAAAGCTGCAAAGGTGCACAAAAGCATGGGGCAGCGGCACACAGGGGCGCACAGACTGGACCCTGGTGCAAAGGAAGGATGGACGACACCGGGAGCGCGCACACAGCCAAAGCAGCGAGCGAAACGCGCCTGCACAGGCGTAGGCAGGTGTGCAGTGAGTGACAGCAGCTGGGCCAGGAGCCGCGAAGCTCGCACGCAGAGGGGGAAGCAGCCAGGGCTCGGGGCTCGCACGGAGCCGGCGGCAAAGCCCCCCGGGAGCCTGCCCGTGCGGACACACCTGCACCTATCGAGGAAGCCGCAGCAGGACGGCGGTCTGTGCGGCAGGAAAACATGGCAGGCGGCGTGCCCGGGCGCTGAGGCAGCACCCCAGCGGCGATGCAGGAGCGCGCAGGGTCAGGCGGGGCGGCCGTACCGCAGGCGGGGACCCCGGCGGGCCGCTCGGGGAAGCGGGAGCCCGCCCCGGCCCCCAGCCCCGCGGCGCGGGACCGGCCCCCCGGCCCCCAGCAGCACACCCGCAGTACGGCTGCGGCGGGAGCGGGCGGGCAAGCAAAGCCTGCAGCGGCAGGGTACGGCGGCAGCGCCGCTCCAGGCTTCCTCCCCGCGCCCAGGACACCTACGGGGAGGACGAGGGCCACGCCGAGCCCGCTCCACTCACCCTTCGCTGGAGGGCTCCTCCTCGGCCATGGCGGCGGCGCGGCGGCCGGGAGCTGGCAGCGGAGGAGGAGCGGCGGCGGCCGGTAGCGCAGCGAGGGACAGCGCGACGGCGGCGGCACCGGCCATCACGGGCTCCTCCCTCCCGCCTGCCCGCCCGCCGCCTGCGTCATCCCGGCGGCGGCCACCCACATCATAGAGCGGGGCGGCCAGAGCGGCGCCGTGCGCGGCCCGGGACGGCGGCGGTGCCGAGCGCCGGTGGCGGGCGGGGGAGGAGCCGGGGCGGTGGCCGCAGATCAGGGTCCCCCTGAGAGGGGAGGGCGCCCTGGGCGCTTCCAGGCTGCGGTGGCCTTGCTGGAGCGAGGGTCCCGGGTTCCTGTTCGTAGGCCCCGCGTCCGCCCGCCTGATGCCGAGACAGCCGCACGGGCCGGCAGCGCCCGCCCGCGAAGGAGGGCTGCGACATCCCGGCCGGGCAGCGGGTGAGGCCCTGTCGGGCTCGGTGCTCTGTCGCGGTCGGCGCCATCGCCATCGCCCCCGGGGTGCCTCTCGCCTGCGAGCCTCGCGCCCGGCGCACGCGATGGCGTACCCGTCTGCGGGGGGCGTGTTCCCCGGCCTGCCGGCTGCCTGGCGGGCGGCGGGGCCGCCGGGGAGCCGAGCGGAGGCGGGAGAGCCCCCGTGCCGGCACCGGCTGCCCGGTAAAGCAGAGAGGAGCGGGGCCAAACAAGTGACTCAGCCCCTCCACGAACAGAAGTCATTCGCCCGCTGGCTTAGCAGGGCCCGCGGAGACGGCAGCAATGGCAGTCAGCGCTAGGTCTCCGGGTTAGAGTCACAGAATGGTTTGGGTTGGAAGGGACCTTAAAGACCACCTAGTTCCAACCCCCTGCTATGGGCAGGGACACCTTTCACTCCACCAGGTTGCTCAAAGCCCCATCCAGCCTGGCCTTGAACACTGCCAGGGAGGGGGCAGCCACAGCTTCTCTGGGCAACCTGTGCCAGTGTCTCACCACCCTCACAGGAAAGAATTTTTACTAATATCTAATCTAAAGCTCCTCTCTTTCAGTTTGAAACCGTTACCCCTCTCCCCCTCACTACTCTCCCTGATCAAGAGTCCCTCCCCACTTTTCCTGTAGGCTCCCTTAAGTAGGGATATACAGTCTCCCCAGAGCCTTCTCTTCTCCAGGCTGAACAAGCCCAACTCTCTCAGCCTGTCCTCACAGGGGAGGTGCTCCAGCCCCCTGATCATCTTCGTGGCCCTCCTCTGGACCTGCTCGAGCAGGTTCGTGTCTGTCTTTGGGTTGGTAGTTTGTATTTGGTTTTACCTATAAGAAGCAAATTCGGAGCTCTGGATTTAATTTAAATATTGGCTGTCCCTGAGATGATTACGAGTAGAACACGTTGCAATTTTCTTTTCCAAGTGTTTTGAAAGATTTAAGCGCAGCCATGCCGGGGGGGGGCGGGAATGCCGGGGGAAAGGAATGTGCTTGTTTTAGACAGCATTCAGCTGCGTGAGAACTGTGTATTGAACAATCAACAAACCTTAATTGAAATAAAGCAGCAATATGCAGTGAATGGAAGGAGTGGTGAGAAGTTTTTCAGTCTTGCGTTTCTTCTGATTTTTGCCACTGAGCTGAAGCACTTTAGAAAACCAGATGGAAAATCGATTACTGTTTCATTTGGTTTCTGAAATCCTTTGATAAAAGGCATAAGGTTAATTTGGTAATAGCTAAAATCATTCTTAGCTAAAACCCTTCTGCAGTTTTAACAACAACGATTGCTGAGATTACGCAAGCTCGGCTGAAGTTTGTTTGGCTGTGTCACAATGGTTTGGCAATCATTTGACATTTTTCTCTGGAGAATGTATTTATTTTTTATTATTGCTCTGAAAGATTTTATTTACTGAAAAATGTGAACATTGATGAGTACAGAAGTGTATGATCACTGACAAACGTTTGCAATGATGCTCTCTAGAATTTTCAAACCGCCTGAAACAATAGCTCTGAATGCTACATTTGTTTTCTTCTATATTTCAATGGAATATTAAGTTTAAAAACTCATAGGTAAGATTTACGCCCTGCTCATGAAACATGCAAGTGTTCAGACATGCTTATACCTCTAGGATTTTAATTCAGTGGTGCTCACACAAGCACTAATTGATTGCACTTGTTTAAGAATGTAAATATACAAGTAAGCCACTCCCACTTAGCAGCCCTTTCTCTTACTGAAAATTACTCAGTTTCTTTAGAGCTGTTTTGATTATGTGGATAAATCAGCTGTATTTTTGTGCATGAAGTGACTGCAATAATGCTGATAGAAGAAAGGGGATCACGCATCGGTTGGCTGATATTGTGGTGTAAATGAATGAAGGACAGCTGTATCATAATGAGAAGCAAATAGTTCAGATGAGTTTTTCCATTTTTGTATTTCAGAGAAATTTCTGGACACTGAAAATGTCTCTGACTAAAAGAATTGTACCTGTCACTTCTCTATGTTGATTTTTAGTGGGACTTGTATCTCGCCCTCTTTATTGAATTAGTTTAATGTCCTTCTCTTTAATAACTATGTTATCCAGTGTTGCTATTATAAGCCAGAATTTTATTTTCAGATCCTGTTGTCTAACATAGATAAAGTTAAAACAGACTTTCTTCTCTTACAGTGATAAAGTAAAATTTTTAAAAAAACAACAGATGTCTGTTCGCTTTATTGTTATCCTTACAGCTTACTTTGTTAGACTTTTTCTCAGGGCAAACATCTTTTCCTGCTAGCATCAGAAATAAAAGTTCCCTTTGCTGGGAGAAAAAAAGCAATCCAGCTGACCTCACAAATCCCATTGTCCTGGACTGAGATAAAAAAAAAAAAAAAATCCATCTCCAAGCTGAGAAAGACTCCAGATGACATTACAGAAATTTGAGTGTCAAAGCCATCTTGCTTACTCTGGATTTCATATAATAGGTTTGATTCTGTCTATGTTAGAGGTCAGTTCATAGTAACCATCATTGTTCTTAGCTGTTTAACATTTGGGGTTGTACTGTTGTCTACGTCAATATTCTTCAAATACACAGAATTTCTATATTGTATGTACTATGCTTGTACATTGGATTGTATGATCCAGCTTTCAATCCAGCAGAATTAGCTACTTGTCAGCTAGAGCTTGTGACTTAATAAAGCACAAAAAGACAGCAGTAATGTTTATCACCCACGTTTTTTATAATGACCCACTTAGTAAGCTACTTCTCCAAATGGCATCACAAATTGTTTGCTAAAATCACTCTGAGCAAAAACCATAGAGAAGGTTGTCCTGGCCAGCTACATACAGAATGAGGGGAAAAGTTTGTCTATGCTTGTTATTCATGTGAAAGCGATAAAAACAGCAGCCTGATGAAAGTAACATCGTATACTGTGCCTATTCTGATTTGGTAGCAACAACTAAGATTGCAACCCAGATCATGAGCAAAGGGGCTCACACCAGTTGCGTCCCTGTGGTGTTTCAGCAAGCAGGTGGTTGACTACCATACAGCTTCTGCAGGCCCTTTGTTTCTTGCGCCTACAGATCCTCATCCTCTGAGTGTCTGCACCACGTTCTCCATCTTTTAGTTCAGGCATAATTTCCAGCTGAAAATTTGAGCCTTGCATCCCAGGTAGCCCAGGTTGAAAAGGAGAGATACCTTATTTTGGCATTTTGCAGGGACTCAGGATAACAAGGAAAAAGCAATATAAAACTGATTGTTTTCTGCAAGTGAACCTGTTCATGGTGGCAAGAGGACCTTGAAGCCATCATAGGATATCCCTGGGAGTTCCTATCCATGCCTTGCTGTCACTGGAGGGCTTAGCTCATCTGCCCTGCTTCTTCAGGGGAGAAGCCTGACATTTGTCAGCTGCCTCAGGGCCTGGAGCTGCAGGTATTGGAGCTAGCTGTGGCTAAGCCTGAGCGGAAGCGCGATTAGGACTGGAGGACTGAAGATTTACACAGCTCTCAGGACGTGTAAGTGAGGAAGTCTGCCTGGAGTCCTGCTTGTGTTTCTCTGGGAGAGCCTTTGGTGTTGCTGAGGTAGGGGAGGAATCCTGACATCAACTGAGCCTCTGCTGCCTGGTTCTGGACCTCAGTGTTAGGGCAGTCTGGCAGCTGGATGTTTCAGCCTTGGATAAGTCAGCGAAGAAAAGAAAAGTCATAACTATGTCAGTCTTTGGTAGAGTCTGGAGATTCATATTACTGGGCACTTTTAGATCCCAGTGGTCTACAGGAGCACTGCATCCCACAACCAGCTTGTTCAACTTTATCTGGCTTCCTGTTTTGTAGACTCTGTCACAGTGCTCCCCTGCAAACTGGAGTGGCAGTTTGAGACCCATGGCAGCATGCTTGTTATGTTCCTAGTGTGACTGCTCCATGTTATCTTGTTTCCTAGAAACATCCAAGTGTGGGAGAAGAGTTTAAAATCAGTATAGGTTGACCAGGAAGTGTTCAACTACATAGAGGTCCTCCTTCACATTAATTTTGCCAACATCTTCCAACCAACATGCTCTGCCTCTGGTGAGCATAAGGAGGCTATTTCTACAGATATCCAAAGTCCTGGAAGCTGTGAGGGATGTTGGTGATATGAGAGACCCTCCTTGAAGCAAGGCTAGTGTTTTGGTGTGGTCCTTGTGCCTGAGGTCTGCCCTGCATAGGGGAACAGTCTGTCTCAGCCTCTTGTCCTTTCACATTCTTGCTGTGCAGGAGGGCAAGGTTTCTTGTGCCCCTTCCAAGACTCTGGGAGCAGGCTGTCTGTGGACCAGGAATCCAATGACATTGTGGCCATGACTGTGAGGGGACAGTCCTGGAGTGAATGGCTGGGGCAAATGAGAGAGTTTCTGTGAGCCTGACAGTTGAGCAAAATAGGTGCAGCTGAGGAGAGTTGTAAGAAAAGTTTTCCTAGTTACTTCACCAGGGTCATGTCATGAAAGCAAAGTAAATAGCAGTCCTGACTGAGTTGCTGTTTACAACATCTCGGAGTGGGTTTGCATTCAGAGCCCCTATAGCACCATTTTGAAACTGCACCCACAGCAGTTGCAGTAGGAAATTGAGTAACTGTGTGCAAGAGTCAGCTATGGGGTGGCCAAGAGAAGTTTAAGTGCTCCAAGAAGCAAGTGAACTGCAAAGAGTGGTGCCTAGATACATCTTTATTAATACATCAGTATCAGCAACAGCTGAGGCCGTGACAGGCTGCGTTGCTAGCCAGAACTTCCACCTTGTCATACTTGGCTATTCCAGAGTACATGACTCACATGTGATTAACCTGAAATTCCCTCCTGGATACAGGAGTGGCTGGGGAGAGACAAAGTCTCATGTTTTCAGGTGGGTGTAAGGGTGCTCCCATCAAGGAGCGATGTGACTGTGTCTGGCTGGGTCACATGCGCTAACTGTGAGAACCCATGCTGATGAGACACTCAGCTGCATGGGACAGGGCGTGTAATCTAAGCAGTGTCCTGTGCCAGAACGTCTGTTTTATTTTCCTCAGCTGTGAATGTGAATACCTATATGAACATACAAGCTGGAGATAGGTGAGCCTTCCAGGCTTTCTGGAGAAGTCCGCAGAGAGCAATGAGGATATTCTAGTTTTAATTACAACCCATAAGAAGCAATTAGCTGAAAAGGTCACAGTAAACATTAGAGGAGACTGTCCATGAAAGAGCAGAGTTAGTTAGTGGTCTGCAGGACCAGAACAAGGAGTAAGATCAGCATGAACCCCATTAAAGTCAGGAAGGCAGCCTTCAGTGATCTTGGAGAAGAAGAAGGCAGGGGTCCCCTGGGAAGCTTGTTTAACGGGTAAACAGAAAAGAAAGAGTGAATTCACAGGAGTTGCTAATATTAAGAGCACAAATACAGGTTTTCATTGTGAAGTAAAGTCAGCAACTGTAGTTAGGAAACCAGCTTGGCTAAATCACTCAAACTGAAGAAATGAATCTATAGGGAAGGAGAAACCAGGTTGGGCTATCAGGGCTGAGAATGAAAGTATAACAGAAGCATTTAGGAACAAAATTAGACACAAACATGAAATGAAATGCAACTAGCAGGCGAATAAAAACCGCACATCACTCTAGAAGCCCAGTAATTGTATGAGGTAGAAAGTGTTCTCTATGAAGTAAAAAACTAAAAGGTGTCAGGAAGGCAGTACCTTCTAGACCTCACTACAAAAGACCAGTAAATTAAGGAAACTAATGCATTAGTCTCAGTTAAGAAACGGGTAGAATATTTAAGTTAAGTATTTTCGAATTGACCTCAAGTCTCTCTTTAACTTCATCCTAGTGCATTTAAAGATCTTACTAACAGAATCTCAGTGTCAATAATCAATGTCTTTGAGAAGTTATGAATGTTAGGTAGGAAAGGGGGAGTTTGTAAAATGACATAGTGGAGGGGAGGGAGGAGAAAAAGAGCAGGTAAGAAATGATTGGTTAAGCAAATTAATTTCAATTCCTAGAAAAACAGTGAAAAATATATTTGTACATCCCTGAAAAATAACATAGGGATGAGTAACCATCAACAAGAAATCATGTCTCAAAAATCTGATGGCCTTTATGACAGCATGACATATATTAAGGATAGAGAAGAGCTGCAGATGCAATATGACTTGATTTTCAGGTAACTTTTTATGATTCCCATAAGCAAATTAATGAAGTGTGTTCTACACGACCTGCAGCTAGGTGCGTGCAAAGCTTGTTGGAAAACCAGAGTAGCAGGGTGGTTCTCTATAAAAATGGAAATGTGCGTCAAGTTCGATTGCACAGGTCCAGAATCTGGCGACCAGGATGAATGCTAACAAAAGGGAAAATGCTTACTGAATTCACACATGTATCAGGCTGGGAAGTAGTAAGTATGCTGGGGGACAGGGATGGAATAAAAAAATCACCTTCAATTAGAAATATGAAAAAAAAATGGGAAGCTAGTCAACAAAAACAGCTGCAGACCTAGGCAGGAATAATCAACTGGTAGGGAAAACAGGTTACGTAGCAGTTCTGTACAATAGTAACTCAGGCTTTGAGTGGTCACAGACTGGGTGTGAGTCAACCATGGCTTGTTATTGCAAAAAAAGGTAAGCATCCTGCTGGGATGTATTATGGGGATTAGAGTTTGCAAGACTTGGCAAGAAATTCTGCTTTGCTTAGCAGTTGCAAAGCTAGTTTTGGATGTTGCACTTGAAGAAGGATGTGGACCACCTGGAGAGCAACCAGAATGTCAAGGGGCCTAGAGGAAATAGTGAATTATTTCAGATCGGTTAATCAGGGAAGAATGAGTAGGAGAATGACAGCAGTCCACAAATATGTGAGAAGTTGCTGATGAGATGGGAATAACCTGTTTTCTATGTCCACCAGTTGCAGAAATTGCAACCAGTATATTTTAGGTTAAACATTAGGACAAATATTTTTCAAGGGTAGAGGTGCTAGAAAAAAGATCGCCAGGTATGGTCAGGGTCAGTTATTGGGGTCTATAAGAACAGGCTAAGTACATGTGCACCATAAATGGAAATTTAGTATGTGTAGTGGAGCTGCCTGGAGGCAGGGAGGCTGTCAGTATGACTTTCTGAGGACCCTTCAGCCCTATGTTTCTATTGTTCCTAATGTCATAAAATCATAGAATGGTTTTGATGGGAAGGGACCTTTAAAGGTCATATAGTCCAACCCCCTCCCCCAGTGAGCAGGGACATCTTTCACTAGATCAGGTAGCTCAAAGCCCAGCCCAACCTGACCTTGAACACTTCCAGTGATGGGGCATTGCTTCTCTGGGCAACCTGTTCCAGTGTCTCACCGCCCTCATTCTAAAAAATTTCTTCCTTATATCAAATCTAAATCTACCCTTTCTCAGTTTGAAACTGTTGCCCCTTGCCCTATCGTTACAGGCCTTGGTAAAAAGTGGATCCTGTCCACCAGTATACCGATTGTTGCATCTCATGTCCTGGAGTCCATGCCACTCCACTTGATACTAGTCGAAGGTTTCAATACAAAAATTCCTCCTCATAATCTGGCTCCTAGTTAAGTTAATTTACCTATGAAACACAGTGCAGCTTCTCTGTTGTAATCCTGATCACATCCTAGCCGTGTTGGTTGTAAATAAAAACTTGTGCAATGTTTTGGAGTTTTCACATAGAACTACATCTCTTTTTTTAACCTTAAAACTTATGTCGCAATATGGAACTGGTCAACAATCTCCAAACATCTGCCATGAGTAAATACAGGAAGTGTGTTGTGGGTATTGTACTTAATATCTGGTAAGCTCTGAACCTGAGAATTTCCAGTCATTACTCTTGAGAAATAATTTGCTACTGCAGGCTTTTTTTGTTAAAAACATGATTTTTAATACTTCTGTATAATTAAAATAAAATAATAAATTCTTAATGTTTTCATCCAGATTCATAAAAATAACTGATAGTTTTCCAGCCATGTTGAGTCCCAGTCTTTTATGTATACAACATGAGTAAAGAATAATTACCTTTACTAGTAAAATCTTTTGCTTTGTGTGTGTGAAGAGAATATTAAAAGCTGGTTTTGAAGTCAGTTTGGTTAAAATTTTTTGTTGTTTCTTCTTTTGAGAGAAATTGTTCTTTCTTTTGTTCTATTTTAATGACAAATCCTTAGGGCTTAATAAGGCAAAAGAAGTATTTGTTATTTGTAGTGATTCTAGCTGGTAGAAAATAATAGTACTAAGTAGTAGTAGAGTGGAAAATTCTTCTCTCCTTGGAGTTTGGCATTTGAACATAAAGATCACTCCTGTAAGGCAATGTCAAGATGAATAACTGCTTAAAATCAGTTTAAAAATACTTTTTTTTCCCACTTTGTAGCCTCTGTCACTGGCCAGATTCAGCCTTGTGAGTTTTCTTTTAAATTAGGGAATGCAGTGAGAGAGAACTCGGTGAAGAATCAAACAACATGAGGCAGATTGTCTGCTTACAGTTTGTTCTTTTGACTTTCTCTTGGCGACATACAACGGTTGCTTGTCTTGCTCTCTATGGCTTTTTTTCTGTTTGCTTGCTGGGTGCTGATGACACACAGATACACATTGCCCTTCCAAACAATACTCAACCGTTGCCATTCAAACCACCGTGCTACCCTTTATACCACATATCTTAGTTCCTAACCCAGCCTTGTCATGCTTGTCCAGATTTCAGCCAGTATTTTTTACTGTCAGTTATTGATAAATACAGGCAAATGTAGCGTGATTGGATAATTCTGTTATGCCCACTATTTTCAGCAGTGCCCACAGAGCAAAGTCAATGGCTACTCCCAGAGACAGCAAATCTACGGAATTAATTTACATTAAAATTAAATATGTACTTATATAATCTTAGTGTTCAAAATGCTGTGGTATATGGCAGCATGTATGCTGCATTTGTGTCTTTTTTCCTTCTGGATTAAAAGATGCTATAATTTCTGAGGGAAAAGGACTCTTTCTCCCACTAGTATTTCCCACAGGACTTCAGGAGAAGGCTGGCTTTGGAACTGCTGCTTCCCACAGTGACAGAATGGTGCTGAACTGTTGCTGTGAGAGGCAGGGACCCGCAGAGCACAGCTCCTGCTGAGCCTTGAGCTAAGTAGGAGTAAAGGACAAGTGACTCTGCTGCTCACAGAGGCAGCCCTTTCCTTTCCTGGACGCTGTGAGTCTCTTAGCTGTCCTGCAGCTACTGTCTATCATGGCTGCATGATCTGCCTCTGTGTTGGGCAGTGAGTGCTCACAGAGTTCAGAGCTTGTCTAAAGGTGGGAAAACCTGCAGTTCAGCAGAGGAAGAAATGGCTCCTGTGAATGGCAGAGCTGGTGCATCTGAAGTGGCAGAAACTCAACTGTAACAACAAATGCCATCCATGAGTGTTGAAGAATTAACAAGACAGTCTCTGAAATGGAGTAAAAATCTTTTGGGTGGGAAGAGAGTATAATTTTTTCCTAACTGGTTGTGGAAAAGAGTTATTCTTTCAGTGTTACCACATCTGTGCCTTAAGACATCTAGCTGTCACTCACACCTCCTGGTAAGCTCCTTGGTGAACAAGTTCTTCAGCTGAACTGACTAGATCCAGCTGGGGTGCTAGCAGCAGCTGTGGTCACACCTTTTCATTAAATCAAGCATATGATTCTGGGAGATGTAGGGGAGTTTTGTCATTGACCTAATTGGTATTAAAAGCAAATCCTAATGGCCTGCAAGATCCTGTGATGTCAGTAAAAGTTTTGCCATCGTACTTTTACACCAACTTCTTAACACATCATGACTTCCATCTGCATGTGCACAGAGACCAAATCAACTAGAGCTCTTATCAACCTTCTGGGATACAGCTGGTCAAAAATAAAATACTGGACCAAAATCTGCTTTGACTTATTTTATGTTTCATACAAATTTAAATCCATTAATTGTCATGGAATTTCTTTTCAGTTGCACTGTTGCAACCAAGTGCAAAGCTTTTGCCTCAAATATCTGCCAGCTTCAGAAAATGTTCTGATCAGGAATCTTTTAATTTCTTTCATTTTTCTTGATGTTGAAGTTATTTCACTAACCCTTCTTTATCTTTGCTGCTGAATATACATTTGATTACTAAATTTAGTGCTTCTCTTCACATGACCTATTTCTTTTGAGTCTTAATGCTGTTGCTTGGATACACTTCTCTTCTAAGTGAGGCACTTGGTTTCATATTGCTTTTTTCTGTGCTTTGGCCGATACAAATGGATTGTTATTGAATATTTTTTTTGGGTTTTAAAATGTATTTGGTTTATCTGGCACCTTGGTTTCAGCAGAACTTTTGTCTTTGGTTGCAGGTCTGTGGTTTTCTGTGTAGTATATCCTGTGTAACATTGAATAGCTTGCTATTCTTACTTTACAATCAGTTATAAAAATGACACCATTATGCCAAGTAAAAACCAATCACTACATAATTTATGGGAATACTAATATTTATAGATAAGTAGGGAGCTATTAAATTTCCTTTTTGAATGGGTGCTGTAGCTGCAAGTTAATTCCTGGAGCACCTTACATGATTTCATCTTTTTGTTTTAGTCCTGGGCTAGTAAAAGTATACAACAGGAATAAACTAAAGCATTTTAATTTGGGCTGAAGTATTCTTACTCCTGTATGGAGTTTTGCTTATATCATTTTGAAAAAGGTATAGTAGACTAGAACAAGAAAAATTTGAAGGAAAGGTGGCAGAGACTTTCAGAGGTAGGGAATAGCTACCATGGGTGGAGAAATTAAATAGGTTAGAATTCTTGGCTAGAAGACTTATAATGGAAAGCAGCACAAGAAAAATCTTTAAAGCAATGGATGGTGTGGAAAGGTAAACAAGAAGCAAGACTTCACATAATTTCACAATACAAGAATTAGGAGCATCCTATGAATTGTATAACAGATGAAAAAAGGTCAGGAGGCAGCACTTTTTCATGTGACAGAAATAATGGAATGTGATGCTATTGGACACTGAGGAGCCAGTACTATAAAAAAGGGAGTAGGTAGGGTAATGGAAAGTGTCTGTTGGTTGCCATTGAAGATAGTGGCCAGATACAAACCCCATCTCAGTCCTTTGGTCACTGATTGCTGGAAGCTGAAAGAACATAAACCAAGAAGGTTCAGAGTGTATTGCTAGATTTTTGTAAGGGTTGTATTCTGATTTATCCATCTTCACCGCTACTTGTAATTATGTTAACTGGACTAAAGATAGCACACTGTCGTGGTTTAGCCCCAGCTGGCAACTAAGTCCCACACAGCTGCTCACTCACTCCCCCCACCGGTGGGATGGGGGAGAGAATCGGAAGGGTAAAAGTGAGAAAACTCATGAGTGGAGTTTAACAGGTAAAGCAGAAGCCGCGCACACCAGCAAATCAAACCAAGGCATTCATTCACCACTTCCCGTGGGCAGGCAGGTGTTCAGCCATCTCCAGGACAGCAGGGCTCCATCACGCCTAACAATTACTTGGGAAGACAAACACCATCACTCCAAATGTCCTCCGTTTCCTTCTTCTTCCCCAGCTTTACGTGCTGAGCGTGATGTCTCATGGTATGGGATATCCCTTTGGTCACCTGGGGTCAGCTGTCCTGGCTCTGTCCCCTCCCAACTTCTTGTGCACTCCCAGCCTCCTCGCTGGTGGCGCAGTGTGAGAGGCAGAAAAGGCCTTGACTCTGTGTAAGCCCTGCTCAGCAGTAACTGAAACGTCCCTGTGTTATCAGCGCTGCTTCCAGCACAAAACTAATATGTAGCCCCGTACTAGCTGCTGTGAAGAAAATTAACTCTATCCCAGCACACACACGTATACCTCCCTATGCTACAGGTAGATCCTGATTTTGCTGTGTAGGGTGTTCTGGACATGTAGAGCAATTCTGAGAAGAAAGGGGAAACTTTTACTCTTGTCAAAATGTTCCATATTCTTACTGGTATGTGGCTAAGTAATCACACTGATGTGAGTGTTTAATACTGTGTATTTTCTTTGTAGGTGCACCCAAAATTTCATTATGGTTTGTGCTGCTGGAGGAAGAATAGAAATCAAGGAGTTTGAATTCTTGAGGAGAGCAGTAATTGATGGTGATGTGTGGCGGAAGCACATGCCTGAAATGAGTTAAGTGCTTGGACATTCCATTTATTAACAGTATTACCAAATGTTACTGGTATGAAGATGTTACTGTAGGCTGTGTGAAAGAAAATTAATGCATATGCTTGTTAACAGTCAAAATGAGAATAACACGTATAATCATGTTCTTGATGGGTAACTTCTTCTGTAAAGAACTGTTGGCTTTTGAGGCTGATGCAGAATACTGCTCTCAAGAAAAAGAATAAAGTGTCCACCTAACTAGAGAAGCAAAAAGCTAAATAAGCTGCTTAAACATAGCTGTCTAGTACCATTTTAGTTGCTATATGGTACACCTCTCCTGTCCTCCAGCTGCGGATTCAGAAAGCTGCAGACCTATCATCAGTCTTGTGGCATATCTGCCAGACCTCTGCAGATATCTTTGATACCCAAGGGTGTGTCAAGTGGTGATAAATGATGCAGGTGATCTCTGTGAATGGCAGCTGAAAGGTCACCCAGGGGGCTCTCGCTGACACTCCTTCAGGTAAGAGAAGTGTGAAGGAACCTGTCTGGGGAACCAATTCCTCACCTAGATGTGTCAGAGCACTGATGTGCAGCCCCAAAATATTAAAGTTTATACTTTAGTTACATGGGCTGAACCTGGTGGAGTCAATACAGATAAATTGCGTTAAAAAGTCATGTATGTGTGAGTTACGCAAGAGCAGATTCCACACTATATGCAGTACAGTACAGCACTGGGTACATTGATTAAATTTTTACTTGATTTTGATATCTAGTATGGAAGAAACTTTAATAAATGTCAGTTAAATGCTGAAGGGTTCTTTCTTCTGGTCTTTTAAGAAACTATAATTTCTTTACCATTTTCTTTCTTATTCAAATATGTTTAAATGCTGTTGAAATTGTCCAGTACCAAACATGTACATTTAAAATAGAAAATAAGTGTATATGGCTTTTGAAATTAAAAAACCAAATTGATGAACTAGCTTTATTATCCACTGCAGCTCTCAGAGTTGAATAATGACACATAAGTGAATAAATCAACAATTAAATATAACTACCTCTGACAAATGAATAAAAAATAATGAACAAAATGACCATTACAGATCTAGATAACAAAATCCGGGGAGATATTAATATCCAGAATAATCTGCAAAATGTCCATCAATAAAAAATCATTTAAAAATTACATAAATAATACTACATCTTACCATAAGAGCTCTGTGTTTTTTAAATCAATGTTAACATTTCTGGCAAACATCCTGTTGTTTTTCGTAGTATTTATCACACAGCATTACTTTGGTCGTACAACAAAATTCCAGGAGACCTCCTGAAAGACCATTTAATGAAATGAGGCACAAAGTTGCTGCTGAAGATAAAATACCTTTCACCTTTGAATCTAAAAGTCCTCTTTAAAAATATCAGAAAGGGATGCGTGTTTGATTACTTTGCTAATTACATAAGGAAAAAACCCAATGTATCTGATAACTCAATATTGCTTCTTATTAGCATATGCCTAAGCAAGGATTATGGAAAACCTAAGTATATTCACAAGATGTCTTTCTTATGACTAGGTGATGTTTATATCTATAGTCTTACAGCATGCTATGTCAGTATTGCCAAGCGGATCATTACCTTCAGTGTGAGAGGTTCTGTGATTACATCATCTAATATTGCCAGTACTTATCCTAATTCTGCTATTTACCAATCTCCCTGCTTTTAAGAATGTTCAATGCCCAGAATGTTTTAAATTGGAATGTTTCAAACCTAGGTTAGTGTGTTTCAAACTTCTCTGAATTGATAAAGTTCTGCAGCTGCATCCATTCTCAGTGGTTTCAGAGTACACAACCATATTAAGCAGGAGCAGTACCAGAATAGCCTGTTCTACCAGTTGTTGCACAGATCCGTATTTCCAGGCACACAAAGATGCTCATTTCCAGCAGGTCCCACCTATCTGGCGTGTGGAGAACCATCTCTCTAAGCGCGGTTGTCATATACCACTAGGGGCAGTGTAAGTGCCTGTGTGTGTCGCTTGCGTGCTTACACAGGCATGGTGACTAATTGTGGGCACCTGAAACCATCTCACTTAGTCTGGAGGTGGGATTTCAGTTCAGACAAGCTGGCTCAGCTGGGACACAGGACCAGCCCTGCCTCTTACTCTCACTTTTGTCAGTAAGCTGACAGCTTGAGAGTGACAACATAAATGAGTGCTGACAGTCACCCAGTATTTCCCAGCGTTTACAGAGTGTCCAGAAGAGCAGACAAGTTCTCTCACCATCAAGTGAGAAAGAATCATAGCTACTGTTGCCGGTGTGAATTTAATAAAGCAATAGATGATTTAACCCTCCCACACCTCAACATTAGCCTTCACCACCTAGGTCCCTGCTGTAGCAGTGTATAGCAGTGCAGCTTCTCTGAATGTCTCATGTGCCTGGGAAGAAGCCGTGGCTGCCTCTAACAGCCCAGAAAGGTACGTCTCTGCTTGCACTGCTGGTCCTGCTGTTGTGTGCCCCAGCCCAGGGGCCCCGCCTACTTTATGTGACCTCCAGGAAGAGCGTGTTCTTGCCACGTAGCCTGATATGGCCAGGGTGTGCACCTCCAATGCGTGGCCCTACACAGAAGAGAGAAGCCTTCATCTGTCATCTTCATGTAGAGCCTCCATCCAGCCCAATACGGCAGTAACTTATAAAGCATTATGTTCCCATGAGTTCTACGGCCTTACAAGCAATACTAGTGGGACTCGCTGTGACTCACATACAGCTTTAAATACACCCACTCATACCCAGGCTGGACCAACTGAGATTGTCTGTACCCAGACACCTGTCACTCTCATTAAGTCTGAAGTGAACACAGACTCTTGGTTATATAACACAATACCAAAATACAATTTTATTTTTCCTGAAAAAGAAAGAAATCCCAAACGGAACTTGCATGCTGTACTCTGTTTTCAGTACCTGACATCAGATCCCCCAGGATCTGAAGGATAAAGATCTTTAAGGGCAATATTAATTGTTAATCTTTTTTTGACTTTCACTTGACTTGACACTTGATATTTAGAATGGAGAATCCTTTCTTAATTTAATGTTTTGCTTAGCCTATTTCACTATAGTACTAGCACAAAGGAGCAGTCCCTTCTGCAGCTTAAAATGGGGCAAATACTACACTCTTCTGACATTCCGTCTTGACAAATGCTAGACATCTGCTTCAGAAGGAGCTAAATGAGGAGAACAAAAATAGGATTCCTGTTTTCTACCACATTGCATTTCTAATTGCTGATTGGAGATGATTTTCACTGAAATAAAGACTTTTTAAAATTAGGTTTGATTCGTCTGAGTGTGCTTCAAATCAAATTATAGAATTATACACTACAGAAATAAAAGACAAATTCAATGACCTTGATAAAATCAAGGTTTTTCTGTACAGACTTACAGTAGTAAATTTTAAGTAGACCACTTGATACTAATAAAGATAATATACTAGTCTCTAATTAGTTCGGATTTATAGAAAATTTCTTTAAATTTACAAACATTATGTCTCTGGTATTTACAAACATTAGTCTCTGCTATGACTACAGCAGACAGGTCAGGTTAAACACTTCCTCAGTTTCACTCAGAGTGCCTCCTGTTCCCCTCAACTGAAAGAATGTACCATATATCTTTATTGCCCCATGCCCTGAACATTTGACGACAGCACTGGGACCCATGTGGACTCAGATGGTGAAAAACTGTACCAGACTTTGTGTTCAAGGAACTAGCTAGATACCAAAAGTACACATTGAACTAGATCAGCACATGCAGTCTTTTAACAATAGCATATGCACACCTCCTTGTTCTGTCAGTACTTTGCTTGCCAGCCCTGTAGAAGAGATCACAGCAAAAGACTTTGTCTTTTGACTCATCCAATTTTTCTTTAATAGCTAGTATTACTCTAGTGATTGCTTTGCAGTGCTTCACTGATTATTTCAAATGGTGCTATTTTCATTAGTTCAATACTTTGTTCTTCATGTTGTTGGTTTCGAAGAGGACAAGTTCCATAATTTTGCAAAGTCCGTGTGTATTTCAGTCAAAAAATTAAGAGTGATTTATTCAAGGCTTGTGATTTTTATTTCTGTCTTGGATGACTAGATATCTGTATGCATCAATCTGGAGTCATCTGAAAATGAAGGGAAAGCTATGTTTCTATGTATGTAGCTGTAGTATGTAAACTAGACCGACATCAGTAATAATGACAAGCTTGGGCCCTTAGAAATAGCAATTAATAGAAATAGGATATCTGTAGTTTAATGGATTTAACTAGTTTTGTCATTTTCTAAGCAATGTTGAGAACAGTCAAATGAACAGATGTACAGTTCATACTAGGGGATAGTAAGTAAATAAAAAAATTATATGCAGACTTGCAAATGTACTGTACAACACAACAGTGTATACTCTATGAAAGGAAAACAGATCTCAGAGTCTTTAGATTTAAAACTGTTGGACAGCTGTCAAATCTATGATTGTTTTTCCAGTGGTATGCCGGTGCTGCAGCCCTTGCCTAACTGTATAAGCCAATGTATTTCCTTAGAGAAATCAATTTATGACAGTTTGAAGAATCAGCTAGAAAAACTTAACACAACTCATCTTTTCATAATCAAGAGCTCCATAAAAGACCAGTTACCAAGTTATGCTTCAAGTTACTTAAAAGAGTAAAATGGACTGTATAAAGTAAAGGTGTGGTATCTGCGTTTTATATAGGCACTTTTATGAAGTTGTCTGCAAGAACACATGAAATACTTCATGAAGCACAATAAAATCCACCACGTGCACATCTGATGTAGTTTGAAATGGCTGCTGGTATTCCTGCTCTCTGATTTTCGTTTGCCTTAAAGCCTCATGGCGTTGTTCTCCAGCAGCTGAACAGCAGCTGAATTCAGGCACAAGGGTGAAAAACAACTGGAATCATTAACTTCTTCAGCCCTCCTGTGGCCATTCCCATTCATAATTCAGAGCCCTCAGAGTATGACTGTAAGGATATTTATCACGTTGTTATCTTCAGTGATTTTTACTTTGAAGGTAGTGGCTGAAAGGACTATTTTGAATATTGAATTCCTGAACTTGCCTCTCCCGAACCTTGGCCAAAATTTAGCAGCCTAGTTAAGAGTTAGCATAATCTTCCTTCAGTTCCTAAATCCAGGCAGAGATATTTTTAAAACAGCTATTTGAAAAACACAATCTACTGAAAGGCTACATCAGATAGTGTGGACAGGGACCTATGTGAGGCACAGCCACAGTCATAGCGTCATGGCTACTGATGAATCCAGTCTTTGCACATTTTGTTAGAATGTATTGTATTCTGCTATCTAATAACTCATAGCAATTAACCAATTGACTGAGCAGTACTGTTTCTAGCCATGGAATAACAAATAAACCAAGTATGTTCTGCCCAGGTGGAATGAACTGTGAATTTTAGAGTAACAGAATAATTTATGTTGGAAAAGGCCTTGAAAATCATCGAGTCAACCATTAATCCAGCACTGCCAAGCTCACCACTGAACCATGGCCCTAAGCACCATTTCTACACCTCTCTTAAATACCTCCAGGGATGGTGACTCCACCACTTCCCTGGGCAGCCTCTTCCAATGCTTGACGACACTTTCAGTGAAGAAATTTTTCCAAATATCCAACCTAAACCTCCCCCAGCACAACTGAAGGCCATTTCCTCTTGTCCTATCGCTTTACTTGGGAGAAGAGACCGACACACCCCTCACTACAGCCTCCTTTCAGGTAGTTGTAGAGAGCGACAAGGTCTCCCCTCAGCCTCCTTTTCTCCAGACTAAACAACCCCAGTTCCCTCACCTGCTCCTCATGAGACCTGTTCTCCAGGCCCTTCACCAGCTTCATTGCCCTTCTCTGGACACGCTTTGGCACCTCAATGTCTGTCCTTGCAGTGAGGGGCCCAAAACCACACACAGTATTCGAGGTGCGGCCTCGCCAATGCCGAGTACAGGGGCCTGATCACTTCCCTACTCCTGCTGGCCACACCATTTCTGATACAGGCCAGGATGCTGTTGGCCTTGATGACTTTTAATCACTTTCCTTCAATTCATGTATAAATGATGATTAATATGTTATGCAGATATTTTACCTTTTACCTGCTCCTTCTGGGTAGTAATTTGAGAGTGGTTTCTCTCACCTCTTCCAGCCTTAGGCAGGCTGATCCTCCTCTTTTTATGCTGTTTCCATTTTGTTTGACAGGACAGCATTTTCTGCTCTTTGATGACCTAATTTGGAAACAGACACCTAAGATAAAACTATATGTTTCTAATCAGCTAGACACAGTGTGAAATGGAAGAGATGTGTCTTCCTTGTACTTTACAGACTAAAATTGATCAGCTTCTTCACTCAGTGTTTATCAATCAAAGCTTCCACACTTTGACCCCAACAATGCTTGGACTGCCTGAACGCCCTTATGGGGAAATTCCTGGCAGGATGTAAAAATTGTGCCAGATGTGACTCAAAAAATAATTCCCCTCATTTTGAGGAAGATAAAAACATTTTAGTAATGTTTATTACACTGTTGGAAAGATCCTGTAGAATCTGAGCAAAACCACCATTGAAGATTGGCAAAATGTCACTGTATCTTACTCTGACAAATATATCAATTTAAATTTAATTACTAAAATTTTAACGTAATTACTATGTTAGCTTTAAACTTCAGGTGTCCCATCATCCATTGTACACTCAAAGCAATGTCATTAGCTTGTGAGTGAAAAGCATATTTTACTGTTAATTGCTCCTTACTTTTACGATAACGCAATGTTCCAGTATGCCTCAAAACCTAGATAAAGGTACATCTTGAGAGAATGATTGCTATTATATGTGACTTGAGATAACAGCCGATATTAGTCTCATTTATGTGACTATATATAGTTGTCATATCATACATATGTCTATGTGCATTTGAATTAATAAGGTTTGCTGTATGGAAAGGTGCTTATCTTGTGCCAGCTCTTGATCCTATCTAGCCTTTCTCTGAGTTTATTTAAATCACTGAAATAGAACAAAGCAAAACCAGCCAAAAGTGGGAAGTTTTCCATGGAGCTGGTAGATTAAATGGGTTCAGAGAAGGATCTGGTGAGTGCGAGTTAGTGTGAGTATGGGACAGAGCCTTAGAGCTGGCACAGGGGGAAGTAAATGGTAATGGTGGACTGGGAGTGAGAGCTTACCCTTTTAGTAGCAGTGAGATGCTGGATGGGCTCAGCTAGCCATCAAACTATACCCAAAACGTGAGCAGTGTTTCAACCAGGTGTAAAGAGAATTTCACTTCACATTAGGTTAATGGATTATTAATTTAGTTAAGTATCATGGTAGTTATTGGTCCAGAGAGAAGAGGGTTAACCACAGAATTAAAAAATCCTCTGCTCTTGAAATTTTGATGGATTCATTTTTGTAATTATTTTTCCCCCCTGCCTTACTACAGCTCATCCATTCTGCTCTGGCTACTGTCTGCATTGTGACTGACAGAGACAGACCATGAAAATGCTATAATCAACTAACAGAATCACAAGACTGCACTACAGTCACAAATGGATACAAGCTTGGGATTTGTATTTAGCTATAGCGATACTGCAGTTTGCAATTTAGGGCGGGCATCCCTGATCCATCTTTAAATTAGCTAATCCTTCTAATGGAACTACAACACTGTGCTTGGCACAAGGTGATTTACTTTTTGCCATCATGGTAAGACTGTTTCCACTGTGCCAGCAGTGCATGTGCATGCAGATTACTTTGTAGACTCATCCACCATCTACTTACAAATCATATTTTTCTTTCGTTAACATGTTATGTGCTAACCTTTAGGCATGGCTAGCAAAACGCAAACCTTTTAGAAAGAAATGGGGAGTTTAACAGCTATGAATTCGTTGCATAGCAAGAATGTGACACCTAGTGGATAGATGAGATTGAGGAAATGTGACGGACCCATCAAGCATTATTATTAAATTACCTTTTTCAGTAAAACAATTAATTTGATACCAGAAAAGACGTTGATCTTGAATGACTCTTTGCAAGGGGCCAAAGCAATTAGATAATGGCAAGTCCCCACTGAAAGCTCAGAAGTGAAGGTGTCAGAGATTGTTTTAAAAGGATTTTTTGTAAACTGCTAGCAGAACGAAGATGCCAGGCCAAGAAGGCCAGAGAGCTGCTAAAAGACAGACCAAAGCCCATGAAGACATCGTGGATACTCACGAGATGCATTGTAACTGGAGAATTACAACAGGCAAATAAATAATAGGGTGTGTCTAAAAAACTCCTTTTGTTAAACCCATGTCTCTGTTAATGCCATGTTATCTCTTCGGGAAGTGAGAGTTTTCACAATCTGAGATACTCAGTATGAATAACTATAAGGTTAGGCCACTGGGAGCTGGACAAGACTGAGACACAGTTTAAGAAGTCTGACTACTACATTCTGCCCAAACTTGCTGATACAGACTGATCTGTTTGCAACCCCCCACTGCAATCTGTAGCACCTGAATTTCAAGTATTCACATGTATCTGTTTTCCAGGGTGCCCTAGTCCCTCACTGCTCCATTTGCTATAAGTAATAGAAACACTCATCACCAGAACTTGGTGTTTTATCCTGGCTACACAATACAAAACAAACTTTTCACTGTAAAATTTACAAATTTTAAATCTGTGTGTATTTCCAAACATGCTGAAAAGTGCATGTTGAATAATAGCCAGATGCTAGAGGAAGGATAAAGCTCACCTTCTGGCAGTTGTGTTCTGTATGGGGTCTAAACATCGGCTCTAAAAACCCTCTAACGCTGTGGGCCTTTTCCTGCGGTCAGTCCCAATTCCAGTGGATAAGCCAAAATGTAGTTGCCTTGCGGACAACTAGTTTGCACCAGCCTCATCTTACCCTGCTGCTCTTAGTAGCTCAGGGCCATTTGCTGTTAAGGTGGTGTGCTCCTACTTGGCAAAAACCACGGAGGCAAACACCATGCGATTCCCAGCCGGTGCCTTTCAAGCCATGAGGGGCAGCTGCTGTAATCGTTCTGGTTCTGTACGCACTCTTCCCATCTGTAGTTGACCTAATTTGCAAGAAACACTGAAGGCCCTAGTCTTGTCCAAAGCAGAAAGTATTCAGAGAAACTGGTTTAGAGAAACTTCCAGAAGCCCAGCAGGGGAGCTGCTTTGCTAGCCAGCTCCTTCAGCTGCCATCCCTGCTCCGCAGTCACGCTGGGCTCTTCTCAGCTACGGGTGGACGTGGGGAATTATATTCTCTACAAAAATTTTGGTATCAAAATGCAAAAAAGTCCTCTTTTGCCTGTAGAAAACAATGTTTAGAAATAAAACTAACCCAGCTGAAGCGTGGGGGTTCTAGCTGGAGCTCCAGAAGGAGGTTTGGCCTGACAGGAGGCAGCACGGGAAAGGAACGGTGACCAAAAAAAAAAAAAAGAAGGTGAAGTGGGCGCTCACGGCCCATACAAGCGTTGATAAAACAGTGCAAGTATTTTGAAGGCATGACGGCCCATGGGACAGACAGCCGCCGCTCGCCGCTCACCGCCACCGCCGTCAGCCCCGGCCTCGGCCGACGGTCTAAGCCTCCCCTCAGCTGTCCCGCGCTTGCCCGTGAGCACGCGAACGGGGCGGGGCAGCGCCGCCTCCGGCCAATGGGAGGAGGAAAGCCAGCCGCGGTGGGCGGGGCCACGGGGCGCGGCCAGCGGCAGCCTGTGGGCGGTGGCACGCTGGGCCGCCCCGGCGCCGCTCCTGCCAGCGCCGGCTGCCTGCGGCCGCGGCCCGCCTCCCGCCCTGCCCTGCCCTGCCCTGCCCTGCGGATGTGGAGCCGGCCGCCGGCGGTGAGTGGGGAGTGGGCGGCCGCCACCCAGCGGGAAGGGGTTCCCGCTGCCTGCCCCGCCGCCGTGAGGGGAGGAGCCTTCCCCCTGCCCGCCCACCGCGGCCTTCCCCGCCGTGGCGTGGAGCCAGCGCCGAGCCGCCCCTCACCGCCCAGGCATGCTCGCACCGGCGGAGTTTACGGGGGACGGGGAGGATGCTGGGTCCGGGGGGCTCCGGGTCGGGCCTGGAACCGGCTCAGCTGCGGGAGCTGGCGCGTTCCTGCCGCGGTGCCCGCTTCGTGCGCCCGCAGTGGGCTCTGGGCGGCAGCGGCGGTGGGGGGGGGGGGGGGGTGGGTTGGCGGCCGCCGGCGGAGCGCGGCCTGGCGTGAGGGAGTGAGTCACCGGCTGGGCGAGCCTCTCCTCCCCGGTCGTGCCGTGCCTATGAAAGGAGAACGAGGCGCGGTCTGGCAGCGGGAGAGCGTCGCCGTGGCCGCCTCAGAGCGGTGCCTGCCCCGGGGCGGCCGGGCTGCGGCTCCCTCTGCCCTGAGGGGTGCGCTGCCTCGGAGACCGCGCCGGGCGGCCACCCAGCGGCTTCGTGACTGGGGGTGGACTGAGGGGTTAGAAGTCCTGTTGTCTCTGCCCCGCGCTTCTCGGTCTGTGGTAAATTGCGCGGTACGAAAGAAGAGGCCGAGTTACATCCCGGGGGTCTGCGCTAGGCTACTCGGCGGTACGGGGAATCGGGCACAAACGCCAGTTGGAAGAGTGCTTCAGCACTGTTCTAGTTTTCGGTAGTAATAAGCCTAAAAATACCCAGTCTTCCTTAGTCAGCACGCCAGGCACAATGATTCTGAACAAATGGCAGCAGTCAAGTTTACTGAATAGCATGCTGCTTATACAAAGATTTTCGGAAGATAACTTTTCTGTGAAGTGACATCGTTAACTAGTGATAAGTTGTCTCGTGGTTTTCACTTTTAAAATTCTTTACAAGTTGCAATATGCACAATGTGGCAGGCATTCTTTTTTTTTTTTTTTAATAAAACTGATTATGGGAAGTAATGCAATAAGGTGGAGTGACTCATCAAGACAGTGTAGTCAGTCTTTGACAATCACAGTTACAGTGCCTTATCCCTGATTACGTTTTCCTTTGGCTCATTCTGCTTGTGCAGGTTTGCATCTAAAATGTTTTTAAATACTTTATTAATGTCATGTATTTCTTTTAAAGACACACATACCTGGATTGAGCTGTAAGTCTGAACACTGTAAATTGTGTGCATGTGAACTGGCAAGTGAAACTAACTGAAACCCCCATTGAAATTTGTCTTAAGCTTTTTTTGCCAGTCAAAAGCAAATAGACTTGTTTATTATGCATATGTTTACAGTATCGTTGTATTTTGTAGGAGAATTTATATGAAATACTGGAGATTGTGATTTCTCTGTGAATCACACAAGTATAACTGTCACAAAAGCTGAACTGCATCCTTAGAGCAACTTACTGAGAAATGAAGTGATTTCAGTCTTTGAACAAGAGGCTGAAAACTGCTTAAAGACAGTGGGTAAAATCCTTTCTTCAGTGAAGTTAACAGGAAAAAAAAAAACCCAAACCCACCAAACCTTCCCCTCAGTTTTAAATTAAGTAAATTGTCTGTGATAGGTTGTGGGGTTTTTAATTTATTTATTTTTTTTAACTGAGTAGCTTAGTTAACAGATTTAGCTTTTCATATCAACACCTCTGAGTTGCTTTATGAAACATGATATAACGATCTCTGTAGAATCATTTAGATAAAAGTTGAAGGCACAATGTCACTAAGACTTAGAAGGAGCATCTGAGGGAGCTGTGGTTGTTTAGCCTGGAGAAAAGGAGGCTGAGAGGAGACCTTGTTGCTCTCTACAACTACCTGAAGGGAGGCTGTAGTGAGGTGGGGGTCAGTGTCTTCTCCCAAGTAACAAGTGATAGGATAAGAGGAAATGGTCTCAAGCTGTGCCAGAGGAGATTTAGATTTGATTTAGATTTAAGAGCAGTCAAATATTGGAATAGGCTGCCCGGGGAAGTGGTGGAGTCACCATCCTTGGAGGTGTTAAAAGAGGTGTAGATGTGGTGCTTAGGGATGTGGTTTAGTGGTGGGCTTGGCAGCGTTAGGCTAACGGTTGGACTCGATGATCTTAAAGGTCTTTTCCAACCTAAATTATTGTATAATTCTATAAAGATTCACTTAGATAATTTGGATTATTTACACATAAACCTGTGCTGATGCTCAATACTTTACATTTGGACTTTGTCACAGAACATTTGATTTCTATCTTTCAACAAGTCATTTCAGTGCTTTGTGTGTAATTTGCCTATCTATATGATAGGTGTCCTGCTCAGCTACCCAAAGTGATATAAGTTTCCTTGATATGGTTAAAGCTTCACAAGATTAACTGAGAAGGTTCCTCCTTAAATGTGTAATGTGTTTGCACGTTCTTACCAGGAGAAGCTTGTTGGTTTTAGACATCTGTTTGACTAATATTCTCTTCTGCTGATGTTTTCATTTGCTGACAAATACATTGTAGGAAGTTGCAAGTTGTTGGTTTTGATATTAGTAATAAGGAAAAGCTTTGTTTTAATTTATTTAATTGCTTTCTCACCGCTACTACTTCGCTATACATAGCAACAACGATTTTCTTACTTGGAGAATAGGACATAAAAGTGCCACCGAAGACTGGTAGAATCTTGCCAAATGGCAGTTGAAGATGTTACTCACATTGCTCTTTTCAGTAGGTCCACAGAAATGAGCACCTGCCACTTTGCTGAGCACAGACGTATGTAACTAACTATAGTAAAGTTTTGTGGTTTTTTAGATACCAAATATTTTTTTAACAGTGGCTTTTTTTTTTTTTTTTTTTTTTTACTTAGAAAGCTCTCAAAAGATGGCGGAAAGCTGGTCTTTCTTGGATACTTTTGAGCCTAACTTCAGGCCTCTGGTAGTAATTGAGCTTGCAAAGGGCACCAAAGAGGAAACCATAGAATGGTTCACTAAACGAATTGTGGACAAAAAAGCAAACGGAGGTGAGTACAGTATGACCTTCTGTAACACTTCAAAATCAATTTGGTTGTTGTTGTAATGTGAAGACAAACAGAAAATTAGTTTTCAGGTAGTTTGTGGTTTCATTTTTTTAGCCAATCCCACTCCATTTTGCATTTTTAAAAGTCGCTTAATTTTATGTAAGAGTAGAGCTTCATGCTGTTGTCATGAAAATGTAATAATCCTGTTAACCCAGTTATTAATGAAAATATTGGCTTAAGGTCACATGCCTGTTGAACTCTAGAATCCTTCCATTTTGGTGGTGGAACCCTGATAACCTGTCTTTCAACATAGTTTTGATATCCGTTTTTATATTAATTGTCTAGAGCATGTTTCTCTTGTTGCTTATGAGAACACTATAAGCCTTGCCAAAATGAAGACTCATCACATGTACTATCCTGTCCACAAGACTAGGTACCATGTTGTAGAATGAGGTTAAGTTAGCAGGAAGCAATTTGATAATTAATTTTGGATTTTTAATTATCTTTTTGCTAGCTTGTAGGTTCTTACAAAGACAGTATTTCGTTACTCATTTTAGTATACTTCCAGGAATTGAAGTTAGGCTAATTGATTTGTAATTCCTTAGTCTTTTTTTTTTTTTTTTTTTACATTTTTTAGAAGGGCACTATTTATGGCTGTTGAAGCTTATACCTTATGGTCAGTAATATATCTGTGACTACTGCATCTGTGAATACAAACTTGCTTTCAGGCCTCTGTTAGATAAGTCAGGAATGTTTCTATTTCAAAAGTGTATTCCCCTTAAAACAAGGGGGGCTGTTTGCAGAAGCACTGGTTGCTTATGTGATGTGAGCATTAGGGGAGTAGATCCAGACTGGCCCCATTGTTGCAGTTCACTGTCTGTGAGCGTTTCCACAGAAACAGGTTAAATCGGGGGTAACCCTGCGAGATTCTGAACACCATCCATCAGGTGCTGTTGAAGCCTTAATTCTTTGTGCCCTTAAAAAGATGCAGCTTCAGCACTCCTGATAACTAGGTCAAGTATGATGGATTCTAAATAAAATACTAGGTTTTGAGATGTAATTCTTATATATTTTCTTCCTTATTTTGCATTTCTTTACTTTAAAGGTGCACAACTGCTGGTTAAACCATTGGTCATGGAAAACGGAGGTGAAAATATTTATCTAGTTGGAGCTTCCCACTTAAGGCTGTTGCTGGGAGCTGAAACTGTGGGTTTGGTGAAGGAATGTAATGATAACTCAATGAGAACTTTTACATACAGCAGTAGAAAAACTTTCAAAGATTTTGCAGGTAAGTGATTAGAGGGGTCTGTCGTTGCAAAGCTGTGGCTAAAGATTATAAGCAATTACACTGCTAAATCTTTCACCATCTTTCTATGCCTTGGAATTGTAACAGTGAACAGAAAGGAAGAACAGGCGTTGAAAAATTTTTACCTATGGAAATTCAGCTTGCATAATGAAATTAATTTTTTTTTTGCTTTCACATGGCTTTCACTTTTTGTTTGTGTTTTACTTTATGCTTTTATAGCCTGCAAATAGTCTCTTATTTGTATGAAAGGTTTTTGTTGAAAACAAAACAAGAAAAAATAGTTGATAAACGTGAGTGCAGGATTAACAATCAATGTTATGAATTAACATAGCGATTGAATTTCTGTGAGCCAGTTTTGAGGCTTATTGTCTTATAATTAGTGGGAGAAAATAGAAACATTTTGCTCTATTATATTTACACATCAATTAAATGATTAAATAACACTACAGAGCCATTCAATGGAATTTGGGCATGATTAGTGAAATTATTCCTTTTCCTCTTTTATTTTGAGGAGGTGGCAGCACAGTAACATTTTTTTTTTTTTTTAAATGTACTACCTGTGAGGTATTTAACCCCCCTACAGTGGGAGAACTCAGTTTGCTGTCCAGCTAAATATTGTAATTCCAGCTTAGTATTGCTAATAGTTTTCATGTGCCTGTTTCGGTGATGCCTTTCACCACGTTTTCAATATAAAGGTTCTTGGGTCTGTCTGAAACAATAATAAAGTTGAGTTTTGTTGTTTGTTTGATGCTAGTTTATTTGACACTGCTGCTGTGTGCAATAACTGATGCAGTGTATTTTCTTTTGTGACCTTGCTTTTCTGAAATTAGGAAGCCTTGAGAAGAATTGTCACTTGCAGAGGTGCCATTTCTGTTTCTTTCATGCGTTTGCATCCTTAATGCTAATCTGACTGTCACTGCTAACAGATTCTGTAGTAGCAGCTGGAACTCCCAACTACTGTAAATCTAAAAGCTTTTGTTGTATTTCTTTGTCTTTTTTCTTTTTTAAAACACTAATATAATTTTAGGTTTGTCCAGGTCTGATCAGAGGATAAAATAGTTGACCGTGCTTAATGAGGTGAAAAATGCATCATCTACATAAGAAATCCTGCAGCCTGTGTTGTCTTACTAGTATTTCTAGTTCCCCAATTTAACTGATACTATACTCTTATTCTTTCTGTTGAAGATTTGTTGCTGTTTTACCTTCTTACTTAGGATATTTAGGGTTGGTAGTAACTGTCACGAAATATTTTTTTTTTCTTTTCTGATTGTAGTAATTTTTGATAGTTATTTGCTGCCAGGGTTGTCTTCCTATGCTGCATGATTTCATACTACCTTCTTTTTGATTTAGATGACAATCACAGTTTCCTTACAATGGCAGAATGCCAGTATATCATCAAACATGAACTTGAAAATTTGAGAGCTAAAGATGAAAAAATGATCCCTGGATATCCTCAGGCAAAGCTGTATCCAGGAAAATCGATTGGTAAGCAGTGTAGTTTGTTGCCTGTAACTCACTGTGATGATGTAGGATAGTGTTTGTGGTGAAATACCTTAATTTTCCTGCAGTGAAGAGAAATCCTTCAGACATTAAAGTCCCGCTGTTTTTAATTAACTTTGTTTTTTCACTGCTCCACAGTGATAGGACGAGGCAACAGATGAACAGTGCAAAAAGAGAAATTCTGAATAGATCTTGAGGAAAATGTTTTTCACAATGAGGGTAATTCAACATTGGAGCAGGGTTTTAGAGATATTGTGGTAACTCTGTCCTGGGAGGCTTTTAGCTCTTCACTAGACAAGGCCCTGAGCAGCCCAATGTGAGCTGGAGCTGCTTTGAGCAGGAAGTTGGACCAAATGACTTCCAAGTCCTTCTGTGAGGCTGAGACTCTGGCCTTATGTTCTTTTGAGTTGGATAATTTTCACATATATTGATGTCACCCATTAAAAATATTACATAATGATATACTTGGATTGTCTCTGTATAAAAATACTGGAATGAATAAGTGTTCCAGAGCTATAAATTTCACAATATGAAGGAAAGAAGTTTTATATCATTCATCCTCCTCTCTGCTTCAAGAGCTCTTCCTTTTCATGGGAGAAAGAAGCAATGAACTAGTGCTATTTTTATGGTAGCTGGAACTAGTTCATTGGCAGAGCGCTACAGTTTCTTCGGACAATTTATCTTAGTATTTGTATGTCCTTTTAATAACAGTGTCTTTATTCATTAGTGTTGGTCATCAAAGAGAGAGATCTGTGCATATCAGTGCACAGTGCACAGGAAATGTAAATAAACGTAGATGCCAGATGAGTTTATGTTGGTAATGTTTTATATAGCTAAGGTATTTTGCCAGTTATGTCAAGTAGATGCCAATGTGAAATAGTAGAAAACTCCCACACAACTTCCAGTGCCTCCACTCTCCTGTTTTTGAATTTATTTTCTTTTTTAATAATTCTATGGTTGTAACTTCCAGAGCAGTTTATTAATTGTTTATTCACACAGGTAGTATTGCTTTCCATAACAGTTAAATACAAATAGTGGAATATTTGGTTTGTTTGCAATGAAGATATGTTGTAATTTAAAAAAATGTTTTTAGTATCTTTCCCGTATTTAATTCAACAATGGCTCTTCAATTTAGTGTTTTGTTTTTGCCATGTCTGTTTGATTTTGTTATGCCTTTCTTTGCTCGAATGCAGGAGCCAGGCCTTTCCCCACAAAGCTACACATGGTATTTCAGTTCTGACCTGTAGTGCTTCCTTGTTATTCAAGCCGCAACTGATTATATTGCAAACCTACGGAATAGTTAGTAGATGTAAAAAGATTACTCTTTCTCTTTGTCCCTACAGTGGATGGCACAGTCTTTGTAGCAATAGGTAGAACTGCTCTATATGATGAATAATTTTTAACTAACATGCAGACAATTTATTTGGTCTTAGGATTTAAATGCTAGATTTATTTCAAAGGAACTTTAGGCTTGCTAAGTACATAATGTAGCCTGTTTGCTTATATCAGCTTCACTGTCTTTTGAAGGAGTACTAGGTACCTCTTTTTTTCCTTTTTCCTTCTAGTGAGAAGATTATTGACCAGTGGTATTCTAGTTCAGATTTTCCCACTGCATGATAGAGAAGAGTTGAAAAAGCTCCGTCACAGCTGGTACGGCCGAGTGAAAGTTGGCTATCAACCTTTAGGTATGTGAACGTTTACTCCACTACGAATAAAGTGCAGGGTTTCTTCTGGAGAAGTTTTCTCTTCAGTTTGTGTGAGAAGACCTACTCCAGCATTTAGCCTCTATAGAACTGAAACTCCTGCGTGGAAGGTAAATATGTACAAAGAAGTCTGTCGTTTCACTAAGAGTTTACCTTTTCACATCCCAATTACCCATTGCAGTTCACCTCCTCTAACATTACCTTTCTGCCCAAGTTGCTTTGTTGGCCATTGTGAACCGAAGTCTGTGTTTTACCCAGCCTTGCTTTTACTGTTCTTGGAATCAATGGGGTGGCTTAGGCTCTGGTTAAGGAAGCATCCACATTTCCAGACTTGTTGACATGTGCAGTTGGGGTCTCTTCATTGGATCCTCTTTGATTCTAAGATGGCTGTAGGATAATATTTTGCTATAATGACTCGCAGTACAACTGTTCTGGAGGGAAGCACTGAGTGTGCAGGCTTCTGTCTCTTGATTTTCTTTCTTGTGGCTGCAGGAGTTCTGTGTATAGGCTTTTGGCCATAGTTTCCAAATTGGAGCTGGGGGGCAGTTCAAAGGCTTGGCATTTGCACTGTGGTCACCTAGCATAGTCTTGAAGTTAGCTCACTGCTTTTTTACCCTTTGGGCCAGTTTTTCCTCTTTAAGCATTTCTGTGTAACGTCCTGAAACAGTTTAAGACTTGCAAAAATAGTGGCTCAAAGTCTGCAGGTTCAGTGTCTGCAAGCTTCTATGTAACAACAGTTTGCACATCACAAATTCTCCCTTCCCATCAGTAAAGCAGTTATGGACCAAGCCAAGACTGTTTTCTCAAACCGACTCTTGACAGGAAAGCTTCTCAATGTCTGGAATTCCCAAAGCTATTGTGAGTGGTGGGCATGTCAAAAGTATGTTTACAACTTTTTAAAATTAATTGTCTGCATGTAGGCTGTATGTCGTTGTGTGCCAGCCTCACTTGAATATATCTTACACACTGAATAAGCTTAAAATAAAAATAATGTGGCAATGTGGAAAGTTACATTCTGGATTCTAAACCTGTAAACTTTGCTTAAGAAAATAAACATTTGGGAGTTTGCCTGATAATATTAATCTCTGGGTCTTGCAGTTGCTTGAGGTTCTTTCCTGAGTTACGGGAAGTTAAAGATCTGGCTTGATAATGCCTGCTTCCAGAGTATTGTATTAGGGGTCTTAATGTGTGCTTGCCTTTTGTTTGTGCAGGAGAGGGTTTTTTTTTGACTGACATTGAATACACACAAAATTTCAAAGTAAATCCCAGGAACCCTGTTACGTATCTACTAATTTAGGAATGTCTGTCATGTTGTGTGTTTGGAATGTGAAATCGTGCTAATGACCTACACTTGGACTTACTTGTTAATAAATTTTTGATTGAGAGGGAGGTTGGAGTGTTGATTCTTCTGTCTGTTTGCCTTCCCGTCTCGCTTTCAGAAACTTACGTGATTGGCAATTGTGAACTTCTGCTGTAGTGCTTTGTAAACCATAAGTCCTAAGAATATTCTGGTATTCCACATGAGGTTTTCATGTGCTAGTCTATTATGGAGAGTACATTTGCAGTGTCAGTTCAGACATCATGATGTCATGGCTGTTTCGTTAATCTGGTGAATGCATAGCAGTGGCATACAAGCAATCCGATCTTCCAAGCAGGCAAGATAAAACACATTTCAGCATTCTAAACTTGGTTTGCTAGGCATTTCTGTGTCTTATTATGTGGTGCCATTTCTAGATCATGTTGAATAATAATCCTATATTTTTTTGTTAGTGGTAAAGTAAATGAGATTTTATCTTCCTTGAAGTAATACATCTGTCATGAAATACATCCATTAGTAGTGCACTTCTCAAGTCTTTATAACACCTGAGCAGACAACCTTGGCAAGCACAGCAAGTGTCTATCGCGTGTCTCAGTTGTCTTCTGAAGGGACTGTCTCAGCCTGGGTGTGCTATCTGACAGATTAGAGATTTAAGATTTCAGTGTACCTTACCATCTATTCCTTTAGTTCCTTGAGGGCTGGCAAAGCACAACTAGTCCTTTTCGTCCCTGAGCAGGCTGAAACGAATTTCTTTTCTGGGTGTACTTATACTAGGAGAAGCTTCAGAAGTTAGGTGTCACTTGCTGTTAAAGTTTGTTTTTTATGATACTGGATGTCTTCCATGGCATCCTAGCCATTCACGGATAGTTAGAGCATTGGTAGAATGCTACTGTTTTGGTTTGGTGGTTTTCTTTTTTTGTTTCCTCTCTGGATATCTGATGTTGATATGTTAAGTATCGAGACATTTGACTTCCCTGCCATCTGAATATATGTATATATGTTTATGTGTGTGTCTATGTATAATATAAGAAAAAAATTTCAAGTAACATTGAGTTTTTAGAACATGGGAGAAGGAGGAACAAAAAAGCAATATTATTCATTGTGTTATTTAGAAACAAAATTTGGGCCAAGGGATTCATGTAAAGTCAAGTTTGATACTGTACTGACATCTATGTTAAGTGTAGTCTTAATTGATTAATTTTTTTCTGCAGATGAGATACGCTGCTACTTTGGAGAAACCATTGCTCTTTACTTTGGCTTCTTAGAGTACTTCACATTTGCGTTGATTCCAATGGCTGTCATTGGGATTCCTTATTATGTGTTTGCATGGGAAGACTATGACAAATATGTGATGTTTGCCACATTCAATCTGCTCTGGTCCACTGTGATACTGGAAGTTTGGAAGCGGATTTGTGCTATCATGACATACCGTTGGGGGACACTCTTGATGAAACGACAGTTTGAAGAACCACGACCAGGCTTCCATGGTGTCCTGGGTATCAATCCCATCACTGGGAGGGAGGAACCGGTGTACTCAAGTATTAAGAGACAGATGCGGATTTATCTGGTGTCTTTACCATTTGTGTGCCTTTGCCTCTACTTCTCGCTGCATGTGATGATGATTTACTTTGACTTGGAACAGTGGGCTCTGGATTATCATGAAGAGAATGAGTCTAACTTCAGCAGCTTGATGCTGTTTGTGCCCAGTATCATATATGCTGTTGTGATTGAAATTATGAACCGTATCTATCGGTATGCTGCTGAATTCTTAACATCATGGGGTAAGAAAGTTGTTTGTTCTTCTTTCTTAAAGTTAAAATCCCAAATGTTTGGGATTTGTTTCTTTGTAGAATATGCTACTGTGAGTTCTTGTTCAGTGGAATGCTAAAGAAGTTTCCTGAAGTAGATTTTTACTGTGGGGTAAGAAAGATGGCCATTTTACCTTCTTAAGTTTACTTTGAATGTTCCGAGACTGCAGTTTCACATTTGGTTTAATTTGATCTGAGTCTAGCATGCCATCGCTAGGGATAATCCTGCCTTCCTCCTCAGCCTCTCTTTGCCTTTGGTGCCGAAGTCGCCCTTCCCTGATCTAGCTCTTTGTTTTGCTGTATCGGCCGTAGTGCTGGCGAAAGGGATGAGATCTGTGAGGATGGGAGCTCAGAGGTGGATGGTAGGAGGGACTGTTCTGGCAGGCTGCACCTACAACCTGGGTTTGTGAGTACGTCTTAGTCTAGTGATATGTCTGTGCAGAGGATGAAGGCACTGAGATAATGAAGCAAAATCTCAAAGCACCAGCTAAGTGTCATATGAGAGTGTTTGTGTATGCCATATATATATAACAAAGACTGGGATTTCACATTCCTATCAAAACATTTTCCTCTGGGCACTCTCAGAAGAGGAGGAATGTTATAATAGATTGCCTCTTTTTTTTTTTTTCCTTGTGTATTTGACTGACTTAACAGATTGGGCCTTATGTTTTGTAACCTAACGTAAGGATAGTGAAATGTTAGTCTTTATTTTGAATTTTAGCACTTCTACAGGTATGTGCAGTCACTGTCAGACAAAGTTAATAGATGAAGCTAATTGGGAGTTAACTGATTTGTGTAGCTCAATATGGCATACATTTACAGGACAGAATCCAGGTTACTAAGGCTGGAGATGCAGAAGATTAATCTAAGAAAGATTAAGCAAAAGGGAGATTGATGCAGAAGGCAGGATAAAAAGAGGTGTTGAAGTAGGGATTGGTTGTGCATGCCAAAATGATTTACCTAGCAAATTCCAAGTTTGACAGCAGCAATAGTAAAAGCAAGCAGTTTCTTGGTTAGTTTATGACTGTTCAAGGATTTTATTATTTAAATAATGACTTTTAAATTCATATCGACTGATTTGTTTCAATTTTTTCACTATACTGCAAGAAAAAAACCTTTACACAAAATGCCCAGTTGTGTTGGTCAGGTAGACTAAAACGTTTTTAACAGGTAACCCAAATTTTTTTGTTTTGAAGGTGATCTTTCGTATTCAGCAGCAACAGTATTTGAGTAACTCACTACACTGACAGCTTGTGCCTTTTCTGTGCTATCCAATGTGTTTATGCTGCCATGCTCTGAATAGGATGAAGAGCTCATCTGGCTCTCCCACCTCCCCTCCCACCTGGCATATTTTCAGCTAGTATCTGACTTAAACAGCTAAACCGAGCAAGCATAGGAAGCATTCTGGAGTATTTTTAAGCACGCTTCTCACACCCTTTTATCATGAGAACTGATCATTTAGTGAAAGCTAAAAGTAAAAATTGCATTCAGTCACTTGAGTGCCTCTTCCTGGTGTTAGGCCCAGCTTCACGCTTCTGTCAGAGTAGAACTCTGCTGTTTTGTCCTGAGCAAGGTCTGTAGGTGGTGGTGTCTCCTTTCAGCCTTGTTGACACAGCTCATGCTAGTGAGCTGCCTTCTCAGTTACTGCTTAGCCAGGGCTTTAAAGGTACAATCTGACAAAATAGCAAAATGAAATGGGAAATCCTCTCTTCACTTTCCTTTACTCCCCGCTAGTAACCAGCCTTCCTCAAACATCAGCTTCTGACAGTTTATCTTGAATGAGCTGAAAATCTTCATTTTAGTAAAGCATCTGTTGAACTTGATGTACTTGTCTTGCTTTAGAGCTTAGGGTCTGATCTAAATTCGTTGGAGATTAGTGGGAATAGTTCTGTGAGCATTTACTGGTTTTGAACCAATTCTGTAACTGTTATTTTTCATAATGTGTTACAGTTAGTTTTGCATTTGTTTTCAGCCAAAAAAAAAATCAATAACTAGGTACTTTATTGTTATAAAAGAGTGCTTCTGAGAAAGAAAGATGTAAAAGGAAGAACCTTTGCAGAAGAAAAAATAACAGAGTTGTAGCCAAAAATATGTTTGTCATTATTGTGCGTTGGATTAGCTTCATAGATTAAGTGAGGTACTGGTACAGTATAAATTCTCTTTCCCATAAAGTGTTGGAGGAATGATTCCCCATAAACTAATAGCTCAATAATTTTTAGGTGGAGGAAAAATGTCTGTTTACTCTTTGTAGAGCAATGTCTAGAATATGGTACGTGCTTTTGCTGTTTACTAATCAATAATTTTGTTGGTATTTTAGAAAATCATAGGCTGGAATCTTCATATCAGAATCATTTAATTCTGAAGGTTTTAGTGGTAAGTATGTAATATAAGCAGCTTTTAAGATTATTTAAAAAGAGAATGTCATGTGTTTTCCTATAATTACCTCACTGAGCTACAGTTTTGTTCAAGGCCAAATACTAGTACAAATATCAGAGTAAACAGGATTTCTGTTGTGGTTGCAGTAATTGCTAGACTGTTTTAGATGCCTCTTTTTATAGCGGAGAGTAGGGGTTTTATTTGTATTGATTTATTCTTTCATTAGGATTCTGTACATGTAAATTTTTCTGTTAATTGATGTGGTCCTGTCTTCAACTGCAACTATTCCTTTCACTTTTTGCAAGACTTTTTGGCAAACTGTGTTTTAAAAAGTTCATGTATTACCTTTGACCTGTACTAACATTCAGACAACCAGTCAGAGGCTGGAGATACATGTCCATCAATCTGCTCCTGTGCAGTTTGTAGTATATACTGATCTATCTACTTGGTGGCTCTGAACAAGTAGTTTGTGTGTGAGTATGTATGTTTGGTTGCTCTTTTAGGTGTTTAGATGAAACACTGATTCTAAGGAACTGTACTGTAAATCTTGAATTCCCATATAAGATGTTCAGTAAAAGCGGTTGTAAAGATTGGCTGATTCTGAGACTTAATCTTCTTGTTTTTATTTTGAAAAGATTAAGTCTCTTCCAGAGTTCCTTTTCTTTTTCCTCAGGATGCTTTTTTTTTTTTTTTTTTTTAATCTGCTTGTTATCCTTCTGTTACTGGTAACCTCTAGAGCTAAAACTCTTGTACATATCATTTATAGCTTTGTCTCTGCCTTTCTCAAAAAATAACACCATCTCTTTTTCCCCGTAGGAAACTTATATAAAATAATTAAAAAATATATGAAATGTCAAATGTAAGTCACCCCCCAGTTCTCACTTTTACCCTATGAGTGGCGCTCTGCACTCCAAATGTTATCTGTGTTGTCCATGAGCTCCAGAAAAGGAGCCCCAGCACTGATAGCAACTAGGAAATTTCAGAGCTTGGATTATGATTTTTTTTCAGGTACAATACTCGATTATGTCTCATTTTAAAGTAGGGAGTATTTCTCTTGGTCGTAAAACCTCTTGAAGTGATTAAACATGAAGCGCAACTAACATATTGAGGAACAGTTGTACATAATGAGAGAGATATCATCCAACACGTATATTTTGATAAAGTGTTTCTTTGGAAAAAAAAAAGTCGTTACCCTAAATTAAGATCAATACATCCCTTTTATTGTGTTATCTATGGGGAAACTGCCAAAAGATGAAAGTCAAGTAGAAGATGATGTGTTTTTAGTGTCCACATTTCATAAATGAATTGTAGTTCTCTTTGTATACTGTGCTTTAGGAAAGCATGAAGCTTGCCAAATGAAAATCTGAATATGACCAATATTGAAAATGAGGTTTTTCTGACCCAAGTTTTGAAAATGGTAAAGAAAATTTTAAAGAACAGTTTACATTTACATGGAAGCTATTTAGTCAAGGTAACCATTAAGTTAGACGATATTCTGCATTTGAACTTTTGCTTGAGTACTAATAACAAATATTTTTATTTGCAGTTCAACTTCTTAAATTGTTTTGCATCTCTCTTCTACATTGCCTTTGTGCTCTTTGATATGAAGCTTTTGAGGCAGGTGAGTTGCAAGAAAATCTTAAGATTGTTGATGAATTAGGAAAATAAAGGATTGATTGAAACAGGATTTTAGTTTTTAATTATTTTTCTAAAATATTAACTTGACAATGAATATATTTCGTATATATTTTCTTAGAAATCCAGCTTCCATATTTCAGTTCCTCTAGCGCAGCTGCAGAATCATAAGGGTGGAGCAGTTCTTTCCCTTCATATAAATGAGGAGCTGTTTTCAAATAAATTGATTATTCCTTCAGACAGATGAGGCTGGAGAATTTTCATTTCCTTCTTCTTTCCTTTTATGTTAGAAAATGGTTTTCTCTGCAGTGCTCTTAATGAGAGATTTTGAGGATAGGAGCGTGATTAAGTTACGACTACAGTGAGGAGCTGAGAATAAAAGCAAAAAAAATTTGTAGTTGATATTTTATATCAGCTTTCTGCTGTTAACATCTTTTGCACTCAAATTGATGAAAATCAGGTATAAGGAAAGTATTTTTGCTCTAAATACAGTGAACAAAACAAGAACTTCAACTCAAGATCTCTATTCCTCTAAAGAGATCTTCAGCAAAACACTTGACATATCTATACCAGACATGACATTTGTGATATTTCCTGTACTTTAAGGTAAAAAGCAAGAAGAAAAAAAAAATAGGAAAAAGTTCATTGCTTAGCTCTCTAATTGGTGTTGGCATATGTTAAGCATGTATCTTTACCCTTCATTGGACTTTGTGTAATGTCTCTAAGATACATGCAGATCCACCAAATATTTAGACATCTAACTCCTATTTTGTCCTTTCCAGCACTCAGCAAAGAATGGGAACTAGAGCACCTATACTTTCCATATGCTATCGCTAGTTTTGTTAGGCTGGCCTTCTTTTGCCGTAGTATAACAACTTAATGTCACTAGACTGCACAGAATTGGAAATGATCATAGGTTTATCACAGTTCTATTCATTATTGTTTTTCTTTTTTCCCTTTTTTTTTTTTTTTTTTTTTTTTGAAACTGAAGAGCTTGGCCACTTTGCTGATAACTTCACAGATCCTTAACCAGTTTGCAGAATCCTTGCTTCCTTACTGGCTCCAAAAGAGACATAAGAGGAGGATGAAGAAACGCATGAGTTCCCTGAAGACAGATACAGACCTGTCATTAGTCGAACAAGTCAACCTGGAGAAAGAAATGGGCACCTATTTTGTACGTTTTACTACTGTTGAAGAGTGAAAAGTTTTCCAGGTTGTAGTTGACAGAGACATCAGCCAGTGCAACCTAAAATATTTCTGGCTGTCTGGCCTGGCAGATTATTTCCAGCTTTATTGATTTTGTTGGTGGTGTTCATACAGCTATATGGTACACTGGGTCAAGAAACTGATAGAGTGCAGGATCCCCATTACAGCAGAATGAAGGGGTAGGAATGAACAGCTGAATCTGGAGCTATTTAACCCTGTAGCACTGAAAGAAGTATTTGTGTAGCATCTCCAAGGGTAGCTTGGAGGCTACCAGGATGATAGCCTGGCATAGGGAAGGGGGAGGCTGTTTCTGTTATGTTTGGTTTTGCAGTGATACTAGTTTAAACTGTCAATTAAACTATAGCCTGAGAGAATGTGCTCGTGTCTGGGTGGGGCCAGAAATGGAGAGGGCAGAAGAGACCAAGTCTTAAAACCAGTATTACTGCCAGAAGCTCTTGAAGTGACAGCTTTGGCATTTGCTGTCTAGTTCCATTCCTGACCACCTCCTGCCCAGTACAATTTTTAATTGTATTTAACAGACTTCATCCAATTAATTACTTGCAGTTCTAAAGGAATGGACCAAGTAGACATCAGTGTGTATGTTAAGGCCTTACAGACTGGTTGACAACTTGCTGATCAGATGCTGCAAGCATGGTCATGAGAGTCTTAATACTGTATGATTTATACTTTTACTGAATAAGAATTACATGTAGATGGTGTACCCTTTATATGAAAGGTAGAGAATAGCAGTACGAAATTTGATATTAGTACTATGTCAGATTCTTCTCTTCCTGCATAAAGTGCCATGAAATGGGAAGAGGAAAAAGAAATGCTACTTTTGCGATTGAAAAACTGTACAATTGTTAATACTTGCATTCCTCCGGGAAGGTTGGTTTCCCACGTTTTATGTGGAGGGAGATGGATTTAGAGAGCATGTCTACCTTACAATGGAGGACACGGGCGAAATGCCCGAGTTAGTGTCTGAACTGGTAAATCAGCACAGTCCAGCACTGTGCCTGCACATAAGCCAGCACAGCTCTAAAAGCTGTGTATTGGCATCGGGCATTGATACACCTGACCAAATAAGCTCTGCCTCTTATACCTGAGCTGACTTCTGAGTCTCAGCTGGCACGTACAAAGCCAGCGTGGTGTCTTTCAGTCATGTTGCCCTGTGCTTCTTGTGCAGAGCTGGATCAAATGTATCTGCGCCTGTTGTACTGTTCTGCCCTGAATAATGTTCCATGGGGACCCCGTGGGTCAATTGTAGAGTTAGAAGGTGTCCGCTGCTAGCCTCAGCTTCAGTTCAAGGTACTGTGCACTCAAGGCCTTGATTTTATTTTCAGTCTAAAGATTTTAATTGTGCTGTACTTCTAAACAAACAGCATTAGACCGCTGATTTGTTTGCAAGCAGTGAGCTGTTGGCAGATAAGAGTATTTCTAAAATTAAATCTGTCACAAGGGGGAAGCATTTGACTATGTTTAGTAACTGAGGAGTTTAGCAGGAGTCTTGACAGAATTCTGTGTTTCAGGCTTTCGTTTTTCCTTCCTTCAATTACTCTTTAATGTTGAGCTCTCTGGTTTTTGTTTGTCCTCTTTCTCTCTCACTTTTCAGATCTTCAGCCCTTAACCTGCTTTAAGATGTAAAAAAATCCTGCAATATTTTTTTTTTTTTTTAGTTCTGTTTCTCTCCTCTAGTTCATTTGCTCCTTGAATTTCTTTGTTGATTCTGTTCCCTTGATGCTATAGTTCTTGTGCTGCTCTTGTGGCTGACAATGGCACACTTTGAAATGTCTTTGACATTGTATCAGACTCCTGTTTTCCTGCATGTAGTGTCATAAATTGAGTAGGAGAAAAAGAAATACTCCTTTTTTTGTCATACTCCAGTGTTCTAAAAGTCAATAGTTACTGGGCAAGGAAATGAGAAGAAAGGTGTGAGGAAGGAGTGGGAGTACTGTGCAGTAACCAGAAAGAGGAGCACAAAGAAAAGCATCGCTCCCTGTCTGCAACAGTTGTCTGAGAAAGTGATAGACATGATTGCCACTCCGGTGAGTGATCCTGCACAGGTGTCCTTAAGGAAGACCTTACTAATGAAAATGAAATAATAAAGACTTGACAGTAACTGAGATTATTACAGGAACCACATAAAATTGGTTTTGGCTCCATTCATCAGATACATGGTTCATTCACTTGTAATTGCTGCAATCATAGAAAACGATTATTAATACTATAAAGCTAGTATTCAAATCAGCATTTAAGTACCCACATTCTTGGTTTAAAGATCAGGTGATAGATGTGTTGCACATTTGCCAAAATAGGGCATTTTCTTTGCGCTAATTGTTCCTTTCAGATGTCAGTGCTTCATGCTATCATTTCAGCCTTCAAGTGGGCCACTAATTCTGACTTACCTGTTTTGAAATAAGCAGACGTACCAGAAGAGAGTTGCCTATCTACCAGCCCGCCTTCTGGTTAGGTCTTTCATGGACACTCTGAAATACTAGGACTTGTCTTGTCACAATGCTCTTAGGAGAATGTTCTGCCAGTTTAAATGCGTGGTGGTGTTTTCCTGTCCCCCAGTATTTGTTCTGTGACTGTTTCACTGAGATAGTCAGGAACTTGAATGGGATGAATGTGCTTATACAGTTACTTCATGTACTAAGGGTAAGAAGTGTGACTGTTGCAGAAAATACATATTAGGCAAAAGGGAATACCTTGACCTCCGCTTATTAAGAGGTTTTAAGTAATTGAATAATTCCAAATTAACTAGGTGATTTGTTGTTGTTGTTTTCTATCACCAGTCATTCCCAAACAGCTAACTTGGGATGAGGAAAATGTGTTGATTGTTGATTCTGTATTTCTTCATATTATTTTTTTTTCGGTGGGTTGAATTTCTTATTTTTGCTCTGCTTTTCAGGGTACTTTTGATGATTACCTGGAGTTATTCTTACAGTTTGGCTATGTGAGTCTTTTCTCATGCGTTTATCCACTGGCAGCTGTCTTTGCAGTGTTAAACAACATCACTGAGATATATTCTGATGCCTTAAAAATGTGTAGAGTTTACAAGCGTCCATTTGCAGAACCCACAGCAAATATTGGTGTTTGGCAGGTAATTTTTGTCCTTTTCTATTAATTTCTTTTAAAAGAGGTTTCAACAAATTTGTATAAGCTGTGTGTTTGACCCCTCAGCCAAACTTAAAGTTTAGTAGGTACTTTGTTCTCTTCAGTGCCTTAGGATAGTATCTCTCCAACTGTATAGCCAAGTGATTTTTTTGGTAGAGTTTTTGCCCACGTGTCTTTCAGTTGCCTTTGAAAAGAAAACAAATCCTTCCTTTAGTCCTTGTATACGTATGCACTGTACTCCAGTTACAACTGCAACAAAGCAAAGCTGCCAGGGACTGCCTGGTACTCTTTACAGCCAACATGTTTTAGAAATGGTAACATCTGATGCAATCTCAGAAACGAGCTCAGCGAGGGTTTCAGAAAAAATGAAGAATGATAGGCGAGTGCTTGGATTCCTAAGCCATGCTTGACTGTGTGCCCTTGTGATGATTGGTACTCAAGCTGACTAATTTTGAAATAACCTGGATCTGTGAGCAGGGGCTGGACCTTTCTGCACAGCCTGAATAAACAATTTCATGCTAGCAATACTGGGTTAAGGATTTTCTGTCCTCAGTTGTTTGCCCATGCTAGCATGCTAGCACCAGCTAGTTTGCAGCCTGCTGAGTACACTGCATCAGTGAACTGGTTCTGACTGAAAATAACCTTGTAAAACTCCTCCAAACCCAGAGATTTTTCTGAAAAGAAAGGGGGCTATTAAGGCTGTATTGTTCTGTAATAGCAGTGGCCTGATAAAGAGTGTGAAGTAGGTTGGAGGAAGTTTCTAGGGGATGATCTATAAATATATAATGAAATGAGAGTTTTATTTAACAACTTTTCTAATGATACGTAATAAAGACAAAGGGCACAATAAACTAGTGGGTTGTTTAATTTGGAGGGGTTGTAAATGTTGGTACCAAGTGAAACAAATGGGAGGTGAGAAATAAAGTTGGGAAACCTCAAATGAAAAAAAAGAACCCCAAACAACACATGCAAACCAAGTATTCTGAGCAAGCTCATTAGACATGAACATAGGTATTAATGAAGTGGACTTACAGGAGAAGTCTTTTAATACTAAGTCATTAAAATGTGTAAACTATAATCTGATTGTGTTTTAACTTGTGGTGCATTTTCTCAGTCCCAATCTATTCTACCAACATCTTGATGGCATAGCTGCATTGACCAGTGCTGTGACCACCAGATGAATGAGAGACTGGTTCTGTCCCAAGTGTAGCTGCAGGTCTATTAGTAGCATTTCGTTTTGCTAGAATAATTTAGTTGAATCTAGGGAGCAGGCTGGAAAACTTAACACTAATGGTATAGTCATGTGGGGTTTTTTTTTTTTTTATAGTGTAGGTTTTTAACTAGTAGAAGAAATGCATTTGCTTTGTGAATTAACTAAGTTGATAAGTCATTATTTTTATCTGTTTCATGTGGGAAGTTAGAGCATTGGCTGAAAGGTTTCTGTTAAAGGAATACTGGAATTATTTTATCAGGTGAGCTGAGTCACCAGCTTGTGGTCAAGGAGAAGGTTACTTCTGCCAATTCATTGTGACAATTGCTACAATTCAATGTCAGTATTTCTCATTCCAGATAGGAACTTGGACTTAGTAACTGTTATATTTCAAAAGTAATTGTCATGCTGTAGTAATGTTTTCACACATTTTGTGAGAGCTCTGTAGGCAAGAGCTTCTTAGATTTGTGCAGTTCCATGTGTTTAAATGTAAATCTTTCTTTCAACAAACTTCATCTTGTATAACTGGCTGTGATTTTAAAAAAGGCGTTCTGAACCATCCTTACATTTCCTTTTAAACATTCAGACAAAACGTCCAAAACCACAGTGTTTGGACTATTAATTCCTCTAGGAATTTTGCATTTTTTCCTTTATCCTGAAAGAAATTTATGTTTGGGAGTACAACTGTAGGGGGGTGCGTACTCCTTTATGCATTCGGGTTATGAGTCATGAAGATACCACGGATAAGGTTGCTCTCCTCTCCATTTTTTTACTTTAGTGTTATTCCAAAATTTCCAGGTTACCTACATCTAGAATGTTAGTGGTCTCTGAATAACTTCTGAACATCTTTACGGTGCTATGGAATTGTGGAAGAATATTGTTTAACTTCTTCACAGCAAACACGCATACATGCACATAGAGAAATCAAGTTAGAGAAAATTTCAGGGTTGACAGGTGGTCTTTGTGGTTTTGCAAACCTTATTGTAGTCTTGTCCTTGCCTGTTCTTAAAGCTGATGAATTCTGGACTGCTTGCCAAGCAAGTCTTATGTTGTAGAATTCAAAAGATGAAAGTAAATAAAAAAGTTTAAATACTGGATCTTCTGAGGATTTGACGAAGAGAGAGGTATTGTCCAGAGCAATTTGGGGACTGGTAAATTAGAGATAATGGTCATAACTATAAATATATTTGTGTTTTATTTCAGCTGGCTTTTGAAACTATGAGTGTAATATCAGTTGTTACTAATTGCATACTGATTGGAATGTCTCCACAAGTGAATGCCCTTTTCCCAGACTCGAAAACGGACCTTATTCTGACTGTGGCATTAGTAGAGGTGAGTCTGCCTTCAAACCTGGCATGTGCTTTAGTAGCGAATAGCATGAAGAGGTCCGTTCCAACCCCTAACATTCTGTGATTCTGTGAACAACAGTGGAAATGATACCAGGAAGTAGACTCTCCCCTGCTCCTTATATTAAAAGGAGACAAAGGTTTCCCCATCAAAGAAGTCATGCTTTTTGGTTTCTTTCTTTTCTGTATATTCATGTACCGTGAACGTTGTTGTCATACTTTTCTGTACATTCCCAAGATACCATGTATTTGTTTCATGTATTTCAAGAATTTATAGTGCTATTTCAAGAAACAAAATAACTACATTTTTGTGAACTGCTTATTTCTCTACTTGGTTTGTGACTCCAGCATGTCTTATAAAGACCTCCTATATAATCTTTATGGATGTTTCCTGTAAGGCTTATCTGAAACAAGTATGTAAGATGACTATAAATACTAGTGATTGTAACAGCATTTGGGTTTCATCATTTCCTAATTCTATGTAGTGAATGCTTGAGTGTCACTCCTTTTCAGACAAGGAGGGATGACTATGGACATTTCATCTAATAACTGAGATCATAGGACTTTGCCTTTATGTATCTTTTTTACAGAGCTTTCTTGTATTGCATTGCCTTGACTTTCATCATTATGCTATTTTAGCTTTTAGGAACCGGATTACTTTTCTTGTGGCAAAAAGTCTGGGTTGTCTATGTGGTGTTGTTAAACTGCAGTGCCTTACAGGGGTGTAGCAGGAGCACGTAATTCTTCATTGTTGTTTTTACAGGTGTTAAGTGTTATGCAATGAATTATGAGCTTGCTTGGAGTTTTATTTTCCAAGCCTTAAGGTTTGCAGAGTTAACTCTAAATATGAATCATGTCAACTGGTTTACTGAAGTTCGAGTCTACAGACAGCCTGATGTATTCTTCTATTATGTGTGCGTGAACATTTGCGTTAACTTCAGTGATGTGTTTTAATATGAACCCGATTTGGCAATTTAAATGTAATGCTATAGTTCATTACTGGACAACATATCCAGAGAGTTCATATTATGCAAATTGTATGACTGAAAGTAAACAGTCATGTAAACAGATTTATGGCACCTTAAAGAGATGGGGCTATTTTTGCATTTCTTCCTGAGTATTTATTCCCATTTTATCTGTTTTAATGTGAAGCTGGCTATGAGGTCTCTACCAAGACCTCTGTTTCTTGGTAGGCTGCAAGAGGATACCAGTATTTTTCTCTCTAAATTTAAATTCTGCTTACATGCAGTCCTTTAGGTGACAGGAATTGCAGCATGGTAATTAGGTAGCTCTTTGAATTCCTTTTTAACAGTGTGTCTCAAATTATCTATAAATGCTGTGGAAAGGGAAATTAAGAAAACAAAGGGAAGAAAGTTTGAAGAGAAAAGGTAAATTAGTACTGAGGGGAGGAAAGGTAAAAGTGTTGTCTTATACTGAGAAGCAACCTTGGCGAAGACCACCAATCTGTAATTAACTGTGTTGTACGAAGGGACTGATGGAGGATAATGCTGGATGAGCCAGAAGAGAGGAAAGGCAACCATTTGGTTAAAGAAAAGTCAAGTTTTCTCTTATTGTTTCTCTTATTGTTCTACTTAGTAAAAAATATAAGAACAACTCGTAATTGTCAGAAAAGGTGTATTTAAAACATAGTTTTAATCACAAGTATCCAGTATGCTTGATACTTTTAGGTGTGCTGGTTTGATGTTGTTCGGTATTTTTGGCTGCTTTTGTGTTATTACAAACTATTTATTGTCTGAGAAAGCACAAAGACAAAACCAATATGATTCTTAGAGTACTTTTCTGCAGCATAACAAGCCATGTGACTTTTGGAATGTTGTTGGTTATAAACAATTTCAAAACTGTTCAATGTGAAATTTGAATCTTTTGCAGTCTCCTGAGGACCAGTCTTTCAGAACATGTTAAACAATATTTAACTTTATGGGTGGGGGTTCGGTTCGGTTTGGTTTGATGTTTTTTAGAGTCAGAGAATACCTCAGGTTAGAGTCTTGCAAGAAGTCTCGTAACACAGATTATGAAGTTTGTGAGGTCCAAAAGAATTCTTCAAAGTGAAACACGTTTCGTATTTAAATTTTATTTTTTAAAAACGGTATGAAAATGAACCCAACAAACATGATTCTCACTTCTGTTGAAGACTGTTTCCATTGTGTTGACAGCTGAACATGTTTTCAGTTACAGAAATGATGTTTTTTATCAGCAGTTATGTTGTACATGTTTCAGGTTAAAATGCTGATTACAAAAGTAGAAAGAAGGGAGAATTACTAGATGCTGTGGGACTATGAACAGCAGTATGTATTTATGGCAGCTTAAAGAGTTGGAGCTGTTTTTGCAGTTGCTTCCTAGGTGTTTTCCCGTCTTGTCTGTTACGCTGGCAGTTTTATCTGGTGCACGATGAATCACATTATGGAATTGATCTGGGAGAAGCTGTCTGACCCAGTTCACTGGTGGAAGGGAATAGGGCAGAAGCAACCGTGTGTGGAAGACACAGCAGTGCTGTAGGTTTATGCTGGATTAAATTTGTGGGACTTCTGCACCACTGAATCTTTCTCCTGTATTACTTCATCTATAGGAAGATCCCCTAAACTATGAGAGAAGCACAATTCTCATGTATTGGCAGTATTCCCATGCACCTTTACTATATTAATGATTAAACTGTGCATTTCAGTTGTAAAGAAAAATTCAGGCACAGAATATGTCCCATTAAGCCTCTAGGACAAACCTGGTACATCTAAATTACATCAATGTCAAGGTAGGAAAAAATTCTGTTGGATGTGTCGGGGTGTTGATAGAAAAGCATTTTAGATCACCTAGTAGAGATTCAGAAACACATGATACAGGTGAATTATTTTACTTTCTGGTGTTTGGTGCAGGTGAAGATGAGAATTTTATGGTGTTTTTATGCTATTTTCACAGCAGCTTGGCAGGCAGGAACACAAGGAATTTCTTTTGGTAGGCTATGTATGCTTTCACGTGTTCAATTGATGGAGTAACCTACTTAAATCTTAGCTGTTATTATATATTTTTGTCATGCTTAAGTAGTTGAGACTATATATGCTTGATGCAAAGCTAAACAGAAAAAGCACTGTTCTTACCAAAGCCGACCATAGATATTAACAATATCCTGATTTTTTTCCAAAAAATGTTAGTGCTTTTTAATAATGCTGCTACTAATAAAATGGAAACATGTTTGTATGGCAACATTTGACATCATTCAGTACAGATGTAATGAAGAATCGTGTGATATTCTTGTAAGCATTCTGTACCCAGCCCCTACAGATTTATGCAAAATAATTTCTCTTTCATTAACAACACTAACTCTACTGCTGTCTACACTTTTGGTGGAAATACGTGTTGTATTAGCAAAGTAAATGCTAATTAAATAGAATAAAATGTTAGGGATTTCATAATAAATAGTGTTAAGCATTAAATTAATAACATTTAATAATAATTTTAAAGTATTAGACCAATGATTTTTATTTTGAAACAGTTGACCTGTTTTCATCAATCCAACATCTGCTTCCATGGTACCGTGGTTTGAACCAGGAGCAGAATCATGAAACTCCCCTCTTTTACTTACAGATGAATGCTGAGTGCAGCAAGTGCAGTTCCCAAACAAAAAGTAGGTGAACGTCCTTAAAGCAGGAAACAATAAGCCCTTATTAACTTAATTTTAAAAGTGTTATATCTCATAGTGTGTTTAGTTCTTCAGGGTTTGCCATAGACACATACTTCTGGAATGAACCACAGGTGTAAAGTGGGACATTCCAAGCAAGCATCTGTGCTTGCATGAAGCTGTTCCTAATCACCTCTCACTTATTACTCTGATTTGATGGGGGGTGGGGGGAAAAAAGGAAATTACTTTGAAGAAATTTGGTGAATAGTTGGGGGAGTGGGTTAAAACAAGGTGTAACCTTAATTCTGCAGTGCTTTTTTATTTTTCCTTGAAAATTGTTGACAAAGAGTTTTGTTCCTGATGACTATTTCTTTTTCTTTTTAATGTAGACTCTCATAAATTCAAAGAATGCTAATTAAATCGGTTTCAGGACTACTTGGGAAGTTGAGACCAAGAAATCTGTTGTATGTACAACTCTTAGTAGTGATTTTTAATTTTTTTTTTAAAGTACATTGGTAGGGGTGTTTTGAAGCATTGGCTGTAAAATACAGCTTAACGTGAATATACCCTCATCTCCAAAAGTAACTTGAGTATCCATCACTCAAATTGATGGAAAGCTTTTATGCAGAGGTACGCTTAGCCTGGACGTTTTGCATCACGTCGAGGCATTTGGGGATTAGCTTGGAAATACTAAATCATAACGGGGGGCCTTCTTGATAGCTATAGTATAAAATCTGAACTTACAGTCTGCAAATATGCTTTTGGGAAGAATGTAATCAGCTCTGGTATAGATGAAAATGAGGACCTTAGCGTAAGGACAGAACTAGCATATTTGTAGTAAACATGGCTTAATAAACAATTGGGCTATGTGGATTTGATTTCTTGGAGGCCTCATAAGGATTTGAGATGGATCTTCATGAGCTTCATAAGAAAAAAAAATATTTAAAAGTCAGTTCTGTAAGTGGTATGGAGTGGCATAAGGGAAGTAACCCTTTCTTAAGATTTGTATTTTCTGGATGAGGAGGAGCTGACAGTCCATTTATCAAAGGCTGGAAAGCAGGAGTCGTAGCGTGTTAATAAAGCTGAAAAGTTAGTGGTGTTATGTTTAGAAGTGTTAGCTGATCCAACATCAAAGTGGCTGCCTGGTACATCTGCTTTTCTCTGTATTTCCATTTTATTAAGCGTATTTCTTCATCAAAGGCTTCCTGATGTACAGTAGAAGCTCTTTGAGTTTCTGTTGAGCATTCTAGTGTAATGGCCCCAAGACTCAGTCAGCTCAGCAGTAAACTTGACAGTTGTTTCTGAAATGATGTGCCAAAGAACCTGGGAAACACTACCAGAATCAAGCAGTTTGGATTCTGGTAGATGAGAAGGTGTATCTATCATCTGGTTCTAGGCATCATCATACTTTGCTTTCTAGATAAACTTGGAAATTAGTAAGCATTGCATCCTCAGTGCAGTTGAAGGCCTTTTGAGTCCACTCCTGAGCAAAAGCAATTTTAGTAGCTTGTTATGTCAAAATTAAAGCCTATTCCCTTTATTTCCTTTTAAAAAAAAGATCATTAAGTGTTTTGCAGCAGATTTCAGTGCTCTCTGCTTTTTCCTGATAAACCTGTTTGGTTTTTTTTTTTATTATTTTTTAAGAAATAGTATTAGTTGGCCTGTTTCTTAGCAGAAACGTATGTGACTCCATTCCAGCAGGGTGGAAGCGAGGCATGGTTCTGCATGTGTGGAACAAACAGCTTTATTCATGTAGAGTTTGGGATTTAGCAGATACACAAAATATACTTACATATTGGCCAACTTTACATAGCAAAGAACTGGAAAAAAAATGCAGAGAAGACCCTAATGGAGTTATAACAGACTTTGCAAAGTTGAAGCAAAGCAGCTGTGCATAAAGCTGTTTTTTGCTAAATTATTTCTGTGTTTGTGACAGGTACTAATTTAAAATACAATAGCTGCAAAGTTTCACATACAGAATCAGAGAGTAGTATAGGTTGGAAGAGACCTCTGGAGACTTTGTCCAACCTTCTGCTGAAAGCAGGACCCTAGATCAGGTCATCCGTGTCCTTGTCAAGCTAAGCTAAGATTGAATACTTCCAATGAGGGAAAGTCTGCCACTTCTTTAGGCAACCTATTCCATTGTTTAGTTTTTCTCATGGCAAAGAATGCTTTTTTTCTTATGGCAAGAAAAAATGTCACTGAAGTAACTTGTGGCTCACGGCCTCTTGTCCTTTCACTGTGCATCCTTCTGAGGAGGGCACCTCTGTCTTCTCAAAAGCTACCCGTTAGGCATTGAAAAACCGTGATTAGATCCTCCCCACCTTCCTAAGCGTTCTCTTTTCTAAGTGGAGCAAAAAATGTTCCCTCAACCTTTCTTCAGTTTTCAGGTTCTTCAACCCTGTAGTCCTGGTGGCTGATCAACAGGCCCCTCCAAGTTTTCAATGTCTGTTTTCCAAGTTGCCAGTTGCTACTTTTAAAGAAACAAGAAGTGCTTTTGATGTGGGCTTATCCCCTTGCATCCTTCTCTAGTTTCAGTGTGTATTCTTTCTTTATCTTCAATCTATTTGCTCTTTAATCGGAGAAAATAATTTCTGGGAGCAGTTGTACAACTCGTGACTTTCTTGCTGCTGACATTTTTTTGGCAACAGTCTCCAGGTATCTGTCTTTCCATGTGCTAATTGTTTTCTGTGGCAGTATGTTTTTTCCATACTGATATGCATACTTACATGCGTGCATATATACTACGTGAGGGTGTTTCGTTTATAACCAGAGTAGTTTGTCAGTTTTCAGGTGTAAATATGAGGAGTAGTCTTTACTGGTAAATATTTGATGTGTGGTTTAAATTTCTGTGTAATGGTTAATTGTATAGGAAAAAACAATCTATCATTTAGCTATGATGAGTAGGTACTAATTAGGAAGTTATACATAAGGCTCTTTCTGAAATGTTTTATGATAAGTTACAAACAAACCTTGCTGACAGGTTTACAGTTCCTTTTTAAGAAAATGCTTAGCAAGCTTATTCATCAGGTATTTTAGTTTACTGAAACAGATATCCTAGCCAAGACCTGTCTGTGCTTGCACTAGTGACAAAATAGGAAAATACAGAGAAACAAATGGAAAAATGCATTTTATGTAAATTGTGTAATTATTTGGTTCGTTGATGTATACATACATAAAATAATTCTGCAACATTACTAATTCTGAATGTTAAAAAAGGTTAATCCAAGCCACTGGTGATTTCAATTAACATAGTTTCTGTTCAAGAATACCTCTACCTCAGCTGCAAACATATATGTAGTATGTATCCATCTTACATAAGAAATCGTATCTGAAAGGCCTCCTTTAAAAATCTGATGTGTATGTTTTAACTTTTAATATGGTACAAAATAGTAATTTGATTTTTATTTTCTATGCTAGACAGGTAAGCCACTGCAGCTTGGTTTATTGCTAGATTTGCAATTGTGAGCCATAAAAATAATTTGATGTTTTAGTTTCAAGCTGAAACCTTGGCAAAAATTACCGGAAGATGCAGAATAGCATTGTTATAACGCTTAGTGGAGGATTCTAAAAGTTACTGCAGTATAGACTCAACAAAGTTTACTGATTCTTTAGTGTTTGACGATATTTTAAGACTAAAAATGAACTCAAATTTCTGTGCATTTTATACACATTGTACTTTGCAGAAGATTCTTGAAAATGTAGACTTAGTTTGAATATAAAGCTACGAAATATTTTAGAGAAGTTACTCTTCTGAGTAACAGGGAACACATTGTACTCAGGATTTCTTTCTCACCTCAGTGGAGAGTTTTAACCTTTCATGTCGGTGGAGGTTTTATGGATTTGTCTGTATAAAATTTTATAAAGGCTTGCTGCTGAACCTGACTCCTGGGACCATATCATCGAGGTTAAAAATAAATAATTTTGCTGGTTGTACATTAATATGGATTATGTTTATTTCTAGAAAAAAAATTATCACAGATCTTTTTATTGCTATCTGCTGGTTCTTTTGAGATATTAATTCTGATTTAGTGTAGATTTTTGATCGCTCTGAATAGTAAAGATTGATAGCAAAAGCTTGTCAGAATGAAAACAAACATTAAAGAATTCAAAGAACTAAGTGTTTGTAGCTGCTGGTTGTATTCCTTAGCTTTCTGCTAGTATAGAAATGAAAATGCATATTAACATCTATCTACTCGTAAATAGTCCAATGGCTTTTTGAAAGTCTCAGGATTTAAAACGGTATTTGTGCATTTTCCTATGTGAGTGTCAATTTAATTTGTTCCTCCTTGTCTTCTGTTCTTCTCTCAAACCCTTCCTTTTTCAGATTGTTTGCTATGTTGGAAGCTGAAAAATAGTCACACAGATGAGTGGAATGTGCTGTTCAAACCATGTACAAACACTGAAGTGTGTTAAATATGTCGGTATGTGTATAATGTGTAGGACAGCAAGAAACCCCTGTATTGCATCAGGTTTTTCAACCCTGCTAAGTCAAATGTATTGATATATTTTACTATTGCGTCTTCCTCAACTGGAGCATTGTATTTTACAGTAATCTTCATTCCTCACTTTAGGGTGATACAATTAGGAATGTGACTTTTATGTTTAAATAAATACATGTCTTGGCTGTAAAGGTCAGACTTGGTATATGAAATACAGCTTTGAAAATGTAGGCTTAGTTTGAATATAAAGCTGTGAAATATTTTAGAGAAGTTACTCGTCTGAGTAACAGGGGAACAGATTGTTCTCGGGGTTTTTTTTCTCACCTCGGTGGAGAGTTTTAACCTTTCAGATGGGGGGAGGATTTATGGATTTGTCTTGATCCAATTGAAAGAGGAGTATATACAAAGGAATGACTGAGCTAGGTCAGATCATGCATCTCTAGGCCAGAATCCTTTCTGCAGCAGAGGCCAAGGAAAGAGTATAGCCAACTATGTAGGCATGCTTCCTCAAAATGAATTCCCAGGATCTGGTGATTTGTGGTGTAAAACTTTTTAAGGATCTGTCTCATTACGGAAAATGAGCTGGCCAAAGCTGGGTATGAAAGCGTGCAATGCATTTATACAACGACACATCCACTTTTTCAAAAGAACTTGAATTACTTTATAGTAAAAAGCTAGTTCAGTGACCAATTTTAATATACTCTTAGTTTAATAAGTAGTTTTTGTGTGTATTGGTTCTACCCTGGATTTCTCTAGCTTTTCTCTGCTCTTTTTTGAGTTGTCTTTTCTGTATAAGAAGGACTTTTAATTCTAAATTGGATACTGCCAGTGTAGGTGTGACACTTAGTGGAGGTTAAGAAGTTGGTGGCACAAGAAGCTCTCTCACTGGGAAAGAAAACCTGGGAGGTGTCTTAGAAGAAGCAATGATAGCAAATTGCTGTCAGCCCGGTGGTGGTAGGAACAGGGAGCTACAAAGGTATTGGGTGCTAGTTAGCTGGAAGACCTGAACTTTCAGGAAGGATCACAGCAACACTTTAGCTCGTGCTGAGGATCCCTTTAGTAAGAAGCAGAAATGGTTGTGTCTTCTGGGATTGTGCCATTCCTCATGCGTTTAACATTATCTGGTAGATACTGCTGTGTTTTTAACCTTGTGTATGCTAGGAAGGTTGAATGGAGGAGATACCTTAGGAATTCTTCCTGGAAGAGAGCATATTCCTTAACCATGCTCATAAGTGCTTCAGAAGTGTCAACCTGGAAAAACTGCAGGAGAACACTCAGTAAGAATATTTTTTCTGTTCCTTCTGTGATTATACAAGGCTGCCAAAATGACAAAACTTCAAAAGGGGATATGAATATAGAACAGATCTTTGGAGACAATTATAAGACATTTTAAAGAACTTTGTAAGAATCAGACTTTCAGATCTCTTTAAAACCCACTTAGTTTAGTATTTCCCACAAAGAAGTTTCCTTTAATGTATAAATACAGTATTTCCAGCTCAAGCCCGAAGAGCATGTACAGCTTCCTTGCTGGCATTTGGAAGTTGAACAGCCAGACAAAAGCCAAGTTAGTACCTGTTAATATTACTTGTTTATTCTCTGCTTGATTAAGACTAATAATTGTTTAATGACAAGATAGAGTATGAACGTGCAAAGCCTCCTGGCTTCACAGCCATTCCAAGGTTGGCTTAGCATTTCATGGAACTGAATTTTTTTGTTTTGTAAATAACATATTACTTTATTCAGTTAAATTATTTGAATAACTTTCTGCAAATGTGATATCTGTAGCTGCCAGCACAGACTGAATTAATGGCATTTCCTAGAGAATAGGTAGAGCCATAGGATTCGGATACCATATTTCCATATGCCTGTGATGCAGTTTGCAATAGCGTTTCTTTGTATCATTAGAAGCCTTCCTTCTCAGGTCTGTGATGTTCTTCTCATCTCCAAAGTTTTATTTAACTACTTTGTCTAAGGTGGTATGCTTTGGTTGGTTGGTTTGGTTGGTTGGTTTTTAAACTGTATGTAGCATTGGAGGATAAATCCAGTTCAGCATTTGCGTCCTCAGATGATTGAGAGTGGAAATGAGTGGCTCTGAGAAGATAAAGGTGTCCAAAGGTAGAAAATACGGGATTTGCAGCTGCAGTTGGAAAAAAGATGAACAGGAGATCAGTAAACCTGTCTCTAGATAGCAGGAGAAAGCCAGTCATATGTGTGGTGGAGCCTCTATATTGTTGATTAGATATAAACATCTCTCTTCAGAGCACACCTTAATGATGTAATATTGTTGCTTGCATGTTTTCCCGTTATAAAATAGCAGAACTTGCTTTTCTTTTATTAAATTTTCTTTGCAATAACTTCTAACACTCTGTTTTGGAATGTTAAGCCTTCTGGATCGACTTTTGTGTTCATGTTGTTGACTTTTGCATACCTACTCAGTATTGTAAGTGTAATTAGTCATTTATTGGAAACTTGCAGCATAAGTTCTACAGTGTCTTATTTAAAAATGAGCTAAATTTGTTGCTATAGTTTTTCCCCTCCTGACCCTCTTTAGAAAAAGTTCCAAAGCATCATTTGTTTTTTAAAATCTGGGTTTATATAAAAAATTTTCCTTTGTTTTTTGTTTGCTTGCTGTGTTTTGTTAAGTGCTGAGAATCACAGGGCACACTTAACTGAAAACTGGTTTTAGAACTCAGATTATGCAAGAAAATGTAGTACTGGACTGAAAGGCTGTAGTGCAGAGTTAATTTTTTTTTTTAATAGTATCTCTGAAAAAGTTTTATGAAACACAGGCTGAAGATGGTCATGAGTCATGCTGTAAAGTAAATGTCAAAAGAAATGGGGCTTAATTACTTCTTTTTTGCACTGAATTTTAATCTTACACTGGAAGGAAGTGTCAGTCCAGAATTTCACTCTTCTGATCAGAAGAAATTAGTGGAATGATGTGTAATTTTCAAAGGGATTTTTCATTAACTGTGGCGGTGTGCAAGCTGCCTGGTGTGCTGCTGCTTTCTATTCTAATACCTTGAACAGTCCTTTTGAAGTCATGGGAGATTTCTAATGCGTGCCTATAATCGGCTAAATCTCTACAATGAATAATACAAAGGAGATACAGTTAGAAGCTGCTGAGAATTCATAAACCATAATGTGTTTGATCAAGGTTAGTTTTAGTCAGAGGATTTGTTGTAAGATAAAAAGTAAGTGTGTGTGTGTGCGCATGGTGTAGGGATTACAGGTAAATCAATATCAAATACAAGGGTATCTTTTATTAAACTTTAAATATAGAGTTTGTGATACTTGAGTTTATCCTCATCTCAGTGTATTTTTTTAGGAGTTTATAACAATTGCAAATTCTGAGTGAAACTTGTTTTAAAATCCAGTGAAATGGGGATAAACAGTTTATTAAAGGAAATGCTTAACTTTTTACTGTTATAGCTTTGCAAATAAAGGTATTGAATTCAAGTATTCCTCCCCATGGAGACAGCAGGTTGAAAAGTGACACTGGTTTCTTTATGTTAATAGGTTCGTCAGTTGGTCTTCCCTAAACTTGGATGATCCTGTCACAGCCAGATAAAACTGACTGTGGATATGTCAGAAGGAATCAGTGGTTCTGCGTTTTTAGGACTTCCAGTTTGCGTTAGTTTAGTGTGTGTCTTGAAGGCCATGTGTAGCACAAAAAGTAACTGCTGATTTCCTAGGTAGTATTGAGACTGCAGTTCTTTGACAACTGCGTGGTCTTTGTATCAGTGTGACTGGAATTGCAAGTTCTGAATTTGCTGAGTATAGGTAGAGCCTTCTACCATTTTGTTTTTCTGTTTTTATAAATCTTTCAAGTTGCTCAGGCTTTCCAATCAACCAGGTGCTGTGATGGTTACACTAAGACCGTAACTACCTGGAGAAGTTAACAGTAACAGTGACTGAAGAAGAAATGTTAGCGGTGCTAATATCATATGGATGTTCTGTTATAATATTACATTGATTTTATTCTTATATAAATCTTTAAAATGAGAGGTTCTAAATCCACTGAGGTTTTTAGTCTGTTTTCAGTGTCTCCTCCCCTCCCTCCCTCACTCCCTAAGTCTTTCTGAAGGTGGAGTGAATAACAGTAATGGCAGCTTGCTTGTCTCTTCTTCCCGCCTCCCCCCCACCTTGTAGATTAAACTTTGAGATCTGTAGTTACACAGTTTAAATACAAAATAATTCGTACAGCAACAGATCAAAAGCTGTACATTGTAAAAATGTCTTCTGAAGTGTAAGAGTACATACAGCTATATGGCGTGTATCTCAAATTTTAGCTGGGGAAGCTATATGCAAGAATTGCATTTCTAATAGAAGCACTGAACAAAAAGGGTGAGGGAATCCATCTTCCTTTGCAATGTCACATTGTATTAATAACTACAGCTGTGCCTTGCTTTGCTCAGCTTCCCTCTGAAGACTTCTGAGCTGCAGAGATATCGCAAGCGATAGGAGCATAATCTTAGAAGCCATAAAAAGAGACAGATGCTGCTTTTGATCCTACGAAGTAATTGTGGCTAATATAGAGGAAGTTGTACTGTGGCTTCTTTTTTAAGTTTGGGAGCAGACTTACAACTTTGCTGACTATTTCGAACAAAAGAAGACTCCTGTCTTGTCATTTTCTGTTAGTGCATTGCCTAGAGATACTGCCTTAGTACGATAATACTGATGCATTTCTGCTCGTGCAAACATGTTCTTATGCATGTGTCTACATTTTATAACATACAGTGATAGCTTAGGGGTGTTTTTTGGCAAAAAGTCAAGACTTAAAGATAAATTTGTGTTGATTCTTTGTACATACTACCATCTATAGCTATAAACTGTCCTTTTGTCATGTTTCACTTTCTAATGTGCTATATATTGCAGAATTATAGCTACATATGGAAAAGAAGTGTTGAAACTGTGGACAGCCTGAGAGGGCTACCTAGTGTTGGGGTGTCTACCTCAGGCAAAGCTTGACTTTGTCAGGATGGGACTCAAATGTGCATCGTTCTCCCTCTGCTATCCTGGTTGTTCTCCCTCTGCTATCCCTCTGTCTGTACTAATTTTGATCAGGAAAAAACATGGATGGCTGTTTGAAAGTGGAGGAGCTGGAGTACAGTGTAACAGCTGCCCCAGTCTGGCTGATTGGGGAATGAAGATGCAAAGTGTTTTGTTGACCTTGCCCTTAAGTTTAGATTATCTAAGTCTTCTCTCCCTGCTCTGAACCAGGATCATGTAATCTTGACTAGCCCCAGGAGATGTGAAGTTCCTGGAATGTGGGTTTTCAGCCTTCCAGGGTAACCTGCTCATGAACTTTGTATTTCTATTCTGTATAAAGTTAGAAGGCTTTTAACCAAAATCACCCAAGTGCAGGTTAAGCTGACTGCTACTTGTAGTACAGAAAAGTGATTGGTCACTGTTCCCTTCATGATGGTTTTCCAACTGCTATGATGTTCCTGTCTTCTATTTTCTAAACGGCATGAACTTAGATCGTTCAACTCTTCTTCATAGGTCAATTATTTCAAAATACTTCGTTTTGTTCTTAGCAGGACTGTCTCTACTTTTAAAATGGTGTACCTGGAACGAGATAGAAGTGCATAAGTTTTACTACTTCTGAGAACAAAAAAAAAAAATCGGATACATGCTATGTTATATGTGATGCTCTTTTTAGCATGTCAAAAGGTTTTTTGTTTTTTTTTTTTTTCTGCAATAACTTTGTACTGAGTATTTCTTTTTTTTCTGAATAGATGGTATACATCTTACAATGCGTAGCTGTTTGGCTTTGCTGAATCTCATCCATTAGGACTATTTTTTTCAGTTTTTCAGGATTGCTAAGTTCTAATCCTGCTCTTCAGAGTGCATGGATTTCTCCTTACTTGATATCATATGCACAGTTCTTAAGCAGACTTTCCTGTTTAATCACCAAAATTGTTAATGAAACTATTAAACTAGGGTCTGATCTACCACAGGTCTTTGTAGGCCCCACAGGATAGTCCTTCCAGCTTGGCAGTTGCTAACAATTACTGTTGGAGGGCTTTTCCAGTCAGTTGTGTGCTTCCCTCGTCAGTTACTTTGAGTGTTTTGAGTGACACAACTACTATAAAACTTGTCAGAGTAGTTAAATTTACTTCCGTTGTTGCGTCTGAATCACGTTTGAGGTTATATGCATTTCTGCACAATGGTTGCATTTGTTGAATGGCCTTGCAAGGAATTTCAGAAATATACATTGATTTTTAGAAATTAGTTTCTAACTATCAAACAAATTATAACAAAATAAGTCACTCATCCTCTGCCACTGTTCTCTGAATCATAATCAATTACTGTTATATCAAGACATGGGCATGTCTGTGTTAAAACATGTGCATGATAAACAAAAATCACAGAGAAAAGGTTTGCGTAGGCCAAAAAGTTAATTTCTTTTCATGTTGATAGTTTTGTTGGAACTTGCATTTCCAAAGTTCTTGATTTTAAATTCTACCTGACAGGCTGCAGCTTTGTTCTGGTGAGAAAAGATAGGGGTTTATTCTGTGAGCTGATGGCGTGCGGTTTTCTGTGCTTGCCAGAAAGAAAGTCTGAGGTGTTCTAGGGTAAGCAGTGTTTTGTGGAAGGTGATTAATGACCTCTTCCAGCACAGTCTCCTCATTATAACAGCATGTGAGATTGCAAATACGCCAAGGTACTGTCAGTCAGCTCTTGAGTCATTAAAAATACAGTGAAAGCTCTGATCTGGCCAAACAACAGATAATTCTGTTTCATTAGAACTGCTGAATGTATGCAAGTATGTACTAGTTCAGAATGGCTGACCCTTTGGACCATTGTTCATGTAATAACAATTTGCTTGGTTACTGTGTTAGAGGACAAGTATGTAGATGGGCATTTTTGCCCCTACTTGCTAATCTAAAATACAGCTGGTTTAAAACTAGATAGTGTGCTGGTCTTCTCTTAAGAAATGGCAACATAATATTTGGGAATATTTGACAGTGTTAAGTCTGGCAGTGTTCAAAGCTGAGTTGCTACAGATATAATACTGATGCATTGGCAACGTTTTGCCAGTTGTAATGCAGATCACTGCCACAACCATAGGTCAGAGTTGGTGGAGTTTCTGTTTTCAGTTCATTGACTAATATTTAAAAGTAGAGAATTAAGTACAGTTAAGGAAGGGAAAGCAAATGCAGTAGCTTAGCATGGAAAGAACACAAGCATTCACTTACGATTCTGGTAATCAAAGGGTTTAATTAAGTGCTAGTGTGTGGTGGAGTTTATTATCTGTGTATTGGTATACTTAAATTTGTAAGATTTGGAGCATTCTTTGACATTATGCTAAATTAGTTTTGTAAGTAGCCTGTTGACAATTCTATTTTGTTGATTATGTTTTTGTTGCTGGTTTTAATAACCAAGTCATGCACTCGTGCTTAAGATAAAGTAAACTTATCTTCTTGATGATGACAAACTTGTTATCTTCAATGAACAGCTTTCAGAAGAGGTTGTAGATAGGCCATTAGTGGCTCAACTTTAGTTAGGAGATATTATGGGAGTCAGATTTTTATCCCGGAGAGAAGGTACATAAAAACTCTGACTATGGTAGGTCTCACAGTTATTTTACCACTAGAGGGCTTATTTGTATAACAGTGAAACGTGTGCTTGAGAGGGTTGCCTTGCAGCTTTCTGATGCTTCATACGGTCCAAGAAAAACAGAGAAAAAGCTCCACATGTGGAAGTGTGACATTGAGGAGATGAGTGTCAGGCTGCAAAGTTAGGAATATTACGAACTAGCTTATTTCTTCTAAACTCAGAAAATAAGAGATTGTATCTCAGTCTACAACTAGGGATAGAGGCTGATTAGGAGTGAGAAAAGATGGGAGAAAATAAATTGAAATATCCCATCAAATTATGTTTTTTAATAGTTTTGCTGTTTATTTGCCCTATGCTTAAAGCACCTCTTTGAGAGAACCATGCACTTTTTGACATCAGTTGCATTATCTTGGTTTCTACTTCTCTTGTGCTTTTTATTACAGCTAAATGTTTCTTCATTTTTACAGCCCGCACTAGCATGCAGGATACTTCCTTGGGAATCTGCTTAGTACGGAATGTGCCTCGTTCACAGTGCCAATGAGAATCCCAGTACAAGTATCTTCTTTCCTGTTCATAAAGCCTGAGTTGTAATGGCAGAATATAACATCTCTTTTGGCACTTTCTAAGAGCGCCTCTTTTGTTTTGAAACATTGTTTGGCAGTTGCTTGGCTTGTCAGCACAGAATCTGTGGAGACAGCTTTCCAGAAAACTGCTACTAGCTTTGGGTTTTTGCATGCATATGCACTTAAAATTAATTTTTGCAAAACTAGAGTTGTTTGTCTGATTCAATTCTTTTGTTTAGAGATCCTGCAAATTCTATTTAATGAGTCTTAAAATGTGCAGTTGTCATTCTGAGTTTTGTGTCTGTCATTAGCAAGTATGGAATCCCTAATGTAGACAGTGCAGCTTCATATTTTCTCAGTAATCTCTAGATACGTTGTTTTGTTTTTAGTGTTTTGGGTTTTTTTTATAATTAAAAAGTACATACAGCTTGGCAACAAAACTGTTGATTTTATACCACAGTTCCTGCTGATGCTGGTAGTAATGACACAGTGGTGAGTTTAAAGGAAAGTTTGACAGAGTATCCCTCTTTGTTGTTTTGTTGGGTTTTTTTTCAAAACTTCTTTTAAGGCAAAATTTTGTGTTTTGAAACAGAAAAAAAAAAAGTAGTTGTTTAGCTTTTATTTCTGTCTTGTTGACTGATATTTCTTTTCTGAAAGAAACCATCTATTTGGAAGTCTAACGTTCCACACCACTACAAAACCGTATTTTTGTGCAGATAACACTTTTCTCATTTGTCATAGCGGCTTGATATCACAACGCTGTGGTGAAACAAATGGTGGCATGTATCGCCTTTCTGCTCTGACTTGGCTCTTAATAGTTGTAGATAAAGATTTGTTTTTTTTTTCTTCTCTTCCTGTTTCCCAGCTGTTTCCAAAAACTGTAGACAACAGTGACTCCTCTCATGAGTGTCTCTGACAGCTGTAAGACCCAGATGCCAAGTTCTGGCTCCCAAGCCTTGACCTCTGGCTTCTTTTCTGGTCTCTTGGCTGGCTTCTCTGCTTGTTGCTGTGGCAGCTGCGGAATCATCTCTGGAGCTGATCGATGCAAAGCTAGCTCGTTCGGATTCTGCTTTATTGTTGGTGATGCCACTTCTCAGACTTAGCTCAGTGAGAATTATCTGTATCTTTTTAATATATTCAATGAATGAGAATTCTTAAAATTCTCAATTTGCTGTTATTACAAACACCGATTTTTTAAATTTTTTTTTTTTTTAATTTTCTTACTGTAAATAGAAAGTGTTTGGTTCTACTTTATTTGGAAGTAAAAAGAGTCTGAATATAAATATGTGGCACAAAGAACAATAATCCTCCATCCCTGACATTTTTGTTTGGTGCTAGCTTTCTGGATAGAAAGAATGACAATACTTTCATTGTATGAAATATTTCAGCAACTTTGTAAAGAGCAAGTATGTCTGGGACATGGTTAAAATGGCTTAGAAGGGAATGTGCTTATAATTTGAAGACTGGCATGTATTGAATGTGTATTACCTATTCATGCATGTGATATCAGTAGCCATGCAGGAAGAGAGTCTAATCTGGTTTGAAAGAGGTTCAGTAGCTATATTAGAGGGAAGGGAAGAAGCAAACATGTGAATAGAGGGTGCAGGGCTGGGTAGTGTGTCTAAACCTTGTTTTAGACAACTGGAGTTTATGAAAAGGAAACAATGACAATATTCTTTCTTTTATCTCGGCAAAAAAGTGAAGTATTAATGCCCAACAAAACTCTCTATTGTAATGCAGGATCATTAAAGCCTGAGTTACAGTGAGAAAATACAAATAAATGACTAATGATGTTAAAGGTGAAACACTATCCATGTCTTTAGCAAAACTATAAAGCAGGACCAAAATCTGCCCTTCGTTGGGGATTACATGGTTGCACGTTGGCAGAGGATGTGCAGGATTTTAAGAAAAGCTGCTGTAACTAGATAACCCCTTGGTATGTTTATTGCACTGCCTGTGGTTGTATTTCAGAGCAGAAAAGACAGTTACAAATATTCATTAGAGGAATGTAAACTGTTTCTGAGGACTTCAATAAAAAAAGATGATGGGGAAGAAAATCAGATTTGACCCTAACTACTCACAGTATATTATAACATAAACATTCTTCCTCAAACTGCTCCAAAATAGCTGTGAAATAAACAGAAAGGTTCAGAAAACAGCCAATATCCCATCCTGCTGGAGGAAAAGGAAAGAGCAGATATTTCTTGGATCAGGGATCATCCATATAAATGACAAGTTGGGTACTGATTACAGGCTGGGTTTGGGTAATTCCATATGGTCATGTGTTTTAGGGACTCACAGCATTTTGAGGTAGTCAGGGGTTGATTACATCCACCAAAAGATAGAAAATGTGAAATCCTTCTGTCTTGTTGCTGTGCATCCCATGAGTTTGGCCACTGTTGTTTAGGAACCTGATTTGATTCCTGAGGAGAGCTTCCCCATCTGAAAGCTTATCTATTTATCAAAGACAAGTAGCAGAATAGTGCCATAGTGTCTTGCAGGAGAAAATGTAGAACTGCAGGAATGGATAAAAATCCAAACCAGCTCCAGTCTGCAGAAATACTAGCTCAGGAAGAACCAGAAACTGTTTAGTTGGGGTTTTCATTCTCACAACAGTTCCTGATACTACTGAATACTGAGTTAATGCTCCTTGCTTGCGTGAACTGGAGAGAGACAGAACTTGTCGTGCTCTAAGCCTCAGCTGTTTGGAGAGAGGGAATTAAAAAAAGAAAAGTTCAAAACGAGATGTGCGTATGAGTCGTTTCAATACTTGGGAGCTTTTTGTAGATAGGGAACATCAGGTGCATAACTCTACAAAGGGTACAAGAAAGAAAAGACTAGATCAAAGCCCTTCTGGTTGGAATTATTAAAAGGTGTTTGCATATCAGTTAATAATTTGCCATCATTTTTAAGGCATATATTAACTTTCTAAATCTCTCCACAAATATACACTGTAATTTACGTGAGTAAATTAATTCCATACTGTAGCCACTCTTTACTTTTTACCATTTACAGTTTAAACATTAGTAACAAAAATAAGAATAAATTCAGTATTGTGAATATCAATGCCAAGATTTTACTCTAAGTGCGAAGTAAATCCAGAACTGATTAAGCATTAACTGATCTGGGTTTCTTAATAAGTATATAGTTTTGCGAGACCTTGAGTGTTAATTTCTATCACATTGATAGTTTTGTTTTTATTAGCCAGTTGTAAATACATGTTCTCAAATCAAAATTCTGTCCAGACCCACGTCCAGACTCACGCTAAATCTTCATCCTCTGACTTCTGGAAATCTTTTAATGTGGTTTCAGGTTTTGAATCTCTGTGTTGGTGCATGTTTGAATCCAGGTTTCAGCTCTGTCTATGAAGACACGTAGCAGAAGACTGCCTTTGTTTTGCACAGGAGAGGCCTTTTTACTGTTGGATGCTGTGAATGCTGGGCATTCTTTGAAGACTTCTCTTGTATCTGAGATATGAGGGGAATGTTACTTTGCTTAAAGGACTTGCTTATATTTGTGCTTTTCCATCCCAGCGTTACTATCTCCTCCTGCCTACCAGAGAGCACTGTCAACCACTTCCAAATGTATGCTTTCCTAACTTTATATAACCTCTTCTGCCACTCATTGTGTGTGCGTTTTTTGGAGGTTTTTTTGGTCAGTGCTCATTCAAACCCTCAGTGAGCCTGAAGCCATCCTGGCTGTGTGCAGATCTATTTTTATCTGATAATTGGTTTTCCTGCTGGAGGGATTCACACATTATAAATGAAGGTACTGATTTGCCTTGTCCCTGCATGATGTTTCTGTTTCCTGGTGAATTGCCATGTTGCTTGGTAAAACTGGTTTGTTTTATAATATTAGCTGCAGATACCCTGAATCAACGAAAGTGTAACTGAAGGAAAAAAATTAATGTGAACACTTTGTGAATTTGATATTCACAAAGTTTGATAATTAATTACTATATGCTTTGTGTGCTTACAGAGGAAGATATTTGCTATAAGGATGTCTCTATTTTTTTACACAAAAATAATCAATTGATATATTATATGCATTCTTAAAATTGTTTTAAACCAAAATTAAATTTCCTATTTGCGAGTTAGGAAACTGGAATTGAGGGATGGGGTTGTTTTTACCAGAGTATTGGCGGAAGGAAAGTGAGGAATTGAAATTCCTCTGTGCTCAGTAGAGGGTTGTTTTTTCTTTCAGCTAGAGTTACTTCATAGCTCTTTCTCCAGAATAACTTCGAAATTCCTCATTTATCTACCTTACGTAATGGAATAAGTACAAGTACCTTATTTGGGATTTGGTCGGTTTACTGCAGCTCTGTCTTCTTCCCACAGACCAAAACCCCTGCCCAAGGTGAACAACGTTACTGACTTGTAGCTCAGGCTCACTTTCCCTAGCAAAAGTCTATAGGCAGGTTGCTTTTTCTGGATCTAGCTGCATGTTTTCACTCATGTTTTCCAATCCTTTGTCAGAGGCAACATCCCTGCTAATCTGTTGTGAGAGTACTCGTACCCGTATCAGTTAAAAGGAGTCATTGTAAGTCATATAAACTTGCTTATCGAACTTGAAATGGATCAGGGACTCATAACCTTCAAATTCTGTAAAGGTCTTATTGGAATAACTAGCTTAAAAATATCCTAGTACTCTTAGGAAGTTGCTATAAGAAAAAAGTTGGAGAAGGCTAGAATGCTGAAATACACGGAAAATGTATAGTTATCAAATGAGGCACTATACGGTGCATGATCCAGGTCATTTGCATGATGTTAATGCCTGTAGGAGTTGCTGAACAAAAGCAATATAGTGAATTTAGATAGCTGATGTATCTTCTACATTAATCCTGAGAGTTGAAGTTTGTTGTTGCATGGAAGTAATTTATTACAATACCCTTTCATACGTTACATTATTTTGTAGCTTTGCAGCAAATCTTCATATGGAGCACTTTGGCAATATATTTATTAGAGATGCAGTTTGATCATGTATGTTGAATTGAAACCTCCATGCATTCACTACAGAATATTTCAAATATTGGGTCAAATTAATACTCGATCACTAAAGCGTTCTGTAGTTCCACTTTCAGAATCGTGATGATATTGACATTGATAAAAACCTGTTTGTGAGAAGTTCTATGCAGATAGAACAGGATCATGTTTGTGGAGAACAAAATATATGAAACTGTGTTAATTATTTTTTTCTATTAATGATTTTTCAAGCTATTTTCCCCTGGCTGATAAGCTTTCATTTCCCATTTTATAATTGTGAGCATTATGTTAAAACTCCAACTAACTCAGTTGCATAACAATGATATTATTTGAAGTAGCATACTAATGTTAGTTTGTTTAAACTGGGGAAAAAAAAAATCTGTAAGACATAGATGTATATATTTTCAAGCTGATGGTTAATTAGCCAAGGCTAATAAAAAGGAGAGGTAATATGTTTACAGCCTCTTAGCAAAGTAAAAATACAGCAAGCAGGACTGAAGAGTCACTTCATGGGGCTAATTATGAAAATGGAGTTTATAATGGGAAAGATAAATTTATAGTTCATAGGTGAGTTATCTCCCTAAAATATAAATTGGCAGTATTTTTTTAACTGTATCTTTCATCTTTTATTTTCTGAATGTGTTGACTCAGTAGATTTTTCTTTTTTTTTTTTGTACTTAAAATTATCTAGGTGAATAATGCACATCCATTACTGTATTTAACACTGTTGTGCTGAGTGGTGATTGCCTGCACAAACACAGGACATCTTCACAGCAGTAGGGTTAAAAGTAAAAAAAGTTAATGTCTTCTCAATAGCAGCATGTTATTTTGGGGGGCACTAAACGTGGATAGTTCAAGGGAAGTTTTTTAACAAGTTTTTGAAATTCTAGTCTGTCATTTCTCATTGATAACTTCTAACGTGTGTTACTGCATGAAAAAATGAGTCAGATGGTTTGAATGGGGCTTTTCACACGTTTTATTGAATGTATTTTCATATAAGTTGTTTTGTTGTAGGAAATGTTCTTTAACTATTTCTCTTGTATGAGGAGCTCTGACTTCTGCCTGGAATACTTTTGGTCCTTTCTGAGTAACTGCATATACTTACAACTGTGACGCTCGTTAGATAGCAGGAGTATGTATCAAGAAGTGACTTGGTTTTATGTTGCAGAGTTTTTGAGGATACATCCAGGAATACAATGTCGTCATCTTCACTTGCGAAGTTACGCTGCACAGGATTGTTCATAATCTTCAATAGAGGCTTTTTTATTTCAGCTAGAGTTACATCATAGCTCTGTCTCCAGAATAACTTTGAAATGCAGGATGTGTAAAAATAAATAGTTATGTGAAAGGTTCTTGTAGTATTAAGTTTGTTACAATTCTTCTTTTAAAATAACTTCTAATATTGAGTAAATCTGAATGTAACGTATGTCTGTAGCTCCAAAAAGAACCTTGAAATGAGAGCTAAAGTTTGACTGGATGAAGTTACCTCAACATTTATACATCTGTTTCACTTTTGGTTTTGATGATCTGTTGTTTTTTCTGAGGTTTAGCATGAGGAAGTTAAAATGGTACCAGTATAATTACTTGGTGCATTAATTATACCAGTGTACTGCATGAACTAAAATTCTAAAAGGCCTCCAAGGTGACATAATCTGCTGTTGTGCTAGAATAAAAATGTCTGCAAGGAATTGTACTGAAATAACCCTAGTAGTATGGATGTACATGTTATCCCATATTGGTGTCACTTCTTGATTAGGCAAGCTCTGAACATTTATAATATGCATTCTGTTGGTTTGGAATTTGCCCTTTCTCCCTGCTGATTTACCAAGGTACTCGGAACTCAAAACAGTTCCTGCTTGTTTAGTCTTAGAGTGTTAAATTCTGTCTGTGTTAGCATTTTAACCATATTCAGGAACTAGATGGGCTTTAGAAGTTCCTTATTATTGTTTGGGAGGTAGGGATTTTAGGCCAGGTCAGCACTAAGTTGGAAAATGTATTTGAATTCTGAAAAAGGATAATTTTTGGAGGGTTTTATGGAACACATTAAATGGAGGAAAAAAACAACAAAAAGCAACAACCCGAAACTGTTTCAGTCTAGTAGAACTCTGGAACTAGCTTTCAGAAATATTTTACTTGTAGAGTTTTTGAAAAACAAAGGCAAATTCTTAGGGTTTTTTTTTTCTTTTATGCCTCCCCAGACATAATTGATAATTTGCATTCCTGCCTACAGATGTTTCCCTAGTGACAGGATGTTTGGGCTGCAGAAAATAAACTCAATGGAGATTGACTTAAAATAGTTTTAACAGGTATCTGTTTATGATCAGTGGTAACATAGGTGTGATGCCAGAATAAGCAAAATAATGATTTCGCTCAATGGAGAAGAATGAGTCTGTAGTGACTTGAAGTGAGAGTCATCTCTGCACTTAAACAGTTTTTCACTCAATTTTGAAAGCTTTTTCAGTAGTGCACACAGAACAAGACCCATTTCACTGTTATATTGGAAACACTGTTTTGCAGTACAGTAAAACCAGATCCTTTGAACCAATAATGCATTTTAAGTGAAGAAAAATGTTTTAGTTCAGGGTTAGAGTAGGTAGTAAGCCTGTGTACATTGCCATATTGTCTCAGCAGTTGGGAAAATTGTCTGAGCACAAATAAATTGTCTGATGAAGACCAGCATTCTGTTTCATTTGCAGGCACGTTTTCTTTTGTTGATTTAAAGTATGTGGAAAAATGTGTAATGATGGGTTCAGAATTTGGCACAGGGCAATTAATTTATTCCTTCTAATTATCTGATACATAATCATTTTGTGGTAAATGATAAAGTTCTTGTGAAGTTATAATTCTGATTTTGTAGTGCAGCTAAGAAGCTATTTTAAATCCCAACTGTGGGAAGCAAACTTTGGAAAAAAGTATTACATAAGCAGACGGGATGTCATTTGCTCTCTCCTTTTCCTCTGCTTGACACTGAACTTGCTCTGCAAGTCTCCTGTGTATACTCAGGAGTATTTTGAGCCAAATGTTTCAATATTTATATCACACATAAGCAAACAAAAACAAACAAAACAGGCAAAACAACAGAGGCGGGAGCCCCAATGGGGTTAATTTAACTGCTCTCTTCCTCTGCAGTTCAGTTTTAATGTATTTATTAAAGCAGAGATTCGTCATCTTATCTTAACATCTAGAAGATGCTTTGAGAACAGAATCATTGTTGTGCAAGTCCATCTCTTTTTAAAGGAAGCTAATGATGAAACAGAAATGCTAGCTTTGATCAGTACTGTGAAAGTTGGTTTGCAATAGTTGCTTAAAGGTAATATATTTTTTTTTAAGATGCTGTTAAGATGGATCCCATGGTCAAGCATGCACTTCATCCATGTATGGACTAAATTTTAGGGTTAGAAAAAAGCCTTTGGATGAAAACAGCTTGTTTGATCTGTTTCCTTCTAGCAGTGCTGCACAGTGATCAGGCTGCAAGGAATAATTGATGTGCTTTAAGTTACATTTTTCGAAATGTTTTACAAATGAAAAGACTAACCCAAAGATACAGATAGAACCTCTGGCGTGAGGAGTCCTGAAGCAGCAGTTTGCTTAAAAGTATACTTTGGGAAGCTATCATCATCCACTAGTCTTTTCTTCTGGACTTTTTTACAGGGACAGGATGTTGGATGTTTGTATGTTCTGTTCTCAGGTAACACAATAGCATTTATTTTCATAACCTTGTAAAAGTAGCTTTCACATTCTTCAATTTTAAAGCCACTGTCAAATGAGTAGGGCAAAGGAAGAAGGGCTACTTTGAGGAGACTCAGAAGGTGAGGGCAAAAGATACAGCTTCACCACCACACGTTTTCTGGGTAATCTGCAGTCTGACACTACTGTCAGCACTGGCTTCTTCAGAGTGTGTTGTTTTAGGTGTTCTTTTTATGGAGAGCTGTGCAGGCAAAACTGAAAAGTTACACCTGTTTCAGTGAGCAGAAACAGTGTCGAAAGAACAACAAACTTGGAGTGAAGGACAAGAAGTCAGGGGAATGGCTGCCATGCTTCTTCAGGAGTGATTGCCTTTCCCCAAGCAGTACTGTTGAGTAGAGACTGAGCACTATGGGTTTGGAGGAAGCCTGAGCACTGGTGCAAAGTGTTTGATGGCATGGGGAGAAGGGCAGTGTACACCATGAGATGCATCTGAGGACAAAAGAGAATTTAGGCTCTCTGGGGAAGTGCTTGGGGATGCTTGGAGGTTGTAGGATCTGAGGAGGATGGCATACAGAAGTATTGGGTAGGAGTCCTTTCTGAAAAGGTATAGAGTTTGTATTTTTGTATGTTTAACATTGAATTCCTTGAAATGCATGAAGTTCCTCCTGAGATCTCAGAAAACAGACTTTCAAGCTATTTTCTTGATCTCCGGTATCTTCTTGATTTTTGAACTTGTTGGAATGGTTCTGCTGCTGTTTCTTGTCAGATAGTGACAAACTGTTGGTGGTTATCCACCCTGTCCATGCAGTCAAAGGGAACGATTCAAGAATAGCTTGTAATAAAAGCTGCACAGAATGCTTAGAGGAATTACTCAAAAAAGAGTATCCTTTATTGTAATCAGTTTGTGATCAGGAGTATGCGTTGGCTGCCTTTTTGGGTATATCTATGTGCATAAGGGAATGGATGCTAAAAAATTAAATTGTGATTTGAACAGTTACTCTTTGGAAGACCTCTAGTCTATTTGAAGGAGTATTCAGCAATAGAAAAATCAATTCATGGTTATCTCTGGTAACATAATTCTCTCCCACATCTTGTTGGAAAGAAAAAAAGAGCTGCTTGGTGTAAATATTTTGAAGCATTAAATTGTGCTAGATACTCTCAGATGTCTACCTTACAGTATGTTTTTCTTCTGTAGTTTGACAATTATATTGAGAAGGAGAAACTTTCAAAAATACTGCATAGTTATTATGAAAACCTGTCTTAAATAGAATGGGCAAATGCTTACTGTGACCCTGTTTGGTAGCTTGTGTCTGAAAGGATGTGAAGGGAGGTGATAAATAATTACAGTAGAGTTATTCCTCTTCAGCTATTACTCTGTAATAAATGATGTTCCTGGGTTTTTCCTCTTGTTGCTAATAACATAAACATATCAGTTAATGAGGAGTCTTTATGTATATTGGCAATCTTGGTTTGGTTTTGAAATGAAGATACACATGTAATAGCGTTAGAAACAATAAACTGCCTTTTAGAATGCTTGATCATTCCTCTTGTAGTCTCTGTAGTGTGTAGTGAAATGTAAGGTAAGAAACACATGTGGCTTTCTTGGGTATACAGTGAAGAGGGAGGGCTGGATCTGTATCAATGTATATTGCTAGGCTATTGCTAGGGCTGAAGAGAATACTATAAAATATTCTTTAGCTGGAAACACCTTCTGCAAGGTCTGGGGAGTGAGACTGATACTGCTGAAACTTACACTCGGACAAAAACACTGAAATTAAATCCAAAAAGAAATCTTTAACCTCTTATTCAGCTACCTAAAATACATTTTCTTTTAGGATAGGTACAAATGTTAAATAGAAACATATGGTTCTTTTGTATATAAACTGAAAATTTCTAACTTTAGGATTGCTGCCTTCCTTGCAGACAGCCCTAAAATTAATTTTGTGCTTGTCTATTATTATCAAAACTCTGCTTACAATAATAACGCCCTCTAATTTTGCTTCACGATTTTTTGTTGAACTTCTGTGTTCCTTTCTTCCTTCACGATGGAGTTGGACTTCAAACCTCTCTACTTTCCTTCCTCCCTCTGTTCCCCAAGTGACAGCTGCCTTTGTTTTTGTGGCTATTTCTGTATACAGTGCTTAGATATCTTAGCCTTCATACCTTATCTTATCTGACACACAAGCTTGCTTTCCTTGAATCCATGGAGGGCAATTTATATACTGGTTTCTTAGTATTAGATTATTCTGGTTAAAACTTGCTCTACATAAGAGTGTTACAATAAGGGATCTGGTAGTTATTTGGGCTCTGCAACAGCAGTGCTGAGTATTGCCGTATCTTGCCTAAAATTTCTGTAATATTACCACAGAACTGGCTGAGTGTCTAGTGAAAATGATGGAGAATGAGCTTTTGGAGTGGTAGCTTCCACTGTCTGTAGTGAACAGCAAAAAGGAACAAGGCCCTATAGAGTCCATTAATTACTTTTTTTGGCGAATATACTACTATTGTACAGACTTTCCACATTATGTATTTACGAGTGTGACATCATTCAGTGTACTCTTATGTATTTCTTAAAAGCTCTTCTTTGTGTATGTGTGACTTTTCAGTGGATGATTTTTGCTTCGGAACTGTGTTGCCTTTTTTCTTTGAAAGCTGAAAATTAAGATCCAAATGATGAATTTATGGCATCTGTTGCTCAAGTAAACAGGCACAGGATGCCAGGCAGAGACTCTTGTGTGATACTTGGAGGAACAGGGAACAAAATGAATTGTTCAGTGTTTGTGTTTTGCAAACAATGCAAGGGCTAGTCTCTAAAAATTGCTCACTTGTCAAGCTACCAGTGACATAGTTACCTAGAAGTTTTCAGAAGTGAGAAGCTGAATTTGTTATTTCATTGTTCCTTTCTAGTTTAATTAGAAAAATGGCATTTTAATATCCTTGTCTACTTGCTGTTCTGTATTCTAACATGCAGTATTTGGATTTTTGTTTTGAAGAAGGGACTAGCCAGGCAGAAAGTTGAACGAAAGTAAAGACATTTGATTATTTTATTTTGTGGAAGTGTTTATATGCTGCTTACATAACACAGCCTGCACCGTCAGCCTGGAACTCTTCTACTTTTAAGATATATTTGGACCATTGCAACTACTATGAAACTGCTGAATTGACAGATGTGGATTTTTTTAGTTCAACTTATTTTACAAAAACAGCAATAAAACTTGAGTTTCGGTAGTTACAAATGCAATTTAAGCTTCTTCCTGTGTGTTGGTATGATGCTTTGTTGGGCTTCACATGAGTTTTGTCTTTGCAGATGATGATTATTTATTGCTTTAACTGTCTTATGCATTAGTTCAAGAAAAACTAAGAAAACAATTTATTGCAAGATGTATATCTTTAGCATGAGGTCAATTGATTTAACATTCTTATCTAAATATGCTACAGTGCTTATTAAAATATAAAGTAATTTGGCATAAGAGCTAACTTATGCCTTATTAAGAACTGCATGGTTATTTTACAGCTAAGTATGATTGCTTCGTCCTGTTTAAGAAGATTATCTTCTTTCTGTTTTTAAAACTGTATCATCTCTCCTGGCTAAAGATAGAAGGAGGACAATTTAAATTCTGATGAGATAGTTTAAGGGCTGCTTGGGAGCTTAATAGAAATTTGGTTGATTTTAATTAGAAGTCAATGGAATCAAGTGCATTTACCCACTTTAATGCTACTACTTTACCATACTGATAATTTACAGATGGATCTTATTTCAGTAGGAAGAAGTGACTACTGGAGATGACAAGAACATCACAGATTTTTTTTTTTTAACGGATTGTGCTCTGCTTTCAAAAGCAGACTAGCATCGAACCTGTCAGCCTTTGTGAAGATCTGAGCACCTCTGTCACATGCACACACAAATACAATTACTGTGACTTAAAATCTGAATGTTTACCCTTAGCAATTGTTAAAGGAACAGTTAGCTTTTCCCATTCTAAATTTATCAAATGCTGGGGATTAAAATGAGTGCACTGAACGAACATTCTTGGATAGCCTCATTCATATGTGATGTTGGAAGGCTCTGCATATGGCTTATGCCTGGGAGGTAGTAATCACTGTGTCACCCAGCAATGCAGTAAGAATTGCATATATTCAGCATTTCTGCATGGTGCTGCTTTTAGTGAGTTCTGTCTCAAAAAAGATATTTCTATCTCAAAAAAGTTTGTATTGTAGTTAAACAGGGTGTTTAAAGATAATAGGTTAAGAAGTTTGGAAAAGGAAAAAATCAAGGTTTTGTATTTACTGGAATAATTGATGTCATGCGTCCATTTTTGTTACTCTTCATTTATTATTACCTAGGAATTTAAGGAAGTTATCCATAGGAAAGTTCAACTGAGGTTTTGTGTAAGTTTTAAAGAAAGACTGGGGAGTGTGGACAAATATGTGGATTGTCCTATAAGAAAATAGCATTCTTCAACAGGAAGAAAAAAACCCCCTAGTTTGAATCAATATATAGAGCTGAGACCTTTGAGACATATGCATTTTTATTTCTGTACAACTCTTCAGTGCTATGTGACATTTAAAATACAGTTGAGCAGCTAAATTAAATGTCCTTGCTTTTATTTTCCTAGACTTTGGTAGCTAATAAAATGTAATAGAGGATGTTGGTTGTAGGGGATGCTGAAAAAAAGGTGCTGCTGCAGGAGGTCCCGAATTTTATTTGAAATTAGTGTTGATACAGACAAAAAACTCCCTGTTGTGTGTCTGACAGTTAAACTGCCTTCTTTTTTTTTTTTTTTTTGTTGTTACACTGGTAATGCTTGTGCCAGAACTCAGGACCCTCATACGTAATAAGTTCATGGCTTAGAAGAGAGGATAAATGGTTACTAGAAAATCTAGATCCAGACCAAGACCTTTACACTGCGTACAGATACCAAAGATGCACTAGAGTGTAGACAGTAGTTAAATTGGCCAGGAGAAAGCAATGAATAAAAAGACCTTGTTTATCAAGTAAACTCAATTCCACATCCAGATCTGCAGGTTGGTGATTTGGAAGAAAACAGTACAGAAAATGCTGAAGAGTCTTAGGTCCTGTGACTTCAGAACGTCTTTACAATGCACTGCTAATTGAGATAGTCCAGTGTAAACTGTTGGAGCTTTGTAATTTATGCATGTGTTAAAGTGATTTCCTGCATTGCTAGTGGTTACATGTTATGAAATGGTAATAAAACAACCTAAAATTGTTCAAGGATAGAATTAATGAACGTACGGAAAATACTTGCAAGAGAAAACTGAGCAGATATTTTACAGCTTTTTATAACTGTGTAAGAAAATGAGACTGAGTTCTAATGCAGATGGAAAAGTAATACTACTAGTCTATTTAAATAGTGCGTAATGATTACATGGGCTAACCTCTGGAAACTTGCAATAAAAGTATCTCCAAAGGACTGAACAGTTCCAGATGTTAAAGCATTTTGTGCGTGTCTCCTTTTACACTGTCATTTCTATGACTGATTTATTCCGTAAACCTGTTCTTGAGTTCTGAGGGAAGTATAGGTGAGGAATAGCACAGAATGGCATGAACCTGGGACTGGAGCACTCCCAAATACGCAGGGTGAGAGACTTACCTCTGTGGCCTAACTTTCATACTGGGCAATTACCTTTACTTACCTCATAGAGATACTGTGATACTGCATGTATCAAATACTTTTAAGATGTTTGAATGATCCTCCTTCCACTAAACCAAGAATAGAAGAGAAAGGCTAAAGCTATTCTTGTGTTATTTACTCCATGAAGGTTGTTGCTAGTTACTTTCCTGTTCTCAAAGTAAACACGGCAAGCCTTTTATGGTTTTGTAATGCCACTTATAATATAGAACAGAATGGATGACTAAAACTTATCATGCGTTTCTGAAAGGAGAAGTTAGCTTGGTTTCCTGTAGGCATTTTAAGGAGGGTCTTTGATGGCTTTATGCAAATTCCGTGTCTTTCACAAATAGTTTCTGTCTACAGAATAAGCTTTTCATCGTAGCAGCATTTGCAAATTATAATTTTCGTTCACAGATGCTTTATTTCCTATTCTTGATTGCTGTCAGGATCTTCAATTTGTGTATGACAACAGAGTGACATTTTTCAAGTTAAAAATAGAATACCTTCACCAATTATAGCTGCATGCAATACCACCTGAATTCTGGTAGGGAGTTCCAGTCTTTCCACTTTTTTTTTTTAATTTCCCCCTCTCTGATTCCATATTGAGGCACACTTCTGTATGTCTCATGAGTTGCTATCATTCCAAAGTAGGGAGATGTTAGCATCTTGCTCTTCTAACTAGTTACGTTTCCATTATTTTGCTTTTCAGGTCTCTTGAAACAGCCAGTTTGACCTGCTTGCCAGTTAATCCTAGAATGGGAGTGTTTCCCTTAATTTGGGAATTGACAAAAGAAAGGATGTCTTGTTAATCTCATGCCTTTTAAAGCATCCTAGGTGCTTATCCACTCACATTTTCCTCCTCCTTGAAAACATTCTTTATTGCATATTTTAATAACAGAAGTTCAGAATAGTGTTGGGAAATGTCAAATCCCTTTGCTTCTTTAGGGTAGAGCTGAATATTTATTATTCAGCAGCGTATTAACTGCACTAAACTATACCATACGTTAATTGTTTTCTTATGTTAGCCCCCTTAAACCTCACATAAGCAATCCTTGATTTTTTTTTTGATGTATGTTAATGTTATATAAACAAGTGGGATTTGAATTTAGACCGTTTTCTAGGCCCCTCCAAGCTAATTGCATTTTAGAAGGCATTTTCGCTTCCTATCTTTTCCAGAGTCCTTTGTTTACCAGGTCAAGTACAATATTGCTGTGCTGTCCAAGGCATAATACTCAAATATCTCCTTTTTGAGTTACTGCTGCTGAGGACAGCGACGCCCCATTCTGTGCCAGATCTTTGTGACTGTTTGTAGATACAGCATTTCACTTGGTTGCTCTCAGAAGTTTGGCTGTATGGAGTCAATGAAGAGACGTATTACTTCTGCATCAGCACCTTAGTTTCTTCAGAATTTATCGCTGCTTAGGCACCACAGAAATTTTTTTCCAGAAATTATTTCACTTTTCTTCCAAGTCATCAACAGCTGAATATTCTGATCAGTACTGAGTGGTTATGAGATGGTTCGCATGCTGCTGCAGAAAAGGTACAACTGTACTAGGATAGTGTCCGTGAGCTCTATCGTGCGTCTCATTTTTAAGCCTGTGTAATTTGTCGTGCTGGTGTATTTATTTAACAAAATGTTGTGTAAAAGTCACGTGTTTTCAGAAGCTGTATTGGATCAAAATTGTTGCTTTTTATCAACCAAGTTTTATAATGTCCTCAAGAACCAATATCCACTTATGTGGTACATTTTATGCTAACGCAAGTTGATTGGCACTAATTGTTCATTGTCAGTGGTGACAAGAACTTATGACTTGGGCATAAACCAGGTGGTGACAGTGTAAACCTTCTGTCGTGCTCTGTGTCTGTATATCAGATCCTTCTTGGGGTAGTTTTATTTGTATACTCATTCTTTCAGATCTTTTCTTGTTAGCATGATGTGTCATAAAAACAAAGTCATTACTCAGGAATGAAGATACTCAGGAAACTTAGTTGTGATTGTAAATACATGAAAAACAAAAAGGCTCTGTTGCAGAAACAAGACCTGGCCTAATAATAGACACCACCATAATAGAGACAGTGTCCTCATCGTTCTTGTTGGGATTCATGAATTTGCATAGGAGGGGGCTCGGAGATTGGGTGTGGCCCCTAGAGTGGGATTCTTTATTATCTGTAGGTACTTACTATTGTGATGGCCACCCTAGGTTTGCCTTTGTAAGTATAACTGTGCTCTCCAGTGTCTGTAGGGCTCTGTTAAAAATTACTGATACAGTTATTGGATGCAGAGTACTGTTGATAATTAGTCCTTGATTTCAGTTCAAACAGTTCAGCCTCTCTTAATATGCTATTGTGTAATGTGACACGTTTTTGGTTTTGTGGTTTTGTACTTCATGTTAACTTGGAAAGATGCTAAAAATAAGACTACATTTGTATTGAAGTGGATTATTAGAAAGTCAATAGGAACACAACAAAAGCTGAAATAGCTGGAAATTGTCAGCATAAAATTATCGATCGTTGAGATTCTCTTATTTTCTCAGGAGCAATTGAAACAATGGTACTGGGGCCACGGGGCAGGGAAAGCTTACCCCGAAGCCCCAGAAAGCAAGCAAAAAGCCCGCTATATTTTATCACTGTCCAACTACCAGAATGCTCACAGTATCAATGCACCATAGTTTTGATACTCTATTTCTGTTATGTGCTAATTTTTTTCAGTTGAGCTTAATGTTGGCACACTACAAGAACATGAAATTTATGGATGTGAAACGGTGTCCTTTGAGTATGAATTAAATACATGACTTTGTAATACACAGGTAAATTGTAGATTGGCCTTTGACTTGTGTCTAGGAAAAGGAAAAAAAAGGAATTTTTTTGTCTCAAAAGAAATGGCTCAAGCCCTTTTCCTTTGTTGTGTGGTAAGGTTTTTGCAGTAGCAGGTGTATGCGCCAACATACCATAATTCCCAGGAATGCAACAAGCATTTCGGCATTGTTCAGAAGCCTTGAATAATATTTTAAAACTACTAAAATTTTTAGAACTACTTTAATGGGCAACTTCTCAAGGAGATTACTCTTTATATAATGTAGAGTAGCTGTGTTTGCTACTTTCTTCACTGTAATGTCTTGTTAAAAAGGTAACAAATATGACATTGTCAGTAAAATTTATTCTGTGCACACAAAGTAGGACTGGCAGGAGGTGACTATTCAGTGTCCCAGTAGGCTCAGACACGTTGGACTAGTCTCTTTTATGACAGTGAGATCAATGCTGCTGTTAAAGCTGCCTAGTGTGTTTAGGCTATAATGTCTGCACCATTATTTTCCAAAAGAATTCCAGATGCACATTGTATGAGGTATTATTTGGTAAGACTGTACATTTGGTGGGCTGCTGAATTTAAGAAAAGAGGAGAGGGTGACACACTTGTTAAATGAAATGTCTAGGCTCTTGTCTGCAGGAATCAATTAGCTTTCACCCATTTGTATATTCGTAACGCATGTCTCTAGCATTGTCATCATTTTTCTCAGCCGTCACTTCACTGCAACAAAGCAGCAGCAGCAGCAGTGCCTTAGATGTGGCATTTATAACTACCGGAGCAGCAAAACAAAACAAGCAGCCGTTCACTGTTGTACTGGGTTTCTTTTGTCTCTATGAATGAGGAAAGGGATTTTCAGCTTAAATATTTTTTCCAAGATTAAAGTATGTAGATGTTTCTATTCTCCTTCAGTCTGGTATGTTTTAACTTACGATTTTACACATACCTCACTTGCTCTGTTAAAATCTGATGCGCTGTATTGTTTCCTAAATACAATAATTCTGTCCACATTGTTTGGTTATGTAACTCCTTTCATGACCTGTATGGCTGCTAGTCAGAATTGATTGACAATATTTCCTCTTAGACATGCTAGATGTGGATGCACAGGAGGCAGTCTTACAAATTTGAAGTACCTTATGATGCCAGCCTGAAATGCTTTAAATAAAAAAAAAAAAAGTCCCAATAGCATTAATACCATTCATGGTGAGGGGAAGTAAAACTGAAACTTCTGAAATGCGTTTTGAAATGTGAACTTCTAAAATAGTTTCAGGTGACTGACACCTGTATGCACAAATAAATTTCAAAACAACTCAGTAGATTATATCCCGTATTTACACTTCTGTAGTTGTTTGTTTCCCCCTCTTTAATGTTATGACTTGTGTTGTGAAGCATCTGTAATACGTAACAGTATGAAACACTTTATGTAATAATTGATAAAGAATATTCTTTGTTAATAGCATGTCAAAGATTTATTTTCAGAAAGCCCTGGCATGTATATTTACCTCTCCATTACAAAAGAATGAAGTAAAAGGAGGTGGTAGATGCTGATTCTTATGAGGAGTATTTTGGTTTGCTGGTAAACACATGATAATGATTGTAATCCAGTTCTCCGCTGGAATAAAATCTCCCTTCCCTGCGTCTTCCCTGAACAAAGCTCAGCCCCTCTTTTCAACCAAGACTGTTCCAGGAGATTGTGTCATTAGTTTTTGAACTGGTTAAAAAAAAAAAAAAAATCTCTTTTATGAAGAGAGGGTCATACTTCTATGGCTCTAATAATTCTTTTGTATGGTTTCACTTTCACAAAAAACTATGAATTCTAGCTTGATTACATCAAAGGCAAAGGTTTTGATTCTGCTACCCAAAAAATATCAGTGGACTGCTGTGTGCCTTACAGATGCTACTAATTTCAAGGATCAGGTGTAACATGAAACCTTTGGATATAGTTCAGGATTGCAATAGAAAAAAACAATACAATTGAAGGATGAGTATATGTCTATTAACAGGGTATTTTTATAGTTAGGGAATATATCTTGGAAGAAGTCTCTTATGATTTTGTGGGGTTTTTTGTGGTTTGGTTTTTGGTTTTGTTCTTTTTTTGTTTGGTTGGTTGTTGGAGTTGGGTGTTTTGGTTTGTTTTTTTTTTCCCTATAGAACTTCTTATTTAATGGACTGTAAAGTGGCTGTGTTCTGCAGGTCAGTTTTTTACCTGAGAGGACTGAAGAGCAGTAGGTGTTGTTTGGATTATGAATTAAGCATTTCCCATCTAGCAAGTGCTTAACCAGAACAGGGAATGTTCTGAAGATGTTAAAGAAACTAATACAGTGGTGAAATCTTGGGACCATCATTAAATTTTAAAGTAAAAATATTCTATTCTGTTTTTCTTAAACTTCATGAAACCCCCTTATTAAAACACTTCATAAGCAGCACAGTGAATAAGACAGAATGCTGCACATTGCTATAGTTCTGGTAAACCAGACGGTCTATGTGTGTTAAATCTGCGTAGTTTCGAACTGTACTTGTATATACCTGGACAATTTACTTACTTTTTTAGCCTTGAGTGGTGTTTGTTCAACACTAGGTAAGTGGGGCGGATAAAACAATAAATATTTTTCAAGATAGAGTTAATATGTTAGAGGCTCGTTATGTAGCCAGTTGTGAGTTTAGACTGGAAAAAAGCTTTCATTTACAGTATGGGATCATTCTGGTCTGATCCTTCAGGAAGGCTGATTTTAGCCATTTGTTTTGCATAATCTTTTTTTCTGTCAAAAGAATCACAGCTATCTTTTTGGAATTAATGTGTCATACTACGTGAAAAGGAGAGCCTGGAATTATTGATTGGTGTTTATTGTAGAGATTAGGATAAACAGAAAGATGTTTAGTCATTAGGAAAGTGTGATGGTTCACTGAGCTCCTTATGTCTCATAGGAATTCTGTCACACTTGGATAAAGATGTGGTTTGATTCAGGTATAGTCACTGTAAACACCATTACAGCCCTGGATTTTATCATCACCTGATGGTGTGCTCATATTCCTCTGAGCGCTACCTGTGTGTAGACAAGCTGAATACGCAGCCATAGTAAAGGGCAAGATTTTAAAGTGGCTTTGTACTTTTTAAGGGGAGATGCCTTCAGGATATTGTATCTTTGAAGTTTGCACTGAAGTCATGAGTTACTTATACACGTGTGTCACATACACATACATCTGTGACATGGGTAAGGCTGTGGTTACGTTTGGTTTTCTTGTATCTGTTGGGGACAGTGCATGGGTGAGAAAATGAGGTGCGTACTTCTGTAAGGTTTACCTTGCACTTTCTTTTTCTGTGCCTATAGTGAAAACTTAAATATCTTTATTAGCTCTTATTATTTTTCATTGTACTGAAAAATGCATACTGAAGTCTTAAAGTAACTTAACTAGAATTTAATTCTTCAATCATTTGTTAAAAGAAAAGCTGTGATGCTTTTTTTCCCTCTGATAGTTTCATGCAGAATTGTAGATTTTTTTTTATTCCTTTCAACCTTTCTGGCCCATGAAATTGTTCAATTTTTTCCCTTCGTCCTTCCTTCCTTCATCTTTTGTTTGTTTTCTTCATCCTTGAATCTTACATTGTAAATGATAAACAACTTTGCAATATTGTATAAGCTGGCAAAGAGCTCTGTTTACTGAAGCAAAGTATGCGTAGTACTTCCAAATCTTGTGGAAAAGATTTTCTGGCCTAAGCCCAGAATAAGTCTTTGCTTTGACTGCAAGATCCTCCTTTTCCTCCTTCACCATAGTATTTGTCCACCAGACCACACAACTGGAGCTACTCAAAAATAGATTTCCACCCTGTATTGAATGTAGGCAACGTTTTTACCTGTTATCTTCAATTTATTCTTCTATATTTCTTTTCATATTTTTAGATATTTTTGGTTGAGCTCAGATACACCGCATTCTTGAAAGAAAGGTCCTACTGGTACTTTGTAATCCAATGTTCATGACCTCAGTGCTCAGTGTGAGAAATTGAGCTGTGAGGGGAGAGAGCAGGAGTTTGGCCTAAACACATTGTCAAAATATTTGCATGAGAAAATAGCAGAGTGAGAAAATAAGATACACCCGTTTAAAAGTATTTTACTATTTGTGTAGTGAGCTTGCTGTTTTTAATTTTGATTTGAAAAATAATTTATTTCTGAATTAATTCTAATTGTTGCATTCTGCAAACAATAAATAAGATGACAATGTAGAAGGAGTTTAATTTTCGAGCTGGATGTGTGCTAAGTTTTATTTGCATAGAGTCTCTTAGACAATGGAAAAAAAGTTTTTAGTGGGATCTGCAGTATTAGGTAAGACAAAAGAGCATGAAAGGAATAATTTAATATTTCTGAAGTTATTGGTAAAACCTCATGAGAAATCCTGGCCTCATTTACAAGAGTGCAGTGGTATTGGCTTATTGACCTGAAGCACTTGAAATAACTGTCTTAAACCTCTCATGCAGAGGCTGGATTCTCCAGCTGAACTATCTGGGCACTGAAGTAATAATGTTATAGCTAATAATATACAAATGTTTTTTTTTTTTAAAAAAAAAAAAGTTATTTGCAGTCTGAAGAAGTAGAATAGTCCTAGAATTCTTAGGACATGAGACTGATGTGCTGGGGTAGTTGTGCATCTGGGTTCTTGAAAAGATAATGTAGGGTTGTCATGAAATGAGGAACCTTAGATTTTAGCATTTTAATGTAGCCTGCCCACTGGTTTGTTGCACAAGCCTGGTAAAGTGGCTTAACCTCAATCTTTATTTTTCAGCAACAGAGCAGAGAGAACAATTTTGCTCTGTTATAACAGATGGTATGAATAGTTTATTTTATGATGCAAGTTCTAAGTGATTTCATAATACTGTAATCCCTCTTCCAGCTTAAGAGATGGAGCAGTATACAACAACTTAGTAGGTAATCAAGAAACTGGCATTTGGGATTGCTGAAGGCTAATGAAGCTTAAAACATTTGCATTTGACTTGTTGATGGGAAATACTAAAGGCCAGGGGGCTTTACTGGTAAATTGACTGAAATGTTCTGGAAAAGTATGAGACTCCTAATTTAATGTGTCACTTAAAAGCACATTTGACTGCACTAGTCTCCACTGGGAGTTCATAGAGTAGGTAGGATAAAGGAAGGGTAGGTGGAAGTGTGTGGGGATACTGCAGGTGACCTATTTTGATTTGGAATTCCTGGACCATATCTGACAAGAAAATTATCTCTGAGTACTTACTCAGCAATTTCAGAATACTGCTTTTACCCTAGACTCCTTTGTCTCTTCATTGTTTTGAATTAGAATGAATTTCTTGTTATCTGGGCCTTGTTCCTGTGAAGGTGGACTTTTCTTTGTGCTTTTGCTCTTCTGTAATTTGAGTGAGTTTTCTTTAGCTTTGTGACTGAGAGGCTACTGAACCAGTAAAAACCAAGATTAAATGTTTCCTGATGGGAGACTCACATTAGTGTGATGAAAGTTCACTTTTCAGAAAGAAAAGACAATGTTAGGGGTGTTGGTCAGCAGCCAGCTGAATATGAGCCGGCAGTGTCCCCAGGTCGCCAAGGTGGCCAACAGCATCCTGGCCTGTATCAGAAATGGTGTGGCCAGCAGGAGTAGGGAAGTGATCAGGCCCCTGTACTCGGCATTGGCGAGGCTGCACCTCGAATACTGTGTGTGGTTTTGGGCCCCTCACTGCAAGGACAGACATTGAGGTGCCGGAGCGTGTCCGGAGAAGGGCAATGAAGCTGGTGAAGGGCCTGGAGAACAGGTCTCATGAGGAGCAGGTGAGGGAACTGGGGTTGTTTAGTCTGGAGAAAAGGAGGCTGAGGGGAGACCTTGTTGCTCTCTACAGCTACCTGAAAGGAGGTTGTAGTGAGGGGTGGGAGTCAGTCTCTTCTCCCAAGTAACAAGCAATTGGGACGAGAGGAAATGGCCTTCAGTTGTGCTGGGGGAGGTTTAGATTGAAATTTAGGAAAAATTTGTACATGGAAAGGGTTGTCAAGCACTGGAACAGGCTGCCCAGGGAAGTGGTGGAGTCACCGTCCCTGGAGGTAATTAAAAGAGGTGTAGATGTGGTGCTTAGGGCCGTGGTTCAGTGGTGGGCTTGGCAATGCTGGGTTAATGGTTGAACTCTATGATCTTAATTGTCTTTTCCCACCTAGACAATGCTAAACAATGAGTCTATGATTATTTCCTCAGCAATAGAGTAGCCTGAGATTTTTGGGAAAGTGAAGGAAGTCAGTAATTTTATTGTACATGAAGTGTTTCATAATTGCATCCCAGAAGCTTGAAAACGATGTGTCCTTCCTGATTTTCTTTTGAGGTGCATATGCGAATGTTTGGGATGTACCAGCTAGTGAGCTAGGATCTTGGCTTACAGAGCCCTGACTGAAATTGTCAAAATAACATATGAATTCATATACAGACTTCACAGTTAACCACTGTTGTCCAGTTAACATTACTGTGATAGTGTCAGGAACAGAAAGTCTGAATTGTACTGTAGTTAGCCAAATAGAGTCATGAGGTTACTGAGCTTACAGTGCTTCTGGTTAATCTGTGTGGCCTTCTGTTGCTGTTAACTATGCTTCCATTCGTAAGAGAGCGTGGTTTACTAGATTTCACAGTCCACCTGCTGTGGAATAGCATTCTATATCCTGTGACCTAGTGCTTTGTTCAGATTTAAGTAACTCTTCACTGGAATTTTTCAGTACATGCTGTTGAACTGCCTCCATTCAGTGACTGATACACAACACCTTTTTTTCTCTCTCACTTGAAGACTTCATCAGCTGTAAAGGATGGAATTAGCATTTTCTGCAAAAACAACAACAAAAAGCTGTTTTTATCTTCAAATTTTAAGTTATTTTTTTCTTTGTGTATTTAGTATTATTGAGAATGGTGTCTGAGTTACTGAAGATACAACTTTGTGTGATTTTTTTTTTTTTTCCCCAGCAGAAGTCAGAAATTAAGAAAAAGGTTTATCTCCTGATAGTCCAGTGGTTTTTGATCAGACTAGAGTAATTTTTAAATGGTTGAGACTCAACACATCAAAATATATGAGGACCTTTCCTAAAACGTTCTCCAGTATTGTAGTCTCTGTACTCTTTATCTATACAAAAATAGTTCACAAAATTTTCTCTAGTATTCTGCATTTCATATACAGGTTAAAGGTTTTCTGAAGTCTTACGTGTTAAAATATTGAACACATTTTTATTAACGCTATACGGAAGTGAGACATCTGTCTGCATGAATTCACATGAATAAACCTGTTAAGTACAATATTTTGCAGCCTAAACAATCTAACTGGTTTAGTAGTTAGCTTCAGTAATCACAACCAACTAGAAACTGTCCCTCATATTCCGTACTGCCTAAGTTACACTTGGGCATTTTTTATTGTTTTGAAGTGACTTTTCTGCAGAAACGTAGTATCACAAAAAGGTTTTGGAATATTTCTTCTACTCAGGCACTGTTGCGCTCATTTCCCACTGCGTACAACTGGTGAGATTTCTGTGGCATTTACTCTTAAGTTTATATAAATTGGAAAACATAAGTCTCCCCTAACCTTTAACTATGTGAAAACTAATATCTGTCTGAAGCCAGTTGCCTAGGTTACTGTATGGGCAAGGGGGATGTACGGGCACCTGCAGAGTGTCATTCCTGCCTTCGTTTGGAATGGAATGATTTGCCACCTGGGGATGTGTGGTCTGCTAGCTTTGGCTACGCTTGCTGTATTAGATAATTAAAGTTAGATGAAAGAAAATCTCATACATTTTTTAAATTTACTTTTGGTTAACAAAAAGTCGTGATCCAACTTTACATGTCTAGCCTTTAATTTCATGATAATTTATTAATAGTGCTTGTCTGTTTCAGGGACCCAAATACTTGGACAAACTGCAAATATTGTCTAGTAAGACAGAACTTTTAAAATACAAGTGTCTGATTTCAGGCATCTACATGTAGGTACGAAAGTAGCATTGACCTGATTTTCAGAACCAGAGCACTGCTGGTTGTGCCAACAGAAGTAGAGCATGCTAACGCTTTCTCAGAAACTGGTTTTGAGCATATGATCTCCAAACTCATGCTCTGAGTTATGTGGTGATAGGGGTGTGCTTCTCACTTTTAATTTCCGAAGTTATTGTCACAACTTGATAATATTTGGTATTCTGTTATATATGGATGAAGACGTGTGTCCCACTTTTAGTCTTGGTCTGCCTCTATGCAATGTGGCTTACAGGTTTTTTTATTTTGTGAACTTCATAGTTAAATGAGTTCTGCAGGAAAAAAGAAAGATTACTATTAAAGTTTTAAAAAGGAGCCATCAAGATGAGCTTGTGTTTCATCATTCAGCACTAATCCTTCCTTTCTAATCATAAATCTATGCCTTCTTGCTTGTTTGGAGTTGACAGTTAATGGCTTTGTGACTCAGCAAAACCATAGTGTTTGGAGCAGGAGCTCTTGGTCTGAGTCATCACTCTACATGGAGTGTGTGGGACTGAGGAACATGCAGGTATCTGTCTGGACTGATTTCAAATGGCCTTGCCCAGAACCAGATTAGGAATTTTGTCAGTCATACTGTGTCCTACCCATCTTCATGCAGCACGTGACCCCGCCCTGCACGCTTTCATTTGCTTAGTGGGAAGGCTGCTGCTCTCAGCTGGCTTTCTTGTACACAAAATGAATGTTCTGCTGATGGACTATAAGCAGCAAAGGCTATTTGCACTGTTTAATCTTAAGTAGAGTTAGAGAGCAAGGGAATGCAAGTCTACTCCCTTGTGATTGGAATCTGTGGTGGTAATAATTCAAGATGAAAACCAAGCTAGCATTCTTGAAAATGCTTTTAGTCTATTTAAAAACCTTGATTTTGTAATAGAGTATTGCTCAGACGTAAGCACTTTCAGATACAAGGTGTTACTTTTCTTTGCAGGTGAATACTTGAAAGAATTAATAAAGTAACTTTACTTTGTGTAAAGGAGATTTTTTTATTTAGAAAATTGTAACAAAAATTAATACAGACCATTGAAGAATAGATTGTCCACTGGGAAACATCTAATTGCATATAAGGAAGAAATACGATGCACTACAGGGATAATGCAGTTTATGCAGTCATCTCTCTGATTACTGACTGAGAGTAACGACACATGTATTTCGGGTAGCGGAGCTGTTTGGCGTTTCTAACCTGTTAGTTGTGAAGCTATTGAACATAGGCTTGTAACACAGGAAAAGACAGACCATTAAAACAAGCCCAAAGCTTTTATCAGCGTCATGATCTTTAATCATTCATATTTAGTTGGAAGTTTTTATTGGTGAAATAGTTTTGCAATTCCTTATTGCCTTATGGAAAAAAGCAAGTCACCCCTGATTTTATTACCAGTTTTCTCCCAGTGGCAGTCTAACCAGACTGACTTTCAGAAAGCATATATAAATGTTGTATGTAAAGAAAATATGTATTAGATTTGAAGCAAATAATGGTTGTCTTTCCTTTATTCCCTCTTTTCATTTAAGAGAGGCAAGTATGCGTTCTGAAAAACAGATCCATGTGTAATGTTACAAGCAGCATTATATGTTCAGAAAATTGTATGGTTTTAAATGAACCTTTTTTAAAATGCTGTTGCCATGCAAGCATCTAGAAAGAGAAGACACACACAACACTTGAAAACAAAATGTGAACCATCACCCTAGGTTTCCTACTTATAGAAATTTCTTAATGGTTGAATCTTTATAGTTCTTATAATAATCCTAGATACTAAAATGTTACCTTCCTGTTTGGAGTGGGCCAGGATTGCTGTGTGGGATGCAAATGAGTGGTCTTGTGCATCAGTCTTTTGGATTACGAAGGGGTGGCACATTAATTATGTGAATGGCTATATTCTCACTATAACATCAGGTATCGAGAATAGAGTTGGGGGTTCCAGAGTCATAGCACCTTAGGAGCTTTAGTCCACAAGAAAAGTCATTAGAGTGCATTTTTAAAAGTAGTATGTTGAGAACTGGCTGCGCAAGTTACAGATTCATCAGAGAAGCCCAGTAATTCATCCTATTAAGCATATCCTGACAGTGCACAAAAGACTAGTTTTATTGTGCAGCAGCAAGTTCACTTGGAGATAAAAAGTTTGACAATATTCTAGAAGTATAAAGGAGAATTTAAATTAAAATAAAGGTCAGCTGTATATATTTAAGCTTTAAAATCAAAGGACAAAAAATTTGAATAGGCCATGTGAAGATAAGATTGCTGGCATGGTGGGGAATAAAAATAGGAGAGAGAGAGATATGAACTTTTAACCCAACCATTATGAATGAAATTTGTGTCCCTCAAAGGCAAAGCATTGTCGGAAAGATTACCTGTACTAACAACCAAGCATGTCCTTAATGAGATCAAGGAATCAAACCTGTGACAGAAAAGAGTAACAAAGCAGCTCCCTGATCAATGCATTGTATCTTGTTTGTTTTGTAAAACTAACCTCTGTTGTATCTCCTTTGGTGTTACAGCAGTAAAATTGAGTGAACCTTTCCGTAATACCATCCTTTTCTTTAGAAACCTTACTTTAGAATTCTAAAGCGTGTTTTGTATTCGCTGCAGGCAACCCAAGTTGACAAAGAAACTCTTGCAGTTTACCTGATTTCAAAGTCTAAGTGTTCATCTTGGAAGAAAAATGGTGCTAAAGACTGGCTTAGATCGTCAGAAGAATCTTGAATGTCAATGGTCCTCAGATGTTTTTGTTTTGAACCATATTACCTAAGCCTTTTTGTCTGTGTGAGAGAACTTAGGCAAAAATAGGTAAATGTAACAAGGAAAGGTGCAAAGTTACTTAAAACAAAAAGTCCCTTCCCCACAAAACAACAATGGAAAACCTCCGCATTTCTAAAACCCTGAGCCAGAATAAAACACGATGATATACATGTGTAGTGTGTTTGATGATCCACTTTGAAACACAGTATCTGATTTTAAAAGATCAGGTGGGCAGTAAAAAAAAAAGTTGCGTGCGTGAACATGTAAAAAGAAAACTAGCAGCAGTACAGCATTTGGTACTTCTCTAGTTTACATTTGGTGTTCCTGCAAATTCTGAAAAGGATCCAGGTGCTTTTCAGGTTTGAGGTGACAGGGTAATATTCTTGTTCCCATTGGAAGTGAGCAAAATGGTGTAATTTCATCATGTATGTCTGCTGACTAGTGAAGACGTTGTTTCTGGCTTGAGGGTGCTAGGTATCTGTGATGCTAAAATGATTCATCGTAGAACTGGATTTTAAATTGCTATATACAGCAAAATCATCTTGTCTAACCTGGAACTATTCAGTACTACTAGCAGAAGGGTGATGTTCTGGGGTTGAAAGAAGAATATACTCAATAACAGCTCTTAAAGGACTTCTAAGGGAAGAAAGCAGGGTTGCAGCAAAGTAACATTTTGAACCCTGAAAATTTTGTTCATGTTTTGCCTGTTCACTGTGCTATTAGTTTGTGTCTAGTCAAGATTCTTGTGACTGTTGAGGGAGTCTGTGTTTGGATAAAAGATTTGAAGTGCTATGATCCTCAATGATCTCACTTTTATAAATGTGTATCTTTTAAAGACAGAAATTGTGTTAATTTATTAGGACTGCGTATTTTTAGAGGTGAGCACCTGCCTTTGCGCTCCAGGAGTCATCTTGTTGCTTTTGGAGACAGCAGGTCTTGGAGATGGTAAGCTGGCTCGTGTTGCTGTCCAGGGGCAGTGAAGCTGACAGTGGTGGTGTATTGCAGCCGATCCCAAGGCATGCTCTGTTAACAGCAACAGCCTTGCCTTTGTGCACAAGGCTTGCTCAGTCCTGTACATTTGCATGCTTTCGTCTTTCTCCGTATGGTGCTCTCATTTTTCCTGAAGAACTCTCCTTACTCATGTTTAGAACAAATAGGAGCAGCAATCTGCTTCATCTAGAAGCTGAAGGAAAGGCGCTGTAGAATACTTTTGTTTACAGCATTTCCGTAACTCAAAGAAGAAAGAGAATCACTTTTCAGTCTGGTCATAAGGAAAATGAGTAAATACAAAGGGTCTCCAAATTCTGGAAATATCTGCTTTTTGTCAGTCTATCTGTGCAGACCCAGGACTAGTTCAAGGCTCAAGGTCTGCAGGATATGTACTTCTGTAATGCCATCCTCCTGGTTCACAGCAGGGCCAAGTTGCTACTGCTAGAAGTTATTCCTGTGGTGAGGTAATGCAGGTTTCTCTCATTCCCAGAATGACTTGTGAGCAGCAGACCAGTACAGGTACAGGTGATTTCTCCCTTCAGTCCCTGGACTTTTCAGGTTCCTGTGATAGCACTGGTCAGCTCTGTGGAGATTCATGTGTGAAAAGTCTTATCTTCCCGCCTGTCTCTGCTTGCATGTTATACTATAATTACTCAAGGACCTGCTCAGATTTAGTCACTGGTCCAAGATCTTGTCTGACACCTCAGCATTGCCCATTTGAGATGCCTGAGGCATCTTTCAGAGCCATGTTCAGAATTGCCACTTAATTCATTTCAAATTGAAAGTGGCCTTCTCAGCTGAGATCGTTTCAGCCAGAGAATGAGTCAGCTGCAGGTTTTTATGGCTGGTTATTCCTATGTGATAATGTTTCATAGCAACAAAGTGATGCTGAGCCCTTGCTGCAAGTTGACTCCCAAATGGTCTTAAAATTCTAATTGAATCTGTAAGTAGTGCTTTTTTTTTAGCCATACTATTTGTAGGGAGATGAGAAGTTGTGCTCACTGCATGTTGCCAAAGATGTTGCACCACTGAGATTAAACTGTTGGTTTTCTGTTCTGACTGTAGTTCCAAAGGCCAAACTACCAAGTCTGAGAAAAAAAAATCCTAAGTGAATACGTGAATAACAATCTTTGTTGCCATATTGTAATTTTTGCTGGGATTCCTTTCTCCTCATACATCAGAATGCAATTGAGAACCTCTTCCTGATTCGAACATGATGGTTTTTGAGGTGTCCCAGATGCCCACTGAATTTGTCAAGCAGTAAACATTGGATTATGCTGATAAAATGTAGTTCTGAAGATGCACTGTTGATGTGTATTCTGCACTGATGTAGCTATGTATATCCCAATGTATAGGATAGTTACTGCTTTCTAGTCTTTATGTTGGGATTCAACATTCTGACTCACATTCTCAGCTGATAGAATGACTCCGTAGAATCACTGCCACTGTGTAGAACACAGCTTTTTCTTCCTGTCTTCCACTCTCTTTCCTCCCATTCTTTTCTGGAGTCTGCACCTTTCCCTGGGCTTTGCATTCCTACATAACATAAGGAATATAACATAAGCCGTTCTTGAAGCGTTTCATAGGCCACTTTTATGTGAGTGCATGAGAGGTGTGTTGGTGAAAAACTCGTTTTCATGCATATGACCTACAAAAAAATCTGCGTTAACTGCAGTATTTTCCTCAAAAGTGAGTTTGACTCTTGTCAGCTTGAACAGACCAGTTCTGTTCCCAACAGGTTGAAGCAGGTCAGTAACTAAGGCTAAACTCTGGGCTGTGCTCTGTTGCAGAGATCTGCCATGGCCATAAAAGTTGATGTGAGAATTGCATGGCTAGCTTCCAACAGCTTTGATGAGGAACTCTTTTATAGCAAGGGCAAATACTAGTGTTCCAAAACAGAGAAAATTACATATAATTTTCTGAATACCGATTTACAGAAAAGACAGATAAGGAGGGCTTGAGGATGTCCAGGTCTTTATTTTTTTTAAAGATACAGTTTTTATGCAAGCTTTTCAGGAGTTGGCAGCATATCCAAACACCTGCTGCAATGTTTAATTAAAATACTCCAGCTGAATGGAAAGCTTTTCTTCTGACCTTTATTGAAAAGCATAGGATTATTTGACTTTGCATAGTTCTGATGGAAATAAATCCTCTAGTTTTTATGGGAAAAATGCAGGTGATGAGTTTCCAGCATTAAAATTGTTAATTTAATTTTTCCCTACAGGATTGTTTCAGATTAGCTAGTTTTATTGTACCCATTTCAATTAATTTGTTTTGATTAAAATTGCACAGGAATAGAGACAACAATTAATCTGCAGCTTATGGTGTGATATATCGCAATACCATTATTTTTCTCTGGTGAGTCATGACTGTGACGTTTTGTTCATTATTTAACATTACATGATTCACCTTTTGGTCCAGATTAAAAATGTGCCATGTCCTACAGAATTTACTTCCAGCTTCAAACAGAAGTAAAGCATGCCACTTACAACAGGATGAATACACAGAAGAAAGCTGTGTGATACAATAAATTTTTGAATCAGTTTATGAAGATGCATTTGCAGTGTGGTGAAACGTTTTGTTTTAAATGTGTTTATTTGGCCTTGTGAGGTGAACAGATTTTTCAGTAGAAATAATGCTCTTGTGAATAAGCTTTGAAAGCATGATAAGACAGTTGATTGTAAAACCAGGTAGTCATGAGATAAATAAGCAAATATCTGTAAACGCAATTCATCTAGTCGGAGAACTTACTGTTCACAATTAAAGGTAAAAACTTAGGTGTATAGAATCTTTGAAGAATAACTGGCTGAGACTTCACTCTTAAAACTAAACCACAGTTACATTTTGTGTTACTTGCTGTCAAGGCAATGGACAAAAACATCAATTTCAGTGTTAAAAATATTTTAAATTCTAATACAGATGCAACATCACCTTTTCCTAGCATAAACTGAAGAAAAACATCAGATTGACAAGTCTAGTTGTCTCACAGTCTCCAGAAGCAACATACAGTTTTGGGAAAACCATCTGAAAGGCTTGTTAAAATGTAGTGGGTTTACTTCCATATGTGTGTGTTTTGATATCTTTGCTGAGTCTGTCTAAAACTCAAATGGGATTTTTATACCTGTCCACTTCAGCTTGTAATAGGACAGATGAGGTTTGGCTGAGGCAGGAGCAAAGAGTTCTCAAAACCTGTGATGCCTACAGTAGGTGATAATTTCTGTTTATCACTGGACTGACTTATAGTAGTTTGAAACCCCTAGCGGAGACAATGCTTTGTATCTCCTTACTGATCCCAGGTCAACCAGTCATGTAACCAAGGAGGAATTTCTGAGTCCTGACAAAAAGAATTCCTTACAACGTAGCCTTACAATGACATGCGCTGTAATTTACTTGCATCTTTTCTCACAGAGAAAAATGTATGGCTTAAAGGTGGAAAGAACTATAAGTTTTGTAGATTGATAGAAAATAGCAAACTTTTTTTTCCCTTCCTTGATGTGGAACATTAGGGCATTTTGACAATAAACTATGCCTGTCAGAATGAGAGCCAATATGTAATGTTAGCAATCAGCTAAGAGGCACTTCATATGGCTTGGTATTAATCATACTGTCAATTTTAATTCCATGGGCATCCTTCTTTCCACTTTTCAGTTAGAATTTATTTCAGAGCGTGATCAGAGCTCTGCTGTTCATTACATTCAGCATTAGCTAATTTGGCTTTTGGCAACTCTTATCCCAGTTCCTATTAAACGCTAGCCATAAATTGAGATAAGGGTTGTGCCAAAACATTTCAGGATTATCAAATGGTAACACAGAGATGGGTGCGTTATCGTGCTGCTTTCAAGACTGTTGGGTTACTGCAAAATTAACCATTAGCAAATAATTACAAGCTCCAAGACAAATTTACACCTACAGTGCTTTCTTTCATGTCTTCTGAATTGACTACAGGATGAAACAAATGTGAGAAAAATCATGTCTTGTAACATTTCTGAAATGCTTATTTGTGTAGTTGTAGTTTAATAGCGACTTTTATAGAGACAGTTTTGCAAGTGTGCTGTATCATAATATATTTTCGGTCACAAAATATGCTGTGTGTATAAATCAAGATGAGGGTAATTGTTTTTTCCCAAGCTGCAGTCATTTAGAAGTCCGTGTACAAGATTAATATCAGAAGTTCTTTTATTTAGAATTTTTTCTTTCGGCAGGTGTTTCTAGAACCTGCTGAATGTATAATTTCTAGAGTTACACACAACAATGGCAGTTTGCCTTGAGAGGGGGGAAAGTGTTGCTTGGGTATGTAAATAAAACACCCTACCTTACCAGCCCTTGCTCCTCTTTTTCGTACTTTAGTCTTGAAAAAGCAATCTGAAAGTAGGCTTAAAAATTCCAGTGTAAAAGATCTATAAAAAGGCTTGAACAAAATTTCTATAGCTTTCTGGGCTGCCTCACATCTTAATTGTTACTGTTGGAGAAAATTATGGAGAACAGTTGGGCATCTAAACGTTTTTAAAAAGACTAATAAAACTGGGTAATGCTTCAGTTCATTAGTGACTGACTGTGAGGTGTAACAGCTGTGGTTTAAGCAATAGTAAGAAATAATCTATAAAGAAATAGAAAATTTGTTTTTAAAAAATGTTGAATTACTAGAAAGTATAATGGTGCTGTAAGATGAAAAAATTGTCATGACTATGCAATTGATCAGGTTACTTGTGCTTTCAAGTTTATTAGCGTGTAAGTTGGTAGAGTATTATTTTTTTGTTTAACAGATTGTCCCTGATGACTTATGTGTAACATTGTATCTGGTTTAAATACTTCTCAGGCTTTCCAAAAGCAGGACTAAGTTTCAGAAGTAGGACTGGCTTACTTTGCTTTCTTTCCAACTGGTCTTGTAGAGCTTTTTTGAAAACAAAAGGAGAGTACAGAAATATGTAAGGGCAGAAGAGACCAGCTGCCTTTCTAGGAGGTGATATTTGCAGTATTTTGTTTTATTTTTTGCTTTGCTTAACCCATTGCTTTTGCAGTTACTTCCTGGAAACATGAGCACAGAATCTGCTTCCTTAGAGATTTTCACTCTTTTTTTTTTTTTTTTTTTTTTAAACTTTCACATCATATTATATGTTAGTCTCCTGCTCAGGAGTGCTGGTCCAGAGTTGGCTTATTTCAACAGTGATAATATATGAAGTAATTGTAGTGTTTAGAATAAATTTACTTCTGAAAGAAACCAATTCAATAGTCTTGAGGCATAAGGACAAGACTTCTCTGGAAAGAGGGGTGTATCAGTACTACTAGAGGCCACTGCTGCTAATGCATGTGTAACTAATAAAACAAACCCCTATTCTCATGCTGTAGCTTAATACTTGTTTTCATGATTGCAGTATACCTCAAAACTGCACATTAAGGCCTGGTATCTTTTTCAGCATAGATTTCTACTTGTAAGGTTTTATAGTGGATTTGTAATAAAAATACAGACGAGGATTTCTGCACTAATTAAAGCCATTTCAGAAGTGTAAATGTAAGGAGGCTCTGTGCAAGCTAGCATTTGCCTCTTCAGACAGGTGAATTTAGTGCATGTCACATCCTACCATCCCCAGGAAAAACATGTTGTGATTCAGCCATTGAATTTTAAAACCCAGATTCAGCAAATGACCTGGGCATTATTTTTTAATCTACTTTTAAGCCTGGGCTTCAATGTTTTCCTGAACATAAATATAGTTATAGATAAGCTTAAAAATAAACATAAGCTTAAGTACTCGATTGAGCGGGGCTAGATTTCACAAACATGCTGGTGTGGTCAACAGGAGATTGACGATCTGCTGTTGCCCTTCTGATGGTCTGCGAGATGTTCTGTCAGAAACGTAGCTACCAGTTTTCCGTGGGCAGCCTTTGCGGGTTTGTGTGTGCACGTGTTTGTCATCTGAGAGGAAGAAACGGATGTCCTGTTACAAATTATAAATGGACTGGATAATGCCATCTCTGCTTCCGCTTTCTGGCGTGTTTGGTAATGAGCTTCTCTTTAGTTGCACCTATCTCAGCCACATTTTAACGGGGCAGGCTGAAACTCTCCCTGTTGGATGGGGTTTTTTTCAGTTTGGAGTTCTGAGGGTTTGCATTTTTACATAAATGCCTTCCTGCTTCTAAGAAAGGAGAAAAGATAGAAATATAAAAATAATATAAGTATAAAGTATTTATAAATATATAAAAATAAGATTATTATTGTGTTGAGAAACTTCATTGTATCTGTGCTCTGAAGTAGCAAGGTGAAAGTTGAGAGAAGGCTTGCTCTGATCTAAAGAGCGTGCTTTCTCTCCTATGAGAAACTGCCCAAACTTGGCAAAGATAGAAGTTTCTGAAATATCTTTGGTTTATGTGCAGTGAAGAGACTTAAAGGAGTGCAGCAAGTGTAAGTGCGTGAGCATTTGACCTGTACTGGGCATATTCCAGCTCGGGGGTGAGACAGACTTCAACTGTGCTGGAGTGGCAAGAGGCACCGAATCTGAGGCAGGAAGGCTGCACTTCGGTCCTAGTGTTTCCCTGGAGTTTTGGCAGGGAGGAGGAGAAAGCTTATTGTGGCTGACATGAGGGAGAGATGGGTTATGCTGGCTTGGGGATAAATGGAGTAGATGGAGCATGGAGATTGTGGCAGGCATCTGCACTGTGAGTGTGTGTGTGCCTATGTCTGTGGGAAGAGAAGACGAAGTCTCAGGCTGAACAGGAGATATGAAGAAGCTTTGAAATGAGACCAACATAAAATAATAACTTTATCACACACCCCCTACCCCTCCCCACCTTACACCCCCCCCCCCCCCCTCAGATTTTGGACATCTCTATGGATAAAATGGAATTTTGAAAACAATATCAGAGGTTTTTACTAAGGCAGATTCCATTCCCATTTTACAAAAATTCCATAATAATATATGGGGCATGAGGTTTTAAAAGCAGCATTTATCAGAGTAGCAGAAGAAAGGCCCTTTTTAAAGTCTCTCAGCTGTGATGATTCTGCTCCATTAGTAAGACTCTAATGAAGCCAGTGCAGTCTAAAAGTGGGAAGGAAAGTTTGGTTGTGCTTTCTTTTTATGAATATTGCAGAAATATTTGCTCATAAATTGATTTTATTGCTGTCTATTAAAGACAATTTAATTTAATTGAACTTCCTGAGCTTTATGGAAATTTTTCTTTGCCTGTATTGCTCCCTTGACAGAATTATTTTTCACTTTCCTGCTGCCTTTTCTACTCTTGGAAAGATGCAAGACCCTCAAAGCTAAAAACTGTTGCCACAAAGACAGAATTTTTTTGGGGGGGGGGGGGGGGGAGGGTCTGGTCTTAGTGTTTGATCTTAGTTTAGTGTCAGAATACTGTCATCTGGAGTCCTAGTAAAGCATCAAATGTTGTCCCTGCCTTCTGCTTGGACAGCAGTGTGCTCTTGCAGTGATACTTCCCTTTACATTTGCAAAGGCCTTTTGCATATACCAGTAGAGAACGGAGGTTCAAAGCGATGTGCTGTTCTCAGGTGTTGGCTTTAGTGTAGGGTTCTTTTCCTGCGCAGAGTTAGTAACCAGTGACCGTCTTTTTCCATACTATGTACTGGTTCTAGGCTGGACTGGGTCCAGATTTCAGATTTTAGTTGAAAGTTTTTATAAATACTAGATTCTAAAATAGGCTTTTGATACAAAATTTTATTAAAGTCTCTCCAAGCTGACATTTGGCGTGCACTTTTGTCAGCTAACCAGCAACACAGCTACTGCTTATGTTCTTTTTTTTATGAAACTTTTTTTTTTCAGTTGAGTAGATTTTGACAGGAATTGCTGCAGTAAGACCACTGTAGAAATCAAATTAGCTGTTCAAAATTGCAGGAATTTAACCCTAATTTGCATTTTCTGTTTTAGAAGAGATGAGGTCAGGGACCCACTGCTGCAAAACACAGCTGCTGCTTCTACTCGTGTCGGTGGCTTTGCAGAACAGAATAGTTCTGGCTCTCTAAGCACCTGGCACAAGACCACAAAGAGTTTGATGGCACTGCATTTATCAAGGGGGAGAGATTCATTGCTGTTTCTCTCTGTGCCTGCTTGGCAGATTACAAAATAGGAGGGGACTTTGCTGTTGGCACGGGAGAGCTTACAGCTTGTGTGAATGTTATCCTGGATTTTACTCACACTGAAATAGTCCTCTTGTAATCATAAAGGGCATGTTCTTGGAAACAACACTGCTTTTTAATGGCTGCAGTTAGAAATAATGGTTGGGTTTGTAACCTGATTTAACAAAAAACCACCCCCAAAATAAAATAAAAAAACCCAAACTCAACTTTATGAAGAAAATTTAGTATTGGACAAGTATGTTCGCACTAGTTGTGTAGCAAATTTGGATAAACTTTCGTATTTTCTTTTTACAGTGTATTCATACTAGCGTTAATGTAACTTTATACTACAAAAGAGAATTTTGCTGTCTATTCTGGTGATTTATACTGTTAAGACATTTCATTTTTGAAAGCAGATGTTTCCTTTTTGTGGATCTGACTTGCAGGAATTACAGTAAAACAAGATTAAGAAATCAGTACGGAATATGAATGATATAATGAACACTACTACACATCTCCCTACTTTTGCTTTGATTTCTCTTGAATAACTATTTAAATTTCCTTAGTCAAGTGACAATTTCAAAGTGCAACATGAACTGTTAATAAAATTAGATTAATTTTCTTTTAAAGAGGTTTCATGAATCATATGACCTACATTCATAATTTCTGCCAGTTACCTTCCCAATTTTATTATTACTCCTAATTTGCAAATAGTAGCAGCTGGAGAAGTTATCCAAGCGAGGCTGTTGCTCTGATGCCTTTTTTCATGTTCACTGGGAGTTGTGAGGTGGAATTGAATCGAATTTGCAGTCTGTTAAGTCCAGTGTGTTTTCTGAGGTCACAGTCTTGCACACAGGGACATCCCACGCAGTTCTGAGCACTTTATGACTGATAAAGCTTTGTTTTGATGGGAGGGAAGAGAACATAAAAAAGCCATTCTGAGTGGTAACCCAAAGGTCTACCTGTCCCAGTCATCTTTTTTTTTTGCAGTGACCCATAGTGGATGCCTAGGACAGAGGACGACAGTAGGGCAAGCAAAAGTAGTGACTTTCCCCATCTGTACTCCAGCTTTCAATCCCTCTCTGGCTTGAAGGCTTGCTGAATCAGAGGCTCTGCCTTTGTGTTCAAGGCTCTGTCCTTGTGTTCACAGGCTGAGTTGTGCTAGCATGAAACTGACTTCTTTTCTGACAAACAGCTAGCTTTGTGTCAAAGGCATTTTTCAACACATGTGGGTAACAGGTATATTGCCAAAACACCCATCTCTGGAATACTGCTGAACAACTGGGCTCTGGTTAGTTGATACAACAATAAAACTCTCCACATACTGAAGTAGTTGAAACACTTTGCCCTTCTAAATCTATTTAAAAAAAATACAGTGTTTTCCAGGATTATCTGCAGCATTTTTGTTGGTTTTGTTTCTAGTTTCCCTAGATGCCTCTTCTATTACTTCCTCCCCTGTATCAAAAATGGGAAAAACTCAGTCAGCCTGTGTCCTCCATAATATTATTTACATTTCCCTGAAATGGTTTTGATTTATTTTCTTAAAAATTGTTTGGATTTGGAGCTACTTTGAAGTTTCCATATAAAGTTACTAGCTCAGCTTATGTTTTCAAGGCTCTTCAAGAAGCAGTGGCTGAACAATTACAGTTCCAAAATTTGATTCTTGCTCTTTAATATTATCAAAAAGTACAATTATTTTTTTCGTTTGTTTAGCAAAGTGGGATGAACTGCAGTCCAAAGGAGTTTGGGCATTGCTGAGTTGTTTTTTTTTATTTTTTTTCAACTGAAATGTTCATTGTAACTTTTCAAATAAATACCCCAGTCCAAATCACTCAGTTTCCACTAGTTCTGTCAGTCATTTTCCCTAAGTGTAATATTTTAGCCTAATCCTATTATCTAGCTTTGAGTTACTCCAAATTTTATCTTCTTATTTTCCTGTTTCCAAACCAAAATTTTATCTGTAGATTAGCTATTCCCCTTCAGCCTGTGGTTCCTTATGACTCTATTCTGCATAGGGGTATTATTTGTCTTATTTTTTATTATTGTCTTCAACATTTTACCTTTTTCAGCTTAAAAGGTTCCTTCAGTGTTAGCTCTGAGACCTGTTTTATTCTTCTATATGTCTAGCATAAACAAACATTGTTTGCTGTCATTTTTTTGCAAGAAAAGTTCCTTAGTAACAGACACTGTTAAGTTGAATGGGAAAAGAAATTTTGTATGAGTGGGAGAATGTTTTACTGCTGACATAATTTTTTTTAATAATATGGTATTACCCGTTGCATTACACAGCGGACGTGCAAATTGCTTTATTGACTTCTTAGTCTATGTTCAGGTTTTCATTGATGATGTATTAGCATTGCATTAATTTTTCAGCCTTCCTTTCACTTCTCTAAAGTATTATTCCTTGCACCAACAATTTGTTTCCTAGACCTACTAACTATTTTTCTGTAATACATTTTTAAAAATAATTTCATGTATGGCTCTTTGTTGTTGTTCTCTTACTTATTACTATTATCTGATTTCTTACTTTAACTCTTATTATTTAGCATTTATTTAGAGTTTCACAACCACTTCTGCGAAGCCTGTAGTGTTTTTGCTAGCTTCTTGCTCACGGAATTCCAGAATCTCAGGGATTTTTAGTCTGTTACATTGTTATTCACGTATCCAAGTGCATCAAGATCATATATTTCAGCAAAACATATTTCAGAAAGGAGCACTGATCTGTTCCATTTTATGAATCAGGGAAATTTGATAAGTAGCTTAGACACACAGTCTAAATTTAAGCATGTCTATGAGTATCGTTGTGTCAGTGGAACTTAGGCATGTGCTTAAAGTTAAGCATGTATATTTAAGTGTTGCCTTATATTGCTCAGGGTTTTCTGGGCTAGGAGCAAGTTCATGCTAGCAAAACATGCAGCATACTGTTAGCTCAGCCCTTGATAAAATAAGATTTAATGATTCTTGTTTAGATGATATTTATAGTTGAGATAAATGAAGAAACAAAACCACTGACTTGACAGTTTGGCACTTGGTTTTGGTGAGATGAGGGGAATGGTGCATGTTTGAGTGAAATTTAAGGACTGGTCAATGACTAAGTTTAACAGAACTTCATACTTGTTTTTTTCTTAAATAAGATTATAATCTTCTGTGATATAAGAAGCCAAATTAGTCGTAATTTATGTGTGGTACTTCTCCATTTCCTGGAAAGTTTCTGTTCATGAGTATGACACTTCTTTAAAGGTCATATTTTATTTTGTTCTCTTCTGATGCTTTCTTAGGAGTGCTTTTAGGTTTCAATAACTTCTCTAATGCAGAAATTCTGTGTTTGTTCATGTTTTTTACAATATGCTTGTTTCATTTGTATCATGACATATATATGTGTGCGTGCACGTATGCACGATGTTGTAATTGCATCTAATTATATGTGATTGTATTTATGTGTGTGTATATATATGTAAAAATTTTACTCTGAAACTGTGTGTGCTGGGTGCCATAATTCAATTTCTGTGCACCAATAATATGTTTTAAAAGCTATTTTATCTGGAATCACAAATACAAAATTGACTTAGAAATTCATAGTACGTAGTAAAAATAGGATTATTATGAAAATAAGCCAAACTATATGTGTTTATATTCAAATTATGAATGACTGTAAATAAAAAAATATGGAGTATCTGAGGCCCAATGTGATTATAGTATGCTATCTGTGTTGTACATGCCACAAGAAATAATTGTTTATACCTCTATTACTAAAATTAAAAAATAGTATTATACTGTTCTCTCCATGCTTCCAACTCTGTAAACAATATTTTTCTTTTTACTTTTTTTTCCAGCACTTGCTACTAGCAATAAAGTTTATCATGGCGTTTGTGATTCCGGATAAACCAAGAGATATCCAGATAAAACTAGCCAAATTGGAATTTGAATCTCTAGAGGCTCTCAAACAACAGGTAAGAGCAATGGATATGCAGAACACTGAAAAGCCTTGGTGGCCTGAAGGAAGATAAACTAGGGAGATTCTGCTTTTGTTTTAGGTGGATAAATACGTAAATGCCAGTGTTTTGAAATTCCTGTTTACATTGTGTTAAGATTAGCTAGCTAAAGCTGTTCCACCTCTACCCCACAGTTTGTGGTGGCAGAGCTGGGGTGGCTGAGGGAAGTATGGAACAGTCACTGGTAGTACAGTGTACAGCACAGAATATTAAATAGAAAACAGTACTGGTTTACTTCTACACATTGGGCTGTAAACTGTAGCATTTTAGATACTGCTTCATTTTTTGTTAATCCCTCGGTGTTTAAGAAGTGGAGCAGAGAGCTGGAAGTTTTAACAGATTCATCTGTCCTTTCAACCCACAATGTATGTGAGTCAACACTAGGAAAATGGTCTTCCTTTTCAGACAGCTTGAAATTCCTGGTATGGCTAGTCATGTAGCAACTCGTAATATCTGTTGTCCTTGTGTGTGCAAGCATACTTTGTTTATATTGTCACTTTTGAAGGACATTGGGCTCTATGAAACCACGTTTCATCCTGTGGAGGTGTTTGCTGTTGCAACAGTGGGACTTCTTTCATTGCTGAAATACTATCACAAATAAACAGTTAACAGTTAATTTAAATAGAAATTCTAACCAGGCTGAAAAGGTTTGAAATAATTGTGTTGAGAGCTAAGTATGTGTGGGGGAATGGTAATGTTGCCTTATTTTACTGCCCATACCATATTCTCATTTTATTGCATAAATAAGGTATATTTTACAATATACTTAACAAGTGTTCCAAAGCAATTCCAAGAGAATGAGGAACTACACTTTTCTAATGAAAATTTCTGTTTTGACAAATGATTCCATAGCGAGTGAGCTGGAGATCACATGAGATGAAGAATCAAATGGGATTAGCTTCAGTAGAATACAGAGATTCTACAGAGCTGGTTTTGCAATGGCAGCGTTCTTTAGGAATTTCTGACTGTGCCATGCTAGATAGGATTTCTAAGCTAGCTTATATATCAGAAAGAAAACCCACCCAAAACCAAACAGCATGGGGCTAGAGAGTCCAGTTCACCTATTTATTGTTAGCTCAGATGCTTTTCCGCTGCAGTGCATCGTTTTACATGAATATACTCTTTGTGTGCTCCACACACAGATGTGTAACCTCCTCTGTACTGTGTTTTTTGTGTAGAATGGGAAGTTACTTTTTAAAACACCTACCATAGCTGCATGTGACAACATGATCTCTTGATTCTGGACAAACTGAGCCTGTCAACAATACACTACTTTTCTAGTTAAAAACCCACAGTTTTGTGTGATACTAGAACATGGGTATTGAGGTCAGCACTGTCTTCCACAATCAGCCATAACAAACAAAATCCAAATTACAATTGAATCTAAGGCCTGACAGTTTTGTCAGTTTTGTTTTGTTTTGCCTTTCTCTAGTATGTCAGTGTGAAGTTACCAGGAGCTGGTCATGGATTTTATATACTCTTTAGATAATATTAAAAGGAACAGGACTGCATTTCTATTTTATTTGTTCGTTCTCTGTTTTGATTTTGTAGACAGACAAAACTGGGTCATCCACTGAAACCTTAAGCTCAAGTGCATATAGTCACCTTTGGTTATAATGTGCTAACTGGAATATATACAGAGTCTCTTTCGATATGAGTGTGCGTGTCAGCAGTTAGGACTTAATCTCCTATCCTTGCATCTGTGCACTCCCTATGATAATATATGCCTGATTCGCAGTTCTTCAGGGTTGTTTCATTAATTCAGTGGTGAAAAGTTAGTCTGAATTTCAGCAAGAACCAGAAGCCTTGCAGTTCTTACCTAATACTTTCAGGCTTCCTGCAGGATCCAGGAAGAGTTATTGGCTGGTTTTCAGGTACCTCAGTAGGTACTTTAAACATAAGTGTCTACCATCACCTTTTGAGATTTCCTCTGATTGATACTGTGCTATGTATCCCATAGACATGTAGATGTTTGGGATTTTTTTCTGGTGCCTTAGTTCTTTGAGTGAGAAATACCTGCATTTAAAAGTAATTGGCAGTGCAAAAAGATACTGAGGCATTTATTTTTAGAAGCACATTTTCTAGTTCTTCGTTTTGTTACTGAGAGTTGTCATGATAATTTATGCTGTATATCTTACTTTGAAGCAAAAAAGAGCAACAGAATCCCCCAAAACAACTGTTTAAAAAAAAACAGACATAAAATTCTGGGGCAAATGTATTGTGGGATCACATGTTATGGAGAAACTGCTTTACATACTTCAGTGCAAGTATGCATCACATTCCTCTTGATGCTATCCAGACACGCATGCTGTTGTGTTTTACTGTATGAGCTTTTACACTATTGCTGTCTTGGGATGTAGCTATTAGAAGGGTATTAACACTATCAGGCTATAAACCTCTAAGATGCCACAGTAGATTATTAGGCTTCGTATATAGTGCATGGAGAGAAAAATCTCCTAATACAGCTGCTTTGAACAGTTGTATTGATTATGCTTGGGATCCTTAACTTTAGACAGTGTGAGCACCTTTACATTTTCATTAATGCTAAGCTAATTGCTTTTTAACCTGGTGCAGTGGGACTGTAACTATTCTGTGTTCAAATACATTTGAACACTGAATTAGTGTCTATTTGAAAGGGATTTTAGGGAATACAGTGTCTCAGCTCCCCAGTAGAGGTGAATGGTCATCATTAGAGCTTGTTAAAACCTATGTGCTGAAAAATGCCATAATTTAAAAAAATATATTGGAATGACAGTCTTGCTTTGAAGTTCTCATACTTTAAGAACAGTTTTTAGGAAGTTGTGAAATGTCTTTGAAACATTTCTTTGCATGATTTGTGTTAAGACTGTTGAAAGGGAGTGGACTGTTGAATGGATTGTGATAATTTGATCCATTTTGAAAATGCTTTGTTATGATACACTCAAAGTACCATTACAACGTTTGTTCATATAACTCAAGACGAAATACTTGAACCTTTCTGAATCTGAATTGGGGGATGTGCTACATCTGTAGACTCTGCTTCAAATTTCTCTGATGTCCTTCTGTGTAAAGAACGGTAGAGGACGCTGGTTAGACTTGATTTTCGGGAGGGCTGGGGCAGAGAATAAATTAATGTGAACCCTTAAAAGGGGACTAAAGAGAATATGGATCAAGATTTTTGGAAGAGGACGAAGAGCAATTCCATTCACACTCTCTAAAGTGTCAGTTTGTCACCTGGATGGAAGCATGGAGGCTGGGCAACTAGAAATGGGTACTGTCTGCTGCTAGGGTGATGAACTCTTTTCTGGTGAACTTTATGATCCTTCTTTAGGGAAGTAGCTAGCTAGTAAACTGGGATGAGATGCGTGAGGCTCCCCTTGCTTCTTTGCAGTACTCTGATCTGTTGCCTCTATTTCTTGCAAGCTCAGGAGCATGCCATGCTCTTCAGTCTAGTTCCTATGTTAAGGAAGAGACACCAAGTATAGGTGTGCCTGCAAGCAGCAAAGCAACAGTCAGTTAATTCTTCAGTCGTTCAGGAATTACCATAGGCGTAAGTGAGGAGCAATGCTGTAAAACTAGCGTGAGGACACTATCCAGCATTTTCAGGGCAGTGATAGTGAAAGCTACGCCGATAAGCATATTAGCTTCTGGACAGATCAAAGCTTAATGAATAGACAAAAGGCTCTCGTGGTTGGAGATGTGTCAGCAGTCTGGTCTAAGTTCCAGAAACAAAGACAACAACAGATTAAATAGTGTAAGTTTTATTTTGTGGACTAGGTTACAGTCATGTTTTCAGGTATTGTGAGATCTTCCCAGTATTACCTTCTGATTGAGGCAAACATCAAATTTATACCTTCTTTCTGCACTGAAACTAGACAGAGTTTCACCAGGCAAAGCAAATGAGAGACAAATTGGGGGAAAATAATTATTCACACAATTATTTTCTGAGTGTGAAATACAGAGAGTAGCAACTCCAAAAGGATGTATAACTAGTAGCCATTTTTCAAGGAAAAATGAAGTTTTAAATGGTGGGGAATGGCTTATCTTTTCACAAAGTGCGGCTGCCTAGACAGCATCAATATTAGCTCTGAAAACAAAAGCTTGCTGATGTAAAAATGCTTGTGTTTATGGTAGTTTTGCATTAAAAAATCTGAATTACATAAATTGGATAAAGATGTTTTTCCATATAGCATCTCCTTCACTATCTCAGCAGAATAAACATAGCCCTGATAGCAACAATAGAGAATAAATTTTGTCCAAGAGTTTGCTTTTTCAGAGGAACTACAGGGAAAAAACCTGTCCTTAAGCTGGAACAGAAATGCAGATGAGGATTTTTTGTTCTGTGCATCCCTTCAGCGTTCCCTCTGCACCCCCAGCCCTCACCTCCAAGGGGACCTAATCTATAAACATCCAGTCATCCCTGTGCTGTAGCTTCCTTTCTTAGTGTTCTAGCCATTGCTGGCCAGTATCTTTTAATAGAAATGCCTTTTCCTTCTGATAAGTGAAGTCTTTCAATGTTTCTTCCAAAGTGTGTCCATCTCTTGGATATCTGGTATTCATCTGCAAATGTTCCACCAGAAAGAGACTCCTGATAGATAACATGCTTGTAAGCAAAGGGCCTGATCAACTGATTTGACAGTTGTCATCCTTCCTCAACTGCCAGGAAGGAAAAGGGTCAAGCTTATTGAACACCAGCCTTGAAAATATGCCTCCCTGGTATAGTGAGATAAAGCAATGTAGTCATTCAGCCTGGGCCAAGTGGAGAAAGACCTTTTCCTCTTTCATGACGTATGTCCTATGGTGGTTGTACCATCTACACACAATTGCTTAGTGGCAGTGATATAATCTGAATATTAATAAACAATTGCTTCACTTGCTTTAGGGTAAGATCTAGGTGTTTGTAAGTCAGTAGTGCTCCTGCTTAATGATTTCCAGCAGAATAACAAGTTTTCCAAAGCAGCAGTGGGTCTGACATTCACTAGGATTTCTCCAGCAATGTCATCCATTTCCTGAAAACAGGTTTCGTGTCTTAGTTCCCTCTCCAGGAGATCCAAGAAATGGAGAATGCTGTGACTGATCTCTGCATCATCTTCATTGACCAAAAGCTTCTTCAAGACATGATAGTGCATTAATTAGCTTCTTTTTGAAAGGGATAGTAAGACAGTGAGAGAAAGAGCCAGGTGTCTGTTTGCCTAGGTGCAGTCATATGGCAAGTTTAAACTCCTCCTTCCTCCTTCTGCAGGTGTTCTGGCATGTAGAAGTTGCTGTTCTCTGCAGTGAAAACCTGCTTCAAGTAATTTTAGTACTTTAATATTGCAATTCACTGTACTGCACCAGCTCTAATACTTGCAAAGCTTTCTGGTTTCTGACTGCAATGGCTAGACCTTGCCATTTCCCCTAGGAATAGTACCCACTAGCACTAATCACATCCTTTCCAGAAGGAATACACTAAGTTTGAGTGTGCTGGCCCATCTGGGCCCTGTCTTGTTAGAGTGCTTAGCCCTCCAAGAACAGCTTTCTGTAGCTCAGAGCAAAACAGAGATACTGTGAACTTAAGGGTCTTCTGCACTGGGCAGCATTTATACTTCCTCTTCGCACCATTTCAAGCTGTTTTTCTTGCAGAGATTTTTCTATTTACTAACATGGCATAGAATCACAGTATGGTTTGGGTTGGAAGGGACCTTAAAGGTCACCTGGTTCCAACCCCCCTGCCATGGGCAGGGACACCTTCCACCAGACCAGGTTGCTCAAAGGCCCGTCCAGCCTGGCCTTGAACACTGCCAGGGAGGGGGCAGCCACAGCTTCTCTGGGCAACCTGTGCCAGTGTCTCACCACCCTCATGTGGGTGTGATGGTCCAACATAGCTGCTTGAACTGTCAGTGGGCCTCAGAAATGACCCTTATTTTTTGGCAGAAGAAGGAAGAGAATGGGATCTTTTTTTTTTTTTAACCATTTAATATTGGGAGAGCATGAGTCATTAATTCTTAACATCCTGCTTATTTATCTTGCAAAATGGGAACTGAAGACAGATTCTGTGAGGCTGAAACAAACTCAGTGGATTTTTGCCTCGTTTGGTGCTATAATTACCAGAATTAGAGGGCTCAGAAAAGGACTACCTGTAGCTTCAGGACTATCCTCAACACACCGCTGCTAATGAAAACAGAAGCTCATTCGATGCTTGCTGGCAATGCTGAGCAAACACAAGGCTGCAGGCAGACAGGAGGAAAGGCAAATAGCTGAAATGAAAAGATTACATTCAAATAATCAAACATTTGCAAAACAACCTGTAGGAAAGACCAGTGAAACTTGAGCTCAAACTCTGAATTTAGGTAAAAACAGAATGAGATGAAATAAAACACTTGCTTTATGTTTTGACAAAAAAAAAAAAATCCTTAAAAGAGTATTGTTTCTAAATAAAAATATTTTTCACAAAACCTCTTTTTTTTCAGCAAAAACATGTAGCTGCACTTTTTTGGATAGGCTCCACTGGTTAGTGTAATCAGACATAACTCCCAGATGACGTTAAAATAGAACCATTACTAATCATTGTTGTTCGCTGTAGGGTTTTTTCAAGAGTCCGAACGTATTAGTTCAACTTTGCAAAAGCAGTTTTTCCCTAGTGAATAGTCCGAATGCTTTCAGACATGTCGATTTAACATATGCATGTGTTTGGTAGCAAGTAAGATTCATTATATTTTCATAACACAGTTCTTAAGCACAAGAAGACTTCCACCCAGTCATAGGAGATCAGATTGTGTTCAAACATAGTTTTGCGAGTATATTTTAAACATGAATTCCTTTAATGCTGGATCTTTCTTGAGAGTATGTTTCTAAAAGTTACCTTCAATATAAAAATGTTAGCAAAACCGAAAAAAGGTGATCCTTTAAGAAAAGAAGTAAAATCAAGTCCATTAATTTGGGAAGAAGGTTTTTGTATCCTTGTTTGTGACTTTTCAACTGAAGGTGAGATAACACTGAGTCTGCCTGGTTTGCAGATCAGTTAAACTTTTAAATAAGGGACCCTTGAGAGCTAACGGTATAAATATAAACTTTTAAGTAGATACGAGTATGATGGGATGGTAGCTGATACTTTTGCATGCTCTTAATGGGAACAGAAACAAAAGTGCACCAACTTCCCAGCAGGTGTAATTTTCTTTTCCAGCAATACGTTTGTTCTCTGTGACTGTTGCCAAAGGTAAAATTGTCTATCAAGTTCTGTTTCCGTAACAGCTGGGTCTCTCTGGAATGATAACCCATTTTCTCAAATCCTGACCTAGAGCCTGGTGGTGGGATGAACATCAGTCAGTTCAGTTCTCTCTTTTTGCCTGACATTCCAGATCATTGACAAGATATGATCTCAACAAGGAAACCTGGAGTAAGGGGATAGGATAAAAACTAGGTTAAAATTGTTCTGACTGTAAGAATGCTGCAGCTACATCAGGCTTTCATAGTTTCAGAACCCAGAGGGGATCCCAATTATATGTGAACTGGTTTGAATACAAGGAAGAGGCTATTCCACTTCCCATACAAAGGAGAGTAAAGTGCATAGTGAGATTTGATTTTTGGGAGCTCTGGTAACTAGCTTTCAACAGGACATTCATGTGTCTGTAGTAACAGACTTCTAAATAATGGTTGCATCTGTTACTGAGAAGGTGAAGGAGTAGAGTGAGAGGAAAAAATGAAATCTCTTGTCTTGTTAAAATTCCTTCAAAAGAATCCTGAAAGATTACACTTACCATGATTCGATAATGACATTTCTTTATAGAACTGAATAGAACTTGGTGATAAAGTAATATTTGTTGCAAGCAGCTGTGGACTCCTACACACCTGTCACATTTTAAATATCCTTTTCCCTATGCCATGGGAACAATAAGCCTTTAAAGGAAGTGCTAGTTTAATTGAAATAATTATACTTGACTCTGGAAACCTGTCTCTATGAGCAGGAAGACAACAAATAGGATATATCTCAGCTTTTCAGAAATGATGATTTCAGTCAAATTTTATCTGTTTAAATATTACCTGATTAAACCAGCGCACACACACACACACCCCCCACACACCCCCACAGACACACACACCTGCACCCCCCCAGAAAATCTGTCATCCTGTCTACAGGGAGAACTCTTTCTGAGACTAACTGGAGATCGAAAAGCAAGAACGCACAGAATTCCTGAAAAAGAGACAAAAATGTAAAAGTGAGTTCATGTCTGTATGGTGCTAGTGATGACACTTGCCCTATTACTGAGTCTTTGCACATGCTGTACAGCCTGATCATGTGATTCTATAAGAACAAGTATCCAATGTGATACATTGCCTACGCAGCCACTGGTGGTTTATTCATTTTGAACTTGGAAGAAAAATCTCTATACCTACTGGTGCTATCTTGAGTATTCATACTTTTTGTTGTATGAGAAATAGCACTCTGATATGTATCTGCCGTTTCAGTGAGGTGGGTAAGATGCATACCAAGTAGGCAAGTCCTTGCTATGTATATGAATTGATAATTTTTTGTTCTGAAACAAGATGTAATTGCTTGTCTCAGTTACATAAAAAGAAAAACAAGTGGTTTATATGTGTAAATTTTGTTTAAATTTCACAGTGTCCATGAATACTTTAATATGTTACATATACGGCTTAAGCAGCATGTGCTTTTTGTACGTTGGAGTAGTCTTTTTGCAAATATTTTTCAAACATTCCTCATGGAGTGCTTTGTAAAGGTGGTTTCATGGACCATTGATTCTTGGACTTTCAAGTATCTAATTCTGTACCTTCCCCCAGCATCTAAAGAGTTGATACAGTTGAAAATGTATTGAGAGGGGTGATTCTCAAAAGACAAGATAAAAATTAGCACTTATGTTCCTTCTGTATTAATTTCCCTGGTTTTCAGCCTGTGTTGTTGACCTGAACATATAAGTTGGAGGTGCAATATTTTAATGGGTAGGCCACAGCTTTTTTTATAATCACAGATATAAATAAATAAACAAACCAGGCATAAAACTGTGTCACCAGTGTATATACATAGATACAGAACATTTTCACTTAATTCACAAGCAACAGCAAATCCCTCAGTACAGTCAAGAACTGCGTTGCAGAATAAGAGAGAAGACATGCTCTACAGATGTTTTGATCCATCCCCTACTGAATTTAGTCCCAGCACTGTCTTTTCTGATACTGTCTGCTGCAGCTATGGCTTGAGATTCAATCTGATAAAGGGCTCTTTTGTTGCAGAGACCAGTCCCTTGACCATCACAGACTAGACCCTGTCCTGCGTGGCGTGGATCCCTGTCAAACAAGCAGTGACAATTTGTGCCGTTAGCTCTCCAGTTACTGCTCTGCACTAGTAATGTCCATTAGGATTACTTTTTTTTTTTTTCTGTGAACCATTTCAGTGTTAGCTATGAATTATCTTAAATCATTAACTTGATTCTCCTTCATCCTCTCATCTAGTTGTAGTTGAGAATGGGTAGAATTGTTACTCTTTCTTCACCAAAGCTTGATAGAGGAAGACTGCATTGAAGGAGGTTTCAGGGTTTGCATGCTTCTGGCTCTTGCTGTGTCTTACTGGGGACACCTGCCTGGCAGGTGGTGCAAGTGATTGACTCTTAGTCAAAGTACCGTCCCCTAGGAGCCACTGAGGTCCCACAAGCTGAACAACATATGGCAGCCTTTGGGTTTTGGCTTGGGGGTTTTGTGCCAATCATAATTTTCTAGAACAAATTATCAATTCATATTTCATTTACATTCTTGTAATTTATGCATGTTATTTGGCAGCTCAGTTTTGTCCGCTTGCTCTCTTTTGCTGCTTCTCAAAATTTGTGGTAGTTCACGAATTTGAAGGTAGTAAAAATTGTGCTGAGGAAAACCTTCCAAGTGAACAGACGGATGTGAAGCAGCTTGAGCCAAGAAAGGTGGTTTTATTTGTTTTAACTACAATGCATTAGAAGGCTTCTGCAAACTCTATATATGTTCATCTGTGTTAGCTGAAAAGTAATCATGTCTGACATGGGTATCTCTATTGTATCAGAATAGACAGCACCCAATTGTTCATAGATAATTAGCAAATACGTGTTCTGTGTCAACACCCATTTTCTAAGACTTGCTCTGTGCATAATATAAGGAACTTTGCTATGATGTCCTAAATAATTTTGCCCTTTGCCAATATCTGGACTGATACTTAGACTACATTTAAACTTTAAGAGTTTGTGATCTCACAGAATCATAGGCTGGCGTAGGTTGGAAGGGACAGCTAGAAGTCGTCCAGCCCAACATCCACATGTTGAGCTAGTTGGTGTTGCTGAGGCTTCTTGTGTGCTAGGGAAGGTCATATTTTTAAGATAAACGGTTCCTGCAGAGTGATGCTTTGTCAGAGAGGTTTTTGGGGTTTTCTCCTAGTTGCATTGGAAGATTAAAATAAACAAAATTCATTATTTGTTTTCTGGGACACATTGAACTGTTTGTGAAAACAAGCCATGCATGTGTAAAAACAAAAAGCCCCACCTCTGTCACTAGTAGAGATGTAGATACTCTAACTCCAAATTGAATAAACACATGTGGCAGGACAGCACCAGCAAAATTTAGTCTACGTATTTCATAGATATTGTAAGTGAGGAAAGTAATATTTTCACTAATTATTGTGTAACTATTGTGGAGATACATTGTTCAATGATGGGCACTACTTGACTGAAATGAAACTGGTAAATGATGAGGGACCGCAGAAACTTCGATCCCGAACAGAGCATGGCAGGATGCCCAGTGCCTGAGGAAGGAGCAGGAGTGGCCTCTGCATGTGAATGGGAAGGGAGATTGAGTCCCCTTTTCTCCTCGTGCCAGATCAGGAAACAAAAAACTGTGACCCTGTGTTGACTCACTTAGCTAGAAGCAGGCATGGAGTATCAGTCAGAAGGAAGTTTTAACTTGCTTTTCTCTCCATTTTGTGTGTATGCCCCACCAAAGCAACCTGTTAGCTCCCTTAGGAGGGGACTGGTAGCACTTATATTCCCAAAGGAACTTGGTTTTGGCCATTTTAATCCAGTATATAACATCAGGAAATCAGAAAGGACCTGTGATGCCATAGCAAAAATGCAGGAGATGAAGGTGGGGAAATCTGCAGGTATCAAGCTCTGAGTTTTTCTGGCTAATGCACGTTTAAGATGTGTGTGTGGGAAGAAGTCTGTATCTACCATAGATACATTTATAAGCCTGTTGTCCCAGTATCAGCAGTTCTCTTTAATACATGTACAAATTACATTCTTGAGTTATGTGACAGTCTGAATCAGCAGTTTGTAACCTTTGCTGTCATAATATAGGGGAGATTATTTGGTGATAGGAGTCTTATAAGACTTGGTTTAATTAGCTTGTCAAGAAAAGAGTTGAGAGATGCCTTATTATGTATATATGTATTTACTAGTGCGTGGAAGGATAGTGGGAGACTTTTTAACCTTCTTGATAAATGTGTAATGTGGCCCAGTGGCTAAAATTAGACGTTGCATAAAGGAAGCACAATTTTGTGGCTGTGAAAACAGATGAATGTTGATCCAGGTTAGAAGTGGAGTGCATCAGGGACAAAACAAACTTTTATCAAAGATGGTATGCCATCTCTACTAGCTGCCACAACAGATGTCTGGGAAAGAGCAGGAAAGCACAGCAACTAGGTGTTGTGCTTCCTCCCAAAACTTTTCTATTTTCCAGTCATTTTTTAGCTCTGATTTTTCTAAGCCAGTTGCAGTTTCTTTGTGTTTAGTAATCTTCAGTGATTTTTTTTTTTTTTTTTTTTTTTTTATTCCATGGTGGTGTTGTCTCCCTTTGAACCATTTTTAGCTTTAGGGTCCATGGTGTCCTTCGGCAAGAAGTGCTACAGCTCATTATTTTTGGTGCTAAGGACATGGATTAATTATTTGCAGACATCTTAATATATTCTAATCAGGTTTGGTGGAAAAATTCTTTAGCTTTTACATATGAGAGGAGGTGTTTGGCTGAATTATCATGGAGGTCCTTTTGGCTTCTGGAATCTCTGAATTTGACTTTCCATAATTCTATTTTACGGGCTTTGTGGAAAACGTGACAGCCTGATTTGCTTTTAGCTTGTAATGATGCTTGCAAATTTTCTTTAAGTCAATTAGTGTAATCAAATCATGTGCTTCAGGGCTTTAGCTAACTCCTTTTTTCCTCTGTTTGTGTATAGATGGCCAAGTAACGTGAATCAGTGCAGAGCGTCCTCTTTCTTGGAGGCCAGGTTAACATGTTGCTAACACAGTGAAAGCCAAGCTGATTACCAAACTTGGGAAAATTAAAATTGGCCAGGTTCTTGTATTTTCTGGTCTTCCACTGTGGTATGGTACGTGAATCAACTTACCTCATCTGTTCCTTGCCGCTGTAGGGGGGTTATTAGGTGCTGAGTGTACTTTCTTGTCCTTTTCTCATGGAAAATTATTTAATCTGCCAAAACCTGAAAAGTCTGAGAACTGTCAGTTTGGTAGTTGTCATTAGGTGAGGTATGCAGGAGTTGGTGGTGGCTGATCTCGTGGCCTGTTGTGTTTTTGAAGTATGCCGAGCAGTTATATTGCAACATAGCAAGTGATTTTTAGTTTCTTAAAATAGCTAAGGTCATTTCTATGACTTGGGACTGGGAAACTTAAAAGTTCGTCTTCCAAACTCTGTTAGCTTCATAGAAGAAATTAAAAATTGCGTTGATGAGGAATGGGTTTATATTGTTTAATATGTTTAGTTATTTTCATGTGTGACATGAAATTGTATTATGCATCTAAAATTTTAATTTAATTATAAATTTAAAGCAGTTACTCCATTAGTAATTAGCTATGTCAGCTTTCTTATCAGAGGCATTTGTGTGTAGAAGAGTCAAGCATTTGTTTCATGACAGGAGCACTCAGAAATACTATGAGACTGAATCTTTCTGCAGTTTGGGATCTCTTGTGTTTCAAGAGGGGCATTTTGCTTAGGGAATTCTCGGCAGCACTCCATAATGCATAGAAAGGTTTCTGCAGCGTGTGCTTTCTGCCTAACAGTTGAGTTGCATCTTTCCTTTGTAGATACTGTATGGCTTTATTTTTTTAAAGGCATTTTTATAGTCACAGTAAGCAATTTTTTAAAAGTTCAGTTGAATATAGGCAGCTGTTTTCCCTGGAGTAGATGTGTTTAAAAGTTACTGTATTTCTACTCATGTATTGTGTGCATAATGTTTTCTAGCAAACATTAATCATACCAGGTAGCTTTGAGGGCAGAACTGTTGCACTAAGATAAACATTTGAGAGTCTGCTTTAATGCCCAAAGCCTCTTAGCTTTTTTAGGTCAAATTATGTTGTATCCTCTGACTGTTTCTAGGCATGCTACACCTAAATGCTACTTTTAAAATTCAGATTCTGTGTTGTATTTTTGTTGACAAGGTTAAAGAGAGGATATCTCACAATTAAGGTCCCAACCTCAGTGGCAAGAGCAAGGTAGTGGTTCTACTTTCTCACAACTGGCACTTAAGAAAAATGCTAGTTGTATTATACTTAAAATGTGCTATGTTTTTTGTATTCTTCCACTGTCAGTATAATAATACTGGTGCAAAATGGGGATGTTCTTTTACAACAGTGTGCTAGGAGTTAAAATTTTTGTTGACCAGAATGTATGAGTTCAAGTAATTTACACTTTTAGTTTTCTGAAAGGCTTTATTTTACAAATACTGTTTTCTGCAAGCTATAAATAATTATAAGCAAACATCGTTTAAAAAAAAAAAAAAGGCATTATGTACTGTGTAACTATCCTAGAAAAGACAAATAGAACTAATTTTCTAAGAGCAAAATGCTTTGGCTTTTGCATTGATATCAGCTGAGAAAATGAACTCAATTGATCAGTATTGTTTTTTACAACGTATCTTCAGAAGTTGTAGCTTTGTGAAGTAGATGAGTACTGCACAAAGATTTCCTTTGCCTTCCTCCTCAGTGAAATCTCTCAGCTAATATTTGCCATCCACTCAGCTATAGATTGGGTTATTGAGGACTGAGAAGAAACATTTGTAAAAACATGGGTTTCTCCTGCTCTGAAGCAGTGGCTGTAGCGTGTGCACAATGTGATTTTTCTAAAGTTAGGTTTACTGGCAGGGGATGTATGTGAAAATGTCCCAAAACCAGAGACCTCATCTGTTTCTGCTGGTAGCTAGCGTGATGCCATTAGTGTCTGTGATCTTGGGAGCTCAGGGGGCGGGGGGAGGGGGGGAAGGGGAGGGAGGATTGTTAGTAGTTTTTTAAAATACAGCCTTAAAAGCTGGATAGTGAGAGAGTTAGAGAAGAGCTGTCGGATAGTCAAATATCTGGGAGATGGTTCGGCTGTCACAGTGTATGACAGTTACGTAAGGTGTATAAGCACATTATGTAAGTACTGCCGGGTGCTCCAGGTCACCGGCGGCTCTTCCAAAACTAACCACTATCTGCTTGAAACCAGCCCAGAAACATAGGCAGCACACTTGGAAAATGGGCATCTATGTTATTTCTACAGCAGTGGCAGCATGTTTGCATGATACACACATATGAGTATAGTCAAAAGTAATACAGTGATTTGTAAGAAGAACAAAACCAAATGTTCATAGGAAAAGTTTTATTTTGACTAATGAGTATCGTTTTAAAAGAGCAAATCACACACAAAAACTTATATTGCAGTGGAGTATGTTTCAATACTGTGAAATGGTGGGGAGTTTTTAGGCCCAACATGAAGGACCTGCTGCTTATATACAATCTGAATAGGCATTTCTTTGCATTTGGTAAAGAGGATTGCAGCTCAGCTTTTGCTAGTTTTTTTGATATTGCTAGTAAAACGTTCTGTAGATTTAACTGCAGTTCTCCTGCAAATAGAAGCATGGCTATTTCTCTGGGTGGGGGAAGAAAGGTGGGGGAAAATCTGCTGAAGCCTCTCTAACCCATCACAGTTTAAGATCAGGACTGAAAGGTGTATGATGATGATACTTTTGCACCCTCTGAGGCACATTTTAATGGTAGCAGTAAGAGCTCAACTCTTCTTGGTTTTGTCAGATAGCTGCAGCACCTTCTTGGCAGTGTGCTAGATTTAGTTTATATTGCAGGTTAAATGGTTGAAATCACTGTATTTAGTAACTGTAACAGATAACAGATGAGAGGTCTACAAGATGTTCTCCTTAAGTTATTGGAAGGATTAAATTCCACTTTGTGAGGAGTACTCTTTTTTTTTTTTTTCAGCCTCAAACTCACTCAGAGGTGTGGCAGAAGGCAGACTACCTTTATACAGATGCCATGGGGTGTTTGCAAGGACCTTGTTTTCATCTAGATGTTCTGGAACACAGATGATACGTCCTTTCCATGGGTTCCAGAGGCCAAATGCTGACAGAGCACTATGATGGTCACTGTCCAAACAAACCAGGAGCAGTATCAGTTCCACTCTGTCCAGAAACACACTTTGCTTTGGACTTGGGATGTTCGCCATTGAGCTGAAGTCTCTGTACCTGTCAGACATCTAACTAAACTTGAACACATTTTTATTAGAGACATCTCTTGGATGTTTCATTCTGTAATCACAGTAGTCTTGAAAATCGTAAGAAAAAAGGGTATGCCTAAGGCTCCATTACCATGATGCAGATTGTGCTAGTACTCTGCTAATATGTAAGCCCAGCTGATAGCCCAGTTGCCTCTTCTGCCTGATACTGCTTCACAGAACTGCAGTTGGCATCTGCATTCACATCCAGCATTGCTGCATCTGGTGTGTTATGGTAGGGTTAATGTGCTTCATTGCCAGAGTGAGGGGCAGTTCAGCTGTAGGTCAGAACCTTCTTCATGAAACAAAGAACAAGATTTTGTGTAGACTGACTTGCTAAGTGAAATGAGGGAAATTCTATCTGTTGGCAGTCTAATGTTAATCAGTAACCTGCAAAAAGCTTTCTGCTATTTCATTCTGTTGGCCTGTCCTAGAGGAATCACAGCTTTTTGCTGACTCTATGAAGAAACAGTTGGCAGAAATTGCTGCAGCCTGTTTTCCTACTTCAGTGCCATAAAACATACTTTGTCACCTCACAGTTGCTGGGATCTCATTGTCTAGTCTGTGAGCAACTGCTTTTTGCTTTGGTAGTGCAAACTGAGTTTTGTGTCTTTTCCTTGAGGAAAATCTCTGTTCTGATTTTCCCCATCTAGGAAGATTGCCCCGTGAAGCCATCCCTCGGTCCCTTTCTGTTTAAGTGGAACATTTCACACACACATCCTGTCCACATGGTAACTCGTTGCTGGTCACTGGCAGTGAGATCTCTGTGGACAGTGTTTTAAAGAATAATTATTTACGTGTTGTAAGTAATAGTTGTTCTTCAGGATGTATAGCCTATGTTCATCATGCTGCACTCGTAATTCTTTGCCTCAACAGAGTTTTGTATCTTAATGATTCCTTATTGATACAGAAATGGGGAAATTGTTCCTTCTCCGGTTGGGACTTCAGGACAACCAGACCACAATGATTGCGGTTGTCAGGTATATCACCAGGAAAATCCATACAACAATGTAACTTAAAGAACCACTTAATGTAAAATAATGTTTTTTAACACTCAGTTTGTAGCTAAACAAGGGTCAAATGAGTTCACTCAGTGTTTTAGTTTTGTACCTCAGTCTGCAGCCAAACTGTTACCTTTATCTGACAAAACAAGTCCCTGGCTATGAAATAGATGTGGTTTGTGGGGATTGTTTAGTACAAAAACGGTCTCCTCCTCTTCCTGCCGTGTTCTCTCAAATTTTGTACCTGCTTTTCTTCTTATTCTGTCCATTGTGCTTTGTTCTGAAAGGGTTTTTGTCTTTATTCATTTCAGTATGTAGACTCTTCTAATCTTTTCGGTTTTGCAGTTCTTTGTTTTACTTATCTTAATGTTTATAACCTCCATGGGAGGGATGTTGTTAGGCTGTCATGCAACGGGTTTCATGAGCCTGATTTAATAAATGTACTCTTTGCCTTGTTGCAGTTCACCCTGAACTTTAACCAGTTGTTAGGCATTTTAAAGTCCCTGTACAGTAAGTATTTTGAAAACATCCATTTATTTGCCACTATGAGTGTTCCACAGCTCTACACACAATGACAATGGAATTAATCCAGGAAAAAAGAGCTGAAAAAAGTTATTTAAGTACCCGTGCCAGCCTTGCTCCACTAAGCAGTTTGTTTACATTGATTTTATTAGGACACAAACAAAGAACTAAAGAAGGAGAGAATCTATTCTGAAGTGTGCTGTTCACTCATCATAATATTCAGTATTTGAACAGAATCTCCCAGCCTCTCAAGTAGATTAAATTGAGTTTAATTTACCCTCATTATACACACATTTTGGTTATAACACTCAAAATACTCAGTTCTCAAAGGCCTTCATTTCCATGAGAACAGAATGTGCTGGTATGGAAAGAAAGCCTGGTGCAAACAAAATTGAATGCTGAAACCTTGAAAGCTGAGGGAGGTGGAGGAATGACAGGAAAGGTAGTTGCACATGGCACACTCATAAGATGCTCCTTCATTTGATTTTTCATTTTGCATTGATACCAAAATTAATTTCATTGTCTTCATGGTAGAAAAGATGAGCTATTCCTGACTTCATCGTGTTGAAATGTACATTAACTGCGAATTCTCTCATTTCTATTTGAAGTACATCTTTATTTTCCTAATACCCTAACTCCTGTGCATGCATACACAGCCTTACACACCTGCATGTGCATACGGGTCTGAACATAACCATATGTCCTTATCTTTTGGTAAATACTGAATCAGCTTGTCAGTGACAGTTTTGATAGTAGTTATGATACTGAATCATTCTGTAGCTGCTTTTTACTTACTATTTCAGGGTTTAAAAAAAAATATTAATTACTTCCCTCTCAGTATATGTGCAGCTTACAGCCTTGGTACAGTATGCTTATGTGGAAGTATAATTTTATCTGTATGAGTGGTTTCTTCACTTGTAAAATAACTTTCACTTTCATGTGTTTTTTTGAGGTAGAATTTCTGCAGTTTGATTAGAAAGGTTAGGCTGGTTGTGAGAAATTTTTAGATATATTAAGCCCTGGAATATTGGAGGAGCGTCTGGTTTAAATTTCACCAACTGGGAATAAAGAATGCAGATTTAAGAAGGTCAAGCCAGTGATTCTTTTACAGCTGAGTGGAAACCTCAGTTTCTGCAGGCTGGATTAATGAATGAATGCTCTGTGGTTATGCTTTGTAACCACTCAAGTAAAAAAAGAAAAGATTACCGCAACATTGTGAATCCATAAGCAATGTGAGATAATATAATGTTATTTTTCAAACATGGCTCAATTAAAATCAGAAAAGCATCATTGCACAAATGCAACGCGCTTGACATTTATATTGCTTTGAGAAGATGCACGCTGATGGATAAACTTTGTGCATCTTTATACGCTCAAGATGTTAGCTACTTTGGCTGTTGAACAACGGACTACATTTCTGTACTGCCCAAGGACAATCCTAATGCCTGGTACATACACATGTACAGATACTTGCTGTACACCTTAGCTCATTGACGTCAGTGGATAGGTATAGAAGTTAAGGAGCCCTGTGCATGTGAGGAAGAAAAAAATATTTTAACAGCATGAAACTCCTGTAACTTATTGGAAGTACTTGTATAGTACAGCATTTTGCTATCATGGCTGATACAGTTAAAAGTAAAATATCTGCACTGATTATTATATAGACATACAGTGAGAATTCGCTTTAGATATGTGAGTCTCCCTTGTTCCTTGAGAAAAAGCAGAAGAAGAGGTTCCTCTGGAAGGTGATTCGGAACAGGAACCTAACTTTGAGTTATGAGCAATCTGTGAAGGAACCTACCCCTCTCTGTTAACTGTGCGCGGAGTATCTCGGGACAGGTCTCCCTTAGGGTAAAGCGTGAATATCTTCATGGATAGACACCAGGTAAGAACTTAATCCGTAATGTAAATCCTGCTTGAGAATGCAAGCACTTATATTTTGACCAAGGGTCAGTTAGATACCTCACAATTTACTTGAGGGTGAATAATGGGACCTATGGACACAAGGCTGAATTAGAGCTTCAGAAAATGTGAGCATCATCTCTATCAAAGATCCTGCTTGTTAGTGTCTGTTCGTGCCTTTTATTAAGCTTTATTTAAACAATATGACTTGACTGAAGTAGATGAATGGAGTGTCTCTTTAAGTGGTAGTCCTCATTTTTACAAATACTTTGTCTAAACATAGATACATATAAAAAAAATCTATGCGTGAAAATAGAGCATAGGGTATTTTTGTTTGTTATCTTGCTTATTTTTTTATAAATATTGTAGATCAGTTTAAAGAACACTAGGACCAAAATTATTTGTATCCCCTTGTTTGTTTGTGCCTAAAGGTCTTTTCACTTTTGTTTCCTCCGTTATCATAGTCACCCTTTTTACAGAGGGGAAGTATACAATTGAGTTTCCTGCAGAGTATTACTACTGATGTAGTTCACCAAGGGCAGTGGGAGAAAAAAAAAGAGGTACACTGTTGTCAGAGAACAGCATTGCAAACAGTTTCTGTTCTGCTCTTAAGAACTTTTGCACCTGCGCCAGGTATAAAATTAGGAATTGGAAATTTGACTTCAAATTGACTGAATCCCTGGAAATGAACACACTAGAGAGCAGTCTTTGTTTCCAAGGCAACAATCAGCCGTGTTCCTAAGGACTCAAAAGGTGTTTAAATGACAAGTCTTCAGAGAACATCTTACTAAATTTAAATTTTACATTCATTCAGAATATCTGGAACTACAAAACTTTCATATATGGGGTACGGCTCTCAGCACATCTTCACTCAGTCATGAGAAAAACTCAATCCTACAAAATATATTCCCTTTCTAACACCACATTCTAAATATGTTACAGTTCATTCTGCGTTTCCAGTTTCTCAGTGTGACTGTTACAGGAGACAAGTAGTGATATCTGTAGCTAAGACTATCTAGTACTTTCTCTTACATTAAACTACAATATTAGAACGATAGCAAAAATTAGGCTCTGGAGGACATGGTATTTTGGCAGATCTAATCACAGTTAGATTTAATGTAGAGCTCTTAGCCCCCCAGGAAGACATGATCATGATGGCTCATTAATGCCTGATCATGGTTTTATGAAATGCTCTTTATCCATCAAAAATTATTTTTTTCAGGATATTTTTTATGGATGCTCATGAAGAGCTTTTCCATAATTGTGTGGCAACATGAAAGAACAAACAATGATTTTGCATGCTAGCAAGGAAACAATGATGGCATTTCTTTAGCAAAGCTATGGGAAGAGTTAGCTCTCCATGTCAGAGTGGAGCAAGTGGATGAGGAATAGGTTATAAAGCTTGTGAAAGCCAGAAGTAGTTGGTTTCATGCAAAGGAGCAGTAGGCTGAAGAGAATGATAATAAAGTCAAAGGGAAAAATTAGAAAGATTATTTTAACAGTGACATTTATGACTTTTTTTTTTTTTTTTTTTTAAATGGAAGAGAGAGAAGGATGAGTGCAGGCATAAAAACTCAGAGATTCAGCTGACATGGAGACAGGAATTTGGTGTTGGGACAGGTTTCACATTTGTGAATGATTCTTTGTTCTCTAGTTACATGTTTTATTTCATGAATGTGGAGATTAAAATTCTTAACGCATTTTGGAGACTTGTCTAGCTTGTTTGTGAAGAGTAGATTTTGAAAATAATGATCTTGAGGCAGTGCTATCAGGGAGAAGCGATTTAGTGAATAATGGAAGTACATCTGCAAATCCTTGGAGACAGAATTCTCAAATTACAGTTTGTAATTCCATGGAAATATATTAACTCGAAATTGTAACCTGTTTAATTCTCTATATGGAAGAGATTGGTTTGTTTTGGAGGTCTGTTAATCAGCAGATATACTTCTCTTAAGAGCTATAATTATAATGGTTTTGAAAGCCTCATTTGTTTTCTAAAATACAGGTATTAAAACCTGTGTAGCTTTCTTGTTGTATCTAAATGGGGAAATGTACAAGTCTGCTTCACTTAATTACTTTTTACAAGAGTCAAGAAGCCCAAAAATCTTCAGCTGGAATAATCAGCCCAACTCCATTAGATTCAAGAGCCTCCCACTCTCAAGACATTTAGCTCAAAGGGGTTTTTTCAGTGATGGTTTGATGCTTAAAATGCCTAATGTTTTGAAAGACCTTCTCAAACTTAAAACAGCATTAATTATCAATACCAAAATGGGGACTGAAGGTTTGTTAATGGTATGATTGTAAAGCGGGACCAAAGTGAGAAGTAGTAAATTGAAGGGAACCTGCCAAAGCCCAGTTTTGCTCCTTGTGCTCTGGACCGTTATTCAAGTTTGTGTTGCAGTTTTTATTCCCCCCAATATTCCTACCTCTGTGATAAGTTAAGATGATATTCAGTGAGTGAGGTTGCTTTGCCTAAATTTATTTTTTATTTTCACTGTTTAGTGGCAAGGTGGATATTTTCTTCTCTGCTTAGAACCTAACTGCTGTTCCTTGATTTACATTATTTTTCAGGATACACTGTTCCTCCATACGCAGTATAGAGCATGATCTGTACATAAGCAGTGTAAATTCAGAATTGTCTAATTTGCAAATAAAAGGTAGTTCTACATAAGTCTTGGATCTTCAAAACTGTACTTGCACTCACTACTTTTTGTTTTTCTGTTGCCTGCTTTGTGTTCTAGGTTGTGAAGAGGGTGGGCATTTTGCAGAAATAATGTATGGTGATGTCATTAAAAGCCAAAGTAGTGTTTTAAGTGTCTTAACTTCTACTGTCTGGCACTGCAAATTATATGTGGCCTTTAGAAATTTTTGAAAAGTTCACCTTTTGTTCATTTCAGTTGCCAAATAAAAACCTGAATCAATGCTATTTATAATCTTTAACTTGAAGTAACTTTTATCGGAGTGGCTAAGACTAATTTTTAGGTGTACATCCTGCATAACAGTCTGTGCAATGCAGGTGTTACTCATAACTGCAAAAACTGGAAGGCTGTTCACTTAATACAGCAAGTGAAGGACTGTCTGGAATGTTGCTAGACTGTGCAGAAGAACTTGCAGTGCTCTCAGAAGAGGCAACACATGTTACTGCTTTCCTAAGACTAGCTGACTAGCTCCTTTATGCTGTAACCGTTTGTAAATGTGTTTACACTATAAACCTTGTCTTTCTTACAAGTTTCTACTGTTTTGTATGTTGTACAGTATAGTATGATTATTTGCGGTATAAGGAAATCAGTAAACAAAATACTCAATTACTTTCATCCTGGGAGGTAAGATTCCATAGTAATTTAGATTCTGATGAACCAGCTAGACATTTAATATACTCTTCTAAAGTATTTTCTATAAGACACTTGTCATCATTGAGCTGTCTGGTGCTCATCAGATGCTGCGTTTGAAAAAAGTGGTTTGATACATAGAAGTAGGAAGATGCATAATTATTTATTGAGGTATGTCATCACTTGAATTTACTGTAAATTCAAAATTGCATGAAATGAGTAAAAAAGACTGTAATGCTCACTTATGTGGCAGTGCTGTCTGTTTATATATTGTATTGTAAATTTTTTTGTAGCTTTTATGCTTTTAAGTGTTTCAGAAATTTCAAAGTTGTATAGTAGAAAGGTTTACAGTAGCTTCTAAATATAAATAAGCTTAAAAATAAATCCTACAAAACGGCAACGATCCATTTAATAAAATACCCATTTTTGTAAACGCCCTGAAAGGAGTGGGTGAAAACAGTGTGACACATCATGTGGGCTTAATCTGTTTCGTGAAAGCTCTAGTTCAATATAGATAATGTGCAATCTGTTCTAAACATCCAGTTGTACAATAAGGGTAATTTGTGGGAGACAGTTATGGATCTCAAGAGCCCTTTCATCATTCGGAGTATTGAATTAATCTCCTCCTAAATGCTCATTCAGAAAGTGCCAGAAGACTGCTGTGTTTGGTTGCCATGGCAGATATGATTCTCCTGGCTCCTTGGAGAGCTAGATTTCTATAAACTGTGAGTGTTTTCAAGTTTATCAAAGCAGTAAGCTGTAGTTACTCTGATTTTTGTTGTTGTTGACAGTTTCCTTCTGTCATATACTTGCATTAATTTTATTCTTTTAGAAATGTTCTAAAACTTCTTTACCTGCTTGCTCTCTCAAATGGAATAATAACTTTCATTTAGAGACAAAAAAGGGTGGAAAAGGTATTTTGCATACAGAGTCTTACAGTCTTTTTTAGATAAAAATAAAAATAAATCAGAAAATTCAGTACCTGTATGCTGAGAGACTAGTGAAAGTGGCAGAACTCTGATAAATGCAGGTTGTAAGCAAGGAAGGGAATGAAAATACTTTTCTCAAGCCTGTACAGGGGTAGATACCATGAAGGAGATTGGACTGATTTATACAAAAAAGTTTTCCGTTTTCATGGAGTTGTCAGAAGCGTTTTGTCAATGTGCAAATTTACCATTTACCTGCTTCCAAGTTGTTTTTAGTCTAGCGTGAGGGGACAGGGTATATATAAATTCTTCGGGTACTGGATAAGCAAAAAAAAGTATTCATGCTCTGCTTCGTTATGAATATGCACCCACAGTGTGAAACTGTGTGAGGACAGCATGTGTTAGTCTTCCTGGAAGGTGCCGTTTGGTGTGTGTACAAAATGTGAAAATATTAAGAACAAACCAGAAAGGGAGGCAGATATTTAGACAATTGAGAAACTCAGGAGTAGGATGATATATCATAAAGCACTTGAAATGGATGCATAAAATACATTCATTACCATTACATTTTCTTTTTAAATCAGATTTGTTTCTAGCACAAGATTGGGGAAAATGCCATTCTGGACAGAACCTATATGTAGTTCAGACTGCCAGGAAATCTGTCGTAGACCATCTCATTGAAACAAAAGCTGAACTATGAAATGATTGAGTTGTGAAGTGATTAAACAGAGAAAAATAAATATAAGAAGGTTAGTTGCACTAATATGGAGGGTTTTTTTTCAATATGTAAGCAAAATAGGGCATGAAGTGGAGCAAATGAGGCCTAATGTGTTCATGAAGGCTGTGTTGGTTTAACTTGTCTGCAACAGTCTACATATGAGCATTGTCTGTTCTTTCTCTCCTCCTGTGGTGTATCATAAACACAGCATTTCTGCTGCATTTGAAGCCTCATAAACTTCTATAGAAAAGCAGCAAGACTTGACATTTGGGAAATGCAAGAGGTTTTGTGTTCAAAGAAAGGTGGTTAGGGTCAAAGAGCATGTCAGTCTTTAATTAGTATGCAGCACCCTTTTCAGTTAGCATGGGGAATGTTTTAGATTGTTATTGCCTAGTGTATAGCTAATTCTTTACACACTGTACTGTAAAAACTGCAAGAAAAACCTGCCAAGCTGAAAGTAACCATTTTTTATTATTCATATGAGGCTGGGATGTTGTATGTTTAATAGAATATAAAGTACTAAATTGTATTCTGAGGTAATTTAGAAAGTAGACAACAGTGGAGTGCCCTTAACCACCTTTTCCTGAAATAAGTATTAAACTGAAGTATCTGACATACATATTTTTGTCGACCCAATATAATATTCTGCTAGGAACTTTTTGAAGTCGCGAGGCATATACTGTAGCTTTCTATAGACAGGCATATATACATCATTGCACATGTATCAGACTTGGTTATTTCTGTGTTACAGAAGCAATATTATGTTGCTGCTCTGTGTTTATTTAATAAGAGACTGAAGTCTGTAATATTCAGATGGAATTTTCATAAAAACCAAATTCATTTACGTACATGGAAAGCATCATACCCTTCTATAAATAGCAGTATACTTAAACAAAAGAATAAGTTTTCCTGTATGTACTCTCAGCATTGGTTCTCTCTGATGTGCAGTTATGTGAATTACAAGTAACATGGCATGTGGTGATAGGTAGCTCATGTGCAAGAGGGAGCACTGTTTAGAGCAGGTCTTTTGTGTGATAATGTCTTTTTGCTTCTGAGATGCAGGCTGTCAGGAGCTTTCAATGGTGCTGTTAGGCTCTGCATACCAAAGCATGCTTTTTAAGATGCCAGCTCATATAAAACGGATTAGAGAAGCCAGGAGGAAAATATCTGGCAAAAGAACTAAATTCAGACTGATACTTTTTAAAGCTTTATTGTATTTTAAAGTAAAATAAATGAAAATTAAATGGAAAAGCAGGACTAGAAACAAATAGAATATTTTATAAGTTAAAGTACTAGAGTACTCTTTTTCTGTTTTTTTTTTTTTCTTTTCTGTTGACAGCAAGTAAAACTTCAGAAATCATTTCAGAGCATTAGGCTCCTCTGTAGTTTGCAAGGTTATTCACCCAGTAATAAGTGCAATGTGCACTGTTTATGGCTGTATATCCTGTGAAATGGATTGAAAAGAGAAAGATTTGCTTTCGTAAGAAGCATTTGGAGAACCTAAAATTCAGTAGTTTAGTTGCCCTGTTTGTTTGGTTTATTTATTTCTCATTTACAGGCTCTGCTGCTTTTTTTTTTTTTTGAGATTACTTTAGTTCTTGAGTTTTGTTAGGGCTGTATAGCCGATCTATGATTTTTTGTCTGATACCCTTCTTTTTGTAGGAGAATCTGTATCTTCTTCCTCAGATGATGATAATATCGTTCATATTAGAGCATATTCTTTTTCTTCCTATTGCCTCAGTTTTTGTTTCACATGGAAGATCTCCTTGCCATGTGTATGGAGAAACAAGCAGTACATGGTATGTTATTTTTGCAGGGGTGTTGTCTTTGGCCTAGCCATCACTACCTTGTTATCTTGGAGCAAGGCTGTCCAGAGCAATGTATACTGCAAGAGTACACATCTTAATTGAAGTCTGCCGCAATTCTATTTCCTCTCCTTGTCCCTCAGACCAGAGGAGGAAACACTCAAAACATGTCCTGTTTGGGCAGTTCTCAGCCTGTCAGAAACTGAAAGTTTGGTAGAGTATTGCCTTATTCTGGAAGGCGAGTGCAAGCTAGAAAGGAACATCTTCCACGTAAAAGTCTAGGATGAATCAATGGGACAGTTGAGCAGAAAGATGGAGAGATGCGGAGAGTAATTATCTCTATTTAGAAAGGGGGGTGGGTGGGGGGGAGAGGAACCCCCCCCACACCCCAAAACCCCAGGGAAAAGCAACAAAGATATTCAAGATCACAAAGCAAGAGGTTTTTCTTGTCAAAGATGAAAACCAAGTTTTGATACTAGAGCAAGTGCTTTCTTCAGAGATTTTACATAAGATTTTACATAAGGACAGAGGCCGATTACATTGGATACCCAGGTAAACGGAGATAATACTAGGCAAAAAATGTGGTGGTATTTTGAACGATATGCTCAAATGGCGTCCAGATTGGTTGATCAAACTTTCAGGTATGTGACCAATCATAGTTCTTTCAAACACATGTTAGGAGGAGTTTAAATTTCAATGCAATGAAAATCTTTTGAAGGTTTAACAGACATGTGCCTGCATGCTAACTCCATATCCCTTGATAGGAAAGAAATAGGAAAAAGTTTCAGGATTTTAAGAGTCCTCATAACTATTTTGGTAATTCTCATGTAGGAGATGGTACGTCTGCCAGAATGGCTCACTAAACCCAGGTTTTTAAGATTCAAGTCAAACACTGAGACAAAAGAACTGTGTGTGGTAGGTAACTATTTATATTGCAGTGTTTATATAGTTGTAGCACTTAAAGGGCTTACACACATTAGGACTTCTGTTGCCTTAGCTCTGTATAAAAATGCACAAGTGTTAAGTTCTTGCCTCAGAGGTCTTTTTGGATGTCTGCACTACATATACAGGTCACCTTCTGCTTGGCCGTGCAGGTTCCAAAATCTCTGTACAATTCTGCCTGTGAACTGCTTTTGGTCACCTAGGAAGAAAAAAGATGACTTGAAAAAGCTTGGGCAGTAACACAGCCCTAGATGTTTAAGGACAATTGGCCAACAGCAGGGCTGCCTGAAACAAAACAGGGGGTGCTGGTAATTTGTTGAAGAGCAGCTCTGTGTTGGTGCCCTCTTTGCTTGAAAAGTTTTAAATAAATTGCAAAACTAAGGAAGTCTGTTTCACTGAAGGGATGGATTTCCTATCAGCATCATCTTAAGCTGATAGATTTTTTTCCAAAAGGTAAGAGTACTCATATATATATATATATATATATATATATATATATATGTAAGAGTACTCATATATATATATATATATATATATATATATATGTAAGAGTACTCATATATATATATATATGAGTAATAAATTTGCTAAACAGATAACTTGTGACTCTTAGTCCTTACTGTTTCTGACTTGATAGATGCTATCAAATTAGTCTGTCTCTCTTGAAAAAGGCTTGGTCATCTTTGGGGAGATGGAAAGGTCTGTTCTTACCACGTTGTAGCTAACTAGTGATGAGGTAAAATCTTAATGAAATGAAAGACAGATAGGTTTGGATTGGTGGAAGTGCTGTTGAGCAAACCCAGAATTTAGCTGGTCTGCCAAGTTGAGAAACTCTGAAGTGACTAAACCAGGCTTACATGTGGTAAGAAGACACCTCTCTTCTGCAGGTGGGACACACCCTGCATTTCCCTTACTTGTTTTTAACTTGTGATGTTGAAATTATCAGACCAAACCATTAATTAGTTCATCCAGTTACTTCTTCTCTAGGACTGATCAGTCCTGTTGTTTCCATGAGAAGTGTACAAAAGTGTAATAAACACAGTTAAAACTTTGGAATGACTATTAATGGGAGCAGCTGCTTACTTTCCGTATCAATCAGTATTAAGCTTATCTCATGAATCACAAGAATTTTCGTATCTGCTTCAAAACACAAGATTTTTTTTTTTAAATGCTACTATGGAGATTCTAGTTTGTTGCATAAATATCTAATATAAGAGTGTTTATATGGATCCTATTAATTCTGATTTGTGTGTTCTATTTTTTCACTGATCAGCAGAAATCAATGAAAGTTTCACTCATTCACTAACACACGACAAAGACTTCTTTTCTCCTTTTTAGTCAAACACCTGCAGATTCCATAAGAGAGAAAATTTTGTTAAGATGTTATTTATGTATTTTTCCCAGTATTATTTGTGTTTACTCCCATGTCGCAGTAATATCAAAGTCAAGAGCAAGTTCAGCAGATGGCAGTTTCAATGGGATATATTTCTTTGATCAAAAGTTAATATTGCAAAATTAAAATACAATTATTTAAAGGTTATTTGTATGCAAGATTAGTACTTAGTAATATAAAGTAACATATATAATATATATTTTAAATTAATGTTTAATGCTAATTAGTCTTTAGAGTATACTATCTGCTGAAGAACTCCTCTGCTGATCTGAAGTATGAATTCCCCACAACTGTATAGTAGCAATGTTGGCCAATTTCCAGATTTCACAGGTTACAAATAAGGGAGGCACTAGGAGGAGAATTCTCAAGGTAGCATAAACAATAAAAACAACACATGGAAACGGAAACCTAACAGCCTCCCGTCAATATTGTTGATCTTGCTCCTTGCAAGACAAGCATTATACTGACACTGCTCATTCCTGTGAAACTGGCATTGTTAAGGTCTTCTTTATTTGTTTTTCTCTGTGTGTGTATGCATTTTCTTTATATTTTTTGTATAGTGTAGATGCAGTATACAGGTACAGAGAGAGAATGAGAATCTGTGTGTGGATGCTGGAGGGTTCCTTTAGTAGATGTGCTCTTACACTGGCTTATTGTAAACCACAACCTACAATTCCATTTCTTTTTATTTGGCATACTCTTCCTTTGATGTACATCCTTACACCCCTAATAATTACTGTTATTTCCTGTTAAGATGGAAAACTATACGCTCTGTATGTGAGAGGTGTTTGCTTTAGATTATTGCAGAAAACTTTTGCTACAGTTGTAAATTATTTAGGAAAGGATGTAACTGACTGCCATGGTTTTGCAGTTCTGTTGGACCTATAATGGTACATGGAATTTTCCATCTTTGCTTTCTGATTCTTCCCAGTGCCAAGAAGGAAACACGAGCATGTGAGCACTGACATATTATCAAGCTCAAAGTGCAGAAAATGGATTTCTGCAGCTTGTTAATATTTTGTAATTATTTGTCCTGTCCCAGCTTGTGTATTTGATTTGCCCTGAAGGATCTGTGGAAATGTGTGTTCACCTCCCATCTTATACCATCACATAAATTTACAGTGAATTAACTAGGTGACTCACTGGATAGTATTAACCCATTTCACTGATGCAAAATCATATGATGTTCTAAACATTTCTTTAGAGTCCTTTGACAGCACTTACTGGCATGTTTTTTAAAATCTGGTTTATTCGACAGATGTAACATTTTATAAAGATCTTACTATAAAATTTATAAGACAATATACATTTTCTGACGAACAGTAATGTTGTACAGTGTTTCTATAGCGATAGGACAGAGTTTTAATGTGCTACAGATAATGTGTTGAAATTATTTTAGATATTTGTGGTTGCATGCTAGATAATATATTTGTGGTTGTGATAGATTAAAATTGAGAAATAGGAATGTGATGGTACTGGTAACCCAGGCTACCCAGTAAAAGCACTTTGCAATGTGTAAGAAACATTTCAAAGCAAAGCCTTGAGGTCTGGTAGAATTGAATTAGTGTGGCAATTTAACATGAATCACAATAGTTAATCCCTCAGTGCATGCTGAAGCTGGCACCATTAGCTCTAATTTCCATTGAAGCAAAAGAAGGTGGTCAGTCTAGAAGAGCGGCTGGACTGAAGCAGTATCTATCTGTTCAACATCCTTATTTCCAGGCTTCAGTTTGTTGCCAGGCTTTACCCAGCCCCTCAGAGCAGAGCAGCGAAGTGGGGATGTGCTAGTGGTACTTTACTCCTCCTTCCCTTCCCACTGCTCCTGGAAAGTGGGGCAGGATGATGGGGGGGGGGGGAGGAGTGCGGCGCTCTTCCCTCCGGGGAGCTGCCAGCCTCCAGGGCCGGTCCTCTTGGCAGTTTTGCTGCCAGCAAGTTTGACCCTTACCGACCAGTGAATTTACATGCAGAAGGGAGCAATTTCTTGGTTTGAAGAAATCTCAGGTAAAAATCTAAGGGAGAGGGTGCAACTAGGACAGTAGAACACAGGACGTGGAATCAGCAAGGAATAAATAAGGAAAGGGAGTAAAATGCTTTAAATGCTTTAATAAAGAAAGCAAAAATATTTGACAGAAATGAAAAAGCAGAAAAAATAAGGCGTATGAAAATTGACTTATTCTGTGCCTGGAAAGGCCACATAGACACAAGGTTCATATTGAAAAAGTAAAAGAATAATTTCAGTATGCTTATCCTTTTTTGCAATTATTCAAGTTTTGTTTAGAAGGTAACAGTTTTAATATGAAGTTCTAAACTGAAAAATTACAATGTCATTAAAATAAATTCTTAAAAATGTATGTGTATCTTTTATAATACAAGTAATCTGCTTATGCCTCTATTTATTTTTTGCATTAAATTTAAGTTAACAGGGAGAAAGTGGGATTATAGGGTTAGCAGAGCTTGAAAATAATGACATTTAGTCAGAAATCATTCCTACATTTTTTCCAATCTAAACCTCATCCTAAAATCTTTTTCTGTAATTGCTGAGTTACATAGTGTAGGGTGTTCCAAGGCACTAAGGCACATCTCAGAAACAGAGTACAGGCTAATATTCAGCATATCTACAGATTGTTGTTTGTCTTTATGTTAGAAAGCTGCTTAAAAATTCATATCTCTTCAGCCTGAAAATAGTAGTTATTACACAGCTTTAGTTTTCCATAGCTTTCTCTTTATTGCAAAATAATTTCGTAAAGCTTTGCAAAGAAATTGCTGGTAGTATTAGAGGCAGAAAGCCACAAAAATTTGTTGGGGCCTCTGATAGCAATACAGGTAGCTCTGGAAAGGGGGCTACGGAGGAGCACCTAGAGCATGGCAGTTCTGATGAGTAGAGCAACTCATGGATGTAACACACAGGAGTACTTTGTTTAGTGAAAAAGCAGACAGATGGACAGGAGCTTTACCAATCAAGCACTACTGCACTTCTGAACAAATGTGGTAAACCTGTAGCAAACAGGTTTTCTTCCTACTAATTTGTTGGAAAAAAAGAAAAACACTTTGTTCACTCGTAACCTATGAAGCATGTAAAGGGAAAGCCTGGCTGCACTGAAGTAAACAAGAACTTTGCCATTGCTTTCAAGGAAATCACACCTTTACCCTTTGCTAGGCTGTTTAAAATTGCTACAGGCATAGCAGAGTAATTTATAAATATTGTTATACCTATGATTTAGGAATATATCAGCTGTTGTAACTTTACTCGTTTTGAAGAAATGCAGAGTTACATACTACTGAGCCAACCTTTTACTCATTTTCAGAATATCTGTGCAAGCTAATTCAAAGTTTATTCTGATTCTCCTACATGCTTATTAGACAATCTTTTGTAGTTCTCAAAGAGTAATGCTTCCTATCCAGTTGTGCATCTTAAATGAAAATGGCAAGTTTAATGGGCTATATATGTGTATGTGTATACCTGCATAAGGGTTGTGAGATCAAGGCTTTCTGGCTTTCTCTGGCCCAGGCCCCAAAGTGGCAATAAGGAGAGCGAAGGGCGGGGCTAACATGTATTTCTCTGTAATATTTTCCTATCCTCTGCCTGTGCTCAGCTCAAGAACTTCCTGAGCCAGATCAAACTATAAATCCACTACAACTAATATGAGTAACTGGTATTTGACTTTGTCCGGTCAGATAGATAGCAACTTACATGTATTTTTGAAAGCAACTCAACACCTGTAACCAATCAATACTTAGGCTTAGCCCAGTGTTTAATTAAGGAAAACAAGTAGCCTCCTTTTCCATGTGTGCCTGGTCTTCCCAAGGAGGAGGGTGCCTGGCAGAAGGGAAATTTGCCTGGTCACAGGTGTCTTTGGGGCAAGAAGGAATTCTGTCGGTTATGCCATTGCCATTCTGAAAGTATCTGCGAAGGGACCTTTGATACACTTTAAAATTGGTAGAACTGATTTCTTTAGAGTATTTACAAAATTACTGCAACCAGCAGTTGGCTACCAGCTCTATGTTGATTATTTTTCCCTGGACTGTCAGTAGGCAATAGCAGAGTCCCCAGAGGCAGTATAAGAAAGCTTGTCTTTGAAAAGAAATACAAGAATGAAAATGTTACTAGAAATGATACCATAAGGACAGGTACTTAGGGTAGGATGGGGAGGAAGATAAACAGGGTGACCAGGCAGGTCCCTTCTGTTGCTGGTCTTGGATTCCTTGCCTATTAAACTCTTGGGTAGAATTGAGAGTAGTTCTTCTTCACCAAATAATTTAAACACTGAGTAGTTTTTCCTACTTTACTGCAGTGAAATGTTACTCTGTGAATACTGTGGTAACAATAACTTTAGAATTGAACTCACTTTCTGTGCTGGGCTTGGGCTAGGGCTAGGCGTGCTTTTGTGTCTGCTGGCAGAGCAGAGGATGGACAGGGTGCTAGTGCTTTGGGTGCTTAGGCATTGGGCTTTGTGTGCCTGGGTTCCAGGGATGGCCGAATCTGTGGCCAGAAAGTAATGGCATTACAGAGTATTGTTTTGTTGTCTTCTGAGGGTTGGGCATAATTCATTTTGAGAGACGATATCGGCTTTTCACACAATCTGTTCCCTGCTGTCGCACAGATTACAAGGAGATGTGTTCACGTTCTTGATGTTTCCCCTGTTCTTTTTGTGGCATTAAATAGTTTAAACTAGTCTTTTGCCTTCCGTGCAGTAGAATTTGTTAAAGGATGTTGGCAAATACTGTGTGGGTTTTGCTGTGTGTAATACTGGAATAGATGTTGTGTAGTCTCCTTAGGGCTAAACCTCTACTACTGCGTGGGTTTATGCACTCAAGGGAGGCTTGTGTCTATAACCCCGGAGGTCCCTTCCAGTCTTAAGTTGGAAGAAACGGAAGCACAGAGCTCACATAGCTTTGCTTGTCTTGAAAGTGTTAGACCGAGACTTGTATTCTCTCAGAAGTTGTAGTGAGTGTGTACCTTTGACATCACCTGAGCACTTACTCATTGGAGCAGCAGTGTGAGGAGGAAGGACTGTTGGCTATCTCAGTGCAGTGCCACCACCCACCCTTGAGCCCTTCACCATTGGTGCTGGCATTTTTTCAGAAGCTGTTTTGCTGTCTCTCAGCTGTGCTTCCTGAATCATGAGGCAGGGTGAGTGCAAAGCACATGAGCTTAAGGACTAAACTAGCGTATACTGAGCAACCGTTCTTAGCCAGGCAGTTACTGCCGTTACAGGTGGTGTAAGGCTGACTCGGCTACGTCTGCAGTTACGCTTCAGCGCTGGGCATATCCATATCCATTTATTAGGGGGTTTTGTCCAGAGGCCTAGTTAAACTCTCAGAGTGCTGAGTATTCCTCTTCCAGAGGCCAAGTGCCTGCTCATGGGCATCCTGCTTAGCATATGAGCTTGTTAAGCTTGAGAGGAGGAAATGGTTTGTTTTACCCATTTTTCTATTGATTGTAACAGGTAACTGCAAACTGGTAATTAACATAATCCAAAATTCCTGAGAAAATTAATTTTATCACAGCTCACCCTGAAATCATTAAAACATTGTTGGCGTGCTGTTAACCTGGGGACAAACTGCCCCCTTAAACTGTGGTGATGTCTGTTTGACCCAGGTCACACAATTAAAGAAACATAGGACTGACAGGCACAGATCTGGAAGGACTGTGCAGTCCACCCGTCCGCTCCGAGACACGATCAAGGTCGTGTCACTTTAGGTGTTTTTGCATCATTGCTTTCATAGCTAGTCAATAGTTCCTGCCTCCAAAATCTATTGACTGGCTGCTTGTGGGCTGATTGCATATGCTAAGGGGGGAGAGCATTTGCTAGGCTGGTTTGGCATCCTGCGAGTGCGGGTGGAGCACACGCTCTTCGTTAGGCATTCAGACATGTTGTTTGATGTTGTGTATTTATCATTCACTTTGCAGCTACGTGGTCAGTTATGGTGAAAGAAGTTAATTTTAAGAAGTATGAACTAAGACAAGATAAAAATAATTTAAATGTTCTGAGGGTCAGAATACATAAGCTATATAAGGTTCAGCAAAGGGTGACTAATACCATAAGAATATTGTAATAAGTATTAATTAATACTTTGCAATTTAAATTGGAGACAATTCTGTTCTGGTAGAACAGGAAAAAAAAATCTTGGAAAAAGTCTGCTACAAGTGGTGCTGCTTTGTCTGCTGTGGCTCAGGGCGCTATTAATCAGGCACAATACTCCAAGACACGTATTACGTGATTCTGCAAGTTTTCCTGACTCTGCACTTACTAATTTTGCAAACTTACGGTTTCATTAACACTATCTTTTTGTACGTGGTGTTCTGTCATGAGTTAGGCGTACAAGAAAGGAAAGAAGAGAATTATTTTTTTTGCTGTTTGCTGTTACCTGCTATTTTCTGTAGCAGATTCCCACTCTAGATCTGTCATATTCTCTGTTAGAATTCCTGTAGGAACAACTATAAACATCTCTCAGCCTGGAAGGGACCTCAGAAGGTCTCTAGTCCAAGCCCCTGCTTAAAGCAGGGTCAACACCAAATTCAGACCAGGTTGCTTGGGGCTTTTTCCAGTTGAATCTTGAAAACCTTCAAGGACAAAGACTGCAAAACCTCCCTGTGCTGCTGCTCCAGTGCTTAATTATCCTTGCAGTGAATTTTTGGGTTTTGGCTTATTTCTTTATGACCACTTTGTTTCTTGTTCTCTTGCTGTGCACCTCAGCAAAGAGCCTGTCTCCATCTTCCTGCTAAACTGCTTGTAGATACTGACAGGTGTCTCAGCCTTTTCTCACAGGGCACATGCATCAACTCTCTGCCCATCTTGTGTCCCTCAGCTAGACTTGGTGAAGGTGATCAGTATCCTTCTTATACCGGAGTGCTCAAAACTAGACACAATATTCCAGATGCAGCCTAGAGGTAAGGAGAATAAGAAGTGCAGTGCTTGGTACCTTTTCAGTCCTCAAGAAGTTAAATTATTGTAATTGCTTACAGAGACCTTCTCGTGAGAGCTACACAGTTTGGCATTTGTGGGTGTTTTTTGGTTGTCTTCAGTTTAAAATTCTTCTCACCTTCTTGTCAAAAATCTGCGTTGTGGCTGTTTAATGCTCATGTGTGGCTTTTCTTTATAGAGAGTTGTTTTCACTGGTTTGCAGCATCACAGGGCCATTGGTCTTGGCTCTGGTAAATAAGAAAATTGTGAAATTGTTCCTGCAAGTCTTTTATCATATTACTTGAGTAGGGGTGAAACTATATTGTGGAAATCGATAGCTTTCAAGAAGATCTAAGGGTTGTACTGGATGAGTTACTGAAAACAAGCATTCAGTGTTCTATTGCAGCTGTGTGGTATAACACAGAATCCTGGGATTTATAACTTAAGTATACTAGTATGGAAGCTGCTTATTGCTACTATAAACAAGCATCAGTTATCATCTCCAGCTATGACAGCTAAAAGGCTGCTGAAAAGCTGGTCAGAGTCACCAGTGCGGACTAAAAGTTACCCCAAACCTGAAGTCCTTAAGCTCCGTTCCCTTCAGAGTGATCAACACCGCACGTGAAAACCTTGAAGGGAGGTTTGTAGTTCTAGACAGGAAGTTACCACAACTTTCCACCATTATAATCAGGGACAACAGATTTCCATTAAGTTAGTTTTTACACTTTTACACAGAATAAAATGTCAGGCATGGAAGAGGCTTACTGAGTTTTGAAGTGGGTAGTAATTTGTCTCTTCCGTAACTGGCCAGTACTTTAACTGATACAGTTCTTGTGGTTGTCAGCAAACAGCTCAAGGCCCAAGAAACTATCTGTGTTGTGCCTGTACAGCATTAGAAAAGAAAAATTTTAATAGATATCCATCATGTTTTCCTATTACAATTAATTTGAGAAAGTGGGAAAGATACCATGTAACATTACACTTTCTTTAAGCAGCAAACTGCTAATGAGCCATTCTACATGGTGTATATGGGAAGAGCAGAAGGTGGAGTTGCTGACAAACATCTGCCTTCATGTCGTCTTGTATTTAGCTATATGGCTACTTACATGTCTGTTCTTCATATATACAAACATATGTGTACATTGAGTATGCATATGGAAAAGCACCAAACCCGTGAGTCGTTAACTCCTGGTTTCATTGATTTTCAGTTTTAAATGCTTTTTGTTTTTTAAAATTGTTTTCCTCGGATTGTGGTTGAATTGTCAGTTGAGGTTAACACACACAGTGATAAAATTAAGAATAGAGGCTGGCTTGCCAAACATAACTGGAAAATAAGTGTCCTAAGCATTTGACACAGAGCTCAGCAACTGCAAACAATCAACATTAAACAGACAACCAGAAGTTGGAGGAATGCAAAGACTGTTAGCCACCTGATAAAATGTTGGCTGTCCCATAGAAACCGTATAGGAACGTTGAGGGTGTTAGATTAGATCATGAGTGAGTGTGAAATGAGCACTGGTAACAGCAGAAATGCTGGGTTATCTCTGTCACCCTCTCGTGCAGAGAGAAGGTCACAGATGGATTTGCAAGATAGGGTTTGTGAAAGGCAGCGCGCACTCCTCAGCCTCAGGGGCGGCCTGGAGCTTTGTGCCGGGGCACACACTTGCACTGTCCTTGCTCGGAGCAGCCCCGCTGCGCAGGGCGAGATGCAAAGCACCTTGTCGTCCGTGGGCTCTGTGCACAGGATTTGAAAATGAAGGTGGGCCGCGGTTCTCCTTGTGCCGTGCAGAAGCGACCTGGATTTCCATTCCAGGGAGGCTGTGGCTTGAGCAAAGCCCTAGTGCTGCCAGCGGTAAATCCCTTGGCAACTCCACTGGTTTTGCTTTAGGTGAGGTTTGTGGTTTTGCTTTAGGCGAGGTTTGTGGTGTTACTGTGTATTTCTGTTAGTTTGTGTTTGTAGCGATTTCTTTTCCTTGCCTATATAAAGTAGCATTGTTCATAGCACCAAATCAGGAGATCAGACTTTCGTAGACCCTCTAACTGGAGAGTTACCAGTTGTTGATAACTACAGTCCGTACCCTGCGTCCTAAAATGTGTGTTTCTGGTTATGAACACAAAACGGAAGTAGCCTGATTTCCAGGCTTGGTATGCAACTGTGTTTGTGGTGTGAAGATATGTTATGTGTTATTAAAGTGCTTTCAGAAAATTTAATGTCGAAATGTAGTGAAATCTATTTAATTGGTAAAGCCTATTTGTAAACCACATTAAAGAATTTTTGCTATTTCTACTGAAAGTACTGCCTAATTATATTGTATGTGTTTTACCAAGAAGTTTAAACTTAATAAAATGGAAATAGCAAATGTATTGAATTACAGCAGATAAATATTTAGAGCAATTCCTAACAGTAGAATTTTAGAATAAGCTCCGTTATAGCCCCACTCCAGTAAACTAATGTTAGTTTAAACGTATGCTCCACGTATGTATTGCGTGCATAGGCTGGTGTTGCGAAGCGTGCTGCATAAACCAGACCATTAAGCTGGTGCAGCCACACAGCGGGGGAGAGACCTGATCCCAAGGGCTGCGCAGAGCCAGGCCCAGCTTGCTAGGGAGCAGGACTGCACCATCAGTTCTCAGGCACCAGCCACCTCTCTGCAAAACAGGAGCACGAACCTTTCACTGGTGACCCTCAGCTGGCAATAACTGAAGAATGGTTTCTTGAGCCAACTCATTTCTGAGCTGTGCTTCTGGTTAGTTTACAGAGGCTTTTAATACCCTTCAACTAAGCGTTGTTTTTCTTCGTCCTTATGTATCTCGTAGACTTAAAAGTAGACTAAGAAGTTTTTCATACCTCTTTTTCTATATTTTTTAAGTACCAATTAAAACTTACAAAGAAATGTCTTTTTAATGGAAGAATATTTAACTCGGTCCCACGGGTTTGTCAAAGAGCATGTTGGGGCCATCAGGGGAAAGGTGGTCTTAAAATGTATCCTGTCAGTTCCCTTTCCTAGCATCTGAAAAAAAATACACTCCCTTTCCTATATGTTGTCCTAGAGAAGTATTTTCCCAGTAAAAAGGAACATTTCCTTTCACAGTAAAAGAAAAGAAAATTTAAAAATTCTTCAGCCTGAACTTGGCAAAGGATTTAATTGTCTAATGGTGCCACCGCATGTTGCGTGCTGAAGTGATAGCTCTTAGCGGAGTCTGGTGCTGCCAGGTACTGCAAAATATATTTATAAAGAAGAGATGAAATATGGAATTCTTGGGGTTCTCACAGAGCTTATGATTCATTTCCTGAAATACATGAGTGACTGCATTTGGACTGGTCTTGCCCAGGCTGTGTGTGCCGTGGCAGCATGTGAAGCTATTTTAAGAGATTTTTCTACTCATTGGCCCACTGAAGAAGCAGGGACATTTGTTTGTTCATCAGATGTTTTAAATATACTAGCACAAGATTGCTGGCATACGAGAATACTAGCATAAGATTAGCTCAGTTAAAATTAGGAGGGCCTTCAAAAATAAATGACAGTAGTCCTGCTTGTACAGAATTTTTGGACAGATTGCCATCTAGTCATCATTAATAGTCATGTGCTTAGGTTTTTTCCAGACTTTGGCAAGCCCTGCAGAAATCAGAGAATAAAAATACCTTTCCAGTTTTCTACATTCCTCATCAGAATTGAAGAAAACCATTCTAAAACAAGAGAATTAAGTTTGAATTTGATGAATCATGAACTGAATTAAGTTGCTGTCGTCTGTATCTTTTTAATGTTTCTACAACAGGGGCAGAAGTCACTTTAAGATGCTGTAGTTTTTTACAAGCATTTATTTAAATAAGTGAATCAGGATGCAGAAGAGGAATCAGTATTCCAGCATTTAGCTATGTTTTTTTTCTGCAGTGTTGCTATGGAGAAGCATATAAATATTTGTATCAAAACTAATTTTACTTCCCTTATAGATGACATGGAAATACAGATAAAAATGGTAGAGTTATTGTAGGTGGGTTTTATCGTGCAGGGTAATGTTTTGGAATGGGTTCAGGCACTGACCGGCAGCAACAGAAAGTTAGAGGGTGCTGTGTTAAAGCAATCTGACAGCTTTATGTTACGGGATAGAAATTGAATTAAAGTGTCCACTGCATCTGCAGTTTCCTTTTCCAATTTTTTTTGATAGCATAATTAGGTGTTTGTCTCTGTAATAGCTCCTGTGTACTGGGCCATTTGTATAAAACCAAGTACAAGCGTAAAAGAAAACTTCAACGCAGAAGCACATGTCCATCCACCACTGGGTGGATGATGTGGAAACTACACAGCTGCTTAGGGGCTGGAAGCTGCATAAATTATTTCTTCACATAATCACTTCCATTTCTCATGTTCAGCTCTTTCCTTGTCTGCCAAATTGCCTCAGAGGAGGCAGTCGTGCTGGAGGCCACTATGGCCTCCTGAATTCCAGCGGTGCTGCGCCTCTCCTTGCCTTTGCTCTTCACCCTGTCTGTCCTTCGGGCTGGTCTCCATCTAGTCTCCTTCCTTTCACTGTTGTCTCTCCTTCTTTTCCTCTGGGGACTTAAGCCACTGTAATGATTTCTTAGTATACCAGGGTGGCTTCCAGCCTCCCAGATGTGCAAGACCCTTAGCTGATAACCCCAGGTGATGTGAGAGACGCCTTTGTCACAGCTTAAGCTCTGCTCTTATTGCCACTGCAAATTCTGTATTATGAGACATCCTCTTTAACAAGAAGCTGCAAAGAGTGGCTCTGATTTCTCGTACTCAGCCGATATTTTCAACACCCGGAATTGTTATTCTAGTTTCATGCCGAGATGTCTGTGGTGATGTCCTAAGATAATGAAAACAAAAACAGTTAACAGGAGGATTGGAAATAACACATATCACCACAGCAGTCTGCTACCTCTTTCTGATATCACAGGATGTTTTCGTTCAACTCAACAGCAAAAAAAAAAAAAAAAAAAAAAAAAAAAGAGTAATCCAGAAATACTGAGTAACGGTTACAGTTTAACATTCGTGTAACGGGAAATTGGGGGCAGCGTTGTGTCAGTAGTTCATTGACCTTTTAAGATCCCTTAAAAACATAAATAAATAAGGCTAAATGACTTCTATGATTTTTCTAAAAATAAAAAAACCCTCTACAGTATTGAAGACTTCAGTGAACTCTGAAATTTTACATCTGTAAAGGCTGTACCTTAAAAACACGCATGCTGCTTGGCCAGTAGGTAGATTCTCCTGCTGACTAAGCAAATTGCATTTGTGTCTTCAGACTGAATGTCTGCTATAACAAGGGATAATTATTAATCTTTTTTCAAATTCCTTTGTGTCTGAGATTCTGGTATCACAGTCCTTCTTTGTGGTGAGCGTTTTGCTTATCTGAAGTTGTCTCAAAGAACTGTCCTGTATTTTAATAGATAAACCTGTGATTTGGAGATAAGCATTTGTAATTCCAGCCTGGTACTGATGTCTTCTGAAGCATAAGAGCAAATTTCCAGTGCAGCCCATCAGCTGTACCTGTGCTTACTGCCATTGTTTTCGGCCACAGCCCGTGCTGCCGAAAAAGAGATGAAGGGATGCCAGTTACCCTGCACACAGGCGTGACCAGAGATGGAGGGGTCGGGGTTTCCAGGAGCGGCGGCGGCGAGGCCGGCTTGCACAGGGCACTGCAGGGGCACCGTTACTGCCGGGGGGGGGCAGGGGACAGCTCCCATACGGCAGGCGTTTCCCCCGGCCTTTCGCTTTGCCGTTCTTTCAGCAGTTCCCCCTGGTCATGAGTCTGAGGGAGACGGGTTTTTTCTGTATCTGTCGGGCCCAGTAATTTCAGTATAAGGCATTATTAATCACCAAAAGAGTTAATTAACATACAAATTGCATCATCATTTGCTGAGTCTGTTGGTGTGAAAAGCAATACCTCTGTTAAAACTGTCATTTGTAAAAGTCAGGCATAAGACTTGTGTTTTTGTTTTTAACTACCAAAGCTCGAGTTTGGGTTTTTTTGTGCAGTTTTATTATTCAGTTGGATTCGGAAGAGCCCTGCTTTCAGATGTTGCTGTTTTGTGTGATTCGTTTTGCCACCACTGCACTGTGCCTCCCTTTTCTTTTTTCCCTTCTCTCGCAGCAAATGAAGCTTGCGGCTGAGTCACTGAAGGAGTGAGTAAACACGAGGGGAGGAGGATGACTAAAGCAGTCACATGTGGACACGGGCACTTCGGGAGCGTTTGTTGGGGATGATGCGTAGCGCTCGGAGTGTGCACTCCACCATCTATTCAGTAGGTGGCACCTGCTTATATGATACTTGCCTGACACTGTAAAAACAGGTATTTTGTCTTGCTCTCTTTGTTTCTTACATGCAACCGTTTGTGAAGTTAACACCAGATAAAGCGCTCCAGCTTACGCTAGGTCTGGTTGAAGTCTGCCAGACTCAGCGTGCTTCAAGCGATTGAAAACAGACCCTGTGAGTAAGCATCCAGAAGCTAACGAGAGTTTTCTACTGCAACTTTGTGAAAGAAAAAAAAAAAAAAGAAGGTAGACTAGTACTTAATTCAGTGTACTGTCCCTTCGGGGTTATTGCCCCTCTTGTTCCTTTATTACAATAGCTAATCAATCCTGTATTATTTCAAAGACTCGCTTATTAGCTACTGTTTGCACATCGCAAATTAATTTAAATATTTTATACATTGCACAATGAAATAAATATATGGTTGTTCCCTGTGTGATCTGAGAAATAGCTGAACAGAAATATAAAGTATGCAGTATATACTCCTGTGTGCTAGTTACCTAAACGAGCCCCAGCTACAATCTTTTCAGAAGCCGGGTAAAAAGCATTCGGTAGGACAGAGATTGCTGATCAGTAATATATGAAGTGTGTTTATTTTTTGATTTACGTTAGATTTTGGTATCAGTTCCCTGGCTCTTGAACTGCAGTATTGTATGAATGGATCTTTTGGTAAATGAACCGAGAGTAACAGATCAATTATTAAACTTGATAGTTGACATACCAGCACTTGCGTATGTAGTGACTGTCTGGTTTTTTCCCTTCATTTCACATGCAGGTAGTTTTCATAATGTTTCATTGTTTTCTGACAGTAATAGGACCAAAATCGGCAGCGTTTGCTCCTGTGACCTTGAGACAGTTTGTTTTCTCCTGCTGTGACCTTTGTCTTTGGTAGATGGAACTTACCTTTATGTGATACTTGCTGGAATTCTGTTTGGAAAAACCCGCTGTTACAATAATTAAGGTATTTGCCTACTTCATGCATTTCAGATCTCTGCCACAGGGCCCGCACAGCAGAGTAACAGAACTAAGCCAAAATAATGTATTCTGTCTGGAATTTAAAATTAGCATTTCTCAAACTCTGCAAGCGTGACCCAGTAAGAAACAACTCCGTTCCCTCGGGAAGAGGAGCAAAACCGTGCTACAGCTGCCGTCTCTGTTGCTGCTTCTCCCACTGTGAGTCCCCCACGCTGCTGCTATTTCGGGGGTATCTCACGGGCTGCTGCTCTTTCACAGCCTGTTCCCGAAGCTGTGGCAGGGTTGTGGCTGTACAAGCTCTGTCCTGAGCAAGCAGCAGAGATCTCTGAGGGGAGGACATCTCCCTTCCTGTAGGGATCCCAAAACCAAAGCTTTTTTGAGGAGGGGACCATGAAAGCTCCCCAACTTTGCAGTTTCTTGCCCACTTTGATCTGAAGTAGCTTATGTTTGTTCAAGTAGTCAGTGTTTTTGAGTGAACAGTTCAGGAGAAGAAAAATCTGTGGGATGGGTTCCTGCTGGAGTATGTTCTTGTGAGCTTGTCATAGCTGTTTTGAAGGGGTTCTGCTGGTCTGCTGATTTGTGCTGGTTTATGAGCGTGAAGCTGGTGTGTTTTGCTGATGGCGACTGTGCCAGGTGTCTGGAAGAATGGTCTAAGTTGGGTTGGAAAAAGAATCGGGTTGTGTCTTGGCTGTGATTATGTAAAAAAAAAAAAAAAAAAAAAAAAGTAACCACTTCTACAAAACTGACGTTGTGGTTGCCCTTGTGGTCCTTCCCTGCCCCTGTTTTCTGTAGACTAACAGGAAACTCTCTAGTAAGGTTTAAGTACCCGGTGACATAAGTAACGTTAGCTGTTGCCCTTCCCTTGGGCACATCCCTTCGCTTCTGCTTAGTTTCCTTATCTATAAATGGGGATAGTGCTGTTCTTCGGGTGGATTCTCCACCCAAAGCTAGGAAGTATGGAGGAATTGTGCCTTTCTGTAGCATGATTGGGTGAGAAGTATGGGAACACTTTATTTTATAGGGATTAGAATTTGTTCTAGGTGCTGGGAGAATTCTTGTTTTAGCATCACAGCTGCTACACAGCCGTGACAGAGTGATTCTATCCTGAACAGCATACGCTTTAGCTCGCTGAGAGGTATTACCTGTATGTTGCCAAGTAGTATTTTTGTCACCAAACGGAAATTTAGCTCCTGTTACACTGTGTGCTACTCTTTGTCCTTTTACTGGGGGGTTGCTGTGTTTCATACTGTTTGATACTGGTTTGATACTGGGCTTTGGTTTGAGTTTTGGTTTTTGTTGGTTTTGGGGGGTTTTTTACATTCATGATGTCATCTATTTTCATTTCTCATTTGAGAGAAAAAAATGTTTCTGTCTAGGCTTCTGAATGTCTCTGTACTGTTTTCTTTCTGCTGTACGTGCATCTGTAAAAATTATGGGATGCTAGGGATGAAACTTACTGACAAAAATCTGTTGTCAGCTGAAAATATTAGAAAGAATAAATAAAATATTTACCAGCAACAGCCATTCTCAAACTGTGTAACCTGTATATCTGTTCCTAGTCTGGGTAACTGTGCCCGGGCCATCCCCTGGTGCAGAGCTGACCTGTGAGGCCGTCGGTCTGATGTTCTCAGTGTGCGGTCGAGAAGGGCTCAGTGGGCTGCAGGGGAGTGTGCGCGGGAGCGAAAGGGAGCAAAGCCACCTCCATCAGAGGTGGCTGGGTCCCACTGAGCGTCTCCTGTCTCCCCCCTGGGGTCACCGAGCAGTTCACAGGTCACAGCAGCAGCTGAAGTGGCCGCTCGGGCGGGCTCTTCAGGCAAGGGGCGGGGGGTCCACGCAGGGGCTGCGGCAGGCGTGAGGGGGCTCTGGGCAGCTGCTGCAGGGCTGGGCACGGCCCAGCTTATGCCCTGCCGCTTGGGGCTGCGCGGTGCCAGCTCGAGGGACCCCTACAGAGCCAGCCTTGGCTCTGGACCTTTCAGGAGTGCAGGCAGGCGTGGGCGTGTGGCAGTTCTTCCAATGCCTAAGAAATAAAACGAGTTCGTCTCTGGTCTTAAGCTTTAGGGAGAAACCTAGGATGAGTCCGGAGGCATCCTGTTGGGGAAGACGACTCTGTGGGAGTAGCCTGTACCTAACCCTAAGGCTTGAACTTTACGTGTCTCCTTAGCAGCAGTAATAACAACCAAACAAGCTTTTTTTAAGGAGAAGGGCAGTCATAAATAACTTACTGGTGATAGAAAAGTTTTCTCATCAGGTGTGTTGTGAGCCATGGGTCCAATTGCATGGCCCAGAGGGAGCTGCTGACTCAAGATCTCTACTGTACTTGCCAGACTGCAGCGACTCCTGTGAACTTGAGGACAGTAGTAGAGGAAAACACTTGAATCCTTACATGAGGTAAGGTTCCTCTGTAAGCAGGCAAGCCATCTGGGTATTTTAGCCTACCTTGATCTGACGGAACTGATCTCAAATGTCATTCAGGAAGACTTGCACCGATTGAGCATTTACTTCCTTATCCAAATAAGCAAAGCCAGTGGGAACCGTGGCTATGGCTGCCGTGTGCTCTCCCATGCCTCCTCCAAGAGTTGGGGGGTGAGTGCCAGCATCTGGCTGGAGCTGACAGCACAACCTGGTGACTCACTAGGCAGCACTGAAGACTGATGCCCTTAGAGAGGAGGGATCCCTCTGCACCCCACTGCTCGATGTAAAACACAGTGGTGATGGCCCCTGTCATCGCTGGTTTGATGAGGGCGATCCTGGGCACGGTGTAAGAGAGCTCGCCAGCCCTTCCTGCTAGCTCCCGCGTCTGTAGCGCTGAGACTAACCTCTCCCAGGCCTTGGGCACTCAACCTCAGTGCACATGGCACACGGGAGCCCAGAGAGAAAAAAATGGATCCCTCCCTCCCTCGCTCCTGCCTCCCCCAGCCCGGTGTTTCTCAAGAGAGAGTAGTGAGAGGGAAGAAATGGGAAGATGTTACACAAGGGTTTGCTGAAATTAATTGCTAAGGAGATATGACATGACATGTCTGAGGGCCTAAAGAAGTTCTTTCTTACAAAACCCCATGCTTTTCAAGTCCTCTGAAGTATCCTGTATACTTGCATTGTTCACATGACATAATTCTTCTACCATCTGGGAAAGTAGGTAGAGGTCATCTTTTTTTCCCGCTGGTATAATAGACTTCACTCGGTCACTAATTCGAGGGTTCTTGACTTCTAGAAATTGATGTCATTTGTAATGCACACAGATAGGCCAAATGGAGTCAGCTTGTTACAAGTGATTACAATTTTAAGCTTAAAAAAAAAAATAAAAAGCCAGTGCCTGTGCTTCAAGAAGGGAGCAGGTGCGAACAGCTCCGCAGACATTCCTCCAGAGAAGGGCGGTGCGGCTGTCCCTCAGCACACCGTACGTACGTGACTTCAGCGAGGGCGCCTCGCTGCCTTCGGTCAGTGGGCAACTGAACAAGTGAGTCACTGTTACGCCTTCCCAAGTGCAGTCACGTCAAGGCATTATTACTCAAACACCTTTTACTGAAAGCAAGTCATCTCTGGAATTAGCAACAGACGGATTGTTCTGACTCATCCACATAAACTTAACTGGGGGTAAAGGCTGTCGGGGTGGCTGGGGTGTCTCTAGTGTTTGGGACATTCCACTTTGCCCCTGGTTCCCTGTTTATTGCCAGCCATCTGCACTCGGATTTCTTTAGAACTGGCTAGCACAAGTCTCTGTCTGCTAATGAAAAACTCATTAAAAAAAAATATAATCTGACCTGTGCTTATCAACTACTGAGGCGTTACTGCTTGGCCTTGTTGTCTCGAAGAGGAGGGTTGTACAAGCTTTGTCACACCTTTCCTGGCTCAGGCATGGTCACAGCCCTGTGTTCCTTGGCTGCTGCTGCCTCCACCCCATTTTGCATGGAGCAGCGCTGGGCAGCGCACCAGCAATGGCAGGGTCCCAGCTGCAAAGCGCTGCACAGCACGCCAGTCGTAAAGCAATCCGTACTGCATGTCCTTACGCAGCCTGTTGACCGCCAGTAACCCGTCGGTGTGCCCAACGCCCTGTGCCCAGCCCCTCTCTGGCTGGTTACAGGTCCTGTTCCATGAGCAGTTCCATGACCACAGAAGACCCTGAGCAGGTTGTGCAGAACAGCTCCAACCACAGCTCACCAGAGCCATCGCTATGGGTAAACCAGTGACGTGCATGGGAAGATACCAGACCGGCCCCTCAGGCAGCCCCGTGTGCCTTATGCTGGTGGGGCCAATGGGTAGAGTGTGATCCAGAAGGAGGGGCTGGCACAGCGACCCCCTCCCCCACCTGAACCGCTTTTCACAGTCCCTGGGAACGAACGCAGCAGCAAGCAGCGTTACTCTCCTAATGACGCGTTATGGCACAGCAGGTTATCAGTGACGGTGGTGACAACAGCTTTGTCTTAAGGTGCCCATCTCCTGGTGCACAGACAGCACGCCCCGCTGCTCACTCTGCTGTGCATCCATGCTGACACTAACAGTGGTTTTCTTACTATTACCCATTTTAGATGGCAAAGAATAATAGTACTGGGTTAGATTTGCCTTAAAAACAATAGTTTACACTCTGCAGATGGGGTAAACTGGTGTACAGCCCCTCATTGCCCCTGACATGATCCACACCTCACTTTCCCCAAGGGTTATGGCAGGGGCAGGTGAGGCGTCCCTCCCCTGGCTGAGGTAAGACTCATCTTACCTCATGAGTGAGTATTTTAACTGAGATTTTGAAACCTGTCATGTTCTGCACTCCAGTGCTGCCAGGCACGAGCTGGACAAGAGTAGTGTAGAATCACAGGCTGTAAAGGTCACCTTGTCCAACCCCCCTACACCATCATCGTGTTCCCTAGCTGAACAGGGGCATGGGAAGTTTACTAAACCATTTAAATCAGTGTGAAGTTCTGCCTCAGGAACAGCTACCTCGGCCCTTAAACAAAAAGCCCTTTTAGCAGATACCAACAGAGCCAACTTTTAAGCCCAAATGAATAAGTTTTATCTAAGCAAAAGAATAACTGGAAGTTTGCAAATTAGCCTGCATCCACACACCAAGTCTTATTTCCTCAAGGCAAGGGAGCTGATGGTTGTACCGGTTCCCGTTTTGTGGCTCTGCGGCCTTGACCAGCGCTGCTCAGCCAGGGCTGTTGGGGGCCAGCAGCGCCCAGAGCTCTCACAGCAAGCATGTCCCCAGCTGGTCCGACCTCAGCAGCGCTGCAGCCCGGGGACCCGGCCCGGGGCTCCTGCCGCCCTGTGAGCACCGGGAGTAACAAACCGCAGTGACGTGCGAGTCATCAGTTATGCATCAATCAAGATATCGCTTTTATTAACGGGATTTTCCATTTCTGTCGCACACCGTGAATGTTTATACAATGAAAGCGCCAAACATTGCTGGAAGCAATAAGATCAGCTGATAGTTCTGTACCCTCTTAACACACACATGGATTCTTTCTTGGTGAGAAATTTTTAGGTTTCTGTTCATTACTTCTGCTTATTTATACTGCTACTCTTAAAATTCTGTGTCAAGATTGTCACATCTTAAATACAGGTTAAGTTGCTAGAGGTACATTTTTTTTTATATATGTTTATATACACACATACAGAAAAATACAAGACTAATTGTTTTTCCACAATATTTAATTTATACACTACTGCAACTATATGCAACTCTTAAAGACACGTTAAGGGGTACAAGAAACTGTTTACTTGCTCTAAATAGTTTGGTCCAATATTATCTTAATGTAGTGGTTATTCTCGCCCTTCCTTTTACATGACGACAGGATACAACATACACCACATGCACAATCATTCACCTACCAACACATGGATAAAGGACACCACTCAGACTAACATCTGTACACCCAAGGGTCCAACCAACCACACACAACTATAAGGCTATAATACAACTATGCAGCATAAATGGTCAACACTGCTGTTCTAAAGTGAGCACCATATATATACAGTTGTATATAAAAACATTGGAAACAAAATACACCTGGGGTTAGTTAAAAGGTGCCATTCCAAGGCTGTACATTGTATCAGGAAAGAATATTTACAATACTTGGAAAAAAGCTGCAACAAATAAGTTTATTGCCAATGCCCTTTATAAACTTGTCTCCTACATGGATGTTACGCTCACTGTCTGTGAACCACACATCTCATTTCTGGCCCTTGGTAAGATCCCTGCTCAAAAATTTCAAGCAAATGTGTTCTATGGCTTCACCCACACATCTATTCCTGTAGCTTTTGATTTATAAATACCGCGCCACCTAAACTGCAGCTACAGTTTAAAACTTAAAGAAGTAAAACGCTTCTCCTTTGCCTTGCTCAGGAAGCAGAATGAGAAATCCCTGGCTCGGCCAGCCAGTGAGAATCCCCCACGCGATTTAGACTCTCTCAGTAAAGACCTCCCCTCACCAAGAAGAGCTGTCACGAGCTGTAGAACTTACGACCCAGCGTAACGCCGTTCTTTGGTGCTCCGCTCCCTCCGCGGCAGGCGTGAAATGCGCTGTATTTGACCATTCTGCAAGCCTCACAAGATGCTCAACAGTGTAAACTCCTCTCAGACGTCCAACGTCCGCCCAGGGCGCTGCTACATAACACCACCAGTTTCACTAGCATTGCTCAGAAGACCCAGTGCACAGCATGAAAAAATAAAACATTCTTGCCCTTCCCAAAACTAGGAATCTGCAATATATTTTATTCTAGATAATAAAACTCCACAAAGTTAATTCATCTGGTCAAAAGTGTCCTTTTGTACAGAAATACTCTAAATCAAGGCCTTGCCATGGCAAAGGGAAACCCGACAGAAAGGCCAAGAGCTGTAAAATAAATACTTTCCTATGTGCTATTTTAAATTGACTTTATGGAAAAGCATGATTACTGAGGGAAAATAAGTGGTGTATACATAGGGAACAGCAGTAATTTAAGTCTTAAAAAGAGTAATAATGAGAAAAATGTAAGTGACAATAACAATTTCCATTTAATCCAATTACCTAAAGGTTTTCCATCCCTTATTGCCTTTTGAAATCTCAGGGAGGGGAGAAGAGGACAGGGGAGAAGGTTTACAAGGTAGAAACCTAAAATATTAAGTGTCATGATATACTAATAACAAAAGTAATTCATACAAATACTTTATTTTCAGTTAGCATGTAAAAACTCAGAAGTAGACTTAATTTACCTTTGTTATATTAAAAAAGAAGATTGTCTGCTTGTAATATTAACATATTTCTATGGGAGAAAGCTGCCTTACAAATCTACTTGCCTTTTTTTTTTTTTTTTAAGGAAAACTGCCTCTAGCAAAACAAGATCTTTTCAGTTTGATTTTTGAGCCACAACTTTATCCATATCATAGCTTAAGACAAATAGGTGTGGGTTTAAAATCATATTTCAAGATCACTAATTTTCAGTGCATCTTTGCTTTGTACAAGCCTTGGAACATCTGAAAGCTCCCTGAAGAGTTTTCAGCATCAAAACATTATTGCTTTGGTTCTGTTTCAGACACATAGAAGTATGCCACATATCACATATTTTAGTTATCACAGAAGGTCAGAACAAGAATTAGCATTTCACAAGCAAACAAAAGCTCCTCTCTCTAGTTTAAGTGCAGAACATGAAACTTCTAAGTGCTTCCTTTACATTAGGATCCAGATTTTTTTTAAGTTTAATCCAGATCTTCCATAGTAAAATTATAAATGTAAAAATTACACAATAAAATATTCTGTTTTGTTGAAAAAGAAAAACATATCTGCTAGCAGCATGCAAAGACCATGCATTGTCATACCATCAAGCAAACACAAAATTAAAGTGTAATAAATAACTGCTCAAAGCCCACTTAAAAATCTTAAGACAACAAAAGGGGGTCCATGACAAGGTGTTCACAGCTCTGAACAGGAAGAATAATGCTGTCAAGTAGATCGAGCTATTAAAGTCACGTCATCGTCAAATGACATGACAACAACTGGTTTGACTGGAGGTACACAGCAGCCCCTCCTTTGGGTTCCGCTGAATATTCACAGATATCGTCTTTTCACAGAGAGGTAGTTGTAGCACATTGTTTTTCAAGTTCCTGTTCTTTATCCGTTCCAATTCATTTGCTGTGTCTGACATCTGGTCAGAAAAAAATTTTAGGTTGCCCAGCGATGGAGCCTGGTGTGCGCTTCCGCTGGAACTTATACACATTTTCCATGTGGATTTCTCCTGTACTTTCACACTGGAAAAGGACAGACTGTTTTGAGGATCAATAATGTATTTAGTGCTGCCGTGAATCTGTGAACCTAGGCAAAGGCTCATTAACTTCAGGCTTTCAACCAGTTCCCCTGCACTTCGAGACGAGAGCTGCATCGAGTTTCCGGGCCCAGCGCATCTCCGAGTGGAACCCGAAGTGTTGTTGGTGCTGCCGCTGGAGCTGCCGGAGGGACTCCCCCCACCTTTGTTGTTGTCACTGGGGCTTGTTTTGTCTACCCCCCCGTTCCCGTTGCTCGGTTTGCTCTGCCCGCCGCCATCTCCCTGGCTGCCCGGCGGCCCCTCGCTGCTGTCCCGCCTGTGCCAGGAGTAGGTAAACCCGCTGTCTTTGTCCAGGCGTCTCCGGCTTTCCGAGTCGTCATCGCTTGTTTCTGAGCTACTGCAGCTGGAGCCCCGCCCCTGGCTTTTCCTCCGGTGGTAGCGTTTATGGACTGTGCTGGGGGAAGCAATGTTCATTTTTAACCTGCTCAGCTTTGGGGGTAAGTTCTCATCCATGTCAAACTCATCATCGGACTCGCCCTCCTCAAAGATCTGATTGAGGACCGGTGCGCTCTTTCTTGAAGTAAGACGATTTGTAACTGAAGGCTTACGGCGCAGGACAACTTGAGTAGAAAGAGAAATAGGTTTCTTATCTTCTTCATCCTCCTCTTCATCCTCTTCTACTCTGAACAAGCACTTCCGCCCACTGGTAGTGGGTTTCAAGCTCACCGAAGGGACTGCCGAAAGCGCCGGCCCGGCTAATTCAGGGATATCTTCTTTCTTAGCCGAGTCGCCAAGGGCCTTGCTTCTGTGGCCATTGAGAACGTTTTCAGCCGTGCGAGCCGGTGACTGAGGAACAGTTGCATGGGAGAGGGGAGAAGCTGTAAGGTCATCCTCCAGATCCTGGGGTACGTCGATTTTTGTTGGCCACGACTGCCTACATAAACAATTACAAAGGATGAAAGAAAAGTTAGATCATGGTGAGCATTTCAAAACATGAAAGAAAATGTAAGATCTGCACAAGAGAAGCACATGTACTGCCACGCAAATTGGCCTGCTGAGTGGCATGTTTGTAAACAACAGTACTGAGGAAAAGGAAACATTCCCAGAGAACGTGCATTCCCTTAGAAATGCTGTGATTTGAAAGGAACATCATATATACAAAAGCGTAGTTTAGAAATTACATCAGTTACTGTCAAATGAAATATTAAGATTTCACTGCTCTCTGAAAATGAATTAAGCAACAAAAAACTTTATTTTCTTTGGGACACAATTATTTAATCTGAAGCAGGTATAGAACCAGTAGTACCTAAGAGGAAGATACGAGCTGATTCAAGCACAATTTAAGTAACATAGTATTACAAACTACTTTTAATCTGAAGCTTCCGTTATTCCCCCCCCCCCCGCCGCCCAGTATTCTTAATATAAAAATTAGGTTAGAATTAATGTGAGTGAGACTGAAAAATTGAGTAAAGAGAGACATTCTCTCATCTTCAGTAAGTCTCATTCAGACCAAGCTCTATTCTACAAAATCCCCTTTAATTTTAAACACACATGAATTGAGATCATACATTTATTTGTCCTTAGCTGAGCAACTGGAATACAACTGCACAAATTCAGGACTCGAGCTGCTTAAGAACATGACACTTGAATAAACTGTCAATCCAGGTTCAAAGTGTGTGACTATGTACTAGCATTAGCTCAAATCAGAATGAAAGTAACACTTGAGTGTAAATCCATTTTACAGTTAGCAGCTGATATCTTATCTCCAGTATCTAAGCTAGTATCTAATGATTTGTATTTTACTTGAAATCCTAATATATATTGTAATTTTCCTGTAATATACACAGTATAAATTAAGAACAAGGACTGTCAGTCTTTCCTCCCTCTCTATTTTGAAAGCCTCATCCAAAAGACCAACACCTACAGACCAACTCCTCAATACTGAGCAACTCTTCAACTGCTTCACTCAGCATAAGCCCCACATTTCTTCTGGAGACGCCAAGAAATTTTTTCTAACCTTTCAGAATTGTGTTTAAAAAGTTTCCCAATCATTTAACTTCACATAACTAAAATACTCCAGCATACCGCATGAAAAGCTGTGGCAGAGACCACTGTTCGCATACGGATAGCACAAGACATTCCCACCCGTATTTTGGGTGTGCCAAAAGAAAGGGCTGCGTGACTTCGTAGCCCAGTTTAGAAGGAAGGCATAGGAGGAAAGCGGGAGAGGAAGCAGAGTGTTCCACACCAAGTGTGACCCCAGACACCTGCTCGGACAGCCTGCGTACGAAGGTGGATGGATCCTCCAGCTTCCTGATCTCTGCTGTGTGAAGCTGAAGAAACGAGGAAAGCTCAGACACCCCTTTGCTATCCTTAATCTAAACGTGCTCTTTTTAAGTGTTCAGGTTGACAGCAGCGCCTGCACTAGGACTGCATGCGCTCAAGGCTGCCTCTGCCACGGCTGGGCAGAACGGGATCCTGCAGAGTGACATGCCTCTCGTCACAGGCAGCAGCTGACAGCTGCCTTCCCAACTGTACCAACTGTGAAGAGCAGCACTTCGTTAAAGCCGACGTTAAACTCGTCAAGCCTAACTGCAGGCTCTGAAGCACTAGCTCAGCTTTGCTTAACAAAGCAGCGACACAGAAATCCACCAGGATCCTCTAGCAGTGGGACCCGGCTGCCCACACACCGCGTAAGCCCCTGTCGGCCGTTCCCCGGGAGGGGCCGCACGGGCTCCTTCCTGTCTCGTTGGGCACTGGGAGCTGCTGGTGCCCTCCCATCGGCTTCCCTCCAGCGAGCAGCTCAGCCTGGAGGAAGGCCACACAACCAGCAGCTCCCACCCAAGCTGTCCAGCCGAGGAGGGGAGCCTAGGTTGTGGTCCTCCTTGGTTTGACACTGGCATCCTCCCTCGGGCCCCAGCTGACTCCAGAAACGCTGGGAACCACTGACCTTGTTTTCTGAGGACTTGTGCTATGCTGGGTATTTTAAACACAAACCACTGTCTGTGATTAACAAATAGGAGTTAAATGAATTAGAAACATAACTACAAAAGTGACAGAAAATGAAGATCTAAATCTTTTAAGAATTGACCATGCTTCAAGAACAGACTGGTTTGTCAGCAAAAAAAAGGAAGAGAGTTCTGCGGCTGTCACAATGAAGGGTAAATATAGTATCTAACAGTACTGGAGTTTCCAGGCAATAAACCTCCTCACTACAGTATGTTTCTCATAGCAGCCCATCTTTGCCTCCCTTCCCTGCCACCCCCTCCTTATTCTGTGTAGGCCGGGGGAGGGGGGCAGAATGGGACAGAAGAGAAGCTCCAGGTTGCAATTAAGTTGGGTGTTGGTTTGTTGGGTTTTTTGAAGTCTCAAAATCAAAGTCATGCACTACTTTGTGGTCATCCTGTATAAACACTTTGAGTTCAGAACCATCACGAAGACAAGGAATAGCTACCTGGGACGATTAAGGCAAGAGTTCCTGAGCTTATTTATGGAGATGTCCTTGTCATGAAAAGAGGATTCATACTCATAAGGCAGGCTGCAACTACTCTGTTCAACTTTACAAATTTATATCAAGGTTTAGAGTTAATGAACTTGTTTATTCCAGTTCCTCATGTAACTGGAGCAGCTCTTCTACTGAAAGAGTGACACTGATGCAGAGAAAAAACAACAAAGCCATTTAAAAGCAGTCTTTGGAGTTTCAGAATTTTCATTTGAAGGTAAACTCAAAGTTTTCCTCCAAAGTATTTTGTTTTATAACTAATACTTAGACACATTTGATGCTCTGCTTGGATTTCTTTTTTTAAAAGAAATTGATGCAAAATAAGAGGATGATCCATTAAGAGAGAACGGCAGAGTGAAAGTTACAGTAGTTCAGACCCGTGAAGAGAGGTAAGCTCTAATACCAAGCTCCAGACCATCTAGGTACTGTCAGCAACCCTTAGCCGCCTGCAACAATAGCTCTTCTGAAGTACTTGTAACCACCCAACACAAGAGGACATTCCCCACGTCAGTGAACACTGAGTGAATGACCTTTTAAGTGCAGCAACAAAATTTCAGTCTGCTCTAGTACACAGCGCAGGGTGCAGTCTCCTCTGGAGATGACAGATGTTGAGAACCACTGTCAGGTTCGGAAGGAAACACCTCGTTACTCAGGCAGACAGAACGGTATTCAGAAAAAGACTCCTCTAAAAGCCTGCAAAATCTCAGCCTAAATCCAAGGTAACAACCGACGGAGGCGACGTATCTTTAACCAGCTTTCCAAAGTGCACGCCACTAGGTTGTAACAAGTGTCTATTTTCTCTAGATTGAACTCGAGGTACTAGTATCCATCTTTTATCAATTAGGCCAAGGAAAATACGCATACACACCAGAAGGACACCATAGCATTCATTCATGTCCCTGTTATCATGCCTATTAAATGACTGCACATGTGACCTTGCGTGACAGGTGCACAAAGAAACCTTCAGAATGAACAAGCTATTTTGTCTTTTTCTCTAAATCCTACAGACAGATTAACAATGAAGGTAGAACAGCAATTCTAAACATCAGCACAAGCAATTAATATTCTTGTCTCATTAAGAGATTAGCTACTAACAATTGTTATTATTGCTAATAATAGTTACCAATAATATTTTATCAAAATCTAAAAGGCAACTTTTGAGGAGACTGGAGGTTAGAGAACAAAAATTATTGGAAATGCCTCAGCATAACCTCCACCTTCACCCATAGGCTTGTCAAGATGGGCCAAGAAAAATATTTTTTTAATAACAGCAGATCCCCAAGTCATAGTCTAACACTTAACTCAGGAAACTAAAACCAAAATGTTTAAGAGAAATAACTGTTCAAAACATATGTCCTCCAATATCAATGTGCAGGTACAAACTATACTATTCGCCTTGTGTTTGTTTTGTTCGTTTGTTTGTTTTTAAAGCATATGCTGCTGTAACTGGACGTATGGGATCTTTGCTAACTGGCTGCAGAGCAAACGGGCTGGTTGAACATATCAATACCAACTAGATGCCAGAACCCCGCTTCCCTCTTTAGTTTTACTGTGTCACAAGATGAAGCTTTGAGAAGTCTCAGGGAACATTGCTATAAGTTTTTTTAATCATGTTTTTGTCAAACTAAAAAGTAAATCTATCGCAGTATCTTTAAATTGGTGATTAAAGACATTAATTCAACAGTTTTCCTTAGACAACGTATCAACCAATATTAAAAAGAACATAACCTGCAGATGTTTGCTCTAAACTTGATTTAGGGGATGTTCGGCCCATTAAAAAAATCAAAGCTAAACCGTAACATCAAGTTCAGAGTGATTTCTCATTTATAAGTAATTCCACATCAACATGTTCATGGATTATGCAACTCATTTTTTTCCAGGGATATTACATACACAATTTGTGTGAGGAACTGAAGGGCAATGAATATGCCCTTTCCTAGGAGGTGTGAAAACTTACTACTTCAAATACAGAATTCATTCAAATGGTTTAGAAATCTCCTGAAAACAGTAGGAATTGAAAATATTATTGGTAACCGATTTCTGAACAGCTTCTGAAGCATCCACAGCACTTTAAAGCCATTTAAAATGTGCAATGAATATGTATTTTACTGTTTTTAAAAAAATAATTACTTGAGCTATTCAGTAATAGTCTCATTAAGCTAGGTTAAAAATTTAGATTCCTAAATTCTTACCTGAACTGAGCTTTGATGTTGCTAGGGCTTGCAGATCTGGTCTGAATTTCTTTCTCTTGTTTTTCTCGCAGAATCCTTTCAGCTAGTAAGAAGTAAGTAGCAGTGATGTGATTGTATTTGTTAGTCTCCAGTGCCCTAAGGAAATAACAAAACATGAAATAAACCATACATCAATGGTTTTCTAAAAACTGGACATGCATCTTGCACAACTTGCTGCACTTCTTATAGCAGGAAGAGTGCCTGAAAGCAAAACTGCGTATTTTTGATGTTTTGACAAGCATGTCTTGGTTTATTAAAAATAAAGAGCCAACAAGTCCAGTAATTACAACTACAGTTGAGGATGAGGACATCCTCAGAATATCACCCCCCCAAAAAAAAAATTAAGAAAATGAACATTCTTTAAATGATAAAATTGTATTTCATTAGTGTTCCGCAGCAATGGTGGGCTTTACCACTGGCACGTACAACCACAAAGTATTAATATGGAACAACTGGAGGAAAAAGCTTCATTGTTTTAGGTCTGTCACATTAAGTTTACAGTAAAATTAAGTTCAGAAGCCAGTAAGCATCATTCAGACATTCTAACAGAAAGGATGCCACTGTTACACAGCTAAAGGCTTAAGAAGCAAGACTGCTGCTTCCCCGCCCCCACCCCACCCTCCAAATGGTAAGGCAGTAACAGTTTTTCCAGATTAAGCACAAATAGAAAAAGCAATTTTAAGTCCTCTTTCAGTTTTGGGAATATTTTAGAAATTTGGGGGGGTTGATCTATTTAGGAAAAAACTACATAGCTTTCTAGCAAGCTCACTCAGTGACAATGACTATTTTGCTTTACATAGACAAAAGGAATAATATTTTTAATTAACAAAGATTTAGGTATACTGGAAATGTACTACGGGAAAAATGATCACATTTTATCAACTCCAAATATCCATGAGATACAAAGCACAAGTAAAGCATGGATTTCAAAGCCATTAAGTTTACTCAAGATGGCAAACTACCACAAGAATTACACACTGTTCCAACACATTTTCTTGAAGTTTTTCCTACGGTTGCATCTGCTTAAGTATTTCTCATCCTAGAATACCCTATCACAGAGCAAGATTGCAATATTTTGTTTATTAACTGAATGCCTTGATATTTAAACACTGGACTTATGACATTCTTTAATCAAAACTGACAGATGCACAAAACAAACCATATATAGAAAACTGACAACTTACTCCACTATTGTATCTCGGTCTGCTATATCACCAAGAACCATGCGTTGGATGATACTGTTGTGTTCCTCCTCAGACAGGTTTTTATATGACACAAGAGGAATATTGTACTTTGTTGCAGGAGATGGGTCAACTCCTTGGAGCCATGCATGGTTTTCAATCTCTTCCAAAGATGCCCTTCGCTTCGGGTCTCTCTGCAACATCCGTGTAATTAGACTGTGAATAAAAAATAAATCTAAACAAAATGCACTCGCATGTTTAAGAAGCAGCCATTGTAAGAGCTGCATTACAAAGAAATTTCCTGCTGTGAGTCCACATAGATCTGTAGAAGTCTCTAAACAATGTGATGGGAAATGAATTACTCTCAAAGACATTCCAAATACTGCTAAACTGAAACAATCCATTTACTTACTGAAAACTATAAATATCATGAACACTGTAGTTTTCATTTACTATGCTTAGATTCTTAACCTGATTTTTCTGGTTGGTTTGGTTTTAGTAGGTCTTATAGGGCAACTGTCACAGATGGCCTACAGGCTGGTCTGTAAAATAAGAGAAATATAATTTTCTATTATTGATGCTGTCAACAAGAATATGGAACAGCAAGATAAGTAGAAATATTTTATTCTGCAATAGCTATCAGACATTTGGATTCTTCAGCATCCCTGAAAGAACAGCGACCTGTTCTATCCATAGAGAAAAAAAAACCCAAACAAAACACTATCTGGGATGATGAAGTGACAAACCTGCTAATGGGTTGATACTGAGGGTTTACAAGTGCTGAAAAGGAAGGGCATAAATTCTCCAAATAAACAGAGAGACACAACTTGATTAGCATAGCACATCTTTGTTCACTTATTGTATGCAAAAAAATTTTGAGGGATGTATTTTTGGCTTTGCACAACAAACAGAACATGGATATACAGTTTTGTTGCCAAGGTTTCAGTGAAACTTTATTGCTCCAATATGTGGAATGAAAGTTCTGTGGTCCTCACAATTTTTTTTATTGCACTAACTATACTATACCATGCAACTTCAGACTGCAACGCCACACAAATCACAAAGGTAATCAGTTTCTTTTTTTTTTTTTTAATGTGAGATGATGTATGGAATTAAAAATGGAGGTTAATTCAGACTTCTTAAAACTCAACTGTAAAAAAAGAATGTTACATATATATTTAGTAGCTGTGGCCTCTGCCTTTACCAAAAGGAAAGGCGGGGCAAGACATGGGAGCCTTGATTTCCTTTGCTTTTGTTAATATTATGACAGAAAGGGAACAAACTATATACCTCATCTGACTTTTTAAACCACACCTGTAGTAAAACCACACAAATGTACCACATGTGCCTCCTGCTTTAAGCTGGCTTCTGCGAACCACCAGGAACACTTCCACTCCAAGCAGAGCTGAAACGTTCCCAGAGTCTTCTCCCTAAGACCACCCAGCCTACAGAGGACTTGGGTCACTGAGCGTACCCTGTTGATGCATTGCATAGAGAGCGCAGATCTACTTGGGCCTTTATGCAAATTACCGTTAGCCAATATACCAAGCAAAAAGCTGCAAAAAAAGAAGATTCTTGGCCTCAGCACAGCATGCAGCATCAAGATTTATTTGATAAGATGCCCTGATAAGAGCTCTCTTTTAAACCTCTTCCTGTATTGTATTTATACCTCTTCCTGTGTGTAAAGCTCTTCAAGCTGTTGAAAGCACTGATGGCAGCTTTTCCATGTTACTGGAAATGCTAGACACTAACGACAAGACACGCAAACCAGCTACGGCATCAGGTTATGCATTAGATTCCTGGACCACACAGATGACAGGCGAAGAGAGGAACGGTCACTATGACCACAGCTGTAACAAATTTCATTCTGTGTCAACTAACAGAATTCTAGATGCTGCTCTAGTTTTTTTGACAGGACCAAAAGCATTTTTCAAGCACTTATAAAGGCATCTGGACTTTCGTATTGAAAATGAAAAGATACCCTATTGCAGATTCAAGAACACAGCCAAACACTGTAAAATAGTCCAAGTGATGCAACTGGGATATGTATTAAAAGGAGTGAGGAGGTCATTAACCTATAGGGAAATACTGGAACATACAAAAAATAAAAAAGCTGCAGCGAACCCTGCAGAAAAACAACACATCAAAATGAGTCATGATTCCCAAGTGGCATATGGCATTTGCAGACAGAATATTTTTCTCCCTTGATTGCCTAGAATGTTGGTTTGGAGTTGCAGTTTCAGTGGGAGATGAACAAAACTTGCTGTGATATCCTTGGGTTTTGATAACTTGTATTTTGAACAGAAATCTGTAGAATCACTACTTTTTTTAACCCCTGACAAAAAATACTCTGAGCAACACCTTGTAATTTGTTCAGCAAGAGTGGTGGCCAAAGCCAGTTGGTGGTGAGCAACTTCTTTAATCATTTGTAAAATGCATGACAACTGACGCACAGGAAAGAAAGATACATTGTGTAAAATCAGTAGTGAGTTTCACACAAGTGTGAGAAAAACCTATTGGCAAAAATACCATGGGATGAACCTTTTGTAAGAAGAGACACAAAGAATAAAACAAACAAACAAACAAACAAACAATACTGGTGCCCAAGAAACTACTCCAATCGATATGAAGAAATACTAACAACTAAGCAAAAGCAGTAGGCGTAATATCTTATTAACAGGTACAGAATATTCTAGACACTGATAATATGGTATGAGGAACTCTCAAAGGTAATCAGAATCCACCTCTATGAATGCTTCTAAGTTCTTTAGTACTCTACTTACTCTTTACATTCTTTGGACACATGAGGTGGCACTGTGTATTTGCAGTCCATTATCATAGTCAGAGTTTCACTGTCATTTGCTTCTTGAAATGGCGGCTGTCCACAAACCAACATGAAGAGGATGACCCCTAAACTCCATATATCTGTAAATATATAGTACATTTTAAAATAACTGTTGAAGAAACAAGTAATTACCATCAAAAGCATGAGATATTCTTGAGATGCATACTGGGGTTATTACTGCACTCTTTGATTACAAGGATTACTTATGGAATATCCAATTCCACTGAAGTACAAAATACAGTAGTTCCATTGTTTGACAGCTTTTATAGTTTTAGAGGAAAAGAGAATCAGAATTTATTACTTCAAGGATGCAAGGGGTTTGAGATGCATAACATCTTTGACAGAAAAGTGTTAGATAAAGCTGAAGATAATCTGGTCACTCAGAAGACAAGAATTCACTACCGTTTTCTTCACAGGTAGGCACAGATTAAAGAGATTTTTATTCAAAGCATGTTCCTTTTTGAAGGACTAGCATAAACCATTCTCAAATTTGTTTTCATGTTACTCTGAAGTAGAGAAATTACAAAGGAAGTCAATTACTTCAGTGAGACTGAACTAGATATGTTTTTCCTTCATCAGTGTTGCTTTAAAAAATTTGTTGCTACTTCTAATGGTAAAATAATAAATTACATCATTTAGGTAAAACTACCTTCTTACACCAATCCTATTACAGATTGCAGGGCATTTTGTGTTGGTTTGTTTTTTTTTTCTTTTCTAAATATCACTCAAATATAACAATTAACAGTGATCTCTACTACACTCTGGGAGTCTTCTTGCTTCCTTCTAATTCCTGCTTCTGTAAAATAACAGAACAAACCAAACATTTAACAACTTTCTTGTTCCCCCATGAAATGACATACCAAAAGATGAAAAAGCAGCACTGCTGGGCATGAAGCCCTTCAGTTGAAACCAACTGAAAGTAAGTTGAAACCAGCTTGCTGTAAAAGCTAATATTTAGTTCAAATCTTTATTAAGAGTTTGCCTAGAAGAACGTATTTCACAAGTCTCACTGCATTCAATACACGAAGCTTAAATATTCAGAAATGTTTCATGTTGCATGAAACTAAATAAATAACTGCAATATACGCTTAGAGAAAACACCATACTGTTAATCTGCAACTACAACTCCATGCTCCAGAAATTTCAGTGGCAATGTCAGGTCCTACACCCTAGCATTTCACAGATCTGTACCCAGTAAAACCAAACAGCTGAACTGAGAGAAATGAGGAAAGAGGGGAGAGCAGCTTGCAGTGGTCGTACGAAGCAGAGCACACCAGCCCTCTCCTGGAAGAGTTTGCAAGAGGGAATCACAAACTAAGTTACCTATCCAACTGCATCTTGCTTTCTGTGGCCTACTCAAAATACCTGACATCCATTTAAAGCTGAAGGATGGCTACAATTTTATTTAATATTATGTAAATCACACGCATTCATCCCTAGAACAATTACTCATTTTGCTAGATACAACCCATTCTTCATATGGTTTAGCTGACAGAGGAACAGAAACACTACATGGTAATTTTCTTTAGAGCTCTAATTTGTAGTAAGTGTATGCTATTAAGTCAGGCAATTACTTGATTTCTGTTATGTTTACTAGGGCCTCAATCCTGTAGGTACTGAGCATTTTGAGGCCAGTACACCCTATCACATATACCTGCAAATTCAACATGACTACTCACATGTTTAAGATTCAGTAAGTGTGTTAATACTTTGATAGCCTGGTGCCAGAAAGCTGAGTGTTCTGGAATACAGAATTTAAAAAAGCCTCACAAGACAGAGAGGTAATTTCACCTAGGAGGTTTGCCTTCAATTTTGTAAAGCCACTTACATCTTTCTCCTACTGTTTAGTTTTAAAGTGACCAAAAAGTTTTGGTGCATTATCTCTCACTCACGACACAACAGATTGTAAGAACTCATTTTTTGCGAGCACATAAAACGTATGAATTCATGCATTTCTGTTAACAGCCATCTTTTGGCTATCAATGTCCTTCCTAGACTTTTAACTTCACCTAAAATCCATTTTGGGGTGGTTGTGGGTTTTTGTATCTGGTTGATACTCCCCCCATAATAAAATGCTTCACGTATCCTTTCAGCATGAAGTATTTTAGGAGAGTCCATGTAGCAGCATGTTGTAGGTGTTTGAGAAAATGAAAGCATGACAGCACAGCAGTAACTAAACCAATGTTGATAGTGTGAACACACAGAACTTGAACGCTCCATTTAAACCAGCACAGGGTTGCCTGAACTCAGCTACAACACACAATTATTTTTCACTCCTCACACTAAACACAGTGTAAAGGACGGTAAGTGGGAAGGAAGTGGTAAAAAAAAAGCTGACAGAAAACAGGAAACATTAAACAAATTTTGAAAGTAACTTCATTTGAAATACACAAACCCTGAAAGAACAACAGAAAAGTGGAACTGGTTTATAAGAACTGGTTTATAAGATTATTCACTAGTATTTCAAACTGCCACAATTATTCAGGCAATAGCTGTGTGCAATCCTAAACAAAATAAGCACAGTAACAACAGTAACAACAGTATTGCCCTTCCCAACCTACCACAAAATTTCACACTGGCACTTAGTTTCTAAGACACATACAACACTGTATGAAATAAGTTAGGATTTTTACCAGCAGATCTCTCTGCAAAAAGAACAATTTCCAGCACAGACAACAGGAATCCCTGTGGGGTTTGCATTATAAAGTTTTTATTTTGCATATTAGCCACTTATTGCTTGACATAGGTAGTACTAACAAAACAGGGAAAATCATCTCCTCTTTGCAAAAAGGATCCATAAACTTGAGGGTTAAAAAGTCTTACTTATCTGTAAATATCTCTTCTAAATTTAAATAGGTGACCTACACTCCCAACATGCAAGTTTAAACATGGTGGTTTGCTGGCCTTCAGCGAAACTCAAAATTCAAGGTTTAGAATCTAAAGTCTTGCAAACCAATATTCCAAAATAATGAGTTAATACCCACATATCATTTTTGAAATATTTTAAAAGATCAGTAATTAAAGGACTATAGTGTACGTATATAAGAAATGCTGATGTTTGTACCTGATTTATTAGTTTTAAGCCATTTTATACATGCAAAAAAATCAATCCTGTATCTGCACTTTCATCCTTTTCTCCACTGGAGATCCATAGCTGCATATTTCAGTCAAATTCAGAAAATATACTGCAAAAAAATTTGAAAGAAATGAAAATGCTTTCTTCCCTTTAAAGATAAGAATTTTGTTCACCCATTTAATGTAACCACCATGGTACATTTTAGAAAATTCTTGGCTTCCAGAATAGTGCCATCTGACTGACAAAGGCAAAATTCAAGATCTTTAAGCACGGCCATCTTTAAGAAATTAGTAAAGGAGACTCAGAGATCATTATAATGCTTATTTACCAGCTCCTGCTATTTCCCCGAAACAATACACAAAGCCACACACAGCAATGTTCTTCACCATACTGTTTTGTGCTGCCATAATCAGCACTGCTCTATTATTCTTTCCTATTAATAAAGGGAAAACTCATCTGTCCTCTGGATCCCATTGGGAAAATGGAGATGCTTTGCACTCAACTGATCGAATGCTTTGATCAACACTGACTCAACACACGCTGCCCATTCTTGTGCTGTACGCTGCTATTGCTGATCTCTGGTGTGCTATTGCTGGTGCTATTGCTGATCTCTGATCTACTAGGTGTAGCAAAAGGGGAATAACTGCTTCTGCTGGGGAGATCACTTCCAGCAGAGCAGACAATGGCACCTGGACTTTTCATTTCTAAATCCCAGAGAGTGTTCTTACCCTGTTACAGGAGGGGGTTTCACTCAAACTGAGTGAAAGCCTCAGTCAAGATCTAGTGACCTGATTTGTTCAAAACATCAACTTTGACAACAGTTGTGTGAGCAGATTAGAAAGATGTTGGAGCAGCAATGAAATGAGCCTGACACCTCAAAGCAAAGCTTCTAGATAAAAGTAGCGGCTCTTATTAGACCAGCTAATAAATGGGGAAAGGGCAAAGAAAAATAACTCAAAGTGTAAAGGAACAGAAGTTTTTCTTGAGATGTCCACACACTTGTGAAAACATACTGGGGTGTTTTTTTGGTGAAGGCAGCCCTTATAGTATGTTCTGAATTTGATATACCTTATGTCAACTCAGAGGAAAAAATCCTAGCTGAGACAGTTTCCTGTTTTCACACATTATTAGAAGCTGTAGATACACATTTAAAAGCAAAGACGACAACATCTGTTTACATTTTTACCCATTCACTGAATGGCACTGGTTCACTAAAGGGTTGTACAAGCACCAGAGTCAAAAAAAATGCAAAGGAGAGTGCAGAACTATACGGACAGGATCTGAATGCAGAACAAGACTGCTTTTTTTGAGACCTGTTAAATGTACTGTGCCATTTAAAAAAGAAACCCCTCACCTTCAGTTCAATGCAAATATGGTTTGACATACAGTAACACAGTAAAAACTCTGCAGAGATCTACCTCTCCTCCACCTTCACACCCTGGCATACTGTTCTGAGATAACGTATTACCTATGGTGCTATGTTAATGCTCCAAAAAATAGTCAGGTTTTAGACAAAACTTTTAGATATTGTAATAAATTTACTACTGGATACTTTAATCAGATAAAGGAGCAGATTTTGTAAGCAAAAATCCTTTGCTTAGGCCAATGACTCAGCATATATTTTTAGCTATATTCTCTTCTCACAGCTCAGAACTCTGGTGCCAGAGTCAATTCTAGATTTGAGACTCTTAACTGAAGGAATACAGGGAAGACAAGGGTAGAGACCTACCTCTAGAAGAGCAGAGTTAAACAAGAATGTAATTTTCACAGTTTCGAGGTTTTCACTACTCAGTAATTAGCAGTTGAAGGCTTTAGGGAAACTGCTTCCTTCTCTCCTCCCTTCTAAGGGTCATCTAATTTACTGTCTTCAGAAAATTAGTGGAAAGGTAGAATTTAGGCCTGACATGCTACACACATTTAGCACACTTATAACCTGTAAAACTTCAAATCATTATGGTGAAGGAAGACACACTTGTATACCACAATGGCCAAAATCAAGGTCTTTTTCAAAAGCACAGAATATCTCAAGATGCAATTTAGCCTTTAAATTGGATACTAGTAACTTGAAACTGCCATTGCTATAACAAGAATAAAATATTAGATTAGGACTTTCAAAAGCACTAGTAGCTAGCTATAGCAGAGAATATTTTATTGGTTTTAAGGCCATTAAATAATGTTGATCAGGAAAGAACTGTTCAAGCAGGATTCCCAGAACCATGACAACCAGGGCTGTGTATACGCAACTTCCTTACATAACATGAAGTCACTGCCATAGAAACCAAACCACGTCATTAGCTGTCTATGCTACGCCTGTCTTAAACACAGGGCAGTCAAACATCTGTTATGTTCAAGTTTGTACACTGCACAAAGGATATCCATATTCATCTGCTTAACCACTGAGCCGGGCTTCACCACTTCACTTGCCATTTATTGCTTTCTAAAGTTCCTGATTTACTCCTAAAATAAGCACTACAGATTTCAGGAAGTTACAATTTATGTGACATGGGGGATCCTTATAGCTTAAGACTTACTCAAATTTCTACTGTTCCTCAGAAGTCAGACACCTATCACAATTTGTGATTTTAAGCAGCTAAAAACCCATACTCATTGTGGAATAGAAACATTCACATTTAACTACATAATGTAAATTGAGTCTGCTTAAAGTTGTTTATTTCAGACCTTAATGGGAAAAAGATTCCCCCCCCAACTTAAATGTAGAACTGCTTAACAGTTTACACAGTTTATATTGCTCACCTGATAAGACAGATCTTTCTACAGAAAGCCTGCTTCTTCAGAAGTGATTTGTAATATTAAGTTGTTAGGTTTTATACATTTCTCATTGCAACTTTTACTATAACAGCTGAACATTATAGTTATCTTTTACTAGAAGCCACTTAATAAGCAAAAAAGAAAACAAAACTTCTATGAAGATGACAGAAATGTTTACATGTTTATTTTGCCACTGCAGAGGTATCAATGGACTGTGGATAAATAGATTGAAATGGACCCCAGTTTCCAGCATCGTGGGCAATTACCCCAACCACTATCTTAAGACATTAAAAAGAATGTCATCACCACTGCTGCTACAACCTCTTCAGAGCAGATTTGTGGAAGAAAGCCAATCCATAGAAACTTGTTGAATACAAGCCTTGAAAGAGACTCAACACATCAGCACTTCAATACCAAGTTGTTCTATGAAAAGCTAAATAGGAAAATCTAATGTAGAGACCATTACCATCTCTGCACTCTGGGCATGTTCAGGGCTAGGCAGCGACTGGGCGCTATCTGAAGACCGCTGTTTTGAACTCAGACACAGAACTGCATCATGAACTACTCTATTTGGATTGGAATTTAGGGGTGGAAACTTCATTGGCTCAGGAGTAGGTGCAGGCTGATATCTCAGAGGATAAGTGGTAAGCATGCTTGCTACAAGTTGAAATTTAAGATCCTGTTCACAGCATAGGCTATGGAAAACAGAACCAACACTCCAATTTATAGCATAGCTTCACATAATTGTCTGAAGAACCAAAACACAGTTTAAGAGTAAAAATTCATATGACAAGTCAAACACTGCAGAAAGTGAGACTTCTACTAGAAATAGTGATGAAAAATTACATACTACAGTATAAAAGGACAAAAGATGGTATCATACTGTTGAATTGTTTGAATGGTGGCTGTTATATTGTTGATATACTAGTGCTTCAAAAGGAGAATAAGTAAAGTATTTCCACTCCATATAAGGTAAAATGCTTAAAAAAGTTGCATCTCCTTTGCATAAAAAGTCAGTAGCAAGACAGTATAGAATAACTGCATTAATGGTTTCAGCATTTCTGTATACCACAAGTATTTTTACACTACCATGTGCACAGACTGATGTCAAATCTGGAAGCTGCTCAAGCTGGACCAGTTGTAAAATTCAAAGAGTACAGCTAAAGATCAAAGATTACTTTTCCAAGATACTCAATTTTTAGCTGATTGAACTATTCTTCCATTCTTTAACTTTTAATGAAAAAGGCTTTGAACAAACTTGTGTACCGACCTCTCTAGTTTTCAGAGATGCCACTGCCTGTTAGTCAGCCTTTGGTTTTTGTCTTTGTAAATTTTTTTTTTCCCCTTGCAGAAGGCTGAGGAAATCATCTGCAATCAATGCTAACATTTTCAAAATTAACAGGCAGAACTGGGTTTCCTCCTTGTTTTCAAGCACTACAAATCCAATTAAAATTACTATTAGAACACATAGCAGACAAGAGAATTAGGAGAAATCTTTTCCTTCTCCCATCCCTCCAAAAAAGAGCATAAATAGCAAATGGCATTTAGCAAATTATTTTCATAATTAGCTTATCTGTGATGAAACAGTCTGTTCTATATATGTTATTTTATTTGATTAAGACATGATCATCAGTAACTAGTCTTATCTTTGGAAGCAATTCTTATTTTCATTCAGTCTTGCAACTAATACTTATTTTTCCCTGAAGACAATAGCAAGGGTTTTGCTGGTTGCATAGAACTATTAAAATACAGACTAACAGTTGTTCTTTATTTTTTAGTAACTACTGCATCTCAAATTTTGGTAAGGATATTTTGATGAAAACCACCACCATTGAAAGGTCTTACTGAACACAGGTCACTGCCTTTCCTTCAAACTAGCCTGTTTTACTCTGATTGATCAATTCTGCATTTAGAAATGCATTCTTTCTCCTTCAGTTTCTGTTGCTTAGCCACATTTCAGAAATTACCAAATCTACATTAAAAACACAAATAAAACCAACATTTTCTGTGTCAATTTCAATACTACTACTCAAGAAAATATATTAGCCAGGATAAAAAAATATTAATAAATTAAATGTAGAAGGAAATTTTTTCTCTGTATAAAACATTCTCAAAATCATCGGACATATCAAAGTCTATACTGCACATACAGCTTATGTACATGCCTCACTGCAATGTTTTTGATCCTTTTTTGTATACAAATACTAAAGACAATTTACTCCTGGTATCTAAGAAGTCTTTCGTATTTTCCGACTGACTGCCTTTTCTGAAAGGTTTTAGCTGTACTACATATAATTTGTACTTTATAAAAATTGACATCTTGGTACAGCTTTACACGTGAATGCAAAACTTGAGCATCTGGTTTATAACTAAGTAGTAGACCATTGATTTAGGTCCCACCAGATCTGTGTTGCTAAATTAGTCAGCCATAGCCTGAACATAAGAAATCTGAGTATTTGTTTGCAAGATACATGAAATGAAGCTTCCTGGCTGTGGAGATGTATTTATCATAATGAAATCTTGCTGCAGAACAGCAGTTTGAAATATTATGAAAACAGTTCTCCCATAAACACAGCGAGATGACTAAGAAATGTCCCAATACTTAAGTTACAGTTTAGCTGGTACAGTAGTAACTGAAGACTATCTTGACAGCTTCTCCTCTGTAGTTTCACTTGGATAAATTATTCTTTGCTTCACCCAGCAGTTTACTGGTGAATGCATTAAAACTTGTGCATAAAGTAATCCAGAATGGAACATAAATTATACTTCATAAATATTAGCTGGCACAGATTTACCAAGAAGTCATCAGGATCACAGGCTTCCACCCTTTATTAGCCCCATCACATCATAACTTCACTTCTGAATACAAGGCTCTGGTACCTGTAACCACACCCTCAATTTAAGGCATTAAAAGTATTTTCTTGTCAATAATTAGATTGAGGGGAAAAAAGCAGAATCAAAGGATGACATACTACCTAAAAACTGGACTCTGCTTTCATCAAAAAAAATTTACTACCCACATACAAATTGCCACAGAACATAAAAATAAATTCTTTTTTAACATTACATTAATATCCTCAAATTTGAAACTGTCTAGAAGTATTCTACAACCAATTCCTTACCTTTGTCCCTTCTAAAAAGTATAAAAAAGTCATTTCTGATGATTTTTCAAATTTGCCTCAGTTTTTGCAGCAGTGTGAGACATACAGCACAGCAGGGAGAAGGCAGAAAAGCATGGCCACCAACACAAGTACATCAAGCCTCAGAAATACACAAGGTACTTGCATCAATTCCTTCTGTTTCACTTCAAAAAGCATTTGAAGCTGAAAAGTAGAGCATACACAATTCTCCTAAAAATGCACTGGCAATGGTACTTGATGAATTTCAGTCAAATGAGTTTCTCTTACATGGAAGGTGAAGATAAGTGAGATAGCAAGTTTAGGTTAGATCAATTCAGCCTAACACAAAAGAGGGGCAGGTCCTACCACCTTCCCCCAGAACTCTAGTCCAAGCTGCATGCTCCCTTCACCTCCTTTGCACCAGCTCTTCCGCTCAATGCTAAGGGAACAAACAGCTCTGCTAACCTGGCAGAAGTTAAGCCTGGAGAAAAGTTAACGGTTTTCTGATAAAATCAGTTCATCCCATGGTCAGCCATGCATCAGAGTACAGCACATGAGAAGGGGTAGCTCTGCACTGATGCAAGCAAAACAAATACAACATTAAAAAGGGAGATTTTTCAAAACAAAACAATCAGTGATAAGCTTTTGTAGTACTACTTGCTTTTCATTTCTGTCAAATCTAGCTATAGTCTGAATTTGAGCATACTGAAACTTGAAAATGCTGTCAGGTATGCTAAATGATTCAATCCCATATATGGTTTGCAAGTATCTTACCACTTTAACTCAAGTCCGTCAAATCTTATAGTCAGCATTTTTATAGCATAAAAGGTTACTGTATATACCCACTGGCCATTATGCTTACATTAGTCATTCAGTTTGTGAATAAAGTGCCATACATATGCAGAAACATGAAAACTAGCTTCACACAGGCCAGACAGGGTCATCAAGGATACTTAACTATGCTCAAGCACCAAGCAAACACGGCTGAAGCTTTTAAAGACCAAACATGCTCCAGCAACACTATATGCAAGTAAAAAGCCCTTGCAAATGCTTGATGCAAAAAGAAAACAAAAGAATTTGGGATCATTCCACCAGAGACAAAGTGGGTCTAAAAGCAGTATCTTCATCTCAGGCAAGCAAAAGGTATGTATGACAAATCCTCCATTTCCTTTAATAATCAAAAATGTATGACTAGATAGTGAATACCTACATTATCTTACCATGTTGGCAGAAGATATCCAGGTCTGAGTTGAGCAAGAAAGCCAGCATCTAAGCACTAACGCAATGGATGTTATCCAAGTGGTTGGCCTCTGCAACTTCCAAGGCAGCAGCAAGTTGTATTTGGACTACAAACTGCCAGTTGAATAGCACTGAGCTACAGTAAGCATAATGTTCTTGTTAGTCACATCTTCTATGAGAAAGATCCTGCCACCATTCTCTTGGTGTTGCTGTGACAACAGACTGCAATGCTAAATAATTGTGATGCTACCTACAACGTTATTTGTGTATTACAGCACCATTCTAGAGGCCCGTGCTCAACTGTGCTAAACAGACAATCCCAGCCTTACAATCTGAATTTGCTCACTTCTCACCCCCAGAAGAATGAATTTATTCTGCAAATGTTCCCATGCGTCTATGAAATCACATACAGAATACCTGCTACAATACTAAAAACATACCAGAGGCATCAATGTCTTCCAGAATTACTGTAGCCTACACAGCACTTAATACTCTGTAGAGATGCTAAGCAGTTAAATAGAACCTGCTCTCCTCTGAAAGAATCAACTAATCTGAAAAACTGTAATTAAACTTTATCATCTAGGAAAGAGGTGACTTCTATTTATTTAATGATCCAATCTCTGTTGATGCTGGTAGAGTAACAAAGGAAAAGTATTACCAGAAGCATGCTTTATTCTTTCTCATCAGTAGTTATCTTTTGAATACTGCTGGAGTTTGCTACACCACTGCTCTATACAGAACTCTGTCTGATCTAAAACATGTCCACTTGATTTACAAAATGAACTTTATGTGCAACACTCCTCTCACTAGAATGAATTTTAATTAAGTCTGAAAAAACATGGGAGACTACAACCAACAGAACTCCTCATTATCTAACTCACTCAGCTTTTTGAAAAGCCCTGGGAGCGTATGATCATTGCCTAATATTCCTCTTGCATCATTTTAACTACAGCCTTGAACACAAAAGGAAATGAGACCTAAATTAACTAGTCTCTTTTCAAGTGTGAAAACTTTTAAGTATCATCACAAAAGGGAGATTAATCCCTAAACTAGCTGAAAGTTACCTTTTAATAAAGCAAGTTTTTCCATTATATTTATTAAGCATATAACTTAATAAAAGGCTTACCCTGAATATTTCAGCTCTTTGTAGAAAGAGCTTTTCCTTTATATACTCATGAATAATGTTATTCACGAGACATCAGAAAAGCCATGTTTGTGACAAAGGTCTCTGGCAAAAAAACCCAGATATACCTTGGTCGATTTTTCTTGCAGTAATTTTTGTGACTATAACAGCAATTTTGGATAAACGAACACTGGTGTGGGGCTTTTAAAATATTATAATGAATGTAAATGTACCTTAACATGCACAAAGTATAAGCAGGGCAATCCTTTTTAATTTGGCATTTTAGTAAATTGAGTTGGTTTTCAAGGGGTCAGATGCTCACAAAGGGGCAGGACCGCGTAGCTGCACTGGGGAAAGCATGACCTTTCTCATAAGCAACTAGCGTTTAGATTGGTTCAGCTACAATGTGATTTCATTCTAACTGGCAAAAAAAAAATAAACTTTGCCACAATCAGTCATTATTATTGCAATATTAATAGCCCTATTCAGCCAACAGCTGAATAAGTTCACAGCACTTCACCACTATTTCAGGCTATATATACGCCTCACACATTACTAGCATCAAAATGTAACTGATGTAATCTCTCTTTTGAAAATGCCTACTTCTGAATTTATACATACTTCTAGTCCACAAGTATGACCTCATCTTAGCATGCAAGTTTATCTTTAAAGGTTAAAAAAGGTTACGCAACTGAGAAATCAGCTTGTGCAAATTACATGGTTAGTAATAAATTTCCTAAACATATTATTTTAAGATGCTACATTTAAGACTCCATTTGGGGGAAGGAGGACTTTAAAGAAGTCCCTAATACTTTTTTCTTTTTTCCCCACAATCTCTGCATTTAAAATAGACAAGTCAGTCATCTTTAGAAACCTTACACAATGCATCTTACCTTTTTACCCAGTTAGAAAAGGAAAATCCAGACTCAAGGTTGTTATCCTATTGGCAACATGTAGTAATTTCTGATATTTTTATTTTGCAACTATTGCATTGATAGTAGTTTAGAGATTTTGTAGTGCGTTACAAAGTGATAAAAACTGTGCCACTAAAAGGTTAGATTATGAGCACTGCAATCTGTCAACCAGGATAAGAGAAGTTCTAGTACCCAGTAACTTAGTATACTGGGGAATAAGCAAGCAAAAACTAACCACTAAGGTGTATTTAAATATTCTCAGAAATAGAATCTAGAAATAGAAATTAACTAGCATCCTTAAACATCAGCTAGAATAAATTTTTTTTTTCTTCTATTTTTTCTAGTGTTCACATCAGTCCACTCTATTAGCCTAACCTCCTTCTCTATGAATCCATTTCAGCATTTTCTTCTAGTACTACTCAGAAGTTTACCTACCTAACTGCTTACAAAGTCCTCTAGGGAACATTTTACATGATGCTACCAGTCTCACTTTTATCATTAAGAGGTCTGAAGTACACTTTGTTAATTATATAATTCAATTTGGACCATCCAGTCATAATGCTTCTAATGCCCCCCACTCCCTCCCCACTAATCCCCAATACACCCTCAGGTTGGGCAGCAATACCAAAACTTCATTGTTTTGCTCATCCTCCAAGATTTGACTGCTACTCTGCTTTTCAATAAATATTCTATACAGTGTCTTATGTGAATTATTTAACAAATGCATTTTTCCATCTAGTTTCAGAGGCCACTGCAATCAGTTACACTCATGCTTCAGGAAACTCTCAAAGACACAGAAGAACACAGAACAACTCAGGAGTTAGGATCTCTAGTTTGCCACTAATAAAACCAGAAGCAACTCATCTAAAACATTTGACTATTTAGAAAGTTTTGTCAAGCATCACTGTAGCATCAACGTGTATTTGCAAAACCACAAATAGCATAGACATCTACAATTCCTAATTATAGCACGCTTGAGAAAGTACTTTTAAGCACAGAAAACCCACAGTAAAATACCTATTCAAAGTTAGAGGCCATGAAGTGACATTCAAATGTTTAAGCAAAGACTGTCAGATCTACTACCTAAATATATTTATATTAAAAATAATGCAAGAATTTTAGTTCAACAGTGTGCAGGAATACCTTGTCAGCATACAAAATTAGCTGATTGTTCACCTCAGGTAAATTAGCAAACAAAACAGCCACCGTAACAGCAGCAAAACACACACAGAGCCCTAACAGGTGTTATTAAGACAGTAAAAGTATCAGATACTGGGCACACAAGAACAAGAGGTATGTTAACTATAATATGCTATTTTTGAAGCATCATTTGGAATTACACATACCTATATTTGTTGGAGGAGTTCTACCTCAACCAACAGGTACAAGCAATCTGCATGACTACAGGACATTCAGTGACTCTATCAACACTTACACCTATTTTTAAAAAAATGCTAAGTTACTTCTAATAGCATATGCAGTGGACCTAACTGAGAGGGTAAGAGAATTACCTGTCACAGTCTGTCTAGCACACTCCACTTTCCAGCCAGAAACATGAAGAGTAATTTACACATTACTATACTTCTGCACCTTTTAAATAATTTGGAGCAACTGGAAACTCACCCCCTACTCAGTTCTCAGACAAGAAAAGAGCAGAGAAGATGATGAGGGACTTAGAGCCTTCCTTAATTTCCTGTATCCTCTTTCGATAGCCAAGTTAGTATTTATCAAAAATGGATTCCTACCACCTTGCAGCAGAACACATACGCAGCCTGGGCTCACAACATCATTTTTATATGGCTAAACTGAGCAAAGAAAACCACTGGGTGGTTGAAGGTTTGTGGGGGAGGGAGGTACGTGGGTGCATGTGATGTTAAAAATCAATTAAAAACAGGCACTTTTCTGAAAAGGCGATGAGTCCTCTAACAAAGCAAGTTCAAATATACACATTGCATTCACAGTATTATTAATAGAAAAGTTAATTACAATGTATACAAATGCATCATTTAATTTCATACAAAAGAACTTGTAAGAATTTTTGAGAATGTTTGAGTATCTGCTTCAAACAGAGCTGTTCCAACATTAACTCATCCAGGTTATAAAATTATTTTTTTGCCAATGAGCTCACTTCCACATAGGGCATTACCTTGAAAAAGAAAAGAGAGTGGTACAACATCATACTACTCAAGTTTAGATCATTGGCCGAATTCAAAGAGGACATACCCACTGCTGGTGCATCATATTCATCCCCAAGTAAAATTTCAGGAGCAGAATATGCAAGAGATCCACAACTTGTGGTGAGCTTCTTTCCAGGTTGAAATTTGTTGCTGAAGCCAAAATCAGTCAATTTCACCAGTCCTTGTTTTTCAAAGAAGACAACATTCTCTGGTTTCAAGTCTCTATGAACTACGTGCAGTTTATGGCAGTAGGATATCGCATGAACTATTTGAGCAAAATATTTTTTTGCCAGATCCTCATTCAGACCTTCTTCATGTTTCATGATGTAATCAAACATATCTCCTCCATCACCTAGCTCTAAGATAAGATAAAGCTTAGTCTGGGTGTCAATCACTTCATACAGCCGTACTATATTGGGATGCTGCACTAGTTTCATGCATCTAACTTCTTGAAAAAGATGTCCAGTGGCTAAAGTGTCCAGTTTGGTCTTGTCAATCACTTTTACTGCTACTTTTTCACCTGTAAAGACATGCCGAGCGAGCTTGACCACAGCAAAATGGCCTCTGCCCAAAGTTTTATCCAAGTCGTACAATCCTGCAATTTTTCCATCATATCCTCGTTTGAAGCCTGCCATTCTGTTTCAGATTAAGTACTGTTTAAGCTCTTTGGAAACGTGATGTTTTCATATAAGAGTATCTGATGCAAATAAATAGTCCATTGTCACTGCCAAGCATACCTAAAAATAAAAAGACAGGATTATGTATTTGTATAAAAATAGGGAAAATAACTATCCTGTAATTCTCCTAAAGTTACACTGACACATTATTACAGATCAGTTATTAAATTCTTCAGGATTTTTTGCAAAGGGTTTGATATGCCATGCTGTAGTAACAACAGATTTCTGAAATCACATTATCAGTATGCTTGAAGAAAGTTAAATTTCAACACTGCAATAACAAAAATTTCTCTGAAAATCAGTGACATGCACATTCTTGAGCTGGAAACCTTGCAAGCAACATATGAAGAAGTCAGAGTTATAAGGACTGTTAGAATTGGCAAAGCTGAAATCTGTAACTTTTCTGACTATGTCAGAAATCAGCTGGGCATCATCGAACATTGACAAGTGGAACACGGAGTCATACATTCTATGCTTCATTTATCTGATTTTTGGCATATTCCTTCCTGTTGCATTATGAAACAGCTCTAATGCAAAGTTCTGATGGCATGACTTTGGACTTTTACCTTCTCCCTTTTAACAGCTTCCTGTTTAGCAAAGCTAAGACTGACATACAAGACTTAATTTTGTTACTCCAATTAGTCTGAGCATTATCAATCAATACTGTAATTACAACAAATGAACAAAGCTTTACAGGCCGAAATGAAACAGTTGGGTTGGATGTACTAAGATAGTGCTAAATAAAATGTTTTGTTAAATATTTTGACTGAAGTTATAAAAGCTGGTGATAAAAAGTTTGGATGTAGGCTGCATATGCTCAGCAATCCTGGGAATGAGTCAGGAGACAGGAAAGAAGAGTGAGAAGGAAAGGGAGAGAACTCACCAGTCCAGCTTATTTGTGCTGGACTCCTGCTTATCAGTTATTTTGGCATTTAAGCAAACAAGATCCAACATTCATATACAAACCTGGTTTTGAAGGTTTTATGTCCCATTGCTATTTTTTTCACACACAAAACCTCCAAAAAACTTTTCCTGCATTTTAACTTAGATTGAGGTTTTAATAAAAAGCTGTAGCTATCAAAAAGCTAACCATTTCTCCCACTTTTAGTGCAAAGTAGCTAGAAATATGAAAATTAGATGGCTTATTGCCAACTCAATAGAGAAAACACAGCTCTTCAGAATATATTTTCACAGTTTCAAAACTGAACTTCAAAAAGAAAATCTTTGAAAAGGAAGCTGGCAAACAAACAGCCCCCTACATTAGTTATTCTCAAGTCAAAATGTAAGCATTAGATTAAAAACACTCCCTGCTAAACAAGTTATTTCACAGGCAGTGAAACTAATGAACCTGGTTTCATATGGATTCAATTACAAGGTTGGGGGTCCTATGAGGATTCTCTGATGTTTAACAAGCTCACCTTGCTGCTTCTCCTGGCTGGAGCCATGGTATGAGCTCTTCTCTATCCAGCTGTCTACTTCCATAAAGTCCGTGGGAATTCACTTTGAGACCTCCACCCCTGTAAAATTTGAATTAAATCAATCAACTTCTGAAACCTCGTAACTTCGACAACAGAACAGGGTAAGTGTAACAATCACATAAACATTGCTGTTTGGGGTTTTGTTTTTCTTTAAAGATAATAATTAGGCTTTAAAAAACTTCATTGGCTTTTGTGTTGCTGTACCTTTTCATTCTACTACTAAGCACTATGCTCCAGAAGCTCTTCCAAAAACTACTCCACTCCAAGATGCCATAGTATGAAAACTGGGATTGGCATATCTGCTTCCTAACACATCCCATACCACTCATCTTGCAAAGTTTCTCCAACCACTCCCAATTAACCATGTAATACCATCCCATCCTTATTCCAGCAAGTATAAAACCAGATCAGAGCATGCTACATTAAACCAAATGCCATGTCAGACACTCCTACCTGGGAAGTAACCATAAGAGGGTGCACAGGGAAGAACATAGTACAATGGCAAACACAACAGTAAGTAATGAATCTCTCCTTATCTTTAAGAAATTAAAAAACTTCTTTACATCAGAGGGCAGTGGTGTGGTGTTTGATGATGCTTGATGGATTCCACCCCACCCCTCTCTGTGAAACTAGGCAGGTGCTTTAATAAAGCATGTGAAATTTTGGTGTCAAGAACATCCTGCAACAAGGAGTTTAACAGCTTAACTATGTGCTGTGAGAACCACTTCCTCTTGTCTGTTTTTCATCTCCTGATAATTTTTGCATCTTCTCATTCACTGTCTGTTCCAAAACAAGAGCTATCATACTCTATTTACCTTGCCTCAAGCAACTCACAATTTTAGCTTCCTCCCTTCCTAGAATCAGTTCAATCTTTTTCAAGTCCTAGTCTGTCACTCCTTTTAGAGGTTATTCCACAGGCTTTAGCATTCTTCTCACCTTTCTCTACATGTTTTCTCATTTGTTCTAGACTACTTTCTTGGGCTAGTTTGTTTTGGGTTTTTTTACTACTACTGAGCACTGACATAATATTTTCATGCAATGCTTTATCATAGTTTTATAATGTTCCATCATACTGTACAATGTTCCATCAAACCCCCAAAATGCAAGCTAATGGAAAATAGTTGACATACACACATAAACCACCTAACCTTAACCTGTATGAAGCAATAAGGGAGATATTAATCAGCTGTGTCCCATATGGTTGCATGACTCTAGTCTCAATCCTAAAAGGACTGCAAGCATTTAAAAAACAAACAAAAAACCCACCCCACACAAACACACTTTATAGGACTGCTGTCTCCACAGAACCACACTCGGACTCTTCACTGCTTCTAGATTAAAGAAATAAAATAAAAAGAAAAAAGAGCACGCAGACTTAAAGACAACTTTTTTAACTGTCACTAGGACATCACCCCTCCTTACAAATCTGTTTTACCCATAATGCATCCTATAGCCAGTACCTTATGCTAAACCACTTAACAGTTTTAGAACCCTTAAATTTAAAAAAAACCCACAAGTGTCAAAAAAGACAGCCATTCCCTACGCAGCTGAAGTTACCAACTACACAAACTCCAGTGCTCAAGTTTTTACAGACCATTTCCTTCTAGAATGTTAAGTCAAACCAAGATTTACATCTCTATTCACAGATTCATCACATCATGATCCATTCAGATCATGAAATACCTTTACTCTCTGAGGAGGAGATGTGGCTTTAAGAGAGATTTTCTGTTAAGTCTTGGATTCAAAAACAACACCTGCAGACAAGACAGAGCTTTCTTAGTACATGGCAAAACCAAAGTTTTTGTTTGTTCCAGTTTACTGAAAGATGGAGGTAAAAAAAAGCCTCAGTTAACTTTGACTTAGCTCTTCTTTCTTAAATTCAAGAATGTTCCATCCCTGGCAGAGTAAATGGGAGAGAGCAAAGCCTGCCAGATATAACTTGTCTGAATTTAGGTAACTACAACACTCAGCAGTAAGGCAAGATTTATACTAATTATTTTGTTCGCTTGGCACATTCTCAACCACCTTTGTACAAACTCAACAAGTGACTTACCTCTAAATGACAGAATACACATAAACATCAACCTGTCAACAAAACTCCAGCAAAAATCAGTTATGCTTAAGCCATGGAGAAATACAGCAGATAGCAATCAACAGGATAAAAGCTTACAGAAATGGAAGACAAACTACGCTCACTAATGCTGCAGCCATATTAGCTGAAATAAAATTAGTGCAGATTCATTAACAGTTTAACAAAGTCTCCATAATAACAGACTAACTAACTTTTAATTCTGTAGTTTTAAAATCAAACTTCAGAGACAAGCCTACCACAGCTGAACACAAGGATCTTACACATGGTTTTAAGTGAACATAGCAAAATTAATAATGGTTCAGTATAGGAACTGGTTGCAACTGTCATAGTGCATATAGATGCAAACCTTGATCACAATTTAAATACACTACCTAAAGGATCACAGTTCTATACCAATACTTCTCAGAGAAGTAGTTTCTTTTCTCAGTTTCTCCCTAGAGTAAGAAAGCAGAATTTTGAAAGGATCAATTAAGATTGCAGTTTCACAAGGTACCAGATTTCGAGCCGAAGCCTCTGTATGACCCTTTCTTTGCAGTTATCTCCTTAGTTACATCAGTAAAACTTTTGGGGCTAACTATAAATGGAATCACCCAAAATTTCCAGATTTAACACACCTGCTACCCTCATACTCCAAAACAGGATTAGTTTTAATGACAAATCATTTCAGTGATCCAGTTTACAACATGACCTCTTGAACATTTTTACCAAATGAAGGACCTGCAAACGCAGCACACGACAATCAAAATTTCAACCAGCCATACTTGACCAGCAAGCCAAACTACAGCCTGAAGAAAAACATATAAGACACAGTTATATCCCAGAATATATTTACCTGTCTTTCTTTTAATTCACATTATCTCAAGTCCTTTACAAGTTAATTTTTCAGCATTACAGAGTTTGGGTTTTCTAGTTGGTGAGCTTACTAACCATTAGCAGCATTTAATCCGTGTTGGTATTTACAGTTTTAAAAATGCAGTTTTTCCTAACTATACCAGAATTCAGCTACGCCCCCAATACTCATTTTATGCAATGTAGACATTTACCAGTAAATAGATTCAGAGCAGATCCTTTCCTTCATATATCCTATCCCACAAAATTACTGCAAACAGTCTCTGTACTGGAGATCTGCTGAAGCCGTTTTGTAATATCACATGCATCCGATTAAGAGGCTTAACAACAGTAATGTGATTCAACCATCTCTAAAAGACAGATGAATAGATCTCCAATAGATCTGTTTACAAAAACAGCATGTTTCAGAGACATTAGTTTTTCTTTAAGCAATCCATCCTGTCCAAAAGGTTTCATTATATTATATATTACACGTAAGACCAGCCTAGTTCATCTTACCTGAATGTATCAGCTTCTTACATTAGAAAATGAAGATTCAAGGTACCATTTCAACAAAATGTTTTAATACTATCAATGCAAAAACTTCCCTGCATTATGAGGCTAACAGACATAAAAGCTGAAGTAATCTTCACTGGGACTTGTCTGTCCACGGACAGCTAACCATTCCCGTCTCCCTTCACAATAGATGGAGATTCAGTCAACACAGAATAGAGTCTACGATAAAACAAACTGCACTCTAAAGCAGATAGCTAAATAGATCAAATGAATAATTTCTTGAAAGGACAAGTTTTCATTTTCTGTAACAGGAGTTTAGGATGACTAGTTCAGTGGATGTATATATTATACATATCCACAAAATAGATTAAATAAGTTTCTCCCCGTTTCTCCTTTTGCTCTTTTGTCTCAGATGAATAACAGCATCTACACCAATTATTTATTTACTACATAATTGCATGTAGAGAGTAAGACTTATGTTGCTACTCTTCCTAGAAACAGCAAACCACAATCTGACAAACTAATCAGAGATCCAGAAGCAATTTTTTTTACTCTGAAAGCAATTTGTACAAATCACTAGAATCTGAGAGCAAACTGAAAGAAATACCAACTCAGTATACAAGCTGTACAAGTATAATTTTTCACATTTTTTCCAATATTTCCTATAAATATATAGGAAAATAAATACATGTGAAGATACCTTCACAGCCTAATCCATGAACCTTTAAAAAACAGTCTATCTTTGTTACTATATGAGCCACTACTTCTGCGTGATGATGTTACACCTTCACCAGTCTGCCTTCCCTGAGAGGGTTTTCAATCGCCTTCCCTTTTATGTGAGTGTAACACGCTAGAAATAGGTACAAAGTGTTGCAAGAGTGAAGTGTGAGGAACACACACACTTCATGCATACTGCATGATCTGAAAACTAGTCATGACCCAATTCCTCCAGAGCATTTGAAACTTTTTAAGCCTCATACTACCCAATATTCTTTGGCTATTCAAGAACACAATATGGGGCTCAAGATCCCAAGAATCGATATTCTCCTTTTGTTTCCACACACAGCTGTCACACTCCAGCAAAGCCCTTCCTCCTCCTCCACCTTCCCATCACCTAAGCCTCCGCAACTACCATTCAAAGGTACTCAAAGAAAGGACAGCAATCTACACCTGCCCTATGGTCAAGCAGTTTGGGGGGGGGGCAAAGACACAACATACAGGGGCAGCGGTGTTACAACTCAGCCCTTATCTACACAACGCTATCTAATGCTTTATCTTCCACTTTGCATGACTGCACCACAGCATACACACATACCTTCCCCTTCACTGATGACAAACCCCATAAACTCTCCTGCTCCTGGCAAGTTCCACAATAAAACACTACAGCAGATTTTAAGGTGTACATGCACTTCTTTTATTTTCATATTAGGCCTCATTGTCATCTCCTACAGCATCAGCATCCACCTCATACTGCATTACTAAAATGTCAAGATGTATCAGCAAATCTCTCATATTCACCATGGCTACACCTAAAATGCAGAAGATAAGAGTTATCAAGTAGTTCTATGTTCCAAACATAAAAAGAACTAACTAACCTGCACAATCTAATGGTATTCCCTAGTTTTAAATAGTCTTCAAAATTTTGCTCTGAAAAGATACGAGAGCTGCCAATTGCTGATTAAGTTTTGCCATTAAATATTTGGGAAGCCTGTAGTGAAACGTTAAGTGTTTCATTATTTTAGAACGTATTGCAGGCATCAGTACTGATGCCTAGCCTTAACTCTTCTTAGAATCCAGAGGACCATAAGGTCCATTATTCAGTGAACAGCCATCAACAGAAACATTTGGCAGGCCAATAAACTTAATAAAACATTGTTCCTGGAGCTAGAAACAAAAGGTTGGGGGAGGGGTAACATTATAGATTTGAGAAGAAATAGAAGTCACTAACATTATTTTGTAACGAAAAATTACGAGAGCCTGCATGACCCGAGATCTACGAGCAAGACTTTGAGGCAGCTCTGATGTACGAGGAATAATTTAACTTAAAAAATAATGATGCATGATTCAGGATATCGTCATTTAAAGAATACATTTCTTAGACAAGAGATTCCCAAAGTTCTAGACCTATAGATTGCTGTCTACCCTCCTATTTTCTTGAACATTATTAGTACAAGCACTGACAGTTTAAGTTTTAACTCTTTCACATGGGTTTGCAAAGCTGTGGTAAGTGTTTTGCAGAACACTAGTAAAGAACAAACTAAAATTTGAGAACTGTGTTGTAGAAACCCCACTATATAGTTGACATTTTTGTGAGAATCATCTTCAATACAGACTAGACAAAAAAGCCACTGAGTCAGAACTGATCCTTCAAGGCCCCCCATTTTACAAGTCAAGAACATGTACTACCTTTTTCTTCCCCAACAAGTAGGTGAATTAAAAAAAATACGGACAACAGAGAAGTAGGTGTGTAACGCAAAGCAATAGCGAGATTACGATTACAGACTAGACACCCAAGCTATTAAGAGGACCGATGTGCTAAGAGTGATCAAACTATGATCCACTGACAAGCCCATCATTAGTAGTCACTGGCACTGGTTCCAACTGCCTCCAGTTGCGAAATGCGTTAAAAGCCCAAGATACTTTCATAACCACACTGATCACCGCTGCAGTTCACAAGGCACTTTCCATTTCTAAGAGGAGGTATTACACAAGACAAATGCAATCTGCCCTATGGATTTGAGAACTCAGCTGCAGCTTTACACCATTTAAAGTCCTCACACCAGCCACCGCTCTAAAAAGCAATTATTTTCATGTTGTCTCTTGTTTTCCTTTTGTGCCTACTCTCAAAGTCCACTATGTAGCTAAACAAATAAAAAACCCAAACAGCAATACAAACAGACACCACCACCCTGTTCACATATCAGATGCCTCAACAATACACCATTTAAGATCTAAAGCTGCTCTTAAAGTATTATTGCAGAGGAAGAAAAAGAATACCAGACCTTCCCAAATGGCCATGTCCCCTAAATTATCTTCTGCAAAGTAGTATGCAATAACATCTTTTAAAAAGGACTTGCTCCAAATTTTGATATCTGGTAATACTTTCTTTTTGTATCTGTAAATCAGCTATAAAACTCTGCTCAGACTCTGTGATGTCATAGTTAAAAAAATTAGTTTCAAATGAAATGATTATGTTTTGCAGTTCCCACTGAAAGAAAAATTTCTCCTCAGCTACAGGAAATTAACATGGGTATCATAGTTACATTATAAACCTAACCAACCAAGATCTTGTATCAAAGAAGCCTGAAGATCACAGAACCCAACAAGCTTTTCAGTCAACCACCTTATAAGCAACAGAGGTAACTCATGATAGTTGGACTCCCTGGCCCAAAATTGTACTTTTCCAAGCTTGGTAAGCAGTATCCAAGTAGCTTCTCAAAGACTTTAATATTCTAAATCTCATCACATTCTCCCCCCCCCAAGGAACTAGGAACATGAAACCGATGAAGAAATACTTCGCGCATCAGACAGAAGTTATATTATTGTGATTCATGATGGCATCGCTACCTTTTAGACAGGACACATTTTTATTTCCAGAAAATCCAATGCAGGACCTTTGCAGAAAACAGACAACTCAGATTTCTATTCCACCAGTCTGGACTCTTTTAGAGGAATCGTCTCATCTACTCCATGTTCATGAATTCTGATAATTTCTTCGCCTTTTCAGATGTCTATTTATTGACATTACCACATAATTTTCTCATGCCAGATAGTGGAGGAAAGACCACTAACAGGAGTTCTAACTATTCCACCATTAATCAATGAACACTTCAGTGTGGCTTAACATTTTAATGTTACCACTGTTGTAACACTCAACATCTCTGTTGTGTAAATTCAAAATTACAAACGTGCTTTTTATTCTGTACTAAGTGAGGTGAAACATCAAACATGAGTATTCAGGTGCAAATAGGCATACATACAGCAATAATAATTTCTATTAAATTTCTTAAGAATAATCTCTGAGCTCAGATTTCAGACAGCTTCGTTTGTTTAGCAGTCTCTCTGACAAGTCAATTCACTACTTCAGTTTTCTGTCAAGTTGCCTCTGAGATACTGACATTTTCCATCTAAGATACAAACTACTTAAACCTACTCCAACCTACAGTTACTAATTTTCAATACTTTATCCTCATTTATAGCATGCTAAATTAGTTAGGAACTGGCAGACACCTGAAATTTGCTATGCTTCAACATGAACTAAAATTATAAAAGTCCAGGCTATCATCTTATCTTGCAAGTAAAGCTGGTTTAAGTCCAATTGGTAACTAGATGAGAGACTGCATGAGAAAACACAAAATGATATATGAAGAAAAGAGTAAAAACCAGCCTGTCGAATTCAGTGCAACATTCATGCCCCAACACTGCTGTAGAAGATCACTGTACAACTGAGAGATTCAGTGTTTCGGAAAGCTCACATGCTCTGTTTTATATTTCGCAAGTGTAAAAACTACACAGCACTTTTTCCCCATTAAGTTCTTAACATTGGTGACTTAATCAACTTATGTGTACTAGAACTCTGCCAGGGTAAGTTATCCTAGAACTGTAAGTGAATATACGTTTTTCAAATCCTCTTAAGCTCTTACATAATACTGTTATGTGTATTAAACAACAGCTACTTTACATTATTACAGAAGCTGTGACATTTCAGTTAGGTGCCTGAAAGCAGTGTGACAAGGAAGATGTGCAGAACCTCACAGGTTACTAAAGTTGAAGAGCTGATGCAATTTAATGCAAATATATTCGTCATAAACTGCAGTTCAGCCCTACATACAAAAGGCAGTGTCCCTGATAAGAGACCAGTGGAACATGGCTCACATTTTAAGACGCAATTAGAAAACACTATGAAATAGGAATGGACAGAAGCTCACCAAGAAGTTTTACAGCAATTTGAAAGCAGACAAAATCCAAGAAGAGACATGCATTTTTTCATGAGACACATTCTGAGGAAAAAAAAGCTAGCTGCACCAGGATACTGTGCCCTTGAAAGCAAGGCAGGCAACGAAGCAAGACAAAGGGGCTAGTTTGGCATTACAGTTGCTAGTGGGATAAAAAGGGCAATGATACACTGCAGGTGTGGACTGCAAAAGAATTACTCAAATATGGTATCCAAGGCAGGGAGTTAGAGCCTTAGAAGAGAGCAGGTTGGTCACACAGCACACAAGGAAGATGACTACGGCAAGTACAAGAATACCTTCAGTAGCATCTTACGGTGCATACTCTTAACATGCTATTTGTTTAAAATAATCAGAAAGCAGACTATATCTACAGTGCAACCACTCACATCACATGGGAATATTAGTTCTCATAGCAAGATGATTCAGGGAACATCAGTAACCTGTACAGAAATTTCAGTATCCAAAACTCAATCTGTACTTTCTTGCTTCTCAAACATGTAAAAAGGAGAAGAAAAAAAAAAAACCACACACAACCAAAAACAGTTTATCACTAAGTCCACTTCACACATCATCTTCCCTTTTCTGTGTTTTTGATGGAAGCCTCAGGTGTGGATCACACAGATCCCCTTAAAAGAGCTAGATGACACTTTGCCTACCAGGCACTACTCCAGCATTCAGGTCAGCTTTGCTTCCCAATCACTTTAAAAACATACCACCATTTTACCACTTTTCTAGTAATTTACAATATTCAGGAGAAATGTGAGACAAGACCAGACTTTCTCCCCCTTAGATTTTATTGTTAAGACCTCAAATCTGGATTTTATCCATGCATTAGCAGCACAAGGGGCAAGTATTAGCCTATGCAAATGAAGATTTCAACATGTTCCACGAGGTAAAATTTGATTGCACGATGTAGGGACAACTGCTAGTTCTCGTAAGTTTGTTTCAGATCTCTTCTTTCTAAGGGTCAGCAATAGTACGAAAACAACTACGAGCCCAATTCCCACTTTCTGTGATACAGCTACCAAAAAAACCCCACCATTCATTAACTCAGTTCCTAATGGTGCATGCCTTGCAAGAACTGCTTAATTCTAACATAATAAACATTTGCTTGTAAACACTTTTATCTAGATTTCATTTTGCTGAGCTTCGTTAAACTGGTCCTTCCCCAGAGCCTGAAGGTCTAAAAATATCCATAATAAACAACTCCAAAAAGCAGCCTATATGACTAAGTAGTGACTGCACTACAGAGGGCAGGCGTAAGCAGATTTGCATGCAATTCATTCATGCTAGATGGCTGTAAATCAGACAATACACTTCAGTCGCTCCAGGAACTGCAATGGTACCACTGAGGAAACCACCTCTTTGCATAACTACTTAACAAGCTCTTGGAAGCAAGATGATCACTAAGTAACTATCCATGCACAAGCAAAAAAAAAAACCCCAAAGCTTTTTATGTGCCCAGCATTACATGGGATATTTCTCCTTCACAGGTGTTCTAGCATCCCTTATCAATAAAAATATCCAATCTGAAAATAGGTCACATTTGTCACCAACCATCCGCTGGCCAATATAGGCTTTTTCCCTAGTGGATGTTCTCCAATACTTTATTCGGGCTACTTAAACAAACAAACAAACAAACAAAACACACACACAAAAAACCAACCAAGACAAAAACCAAAACAAAACACCAAAGCCAACCACACGTCTGTCCTTCAGCTATTACCAAGGCTGTATATCAACCACAAACATTTTTAAGTCATCGCCCATAAACTTAACCAGTGGAGCACCATCTGGGCGCCAAAACCCACCCAGCAGGGAGCACAAAGACCTCTGTCCAGGACTTCCCCACTTCTCCGACCGATTTCTATGGCAATCTCAAGGCAGCACATCCCGTGCAGTAGGTGCACTGACAGGAGCAACACGCGTACCGACACGGCACCGAGGCCGCCCGCACCCCCAGCCCGTCAGGGGCGGGCTGCAGCCCCGCCGGCGGCGCAGAGGCCGGCCTGCGCCCCGGGCAGACCTGTTGGCCGCGCACCTGGCTCCCCGGGGCGAGATGCACCGTCATGCCCCCAGGCACACCCGGGACCGGACCGCCTCTCCAACCGGCGGGCTTTCGCCTCGCTTGTTTATCTCTTTCCCCGGCGACAGGGGACCGGCGGCGGCGCTGGGGGTAGGGGGAACCCGCCGCCGCTTTCCCGCCGTGACCCCGCGGTGCGCGTACGCGGCGGGCGGACGGGGCATGCGGGCGCGCGCGGGGTCAGGCGGCAGCCGCGCGGCGGGGAGCCGCTCACACGCACGCCGGGCCACGCGCGCTGCTGCTGCTGCTGCCGCCGCCGCGGGGACGCGTCGGACGGCCGCTGCCCCGGAGGGGAGAGGGCTCGCGGGGGGCGCGCTGGGCTCTGCAGCGCCAGGGGCACGGGAGGCGCCGCCGGCAGCCCGCCGTCCCCGCGGGAGCACCCGCTTCTTCCCCCCACGCCGTCCCTCTCCTCAAGCCCCCGACGGCAGCACCGACACACCGACCTTCGGCGGCCGGGAAACGTCCCCTCACCGCCTCCTCCTGGGCCGAGGCCGCCATTGGGCCGGCCGGGAGGAGCTCGGCGGGCGAGGCCGGCTCCCGCAGAAACGGAAAAGCGAAGGGAGAGGAGGAAGGGAACCCACCACACCCCACCGGGGCCGGCACCATCCTACCCGGCCCAACCCAAGCTGAACCCGGCCCAACCCCGCCAGCAACTTACTGCCTGCGGCAGCGGCGTCTCCTCGGGCCGCCGCGCCCCGCGCCGCCCCCTGCATGGGCAGCACCCACCGCGGCTGCCCTCGGGAGCGGCGGCGGGGCCGGGGAGCGCGGCGGGAAGGGAGGGAAAGGGTCGAAGACCCCAGCGGAGAAGCTGGGCTTGGCCGCGGGGACTCGGGGGCGGCGGCTCCTGCCCGGCGCCTGCCTGCCTGGCTCGCGCTCCGCCGGGCCCTGCTGCGGCGGCTCCGAGACGCGACTGACAACAACGGCGGCGGCTCGCGGAGAGCCGTTGGGGGGGGGGGGGGGGCGGGGGCGAGGCGGGGCAATAGGCACCCGCGCGAGCCCGCGAGTCCGGCACTGCCACGCCTGCGCGGTGAGGCCGCGTCGTTGCCGTCACGGCGAGCCAATGGGGGAAGGGAAAGCGCGTTCGACGGCGGCGGGGCGGGGCGGGGCGGGGCAGCGAGCGGCGGGTGGGGAAGGGGAAGGGAAGGGGAAGGGGAAGGGGAGAGGCCGGCTGAGAGGAGGGCGGGAGGGGGCGGCTTGGGGGACGTGGGTGGGCCGGCGGCACTCGGGGCAGGGCTCGCACCCCTCCCTGGGCTCCGGGTTCCGGAAGGTCCCGGGCAGTTCGCCCTGGAAATGGCAAAAATTGGAGGGGAGGGGAGGGCGAACCCCTGAAGGTCTGAGGAGAGGGCGAAGCCGGCGGGCCCGCCGCCTGAGTGGCGGCCGCTCTGTCTGTGGAGAGGATGCCGGACGGGAGGGTGAATTAGCGTGGTGAAATAGCCACGCCTGTGATTCCTGGCTGATGCGGTGGCGAGTGAAGAGGGTAGAAATAATGAGAGTACAGAGATGGTGCTCCTTGTGTCCTGGGCAGCTCGCTGAGGGAGCGATGGTGCGTAGGCAGTGAGGCACGCTGCCGTTGGAGTCTCCCGTGGTGAGGAGGACAGGATCAAGATGGATGGTGAAGGTCGACTGGAAGTAGGGGTAGTGAAAGGAAACGGTGACATTGAGGCTAGTAGGGGAAAATAGGCCAGGGAATGAACCTGGCAGGTGTTTTGGGTGGAAACGGCTGTACATGTAATGAAGGGGAGGGAAAAACCTTGAACGATTGTTCTACAGAAGTATTCAGGCTCCTACGTGCTAAAGGGTATGAGCAAAGTGGTTGCTGGGAGCATCAGAAATAATGCAAGACTTTCCTCCAAAGATCAATGAAAGAAAATCTCTGAATAGCCAGGGAAAGGAAAGACTTAAAAGTGGCACTTTGAAAAGTGTCCTTTTTTTTTTTCCTTCAAATAGAAATGGCCAATCAAGACATATGGAAAGAGAATACAAAACCTCATTATAGTGAAGCCCAATTTTAAGAAAGTGTTTGATAAATGCTTTTTGCTTTTCCCCATGCTTTGACAAAATTTAGATGTTCTTCCTTCATGAATAGCTTATGTTACACTGTACAGCAGGGGCTATTGAATTGACCTGGAATTTCTTAGGTTTAAACCAATCATTTGTGAATAAACTCAACTGGAAAATAACAGTTCAGGAAATTACTACACTGAAGTAGTGTGATCACGTGTAATAAAAAGGACCTCATTATTTCGTATTTTAAGTTTTCAAAAGAGAAATAGAAGAATACTTCAAGATAAGCTGATCACTGCTTCCTAATGCAAATGAAAATTTCTTCATTTTGTCATCATTTAGACCATTCAGTAGGCCTGATTCTCCACTCTTAGACCAATTCGACACCAATAAAACACGACTGATTGCTGATTTACAAGATGGATCTGAGGTAACAGATTGCAATAACCAGCCCATCACCTCTGGCTGCCTGATCATCACTGATTTCTCAAGTCTGAGTTTGCCCTAGTGTGCAGCATGCACCACTTGGATTTCTGAGCCTGCTATGGTCAGATGATGCCTAATGTTTATTGTTCTGTAAAACCTAAGGCTAGATTCTGTCTCTCACTTTCCAGTTAATAATATCTATGATTTCCACGTGTTTTTCTGTTTGAGTTTGATTTGCATGTTGGAGAAGGCTCGTCTTACAAAGACCTTATACATATGAAAGTTGTAATGATGCTTCAGTTCCGTGCTACCGAGTCTCCCTTTGCAAAACATTTTGGCCTAAAGGATTTTTTTATATTTGCTGGAAGTCACGTTATCTGTTGCACTGCCGCGCAGGGTATCACGCTCAGGTGCACTCAACCATTCAGTGTGTGTGCGTGTGTGTTTGCTTCTGTGGGAGAACAAGTGAGTGGAAAAGGATACATTTGCAGAAAGAAAAATGAAAATTCTCACCTGCGATACAGCTGTTGTGAGATACTATACTTAAGGTCGCTTGTATAATACAATAGTTCTTTTATTCAATGTGGTGAGGCTTTGTAGGTGAACATGGTTGAGACTAAAAAGAAGAAGAAGGTCAAGGATACGTGCAGCACTTAAGGGGGGACAACAGGGACTGGAAGGAGCCTGGCAGTCACGGTGGGCTGGAATTCAGGACAGGCTGGTTTGCCTTTTTTCAGGCAGTTTTATTGTTGGTTACACTAGATCACACACTGCTGGGGCAAGACCCATACCATTCCCCCAACAGGCTAACGTTAATCTCCTGTCACTTATACAGGGACTTACGCTGGGCTTTGTCTTCAGTGGCACAGGGCCTTGTGTTGGTTTGGGGAGGTTTTTTGCAGTGAAAACTTAATTCATGTGGTAGCTACACACCTGTGAAATCAGACAAGCTGCAGCTAGGTTGCTAGGGGAGGGCAGCGCTATGCTGCTGCCTTTGTTTGGCCTCACCTGGCTTACCCCGCAATAAAAGTGCCGTGCCTTGTCTCCACATCGGCTTTAAGACAAGATAGCTAATACGCGTCAGCTATGCCACAGCAAAACACACCTCATCCGTCAGCCATTAGCCTGAATGTATTTGTCTAGGAAAGGTGACAGCAACAGCCTCATGTGTCTATTTGAGAGGTTGCTCACAGCACGTATGCATCCAAATCAGACCAGACGACATTCCTGTTTGCTAAATCCAAGCTTAGTCTACTAAAGAGAGAAAATGGTAGAGAATGTTTGTTTTTACAGAAGTCTTACTGGCTTACATTAGGAACAACCTTAATTTATATAAGATTCTAAACCTGTAAGCTATCTGTGAAAAGTATGGAGTATATGAAATTGTTAGGCTACAATATTTGAGAAGGGATATGTTTTTCAAAAGATGAATCATTACGGTTGACCCATTTCAAAAATTAGGTTCATACTTAATGTGAATTGTCTTGCACCTTTCCAATGAGATGTGTCTGAAATGCAAAGTAGTGAAGATGTTGGGATGTTTCGAAGTGCATGAGGCTTAAATAATGATTTTGGACTAGCCTTTGTCAGTCTGTCCATTCTCCCTAGTAATTCCCAAGCCCACTGGTCAAATCTGAATTAAAGGGGTAGATATCTTCAGAATTACGAGTTTTCTGAAGTGTCATGAAACTAGGGCTAGGTACTGGAGAGTAACCTTACCTGTACTCCCTGTACAGCAAAAACTGCAGTGTGAGCTCACCCTTTATTAGTCACAGGAGAAACCGCATGGATGAGAGTGGCTTTTTCCCCTCAGGGTGGAAAAAGCTTCAGTCAAAATTCACACTTCATTAGACACTGGATAATCTGAGCATGAGGCTCAAATCCATAGGCCTCATTAGTTCGCTTTCATTATTAAATTATTAACAGTTTCCCTGACAAAGCAGCACAAAGCAGCTGTCTTTGGACAGATAGAGAAGAGTACAATTTATACTGAAGCTTATGCAGGACAGATATTACATTTCTTAATAGCTGCGGTGATTGCATTTGAATGTTCTGTACATTTCCACCATCAGAGTAGCTAACTCAGGTGTCTGGGCTGATGCAGAGACTGCTGCAAATGTCCAAAGGAATGACACACAGTCTCTTTTCTAAGGTCAAAGCTCAACTAAAGTTAAGATTTACAGGGGACCTCAAGGGCAACAAGAACAACTTCTACCACAACTCCAAGAGTAAAAGACTGAAAAAGGAAAAAGAGGGCTTGTTCCCAAATGGGGCAAACAATCTAGGAACAATGGAGACAGATAAGGCTGTGGTACCCAGAGCCATCTATGCCTCAGATCTACCATCAGGGTCTCCCAGCTCTCTGTGCTTAGGATTCAAGGAGGAGAACTGCCAGCAATGGGTGAGGATCAACACGGGGATTACGTGGGAGATCTCGACCCATAAATGTGCATGGGATTAACTGAGCTGCATCCTGGGCCGCTGAGGGAGCTAGCTAGTGTCACTGCAAGGCCACACATTTATCTCTGAAAGGTCATGGAGACTGGGAGAGGTCCCCAATGACTGGAGAAAGACAAATGTTGTGCCCATCTTGAAAAAAAAGCCCAAACAGAAACTGTTGGCTGATCAGCCTCACTGCAACCCATGTGGAAATTCATGTTCTCTTGGGACACAGTTCTGGGCACAGGAAGGAGGAGGTGATCGGGAACAGTCAGTATGCATTTACCAATGGTGAATCGTGCCTTGCCAACCTGATTGCCTTCTGTAATGAAATGACTGGATTTGTAGATGAAGGAAGAGCAGTGGCTATCATTTACCTTGACTTTTGCAAGGCTTTTGGCACCATCTACCACAATCTTGTATCCAAATTAGGACCCGATGGTCTGAATGGATGGACAACCACATGGATAAAAAACTGTTTGGATGATAGTGCTCAGAGGGCAGCGGTTAATGGGCTGTACTCTACATCTGGAGGCCAGTAAGAAGTGGAGTACTACAGGGGTCTATCCTGGGACCTGACCTATTTTAACGTCTTTATCAATGCCTGCAGGAGATGACAGAGTGCCCTCTCACCAAGTTTGCAGATGACAGCAAATTGGTGGGACTAGTCAATAGTCAGTATTGTCAGAGGTAGAGCTGCCATTCAGAGGGACTCAGAGCTGGACGAATGGGATGACAAGAACCTTGTGAAATTTGACCAAGACAAATGGTATCTGGGACAGACTAACACCCTGCAGGGTACTGGGGTAGGGAGCAGCCCTGCAGAGAAGGCCCTGGGATCATGGGGGACAGCTGGGTAAGCCCAAGCGAGTGATGAAGGCTAACAGCACCCTGGGCTGTGTCAGCAGATGCACAGCCAGAAGAAGGGGGAAGCAATTGCCATCCTCTACGCAGCACTCAGACCACATCTGGAACACTGTTCTTTTCCTCCACCACGTAATTGCTCCACCATGCTGCAGGTCTTTCCGAAAGGTCTGTCCTCCCTCCAGGATGGGGACAGGGGCACAAACACCCACCCACAGCCTGTACTGGAGAAGGAGAGACACAAAGCAAGACCAGGGGTGCTTTACTGCTGTGGAGGAAGAAGGTGTGAGCTTCCTGCTGTGGGTGGAGAGCAGCATTTCCCGCTGGTGCCACGGACAATTAGACAGATGCTGCCCACTGTCAAGGAAGCATGTGCCACGTCCCCTAACTCCTCGCTTGCTTTTCGGTCAAAGTAACCAATCCAGCTGGTGATCCAAATAGCAGAGGCAGTGATGCAGGGGACAGGGGGCCCTTGTACTGACAGGAAACCTGGGATGTGGCACAACCTGACTTACCCCAGGCAAGGGGGACGAAAATATTAGACTGAGACCTAGTGTGCAATCTCTCCAAGTCCTGGTCAGCACAGAAGCAGTGTAGAAACTTCGCCTTTCCTATGATACGTTTGTACCTCATCTAGTTCTGGTGAGCTGATGACACAGTTCACAAGCTCCTGCTTCTCTCAGAAAGGAGCAGGACATTAAAAGAACATCAGGCATAGAAATGGTGCATGGCATCAGGTGTGATGTGGCCTCCTAATGCCTCAGTTCGACAACATAAAAATGTGTGAATCTGGAGGGGAAGGTAAAGGCACAAGGTCTGTGGACATGCCATTAGTGTTTTAGGTGATAAACTAATTAAACACAGTAAAGTTAGGAGTGGTCCTAAGGCTGGTGATTTGCATTCCTTTTCACTTATGGTTTTGGGCTCGGCCCAAGTTATTTAGGGATTCCCAGTAACTCTTCTAGGAGAGCCAGGGCAGGATAAAATGAGTCAGTTTCAGAAATAAATTTTCCTTAGTGCTAACATGTTTCTTTATAGTGGTCATGAGTTTAACTCAGAAGTAGTCTCTGTCTTTCTCTGTTCTGGGGAAGGTCAGGAGGCCTTTGTCTGGGTCAAAGTGCCAGATTTCCTCATGCAGGTGTCCCACTGGCTGGGGAAGACTTTGCCTGAACCAGGTTCTCAAAAAATCCCCCATCACCTTGTCAGGGTGGAAGAATAAAGAATGCAGCATTGACCAGGGAGAAAGAAGGGAAGGTAGGGTTTAGAAAAAATGTCCTTCTGAAGAGCAAATCTTGTGGTGAGAGGCTCTCTGAAAATAAATGGCAGAAAGAATTCTTTAACATTTCTCTATGAAATATGGGATTTGCATACACTAAATGGAAGTCTAGAAAATCAGCCATATGTTTGCTGCTACAGGAAAAAAAGTGCACAATTAATTTGGTTAAAATCAAAATTAGAATTCTGATCATGTGACAGATTACTCAACCCCAGTGTTTGCTACTGAAGCGTAAGTGCTAATGGCTAGGATATGACCTATATTCCACCGTGCCACTTTAATGGATGAAATAAGACCATCGTGTCCTAAAAAGCAAATATTTTAAAATACTTTTTATGGTATTATCATTGTTACTTGTTTTTAGGTGTGTTCAAACACATATTACCTTCTGAAGGGTCCTTAGGAATACATACCCCTGATTTAAGAACAATAGTTCCTTCCATGCACTTACAAGAAAACCTAATTGCATCCAGTGCACTGCAGAAAATAACAAGGTGCAATGTGGAGACCTGTAGCTGAAGACCTGTAAAACCACATCTCAACGATGTAATGCCATGGATTTAAAAACAAGCAAGTTCTTGGAAGGAAAGCTTGAGAATTGCACCTTTGGGGGCAATTGTAGTCATGGAACAGCAATAATCATGTTTTAGAGAGCAAAATGTGTTTCCCTGGAATAACTGATGTTCACCTAAAAGTACAGTGTTACCATTTTTACAAGTGCAACATTTTCGTTTTGAAATGAAACATTTCAAAAATTCATGTCAACAAAGGATTGGGGAGTAGGGGGCTTTTGTTTGATTTTTTTTTTTTCTGATGAATGCCATGCTAAATACTTACACATCTGCTTGTAGTGCTGCAGCAAATGCAGTCCAAATGACCACTGCCAGTGCAGTAAAAGTCAGTTTTTAAAGCTGTGTAGTTAAATTCACTTCCTGAAACAAAGAGTGAAGGACAGAGCAGCTTTCCAGGGTTAGCAGATTTAAGCTGCACATTCCCAAGAATTCACAGCTCCAGTCCTGGCCCGTGCTTCCCTACCAGCGCTGCGGAAATTGTATCCACCTACACCTCATCTTCAATCTGGCCTGTGCCTTAAAGCCCAGGAGGCAGTCCTTCTATTTTGTTGGGTTTTTTCACTTTCACTCTGTCTTCCTTTATGTAGTCAGTCTTTCCTTCCTTTAGGTGGCCTGAGAAGAACACTGTGTGTTTAATTTATCAGATTTCTAATTTAAAAAGTTGCTAGCGGATGTATAGAATTTCTCAACTCAGGCTGGAAAGAAAAAAGATGCAGTTTCCTTACAATGACTTTGCTTCTGACACTGAGTAGGTACACCAGAAATTGAGATCTCTGGGAGAGATAAAGAAAGGAAAGAACCATTTTCACAGAAAATGTATCCTAGAAAAAGGAAAGAGAAGAAATAGCAATGAAACTTCAGAAACTTCTGGTTTATAAGATCTGTCACATAATGTGGTTGGAAACTCAAACAACACAAAATAACTATGCACGTTCAATGCATGATTATTTGAACAACTAAGAGATTTACCGTGTTTTAGAAATCTTTGTGCTGTTACAGGCAGCTTGGATGTGTTATTTAACATTCTTCCCATTTTACAAAAAGAAACAGTATTGGAGCCACGTTTTTTTTTTTTTTAAATCTCCAGGTTTAACTCCAAATGAAAGGCAACCCCAAACATAATTAAATGCAGAACTTTAAATTCCATTTCCATGTTTAACAATGACATTCTTTTGCTCAACCACTGGTAAACAACATTTGTTGTCCATTTACAACTAGGGTATTAAAAAAAAGAATGGGATGCCATGGTTCCTAATTAAAACATGTGGAAGGGTTGCCAGTCTTCAAGATAAATGTGTGGATTTCTCTGTGTTCCTGCAGTAGCTATTTTATAGCTGAGATGGCTTTGTCACTGACATCTCTGAATCTATGTCAATGTTTTCCTGAAGTCCTACCAAGCCCTTTCCTGCAGACAGTACAACTGAGAATCAAAGGGACCAGATTCTTTGAGGACTGAAACTGAGCAAGTTATGTCATGAAGCCACTGTTGTTCTTGTGCTCTGTTCCAGAGAAAGACCAGGATTAGTCTTTCTTTAGACCCACAACAGGAAAATGTATGCTATTTTAACTCCCTTCACTCCACCAGTCTGAGGACTGGAAACTCAAGGAAAAAAAAAAGGGTTGATTTTTTTTCCCCCTGATCACTGCCTGTGAAGCAATATTTGTCCCATGGCACTATAACCACATTCACGGTAGGACTATTTTAGAAAATTATCGAGACTATTTAATACTACTATAATGTATAAATTAGTCTATATTACTCACAGTGAACATATGCTTTGCTGTCTTTTACTCTCATGTCAATGCAACCCCATTATTATAAATCAAACTGAGGATTTGACAGACTACTGCAGTCACATCTTGCTCACTGCTCCCAGTGTTCACTGTAACGTACACAATGTGCCATTTGTAAAATGAACAAACACCAACAGATGATTTTACTTCATTTAACAGCTGAGCACATCTCAGTGTAACGTCAACCATGTTTTACCTTTTTTGTTTTGACTAACAAACTTGCTAGCTAGCCTATGTAATGTTTGTGAAATTATAGCGGATTGTTAGAAATGTATTTAAAACAGTTATAATTCACTAATATTCAGGCTCTTCAAAAGGCACTGTACAATCTTATCAGCAAGAACTAAATACTCTGCTTGAGAAATAAGAGGCACATTCCTTATCTGCTGTTTGAACAAAGAAAGGGTGGGGACATTTCTCAACCCATTGCCCATTTAAAATGTTTCCAGATGGAATCACACCTGATGGTTTTACACTGAAATGTATAAATTACAGCAGTGAAGTATATTTCATAATGGAGCAAAACGAAAGCTACCTAAATGTAAGCTTTTGTGACTGGTAATACATTTGTTCATAATATCTTTTCTTTCATGTCAATGAAATATAATTGTGGTGCAGCCAGGAGAAGATTTCTTAAAAACACAGTTTTCTTAACGTTTGTTTTAAATTACTCATTGCTTTTTTTTTTTTTTACTATTCGTTTTAAAATTACTGATCTGTTTGTTTTATCATGTCTCAAGGAAACACAAGCATGTACATGTAATAAAACTGTTATGATACTTGTTTGTGCACTTTGCATGCTAGCTGACGAGGCAAGCAGTTATGCTAATCTAGCTGTTAAATGTATTTATTACTTGTGCTGGAGTTACAGCCACACCTGTCTGCTCTATCTCCCAAGGCATGGGAGTTCAGGAACAACAGTGCTTCTTCAATCCATGGAAAACTCTGTAAGAAAGTTTGCATGTGGCAGACCCTTTCCAGTCCAAACATCCCAGTCCTCAAATATTTGATCTTTAGGATATTTGAGCCACAAATCTTTGTGAAGGACTCACTGCTGAGTCATAGACATCATTTTGAAATCTCTGTGACTGCTTTTTGGTCTTGGGTGGATCCAGGTGCTTGTTCTAAGGGAGTGAGAGCAATGCAACTGGAAAGAAGTTCAATCCTGTCGTGTCTCCCATAGTTGTGTGGGAAATTCTACTGTTCTGCCCTTGCTAAAAGGGTCTTCACTTCCTGTGGTAGGGGACAAAGGATCTGCAAAGGATTGAGGATCATGTTGCCAAGGAGAGCAAAAGTAATTGTTTTCTTCTCTTCACATTCTCCTTGTGGGTCACGTGTACTGTCTTAGCTCTCTTCTGAGCAAACCCAATGAGGGGTTGTAGGTGCCAGGATACAGAAAAGGAGCGAGGTTTAGGAGAGGTGGTAAATTGTATTTTGCAAGAGATGCTAAACTGGTTATTTTGTCTAAAAGTCAGAGGAGGCAAGGTCAAGCATTGGGTCTACAGGCATCCTCCTTCATAGCTTGGAGGTGCAGTTTAATCCTAAAGCCCAGTTTTGTCAGGACTAGATTCCACATAAATCTGACTGCTTAGTGTTGACCGCTGGTGATTCTGTGCTCTGAGCCTTACTCACATCTCTGGAATAATTACTCAGAAGCCTTTGGAGTGCCAGCCAATGGAAAACAGTCTGCGCAGGGATTTAGGTAGAATTCAGGCCAGCAGTATCTGGGACGAAGATCAATATTTAGATTAATTGAAGGTCTTATTCACCCCTCTCTCCCCCTCATTTTGGATAACTAGCAATCAGTCTTTTCTTTCTTTTAGAGGTCTGAACATTTATGCAACCGGGAACAAATCTATCCCAACCTCCTTTAGGCTTTCCACAATTAGTCCTACCAACTGCACTCCGGAGTTCAATGACATACCTTCTAGCAGTGATGTTCAGAGCACAACTGAGTGGCTGTCAGCTGGCCAAGCTTGCACATGCTTTGGAGTACATCTCTGGTTTCCCAGGGAACCTCGCCCGGGTCCTCCTGCAATGTTCCAAGGCACCCAGGAGACATTTCATTACCGCCACTGTTCATGGTTTTGTACATCCCTAAGTAATCAACACATCAAAGGTGCATTTGCATTTTTTATTCTTAAGTTTCTAAAGCAGTAAAATGAATTGCTGACCATACAAAGCTGATTGTACTTCTAGCTGTAAAACTCAAGAGCCTTGCTCGGAAGTTTGAAGTTGAAGCTCTAGCTTATTCATCTCACCTACACAGCCAGTATGGGCTACTGACCGGTACTGCTGTTTTCCTTGTTGTGTTGACTGCCAGGCCATTGCTCATCCAAGCAGCTACCTGTGGCTTTGCTCTGATTTATTTATCTGCTATTGTTCAGGACTAGTTATTCCTCAAAGATTCAAATCTCATAGCCCATATTTCTAATGTTGTCCTGCAACCGTTAACAGTTTACCTCTTACCTTCCATGGTAGGCCAGCAGGCTGAACTTTCTCCAGGGAATCTTTAATGAATACACAATACCTTTGCTCAGTAATAGGCTATTTATTTCTTAAAAGAAAAAGAAGTGGGGGAAAAAGCATTGGGTATTGAGGACATTGACTAAAATCTTTTTGGTGAACTTTTCTTTCAAAAGAGGAAATGCTTTGTAAAGAGCAAGTACTTCTGGGGAAAGCAAAAGTTTAATTACAAAATTTTCAGTCAGTCTTCATATGCATTCGTTCATTTGTCTCTAGAGACACCAAGATCCCTGTCACAGATGTAGGCTTGATATGCACCTTATCTTCTCTTCTTTACACATACTGGTCACAGATGTCTGAATACTACATTTTCCATGGCAGGCTGAGGTTTTAATGCTTTCCCCTGGAGGAGAGATAAGAGCCAGAACACGTGTAGACTGCATTACATTTTCATTTGTAATCAGTGATGTGTAAAGTTTCTAAAAGTTGTTGACACTCGTATGATATATTCTATCTCTATTAGAAGGGTAGTGGATGGGGTTACATGGTCAGATACCATTTTGTTTGCAAAGAACTTCTCTCCTTTTACCAACCCAGAACTGTTCTCCATCACTTCTGTCTTGTGTAATGAAATACACAGCCTTATCATTTCCAGTCTTATTTCTCTTTCTTATCATTCATATTTAATGTATTTCTACCTTCTATTTTGTAGCCGTTTACATTTTATTGATTCTTGGGTGCAGTTTACAAGTCAGTGATTTATTATCTTTCGCTTCTCTTTGTGCTGACAGGGAACATTGCTATTTTTCTACTTCAAATGTAGTGTGAGGTAAAAATATTTGTGGCTGAAACTGATGAAAATGTAAGGTACACAGTTAAGCTGTGCTAATTGTTATTAAACAGATTTTTAGAAAAAGAGAAGAGGAAATTAGTGTTTACGGGTAACACCCCTTCTTCTGCTCATGAAACTTGGTATTGCAGCATATGCCATGTATTAACTGTCACTGTTTAGAGGACTGTGCAATGTCTGACATGAGAGAGGACACAAAGGATTGAGGCCAGATTTTTTTAAACTTATGTGCCAGAAGGTGGGTATCCAAGATTTTTGAGCCAAGGATGAACTCAAGAGCCTCTGAGTTTAAAAATAGGATATAATGGCATGCATGCATAAAAATAAAATGTTTATTTTAACAGAAACTGCTGGAAAAAGAGCCAGAGTATCTCCTACACAAGGTGGGGTCTTGAGCAGCACTGTGGCCTGTATCACCTTCCAAGTGCAGATGCTGCAGAGCAGCAGGCGAGGGGCAGCAATGTCAATAAAACCAGGGCAGGGGGACACAACACAGGACAGGGACCAGCTGCAGCCGCAGGGCACTGTCAGTTCCCTTCTGATGGCAGCAGTAGGGAGGAGGAGTTGGAGGTTTGCTGCTCCTTCCACATCAGGCATTTCCAGAGCAAGGGTCAGGTCCTCCTGGGTGCAGTGCCATTTGTCCTACCCTTTGCTCCTCTCTGCTTTGTAAATGAGTGGTTTTTGGGACAGAGTAGGCAAAACAGGCCACAGTACTGCAGCTGTGATGACAATAACCAGTCCTCTTTATCTGGCTCACCTGGCAAGGTTGATGCTGTTGAAAAACTCACAGATTGTTGGTGGATGACTGATTTCCTGATGAAATGGCTCAGCAGAAATTATGCCTGGCAAAAGTGACTTATTTGCTTAGGAAAAATAGTCTTTTTCATTCCTCGTGGAAGATATGTGCCTGCCATTTGTTGGTTTGCACATGGAGGCTCTAAGTGGGTTGCCATTGCACAATCACAAATCAGCAGTTTCTAGGAAGTGTCTCATTTTTAACTTGCTGGGATGTTGCAACAGCATATTTTTTTCCCCATAGCAGGCCTTGCAAGTCAGTTACTTGTTGCTTCATGGCTAAATTGCTGCAACATGCTCGTCTTTGGGCTACATCCACGGTCAATCCAGGAGCTGTAGGCAGCTACTTTCTTACTGAACAATGTATTTTACCATCAGCTGCAATCTTACAAGATCAGCTGTTGGGTTTTGATGTGGACAGCTTGCACAGGATTTACTTACCACATCCCTTCTCTGCTGTTGAAGAAAAGGATAGAGCACAGATTGGAGCTCAAGATAATGCAAAGACACTTTCTGTGAGGAGCTCTCAGCTTTGGCATTTGCTCGAGGCTGTTTGGGGGCTGTGGGGAGGAGGGTGTTAGTGATCTGGACAGGCTGTGAGTCTCTTCCCAGGATTTCAGAAATGATGGGGCTAGACCTGACAGCATTCCCCAAATCTGTTGTGTTTGGAAAGATTTTTAATAATATGACTGAAATACAACCCTGTGACCTCCAGTTGGTCATCATGAACACTAGCGAGGCTCTCACCAGTTTTTTATGCCTTGTCACCACTACACTGGGTCTACAGGAGGCTCTTCAGGTGCTCTACACCTAAGCATATCACAGCACTTGCCTTTTTCTGAGCCTCTTTCACACAGTGCTTGGCCACAAGCTCTCTTTGTCTTTCCTCTGGAAGAAATGGGACTTTGTATAGAAATCATCTGTCCCAGGCCCACAGCTGCCCTCCTTGGGCTGCTCAGCAGCTGAAGCAAATTCCTGCCTTGAGCTCCAGTGCTGCAAGTGCTCGAGGGTTCCTGGCTCACCTGTCCAGCCACCCAGGACAGAGGAAACAGGCAGATTTTGTGACTATTCCTAAACTAAATGAGCACACTTGCCTGGATGGTGTTTCCTACCGCTATGGTCAGGCACAGAATATGAGTCAGAATATGGGCAAGGCGTTTCTTGTGTTCTTAGGTCCTACATCTGGCGAAAGAAATATACTGCTCTAGAAAAAAAAAAAACAAACCCACATAATCCAATAAGCAGCTCTACACATTTCCCTGTTTAAATTTCTTCACCACTTGATAGTGTTCTTCAGGTTCCTGAGTACACAGGATCCTCCTCTCTCACTCCTCCCCACAGAGTTCTTCTGCATCCCTTTCTCAGCTGGTTCAGCAGCTAAACGAAATCACTCTGCTCTTCCTCTTTCCTGTCAAGTTCCCCCATGTCTCTGTCAATCTCTGTCTCTCAAGCTTTGCAGTATTTAAGATCCCAGGTTAATACCTAATCTCTTTATCCTGCTCCTAGTGGAAGTCTCCTCTTCCAAACATCCTCCCTGCAAACAAACTTTGTGGGACTAGTTTTCCCCAAGTCTCACTGCACCATCATCCAGCTTGATGACTGAATAAAAGGAAAAGAAAGCTAGGGATGGATGAATTGTCATTGCACCTGACGTAGAAATCTTAAAATGTATTGCCAGTACTGTATTTCTAACTAGTGGATAAAAGGAGGAAAAAGGGGGGCGGTTGATGAATTGTCCAGATCACTCAATGAAAAGCGAGAAACAGAACCCACTAGAAACTGGAGTTTGTACAGATCATATGCAATTATTTAAAATAAAAAGAAAGTACCTCCTGGTACAGTAATCTAAAGACCTTGCCCATATCCTGCTATTGACTGCGCACTCTGAACTGACAGCTGTTGAAAGTCAATATTGGTCTAGTTCTAGAAAGGGAAGGAATCTTTTGGTCATTCAACAACACTCAGTTAAATCCAATACCTTTAGCTACAAACACTTTAGATAGGGCCCCTATGTCTCTTTGTTGAGGTCCTCTTGGACAGCATGAAAAATGTGGATTTTTGAGCTAGATGGGAAAAAAATAGAAGATTCCTTAGAGCACCTCAAGATGGGAAAAAAAAAAAAAAAAAGGAAGAAAATAAATTTGAGGCACTGCTGTTCTGTTGCTGAATGAGGTCACACTTCACTCTGTATGTGGATGAAAGACAAGACAATTTCCCACTTCCCATTTCTATTCTGTATTGCCAGGTTAATTGTTGTCATTGTATTCCCCACAAGAGAAGCTTCAGCAGTGGTGCCAAATAAACCAGATTAGTGTTCAGGGGCATTTGCTGGAAGTGATGCCAAATCCATTCTTGATCCTAATTATATGAAATATGCTCCAATAATTTTCCACAAGGTGAATAAAAATAATGCCAGAACTGCCGCTTTCACTAAAGCTCAATTAGGAGGCATTCACTACTCCCAAGACATATCATAGCTTCTTCTGTGCAATTATATTCCCCTTTTTATAAACTGATGTTTACCTAGAGAAGATGAATATCCTAATTCCTGGCACCAGTATGAGAGTGGTATCGGGAGACAGAGAAAAACATAGACAAGACCTGGCCCATATCCCAACATTAGGCAAACCGACCTTTGGTTTTGATCTCTGCAGACAAGCTGTTGGGTCTGTACGATTTCAAGCAGCACACATAGGAGATACACACTCGAATACAATGTTCATTCCTGAATCTAAAAGAAGAAATGAAAAACCACTTAGAAAATAAAATCAGATTAAACAAATTATCCTTTGTTAGTCACGGAACATTTCCTGCAGTGTACAATACCTTGTTCTGCAATGAATTTCTGATTTCATGATGACTGATTTGCAGCAGCTGACTAAGACAGAGGTATGTGTCAAAACCAGGCACTCACTACCGGCAGTTGCAAATTCGGACTTTTGTTCCAACTATAAAATTTCATTGTAAAATTGAGAGGCTTTCTGGTAGCATATAAGTACAATGAAATATGTTTTGATTGCATCTGGAAAAAAAAAATCCTTTACAGCTAGAAAGAGGACAAACACATTTACTGAAACAATATGATAACGAATTATGTTCATGGTCTGTAATTGGCTAATCTAATAGAATCATCTTTCAGAATTCTCAAAGCACAAAACATCTTTATTTTCCATTTATTAAAAAAAACCAGCTTTCTTATTTTAGAGGATTTTACTAATATGTAATCTTCCTGTTCTTCCTTCATGCCTTTGCTTTCATGGAAAGTTTCATGAACACCAAAGCTAATATTACAGAAACAGAAGTTACGTTTCATGACTTCATTTATCTTCTTTCCATTTTTGAAGTTCCTTCCACCTTTAAAACTGCCAGGGAGACCTTATTTATTGATTGTCTGATACAGAAGTACAGAATCATAGAATGTCTCAAGTTGGAAGGGACCCATAAGGATCACCAAGTCCAACTCCCTGATCCCCGCAGCACTGCCTAAAACTAAACCATATGACTGAGAGCATCGTCCAGACGCTCCTTCAACTCTGACAGGCCTGGTGCCATGACCACTTCCCTGGGGACCCTGTTCCAGTGACCGACCACTCTCTCAGTGAAGAACCTTTTCCTAATGTCCAGTCTGAACTTCCTCTGACACAGCTTCACACCACATGTTTGCTAGCCCAAGCTCTGACTAATTTGTAGCATCATATAATAGTGTACAACAGTGAAACCTGACATTTAAAAAGGACGACAAAATTGTTCAGGTGAGTTAGTGACTTCATGATAAATGCATTTATATGCTCATGGCATACTCTCTGCTGCTGTCAGAATTGATCTCTCAACTTCAGCTGATAGTCGCAATGGTATCTCCATAGCTCCATCTTCCCCAGTGGGATTACAGAGTATGTGGGGATTAAGGAAAAAGCAGATATGCATCTCTTTTCTCTCCACGTATGCTGAATTCTGATCATACTCCCCCACCCCAGCTCTCTCACAGGATTTGGCTAAGCAGATGATGCACAATAGCTCGCACCCATTCAAGCTGAAGTGCTCTGAGCAGGCTATTGTTTTCCCCTTGGCAAAAATCCAAAAAAAGATTTCATTAGCGGTTGCTTATCACGAATAGGGACAGGAAATTGCTGCGTCTCTGCTTGGAGACTGGTCCCTAAAATCTAATATGACAGGCAAGCCCTAATACATACACTTCAGAGGTTTACAGCTGCGGTGTCTCCTGATATGCAAAGCGTAAAGGCTTTTTGGATTGCTGCTGCTGGATGGAGTAAAGGGGTTTGTTCCATTGACTACATTATTTCCTAATACAAACTAGTACCCTTTTTCCCAGAAGCACTGGAAACTTGCCAACAAAGCTAAAGAGGTGATAAAAGAGGGTTTAAAAGGTCTCCTGGGTGAAGTCTGAAGGAGATGCACAAGAACCATAGAGCATAAGGGGAAGGGGCTGGACTGGGCTCTAGATCAAGGGACTGCAGATCTCACAGCAGGTACCCCTTGAACAGCCTGTTTGCCTTCCTTGCCACAGATGGATGCCCAGGGACTTGTGAAACAGGATAGAGTTAGACCGACGGAAGCTACATTTCAGAAAGGGCTTGGGGTTTGGGGAGCTCCCTTGTTTGTTTGCTTTTAATGAGCTGTTTTAGAATGCCACGTAAAATCTAGCTGTGTCTCTGTATTTCCTCAGTTTTTCTCACTGTTAACTGGAACGTGGGAGATGATAAGGGATATTTATAATCTCTGGGCTGAGTTGAGGAATCAATACTAGATCTTGAAGGAAATGCAGGTTTCAGGGAGGAAGCTGACAGAGAGAGGATTTAGGGGGAGTATGATCAACGGGCTGTACCTCACTTCTATTCAGGTACTTGTGACCTGGAGATTCACTGCTAGGACTCCTCATTGATAGTAATCAAGTGCATGTCCAAGGCAGGTATGTTCCTAGCCCCTATTTTAACATATGGCTAGACAACATCAGCATACAGAAAAAGGCCAGTGGAAATGTAGCCTTGGAAACGGGTCCATGGCAATCTATCAGCAAGTCTCCACCAGGGTTGAATGTGTTGAGAAATATTCACCATGGGTTAAATAGCATCATAGAATCATAGAACAGTTTCAGTTGGAAGAGACCTTCAAGATCATCGAGTCCAACCTTTGTCCTAGCTCTATCAACATCACTAAACCATGTCCCCAAGTACAACATCTACCTGTCTCTTAAACACCTCCAGGGATGGTGACTCTGCCACCTCCCTGGGCAGACTGTTCCAATGCCTGACAGCCCTTTCAGTAAAGAAATTCTTCCTAATATCCAGCTTGACCCTCCCCTGGTGCAGCTTAAGGCCATTTCCCCTTGTTCTATTGCTTGTTATTAGGGAGAAGAGACGGACTCCCCGCCTCGCTACAACCTCCTTTCAGGTAGTTGTAGAGAGCGATAAGGTCTCCCCTCAGCCTTCTCTTCTCCAGAGAGATATCTTGCATCACATCATATTCTGTTTAGTTAGTTAATGATGGTAAAGCTGTTCCTGGAATCTGAAAAACATACGTGCATAAAAAGCAGTATCAGTATGCTACATGACGATATTAATCAAACTGGCCAAGCGGCGTTGTGTGCCTCTGTGAACTGCGTGATGTAACTTGCCTGCACTGATGGAGTTTCCTGGAGGCTATGCTAGAATCAGGGTATGAAAATGTATGCAGGCATGAGACAAAGCAGTTGCAGTAAGCATGTTCTCCATTGGAGAAAACACAGGTGATTAACAGAGCTGTAAAATGACCTGGGACAAGGAGACTGTTGTCTCTTTCCAGTGCCAGGAACGAATATTTTCTGGTTCCTGAGATGGAGTGTGTATGTCAATTAACTACCATTTTTCAATTAATTGTTACTGCGGCATACCTTTCCCTAAAGAAATTACTGAGCAATACAACCAGAACTCAAACTAGATCTGTCACAGCTGAGAGGGTAACTGACTGCATTTGCAATTCCTCCTTCCCAGATGTCCTGCATTTCTTCAGGTAACAGACAGAAGCACAAAAAGGATAATTCAAGATAGACATCTCTGTTCCCAGGTCTCATTGACTGACACTTAGCTTTCTCCTTATTTTGTCAGATTTGCACAGTATGATGCTGATGGTTTTGTTAGCCAGTGGTCTCAGCGGGGCTTGAAAAAATGCAAATGTTTGCATGGGCTGTGTATTTGCAGTGTGATGGGAACTAATGGAGGCTATCTTTACAGAGCCTTCAGTGGTCACTGGTTGTGATTAAAACACTCCGGATGATCAGCTCTTGCAGGCCAGTTTGAGAAATGGCCTGCCAAGAGTAAGCCACTTTTTCATGTTGCAATCACTGTATTCATTTTCCTATCCAGAAAACAACACTTTATTTCTCCCTTCAACAGATGAAGCCTCAGCTTGGATGTTCTAGCGTATAAACGCAATACTATTAATTTCTACAAAGACACTTTCTTCCTGGAACTTTTTGAGCTACAAATGCACTCAGTGGGCCAAAATCATGCTCTCTTATGGTACCATGTCCTGTATGCTTACAGCCTTACTCACAGCATCAGAATTTAGTGTTCTATACCTTATTCTATTTACCTGGGCACCCATCTGAAGACTGGGAACAAATAACTAATAGACTGAAGTTCCTTGCGGGATACCTGGTAGAAATAACATCTACCTTCTTCTAATAAGCAGCAAAAGTTGTTGGAAGAAAATTAAAGCCTGAAGCACTCTTGGTTTGGTTGTTGCTCTTTCGAACTATTTTTGAATCTCCACTAACCTTGGAAGAGTTCTCAGAGGAAAGATTGCCTAAATTAGAATATCTATTGCACATGAAATATTGGGAAAGGAGAGGAAGGGTTATATTAGCTTTTTCATTAGAACTAACTCTCAGGGTCTATATGCCAGCCTGCAGCAGAAATGTCAAGAGCAGCAGCTGCTACAGCACACAAGCCAGCAGAATATTTCCATCTCTGAACAAGACAAAGGGGGGGGGGGGGGAAGCTGAGTGAATTGCATAAGATGTGAACGTTGTAAAGTAGCGATGAAGGACTGTATATCAGTAGAGATTGAGCTGAACCCTTTATCTGTCCATTTCCAGAGATTAAGCGTCCTTTTCTTTGTGAAACATGCAGACTTTTGATAGTGCAAATGTGCCATTGCTTTTAAGCTTTAGCGTGGTTCCAGCAGAGCCACGCTGTCCACCTCAGCCCTTTGTAATCCAAGCCATTATTGCCACAGCTTTTTCTTACCTCTCTATCTTCACTAGATGGCAAATAAGCAAACTTCTTACCCTATTATGCCACTTAGTGTTACCAAACAACTCTTGCCAGCATAAAAGTAGATCAAATGAACTGAAAAGAACAAAGAGGACAGTCTTTCATGGGTCATTTCTTACACTTCAGTCTCACAACTGCTCCCTGACAAGGTGGGCCATCAGCAGTGACATTAGGATTTATCTTTTCTGTCATAAATTTCTTTGCCTGCATGAAGTCAGAATCCAGGTCTTCCTGGGAACTATTTTGCCTAGTATTCCTTCAAATATTGCTTAACACTAACACATTGTACTCGTAAAGTATGTGAAAGGGCTGGGTTGTTGCTATGCCTTTTTAGTTGATGTCAGCATGTTGGACTGGTGTCTCACTGTAAAGCTGTCATGGTAATATGCCAGGCTTTGGAAAAAAAAAAAAAAAAAAAAAAAAAGAAGAAAAACATTGGCACTTAAAAAGGCATGCAAAGCAAATAGCAAACCATGGTGCATACTGGCTGCCAGTACATACTTTGTTTCATCCCAGTGTCATTCCCCCAGACTTATAGAAGGATTCATTAATAAACAGCATCCAAAGGGGAGAAGTAGAGCAGCATGTGGCTTTGGGTCTGACTTTCTGTGTGACTTTCCATATGACTGAGCTACTGCTTTTTGACAAGGTAGGTTGTGGGTGCATGGTCATTGCCTGTAGCTCCCTCCCCATATCTTCTCTACCCAGCCTAGTGTGCTTGCTGAGTTGGTTGTCTGAGCATTTCATAACCTCTTTGGGACCATTTAAACTGATTAGTCTGGTCCCTTCGATGGGAGAGCTTGTCAGCTCTTTGCCTGAGTATCATACCGAGAGGTGTGAGGGAACAGTGGATGCTAGCAGGGAGGCTGTGGCAGAGCTGAGGCTGGAAATCTTTCCCTTCAGCTCAGCTGTGGTAGTAAGAGGTGGCATGGGTGCAGTCTTACTTCTGAGCTGAGCCACACTCAGCTCCTAGACCATAGCAGTTGAGAAGCAGAACATTACTAGAGGGTCGTAATTGCCATGGGCAATTAAACTGTACCCATAGCCATTTACCACAGCTCAGGCTAGTTTGTGGTAACTCAGTCACGATCAGATGATCTTACTTACCGGTTTTTGTTTCCTATTAGGTCTTGGTCCACTTTCCAGGTACATCGACTCCTGCCTATTCTGTTTGTATTAAATATCCATACTGAGCTGCCAGGAATCCAGTGTTACCCATTCAATGTGCAAGAGCAACATCATGTAGGAACAGAGTGAATTTGCTTAGACTAAGAATTCATATCACAATTCAGACTCACTGTACCATGTCCAACATTACAGTGAGCCTTCCCTGCAACACATTGTGTAAAGTTCTGGTGATTCATGGTTGGGTGACTGTAGAAAGGCTTTTTTTTTTAATCTAAATTGGAGATACCTGTAATATATCTTCTCTGACCAATAAATGAATTACTGTATATTCAGTACAAATATAGAACTGGGAGGGCCACCTGGGTTCTTTGAGTCTGGTTCCACGCAGTCTTGGGCAACTAGGTGACAGACATTTACGGTCAAGAAAGGTTCATAAAGCATTCGCTTTTCCTATGCGTTATCTGTCTTTTGTATAGATCAAATTGTTTGTTACTGTAAAATGACTACCTAAATAGATATTAAGGCTTAGAGATGACAGTCATTTAGCCTGACTTCCTCATAATGTTCATCCTAATGCTCATTCCTGTGGTGGAGGAAATTAATCTTTGCTATTAATGTTGTCTCTTGAAACCAGAATTCAGATCGGTCCATTTGCAGTCCTTATTAAATAAGGACCCCTGCTAGTCCTTATTAGATAGATGAAGGACCAAAGTGAAGTTCCTTGTTACTTAAATGAAACCCATGTTTAGCAAAGCTGTTAAATCACAGCTGAAGGCAGACATCTTGATGAATAAATCAGCATTCATGAATAAATAATTGACATGAGTGCTAAAATGGGACTCTCAGTCTCATGCTGTTTCTATCCTTGGCCAAAAATTGAGACAGTCTGTGTGAGTGGCAGTGGTGGCCCTTGTGGTGGAGACAAGCAAGGTCAGGTTTCCAAAGATGTAGATACTATTATGGTAGGACCAACAGAAGCAGCTCAGTCTGTTGGAGGCTCCAGCTCCTTCGGTTTCAATGGTTCTGATGAGTTAGGGAGCTGGAATGAGACTTACTAGCATGTTTCCCATAGGACATCAAATAATGTGAGTCAGTGCTGCTCTGGGACACATTCACACTTTGATCTAACAGTTAAAGTCTCAGTGTCCCATTACCAGTTTGTTGAAGACGGCTGCCTTTCCCCGTAATTGTGCTGATTATTCACACCAGTGGAACTTTCATCGGCCACCCGCTTCCTGGGGACAATTATTTCCCACTTTGCATTACCAGCCTTAAGTAGGTTATGAGGCTTGCAGCATTTTGTGTACAAGGACATGAAAAGTTTCAAGAAGAACAAAGCTTATGGAAGAATGTTTGTGGTTTTGTAAGAGTACTGGATGCATCCTGTCTGAGAGAGGGGAGGAATTGCATCCGGTGCTCATCTTGCACAAAGTCAACCTGGTATTTTTTTGTCTCCTGCCTAAGCGCTACATGGAACCCATAAGAACCATTCCAGCATGCCATCTTATTTTGCTAAATATTTAAAATACCTGTGGTTATGGGGAAATGCCAATTCTGAAATCTGCCACTTTAATAATACAAGTGGTTTTCAGATGCTGGGGATAAGGATGCAGCTGCTCCAAGAGCCCAAAGTGCTGATATTCTTAAGAACTGCAGCCAGGCACTTACAATGCACTTGTGTCTTAAAGCCACAGCAAAGGGCAGGAGCCGGTGCCACCCGGGAATCAAAGGCTGCCATTCGTGCCTGCACAGAGCAGGCAGGCAGAGCCTATGGAATACCCCCGGTATCAAAACAGGGCTCAGATGGGACTAAAGTGGTGCCAAGTTCTTGTTGTCGTTGCTGTGGTTTTCTCCCTCTCACCTCATGCAACACTTTTGATAAACATCAGTGCCAGTTGTTGTGTGTGAAGGGCCAGCACACGGCATAACATGCAGTCATCTGCAAAGATGCAGTGCTAATATACTTGCAGAGAGAAAAAGCAGGATGATGTCTTATTACAGGCCATTTTGGGGTTATGTCTCCAGTCACATGAGATCCTCATCTAGCATAAATCAACCCAACTCCATTCGAGTCAGTGGAGCTACACTGATTTACACACACTGGAGGCGTGCTTTGGATTCGTGCAGTATGAAGCTATTCACTCTCAATTTCACTGGCTCATAACTTCATGAAGTTACAAAACCGGGGAACAAATATTTGCATATTATAAACCCAACAGGTACGTCCTGGAAACAGATGCATCTGCCCAAGCATGTAGCAAGCCGATTGTGTGAGGCATGTGAAAGCCACTTGCTCGCATTAGACTCTGTGAAATACATTAAACAGATCTCCTCGTATCATGGCATGTAAAAGGAGCAAGTACACAACCTCAGCCTCATGAAGAGGAAGTGACATAAAATTTATAAGGAAATTTCTAAAAATCCAGTGTTCAGGTGAGATGGAAAGCTAAGAATTTGGATCCTGACCCAGATTGCCAAAGCTAGCAGTAACCTTGCTCCATGGTTTCTGTCACGCTACAGTCTCTTTCTGTTCACAACTGTTGCAGCAGAAAAACTTCCCTTGACAGTTTCTGATTCCCCTACCAAATCTTGTGCCTCTTGCCAAGTGTCCCTGTTTTATTTTGGGCATGAAGCACCTCCCCAGGATAGAACCTGTTATATGGTAGTTACAGCATTTATCTAGGACGCACATATTCCTACTGTCTTAAAAGAGGAAATTATGCCTGGGATTCCCACATCATGGATGAAGCTTCTTGCTGTAAAAGGGATGGAGAGGCAGAGTAAGAGTAAATTGTCCTACCTATTTCACTTTTTTTTGAGGAGGGAATGAATTGGCTACACGTGTGGTGAGAACACTTCCTAGATGAGGTTTAACAGATGACCTGGGCAGAGGAACCCCTGATCTTGGACCTCATGACCCTCCTGTCCTTAGCTATGCAGCACCACGCAAACTGTGCTGCTCAGAGGTTGCCATCTGGGTTCCTAGCAGAACTAGCTGGGCGATGCTTGGGGGCTTGTGGACTCTCACTGCCTTTTGCACACAGCAGCTTCCCAGGCAGGTCTTTGAGAATCCAAATAAGTCTATGCTGAGTCCTGGCTCACCTGGTACCCAAACTGGTTGCACACAGCCCTGTGCTAAAATCTGAGCAGAAGCAAAGGACATAAGGGTGTGCTGTGCCATAAATGTTTTTTACAGCTGAGCTCAGTCTTCCCTAAGGATGCTGCTCTATGGGTCTTCACATCCAAGCTACACCCGTGCAGTAGACAAGCTAAATCCAACAATGTGGGCAGTGTGCAGGCGGGAGTGGGCCCTGAATCAACTCTGACATTGCTCTTTCAGCACAGCAGTGCCTAAATACTGAAACGGGCATCTGCACAGATGCTGCATGGGGAACCCATGGGCCAATGTATCAGTGCCTTTTATGTATCCTCAGCCATGAGTTTGCTGTAGATGACACTAAAATACATGTGAATGTGGGACCTTTGGAAGACATTTGGCTTCATCATGCTCTATTGCTAAGTGATGCTAAAGCTGGCTCCAGGCTTGCCAGATCCTGTTAGCTTAGAGGCCTATGCCAGCTGTGCAAGGCTCAGCGAGGTTGGTTTAGACCTGCTTCAACTTGAGAAGCCAAGTTTACTGGAGAAGTCTTGTGGAGTCTGTACTACCTACAAATGCTGACCAGTCAGCATTTTAATTTTTTTTCTTCTCTTAGTTATCTCAGCTGGAGATGCTGTTGTTTTGAAGTTGCCTATAGGACTTCTTATAACTTACTTCAGTTGCTCCAGGATTTTAAAGTTGTAATGTGTATTTTTGTGTTGTTGTGATGTTTATTTTTCATCCTGAAGTTTTTTTTTATTTCCTCCCCCTTCATGGTACCTGCATCTCTGATCAATGATGATCAGACATTCTGGACTCTTGTAGGCCGGATTTCGAAGGGATTATAAAACCTGACAAAAGCTGAAGGAGTCCAGGACAAAAGATACATTGACATTTTTGCAGTGGCCCAAACAGACAATATTTTGCAGTGGAGTCCCAGAGGAAGATCATGCTCATCCAGAAATTCTTGCAGGAAATGCTGTTGTTCCCCACAAACTTAAAAAGGGAGAAAAATCTCCCTGCTGTTATGAATGTACACACCCCTGGTTCCTCAGTGATTGGTCACAGCAGATAATGAGGTTGCAGAATGGCTTTGTTCAACAGAAGGGTAGGCTAAAGTGGAACTGGAGTTCACCTGAATCAGCTATGCAAAACTCCCTCTGACCCAGCTCAGAAGCTGAAGTGCTGGAGGGGTGCGGGGTGCTGTGCACGGCAAGTAATACGTTTTGCTCGGGTAATCTTGCTGCCCTGAGCATTTTCAGGAGCACATGTCCATGGCTGATTTCAGAATCTACTATATAAAGCCTATGGCTGGATAGGTTTTTCTTTGAAATGTTTAAAAAATGTTTTTGATTTTTTTTTTACATATTCCAACATTTTAACATATTCTAGTCAAAACTGCTTTTATAAAACATTTCTAAGGCTTTTTTCCAAGATTTCCATTGACTGCAGCAGGCTTTGGCACAGACTCTAACTGTACAAAGCCTAGGACTATAAATATAGATTCCCAAGGACTTGACTGGAGGGAGTGACAGATGTATAGCTTGACTCTGAGATCTGCCAGGGCAACATTTTCCAGAAGCAAAAAATGAGAATCATCTGTGTTAAATTTATCCACACTTGGACTTCTTTGGTACGTGCAGGAGGAAATCGCTAGGGAGCGGATGACTTTTTAATCTGCCAGTAGTGTAAAGTTTCTGCGCTGTCTTTGTGGCAATACTGTTTATTACATTCCTTGGGTAAATTTTACCTCTGATGCAAAGTATATAAAACATCTTCACAAGGTAGAAGGGAGGATCAATAGCATATGGTGAATAACTCTCTCTTCAGCGCCTGCTCGAAGTGTTGCTGTATGCTCTTATGACACAGTTTAGATCTCAGATCCATACGGCTGGCCTTGCTGTCACTGATATATGCTCCCCAAGGACCTGATCTGGACCCCACCAAAAAGCTCCTCTCAACCTCAGTGGCTTTGGCAGCAGACTGAAATCCATTGATCTCCCATTGACGCCCCAGGGACCTTCTTGCACTTGGGACTGGAGAGGAATCCGTTGTTCAGTCTGGCTAACAGTTTGAAAGCAAGGTTATATTTTTTCCTCTGTTTCTGGTGACCTTTGAGGCTGGAAGCACATTTTGGACTTGAGCTCTCGGGTAGCAGAGTGCTGTGTTTGCTCCTGCCGTGGCAGGAACGGAAATGTGTGTTTAGAGGGAAGTTCTGATTAAGATCATCAAAGAGTTTCCTTTCTTCAACTCAAACAGACCTGCACAATGCAAGCACTGGAAGCCAAAAAGCATGATTCAATGCTTTAATCATTATAAGAGGTGATGGGGATAGAAGGGGATCACTCATTTTTCAAGGCATACTGAGAGGGAGATGCTCTGTACCAGCCTTGTTGGCATAGCCTTTCTGCCAGTGCCCACCCATGTCCCGCACCAGAGATGGGAGACAGGGGAGACAGGACCTTGGCTTGACCCAGTACTGATGCATTTATGCTTTTGTCAGTGGTTTGCAGCGATGACTACCGGAGGCGGTTTGAGCTGACTGGCTGGGGCACAGGGCTGAGTAATTCATGCGTTCGCAGCGCAGGTTAGCAGGAAGGCCCTGGGCAAATCTCGCCATCGTGCCTCCTCTCAGCTTTCCCATCTGTCAGAGGGAATAATGATGCTGACCTTGCCTGCCTTGCAAGGGTGCCCTTGTGGGGCCTGAGTCGTCTGGGAGGGGGACAGGCTCTGCTTGCTGCCACTGATCCCAGCACAGTTGCCTGGTGGTTACTGGGGGGAGGCCATGGCCAGCCAAAAGTAAAGAGCTTCAAAGATGAAAAGGGCCAGTGCTAACTGATTAAACGGCAGGGGTTGACACACCTTTGCAAAACCCATACTTTAGTGTTTCCTGATGAGCAAGGGAAAGCAAACACCTCTCTGGAGGGTCCAAGCTCAATTCCCGTCTCCCCCATCCCCAAACCGTCTCCTTTCTTCTGCGCTGGTGGGAAGGAGAGGCTGGAGGCTGGCAGCAGCTGGCTGGCTGGGAGTTGTTCCAGCAGTGGGGAGCACTCAGCTGGCAGCACGCTGACAGTTCGGAGCTGGAGGACTGTCCCTCAGGCACCACTGCCAGATGGCTGGGATTAGAGTATCCCTTGGGCAGTTTTAGCCCCTGCCAGAGTGGTGGAAGGAGCTGGGGCTGGAGCCGAGCAGGACAAAGATGCTTTGCACTGGTTTAGTTGGGAGGGCTTCAGGACAGGAGGGAGTATCACCCCCTGTGTTCCTGCGGCTGTTAGATAGGCTGAAATAAGGGAATAGCTGCCTAGGCAGAGAAAGGACCGTTGGTGCTGGGTACTGCATGAATACTGAGTTTGAACTACTGTGTGTGCAAATGTTATTCTTGGATTGGTGATGATTGGCCCTGGAACACATGGCAGCGAAGCCATTTTTAAAGGCACTGTAGATTCATTTACAAAGTGTAAGGGTGGTCTAATGAAAAGGTACGTGCTGAAATACCTCCTCCACTAGCCTCCGCTGTGCTGCTACTCATGGTTTTACATGGAGGGAGAAGTTGCTGCACTGCTCTCTGCTCCTTCTGTGCTGAGAGTTAGCCTCAGTTTGCTGGACCTTTGTATGAGGAGGGCGATGGTGCTGCCTGCATGGCCAGCCAGGGCCTCATCGCTGCCTCCCCCCTACCTTGGCCCCGCTGGCTCTTGGCTCCAGCATCAGTTCATTGCTCCCACACTCAAAAGCCACATCCCACAATAGATGTCCTCTCTTACAATGCAGCCTGCAGACATACCCTCCTTAGTGAAGGCAGCTCCCCAGTTACTGTGGTCAAGCTCGGTGCTCATCCTGGTGCAAGGGTCTGTCTCACAGGCAGCTACAATCTGAATAGGTGAGCGAAACATTTTGGAGACATACCTGTGTGATGGGTAGCCAGACGGAAGGGGCTGGTTTTGGGACAGAGGCCCTGGGTTGGCATCCAGGAATTATATTGCTGCAGCCTTGTTCCATAGTGTCAAGCATGCTGTTTACTCACTGAGCTTCCTCTGCCCATCTGCTTTGGTGCAGGGGATGGAGAAGGAGAAATCTGCTGTTGAAACTCTGGGCTCCTGCACAAGGTCACAATTTTCGGATCTGTACGGTGTGATGTGATGATGAATATGGATCTGCTAGTGGAGGGAGGAAGGGGGACTAACAGGGTTGAAGCCTTACCCCTCCAGATGCTGCACGTGTGTTTCTGGATCCCATCACACTGCCAGAGCCACCTCATTTGTGACAGCTCAGTCACAACTACGACCACCATGTTGGGGACTATTAAGTTTCTGGACAGAGAGAGACGAGAAGATGGGCTTAAGGAAAATGTCACAGTTCTTGGCAAAATACCCTGACCTTTTATAGCCAGCGCTGATGTGGTGAGTGAAGAAGTTGCTTCACTGGAGAAACAGGAGTTTTAGGGAGGGGTTTAGGAGGGCTGTCAGAAGCAGCCGTACACAGAGAAGAAAAAGAGGGCTTCCAGATCTGAAAGTCACAAAGAAGAGAGTGGGACAACAAAGGGATGTGATGGCTGGGTGAGAGGTTTCACAGGGCAAGGAGAGCTTAAGGCACTGGGAAGGTGAAAGGGTTGAAGACCACAATTTATTCCCCACTGGATGTGTTCAGAGCCCATTGTAGTGCCTCACACAGCCTGGGTATCTGTGTACCAAGGGCTTGCAGCTACTCAGGAAAAATAAGTGCTGCATAAATGTAGGATCATTATTCACTCAGCATGTCGACTTGTTTAAATTTCTGTGAGGAGAGCAAGTATATTATAGTATTGTTATCCTATGTGGAGAGTTGTTCATTTTTAATTATAGTTCATGAGAAATACAGACTCTTACAATGCGTCGTCTGTTCAAACAGATATATACATCTTAGGGAAAAATAGAATAGTGCTGTTAAATACTGTTCTTATAAAGTGTCAGAACAAACCACATGTGCACGTCTCTTCATATCCAGCAATAAAACAAATGTAGAGGACTAAACAGAAATGTATCCTACGAATATGTATAGCAGCTAACTGTGAGTCAATGGGACTGATCTGTGCAAATCCCTCGGGTATCTGTATGTAAATAGATACCCCTGCACCCCAAGACTGACATTCATGAAAAAGGCAATGTCTCGTATTTCCTGATTTGCTTCCTTGATCTTCAGAAGTCAGTATTCCTGCATTTAGCAAAAGACAGTTTAGGGATAAACTGGGAGCCAAAAACCCAATGTGATTCAGGGGGGCTCTTCCTGCCCACTGTGGCTGTTATTCACATCACCTCGCTGCTGACTGCTGAGAACTGCAGAAAATGAAGTGTTGCCATCATCCTTTGTCCTGCAGGCAGCAATTTTCTGCTTGCCTGTGGGAAATAATCCTCTTTTAATTTAATTATTCATTTTTCAATTATTTAATGCAGTACTCTGGGATAGCAGCAAAGCTTTTGGTTAGTTTTCAAATCGCTGCCACCTCAAACAAGCAGAGCACTGGGATCCAGCTCCCTGGGAGAAGGGATTCGTTGTCTTTGAGCTGCTGCTTTCATTAGGAGGGATATGCCGCCTCCTTTCTCTGGCACATCCCTCGGGAAGTTTCCATGTATTCTGCCAACCTGCTTAGGTCCCACGGAGGCTTGATCCTGCCTGGCCAAAGCCAATGGCTCTGGATGAGGACAGCTGAATGGGGCACCATCAGGAGTCCGTCAGTGTTTTTCCTCTTGCCAGCAAGGAGGCTCCTTGGAGAGCCCCATGAGCACCCTCCCTGCTGCCCGCACCTGTGCTGTGCTTTAGCATTTTCTGGCATAGGAAAAACAAATGCTGTTGCTCTGTGGAGGCACTTTACATTGCTCTGCGCTGGACCCTTGAGCTGGCGCAGGGATCGCTTCTGGTACGGCTAGGGTCTTCACCGAGACTGATTTTTCACTCTGAGCTGTATCCATGTTAGTTCCTGAATGGCATCAGCTCTGATTTGAGGGGCAGGAGTCAGCCCTAAACAATTACTGCATCAAATAAAAAAGATGTTCATACAGTATCAAGTAGGAAGAAGTTTAAAAGAAAAGAGGTCAGTTCTGCTGTCACTTGTGCAGTTTTTGGTAGATGTAACTCCATTCATTTTATGTAGCTAATTTTGTTTTATGCCAGCATAAGTGAGAGCAGAGTCAGGCCTTCCTCCTGCAGCAGATACAGTGAAAAACATTTCTATTTTTAAAGCTGAAAGCATTCTTACTTTTATTTATCATGTGTCACTTTGTTGGCAGTGATGGTGTAAACGGCAGAGAAAAGTTAAATGAGCTATTTGTGGCGCTGCTTATGACCCTAATGCTCGCCATCACAACAGTCACCAGGCATTGCTTGGGCAGCAGAACCAAGGAAGCATGGGTTCCTGGGCAAAGATAAGGCTGATGGTGTTCAACTCTTCCACCCTAGAGCCACTAAAAGGGTCTCTTTCTTCTTTATTGTTGTCTGTTTTCACACTGTTTCTGTATGCTTAATATCCCTAAGCTCTCTAGACCTCTGTAAAATTTGGTTGAAACTGGGCAAAGAATTCGAAATCTGTTATAGAAGTAAGAGGGGAAGAACAGGGAGGAGAAATGGAGAGATTGCCCAAGTCTCTATTTCCCCAGTAAATGCAACTTAAAAAGGGGACAGGTGTTTGGTGGGACAGTCTGCAGGGCAAGTCCTGGCTCCAATAAACACCTTCCTGTGTGTGGAAGCCTAGAGACATCACCCAGGCTGGCAGACAGTTGTCTGAATAAAAGGGCAAAGAGCAGAGCAGCTCATAGCAGCTTCTCACAGTGCCTCCAAGGCCTGGGTTGCTCTCCCCAAACACATGCCAGCGTGGGCTGAAAAGCTTCCTTTATTTTGTCTTCATTCACCTTTCTAATGCCTCGCTTGTGACACAGGAAGGCAGGATTGAGGCCAGGAGTGAGGGCTGCTGATTCTGGCATCCCTTTTGCAGGTGAGGACAGTGCAGGAATGGCAGGAGATAAGCAATGCAGAGCAGCCTTGCAGCTGACCCTCTGTCCTCAGGGGTGACGGTGCACTCTTCCTTCGTGAATTTGCAGGCTTATTGGAATACAAGATTATACTTCTTCCCCTCTATGTTGTAGTAAATCCATTGGTAAGTTGTCTCACAGAGACATTTTGTCCCCTCTCACAGGAAGAAATTTCCCTCCAGCTAGGAAATTTATTCCCTGTAAAATTGAACAGGAGAATAAGATTTCCAGAGAGAGCCTGTGGCTGTAATAAAGGATTATTGCCAATTTCTCAGGCTGTGCGCAAAGAGCTTGGCACTCAGGTAGCAAATTTTGTACGTCCAAAACTCCACGACGGGGGGTACACAAATGTCAGAGTGCAAAGCCCTCACCGGACAATGGCTGGTGGTTTCAAGGATGCTCATCTCCAGATGAAGATTTCCTTAGAGGTCCTGTGAGGCTTCACCACACAGACTAATGAAGCAAGTCATGGTACAATGTTAACCTCAGACCACTGTGGTGTTCCCCAAATTTCCTAGGAGGCTGGTGGCCAAGCAGCTCACCTCCCAACCTGCAAGGCAGAGAGAGGGGCCCTTTTTTGTCTCCTTCACAGGGGGCTTGTTACACAAATTGCATTAAAGATCACAATGTGCTCCAAGTGCTAGGGAAGCCATACAACTACCATGGGCTGAGATAAATATAAAATGCTACAATTTAAAGGCTCTTGTCTTTCAGTTGCTAATGGCTTAATTAAACAATAACATTTAACAGATGTGCTTTTTCTCCTCCAATAATTCACTCCATCTGTGTCAACATAACTAGGCCCAAATTAGCACATCAAAATGTAGATGTTAATGTCTTATCTCAGTTTTTATGTATCAGTGTACATTCACATATATATTGTTTCAACTTGTGATGAGACGAATGCCTCCTTAGGAGGAGGTATTGCACACTATGGAGTTTTAAGAGCCTCTCTTAGTTTGCAGAGTAAAAACAAAAAAGCAAAAATTCAGAGACAAATGCAGATACAGATACCTTGAAATGAAGAGAAAATTTGGCACATATATATTAAGGGTGGTACATATTGAACTACAGGGTCTGTGGCTCTGTGCTCTTTAGGATAGTGAATATTTTGCAACCTTTTGTTTCTGAAGCAATTTTTCTCCTAACTGCACATGCTGAGGAAAAAAAAGCTTGCCTTGCTGCTTGTAAAAGCAGATGACCATATGAATTCCTAGGTTGGAGGAGTGAATAACCTAGACATATCTGTGGAAAGCTTTGTTGTTTTGTGAAATAGCTTTAATAGCGTAAGAAATTAATATGGCTCTCCTGATTGTTATTATTATCACTTTAAAACATCCTTACTTGTGCCAAGCGCTTTCTCAGAGATGCTTGGGAGTCCTTGAAGACCTTGCGGACCACGACCCAGACCTTGCAAACCCCCCTGTGCGAAGGATGCTATGCATGGAAGCGGTTGCACTGCTGAGGCAGTGTGGATGAAGGCAAGGAGTATAGTAATACCCACTGGCTCTGTGTTGCCCTGCTTCCTAACACGTACCACCTCCCTCATGCTGTAGTCTCAGCCTGCCCGGTAGTCGGGATGGGATGCTGCGGGGTGCCAGGCACAGCCTGTGGCCTCCTGCATGGCTGTGTGACAGGTCCCAGCACCAGGCACTCCCAGCCACGCTGTCTCCCGGGCAGTCCGCAGGCTGTCCTAGAGCCAGCTGGGTGTATGGCAGGGCTGATGAGCAAGCACGGCGTGTTCCTGGCTGCTCCTGAGACTGGTCTTACAAGCCACGCGAACTCCACAGCTGAATCTAGCTGGGTGATGCCTGGGCAAGAACACTCCCAGGTCCAGATCCTTTGTTCCCTTACAGCCTGAACAGCTTCTTTTTAATGCTTTTGCTATGAATTCTTATGAACCAACTGGGTTACTTGACTTTCCCCTAATTTAATTTGGATTAATTTAATTTTAATCAGTCTGTCTTCTCAGCATCCTATTAACCTTCCAATGAACTCTTCCTATAAGGGGACTGGGGAAGGAGGCGGTCTACATCTGTTAAAATATTAGTCTGCCCTTTGGGTTGCAAAGCATTAGACAACAGAAAAAGAGTTGATGGGCATAGCACGTGGTCAGAGGGGCTGGTGGGTGATGAGCCAACCCTGTTCTCACTGAAGACCCCCACAAAACTGATCTAGCGACTCCCTGGGTCCCTTTGGCCCAGCTCACCCTGGCAGTGTTGTGGAAAGCATCTAGAGCTGTCTCTGCCATGAGACTGCCAGGCCCTGGCTTGAGCCCATCAGACTTTGGTGATTCTGCCCTTGCCACTCTGAACCCAAGAGGACATTGCAGACCCAGAGAAACAGGTGGTCCCTAGTACGTATAACCTATGTATAACAGGATTAGAGTTGTGTCTGCCTGGTTTTCCCTCCCGTTATACTGCCCAGTTTGCCATCTGCTCAAAAATTTGTTCAGACTCTTAACCAAATTCAACTACATACATATATATAATAGATTGTCCTCAGCACCTGCCCAGGTAAATTTTGCTGACAATCAACCATGAAATCTTCACAGCATTTCCTCAAAGAAGGAGAGCTGAACTGTGCCGAGATTGGCAAGGTGGCATCAAGACTCTCCTCCAAGCCACCCCGAAGTTTAATATTTTTTCAAATAAACAGAGTAGGTAATAAAAAAGTTTACCTAAGAAAGGTCTGGGGGAAATGTGATTATTTTGTATTTTTTGTGATCTGTGGGTAATTCCTCACTCATGACCAGGAATAGAGCAATGTGGCTAACTGGGGGTCCTCAGCATCACCGAAGTAGAACATTGAAGCCTTTGACATGGGAAAATTCCCAGCGACTGCGTCCAAGTTTTGTCTGCTAAAGACTCACATATTGGTCACTTCAGTTATTCAGAGTCTATTTAATCTCTTTAAAAACAGGTATGCAATGAATGTGTTCATTTGCTATTAAAAGAATAGATATTTCTGAAAATCAGTGGGGCTCTGCCAGTGGTCTCTGGAAAACTCGTATGCCATTTGGCATAGCTAAATTTTCATTCAGCCTTGCCAGGATTTCTCTCCTGCATAAGCAGCTGATGCGTTTGCTACTAGGGCTGTTACGCAGCCATGAACAGGAGGAGAAGGGCTTTGCATTATCGCAAATAGGATGGAGAGTCCTTTATGAAACAGCCTTTTTACTAGGATGCAATCTGAAGTGAGCCATGGAGAGATGGGTGGCCGATGCCTGCCAGTGCCATGGCACGATGCTGGGCTGTGGAGACATCTGCACAGGGTCCAGGAGCTGATTATATCGTCTCTGTGGGGCTCTGTGGAGCTCGGGCTGAGGACACCAGGCAGAGCCCCACGGAGACAAACCATCAGCTCAGCAGAACCACAGCCACAGGACATGCTGTGTGATGGAGACAACCCTGTGTGAGATATGCAAGGCTTGTCCCACGTCCATGTTACAACTGGGGCTTAAACACCCAACCGCAGGCACCTGCTTGCACTGGAAGACCAACCTTAATCTCAAAAGTAAAGTCTTCCTCTGATTACTAAGGATAGTTGGCTGTGATCCTGCTAACACCCAAGGCTCTGACAGATGGGGTCTGGTGGCCTTAGCAGTGGGGCTGAGGGTGTTGCAAACCCCCCTGTTTCCCCATGCCAGGGTGCTCCTGGGCTGCTGATGCAGCTTTGCCAGGAGATATGCAAGGGCAGTGCCTTAACACACTGCCAGGAACGCTAGCAGAACCTGCCATCCCTTGATCGAGTCACTCCAGGTTCAAGTGGCATTTTATCTGTGAGTGGACATCTTCAGGAGGCGGGCCTGGAGAACGTGGTGAAGGCATTGCATGAGAATGGCCACCCCTTTTGATAATGACTCCTATAATACCTGTGCCAGCTCTGCCTGGCTTTGTGATTCCCATACTGGTTTGTGTGCAGAGGTCTCCAACACGAATCAACTGGTGCCGTACCCTTCTTGAAGGATTAGAGTTCAGTCAAGAAAACAGCACTGGCAGAGCTGCATTGCAAAGTCAGCCCCTCGGAAATTAAGAGCTGTTAAAAAGGACATAGGCTGTACAACTTTAATTGCACAGCCCCTACAATACACAGACTTTAATTACTAATGTAATTGAATGAACATTAATCCAAATCTAATTTTTCTATGGGACTCTTGCCATCATCGGTGCATAGGACAGAAATCCCATTTGATAGCTACTACCGAATACTGTGTTTTCCTATTTCCCCATCTTGTCTCTCCCTTACCTCTCAGTTCAATTTCATTCTTTTCTGCCCAAGCAATCCCAATTCTCATTCAATTCGTCATCAGCTTTCCCTCCGTCATGGCCTGCCTGCTACCTACAGCCTCCCCAGTCGCTCCCAGTGTCTGCGGCTGTGGCAAGCTTTCCCAGGTCTCTTGGGGATCAGGTGTGCCTACGTTAATCTGCTCCAGGCTGAGTAATCCCCCTGGCTAAACCTGGTCACTGGGTGTCTCTTCTTCCACCCACCGGTCTGCATCATCTGCTCCCAGGGTGGCCTGGGAGGGTTAGCAGGACACACGGTGCTGGGGGAGAAGCAGGCTGGAGCCTGGAGGGGTGAAGGACCTCAAAGCTCATCCTCTGCATTAAAATCACCCAGCCTTAAACCAAGCCCACGTAAGTTAGGAGCAAACAAAAAGCACTTGTTTGCTGTCTGCGGAGGCGTCCTTCTCTCAGGCAGGACTCATCAAACCACCTTCTGCCATTGCTCACCCCTCCAGTTCAGTGAGACAGATACCCCATGGGCACACTCTTACCTGTCCAGCCAGAAAACAGCGTTAGCCAACAATTTCTTGGAAGCTTAATTAAACTATAAGCAAATGACTAATCCGTTGTGAAGCGAAACACTCTCTTCCTCATCCTGGCCACACAGGCAGATCTCAGACTGAGACCTTACCTCCTCGTGACCACATGCTTGACAAAACTACATAGCTGAGATTATTTCACTCGCGTACTCACATGCCTGAGATTAATGCACGCGGCTCATTTTGTTTTGTCCAGGAGCAAACACAGTGGCAAGCCCTCCCTCTCTGAGTGGAAATGGGTTTGGGAGGCTGTCCACTGGTGCTGCCTTTTGCAGGATGTGGTGATTCAGGGCCACCTTGGTCCACCATCTGCTTGGTGTCATCGTCCCTTCACGTGGTTGCCCTGAGCATCCTCTTGCTCTGTGGTTGTTAGCAGGGTGAGAACAGGGAGCTCTGGAGAAACTGTGCCCCTGCTTTCAATCAATCCCAGTATCCATACTGGGACCTGGGGATGTCTGGATAGAGACCGCAGAGCCAGTCAGTGGCACAGAGTGGGAAAGTCGCACAAGACTTGGGGAGGATGAAGTTATTGGGGAATTCCACTGAATTACTGGAGTTCCTACATGTATCTTAACATATGGTCTTGTTTTCCAAAGGCTTATACCTAGCCCAAATTTGGGAAGATTTTCACAGGAACAGCAGAAGGCACACCCCAAAGGCCTCTTGCACCTGCCAAATTTCACAACTCTGCTCCAAACCATGGAAAAATAGAGCTCGGAAAGGTCACTGATATTTTTAGCCTTACTTCGTAAGGAAATACAGCTATGCAATCATGCTGCCACTTGCTCCCTTTGCATTCCCCACTATTATGTTGGAATCGTTGGCTGGTCTCAGCCAAATTTGACAGAGGAATGGAAGGTGCAAAGATATTAAGATCCTACAAGGTTCATGAAAACAGGAACTAGTTGAAGTAGAGATCCCAATAACGCCAGCAATGAGAGGGAAGCAGCAGGCACTCCGCCTTTACTGGACAATGGATTAAATATCCTCCCTCTGCTTTGGCAATAGGTTTCCTCTAGGATATGGGGGATATATTTCGATTGCATATGTTAGCACCTTTTAGTCTCTGGGGCCAAAACTGATGGGCTCATGGGGAAGGGTCCATGGCTCTTTGTTCCCCTTATGAGATATAGCAGCTGGAAGAGTCCTTGTAGCAATGCCCTCAGTGCAGCTTTGCAGATGGTGTTAGGGTGATCTCTTGCCTGGTGATAATGTTACTTGGGTGTAATCAAATATTTGGGTGAGTTTGTGTTAGATAAAATGTCTTCTGTCGTCTCTAGAACCTGAGAATTATGCTAGAATATTAGCCAGTATTTAAAAAGGGATGCCTGATATTTGAGTAACATAATTTATTTGCATCCCTCAGGGTAAATATGGGCTAATTACTTTCTCACTTTAACTTTAATGACCTCTTGCATTTTATGTGGCATATAACATCCTGAGGAGGACATAAAAGATGGCACACAAATATGAAGCTATTAAGGCAAAGATTTATTTGTAACATTTGAAGGAAGGATGTTTTGTGCCTGAAAGCAAGTCCCCTAGAGATCCTGAATCAGCGGCAGCCCAAAGATGGCAGGACTCTGCCCTTGGCCCCCAGGGACAAGCCAGGCAAACACCTACGTCCCTTGTCCCCGAGGGGCGGTCTGGGTGCAGGAAGCCTGCTGGGAGGCCGCGTGTCGAGGTGGAAAATAACTGCAGTCCTACCTCTGTAGGGCGTGCAGTGCCTAAAAACCAGGATCAAAGAGAGCTCTGCAACTGCGAGGAGCCTGTAATAGAGCAACAGGCAGGTCAACAAATAGGAGAAGGAAGAACTCTGGAGGCATCCGAGTGCTGAGCAGGTCCAGGCTGGATAATGCAAATGCCTGTGGGGCTCTGCCAGGATCTTCTAGGGTATTAAATTGCAAGTAAGGCTCTTACTGCACTAGTTAACCTCACAGGCCGGATGCAAACATATGCTGCCTGCCTTGTCAACATCTTCTGGTCCAGATTTATGCCTGGCTCTGCTCAACCGAGTATTTTTTGCTTGGGTGCAGGTCATCAGGTGATGCTGATCTGCAATAGCCTTTCTTTTTTACTGGTGTATCCCCCAACATCTCTGTCACCCACAAACATTATCAGCAGTGATATTAGGTTTTGTTCTAAGAAGTTATGAAAAATATTACCTATAACAGAGACAAAATAAATGATCACTGAAGTGGCCCACATGCAATGCACACAAGAGAAGATGGTCCTATTCACAATTTATTTTAAGATGTAGACATTAAGCAGCTTGTCGTTGCTTAGTTTAATTTAATATTGACACATTGATTTCATGCCATTCTAGTTTCTAAGCCAATGTCATGCAGTACCAAGTCCAAGGCTTTTTGTCTTTTTCAGCAAAATTTATCATCTTATCAAAAGCATCTGGTTAGTTTGAGAAAGTACATTTTATACAAACCAGTGTGGACTGGCATAATTTTTAGTGACCTCCTTTAGTTCTTAGAGCACTGTGCCAGCTGTTGCATTATCTGGCCTGTATCTTATCTCACTTTATTAGTTTAAATCTTAACCCTATCCTACAGTAAAGCCCTGAAGCAGTTAATGCAAGAATCATGTCATTTTATATAGAAGTTACCTAGATAATTTCCATTCTTGTAGTTTCCTTGTTTTATTCCACTCCTAATCCAAAAGTAAATGACAAATTTCAAAATATCCTCTGAAATTAAAATTCACTTCACAAGTGTGATTTGATTTAACTGAGAAGTTTTCAATAAAACAACGGATCTGTGATATTTTAATATGATCAGAACAGTTTGCTTAAACAAAGAAAAGCATCATTTTTTCAAAATCAGTACACAGGGCATTTTAATTTGTGTAAAAAGATCTCTAATAGAGAACTGTTTGGTCAGAACATTTTTGACCAGCTCTGCATAGGATGAGTGAGGAGAAGATACACAGTGATGCTTCCCAAATTATTACCTACCCAAGTCTGGTGCTGTATGAAGCCCTGGCACCTTGCATGGTGCCCACTAGCTCTTTTCCCAGTTTGGTTGCACTAAGTCCCACCAGAAGAGAAGACTGACCTGCTGTATATGCTTTCCCTGTGAGCAACTGGTAGAGCTGTGCAGCACTGGCATCCTGCAGCAGGCCTGCCCAGATACCTGGTACTCAGAGGAAAGAGAAGGATCTTTTCGAGGGGATTAAGGGTAAGTAGGAAAGGAGATGAGCCTGTGCGCTTGGTGTTCATAACAACCAGGGAAACATCAGTCTTTCTGTCCAAAGGGGAAGAGGGGAATGAGGGTGACTTGGTTTTCCTGAGTTGACCTCAATTTATACCACTGCTTTTTACAGCCCCAAAAGAAAGAAAATCAGCTTTAAATTTGAGCTGTAGCAGTTTGTACATTTAAGTCTGGCAGTCTGGCTCAGACCCCTGCATTTCCTGCGATGGCAGCAGCAATACAGGCTCAGCGGAGGTGGTGATGTCTCAGAGCGGTGAAGAGAACAGCGCAACTTCTGTGTTCAGATATCAGCTATTCCACAAGGCAAGAAAACGTCTTAGGAACCCCTGTTTTACCCTTCTTAACCAAAAGGTAACAATTTTTGTTGCCATAGTCATGCTGCTTCCCTGGAAGACTGGAAGACTTTCGAGGAGTACCCCTGGACCAGATGTGGTACCCCTGGCCCCAAGTCCTGATGACTCTTTGCTCAGCTGGTGGTTTGTGTCCATGACTGCCATGTCCTCAGTGTGAGCAGGGACTAGCTTTTGTAATCAGATGTCATGAATGGAGAGTACTTAATCAGGCTTTTTTGTGGCAGTTGTTCTTATGATACAGGAAAATATTCTCCTGCCATGTGTTTATTAACGTTCTGTACGGACGTAGCATGTCTCAGTGTGCGTCTCTGTTACAGCCAAATACAAACCCTACTGTTTTCTATTCTTACTGTATAAACCAGACCTCTAAGTAAGGGCGGCAAAACCTCCTCGGTGTGCTATGGAATATTTCTGATAATTTTTTCTTAAAAGCTGGATGTATGTTATTGGATGTCTATCGTGTTATTGCTTGGCCTGATAGTCTAGATACTTTGTCTCCTTGACAACAGACAACATCCAGTATGGAGTATCCCACTGTCGGCAGATGCTGCAGGAACCTTGTCCCCCAGCTCAGCCCGAGCAGGAGGTGAGGAGCCTGTTAGCAGGGTACCTGCAAGAGGAGGGAGGCATTCCTTAGCCAGCCTGCCTTTATCCCTGCTCTGCTCAGCCCCTGGTAAGTCTGGAAAGCCATGAATAACAACAAAATTAACTTTTCCGCTTTTCAGAAATGTAAAAACTCAGTGCGATGGAATAATTAATACAGTTGATTAAAGGTGACGATTACACATTTACAAAGGAAGATAAGCATTTCATTTCCAGCCTTATTGCATTTCAGACTTGAATATTGGTTCCAAAGGTGGCTGCTGACTTATTTGCCTTTCTCTATATGTAAGTACATAATATACATATGTACGATTACAATCTCCTGCCCCGATTTAATAATATACTTAATTGCTTTCTGGCCCCACCTCAAGCTGCCTAAATTCATTTCACAGGGAACAGATTATTTGCTGTTGGCCTTTAGCAAATAAATTGCCTGCCATCCTTAATCTGGGTAATAAAGGTACTGCATCAGCCTGCTCGCAGTTCTGCACATTGCATCTGCTTCCACACAAAGTATTACTGACAGCTATTTTCCTTGTGCCATCCCCAGCAAATGGAGTGAGTACGTAATATAAAATGTAAACCCAACAGATTTGCTGAGAGTCAGATTCCTTGTCTTCCATTACTCTTGCTGTGACACTAAGTAAATTATTTGCATATGATATTTGCATTACATATTACATCTATCATGCTATCTTTTTAAATGCCATGCATTGTAATAAATTATAAATATGCAGGTGCAATACTTTGATCATTTTGCATGTCTGCATACACACATACTTACATACAAAAGCATGCATGTGCACTCAACATACACGTGTACATCCACACATCTGCAAGCACAGGAACCATGGCTATGGTTCATGCTGTTCATGTCAATAGGCTTTTTGCACTGAAGTACCATACAACAGGACACAAATTGAGGTGGAAAGGGGAGAAGACACATAAAAGAGAAAGAGGGGCTGATGTTCAGGTCAGATTTTCCATCCAAGAAGGAGTTGTTGATGGGATATTTTTCGTTACAGGAGAGCACCAGGAGGCACGATTGACCAAGGACGGGGGGAACATGCAGCCTTTCACTCTTATCATGTGGGTAACTATGGGGATGTAAAAGGTCCACGGTGGTACACATATCACGGCCAGGCAATTCCCAGAACATCAGGTATGAGGCTGCAAGATGAGAAGCACATCGCATGCTTTGGAAGTAATCCAGTGGGAGGAAGGAGCTCCTGAAGATACTGTAATCTCCTCCTTGGGCTGCGCATGTGTGCTTAAGTATTTAGGCGGCTGTGAGTGTCTTTGGTGGAAGAATACAGGACATTGAAAGCTTCCAGACTGCTTTTCTTTTTTTTTCTTTTTTTCTTTTTTTTTTTAATATATATGTATATCAGGAGGAAAGGGTAGGAGGTGACATTTTTTATCTGATAAATATTGGACACATTCCACATTTCACTTACCAGAAAATAAGGACAATGCCAGCAAATATCAGTGCAAATTTTGCCGTAGCCGCCTTTTGTATCGGTTTATGTTCAGCTCCTCATCAAGGAAACTGCCAGAAAGGGCGTGAAATTGTGAGAGGCTGGACGTGGTTGGGACTGGGAAACAACCTGCAGCAGAGAAAATTGATCAAGGTTGGTCCGCAACATTGGCAGAGACAGAGTACAGGATAGATTGTGTATGGGTTTGGTCTTCAATGTACTTCACAGCTGGTCCCCGTTTGAAGCCAGGCAGATACAAAAACATATGGGATATTGCCAGCCTGCCTGGTTTAATGATGGTAAAATACCATTCCTCACTCAAGCAGTGGGGGGTAGGCAGCTCCTCAAAGGCAGGAGGTAAAGGCAGTAATTAAAGTAAATTGAAATACACTGATAAGCTCAGGAACAGCAGGGCAAGAGGGGAGGTGGGTGCCCAGCAGCAGTGTGCTCCCTCTGCATCTCCTGAGAGGGAAGACCTGTACCAGACCCCCTCTACCCTGTTTTCTCTCCTGGGGAGAAGCATCCTTTGCCCAGGATGTGAAATAAGAAATTTCCTCTGTGGTTGCTTCTGGGCCTTCCTCATGTATGAGCTCTGTGTTTGCCACCTGGGTGCTCTTGGGCAAGGGCTGAGAAATCGAGGCAGTCACTCTGTTCCTTCTTCATCTGTGTGGTTTTCCAAGATGGGCCAAGAAATGCTCAACTGCATCCCTGCTGTGCCTGCACCGTGCTCGTTTGGTCATGGCAGGAGCTGCCAACATACTCACAGGCTCATCCAGCAGCACCATCCCCATGGCTGAGCGTGCATCCAAAGGAAAACTGTGAGACTTTCTGTGTACAGAGCAATGCTGTGCACGGCATGATAACCTCAGGCAGAGCATCGCACTGAGATAGCGCTTTCTACCTATATCTCTGTTGCCTCATTGTGAGGTGCCTCAGGTAGATCAACATGCCTAGTGCTGCACTGCTGGGCAAAAAAAGGCAGGTGAAGGTAAGGAACGGCTTCTGCAGGAAGATTGGCTGGACGGGCTGGGATGTATTGGCCTGGAAGAGAGATGGCTGTAGGGCAAGGGTGAGTATGTGAGAGGTCTGTGAAAGAAAGAGAAGGAGCTTTAATTCCTTCTCACCGGACTTAAAGTCACAATGTAAAATTATTAGGCAGCAGGTTTAAAAGAAGCAGAGGGGAAAAGGTATTTCAGCACTTTGTTGCCCTTTGACATTGTTGGCACAGGACGGTATGGGTGTTGGGAGCTTTGTAAGGGGTCAGAAAGCAGCTAGACAAATTTGAAAAAGCAAAATACTTCAAGGGCTGCTAAACACATGGATATCACCTCAAGGGGGTGAAGTCCCTGAGCCACCGGGTGGGATTTCCCTAGGCAGACTCCTTGTATGCCTGCACTTTCCTTACGCCCTCCCTCGATATCTGCTCGGCCGCTGGGTAAGGGCTGGCAGGGGCTGGCTGCTCAGGACGGCTGTTTTCTGTTCTTGCAGCCTGCTGCGCTGTTTTGACATTCCTCCCGAGTGAATCACCTCGGCCAGCTTTGCCTCATGGAATTAGACATTGCAAGGGCAGAAGCTGAAGGGACCCGACGTGCTCAGCTCATTGCAAGCAGGGAAGGGTCCCCCTGAGCTACCCGAGTCCCACGCTTCAGGGAGGCCCCAGTGTATTTACATCCCTGCCACACATGAAGGCTGCAGTGAGTAATTGCATGGTAATGAACAGGCTGCTTTGCAGATTGCAATATACTCTAGAATACGTTGCACACGTGTCACAGGGCTTCTAACTTGCTCTGGCCCTTTTTTTCCCCACTTAGGGAGTAAGGCGTCCTCAGTTTTGCAATGGAATATTTTGCTCCTTGTGAATATCATAAGCAGAAATGATTAATGGCAGATTAAAAAAAAAAAAAGCCACCAAATTAAATATGAATTTCTGAGTTTCTCATCTGCCGTCTTTCGATGCCATTTCATTGTGCAACTTGATGACACTTAAAAAAAAAGTTCCATGAAAATTTTCTGGCATTGATGCAGCTCCCCATTCCTGCAGCTCTGGACTGAGAAACACCAAGGGTACAAGGAGCCGTGAGCTTTACTAAGCTTGCAGGGACAGAAAAATAGAAAACTTTGTAGCTTGGTGCATAGACCTGCTGTCTGCTAACAGCAAGGAAGCTGGTTTTAATTTTAGAGGTGCAAATTAAACCATAGGGGAACAAATTGCAAACAAAAACATGCGGGTGAAAATCCTAAAAATTAAAATGTAGGAAAGGAAAGGGAAGGCAGGCTGTGCTGTCTGGGAAGAGGCTCCCCGGATCCTTTGCTGCAAGAGCCCCTGGAGGCTGCCCCCAGCGAGGTCCCCAAGGATGCTTGTGGGCAGGCCAGGGGCTGGCTGGCTCATCAGGTTCCCAGCAGCTTTAACTGCCCTGCACCTTGAATTTTCCTCCTTCCTCCCCCTCTTTCTCACAAAGCGAGTCCCTCAGGACACATAAGGGGTCATGAGGAGAGGCATGCTGCCTTGGCAAGCCCTCGGGGAGCCCTGTGGAGCAGAGGCGGACAAGTGAATCTCTGGACTTTACCCTTTATCTTTCCAAGTACAGCAGCCATGTCTGGCCAAGGGCTGACTGAGGCCATTGTTTCAAAATCACACTGGAAAGGTAAAGGTGCTGCATGGCATAGCCCTTGCCTGGGGCTCGGCTGTCTCCTCCGGCTGTTGGCTGCATGCCTGGGCTGGCAGAGCAGGGGTCAGTGGGAGCTGGTGGAGGGGCCGTGCATGCTCCCAGCAGGCAGAGGAGACCCAAGAGTTCACCCTTGGTTTGGGAGGGGGAGAGGAAGAAGAGGTGGTGGGCAGAAGCCTGGGCAGCCTCACCAAGGCGACCCGTGCAAGGAGTGACAGGGGAGGTGGGCTGGGGCGTACCCGTGTATGGTCACACCATCGCTGCTGTCACGTGTGTCCTTGGCTCGGACCCCTTGGGACCTCCCATGGGAGGGGGCTGGGGATGCTGGGTGCATTGCTGGCCTACCCATGGCCAAAGGGAAGGTGAAAGGGGCCAGATTTGTCCTTACCAACTTCACTGAGTGCACGGGAGGCTTGAGGGGTGCTGGCAAGGCAGCCGTGCTTGGAGCATGCCAAGAGTTGCTGGGCTCCAGCTTTCAAGGAAGGATCATCTGTACCACTTACCCCACATCTTCAACTTTAAAATCTTAATATCTAAGAAAAGCATTTTTTCCTTCAGTTTCTGTTGGAGGTGTGTTCAGACTGAAGCCCTGGGTAGACACTTCAGCTCAAATTTGATGTATAAATGCAAATCCATGGTTCCCAGGCTCCAGCATTACCTGGGGCTGCAGCAGCATCCTGCACATAGGCATCAGTGATGCTCGGAGCGCCTGGAGCCAGAGCTGGAGAGCCGCTTGCATCTTGGGTCTCTTTACTTAATTTATTCTTAATAAGAGCTGGAGTTGCTTGTGTATGTAAATCACTCTGATTATTGTAGTTTTACTACAGCAGCATCTGCTTTCATGGGACTTTGTGGCCATAAAGATAGTTGTTGACACAAGTGTGTGTGTGTGTATATTTACACAGGGTGTATGGGTCAGGCATCCTCAGCTCTCCACAGGCAACAACCCTGCTGGAGACTATAGTAATCCAGGAAACTCTGAATTTGGAGGCAGTGCACCTCCGCACGCAGAGCAGGTGAGAGACCTGAATCGTTTCAAGACAGTGAGTGGCATATTCATTAAAAGGAGTATCTGTTTCCTGACACTCCTTGCTTATAACAAAACCACCTTCCATGGCATCAGTAGCCTGGTGCCAGGAATTTTTCTCCACTGAAAGCCTTCTATTTTAGTGCTTTCTAAAGTTACTAGCATAAAAGAAGGGATGGGTATTCTTTCCACCAGTTTAGGATAGCTTTTTCTAAAGAAAACTTGCTCCAGCCCAGGCAGGCAGGTTTCTCTTCCTGAAACCAGCATTGGCACCAGGGCTGCAGCAGCAGTGGGTGACTGGCAGAAATATCGGGTGCACCCAGGGCTTAGAGCATCCCAAGCAGAGCTGGGCAACGTCAGTCCTGGTGAGACAAGCAAGCCCTGGACTCTGGAGATGAAGCACAAAGACCTGCTATTGAAGAGAAGTGCAAGAGGACTGAAGGAATAAATCTGTTAAAAGAGCAAGGTTTTGTATATCCAACAGAAATAACACTTCAGGCCTGCAATAACACATAGCATTAAAATGAGCAGAGTGTTCAAACTGCTAATATATCTCATTGTCGTGTTTCTTCTAGGTTTGCTTTGTGCTGAAGGGACACTGTCAGAAGGCCAAAGCCAAAAACTTCAGGTTTATAAAACAAAAGGGTCTTTTTAAACTTTTTTTTCCTATTATTTCAGTAAAATAAAATGCTTGATTAAATGTCCCTGGCTGGTCTTGGGAAGAGAAACAAAGCAGAGCTCTCTGACGCATGAGGAGCAGAAGGCGTCAATAGCAGCTGTGCGTCCTTGTCCCGGCTGAGCAGGACGTGAAGCATAAGCCCATCGCCTGAGTCCTGGAAAAAACATTGCATCCTGAAATGTGCTCAGATAAAACCACACCCCAGGTCTGAAGGGCAGCCAGGTGAGGAAAAGGAGTTAGGGGGCTTTCACCCCCTTCTGGGCTTTAGCAGGAAGCTTCAGCGTTTCATAAAATTCTACATATCTCAAAATACAACTGCCTTGCTCAAGAAGTTCAGGGTTATTTTTAGGCATTTGGGATTGTTTTTTGTACCCAAAAGCTCTCTCCAGGACTTCAAACAGGAGGCCAGCTGGAAAGCTCAGGTTTTAGGTTTGCTTTGGACAGCCAGCACTTCCTGGAAAGCTGGAGAGGGTTTGCCCCAGCCCCTGGTCCCCCGGCAGGGCAGTGGCACCAGCAGCAAGGGTGCTGGCTGTGCAGGCACTCTGCATCATGGGGGTGGGGTACAGGGCCACTGCTGGCCCCAAGGTTTGGGGAGGGAGCCCCGGAGCACCGTACCACAGGTGCCTGCATGGCAGCCCACTGGCTGGGTCGTGTTTTGGAATGGTGAGCTGCTGCTTTCTCCCCTTCCTGAAAGGACCAGGATGGAAACATCCTGCTCTGATATTCTGGGGCTTTTTGCTGATTTATTTTCTTTACACTCCATGCTAACACTGTGCTGAAAGGCGCAGTGTCTGCCTTGGAGACTAGCTTGTATCTCCCGGGGCCACGCGTGCAGCCTGTGTGGCAGCTCAGAGTGATGGTTGCAGTGCTGTGGCTGTGCCCCATCTGAGGGCCGGGGGACAGAAAGCCATGTTTCCCATCTGCATGTCTCACAGTGATTATTTGCAGCTTTTTGAAGAGATTCCAAAGATTTTTGTAAAAAATGTTCAGTCTTTGAACTGGGGCCGGACCCTGAAAAGCCAGGGACTACCTCTGGCAGGGCTCATGAGCTCAGCGCAGGAGTCGCTGGGTGAAGTTTTACAGCTGAGTTGCAAGGAGATAAAACCACATTATGGTAATGGTCTCTTCTGGCCTGAATATGGATGGGTCAGTCAACAGGAGAGCACCAGGCTTTGCAGGGAAAGCCTGTCTTGGTAAAACCACAGTATGGGAGAGGCTGTGCCACCCTGCAAGGTGGAACCAAAGTTGATCCCTAAAGCTGTACCTCCTACAAAGTACCCTCCACCAGTTTTGGCATCCGGGTGGGGATCTGCAGAGGACATCGGAGACAGGAGCTGCAGGACGCCATGCAGCATGGCCCTTCTTTGAACTCCTCCTCGTCTGAGCTCAGAGCTGTGCCCGTCCCGCTTGGCTGAGCCGGGGTGTGCAAGGAGGCGGGTGGGAGGGAGAAGCTCCAAAAGTCCATTGCAGTGGCCCCACTTTTACAGCCAAATAATAATGAATCACATTTGAGCAGGCTACAAATCAAAGGTTATAGCATTGCCAGAGGAGGAAAACCCAGCGGGAGCAGGTGGCAGGAGAGCTGACTCCAGGTACTGTCAGCTACTCCGGCTCGCAAGCAGATGGCACGGAGAAGTGGAGGCTCTGAATTAGTGAGCTTTGGCTTTATTTTAAGCAGGGAACAAAAAGCACTATGGAAAATAGACCCAGGATGCATGCCTGAGGCCATGATTTTTCCCTGTGTGTTTCTGTGGGGCTGCAATAGGTTGTCACCTCAGGCAAGGTGCAGGTAGGGTCCAGCTCTTCATTTATCTCATGAAGAGATAAGCCCTGTGCTGCTCATGAGTCACGCCTTCTGCTTTGTGGTTACTACCTGCCAGCGACAAGTGGGATGTTTGTTATAAAACAGAGCTGTTTTTAGATCAGGAGGCCGATTGCCGGCCTCCTCCCGGTTATATCTGGAGAGGCTTGTGGCCGCATACCGAACACTTCCCTGACCTCCGGGGCAGGTGGTGGGAAGGTGAAGAGGACTTATCACCTTTTCCCTGCACTGTGCCCAGGTGACTCGCAGCAGTAAAAGCTATTCCCAGCACAGGCTGGGTGAAGATGGTGCCCGCATGGCTCCCTGGCAGCCCATAGCTGGCATAACTTGACCCCACGGGGAGTGTGCTGCTCCAGCCCCAGCTCCTGCAGCAGGCGCACCGCCCCACGCTCCTCCTCACAGCGGCTGTTTTGTCTATGGGTTAATATTTTCCATTCAGTGTATCCAAAAAAAATACAGCCCAGCTGGGCCAGAGAGTCCTCTGCACCCTGACACTGCAGGGCTGCAAATATCCACCCCTCCAGCAGAGCCCTGCAGCCAGGGCTCTGTGCTCCTCCCACCCTGGGAGGCAGCTCCAGCAGCCAGTGATGGCTTTTTTGCCCCCTGACCCCCCTAACGCTGGCTCCTCAGGGCAGCTGGATGCTGGGAGGAGGGATTGTGCTTTGCCCATCTCAGGGCACACGGCTGACAGCCGGGACAAAGTGATGACCCAGCTGCCTGTGGAGCTGCCAGGCCTCCCTGCTGGCAACTGGTTGAAAGGCAGTGGAGGATGCAGGTGTCCCGTGGGTTAAAGTACAAACAGTCTGACTGGGGTTGTATGCCTCTTTTTAAAATGGCTGGTGGAAAGGAAAGCTGTAAACTGAGGCTGGCTTTGGGTTCTTCTGCCTCCTCAGGGCTGTATCCCACGGTGCATTTTTGGAAAGCGTGTTTTTTCCTGACAGGTTCTCCCCCACCATTGGGTAGGAGGAATGGCTCGAGGTGCCAGAAAAAAAAACAGCACAACAGTGATGGCCTTCCTGAGTGGGAAGGCTGCAGGCATGCAGCTGCATAGCACGATGAGCAGTTGCATAAGTTACCCATCCCTCACAGCGAGCTCAGGACTGTCCCCCCAAAAGTGGCGGGGGGGAGGGAAACCCGGGATGCATAGTGCAGACCCGCCGCTGCATGTCTGCCTCGGCCATTGCACAGCAGCCCCACAGCTGCTGCATGAGGGCATTGTGCCTGTGCCAACCCAGCAAGCAGCCTGCCCCGGCACAAGGGCATTTGACCCGGCAGGGCTGATGGTCAGCCAAAGCGGCCACCAGGCAGGTGTGAAACTCATGGCTTCACGATGTGCTGCGAAGACTGGAGGAAGAAAAACGAATATGCGCCAGGGAAGCAAAACCTACAGTGGGGGAGGGATGTTTGTATAAATAAAACTAATTGCCTGGTGCGGCGGTGGCTCTAGTTTTGCTGTTTATATCTTTTCTTTCCAAGTTCTGCCTATCCCAGATTGCAGATGCAGCACAGCTTCCTGAAAAAATCCACAAAGCAGACCAGCAGTAATGGGAGAACTTCCCCAAATGCCTCTCCCATGCCTCTGGAAGAGTTGCAGAGTGCAATCTTGACATGCACAGCAAAGAGAGAAACCTTGCAGCATGGCTGAGAAGCCAGCCAGCACAGCAGCAGTATCCGCTCCTCCCCAAAGGCTCATGAAGAAATTCAAGCCCCTGATTCTGCAAAGGACATGAGGGATCCTGATTGCTAACACACCTTGCATAATCATGACGGGGAAGTCACCCATCACATGAGGGAAAGCACGGTGAAACAGAGACGGAAGCAGAAAATGAGGATCTGGGATCATTTTCGTCAGGATAGCTGTAGGAGTGATTCGCAAATTCGTTAAGGCAGCTGGTGGTGTTTAATGCATGCCTTAATGATCTGGAAAAAGAGGTGAGCAGTGAGGTGGCAAATCCACAGATGGCCCCAAATTGTTGCAGTTGCTCAGGATGAGGCTGTGAAGAGCGTTTTTATGGCGAGGCCCCTGCCCAGGATCTTGGCCCCTGATTCAGAGCGGTCGGGGGTGTCCTGCTCATTCAGGACTCGCTGATGGCACCCTTTGTATTCTGGCTATAGCCCACCAGGCAGCAGGGCTTCAACTGCCCCGTCTTTCAGATGGGTCTCGAAACAAAGCATGTGACAGCAAATTTTGGTGTCCTTCACCAGATGGAGAGGACGCACCCTGGGGTTCAGTGCAAGCAGAGCAACAGGCATGGGGGCACCTGTGTGGGCACACAGGGAGCTGGGAATGAAGAGATGGGGAAGGTTTTCCTGAGGCGCAGCCTCTCAACTCCGATCTGAATGAGGGGCTCCCATGTCCTTATCTCCTTAACTCTGTCCTCATAAATCTGCCCCTCACTCATCAAAACCAAAGGAGGCTGCTGCTCTCTTCTAAAAATCAGTGAGACTCTCATCCAAGGCTGAACTTCAATGCACCACTGGGAATCAAAACAGGCAATTTTGCTGGGCCATAAATGCCTCCTTTCCCATATGTTCCCTATGCAGTCGAGCAGTGACCAAGGCAGGGTGGGACGGCACTTGGAGCAGGCTGTATCCCTTCACCTGTGTGCCCGCGGTGGACCCTGCTGGGCCCTAGGCTCTGTCTGGGCTGCGTGCGCACTCCCCTCCCTGGCAGTGTGTTGCTGCATGTTGCACATTGCCAAGTCCAAGGCATGCAAAAAGTTATGTGGAAATATAATGCATAATCAGAGCTTAGTCATATATATATATCTGTAACTAATATATTTCTGTGGAGTGGGAATAGGAAACAGTCATGAAACACTAGAGAGAGAAATCAAACACTCAGTGTCACAACATTTTCTTTGATTTTTCAAAGCCTGTGTATAAAATGGAGATAGTGCTTTACAGAGCAGTGGCCTGCTCATTGGTGTTTGTAAGATGCTCAGACATTGGCAAGGTTGCAACCATACAAGCAGGCAATAGAGTGGCACTGTGATCCTTTTAATAAAAGTCTCATTAATCTAAATATTAAATATAAGGCGTTTGAGATTTACGGGAATGGAATGGGAAAGATGATGATGGGGAGGGGAGGGGAGGGGAGGGGAGGCGAGGAGAGGAGAGGCGAGGCGAGGCGAGGCGAGGCGAGGCGAGGCGAGGCGAGGCGAGGAGAGGCGAGGAGAGGAGAGGAGAGGAGAGGAGAGGAGAGGAGAGGAGAGGAGAGGAGAGGAGAGGAGAGGAGAGGAGGAAATTCAATTTCTGCCAACAACAGATGCCAGAGCCTCCCTCTGGAATAGCCATAAATCCTGAGGAAGACAGCGTCATAAGCCACTTCCTCTTGGACCAGAAAACAATAGCTGTGTGCTAAGCCTTTACTGCATCCAGGCACAGGCTTAAATGAGCTACACTGAGTGGCAAGACACCAGTGTCCCCACATTTTCTAAAGATCTTGATCGACCTGCCTTAAATTCAGGACTTGACTCAGCAAGATGGGGAATTTACACCAACTGAAATCCCAGTTTCAACAGGCTTAAATATGTACTCAGCAGCACATGATTCTGATGGACCAGGCTCTTTAATGCAGCAGTCCATAAAGCTGTGAAAAACACTAAGGCTAGTCTCATTGCACTTTCAACTTGCTTAAAGATGTTATGGTGTGCACGCTAAGATGCCATGCTGAATGAAACCTGAGAAAAGCACCTTGCAATGCCATGGTCGGCGTGCTAGATGGTATTATCTTGTATCTGGGGCGAGCTGTCAAAACTCAGGAAGATGAATTGTGTGTAGCTTCAAAAAGCATGCCTTACCTTCACGTTTTCACATATATAATAGTGTCGTGGCAGCAGTAGTGAAGTGATAAAGCCAAGTCTCAAGGTAGCTCAGCAGGAATGAATAAATCTTCATAATTGACAGGCCATAATAATAATAAATATGTGAAGAGTTTATTTCTCCCTCTATCCAGTTAGAAAATGACTGCATGGGAATCCTTGCCAGCAATTGGGACTCTTCTAAATAATTACCAAGTCAATCCACTCTGCAACCTCTGCCAGCTTCAGCATCTCAATAATTGAAAAGGTACCATTGTAGTTAATGGTAAAGAGAACAGATGTTTCCCTCAGAAGCTTTTTCCTTCTTTCCCATCATTTCCACTGTCTTAAGCCATACTGTGTCTGAGTATCTCCCAGTTATGCCGGCATGCCTGTTTCAGCAGGTCACAGAGGCAAAGCCCCGTGTGCTCCCGCACCCTGGAGCGTGTGAGGGACGTATCTTCAGAAGCAAAGCTGGGTTTATTGTACTGAATGTGATCACTGTCATTAGCTGGAGGGTGAAGCAGCAGCATATTCTCAGTAAGTTGGCTTAATACCCTTATCCCTTTTCCTGTTGGTGCCCAGTCACCTAAATGCCAGGCAGGATGAAACACACAGCCACGTGTCCAGGCTGGCCAGGGGAGGAACCTTCAAAGCTTTTCCCACCTCTGCATGGAGGTGGCTCATACACAAAACTGGGAGTTGTAAAGGTTTGCGCACCACCCTTAGCACTGGCACTGGTCTGGGCCATGCTCAGCCTCTGCATTCCCCCAGTGTGAATTTTGAAGGTTGCTCTTCCAGGAGTGGAAGCACCTGCTCAGTGGTGCTGTTTTGCTTTCCTGTGACATTATAGCTCTTCTGTGGCCCAGTTTGCTTCAGTTGCTACTACTGACCACACAGTATGTTATCAGCACTCAATAAATGCCACAGCCATCTCGAGGTGAGATAAAATATATTAAATATGAATGGTTTTTGGTTTGGGGCTTACAAGATGCTTAATCTATCACAGCATCTCAAGAGGTAGCATGGTTGCTTCTGTTTAAAATTTGTGTTTTACCCTGTGAAATGGGATCATTGCTGTTTACTAGCATTTGACATAGTAAAAATGATTACCAGAATGCTACAGGTCACTAAAGGATGATGGCAACAAAACTGCAAACATTTGCCACCTTTAAAAGGATTTTTTCCACTTGAAGCCTAGGATTTATGATACTATAGTATTCTGGATTTGCAAAGAAGATAAACCAAGTCGCTGGTTTTGGTCTCAGCCAACTCAGTCCTCCTGCACCTGATAGACATCAGCATGGTAGTGACATTGACACAGTTTCATGGTTGGTTGAGCTATTGGTGACTCTGATCTCTTCATTCATGCATGGTGCCCAAAGCGGCCTATCTGCTCCCCTTCTGGGAGCAAATGTGAGCAGGTTCAAATTTAAGCTGTCCTAAGTCAGCCAAAGCCTAGCTTGCTCATTGAGCTGGAGTAGTTAAGGCACATAAGAAGATGGTGTGGCTAACACTATCTTCAATCATCTTGATTCCACGGGTCAGATACACATTTATAGAGGGGCAGGCAGAGGAGGTGAAGGCACAAATGAAGCACAGCAGTTAAAAGCCCATCTCTGGACCCACAAAACCTGTCATGCACCTCTCTGTACAAATACTGCAGTCCGTAGGTGAAAGCAGGTGAGCTACAAGGATTTCACCCAGCCAAAAACACCTTACAAGGTAGGCAAACTATTGGCAGCTACAGCCAAAATGTCATGTTGCTCTCTCTCAGCAATTGCTCAAGGTCCCTTTGGGGTGGGCAGTGCTCAAAAGGACAGCAATTGCAGCCCAGTGACGTACCTTGGGCCATGAGGGGTGACCAGACATGGAATGGGGTCTGGCAGAAAGGCATTAACTGGCAATGTGCAGGGAAAGGAAGGGAGTCGATGGGTGCAAGGTGTCAAAGAGAGGGCTCAGCAACCTCTCCCCCCATGGTGACTGGCCACCAGCACCACGGACAGTTGGCAGTGCCCACATCAGGCCATCTGTCTGCACGGCATGAGGGGTACCAGGGCTGGAGAGCAACCCTACTGCCTGGACCCAGACCACAGCAGAGGAGTGATAAGCAGCCCCAGGACCCACATCCTCAGCATACGAGACCTGACAGCTCAGCTGAAGTTCCCTGCATGGACCCTGGCCTGATCAGGTCCAATCTGACCTCCAAGTAAAGCTGTACAGATGCTTGCATCCTTCCTAATGCAATGAGGGGCTGGGCGAGGCAGGAATATCCTCATTTCCCTTTCATTGTCCAAATATCCTTTGCCCTGGAGGGGCTGCACAACGCCTGCCTGCTGGGGACAGCTGGACAATATCCATCAGCCTGCTTTGGCCGTGCTGCAGGGAGTATTTCCAAAAGCAGCTGAGTGACATAGGTGCTCGTATCATCTTGCAAGCCAGCAGGACTTGTGCTCCTTTGAAAACTTTCAGTCCGCATGAGTGAAGGCCTTTAAATATTTTTAAAGCCACTCAAGATGCACATAAATATTTGGGTATGGTCAGCCCTATTTTAGACAAATAAAACTACCCACATGGACCCTCAGAGATGCTCACATCATGCCAAAGATCAGTGTGGGGCTGATGTCTCCTCTGAAGGTTACTTGTTTGATCTGTTCACTGTTCTGATCCCTCTTTCCTCCTCCTCTTCAACCCCTGCAGAGAAAAATGGTGATGTGATTTATAGATGTATTTCAAGGTATTTGAATATTTCCAGCCAGCTACCTTGTTCCTGCTACTTGCTCCATCGGCTGCTGTGCCGAAGGCTACCTGAGCAAAGGCTCAGGACAAATGAATCCTTGTCTTCACTCCCAAGAAAGGTTTTAAAAAAATCACCTCCTTCTTCTATTACTTCCTTGTCTTGTTATTTTAATTTTTTCCCCTATGCAGACAGCAGCATTAAGCCCACTAGAGAATGAATTAATATCTATGAGACAGGGCAAAGATGGAACACGCAGCAGATCTTTCTCGAAGTTATAATGAAAATACCTACAGGTAGGTGGTATTGCAGCAGACAGCACACACACCCGCCCCATTTTTGGGAAACATCCACATTTACTGAAAAATACCTCCTATGCAGGCAAGTTTCTAAATGTCCGAGTTCACGGTGCGCATGCTCTTCTAGCATTTTCGCATAGCGGTTGCCTACTTTCTGTTACAAATGGAGGTGCAGCCAGAGCCCAGGGATGCAACAGGCTGGAAACACTAGAAAGTTAGACACAGGCTTTGCTGTGAAGTTCTAAATCAAGGACTGTTTCTAATTATAAAATGCATTACTTGGGTATTAAAGGAATTGATTCGTTGCCGGCAGGGAAAAGAGAGAGGTGTGTTTCTAACAGAGGACAGAGACAGAGAGGGAGAGATAGTGTCTATCCCATCATAAACACTGCACCAGCTAAATCCTCCCTTCAAAACTTTCTCCTTGCACTCCATCTGAGCCCAGCCATTTGCCCGGCATGTCTCTTGGCAGTATCCCCTCCTGCTGCAGCTGCAGGGATGCCCTCACAGCTCTCCAGTTTTATTAAAAACTGGGAAGGAACCGAGTCTTTCAGTGAGACCTGGACTTGAGCCCAAAGCTGGGGCATGAGACTGGTGTGTGCAGCAGGAGCTGGTGGCTCCCCAGGTATCTTCTCTGCCCTCCCCCAGACCCCTCCTTTCTGTAGTGCTCCAAAACAGGGGAATAACAGCTGGGAGTTGGAAAGGACACGATTCCCTTACAAGGCTGGCCAGGTAGTACCCAGCTCTGGAGGCTTTCACGGCCTTGGTAAAAGAAGGAGCAGCATGGTCCCAGCAAATGGCTGACCAGAAAGCAGAATCTTCCATGAAGCTGTGAGCAAAGAAACCAAATCCTGCCCTCCCACTGCCAAAATATTGACAAAACCCAGCCAGCTTTAAAAGGAAATTTTAGTGAAAAGCTAGTTGATAACACATTTTTTTGAAAAATGTGACTGCTAGGCTTTTCACTACAAAGAAATGTCTCGCAGCGGAGTAAATATTTTGTGAGCATCATAAGCATCTCTTATGACTGAAAAATATTTCCCATGGAAATTTCTGATGGTAAAAACAGGCCTTTCTGATAGGGAAGCATAAACAGAATTGACTTCTGGTTTTGGTTCTTCACAATCTGCTCTCTGCTTGCCAGGCGCAGGGGCAAGGTTGCTCCCAGAATGGCTCTGCAATGGCTCATCAGGCCAAAGCTCTGCAGAACCGCCTCCTGAAAGCCACTGTGGGACACAAGGGACAGAAGTGGCGGTACAACACATCCCATTCTGGCAATGCTGTGTCCGCAGTGCGCAGTGTCATGGCTACCATACACATGTAGGGTTTGGGGACGCGATGGGAAGAGAAGGCTGAGTGGCCATGGGCAGCTGGTTAATGGACAGCAATGAGCTGGTCTACCAAGAGGGGGAAAAATATTAAGAGCTGTGAAGCATAGCACAAAAGCTTTCCAGTGGCTGGTGCAAGAGGTTGGGATGCTGTTAAAAGAGGGGTAAAAGAGCTTCTGGGGCAGGGAGGGCCAGCAAGGTAGCCCAGGGAAGGGCAGAAGGAGCTCTGCCAGGGCAGCAGTGCGCACAGGTGCTCCTGCCAGCCGGTCGTGCCGCTTCTCTCTTCCAAATGCTTGCTACCATCACATCTGCTCTGAGTGCGAGGCCAGCTGCGAGCGTAAATGCGGCATAATCTTGTGGCTCCAAGCAGAGGCAGTGGAGTCTGCAGGAATGTGTCAGCAGGCTGGGGGAGCACAGGAGTGTGGGGAGGAGATGCTCGCTCTCTTGCAAACCCGTCCTCATATTAACTCTGCAAGGCTGATAGTCAAACAGCAAGAGGTTGCCAAGTTTTTGCAGAAAGCACAACTAAGCAATATTGGTTGACTCGATTTTATACATAAATACTTCCCCTTCTTTGACTATGGTGGCAGCCCTGCTTCGGGGTCGTCTACACCTAGAATGCTTTGAGCATCACTAGTAGCAAACAGCAATATAACTGTTGCTTCTGTAGTGACTGAAAACCATTTTCACTTCATCTTCTTTCTGAGCTGTGTAATCACCAGAGAGCTGAGAAGTGTTGTGTTGGGTTTTTTTTGTGCGATAAAAAACTCAATGCTGCCCTCTGTCAGAAATGCAGCAGTACTGGTCTTAAATTGCTTGTCATTAATTAGCAAGTACTATGTGTTCTTTCCATGGCGCAGCTTTTAACCATAAATCCCCCTCATCACAACCAAGCCTGCTCATAAAGGCAAGGAGGTGATCCAATTGCTTTCCACCGCGCTATTGCATGTGCTAAACATCTGATGGTGATTAATAACGCCCCTCAACTGCTCAGCTGTTTATGGGGACAGCTAACTTAAGGGTGACTTAATGAAAAGAAGATACATTACTGCCCAGGTAAAAAGAAGAAATAGTGCTGTTACTGCTTGTGTTTAGTGCAGTTTAAGAGGAGGAATACATGGATGCTCTGTTAAATGCTGATTAACCTAGCACTCAGGATAACTTCCAATTTCATGAAGGTCAAGTTGAGGGCAAGCCCCCCAGGTATACTGGGAGAAAGCGACAACCCCCCAAGTCTGGCACAGCACCCCCGTAGCTGGTGTAGCTCAGTCCCATGCAGTGTGGCTGTAAAATGTGTGTATGGTGGTGGTGTCTGCCCCACCTGCCTGGGGCACAGGGCTTGTGCCATCTGGACCTCTGCCCAGGGGTGGGTTTAACACACCAGGAGAAGTGATTGCCTGTAAAGGGATAAATTACAGCTCTTAGCAACGTATCTATCAAATAAATGGCTAAATCCAGAGTTGTTTGATCCCAGCACACTGTGCTGTAGTAGAGCAATCAAAAAACCAAGAGTGCCATTACAGGGTATGCTGCCTGGCTAAGTCACCTCTCCGCAGAGGCTGGTGAGATTTACACACTGCAGACTTACAGACTGCTGCCCGCAACCCCCAGCGAGCAGGATGCATGTGCCAGGCACCCCACAGCTGCCCCCGGAGCACATCCAAGACACGTTTTCTCAAGCACCATGTCCCATAGGCACATGAGTCTTTCTCTGCAAGTGTGTGACAGCCATAGAGGCGATCAAATAGCCAAGAGGGTGATGAGACCCTCCCTTCTCCTTGCACCCCAACACTCATCACCTTTGCACTCCTGCTGGGGTAACCATCATGCAGTCCTTTCACCTCCCCACGATGAGATGCTACAGGGGAGCCCACCTTGCTGGCAGCCTGCCTGCAGCCAAAGCAAGTCTGCCCTCAGCGGCCACTTGGGACAGGACGGCTACACTCTCAGAGCAGGCTGGCAAGGCCAGCAGCCAAGGGAAGGAAATCTGTGCTTGTAAAACACCACATTTGGTCTGGAGCCACAAGCACAAAGCACCAGGACACATCGCTTTTCAGGCAGGTGTTGCCCTTGTGAGAAGGCGCAGAGGTCTGGGATAAATTTTCCTGAACACTGACTGAAGATGCCACAGATATCACTTCGTTTCACAATGAGTCACTGAAACTCGAGAAAGGCGATTCACCAGGGAAATCAAAAGGAGTAATTAAGAGAACATAGTAATTAAAAATGTATCCTCAGAGATCCTGTACGTGACATCCGCACCAGATGGAGAAGCATGCCTTTACCCACCCCAGGTTACACCAAGTTGGGGGAAGACTGCAGCCACAAAGTCACTATGGTTACAGACGCACAAAACTGAGAGCGATGAAGTGTCCCGCTCTGCCACGACCACAGCGTGTATCTTTGAGCTGCAACTATTTAATTGACCCTGGATTATGCAATTTAAAAAGAAAAAAAAAAAACCAACAGAAAGTCCTAATATATTCAGGGATATAAAAGTAGGCAGATTAGAGAAGAGATTTTAATGTATGCACACTGTACAGGGTGTGAGGTGGAATAGATATTATGTTATTGGACTGTAAATTGAGGCACTCATTTATATTATCCCCTCATTCCATGTCCAAAACTTCTGCTTAGACTTTTTTGTATCACCTTCTGTCCTAGAGATGCCTGCATTTAACACATTGATGTGTTGTGTATTTGTGTGCATTTATACTAAGATATAGTTGTAATACATCATAAACCCCACGTACTAATTATCACATGCTAATGTAGCACGTTCATTTCCATCAAAAGCAGATTTCCTTTGCATACAAGGTGCCAGATACAACCTCATGTGGCCTGATCAGATTGTAAATGATGGGTGCATAATAACCACTTGAATACACTTTCCATGCTATTTTGCTGACATAAATCCTAGTGATAAAAGCATAAGAAACCACCGAGGGTTTAAACATCACAGTGTTTACTGCACATGATAAAGAAATTGGATTTCATTGTCTGAATGCATTCCCAAGGGCACACTGATACACAGACACATTTTTAGGGTACTGGTAGTAAAATCCAACCTCGCTTTTCAGATTTCTTAAGGTGGCTTGCTATTTTTCCAAACACTGTCTTCATCTGACCCTGAAGGGCTGCCACAGCAAACTTAGCAGGCAGTATCTTGGACTCTATAACCAAGTCTATAGGCAGGAAGAAGATGTCTAGAAACACAGGCTGCTTCTACAGTATAAAATAACTTACCTAAGGGTAGGACGAGAGCCAGGTCCTATCTCTTGCCCTGAGGCTCCCAGTCCACAGGACTGTATTGACCCACCTTCCTGGTTCCTGGTCACCAGAGAGCAAGCAGCTTTTCTGTGGCAGTGAGGGGCTGTTTCTCCCTCATCAAGCATGAGTACATGTGGGACAAGCAAATAACATACTCATTCTCATACTTTTTGCACAGATGTGGCTCCTAGCTACGATTTAAGGCTTGATGAAGGTGTGTGGATGGAGGTTCAGCAGCTTGCCACAGAACTGAGCCACAGTCAATTGCCTCTCTTCAGCAGTTTACAGGAGTGCTCTTCTGAGTTGGGGCTGGGCCTCAGCAGATGCAACAGAATAGCTGGTCTTGTTTCTGGGAAGAGAAGGAAAGTAAACAGCAGCCTTTTTGCTCAAAAGCCTGAGCTTTCTTTCTGTTTGCAAAATACAGGTGTGTAATTCCTAAGCTATGGATATGCAGTATAAAAGATAAAACAGTTTTCCTTGGAAGCACTGGAAACACCTGCTCTATAGATAGCACAGAGCAGCCTGAGTTTCAGACACTGAATTTCAGTAAACCTGTTACAAGCAGTGGCTTGTAGGCAATGAAATTACTGGCAGCATTTGGCTGTAAAGGATTATGACTGCTGGGCTAGTAATAGGACGCAGGCAGTATATAAACCCTAATCAGAGAGGGAGTTATTTGCCTACCCATACATGATTACACTTTAGTCATGCCACACTGCTGTCTCGGCTCCATTTCCCTGGAAGTAAGGTGACCAGGGTCTATAGTATCCACTGTGACATCTGTGTGCAAGCGCTTCGATGTGAGCTGGGCTGTGCGGTGCCCCTGCAGTTCCCACGCAGCCTGTGCACACAATTCCTTTGGCCTGGATGGGACAATCCATGGGCTTCTGTGGCAGCTGAAACAGGTGCCAAAAGTTTAACTTCCAGCTACTGGGGCTCCTTCACCCTAAAAAACAAGGTCTTGAAACCAGCCTTTTCTCCAAATCAGATTTTTTCTGATTTTCACTCCTTGCTACCCAATCATTTAATTGTATGGAGCATCAAGCTGCCAGTCTGTGCTCCTCACTCACACAACTTCTTGCTGCTTGTATCGGCCTCGTTGTCTTTGCCGGCTATTTGAGACATCGCTTTCCCCTTGAACTGTTCAAATATCAGTAGGGGGCATTATTGTCTGTGGCTGCCTAGTCTCAGAGCACTGCCTGTGATTCCTTACTTTATTCTAATGAGGGCTGTGTCCGTGAACAGATTGTGTGGTGACTAGAGAACTAAGCTTACTTGGGTGGGTAATCCCAACAGGAGTTAATGATCCTAGTACCAAAGCCACAGCTGAGAGATTGCGACTGTAACTATCACACTTACACATTAAATCTACTATATATTTGAAGAAATTATCTGTAACATAAATTGGTCTATAACACTCCCATCAGTAGATTCAGATGTTTATAGCTCAGATGAGATTTGTGAGCACCTTCTTTGCTATGCTAAATATCACTGTGTCTCATAAGAAGGAGCAGAAGTAGAATATAGTCTACTGCAAGTTAGATTCAAAGATGGGAACATGTCTCAAGGTTTCCATGTAGAAGAGTGGTATTTTACAATTTTACTTCTATAACGCCTAGATTTTTAAGAGTATGGATCCCAATTCACCTCCAAATATTCACAATGTGTCAGCACTCAGTGTCTCTTCTCTGGTCAGATTGTCTTTCGCTAATCTTTGTCTTCGGAACTAATAAAATCATTTTCAGACATGACCTACAGCAGTGCTCTGACATAAGCTTGTGCTTGTGCCTTGCATCCAATTCATTCATGCACAGAGGAACTAGCAGAAGGATCTATATGCCATGAACACCCTGAAAACAGGACTTAGGCAGCCTTTTTGCATACTTTGGCCTTGAGACCACTAAGTGGGTGAATTTCAACTCAAAATTGGACTTCATCTTCAAGCTAAAATGTGATTTTCATGCCTGGGCTTTACTTACTAAAGATTTCTATTACAGCCCCAGGATGAAAATGCTAATCCAATAGCTTTCATCTTTCTAAAGTGTCTGTCCCATTTCATTCCCCAGCCATAATCTGGGGTCTGCTCTGGGTAGAAGGATATGCTGCAAGGAAGGCTGAACAGATGGCCCAGTGTTTCTTTTACAGTTGTTAGCCACTAGCCACTATGAAAGTGTGGAATTTATTTTTACTGCATAGCCTTCTCTAACGAATAACTCAGTCATTCACTCCAAGAAGGAGCAAAGACTCCTCCTTTCCTCCATCCCTGCTCCAGTACTCAGGTGAGACCCGTCAGATCTGCACCATGCACAGTGAAGAAGCGTGGAGCGTCCCTTAAACTCAAACTGGGGACACCAGCCTCACCTAGGGCAGCACAGGAATTGCCATCAGGAGTAACCTCTCAGGCCATCTCATCTGGTGCTCTTCCCATGAGAGAGACCACCACCACCTGACTTGGACAAAGAAGCAAGAAAACCTAGTAGTGCTACTACAAAAGTTAGCTCTGGTCTGGGGCCATGAGGACTGGCAGCTTCTAAATGCTTTGAATGGTACATTGCTGGTAAACATAACTCTCAGCTGCTCCATCTCTCCATATGGCAGCAGCTTCTTTCGGATTCATGATAAAGAAAGCCAATGGTCAAGACAGGGGAATATCAGAAAGCTGCAAGCAATTCACACATTTAAATCAAGCTCAAGTGAAAGAAGCCATTTCCAAAGTGTTAGGTTGTATATCTACTGTGTTGTAGGGATCCCATACCAAGAATTACTCATTCCTGGCAGCATTCTTGCCTGTGAAGCACAGTAATTGCAATTACACTTCCTAAAGAAGTCAAACACTTTACCTTAAACAAATGCCTTTTGCCAAACTCACCTGCAAGGAACTATTTTTGATTAAATGTTTGAGAGGTCACGACAGCTGTCAGGTCTGACTTCAGTGTGAGCATCCCTTCATGTGACGCATCATTTTTGCAGGTGGAAAAGACAATTAAAGCTCTTTCACCACTGGGTGCTACTCTACAAGCTAATCTCTACATTAATGTGCAGATGTTCTTTTGATATGACCTTTTTTACTCCCCACGCAGCAGGCTGTTTAGGTTTTCTGTGAAGAAAACAGAAAGAGTGCCAGTGGGTGCCCAAAGTACTACGTGTTTGTTATTATTCACCTCATTCATCATAACATCATATAAGGCAATGTGCCTGTGATTTCTTTTTTTTTTTAACATCTAATGCAGTCACTAGGAGTTGCCACTGCAGTGCTGCTATCTGTGGAAATAAAAGGATCGAGGAGAGAGGACAGGTTTAAAATCTACAATTTAAATACAAATGGCACAAAAGGAAGAGCTTAATTTTCTGTATCATTTCAGGCGTGAAGCAGAAGGTGACCCCACGGAAATCATTTTAATAATATAAATGAGATGGGATGTGTCATCTGTAAGTGAGGGAGCAGGGGGAAGGCAGCCGTGGTTCACAGGGGGACGCAGTTGTGGGGAGACAGAGTGGCTTCAGCCAGGGATGATTCTTCTGTCAGCACAAAGCACAGGAGGGGAGAGTCAGGGCATGCTCACAGACAGTGACTCTTTGCGAGCAGAGGGAAATTATGCCATCTGAGAGCTGCTCTGCCTTTCTGTGACATGAATGCAAGGAGCTAAATTCCCTGCTCAAAATACACAGACAGATAGCTAAATGTTTTTAACTACAAGAAGAAAAAAAAAAAAAAAAAAGAAAAAGAAAAAAGAAAAGAAAATTAAAGAAAAACAAAGAAAAACAAAGAAAAAAAGGGGGGAAAAAAGAAAGAAAAAAAAGTGCACAGGGAGCTGTAATCCTGGAGACTCCCCATCCATGCTGTGTACAAATTCTCTGGTAAACAGACAGGTGCTCAATCCATGTTGCAACCTCGAGGTCCTGTGTTCCCAGCAGAGTGAAGCCTTACTCTTGTTTTGTTCTCATGTATTTTGCTGTGTTAGTTAAAAATTGAGCTCCTAGCAACATAGTGTCTGGCACAGGCAGACTCCAGCAAGGGGAGCCATCTTTAATAACCAAGATGGGTGTTATCTGGCTGTAGCCCTCCCAATTCACTATTCTCTTCAACTTCTGCAATACCTAAGGCTGCTGCCAAGGAGGGCACAGTTCTAGTGAGCTGTGTGCAGGTTTACAGGGGCCAAATATCCCCACTTCAAAGCAATGCTACACAAGGATTGGCAATGGACATGCTTGCCTGCTGGCTGGCCTGGATCAGGGTCAACTAGAGAAGCAGGGCAGACAGTTTGACTTCTCAGTCAAGGTCCAGCCCTCAGGAGACAAAGACAGCATTTGCTTCATGGTCACTTTGGACACCTGAGAAGAAAGATCGGAAGCCCTTTCAGGCTGAAGCCAGCCAGTCCAGCCTCCTTTGTGGATGGGCCCTCCTGGAGGCATGGTGGGAGAAAGGTGGATATACTAGCACTTCCCCAGGATGCAGGCAGCGGGCATCACTGAGCAGAGGAATCGGTCATAACTCACCCCCACTCAGTTTTGGGAACCACAATATTTGTGCTTGCATCAGAAGAAAAAACAGATTGCTGAAAATGTAAGTAATCTCTCTGAAGGAAGACTGGGGTGAAAAGCAGGGAGGGGGGTTAGCATTAAGTTTGAAGTTTCCTATTGTTTTTCAGGATGGACACAACTCTCAGCTGCAGTCAGTGGAAAGCTGCAGTCTTGGACGGGGGTATAATGCCTTCTTATTTCATAGCCATGTGTCATTAAACGAAGGTGACAAAAGTTAGGCTGTGCTACACTGAGACAAAGCTCAGATCATACAAAAAATAGGTACAAAGAGCAACAGACTGGACTGCTGTCACAGCTCAACCATCAAGTGAAGCAGGAATGGTTATCTGCTATGTTGAGATCTCATACCTTTGCTATGGAGGTGTAAGATATAAAACTGGTTTTCTTACCTCTAAATTGACTTCCCAAAAATAGGACATGCCTCCCCAAAACTGTACGTGAATGAAGGGCGTCATAGGTAATTAGAGATGCAGAGGGGATTCAGAGAGTGAGGATGATCTGCAGCAGAAATACTCTTACAAGGGAAAACCAAATTCTCTCCTGTGTGATGGCTCAGTACCAATGTCAGTAATTACTTGGGATTTCAGACCTGAAGGAGAGGACTGTCCAAAGGACTGCTCCTCTCAGTGAATTTCAGCTGTCAGCAGGTTAAACTTCAGCATCTGAGCTAACCAGTGACATGGTCAGCTGCTCAGATTAAGCATCCTAAAATACATTCTAGCAACAAGCTACCAGATATTTTCCTAAGAAGTACAGATGGAAACTTGAGAGCCACAACACAGGCTTAAAAAAAAATGGAAAGTAAATATTCTGCTAACCACAAGTTGGCACAAAGAACTGTTAAAAATCTTGTCCCCAAAGAGCTCATGAATAAAGGAAAGAAGTTCTTTGGAAAGAGAGATAGAGCATGTGAAAGCCAAGGTGAACCACATTCTTATTTATTATCACCAGCCTGAAGAGTTAACTGTTCTTTTACTGTGTTATGAACAGTTACATATAGAAAAAAGGAAACTACTCCTCTATGAAGATTTTGTTTTGTTATTTTATTAAAGAACAAATGCCCTTTCAAGTTACCACTTGCTGGTGTTCGTTTTGTTTCTCAAACAGTAGCAGGAAGCCCTGTGGTACTGAAACCCAGCTGATACACCACCCTGGTACTTTTAGCAATAACACGTATGTGGTATTTTATTTAGTTTACAAAAACAGGTGCTTAAGGTTTGGTGAAGGCAGATCTGCAGCCTTAGTCCATCCACTTGTGAATACGGACTGGCATCAGCCTTTACACATGTTTAGATTACAGCAAAAGCAGAAGGAATAGATGGGGCATATTATTAAAAAAAAAAATTGATAAATTATACGTCATGATATATAAATAAGAAGGTAAGACCAGCTGTATCAGGCCAAATCGAAGGTCCAAAATTATGTAGTCACAGTTCGGGTTGCAACAGTCTGGTGAATACACAGATATGTTGTGCATTTTAAGTAATGTCTTTTACCAACGGTAATTCTCATGGTAGCAGAACACAATCCCACGTTAGAGGAATTCCTGCCAGCAAGGATGGGAGGATGAGAGAAGCCGTGGTGATAGGAGCCCCTCTTTATGGAGAGCAGCAGATGTGAGAGGGTAGGTCAAGGACACAGGGCTGGGGAAGCTGAGTCAGACAACCAAGAGGCAGAAACGTCATTGAATATGGAGGACATTGTCCCATCCCACGTGGTGGGACAAGGGGAGGTTGTTTTGAATCTCTGTACGGCAATGAGGAGTAACGATAATTACTCAAAGGTGCAGAATTCCAATTAGCTTTACTCGGTAACTTTGTTTAACATTGGCAACAACCAATAATTGTAACAAAAATTACAATCGAATGGAGAGTCGACAAAGGGAAGTGCAATCCCGCCAATTATTAAAGCCAAACATGGCCACAAACCTTATTAAAGGCAAACGTGGCCACAACGCTTGGCTCCAGTAATAGCGGAGAACGAGAGGAAGGAGGAAAGAGAAAGGAAAGAGAGAAAGGGAAGAGATGGAGTGTGAGACATCACCGCCCCCAGACCCCACATTGGTAAGGCATGGCGGGCAGGCAGACCCTCAGGCAGTGGCTGCATGGTTTCCTTTTCCTTTCTTTCTAAAGTCCCTATCCCCACCCCTTAGAGGCCGATTGAAAGGCCCCTGCGAGCACACGCACTGAGAGACGGGAATCCTCTAGAAATGGGTCGGGGGCTGCCCTGGGGCACATGCACTTCGTGGCAAGAACCCCCTGGAAATGGGGCAGGGGCCGGTGGCGTCGGGGCGTGCACACTCTGTGGCAAGGGCCCTCACCGCAGGGACCGGTGACTGCCCTGACCCGGCGTGCAGGCGCAGAGACAGAACCTCATGGGAAGGGGACGGTGGCTCACAGAACCCCCACCCCACCTCCCATTTTCTGCCAGACAGCTCTCCACCTCAGCAGTTTAATGCGTGACGGCATTGTCATCATAAACGGGCAGATTACAGAACACTAGAAATAGCAGAGCATCATCAATTCAGTTGCTGAATGACACAAAGTACTAAGAGTGATGAATCTTTCTTACCCGGACAAGAAATGATTGATTTGAATAATTGCCCAAGAATATTCACATGACACTCAAACACAGTTGCTGTCATGATTACCAATGTCTCTCTTCCTCACAGCAAGTCTATAATTGGCAGGAGTGTCTCAGATAATTTATACAGCAACAAGATTTTCACACTTTCCCAGTTCTGGATAGTTGCTAATATTTCATGAGACAGTCATTTTAACATACAAGGGAGCTTTCACGAGATTTTGGCACATCTATTGAAGCCAACTGCCGCTGAATTTCTCCATTTTCCTGTCTTTTTTATTCATTGTCACTAGTAACTACCTGTTCCTTCTTTGTATTGTGGAGGTTTGTGTTTAGTCATGGTATTAGATTAATGCAAGTCTTTTTCTGTATTTAAGAGAAACATCTACTCAAAGTCCACATATGAATCCTTCTACAATCCTGTTAAGAGGGAAAATTCCCTATTTCTCAAGTCCCTCAATAGCTTGCCTGTACCATGCTGTTAAATAAATGAATGGCTAAATAAATAAGATATTTGCTTATCTAACTGCAATGTCATCTAACTAATTTCCTGCATGCCAAACTAAGCAGACCACTCCAAAATCAAGAAGTTGTTGCCACTCCATGAGGAGCTAGAAAAGAGCTACCCTCTCTGTTGCTTTGCTGTTGTGCTAGTGCAGATTGCCACATGCTGCTCACTTCTGCGGTCAGTAAGATCCGATTGCTGCAGAAAGCAGGAGTCGGTGCCCTGGTTGTAGAACTGATAACTCTTTCTGTTCTCTTAGTACCACCAGGAAACTACTGGATAGCTTTAATTGACATTCTTAAAGTTTTTTCAATATCTCTTTCTATGGAATAGACATGTTTGCTTACCTGTTTAACAGCACATGTGCTCTTTCACCTCATTTTACCTTCAACAAGAGAAACAAAGCCTCAACCTTCCTTGGCAACACCAGCAATTACCTAGCCCTTGGGCTTGAGGAGCAAAACACTGGGATCAGAGCTGTGCTTTCACAACATGAAGTGCCATCACTGCCTCGTAGACAGAAGTCACTTCAGTGGCAGCGTTGCTCAGTAGCAGATTTTTTCTTTTTTTCACTCTTGCATCTGTTCAACATCACCATGTAAAAAATTGGTACCAGTGGGTATGTACTGATCATGATGCAGTTATTACTGGCTGTTAGGTACTCCAGAGAGTGGGGTCACTGCTTACATGTTCCAAATGAGAGGCAGTTTAATGAAATCTTGTGCTTCACAGGCAACAAAGTGTCTATCCCCTACAAAAAAATTCATACACCTGAGGTAGAATGATATGAATATGTATCATTTCTTTAGTGAATTACATGAATTTGTAAGAGAGGTTTGAGGCATGCAGCGCTTTCAAAACCCCTCATTCAGCTCTCTCTGCTGCCCGCACTCAAAATATAGTGAGCCAATGTGCAGAGAGCTACATGCTGCCTTTAGTCCCAAATGGCTTCACTGACATTTTTGGCTGAAATGGTGCTCTTTGGCAGCATGGTCAGAGAGCAGCACATTCTATGGATGTTGCTTGTTACTTTTTACAAGACTTTAATCACTGGTGCTCATTCAGTTTTACATACTGGCTGGTTGGCCCACAAGCTCTGCTGAGCTGTGACTACACCACAGGCAGCCTGCCACATCCCTTGGGCTTGTGCGTCCCCCTATCCCCACCTATAAAATTTGAAAAGCTGACAAAAAAAACCTGGGTGGCTCAAGCCCAGCAAGATCCTGCCAACAACTTGTTTAGATGCTCCTGTCTGCCATGGTGTAGAAAGGTTAACAGCACCAATGCCCACCAAATACTCATTTGTGCAGCACACACAGACATAGTGAAAACCGAGGGAAAGCAGAGGCATTACGTGAACAGACAGAAGAGCTGAGACAACATCACACAGAAACACACAACAAAGAAGCTGGTGGATCTAGCCAAACAAGGCTTGGAGTGCTGCAATCCATCCAGCACGTTGATGTTCATGAGCAGGCTCACCAGCGGCTCTGCTGGACGGGGGCACCTTCCAGGACTGAGCCCTCTGTTATTTTCTTATTCAAAGATTGTACATACAAAGGGAGCTGTGACCCAAATGCAGAAGGTGAGGTGAGGACATATGCAGTGGAGACATTTCAATGTTTGCTTGTTGAAGATACAGCTCTGTCTATTGGACTGTAAAATGCGGCTCAACTGTTCTAACTCCTAATTGCAAGCCCATTCTCTGCCTGTGACTCTAAAAGCTGATTTACTTCTTGAACAGTCACATTGGAAATGAGTCGGGCAATGTAAGTGTGTGGTACCATGTTGAAACTCAAGTTCAGGCCAGGCCTCAAGCTGCCATTACACTGGTTGAGAGTGTCTTAGAGGTCCCATGTTATATCTACCAGCCTTTTGCAGATGTCTTGGGCAACCTAAACTCTCTAAACTGGCACTAGGCACCTATGTCTGGGCACCTGAAGTGACTGTCTCAGTGGACTGACTCTCCACCATTAGCATATTCACATTGCTTCCACTAGGTATCCCCTGAAAAACCTTGTATTAAGGTAAACACTTCCCTATGCCTTGCAGGTGGTAGACTTAAACAGACATGGGTCCACAAACTTGTTCCTCCAGGAATAATGAATGAACTATTTTGCATGAAAAGTTTATCAGATTATGCTCTTTTCCCATTGCAAGTTATTCTGAAGCAGACATAACAATAAGTCACCACAGTCCTATGAATATTTCATAGAAACACATTTCAGTTTATGGGTGTTCTTTTTTTTCCTGAACGATTATGTCTGTGTCTTTGGCCATTCATTGTCTGTGATACGTGATTGGCCACTTAATTCAAATTACTGTGATGTCTGGCTTTTTGACCAGTTCATTAAATATTTCATAACAAGGAGGAAAAGTAGCACTGCAGATGACATTTATGTGAATATGCAAACAGGTACTCGTGAAATCTTAGTTAAGATTTCTACTCACAAATGCTTTGTGAAAATTAACAGATCTCTCTAAACATTGTTGAAATAAATAGTGACTTTATTCCAACAACTGTTAATGGAAATGGTGACGATGTTGATTATTTTGCACCGTTGGTCTAATTATAAGGATGCAGGTCCAGCATTCTGAAGTCTCTCTAAGACTGGAGTGTTACTCACAAACCTAATGAGAGATGGAGTAGATGGGAACTCTTGCAGTGGATTTCATTAGTGTAATAGTTCTCAAACAAACTCTGGAAAATGAATCTCAGCAGCCTGATATTTGCCGTATCAGTCCATGGGAGCTCAACACTAAAATCCATAAACTGTAGTGAAATTAAATTTAGAGTAGTAACGAGCATTTCTGAAAACTCTCAGTTCTTGTGTGTATCTGTTGTAAGACAAGCCAGTTCTTTGGATGATTAGCTACAAAATCTGCAGGAGAGAAAAGTAGGCTGGAGGAAGGAGTACTTAGCTATTGAATTCAGTTTCCCCCAAATGTCTATCAGATTTTCAGGGGCAAACATTTCAATGGTTAAAGTTTTACATTTATTTCCTGCACACATATTTAGCAATCCTGTCACTCTGGGAGCTTTTAATTATGCATACAAACACCAGCTAACGTGAAAGGTGCTACCAAACCTTTATTTGTCCTTCTCATTGACTGACAGCACTGCGTGAGTGCAGAAGTGGAAAGCTCCCACAAGAAACCAAAAGCCTCAGTGAAGTGAATGACAAAAGCCCCATTGACTTTGGGAGAGGCTGGATCAAGCAGAGGTGCTGTACACACACGCGTCCAGGTGCTCAGTTGATTGGACCTCTTGTGTCAGACTCGGCATGTTCTTGGTGATTTATTAAAGCTGTAATAACCTCGGAGTTGCTCTGGTGAAATCTGACATTACCAAACCCCACCACGCGAATGGCACCTGCCGCTGCAGTCACACTCCCTGGTGGGAAGGAACCTTCCTCCGGTCAAGGTGCAGGTGCCTGTTATCCGTCGGGTTTTTCTGGGAGATTTGAAGCCATGTACTCATAATAAGGATGGTTGCCCTCTGCTTTAGCACGAATATTCTGAGTGGAAGAAATCAAGAGGCCAGGGAATGCAAGCAGCAAGCAAGGAGGCTCTTGGGCAGAGGAGAGCTGCAGGTCAGGGAGGGACCCTGGAGGACAGGGGAAGGCCAGTGTGGGAAGGCGGTGGGAGGACAGCAGAAGAGTGAAGTGGAGGCTGAAGGAGATTTGGGGAAGAGATGAGGAGCGGGGGTGCCGAGCAATGCAGACCACCGGGAGAAGCGGAGGGGTTAAGGAAACCGACTGGATGGGGAGGCAAGGACTGGGCAGCCGGGGGAGAAAGCTGCGAGGAGAAACCGCCGGACTGAGGCGGGAGCAGGGGTACCGGGACCGGCTGGAGGGTCCAGACTAAAAACCGCGGCGGCAGGAAGCCCACCCTGGGTAGACGTGGCCCCCAGGCACCCGCAAACTACACCCCCCACAATGCGTTTCGCGGAGCCTGGCACTGAGCATGCGCAGTTCCCGCCGCGCGCCCGAGCACGGCGGGCGAGGGGCCGCCCGTCCCCCGCCCCATCAACCCCCCTCCGCCGCCGCCGGGAGCGGGGGGGAGGTGGCACCGCCCCGCCCCGCCCTGCCCCGCCCCGCCGCCGCCAGGGGCCCTCGGCGGTCAGCGCCCGCCTGCGAGGAGGTGGCGGCACCGCCCGCCAGGGGCGGGGAGGCCGTGAGGAGGCGGTAGGGGCGGTGGGGCCGGGCCGGGCCGGGCCGGGCCGGGCGGAGGGGGCGGTTGCTGCTGTTGGCGCCGCGGGCGTCAGGTGAGGCGGCGCGGGGCGGCCGTGGGGGGGAGGCCATTGGCGGGCGCCGTTGGCCGCCGCCGCCTCGTTCCCGTAGGAAAGTGGGTGAAGCGGCGGCCGGGGGACCGGGGCGATGTCTGTCGTGGTCGGCGGCGACTCCGCAGCGGGAGGCACGGGGCGGCGGGGGGAATAACCCACGGAAACCCCCACGGTTGCACGGAGCGGAGCTGACACCTTGGACGTGGAAACCTTTCTTCTCCCAAGGCGGGGAGCGAAAGCGGTCCGGCCCGGTAGCAGCGGCAGGCGACGCCGTGAGAGCTAGCCCTTGTAGGCAGCTGCCTGCACCACAGAAACGCGATTCGGTTAAAACTCTAATAACCTCCCTAGAGGTCAAAGATGCTGCGGGTTTAAAGCCTACCAGGGCAAGTAAAGATGTAATTATATTCTCCTGACAATTTTCTTTGATGTCTGAGTGCCTTGGGAACCCCCCTAGACACCTGTCTTCAGCCTTGAAAGCTTAGCAGTCCTTGTGAATTTGGCCCCAGTGGATGCAGATGCTGAATTTATTGCATCCTGCCCCTTTTAATTATTGCGTGCTGACTAAGCATGGTGGAAAAGTTTATCTTGGGTATGTCAGCTCTGTGTGTGTTGCACGTGCATGTTCTGAGGTGAGGCTTAATGGTCTGCTTGTGTTCCCTTGCTTTCTTCCAGCCCCTCTCAATTAACCCAATGTTTAAATGAGTTCTTAAGATAATTGCAGCTGCTTTGACCAAAAAACCAAAAAAGTCAAGATGCATGCTCTTCTCTGGGGATGAGAATAATGTATCCATATCTGAACAACTGGTAGAGGCAAGGGAACATATTGGTGTTTTCACACCAGTACCATAGTTGGATAACGGTTGACAAATGCTGACTTTTAAATGGTGACTGCTGATGCAGGAGAATCTGTTGACTTTGGTAATAAAATAGTAATGGCTCCTTTTAGTAGTGATCTCCAAACACTTGAACTGATAGATTGGCTTGTTAGCTCAAGCCTTGGCTTAGCTGAGAAGCAGAAGAGCTCTTATTCTCTGGGACGAACTTGTCCCCCGAACAAATCTGACGTGTGCTAAACACATTAACTGTAAGACAGGGTGTTTATTTTGCAATGTCATTTTCAAAATTGTGGTAGATAGCAAATGCATGAACTAGATACAGGAAACCTGCTTTGCAGCCTGTTTTTCTGCAAGAGTGCATTTTGAAGAGTTTACGATTGCAAGGTGGCACTTTTACTTTGAGTCTTTTACTTTTGTGTTTTAATTAGCTGTCATCAGAGCTGGAGTTCAGCCTCCACCACTTGTGAAGCATGCCATGAACATGCACTCTAGGTACTTGGTTAATGTTTTGGGACTAATTACCTAGAGCACATTCTCTATTAAGCAAGGTACACGATGGATTGACTATATGGAAATCTTTTTCCAGTTAACTTTCCAATCTCACTGTGAACTTACTGAGGTTTGCTTCAGTCATCTGAAAATTCGGTATTTTCATTCCCCTTATTCCCACCCCCTTCTTGTAAAAGTTGTTGCTTTAAAGTCTTTGGTAAGTGCTGTTGGTTTAAAGGGTTCCCTGTGACAGCAGCCCACATTCAGTTACTGTTCCCCAGAGTCTTGACAGATTTATATCTGGCCTGTGCTCTAACACAGCAAGGTCTTTAGGAAGTGTTTTAAAACAGAGGCATGGAGATCTTCCACTAGTAAAACTATAATTTTATTCAAATAAAAAGGGCCATAGATGACTTCTCTCATCAGGAGAACCTGCTTTCTATTTAAAATTATTTTTCCAACTGGAGCGTATCTAGGCTGTGAAGGAGTGGATTTTTCTAGGAAGTAGTGGGAGGCAGGAAGAATCATGAAAAAGGCGCAAAGGAGAGCGTTAAACCACAGAGCTAGAACCAGATTAGAAGTTCTCATCTGTACAGACAAAATTTTGCCTCCTCACACTGTGGGACAATAATTTATTTGGTTGTTATCCAAGATGGCTGCAGAATTCAATTTTGTGGTTCAGATTGAGGGGTAGAATGGGTCTATGGGTCCATGAAGCTTGGGGGGGAGTGGGCTAGGAAGGGTAAGTGGAGTTTTGGAGAAAATGGGTGGCACTTCCCCTGTTTTGCTGGTTACCGTCCTGGGGAAGCCAATGGCTGTTCCTAAGGGACTTTGCACAGTGGGCACAGAGCGCTGACTGAGGGTTAGCATTGGTCAGTGGTTCTGCTGTGCTGGATGAATGTGTGACATGGGACCTTCTTCCTTTTCCTTTCAGGTCTTCACCCCTTTTCTTCACCTTCTGTGGTAGGACATGTTCCCTCCTCCTCCATCAGCACGCCACCTGCTCTGACACCGTTCTGAATTCTTCCCCCCCACAAGTGTCTCTCCCTGTCCTGGAAGTGAACTGGTAGGTGTGAGGTGCTGGGATAAAGTAGGTTTCTTCCTTTGCCCTCCGAGTACGCAGACTGGGCCTGGCGGCACAGGCAGTGGAAAGGTAGCCACTCACATTTGGTCTTGCTAGACAGCCCTTGGCTCTGCCTGTGTTTGGAGCAAGCTGTGAGTGGGGCATTGAACTCCGTGTGGTGGAATTTAAACTGCGAGTTTTCAAAGCCAATTACTGGACGCAGTCTGTGGCTGACAAGCTTCAGTTTCATTAGCTGCTTCCCAGGAGTATCGAGCTGCATGGCTCACCTTTGCAGAGATCAGATTCTCCTCTGTGATGTTATTAGGTGTTTTTAAAAATAGCTTCATCAGTCCACTTGAAAGAGCTGGTCTGCTCTGATAACAGTGCCTGCTGGTGCTTTTCCAGATAAGGAACTTGTCACTTTTCCTGCTGTCATATATGCAGCTTCTGCCCTATTTAGAATACAGCTTAAAAAAAGGCTGCAAAATAACCACCAGTCTTGTGTAAAGATTTATGGCTTTGGTTTAGGAACAACTGAACACTCCTTATTTAACTGCTCTGAACAGTATTGGTTTATGAAGAAGATAGGATCGAACTGAATGCAGAGTTGAAGGTAATAACTGCTTATACCTGTGTCTTGAGGAAATCTTGATGATCTCTTACATAAGAAAGTAACAACAGGCCAAAGATCTCATCTTTTTTTTCCTTTCATCTCATTTAGAAGTTCGTTAGCTTTTGAATGGATCTGAAGTACTACACTGTGCATGTATGTGCATAACCTATGTGGTGGTGGGAAGCAACCAGATGAAATAGTATAAAAACAGTTTCAATCTCTTTTGAAGGTCTGAAAAGTAGTTGTGTGTTTGTGCACACCAGGAGTATTGCAGGAAAACTGCAATTGCTTGACATGCCTAGTAATTCATTCTGTAATGGTGTATGCAGAAGCAATGTTCTAATTTACTCATTTCTTTGATGTTTTGTGAGCAGATGGCATTTTTAAAAAGGTCCGTTAATTCTGTGGGAATTTGATAATGGCTAATTGCTGGGGGATTAGAAGAGAGTAGCGAAGTGAGGCTCCTGAGTTGGCTGCTGTCAAAAGAGAGGCAGCCCTCTGCAGCCTTATTTGTAAGCTACTATCCTCTCAGAAATCTTTGCTGAAGAATATTCACCAGTGTACTCAGCATAAATTGGGAACTTCTTGATTAATTGAACTGTGCTCCATGAACCAGTCACTGTTATAGGAAAAAAGCACTAGGGAGATCATGGCTTATTGTAGGACTCAGTGCACTGTGAATTTTCATATGAAAGCCCTTTACTCTTTCCGTCATTCTCACTAGCGTTTCAGTTCTTTCCCTTTTCCTTTCACTGTTTCTATCTCTTTCACCGTGCTTTTGACTTAGGTCTGTTCATATACTTTAAGCACCTGACTAAGTGTTTGCAGCATAGGATGTAAGTACCCATTTGCACTGTAACATCAAAGGATCACATTTCAAATTACAATTTCTTTTTTGAACAAGAAGAAAAAAAGGTTCCTGTTGCTATGGTAATGAGCACTATATAAATGCCTATAAATAAATAAAGTAAACAGCTGATTCTTGGACTTTGACTTACAGTATTTTTGCTTTTCTAATGAGATATAATTAAATATCAAAATGGGAGGAAGCAACGTTTTACCTATTTTATTAAATATATATTATTCTTATGCCTTCTGTATAGTATTTCTGCTGAGAACAATTAAATAGTAAGTTGTTCAGTTTTCTCTCTGTAGAAAGTTAATGTTTTGAAAAATCGTAGTCTGGTATTTATAGAAAAACTTTTAGATGCCAAAAGGCACTCTACTAAAAAAGTGGTGTCCATTTTAAGTTTAATCAGAACATACATTCTGAGCTAAATGCCTATTTTTCTTATCTCTAAGAGACTATTATGTGCTGTCACAACATTTAAGTTCCAGTCAAAAGTGTCTGCAAATGTAATTATGTTCCTCTGCAGTATTTGAAACCCTGCTGGTGCACAACAGCAAAACTTGAAAATGTCACTGACTTTTTCTTTTATGTTAAAATTACAAAGGCAGAGCAAAAAAATTGGATATTTGTTGTTGAAGTTTGAGGAGGAGTAGAGAATTGACTTCTTTGTAAGGCTTTTGTTCTCAGGTCCGTGATGTAAAAGTAGCTTCCTCTCTGTGCTAAAGGTGATAATTGCAAAATGGATTGGATGGAGACAATAAACTGCTGCTTCAGAAGTCAGGGAGTAGCTGCCGGCCATTGCTAAAAAAGCCCTTTTCATTAGTAATCTGTGGAGCCTGGTCCACTCGCAGTTTCTGAAGCACAACTGCAGCCCAGCACTGGAATATTCTCCTCACAGGTGTTTCTCAATCAGGAAATGTGTGTACTTTGTTTAACAGCAAAGGAGAGTTTATAATCAAAGGAACATTCCTGAGGGGAAGGAAAATAGGTATTTATAATATACAGAAATACTGCTTTGCTAAAGGCTCAGTCTAGTTTCTTGGTGGAAACTGATTTTGCCACAGTGGCCTGAAGAGAGATATCTTCAGTCCTAAGCTGCTCTCTACTACAGTCACAGCTTTGTATTCAAAGAAGCTCTCAGATTTGAAGCACTATCCTGTCCTGTTAAATAGTTGGTAAAATACCATCACATTGTTCACAGTCTTAGTTCCTCTGTGCATTCAGAGTCATATCTAACTGCTTTACCAGTTTAAAATGTATTTGACTAAATACCTTTTACTTCAGAGTATGTGTAATTGGGAGGACAAGGATAGGCAGTATTTTTTTCCAGTTACATGCAATTACTTTTTGCAGAGCAAACATGGACATCTGCACACAGCTACTGGAGGCAGGGGCAGAACAGGAGCCAGGGATGGTGTCCCTGAAGGTCTCGCTTGAGCAGTGACAGCCTGCGCCAGTTTGATTTATGTTTCATGCGCCTGCCACTTTCGTCCCAGCTGAGGTGCTGCTGTGACCAGGCTGGTGATGCTCACCTGAAGAACAGAGATGGCTTCAGTGTTTTCCTGGCAGTGAATTAACTCCAGAGCTGCCTCTGAACCTGGTGCTTTGGGCCAGGTTGTGCAGGGACTGCACTGACCTCCCAGAGGGTGGCACAGAGTCCTGTGCCTACCTCAGCACTGTGTTTTGGGGGGGCTTGAGGCCAGGATCAGGAGCACATTGTGCTCTCTACCTGCTGGAAGGTGATTAGAGTTTTGTGAGTAACCTGCATTGAGGTTAGGCCTGGACAGTCAGTGTCTGACCTGCAGGTCTCATCTGCCTTCACAGCATTGTGTGGCTGACAGCGGACAAGGCAATCCAAGGTCTCTTCCAAAAGGGCCGTTGCAAAGGCTGGTGAGGTTTGTAGGCAGCCTGAACCCAAACAGAATCTGTGCTGCCTGCAAGAGCAACGGGGAGATAGGAAGGATGGCAAACAGGGAGTCTTGAAAGTGCTCCTAGTTTGCATCTACTCCCAGGGCTGACTGCTTGGGTTTGGTGTACCTGGAGACCATGTTGATGCTGGAGTGGGACCAGGCTCAAGAGTCATTGAGAGAGTTTTATCAATTGGAAAGCACGATTATTACTAGTACATACTGCCTTTCAATGGAGTGGCATCTTTATTTAGAAGCCTTTTCTTAGGGTAGGAGGATAAAATACACATATTGCTACCAGATTTTTTTTCTTCTTCAGAAGTTCTGCTTTTCTATGTGCTTTTTTTTTTTTCTGTAATTTTTTTTTTTTAATGGATGGATATGATCCAGGACCATCTGGAGGAATTTGCTGTTGTCACATCTAGGTTTGCTGATGTATTGCCTGTCAAGTTATATTGTATGTTCAGATGAGTTTCTCGTATGATGTGCTGACAACTACTGACAGCCCTGAGATGAGAAGTTGGAAGCTTGAGGGGAAAGAAGAAAGGGGCAGAGTTAGCTTTAAAAATGTAACCTTGATTGCTCTTGATTGGTGGGATTTAATTTCTGGTACCTGTGATTGACTGTTTTAGTAAAGAAAGGTGAATGAGTGAACTTTAAATGAAGTGCACCTAAGGTACTGTAATTAAACTTGGAAGGTTTGTAGTCCACTCCTAGTTTTGTTGGTGATTTTTTTTTTCTCTTTGACACTGGATTTCTCACTCTTTCTCTGTCCTTAACTCTCCATCTGTACGCAATTTCACAGTTTAAATTGCAGCTTTTCCTTCCCCTTTACTCCTCAGTCCTTACCCAGTCGCTCCTTAGAAAGCAGATCTCAAAACATTTCTGTTTGTATTAGGATATCACCAGGTATCCTAATAATCGTAGTATCCCAGTATCCTAATCCTATATCCTAATACCCTATTAATTCTGTAGTAAAATGAACTAAGATTTTTGGCAAATTAATATTAACCTTTGCAGACAGATCACATGTATGAAAGCAATTAAGCAACTCCGAAATAACTACAGTAATTCTTTTCTTGCTGTTTTAATACTCAAATAATTAAAGCAGGGGTTTTTTGATGTAGAGGTCCACAGTGCAATTGCATTTCCTTGCATGATGACAAAGATAATGCTGTACTTTGTAAACCAGAATCCAAACAAGCTATAAACAGTTTCGTTTTGTTCCTCATTTTTTCTGCCATAATTTGAAGCCCTGAGTAGCAATTAGGCTGGTGACAAGACAAATTTCACAACTTGTTATCATTCTTCATTTTTTAATTGGCCAGATCAGTAAAGAAGTGATTTGTGTTTGAACTTTGAAGGTTCTTTTATACAGTACTGGTAGAAGGCATGGGTTGGAAGAAAGCCTGTTTGTAAACAGAGATGAGATTGCGCTGCAAAGGCATGTCCAGGTGTGGTTCTGAACACAGACTTTCCCCCTCTCCATGCTGTGCTGGTTATGCTGGGCTCCTGCTCATTAGATCCTGCCTAAATGTTGATGAAGTTGGAAGTTGCCCTTGGAAAGGAAAAAGACTTTCTTCCATGGGGATTTGAAGCTGAAGATGAGAGTCCTCAAGCTCAGGGGACTCTTCGTGCAGTTTTGTAAGGAAGAGGCAAGTAAATACTTACCAGCTTCTACTTACTCCTGTGTCTTCTCGATGCTACTGCCTGGCCTGGGGATTGTGGGTGCCCTTCTGTAGCTGTAGAGAGATGTCGTGTTAACCTGCCCAGGCCAGTAGAGCCTGAATATAGGAAAAGGTAACCGCTGTTCTGTACTCTGATCTTCTGCAGTTCTATACTTCAGATAAGGAGACTTGGAAGTGATCCAGCTCCTGTGCTGTTGTAGGAGCGGGACTGGAGTATGCAAGGGTCAGTGTGAGGGTGCAGCAGTTCTCCATGGTGATGGTGGGTTGTGTTGGATGGAGCACTGTTCTCATACAGATCAAACATAAGCACAGCTGTTGTCAGAAGTGGACTTTGGAGGAAACCCCGTAGATGAGATATGGCCAGATTCTCTGCCTGTAACATGTTCGATAGCACTGCAGTGAGACGAGGCTGGTCTTCAGTCCTTAAATGCATTGCGTTAATGCTGGGCAAGCTTGCTGGGAAAAGGGTAATGGAGTGGGTCAGAAATGGGATGTATGTGCTCAAGCGCAGTGGGCTCAATACTCCAGGCAGCATTCCCGCAGGCACGTGGCTGGGGAGCAGTCGTGGAGCACACTGTGCTGTTTGTTAAACATGTCGCAGTCCACAGATGCAGCTGAAATCACTTGTCCAGGCATAAAAGATGAAATCAGTTAGGAAGGAGAGCACTCCCATCGGGAGAAACTTGTGAGAGAAGCTGGATGCAGTCTAGTGTAATGCTACCTGTGTAGGGTATGTACTAGCCAACACTCTCTCAGGGATTGCCTGAGTCCATTGCAGCAAAAATTTCGGCTTCTCATGGTGGAGAGAGATGAAGATCTTAACACATCTATTCTGTTGTTTCGGGTAGAGACGGCTGTTGAATGGATCTGCGGTGTGACTGACGTTGTGCGGTACTTCATCTTTATTTCATGTGATGAGGAGGTGGGAGGGTGGAGATTACTTGAAGTGCCTGGCTAGAGACAGAACATAATTTATCAGTGTTCATACATAGCCCATATATAATTTAGAAACATATTAAAAAATAGCGGCTGTCTTTTAAAAGTGCTCAAGCCTGTTGGTTTAAAATCTTGTTTCTGTGACACATAAATGCACTGCTATGCATTTTGTATTTATAGCGTATGTACAGGATAAGCACTATGTCTAAAATGAACCAAGAAACTGTGTATAAGTAGCACTGATAAAACTTAAGACCTTCATAAACTCGGAGTAATATGTATTTTCCATGTTTAGGCTGAAGTACCTGGAACTGCACACGTATTCATCCTAGTCAGTTCTTCTGAGATCACATTTAACATAGGCGTTCTTTTCACATGTGATCTGCAAATGGATTTTTTTGTTTGTTCCTATTGTAGTAAGTACCCTTTCCCCTACTTTTTTTCCTTCTCCTTTTGAGTCTTTTTATCCTTTTTCTGATTAAAGCATGGTGATGATATGCTATAGCTAAATTACCAGAGGGGGAAAGGGTATATCAGTGTCCTCTACCTTGCTGCTGTGAAATCTGTGATTTTGTTTCCTGCAGTGTACTGAGAGCAAGAGAAACAAGCAGGGTGTTGCTGTCGTTTGTTACAGGCAGAATGGTAAATTACGTGTCCTGGAAAGTTTAAAGATGTGTAAGAAGGTAAATCCTTGGCCCATAAGGATATGAGTTGTGCTGATCTGGCCAGGAGTTAAGCACATGTTTAAATCTCAGCACAAGTGTTGCTTCCATTGGGTGTATCTACCTGGCACCACACTGTGTGGGGTCAGCAAAGCTCTTACTGTGAAAGGAGGATCGATTTGTTTTAGTGGCTTGAAGTAGGAAAAGGAAATGAGCCTTCTCCAGTCACCTGGAAGAGAGGTCTGAGAGTAGTGCAGGTGTTGCTCTTCTATGTACTGTCCTTAACTTTATGGTGTGAACTGATGTAGATGGAGACCCTAATGGTTTGGCATTTGCTACCTTACAGAGCATCTATCCGCTTCCCCTCTTCGCTTTTCGCACTCTGCCCATGTCTGCTAACCATGAGCAGAGAACACCTTGTCTGTAGTAGGTGGTACGGTAGTGTGGTGCCTCTGCCTAGGAGGGCTGAAACATTAGAAGAGACTGAGGATGTTACAAGGGAGTGTGTAACTTTTCCTCCCTTCCAAACAGGGAAATATGTAGAAATTTTCCATAATGTACAGTTCAACCCCTTCCCCTCCTGCCCAGTATAAAAGCCTTTGGACCAGAGCTGTGTGCTTGCTCTCCGCCAGCCTGAGAAAGAAACCTCTTGGAAAAGTGGCTGAAGGATTGGCTTTTTTTCTGTCTGGTGATGGCAGTGTGCAGAGTGGTCTAAATCTTTTCTTCATCTTGTTCTTTTTCTGGTTGTCCTTTAGTAGAAGCACTCTTTTTAGCTCAGTTTTCTTTCCTCCACTTTAGTTCATTTTCATGCCGTGTTTCTTGCTCATTTGAATTTGATGACGTGTGCTTTCTGAGGAAGCGATGTATTCTCTGCTCTGGGTGCTGTCCGTGTGCTCCTCGTGGTGTGAAGTTGTCTATCCCCTTCCTGCTGGATTTGAGCTTGTATTCTAACTGGGAGGGGAGACATAATTTTTATGTAGAGATGGAAATGGTTTTTTGGTGTGGTTTTTTTTTTGTGCTGAGTTATTTGCATTCCCTCTTGCATCCTTGAGGCTCTATAAGAGAGATGGGGGCTGTTTTCCTGATGCACTGATTTTACGGCATCATTCGTTTTCACTGAATTACCTCCAACTGGTCCCGCAGCATTGCAGCTGGCACTGCAATTCTCACATCCATCTCCTGTGTTTTACGTGATTTTGTTTATTTCATACAGTGCAATGAGGTCTCAGGCTCATGATTGGAAATTCCTTGGTGCTTTACTAATAAACGCAGATCAAAAAGATAGTCTCCCAGTCTGGTCTTTTTTTCTCTGGAGCAGTCTCGAAGGTTGCACATTCTTCTGCTGTACATCCTTTGTCCAAGTGTGTCTTTTTGTTTTCTATTCCCTTCCTACTTGTTTCTTTTCTTCTTTCCCTTTATTTCAGTCCTATGTCTTCTATATTCTATTGGTTTGCTTTGTTTGAGAAGAGACACTCCTGAGTTCAAGTACAGTTGGCTGTTTGGACTTAACTTGGAAGTTTTCTTTAGGAATGCTTTGTAAGCAAAGGGCTTAATAATTTGCCCCTTTGGCTCTTAAAGCTTTTTCCACCAACAGCTGAAAAGTTTCACTAACTTTTCCCATCCTGCCTGCAGCTTTCATTGCCATTTGACTGTCTCACACACCAAAGCTTGCTTTGTCATACCTATGAGAGGCTGTGCTGCACAATTCTTACATCTGAACCAGCTGATGTTTCCTTTTTCCATTGTAAAATATTTCACCTTTCGAGACACGCATACAAGTGTCCTTCTTTCTCCTGGCTTTTGACTCTGCCTTATAAAACTGAACCAGAGATCTAGATAATTATTGACAGCTCGACTCCTCTGCATAGTTGCATCCAGGAGCCCCTTCTTCAGCTGCTAGATGTTCTGAAGACCACATGCATGTGAAAAGGGGCCGAGGGGCATTTTGATGTTAGACAAGGATTGCTTGGTTCTCATGTGGAGGTGGTATATATGGAGTTGGGGATTAAAGATGAGAGGAATAAGAATTTATTTGATAACAGGTTTTTTGTATTCGTGACAAAGTGGGGTTTGTACCATCCAGCTTACTTGCCAAAGTTCAATGGAGAAAATATAATTCTCAATAAAAACGGTTTAATTTTTTGGTTGCAAAGATTTCTTTGTATATGGTGTTAATTTTCTTTCAATTTTTTTACTGGTTTACCTTATCAATTTGATTACACATGTATTTTTGCTCTTTAAAAGACAGTGGGTGTCATACAATTTACGTTTTAAACTGTAATCATGTAATTAGCAGCAAAAGATGTCTCTGAAGTCTGATCCGCCTGCTGCTTTGTTGCTCAGGAGCAAAGAGGAGCTGAATTGTGGGATTTGGGTCCTTGATTGAAAGTCCTTGTTGTGTAAATTTGGCATAGGTTATGTCTGTTTCAGAGAACCATCTCTTTCTTCAGCTTAGAGCTGTGAGGATGCTAGGACCATGCTTGCATGAAGCCAAGGAATTATAATGAGTTACCTATGTGCTCTATGTACCTCTTGTATGAAGTGGTCTTGCACACAGATCTTTCTTACTCTTCTAGTTATGCTCTCTGATACAGTAATCAGTAGACCATACAGTTTTTTAAAAATTCCTTTATGAAGTCTTGTGGCTAGTACTGAAAAATAGGCTTTGCTTTCCCTTCTCAGAGCTTCCAGTCTTCAAAACCAGCCTGTTTGGGGTGTTTCTGCTAATTTCTTCTCACAGCCATGCTGTGAGGTTTTGATTGGTTTTGGAGCTAAAATTTCACCCATTATGTTTTAGGGCCCACTTTTGCATGCTATTCTCTGAATAACACTTATTCTTGCCAGTTTGTTTCCCTTCAGTGATGTACTAGTGTGAATGTGTTTTGTTTAAGAGTGATACTCAAATGAGGGTTTAGACCCTGATTTCTTTAAGCTCAGAAACCCATGTGTAGTTTTAAGCTATATGTGAATTCTGGACCACTGGTGACCAATGAAACATCTAAGCACAGCCTGTGTAAAATACCTTGGCAATTGCAAATGCCTTGAAGGAATTTGAAGAAGTCTGATCCTGTCCCTTCTTTTGTCCCAGAAAAATGCCCTCTTTAGTTTGGGTGTAGGGGCTGCACTCCCTCTTCTGAAGAGGAATGCGTTGTATCATCAATGATTTCCTGGATGTGATGGGGTTTTACATTTGCTTCTGGCAAGCGGACAGTCAATTGTAGTTACAGGATGACCACAGTTCATTGCATGGGGCAGTCACTGATGAGCTTTTGATGCACTGGAAATAAGTTAGCTGTGAATTGCTTTGTGTCTTAGATTGCTGTTGGTTTCCCCTCTCCCAGCCGGCCATCTGTAATGTAAATTGAGTGGGATGTTTATGGTTTGTGAATTGAAATCCCTTTGCACTGGCAAGATTAGCTTCCAGTGTTTGCTCCCCGGGCAGATGAGCCTTTCATCCATACCTGCGTGGACAAAAAGCCCTCTCCAGAAAGGTGTGTGACACCAGTTTCATGACCTCTTTTTTTTGCAGTGACTCACCATAACATAAGCTCATTTGTGTAACCCAGACCAGACTTAGGCTGTTCCTGATGGTATGAATTTATTTCAGGGTTTTTTTTCAATATTTTCTGGCTTTTCTTTCACAATGGATGGGAGGGAAGAGGAGGAGGGGTGGAAAATAAAAAGGTGCCCAAAGCTTAATTTGCTGTGTAATTTCCTCCTTTTAGAGGAAGGGAGACAAACCTGGGAAAATAGGTTATTAGACCTCTAAGCACATAGATGAAATACTAATAGACACTCTGGTGTCTCGCTGAGGCAGTCACTTACTCGGCACTAAAACTATATGACCAGATTCATTTTGAGGAGACATGAGGTGGTTTCCTGTGCGTGTATGTTTTTACTGCCTTTAGCTAAGTTAGGGCCCCTGGTGCTTATCACTTTTTAATGATTTGTTCTTACCCCTGCTCCTTGCTTCTGGCTGTTTGTTCTTTACTACTTAGGTTATTACTCATGTTCATGCAAAGAACTGAGAGTTAATAGAAAATAAAGATTGGAGTTGCTCTCCCCTTCCCTTGTAAGGTTATCTGGGACAGTTTCACACACATTTTAATATGGCTTTGCAGCTTCTTGGTTTCTGACTGTGTTACCATTGTGTCAAAGGTATAAAACTAAAGATGGGAAGCTAGCAGCTTGTTGAAATTAATTTCTTTAAATTTATAAAGCCACTTATTAATCATCTTTTAATGCAGGTGCATCTTTTAATGCAGGTGTAAACTTAAAAGCAATATATTGTCTATATATTAATTGTAATCTTTTATATTAATTTTGTAGTAGTAATACATACGTGTTATATACCTATATATATTTAGCACAGAGGTCACAAAGTCAAGTTATTAGACAAAAAGTTCTCTAGTCCTTGCTTAATTTATGTGCATGTCTTTGTCCCATTGGAACACAGGGCTCTTGGGTGCATGCTCGTCTTTAAACGTTGAATATATTCAAACAAATTAGAGAAGGGGTGTTTTATTTTACTATATTCTAGTTCTTTTTTAGTGTATTTCATCGCCTTGATGGTGAAGAAATGGTGGTTGTTTTATGTAACCTTAAGTCACTTAGCAAGATGGCTGTTTTCTACTCAGTCCTCAGCCTCTGACTTGGGTGCTTTCTCCTTTCAGATACTTGCTGCATTAATAAAGGTGCAGATTTGAGTCTTACTAGTTGCAAGAGGAGCTTTTTGTGGCTGTAGCTTTAATCCCTTTGCCTGGGAAGAAGATTGGCTACCTCAGCAGACTGTTCCTGTCAGCCTCCGGGGCAGATAAGTACATCATTCTGCCATGGAGAGGGTGGAGTTGGATGAGCCAAGGCAGGAAGGTTCTGCCTGGAATGATGTATGTCTTCTTCCATCTTTGACCCCTGCAGACTTGGGATTGGTCTCGCTGCCTATGGCTGATATATATGTATATTTTAGTCTTGTCTTTTCTCCAAGGTCACAAGAACCTTTCTCTTTGAGCATGATAGGTGTGACAGCACACATGGGAATTCTTGGCAAGTGAGAGGGTTCAGACCTGCTTCAACCCTCCCTGTGCCTGGGTAATGCTGCAGGGCTAGATGGCTTCTGTGGGAAACGGCTGCATCAGCAGCAATGCTAGCAGAAGTCTAGAGGTGAGGACACACATTGTGGTGTAGGGTGCTGCCTGCGGTGCCCTTGATGTCTTGAAATACTGTGTGAAGTAGCTGAAAGACCACTCTCTTCTTGGCTTTGCAAATACCTGTACGTAATGAATGGAGGCAGATGTTTTTAAGTGGAGCTGTTTTAAACAGCAGTTGGTTTATCTGGCTGATGTTGTTCTTCTCTCAGTGACAGTCAGGTTACACTTCAGTTACTTGAAGAGATTCTCATTGCCAAATACTTAACTCAGCATTTGACTCGACAGAGGCAGCAGATCTTGCCAGTGGGAAGGAAGGGAACAGAAATGAGCTGCTGCGGCAGGGTTGGGTAAGGAATTGCCCATCATCGAAGGGCCACCAGTGAATAGCATCTATGTCAGCAGATGTTCGTTTCCCAACAGATACTTTCTGCTTTTTCTCTGAAACTTTCACCTTCTTGTGTATATTATATATCATCAGCTATTTATGGGAGTGTTGTAACCTCCACAGAGGTGGGGTGAGAAGGAAGGCTGTAGGGAAATGATGCGTTGATTTATTGGTGGGACTTATGGGGCAAAAATTAACCACCTTATTTTTAATTATTATTCAAATAAATATAACAGCAAGTCTCATACAAAAAAAGACCCCTCAAACCAGACTTGAACCTCTTCCTTTTCCTGCTGTGCCCTTGATAAATATACCTAGATTCAATAGTCCTTCCATGAATTTTCAAGCTGCCAAGGGCATGAAGAAGTTCTTCCTGGCTATGAAACTGTAAATTGTTGCATATGACACCTGGAGGAGTTGGCTCCGTGTACTCATCACACTTCCCCTATTGTGTGCAGTGGTTCACGTTGAAGCAGAGAAAGATGATTCATATTGCTTTCTTCTCTTCCCCCTGTCAGTAACAGCAGTAGCCCTCAGAGCAACATTGGAAACAGTAAATGCCTGGCCCACAGCCGTATGCCACTACTGCTCTGCTGGGCCCTCTGATGATACTGTAATCAGATGAGAGACAAGGTAAGAATTGTTCTTTTCCACAGGGAAAATCAGACTAGGGTATTTAAGTACTAATTGAAAAACAAATTTAAGCAAGTGTTTAAGTTGACCAGCAGACATTTTTCAGTCCTATGGCCTGTGCTGTCAGGAAACACCTGGTTTTTTGCTCCAGTATAAGTTATTTTAGATGATTCGTGAGACCTTACACTCTTTTCTGAATTTTCGTGTGAATATTAGCACCACTGGGATATGCTATTAACCCAGAACATGGATGCTTTGTGCTCCCTTAGCATCAGTCTAAGTGGTCACACCAGATGGGGGGGTATCCATAATATTGTGCTCCTATCAGTTGTTAATATTACACTACTATCATAGGAATAGAGTTGGGTTATATGCTGGCTGTGTCCCTTTAAAATGATAGGTTATGCTATACAGGTGTGGCTGAAGGGGGCATTGGAGGTAAAACAGTCTGTTTGGGTGTCTGAGACTCAAAATGGCAGTAAACCTATTTATTTCCCCTGGTTTGATTTAGATTCTCCTTTACTTTGACTCTGAATTGCATTCCTGTCATGCTGCTGTGCTAGGTACCTCTGGGCTTTTGTCAGAGACTGTCTAATTGAAGCACACACTCCAGCTTGGATCAAAGCTGCTGTTTTGATCAAGATTGTAGATGCTGATGCTGCTTCCTTGTGGAGATCTTCCCATGAAGTACGTGGACTTCAGTTTGTAGATTTTGGTTCTCCAGGGTTTTTAGGAAAGCACAAAGTCTCTGAACATACCAAAAAAGTGTAAGCTTTAGGGCAAAGGCAGCTGCGGGGAACACTCCTGCTGTAATCCTGCTTTTGTGAACTGAGCTGTTCTCATCAGTTTTGGAACAACTGCAGCCCACTTGCAAACAGCTGCGTAATCCAGTGAAGGCAGTGAAATGCTTGGACATCTTGAGCCCTGTTCTTCAGATACTTCCACGCACTTGTTAGTGGTTCACCCCTACAGATCCGTCAAAGTGCCTCACAGTTCCGTTGTTTAGCCTAAAACGCAAGTTTTGAATTTCTGTGTTTCCTCTTCTTTTGTATACCTTGGTGCCCCTATGATGCTCATATTCAAGGATGCTTTTCCTTTCAACAGCTGTATTTTGCTGTGGTACTAGTGCCTTAATTTCCTAAGATGTCTATGAGACTTCCTGGTTACAACTACCTTCTTTTTCTCAACAGACAGGATAAAGGGGCACTCTTACTTTTCCTCCACCCTTCTCAGGACAAGTCCACACTGACAGGGCCTCCAACTTCAGGCTAAGTTATGGCAGCAGGAGGTCTCCCAGGCATGCAGGAGGCCCCACAGCTCTCTGCGCGGCAAGTGTGGATGGGGATAGAAGATGGGAGGAAGGTGTGCTGGAAGCAGAGCATGTCAGGCCTATGGTTGCTCCACTAGCAGCTCTTTCAGAGCAACAGTGACAGAGCTGATAACTTAATCCTTCTTGTCCATTATGATGTCTAATCTGTCACCTGTGATCTTGGAGGCCCTGGCTCCTGTTTTCAGACCTGGAGCCTATGGACATGAATACAACCTTGGGGTACACATTAGAGTTTGATTGTTGGTGGGTATTTCACAGGAAGCTGCTGCCATATTTGCAGCTGCTGGTGTGGTGGTGTGTCCTACCCAGATCCCTTTGACAGTTTCAGTCTTTTCGTCTGTAAAATGGGAGATGTGTTTCTTCAGGTGGTGATGTGGTGATAGAGGCATGTCATCTGAGAGAGGACAGATGATCTTACAGCCACCTAGGCAAAAATAATTAATAAGTGGGCTGTGGGAAGCATCATGGTGAGGCCATGAGCAATACCCAGGGGTCTCCCAGGCAACATTTTACACTCGGTTTCTCATGTCAGTCTAGGTGAACATCATTTACTTACCAAGCTGCTCATATAAGCATGAAGTATCTCTGCCTACTTTACAGACACATTGGCACTAATTACATTTGCAGGTATGCAGTTGGCATAGCTGTAGGAGAGGGAATTGGTTTATCTGTGTCACCCTGCTGACCTGTCATTACTAATGACAAAATGGGAACCTGAAAGAGCACAAGTGACATCTAGCTTGAGTCAGAACAGCTACCAAAGTCGTCTCCTGCCTTGGGAACTAGCAGGTGACTCTCCCATGCCGTTCATCTGAACACACATTGCATATAGCTGCAGGAGTAGGCCAGTGTGCCCTTGCAGTGCTGCTAGGGTGGTTCCTAATGGGGATGGAGGGATTGTTAGAGTGAAAAGTTTAGCATATGCACGTATCTGTGGAGGAGAATGTATATCTATGAATTTGTCAGGTTGATGTAGAGACATGTAAGCCAAGTGTATGTGTGTGTGAAATGTGTTTAATCATACTTAAACTTTTGTAAACCTAGTATTTGTGTAAAATTTGCATCCTACGTCTCTCAAGCCTGGGAGTATGTCATGCTTGAAGCAGTTGAGTACAAGTGGGGTTTGGCCATTGAGATACTCTTCAACAAACACCTTTTCCCCTGGAAAAGTATGTTCTTACTTAAGGATTTTCGATATTTGGCTAAAGTCTTGGTCTTTTTGAAATCAGTTTTAATGTTAGCTTCTGCAGAATCAAAATGCCATCCTTTGTGTGTGGAGTCCCTATCTTGGTGTCCGGAAACCAAATGCTTCCTTTGTCTCCTTGTGTATTTATCAATACAAGGACTTTATTTTGTTGGTTCAAGCATGAAATTTTATGCTCTCAAACTAAGATGCACTTTTTGTTCAAAAGCACTGCAGGAAGAACAATTTGTTATAGACCATACTTCTGGGACTATAAATAATAAATGCTGTGACTCGGAGTGACGCAGGCACCCTTGCAACATATACGTGCAAGGCAAAGATTCAGTCAATAATGATTTATCTGCTCTTTGTTAGTCCTAAACCAAGAGGGATCTATTCAGACTTCTTTGCTAGCTTGATGAGTTTTGTTTGTGCTGTACTGCTTTTTAGGAGTTCTAAAAATGTTAACTTTTTCTTTTGTGGTGCTGTTTCTAGAGGCTGCAACTTTATGAGGGGTATTAAATATTTATCAAACTCGTAGGTCTGAGCCAAGACAACCTATTCATACCTCACTGACTTGCAGTAGGCTGGTGGTGCTGACTGTTTGAGATGAGCTTGGGACTGCCACGCTTAGTGTCTTATGGTGCAGTAGTAATAGACAGTTATTATTTCATAGTTGCTGAATTTATTTGATTGTGTATGTGTCCCCCCTTTAATGATGTAGTTTAGTTCAGACCCTCTTCAGGACTGAATTAAGCTATCCAAATCCATGCGCTGTGATAAACTGTACCTGTGAATCTATGCATATACCTCATTCCAGGACTAGAGAAGAAGCTTATTGATAAATAGAAGACCAGTCTGTAAATGTTGTACTTTCTTCTCCATTAAAATCAAAGCTTCACTAAGGTAAGGAGCACGGCATGGCATCTCTGGGTTATCAGAGGTTCCACTGAAAGCTACATCATGCAGTGGAGCTTTCCAAAGTGCAGAACACAGAAAGTCAAGATGTGTTTTCTCAAGTGATGTCGGCTACAAATCTTAACTCCACTCCTCAACTTTCAAAATTCAGAGGAAAACCATCTGACTTTTTCCACACGAGACAGCACGTTTGCATTCAGAGGGGCCAGAGGGCAATGAGACAAGCTAAAAATAGAAGGGTGACTCTGGATATCCTTAGTCCCAACAGGACAGGCTGAGCCACTGGGTGGGCCTACCCAGGAAGGGATCTCTTCTGTTTGCCTTTTTTTTTTTTTTTTTTTTTAAAAAAAAAATTATTTCCCCTGAACAGCTGTGACTGACCAGTGTCCCTTTGAGATCCTCTCGGGACAGGCATAGTCTCATGCTGTAGTTCCAAGTCCACCTTGAGTTGGTGGGAAGAGGTGGCACAGGCCTGAAGAGGAGGATGCTGAGGTAGATGGCACCTTGTCCTGTCAATCTGAGTGGTTTTTAATGTTTCCAGGTGGGCCAGAAACATTTTGCTTGTTCTGTACCAAGAAGACAGAGGTGTAAAAGCCGCACTCCAGAGCAGGAGATGAGAAAATGTCTGGTTTACTTCTGTGATGCCCTATTTTAGTAGATACAACAGTTGTGTTTGTTCATCATGTTGGCAGGCTCATTTTTGGAGGTCTAGCTTTGTCAAGAACCTTTTGTCGATTTTGCAGAATGCTATTTGGGTTTGTCCTTTGTTTCTTTCAGCTTATTTTTCTTCTGTATTTGGCTTTTACCTGTCAGTCAGAAACCCAAGGTTATAAATTCTGTGGTATTAGTGTGTTTCTAAGCATGTGTGATGCTGAATGACACCCACATTCCTCAACTCTGACAGTGGCTGTATTCAGCTAGCCCTGTGTCCTGCATGGGACAAGTTGTGATATTCCTGGGGCTGCTTTGTGCCTCCCACTCTGCCTCAGGACTACTCTGTTTTCATCTTATATTGGAGAAAGTGGTGCCTCTGCTGCAGCAGGCAGGAGAAGCTGGATGAGGGACATGCTTGTTTTGAGGCAGTGATGATCTGGGAAGGAGGAGGAGATACCCAAGTGCCATCCTGGATTGCAGGTTGTCCCCATGCAGTGGCCTTCCCCAGGGGGCAGTCCTGACTTGAGTAAGGTCAGGGTACTTTATGGTGAATGAGGGACCCATCACCTGTAATAACTTGAAACGCTGGTGGATCCTTGCCCCGAAAGTTGTAGGGTATTGCAGTACTTGGTATTGTGCTTTGTTGATACATTCAAAATGTATCACCCCTCACTGCCCTGCAAATGTTTCAGCTAGTCACTTATTCCAGATTAATTTTGCAGGGCTGCTTTCCCACCTTGCTTGGAAACAGAAGGTTCCTCGGGGCTGGGGTCCCACAGTAAGCAGGAGGTGTTCATCGACAGAGTGATGACAGACTTGGTCAATGCCCAGAGAGCATGACTCCGTAGTGCAGTGAACCACCACAAATACTTTAAATCCATATATCTCTTCCCTCAGATGACTTCCAAGCATGATTTGGGGGGAGGGTAAGAAGCTGGAGACACCAGCTTGTCTGTGATGCATATTTAAAGCAAGAGTTTAGGTAACATGCTAACCTTTGTAGCTGCTAGACTCTCCTAGATGAGAGTTTCGAATATCCCGTATCTTGCCTGTGCCAGTGCCATGCCATTTGAACTTCTTCATTTTTGGCAGTGAGGATAGTTCCTGCCATGAGCAAAAACCTAGGGATTCTTTTCTCTTTTTCCTTATGTAAATGATTGCTCTTCATCTGAGAGTATCTGTGTGACAGTTGGACTAGATGATCGTTGTAGGTCCCTTCCAACTGAAATAGTCTATTTTGTTCTAAATGTATAGACATGTATGTGCATGGGGGTGTTAGAGAACTTTTCCTCTTTTTCATCATTCTTATTTCGCCTGTTAGGTCTCACTTAAAGGGAAAAAGCCTCCCAGATAATCAACAAGATATATCCTGCAAACATACAGACAACACATTTGCAGTGAGCCTCATATGTTTGCTTGGGACCTATCTGCAAGTATGTCCCTACAGCGCTGGGCTCTCACTCGTAGTAGCTGTGTTCAGTGTGTGACTTCTGCCATGAGGCTTTCGGCAAGTGCTGTGGGCAGAACTGGGCTACTCTTCTGATCCTGCCTGTAGATCCGGTTGTGGGATTAGAACTTGAAATATTCCCAGTCAGTAGTGCCTGGATTACCATCTCCAAGAAGCTGCTCAGTCCCCACAGGTTCAAACTCTGCTGAGAAGACTGGTGTAAGACACTTTTGCCTCCATGACCTTCAGCTTGTATGCAGTAAGAGACTGTCTTACGAGCTCCTGGCTCATTTTTGTGCCTTTGTATTTAGGAATTACTTGTTTCTGCCCTAAAAGATAACTTCATTTTGAAAATACTGTTCTCCGGATCTCTGAAGGAGGGCACTCACAGCCTTGTTCAGCACTAAGCCGTTTGCTGACCATCACCGCTGGGAAGTCGCTTCCCTGGTGCCAAGGGAATTGCTAGAAATCATGCCGAAGGGCTTTCACGCCCTCTAGCAAGGGGCATTTTTTTTCCTTCATCTCCAATTGTTTTGTTCTTTTGTGTAAAGTGTTTGGAGTAATAGTGGCATTCATGATATTCAAAAGCAGGATTTCTCAAACGCGTCCCTCCCAAACCAGTTTGCTTTCTGTCTCCCGAGACATGCTCAGCTTTGTGAAACAGCACGATGGTGTTTGTCTCCGTGTGGCCGCCCGTTGGGGATTTGCAGGAATACTGCAGCAAATCATCCTGCATGCAAGGCTGACCTCTGGGAGGCTAACAAATTGAGGTGAGCCAGCTGGAGCGGTAGGACACTGCCGGCAGACAGAGCATGCTCAGACCTGGGGGAGAAAGGTAGTTCGGTCTGCAGATGGTGCACGGGTGACTGTGCCGAGCGCTCGTAGAGGCGGCTTTTTCCTTTTTCTTTGTGGTAGTGGGGAAGGAAGAGGACTGGAGAGTGTTTGTTGCCCTGCCAAGGGTAGCTTTAAGGTGTCGTCTTCTTCCTTTCTCCTGTGAAAGAGAAGCACTGGATAGCATTTCCCGTTATTTAGCAACACCAGGTATGCGTGCATGTGCTGAAACACTAATCTGCCAGTGATAGTACTTCCAAGATTAAAAAGGTTGCAGATGCTCTGAATTACCGGGTTACTTTGCTGGGTGTTATTGTAACTGTTCTCTGTTTGCTGTGCTGATCACATACGGCTCTGAATTCAGTTTTGTTGGCACTCCTGGCTGCAGTGTACTTCGGGGGGTGGGGGGGGGGTGGGGTTAGCATGTTTTTTGATGCTGTCTCCTTGCTCCCCCCAGCAGCTTCACGCTGAATCTCTCCTTGATGGCTGTGCATGTGCAGGAAGGAGGTCAGTAGTTCATTTGTAATCCCAGGTCTTTGTAGTCCCTCTTTCTTTGACTGGTGGTTTGTTTCATCATTTTTAAACAAAAGTCTCATGGGGAAAATGTCTTTGATTTGTACTAAATTCTGTAGGTTTTCAGAAATTTTTCTTACTGGACAGGTGCTGCTTTGGGATTACTTTTTTTTTTTTTTTTTTACCCTCCCCTAAAAACATGCTAATGTAGAGCTTGTGGTAACCAAGGAGGGATTTTTGCTGTTCTTACTGGCTGTGCTGTGCTCCAAACAATTTTGACTCCTGCTTAGAATTTGCAGCACACAGGAGCAGTCTCAGGCACCATGCTGATGGGAAATGGGGAGAGCTCAGGTTGTAAATGCTGCTAAGCACCAGTCTGTCCCAGTATCCAAAGAACACAGGTACTCTCCCATCTGAGACTAGAGAAAGAAAGGATGGATAAAATACAGAGAATAACAAATGGCAGTTAAAGCCCAAAGGCATACTTGGAGTGACTGAAGCTCATCTTGTTCAGTACTTTGGGATTTCACATCATATTCTTTTAAATCCACTTTTGCAGCATTAGTAAATTTTCCCTTCAGCCACCCCCACTCTGTCTTTTGCTTTAGGTAGACTACTGAAGTAAGGTGAACCTGCTACTCTGACATGTTTTTGTTTCTGACAAAGCTATCCTGCTTATAGACTAAAGGCAAGAGACCAGGCAAAAGGAGAGGGTTTTTTACTCATATGACAGTGCTGTTAATGTCAATATAACGTGGCAGATTTCGATGGGATACTTGTGTGAACAAAGGTCGGCTGGAATGAACTCTGGCTGTTAAGCTTCCCCCTCTGTCTAGCCGTGGTTATTTTGAGTACTTTGGGTTTTCATCTTTCAGTCAGAAGGTAAAGGCTGAGAGAAATACTTTTTTTTCTTTTTCTTTTTTTTAGCTCATTTTTCTTACATCTCCTACCTGAAGTTTGTTTATCAGAAATGCATCTTATCTAGGGAATTTTCTGGAGATCAGGGTTAGTTTTTGTTAGGGGAAAGAATTTCATTCTCCATGTGATTCTGGATGAAGAAGAGATCTTGGATATGTGGACCTTAAAAGCCCAAGAAGTATTCTTTAGTTTCATACTTCTAGCTCACTTTCGTGGCTTGCTTATATGCATTGACTGCTTAGTGTTGGAATTTTTTTTTTTTACCTGTTCTTTTGTAGATCAAGACAGCAGTATCAACAAATATTAAATCAATGGCTGCTAGTCAACGTGAAAGTCAGGTTGGATCTCTTCCTATCGCAGCTCTCAGACTCTGAAATTAAATGGAAGAGAAGTTAGATTTTTCTATCCATAAGCACAACTGGTAGGTGTTCAGTAGCCACCAATATTCTCCTGTTAATATTGAAGGTGTTTGCAGTAGGGACCATTGCACAGAGCCTTAGTCACCTTTGTTGCAGTCTTGTACAGAAAGATTTACAGTTTTGCTTTCTATTCCTCACTTATGCTAAACTGTAAAAATTGAAGATAAACCTAATTTTGATCACAACTGTCTATAGATACCTAAGGTTTTTGAGAGTTGTTTTTTAAAAAACATTGTTATTTTTTGATTTTATTTTTTCTGAATTAAGTTCTATTTTTTTAATTCTACTTGAGGCTACAGAGTTAAGTTATTCTTATTTTTCATACCCCCTCTTTGTATCAGGCTTCATTAATGATATTTGTATCTTTAACTGCTGGGTTTGCTCCCTTCTAGAGTCTGCTCTTTTCCTGTTTAAAAAGTCAGCACTTCTACACTTGACTGCTTTTTGCAAAGAAAATGTTCCAGTATATCAATCATTCAGTGTACCATCCTTTCTTTTCTGTGAAAGATATATGTATCTCATTAAATAAATGCAGTGAATAAGATGATAACAGCCTTTTGGGCTGTGGGGATTGACTTGCTTGTAGTTCTGTGGGAATCTGTGACAGAAATGAGAATAAAAGTCAGTTCTTGGCTGCTGAGTCCTAACTCCCCCTCCTTCCAATCGGGAAAGTTGCCTTCTAGCAACTTCTGCTTTGAACATGAATGAAGTAGGTATTTAAAACTGCATGTGTTACATATACTGCATCCTTAGCTAAGCCTCTTGCATCAGGGATGGGAGAAAGAACAGAAGACATTTTGCAGGGGGAGTGTGAAATGCCATGTTTGCATGCTTTTCTTTTCCCGTACTGGTCCTGGAAAGCCAGTCTAGCAAGAGGTAGACGATCTGGGGGTAGGGAGTGCTAATGGGGAAATTGTCCTCGAGGAAGGAATTTCTGCTCCCACCCCTCCCGCTGTGTTGCCGTAACAAGAAGGGTCAGGGTTCCCTGCCCATCTCCTGCCCATGCGGCTCTGCCCCAACTCCGTCCCTGTCCTGTGGCAGGAGCAGCCCAGCCCGCTTCCATTTGTGCCATGTTCTGGGAACTGCAGAGACTGTTTTGCTTGGACACCGCTGCCACGGCTGGCAGGCTCTGCACGGGAGCTGGTCAGCTGGGCCAAGCCCCAGCTGGCCTCTGTGTCGAGGCATTTCTCTCTGTGCACAGAATAGTGATGCTCTCTGGAAATGTGTGTCCTTGGTGCTTTTCTCTCCATTTTGTGAGGTTTTTTAGCCTGCTGTAGCTCTGGAAAACTGAGCATTTGCTTGGGAAGTGCTTGGGCAGTTGGTAACAAAAGCTTGGCGTGGCCTAAGTAGACAAAAGCAGCACTTCTCATTTTGTGAATACTTGCAGGACTAGGTGTTCACCCCAGTGACCCTTGTTCTCCCTAATCAAGCTCTTGTTTTTTTTCTTTGGGTGTATTAGTAGTGCATGTGTCTTTTGTTTTGTTTTTTATTGTGTGGGCTTTGTAGCTTTTCTCCCAATTTCTTATCTAGATTGTAATTTTTAAAATGGAGAAGACATTGTCCGTCATATTAATAGCTTTAAAGTAGTGATTCATCCTACTCTAGCTTCACAATTAAAAAAAGAACAACAGAGCTCGTCTCTTAAATGAATCCAAACAGTCCTTTGTGCCAACTGCCTATTAGTAGAAATTCATCTCTCCCATCCCACCCACTCTGATCTCTTCAACGTGTTAACAAGAGATGAAGAACAGTGTCTCCATCTATGCTTCCTATTGCTTTGCCACTTCTGGGGATGTTTAAAACATTAGATGACCAGCAGCTAACAGGCAGAAAGTACTACTGTATCCAAACTTCCATGGGAGTAGTATGGACCTGCAAGATGCTCAAGGTCTCTGCCAGGGGGCCTGCTGAACACAGCAGATGTGTGCTCCGGAAGGCTTTACCCGCTCACCAGTGGTCAGTGCTAGTTAGAGGAGCAGTAGTTGGGCTGAAAGGATAAAGATGTGACCCTTTTGCTAAGCGAGTGGGGGTGGAGGAAGAGAATGGGGTAACCTCTTCATGCCTGTGATCTCTTTTGGAAAAAGAGCAAAGATGAGCTGACCAAAAATAGAGTCCCTCCCCGCAGGCTTTTAGCCTCTGGAGCAGCACCCATTGTGGCTGAGCTGCAAGCCTCAGGACATGCTTTTATTTCCATTGCAAAGCCTTGAGCTGCCCCTGTGCAGGTGTGTTTACTGAGCCCCCCATCTTTGACCATGTGGGGCTGTAAGCCAGCTGCCCCGCTGCCCTGTCAGCATCGCTGCTAGGGAGATCTGCCGCTTCTGTCTCCCGCTCTCACTCCTGCTTCTCCCCTGCAGCCCGCTCCTGTCAGGAGTCCTCAAGGGCGTGATCCATCCCCTCCCATGGGGCATCGTTGCCCTCTGCCAGCTTGGCAGCGAGAAGCTCTGCACCACTTTTACATGCATGTCTCTTCTGGCTAGGCTGGAGTCTATCAGCTGTCACATCTTCTGTTGCTGAAGGATGGTGCTTTAGCATTTCAAAGCAGAGAGTAAAAAAAAGTCAGTCCATGCAATTTCCTTGGTAACTGGGACGCATTGCTCACGTGGAGCAGAGCTGTGGTTATCCCAGTGTCACTGGGAAGTGAGAGGGTGGATGAGTGGTAGGGGTGGGGAGGAGATAGTCTGTGGGCAACTGGGGGTGTGGACAGCCTAGATGCTGACCTATATGTAGAAAGTGAGAGCACAGAGGGGACTGCTTTTACAGAAAATAGCAGTGTGTCTGGCCTGCCACTTCTGCAAGTGCTTTTCAGTTCTTAAGATGTTCTCGGATGACACCGTGGGAGGGGAGTGGCAGCTCTAGACCCATTTTGTGAGGGAGATGTAGTAATGAAAGTTTTTTTTATTGTGAAGCAGCTCTCTTCAGGTGGAAGACTAAATGCTTTCACCTATTTCAGAGTTAGCTGCTGCCTCCTGGGAAAGTTTCCCATCCCAGGACTACTGCTGCTGACAACACTTAATGACCAATCTCAGCTTGGGGTGCTGAGGAACCAGGGGACATGGAGAGTGATTGCTTGCCTTTACCCTCTTGATGCAGCCTCTCCTGGGTATATAAAAGCAAACAGTGGGATGGTTTGTTACTATTTACGTTCTGTCACTCCCTGAAGGACCAAAGGTTTTTAGTTCTCTAAGATCAGTGTTCACTGAAATGATCAGATTTTTTTAAAAAGTGGATGATAAAATGTGGGAAAACAGGCAAAGAATTAAGACAGTTACCCGAGTATCTGTGAAATTCTCCTTTCAGTTCTGCCTGCGACACCCCTTCCTGTCCACATTCCCTTGTTCGCTTCCACCAAAAGCAGCTTTCAGCCAAGCAGCATGAACCAGGATTTACGAACTGGGAATGAAGATGGATTCCTTTAGCATTGCTAGCTTTTAACATTCATTCCTGACACTTGGTTGGCCAAAGCGCATACGCTCACTTCAGCTAAGTGCAGGGAAGTGAAAGAGCTGCAGAGGGAAGAGCTGGAGGAGGGCCTTGCAGGTGATTTTTATTGAAAAGCCAAGTTGTTCATTTGTAGCCATTTAGTGGGTATTGCTGTAGCAGAGTCTGAAATTAAAATTGCTAACCTCCGAACATTGGCTGCATCCATCAGACTGCATCTCTGAAGTGCCTCTTATGCCCTTCCCTTGGGGATGGAGGGTAGAGAACAAAGCAGTCAGGGGTGAAACATTAGAACAGGCTGTTTCCAAGGAGGCCTGTTCAGCTCGAGGGGTTTGTAATGGTCGGCAGAGCTCTCCACCACTGAGATGCCTGTGAAATGCAGGTGGTATCAGTGGTGTTTTTATGGGCTGCTGGCTTCTGATGCCTTTGAAACACCCACACAGACACACTCTCCCTGCCGTACTGGAATAATAAATAAGCCATGTGGTTTTCCGCCTCTGCCAAGTTCTTGCAACTTGCATTGACTCCATTGAACTCGTGGGTGCTTTGTTCTTGTGACCTGCAGTATGCCTTTCACGATGCCTGCAGACTGGCCTTCATTTGAAGTGTGTGCATGTGGCAGAGGACTTGATTGTTAAATGTTTCCTTCACGTACTGACCAGCAGGCTTTGCACCTGGCTGCTTGGGCTTGGTCCTTTCCTTGGTGATGCTGCTGAAGTCCTTTAAAGCTGTGCTCACAAGATGAGAGGTCTGTAGGGGAAAGGTTATGTGGAGATGTGGAAGATATCATTAGACATCTTTCAAAGATAATGAAGAAGCGAAATGAAGCTTTTGGAAGTCTGGTACTCACAAAATAACTTAAGATCTGTCCCCATCAAAAATTTCTTTTGCTGAAAACTGGTTTTGTTGCATTAGCAGAGCCTAACCAGGTGGTGTACTGCTGTCCCTGGTAGGTTTCCATTCAAAGCTGTCCATGGAACAGCCATGGTTGAGAATTGCAAAGCCATCAGGAGCAGCAGTCATCCCCTGTTATAGAGAAGGAAAGATTGAGAGGTGATGTGACAGCCATCATTCATCTGTGTGAGATATCTGTGGCAGCTGGGACAAGACCAGGTTTAAATTGCTGTGGTGGCAACAAAGGCTGTGTTAGGAAAGAGTTTACTACAGTCCTTCATGCCTTTATTGCTAGAGAATGGCTGAAGAGTTGAATGAGTATTAAGAATGAGATAGGTAAGCATCTTTTGGGAGTGGTTTAGGGAGAACTGATCCTGCCCTGGTAATTAGATGGCCACTCTGGGTCCCTTCCCATTTCCTTGTCCATGGTTGAAATCAAAACAACACATTTTTAATTTGCTGCTTGCTTTTAGGGAGTTGCTAAATGAGGCAGTTTTTCAGACCACTTGCCAAAGAAGGTGGACTTCATTTCTGTTTCATTTGAGTAGCTAGAGATGCTCTGAAATTGAAATGAATTTGTTGCTCAGATCCCCAGAGACCACCTCTTGAATCTGTGTGGCTTACAGCTAGCACTCATTTCTCCCACGTACCTTCAGTTCTTCCTAAGACAGGGAGCCTGCAGGCTGTTAGGATCTCACAAGCTGAAAGGATCCCTTCTAACTTCATTGAATTCCATGAATGATTCTTCATTTAATTCCAAGCTGCTTGAGCCAGATTGCAGGATCGAGCTTTGAGGCTACAATATCTCTTTTTGAAAGAACTCCCTTGGTGGTAGAGGAGGTGTTTGCATTGGTCCTAAATATGTCTCTCGGTTAAAATGCTAAGGGACTATTGCTTGGGATGTCAGAGCATGTCCTTGAGACATTGCTTTTTTCCTCCTTCCTGCAAACTTGCATCAAAGGAGTTTAAATTGCTACCTTTAAAAACTACATCTAGAAACAGTCTAATCAGGTATATACCAATCAGAAATTTCTGTTCCTACAGTTCCCCATGCATCATGGCTGCAATTATTTACAGCCTACCTAACAGCGAACCTCGATGCATAATGAAAATTGGGGCCCATAAATACTGTAGGTGAATCAATATCTCAATTGAAGTTCACAGTTGAAAATACAATCGATACTCTGATATAAGCCAGTAGCGTTTGTACACAGACAGAAAACAGTGGCAGGATCTCTCCCATAACAGAAAAAGAAACAGGGAGGCTTTGGAGCAGCACAGAAAAGATTCTCAGATTGGGATGGGAAAACACCAACACTGAAACACTTCAAATGTATTGCCTTCCCATTTGTGTAAGGGTTGGTGTGCTGGTGCAAGTCAGACTGTCACTAAATGATTGCTTTAATGAAACATCAGTTACTCGCATAAAGAGCAGGGCTCTCCTCTCCGTGCCAGTATTTCTTTTGGAAGACGATGGCAGCTCCTAGCCTTTGATCCCAGATTGCAGCCAAAGAAGCAACTGAGTGACTTGGGAGTCTCCCACAGGGCAGTCCATAGACCTGCAAGTCCTCCCCCACCCCCAAACAAAATTAAATTGAATGTTGTGTTCACCAGTTCACATTTCATATTGGAATGGAGTGTTGCAAAATCTATACTTGGCAATACACATTGTACTGTTATTATCTGCACGGTAAAGGCGAGAGGCAGAGTTGGGTGCTCACAGCCACACAAAAGGCCTGTGGCAGATCAAGAGGAGGAGGTAGGTCTCCCAAGCCCTGTGCCAGTGGCCCAGTCATTGCAGTGCTCTCTTTCTTCTCACTGTTGGAGCGGTCTGCAAAAAGCAGTGAGCCAAATCCCAGGGAACATACCATTTTTTTCTGACAAAGCTTCGTAGAGCTTATCCTCAAACTCTTTTAATTTTTCTTCTCCAAAAAGGTAGAAATGAAAATGAGAAAGGAAGACTTCCTGTAGAGCAGCTCCCAGTTCTGATTGCTTTATCTTTTCTACAGTTTTGGGTAGTGCTTTGACACTCTTTTCTTCTTTTCCCTCGTTCCCTGGAATGGGGGAAAATTACTGAAAAAAACCTAAACTCTCTTGAATAGTTCGTAAAATGTGATTTATGGTGGAGCTGTAAACCTGATGTTTAAATGGTTCCTTTCTTGTTTTCTTTTCCACAGGTCTTCACCCTCACCATGTCAAGGAGTGTTAATGATGTGTTCCCTCTCCATTGCATTCCCCACCTGTCATCTTGCTAGGATCTGACTACAGAATGAACATAGCAGCTGTGTTTAATGCCCTGCTCGTGTCTGTCCTCGCTGCTGTGCTGTGGAAATACATCAAACTGCGAGAGCATGCCTTCATGGTTGAGGAGGAGTTGGTCCTCACGCGTCAATCTCAGGAACTCTCTCAGGTTCAGATTGACTACCACGCAGCTCTCCAGGCACTGGTGGAGGACGGTACCAGGATGGTGTGCACTGGCAGGATGCACACTGACCGCATCTGCCGCTTTGAGTCCCTCTGCTACTCTACCGAGGCTGAGGAGTTTGTCTACTTTCACAGCAACTCCTCAGTCATGCTGCCCAACCTGGGCTCCCGCAGGTTCCAGCCGGCACTGCTCGACCTCTCCTCAGTGGAAGATCACAACACCCAGTACTTCAACTTTGTGGAGCTGCCAGCTGCTGCACTGAAATTTATGCCAAAGCCGGTCTTCGTGCCTGATGTGGCGCTGATCGCTAACAGGTTCAACCCAGACAACCTGATGCACGTCTTTCATGACGACCTCCTCCCCATTTATTACACCATGCAGCAGTTCTCTGATTTAGATCTGGAGGCACGACTCTTCTTCATGGAAGGGTGGAGTGAGGGTGTTCACTTTGACCTCTACAAGTTACTGAGTAACAAGCAGCCGCTCCTCAGGGAGCAGCTTAAAACCCTGGGCAGGCTCCTCTGCTTTACCAAATCGTACGTGGGACTGTCCAAAATCACCACCTGGTACCAGTATGGATTTGTCCAGCCACAAGGGCCGAAGGCTAACATCTTGGTTTCTGGGAACGAGATCAGGCATTTCACCAAATTCATGATGCAGAAGCTGAACGTCAGCTTGGAGGAAAGCTCCAGTGAGGAGTACATTGTAGTGTTCAGTCGAACAATCAACAGACTCATCCTAAATGAGGCAGAACTAATCCTAGCTCTCGCTCAGGAGTTTCAGATGAAAACCATTACCGTCTCTCTGGAGGAGCATTCATTTTCTGACATCGTCCGGTTGATCAGCAATGCGTCCATGCTGGTCAGCATGCATGGGGCCCAATTAGTCATGTCTCTCTTCCTGCCAAGAGGTGCCACGGTGGTGGAGCTCTTTCCTTATGCTATCAACCCTGAACACTATACCCCTTACAAAACCCTGGCCACCCTTCCTGGCATGGACCTGCAGTACGTTGCCTGGCAGAACACCGACAGGGAAGACACAGTCACCTACCCGGACAGGCCTTGGGATCAGGGCGGGATTGCTCATCTGGACAAAGCTGAGCAAGAGCGCATCATTAAGAGCACAGAGGTGCCGCGGCACCTCTGCTGCCGCAACCCCGAGTGGCTGTTCCGTGCCTACCAGGACACGAAGGTAAACATCCCTTCGCTCATCCACGTGATCAGGCAGACTGTGAAGTCTAAGCCCGGACCCAAGAAGCAGAAATGGTCTGGTAGCCTCTACCCTGGCAAAGTGAGGGATGCCAAGTGTCAAGCCTCTGTCCAGGGCACGAGCGAAGCTAAACTTGCCGTGTCCTGGCAGATCCCCTGGAACCTGAAATATCTCAAGGTCAGAGAAGTGAAATATGAAGTGTGGATACAAGAGCAAGGGGAAAACACTTACATGCCTTATATATTGTCCCATCAGAATCACACCTTCTCAGAAAACATTAAGCCCTTCACAATATACCTGGTGTGGATACGCTGCATCTTCAACAAAAATCTCCTGGGACCTTTTGCAGATGTGCTCTTATGTAGTACATAACCTGTTGCGCTACCTGTACAGCTCTGCCCTGCTCTCCACCCCATCTGTGGTTTAAAACTTCTTGTCTTGTAGTTTGCAGAGGGCTGAAGAGGACTAGACTGTACCAGTGCCTAAGTGTCTGTTTGATTGCACTCCAAGTGTATTCTTTAAATGGTATTTATTTCCAGTGAGTGTTTAAAACAAAAAAAACCCAAACAAACAAAAAACCCAAAAAAAACCCACAAAAAAACCCCACAAAAAACCTCTTGTGTTCTTCAGAGTAACTTCCAGAGGTTAAATTACGTGCTGAATACATGTAATTGAAAACAGAATGGAAGTGAATTGTGTGTACCTTGGTCGTGATTTAAATTAGTTTCTATTGTGTGGTGAGTATTTAAGCACAGTGTTAAACCGCAGTTAATTCCATGGCTAAGTGGGCAATTCTCATCAGCTTTTTCATTGTAAGATATTTTTTTCAATGACTCTGACTGTAACTTTGAGTTCAGGTTTTGGTATGCGAGCCTTCATTAAACTGCTGTAGACCTTGATATTTTTTTGCTTTTTATTATCTGTCAATCATTATTGCGATAGATTTATCTGTTGCCGTGACAAAATGTCTATGTGGGTAGCTTTTTATTCTTCATATCTTGGCTGAAGAGACTGAGACTACAGTGTCAGCTTCATGTTTAAAACCATATTTTACTGCACCCCAGTAGCGAAAGAAAGGCTGGAGTAGCACATGGGAGATAGAAGGGATGGAGCGGATAAAATAATTTACTCTGTTATAAGATGTTTTCATTTTGTGAGTTATGTGCAGGTCTGTGGGAAAGGAAGGGGGTTGTTTGAAAGAGGTGATGGGAGAGAGCGCACTTACAGCAAACCGCTCAAAACAATCCGGTTTTTTTGGTGTTTGATCAGAATAGTCTGTTGATAATAGCTGCTAACAGGTACATGCTTTGCTGAGTAATCGGCAGGTGGTTGCGAAGGGAAGCTTTCTGGGTTCTGGGCACAGGTTTTCCTGGATGTTGGTGGGAGGCAGCAGTGTCGAGGCAGGGGACAGGTAGGCGAGTGCCATGGCATCGGGCTGGACGGAGCGTGTGGCAGGGGTCGGGCCAATGACACTCTCACCTCTGTTCCTCCAGTGAGGGGAGCAGTTTAGACTTACACTCGTTTTCCCTGGGATTGGAATCTGGCTTCATTACTGGGGTAACACACAGGCTACTTGGGACCTGATCCTGCACAGCTCTCCTCTAGGTGGAGACCCTAAATGACGCTGTCTTTGAAAAACAGCTCTGTGTCAAAAGTACAGCTCTTGGGGAAGAGAGGAAAAAAGGGGCGGGAGCGCGAGATGTTTCCCTAATAGATGTTAACATCCTCTCTAGTTTATTACCAGCATTAAAGCAACAGGAGAAACCCTTTCTTCTCCTCTCCCTCCCCCGTCCCCACCGTCCTCCTGAGGTCTGGATGGGTGTTTGAACAGTAGGATAAATGGCTTGCTTTCTGAGTGATGGGCTGATAGATGAGCATCTCAAGGCAGGATTTTAATATGAGTTCTAGGGGAAGGGGGAGAAAAACATCGCTGAACAAATCAGACAAGAAACAGGAGGATTGAAAAATGAGTGAAACTCCACAGTACAACATTGGACCTTCAGGCAAGTGCTACTTCTGTATATTCACTTTCATTATGTCTCGCTTTGTTTATGATTTAAAGAGGGGGAAAAAATGGAATAATAATCCCAAAGTCTGTGTTTGCTTTGCCGTTGTAGCCTTGCCAACTAATAATTTTTGCCTTGATATTTTAACAGGGTGCACGAATACTCCTGCTGTTGTTTTCTTAGAACAAAATGGGCTTCTTGCTGAAGCAAGAGCTGTGCCCCAAAGTCTCCACGTGGCTGCACATCGCGTGCCTCATACGTCAGAGCCGAAGTGAGAAAAACTTCATAAACAGGACAGATGTGGGAGTGGGCTGTTTAGGGAGGCCACCAGGACCTGTGGCTCCCCAGGACCTCACTGTCTGATTAGCTCCCCACTCATGGAAGGGTTTTGCAGCAATCTCGCATTCCCACATCCATTCAAGTTAATGGTAGCCCTGTGGCTAGTGGCCATCCTCCTGCTGGTTGTTGCAAGGGCAGTAATGTTGGCACCCTACAAAGTCAGTATTGAGTGAGCCTTCAGAAGGCTGAAATTTAGTCAGCATTCACTTCGCATCAGTTCTCAGAAGTAATTTTCTTTGAGTGTGTGAGCTGCTGGTGTTCTTCTAACCACCGTTCACCGTGGGCGGGGTGTTGGTCTGTGTGTGCTTTCCTGCCTGCCTTTCTCAATGCCTTTTGTAGCAATCCTTTGTAATTTGTAGACCATCCCATTTCATTAAAATTAGTTTCATATAATGGTGGATTTTCTAACATTTGCAGATTGGTTACAGCACATTAACTATTTTCTTCTAGTATCCTAATGATTCTAATCAACAAAATTGGCTACAGAGAAATGAAGTGTCATTTGGGCCTCTGAGCTCTTAACTCTAGCATGAAGAGGTCTCTTGCATTCAGAGACTCCCTTTTTCCAGAAGATAGTCAAATGTGCTTTCCAAAAACTTGCATTCGGGTTCTGTCTTCCTCATCAGTGCTATGAGTGCTTTACGAGGTGGAAGCAAAATAAAAGGATTTTTCCTTTTCAAATTCTGAGGTGGCTGAACACCAAGTTGCGATGGTGATGTTGCCGTGTGCATCCAACAGCTGCCCAGTGTAAGAATGCCTGTACCGGCACCTCACTGCTCTACCTGAATTCCTCCTCTGCTGGAGCATGCAGCACTGAGAGTACGTGGCCCAGCCTGTAGCTGTCATAAGTTGGGCACAGTTGCTGCTTTATACTACCTCAAGAACTGCTCTAGAGTGCTAGCATCTTCCCATAGTGGATTTTCTTTCCTTTTAATAACTGCTGCCAGTACTCTGCAGGCCTATTCCATTTTTCGCCCCCGATCCTATGGGCTGTTTGTTTCCCATGCTTCACACAAAGATCCTCTCGTGCAGCCTCCAGCCTTCATGTTTCAAGAAAACCCAGTGGGGTTTTTCTCTGTCAATGCCACTTCATTGGTCAGAAGGAATGCTTGCCTGGCATTGCTTGAAGTTTCACCCCATAACGCATGCAGGCTCTCCATGCACAGGGGCTGAGGCTGCGTCTCACATGCGCAGGAAGGCAGGGCCGGAGCTGGGTTACTGTACTTCCAAAACAGCTTATTCCTCAGGCAAGCTTATTTGGGCACCTTTTGACAAGTGGGTTGTGCAACAGACTTGCACCTTCCACCATTGCATCATTTGGTTTTGGTCCTAAAGCAAATAGATTAAGCTCTGTGGTTCTGACTGGTCCCACTGTCTGGAAGAAGAGAAATAGCTGGGATTAAATCCAAAGCCCTCTGGGGACAGTGCAGGATGCTAATGGCAAGCTGGGCTTGAACTCGCTGCTGCTGTGCTTACGGAGATGGATCATCTAGGAGGATTTTCTCTGGCTGCAGTTCCATATCTCCTTTTAATTAGTCAAAGTGCAAGGAGCAACCAGCTGCTGCGGGAGGGCTGCTTACCGACACGTACGAGGACAAAAAAGGACGGAATGGAGCACTTACCAGCTTGCACACATGAGGTGTTGGGGCAGGAGCTGCAGGTTGTGTGGTAATGCAGTTCCCTACAGGCAGGCAGTGACAGGCTAGCTACAATCCAGACTGGCCACCCAGTGCGGGTTTTAACACCTCCAAAAAGTGACTGGGGATATTTAATCAAAATATCTGGTTTTGCAGAGTTCAAATTGAGGTTTTTCCATCTCCTTCCTCTCCCCTTCCCTGATTCTTTCGGGCAGATCCTTTTCTTAAGGAAATAATAATTCTTAAGAGCATTAACTTGGGACTTTTAGGAGCTACTGTGGAGGGAAAGAAAATAAAAAGGAAAAACAAACCCTTTAAAAGACAGCTTAGGAAATATGTTTGCAGGAGGGACCAGATCACGTCTTAGAAGACTTCAGTGAGAAACAATGCGCAGTGCCTTTTTTGGCTTCATCAGCTCGGTCTCTAACAACTGAATACGTTACTCAAGGTAAATGTATGACAAATATTTTTCAAAGCCATCTATTGATTTTATCATTTCTTTTTCTTCTATTTCAGGTCATCTTTTTGCCCCTGTCTCTAAGGCTCTGCACACCCACTGCTCTGGGATCGGTGGATGGCTTGTCCCAAGACACCAGAACATCACAGGACCCAAATTAAATTAAGACACTTAGGAAATGATTTCTTTTAAGACACTGCAGGCTGTTGGTGTAGATGGCTCTGAGGCAGAGCCACATTTACTGTGGATGGGCCAGCAACGGCTTTGACCTGAGCCTTTAACCTCTTTAGGGCAGGAGTTGGTCCATCTGTGCAGCCGGGGTGTTGTGCTTTCCAGATCCCTGGGTAAAAGGGACTCTATGAGCACAACATCATTTAATGTATGTTAAACAAAAGTATGACTTCAGCATTTTTATTGCTGTATCTCATCTGCTGAGCTGTATAAATAGCAGACTTATTTCTACAATATTTTTGCTTCTGGTGTCTGTGCAGTATAAGGCAGGGTAGGGGTAGTGGATTAAAGAGCACTTAATTTTTCCCTGCTGGACTTAGGGTAGGCATACTATTGGAATGATTTTCAATGTGATGACTGACAGTCCATCTGTGCTGTGGGTGGTATGAGAAGCATCACCATCTGCATGTGTGTGAGGCACATCACCGTCCTTATGTAAGAGAAGTCACCTCCCCCAGCACGCCCCCCCTATGGGGGCTTGAGCCAAACCCGCCATCAGCGTAGGACTGGCTGCAACACAGCAAGCCAGTGCAAATTTACCCTGACTGAGGGCCTGGCCCTCCTTGTCACCCTCTCAAATCGTCCCTTCAGAACATGCTGATTACTAAATTAATTGTTGGCACGTTCAAACAGATAAACCGAATAGCCTCCTGTTTGCTTGAAATAACTTGGCAGCTATCATCACCTTGAAATGCTGCTTAGTCCTGCCATTTGAAAATGTGTTGCCTTTAAAATTTAATTGAGTTTCCCTTTGTTTGGAGTTTATTCAAACAGCTCGCTCGAATTGCCTGATTTACCTTCTGGGTTAGCCGTGTCCTTGTATGCATAATATAGCATCCACAGACGAAACTACTCGGTTTAGCATCTCTCTTCTCTGTCCTAGAGACTCCCTGTTCCTTTGTCCTTCCTTACTTTGCTGCTATTCTGCTCGCTAGCAGTAGTTGTGGCCTCCTCCAGCTCAGCCGACGTCGGTGTAAGGTGGACGGAGGTGGGACAGTCTGCAGGCATACCATCGCCAGCAGCACTGTTGCTTTCCCACTGCGTGTGGATTTCCCACAGTGTTGTCCTGTGGATGTTTCTATAGGTGTGACATTTCCTTGATGAGTCAGCTCCTCCTGCTTCTTCAGTCCACCCGGCAAATACCTGCCGGGTCCCTCTTGCCATCCACAGGTGGGTACTGAGATGGCAGCTGCTGTGTGGACTCTGATGGGTATCTTGCTTTGGGATGATTTCACCAATATTGAGAAAAACAGAGCTGAATACTGGCGTTTCCCTACCCTTCAGCCCCAGGTGGCAAATCTGCTTGTATTCAGGGACTGTTTATGCCAGGAGTGTCCCCATGGGCTCCTTGGAGGGTGGCAGTGCCTTCCCATCAGGCATGAGTCGCAGGCTTGGGCAAGCGCAGAGCTGTACCCGCTGCCCGGCAGCTCCCCTGGCCCCGCCACAGGGGGACCTGCCTGGAGGCAGAGAGGAGCAGGGGCCAGTGGTTGCCCACCCTGAGTCTCCATCCCACCCAAGTGCAACTGGGTCTGGACTGGCTGGAGGCATCTCTCCCTGTATTTTGCTTTTCCTGACATAGCGACCACCATGCGGGCATGGTGTGGAGCTGTGCAGGTTGGCTTGGGCAGCTTCCTCACCTCCTTCACCCCCTCCTTCTGGTGAGTGATGCCTGTTTCTCTTGTTAGAGAAAGATTTAATACTTTAATATTTACCCAGCTGTGCGTCTTCCCCCCAGCACCAATTTATGGCTCAAGGAAAAAGACTTTCTGTAATGACTGAGCAAGGACAGCACAACTGCCATCTCAGGTGACTTACTAGAGAGTGTCCTGTTTTTTAGGTGAGAAACCAGTGGAGGACTGTAGATCCAAGCCATCAGTTTTAGCTGAAGACTCTCAGATTTGCTGTTTGTATGAGTCCTCTTCCAAATCCTGCTCCTCTGTTTCAAGGCTTCATGTTGTGCCCGTTACTTTTTTTCTTTTTATTTCCTCTTCTCTAGACTCCATCTTCTGTTTTGCCATCAGAAGATGGAAAATTTGAGCTGGACTTTGGGCAGAGGGGAGCATGGGCAAGAGCTCCATGGGTAAACACTGGCGTGTCTCCAGCTGTGGCCAGGGAGTCCCTGAAGGCATCGCCTGTGCAGCCTGATGGAAGATGAGTGCATCCCTCTGTGTTTCATAAACCCTTTTTTTCCATCTGTTTCCTTCTGACAGAGAAAGGTGCTTTCCTTCACTCATTAATACGTTTCCGTTTCAGAGCCAGACAATCATGAAAAATCTCTTGCCTTCCTTCTTCCCTCAAATTCTTCCACCAGGATTATGATGGTGCTTCAGAGGAGCAGTTTGAAATGTATTTTGCTCAAGGGGAAGAACAGAATTCAGTTTGGGAACGTTATCTGGGAGTGAGGGTTTCGGGTCTTTTGGATCCTTGTTCTTTTCCCACCTTCCAGTTGCTAAATATTGGCCAGGAGGTGACTCTGCAGTACGTCCTCTGGTTAACACTGATGCCTGGAAGATGCTGTCTCCTTGGAGAAGAGGGACAAGGAAACATCTCTGCTGCAGCTCCAAGGGGCCAGACACTGTGGTCACACATCCCAGCTGCTTCTGTGAGCAACACTTCATTTCTTTGACAACTTTTCCTCCCTCCCTCAGGAGGAAAAAAAAAAAAAAAAAAGTCTATTAGGGAGGCAATCACTTTTTAATTGAAAAATCTAAATTCCAATGCTAGGTTCCCATTGAAAACTAGTTTTGAAACAATTTTCAACAATCCCATGGGGGTTAGAGGATGGTTTCTGATTAAATAGTGTTTTATTTAGACCATTCTCCTTTTCCCAGGCTAGAGGAAGGGCTGGGAAGCTGATGGGACTGACCTGAAAGTCCCTGCCTGCAGTGCAGAATTTTTGGTGGAAACCTCAGAGCAGCCTTTCTCCCCCACAAAAGTGTGCTGCAAAGCTTGTCTGGATAAGCAGACAGAAAGAAAACTACCAAAGAGCAGTTGGCTTCATTCTCTGTATTACCCTTCTAGCTGCCATCACCTTTCAGAGTGTGTTCCCATCCAAAAAAGACAGGATTTCTTACGGCCCAGGCTATGGAGATCTCTAGCCAATGGATTCTGGTTACTATAGCAGTGGTGTAGGTGTGAGTGGCAGGTATATAATACCAGGCTGTTGATGGACACTGCTGCCTATGTGGCTTTTCCTAAGGCAAGCACCACTGTTTTTACCCTGCTCCTGCTGAGCTTGTCCTTATCTCATAAAAAGCAAGAGCAGAGCATATTGGTCGCCAGTTTGATGCATCCTCACCAGTAGCTCAGATGAGGGCTGCCTAGGTAAGCGCTGCACACAAACAAGCCACTGATTTCTAGGCAAGGATTTTGGCTCTGCTTTCTCCGCTCTCTTTCAAAGCAGTAACGTTTGGGGGGGGGGGCGGACAGACACACACAAACAAAATTACCCATGCAGAGCAGTAGTGCCCCTCGGTTTGTGCTGCTCTGGGCCAGATAAGCCATTTACCTGGAAACACCCTCTGCTCGGTGGAAATAAAAAGAACCCTTTAAAGCCAATCCCATATAATCTGTAGGAAAATATTACCACCATCAGATGATGAACAGCTTCAGGAGCAAGCAAACGTGCCTGAACCCAACCAGGTGCAGTCAGTGCATCCAACTGCAGCTCCAGGGAGCTTTTCCCATATTTCGCTGTTCTAGTTTGATAGCTTTTTTTCATACCCTTTGCCTTCATGTAAACAACCATGCAGGTTGCAGAGGAATAAACAAAAATCAGGCCCTTGAATGGAATTGCTTACTGGGAAAAAGACCAAAGCAAAGAGCCATGAAATACGTGTACAGCATTGCAGGCACAGCCAGATTTGCCAAGGCTGTGAAATAGGGGGGCTCCTGCCACTTGGGCTGCCCTGGGAGTGTACTTACCTTTACACAGATTTACAGCAGAAGGGGAAATTTGAAAGTGGCTATAAAAGGAACCCATTTATTACTTAACTCTGAAGCTCCCTGACTTACAGGGCAACCTGTTCCTTGCCACAGAATCAAAACAGACTCAAAACACATTGTTTTCAGCTGAACTTGTACAACACCAAAACAAAACACTCCAAAAATGCAATCTATAAATGCAAAGTAACTGTAAATCAACAGCTTGAAGAAGGGGCAACAAGAAGCATAAAACCAGTGCCATTTATTTTAATAGGTTTTGTCCACTTCCGTTTCAAGAGTTTAAAAACCCACACTGGTACCTCTAGCAGAAGTGCCTACCTGATGTGCGTCTGCCATTACCCCAGCCCAGCTCTCTAGCTACCAAGAGCTCCAGGTATTTTCAACCTCGATGTGTGGCATTTACTTTCACATCCTGCCTACTGAAAGCCATGGTCCTGCAGCATGCCAAGTAACAAGGCTCTGGGATGCTTCGCTGAGCTTGATTTAGTTGCTTGAGACCAGATATTGCCAAAAGGGAGCTGCCCATCATTCACTTGGAGGTGCAGCTCAGGGTAATTAATTTCCCAGTTTAGCTAAGAAGGCAGCTCCAACCCTGCCAGTCTGGGAGCCCACATGTGATGGCAGGGCTTCAGAGGAAAACGCCGCTGCCAGCAGGCTCGCCCTGTTTTCCCATTATCTAAGCTGCATCTGCGGTGACACCAGGGCGATACTCCAGGGCTGAGGCCAGGAAAGGGCAGGGGGCTGGCACATGGTGGTGGATTTCATCTGGTGTCCCCCACTGAGCCCCCCAGGCTGATTTGTCTTTGAGCTGTTTTCTCCTCAGTTAACTGCGTGACGGTTCCAGCTGGTCCCAAACCATCATCATTAACACTGCATCTTTCCTGTTTTTCTCCAGCTTTCAGACTTGTGCCCAGGCTCCTGCCAGCTCTCATCAGCCACCACCCTGGTGCTGGCAGAGCAGCAGTAAGCAGGGGGAAGGACCAAAGGGGCTGCCGGGAGATAGAGGCAAAAAAGGAGAGTGACCCTGGGGAAGAGGCTGTGGGAGAGATGCCCTTGGAGGTCTCCAGGAGGCCAGTCGCCAGGCTTTGTGTTTCAGATACCCAAGCAGCCAGGGAGAGCAGACCGCACGAGCCCGGGCACTGGAAAACGTGATGCTTTGGGACTGGGTTTCTGCCAAGCAGCTTCCCCATGGTTTGCTCCTCTGTCTCCTCTTCCTTTAACCAAACCAAGCAAGCTGGCTGTCAGCCTGAGCACAGGAGAATCAAGAAGCTATGAATTGGCAGTCATGTCAGACAACATGCACGTTTTCCTTTCCGCTGTGTAAGTGGCACACGTACCCTGGCTGAGCACAGCACTACCCTCCTTGCACCGCCAGTCTGAGCCTGCTTTGGGGCCACCTGGGACTGTGAGTCGTGGGCTAACCCCTTTGTGCAGCCCAGCTGCACACAAGGAACCCACCACAGTGCAAAGCCAGGCTTTGCTAGGTCTGGGCTGGAACTGGTGCATCACCTCCCACCTCAAAAGTGGGATTAAAGTTTGCCCTTGGTATTACAGGCCTCTCTGTATTTGGTTCAAGCTTCCCCATCTTCTCCCAGTTCGCTGGCCAAGTCAAAGGGCTGTGCAGCAGCACAAGTAACAAGCAGCATGTCTTGTGGATGTGCTGGCCTCACTCCCAATTATTTATTGGAGTAGTTTCCTCCTCGAGTCTTGAATTTCAGGCTTTCTGTCCAGAGAGAGGACCTCTGCCACATGAGGGGGTTATCTCAGAGGAGACACGCGTGTCCCACTCTATTCTCCATCTTTACTTTCCTTCCTCCCATCTTGAGACACCACCGCGATAAATGGCAAAGGGTTTCATTTGTGGGGGCTGTAAAAAAATTTGTGGACCAGGCACTGTGTTTTGCCCTTATATTGCTAAAATGTAAAGGTTGTCCAAACCCATGCCGCACCTGGAGCTGAGAACTGCTCGACGACTTTTCTGCAGGAGATCAAAGACCTGATTTTTAACTACCAGGTTTTAAGTGAAACATTTTGATCCCCCTGATGGCAAAACGGAAAGAGCAAACCCTGGATCTTCCCAGGCAAATTGAGAAAATAGCCGCATTCTTCTTGCGTTTGGGGACTGGCATTTTGATGTTGAGTTCAATGCTTGGATTTAAGGATCACTTTGGCATCATCTTGCTGGGATTTTATTGGGGCTGAAAGGCAGAGCTTGTGAGTCTTTTATTAGCTGTTCCTTTACCTTTGAAAAGAACATCTATTGTTTATTAGTTTAGGAGAATTACAAAGGATATATTGAGTTCTTGTTTAATAACTTGCCCCAGTGTTCCAACACAGTGGCAGCTTAATCCTGGCACGGAGTCCTCTCCGTAATGGGAGAGGATCACAAAGCCACAGGAACGTGTTTGGACAAAACCCGTGCAAGCCTCCGTCTCACTGAGCAAAAGTGATGGGCAGGAGAAACCTGCTGGCAGGGGCGGTGGCAGAGGGGCTGCAGAAGCAAGCTGCAGGGTGACCAGCAGCAGGGCAAAATGCGGTCATGTGAACTATCAAATAATTTAGACTAATAGCTGACTACGTAAAAAAAAAAAAAAACAACAAAGCATCTCTAGGTCTCATGGATAATTCACAAGCAGAAATTAATTGCTGGGAACAATTGCCTTGTTCTTTTTGTTACATGTATCTTGTGTATGTCACCACATTAAAAGCAACATGAGCTTAGCTGTCCACATGTGCTCAGTATAGGCACCTCTATAACATCCAAGGAAAATGAGCTGTGAAGAGCCAGAGCATTTTTAAAAGAGGAATGCTTTACGGAGGGGAAAAAAAATCAGTATTAAAAAGACGTACAGCAGATATTTCTTCTCTCGGGCTAGTTATGGTTTAAAATTTATTTGTTATGGGAGAGGTGAAGCTGGACCCAAGCTATTAATCCAAATGAGAGGGAGAGTGTTCAGCTGAGAAATATTTTCCTACCCAGCAAACCTCCCCCAACATGTAGAAAAGCTGTTTCCCCACTTGTGTGGTTGGTCATAATTGTATTTTGTGTCTCAAGGGACCTATGATTTTTTTATTTCTCAGCAGGGTTTAATATTTAAGTTCTCTTCCTCTGCAGAGGGAGAAAGAAGGGAGAAATGATGGTGCTTGTAAGAAGGGCCATGAATGAAGGATCTCATGGGGGAGTGTAAGACAAAGCCAGCCTCGATGATGGCTCCCTGGGCTCCAGTAAGGTTGTGCTGGGGTTGCCCTGGCCGGTTCCTTTGCTGGGGGATTGCTCTGTGCTTTCAGCCACAGCTGGAGACCAGAGCGCGGAAACAAAACTTCCTTCTGACTCCTCAGCAAACCCTGTGACATCCTTCCAGCTTCAGACCCCAGGCCACCAGCTTTGCCCCCTCCTCTGCTCATGACCCAGCGGCCCCTTCACCCACACTAGCCAAGAAGGAGAGGCCGAGCAGAGGGTGGTTGGTGCTGGTTGTCTCCCTCCAACACATCATCTCCAGCTCTGGGGTCTTCTGCCAGCCCATGGGGACCCTAGTTGGAACCTGGGGACCAGGAGAGTTCAGTGACAGATTCAAGGCCAGGCAGGGCCTGCTGTCTCTTTGCCAAGAGAAGCATGAGACTGCCCTGCCACATAGCCTGTGGCGTGGTGGTGGGACTCCTGGACCTCCAAAGGGAAGCTGAGCTCCAGGACCTCCCACCACAAGGTTCCTTGTGGCAGCACCCACTGCATAGTGCTGCTGGGTGAGCACAGCATCCCCCTGTACCCAATCAGCTGCACCCGAGGTGAGCAGCAGTGTGTTACACCAGTCCTAACACCAACGCTCCGGGGAAACACCCAGAGGCTGCTCCCTGATGGCCCCATGGTCCTCCAGACACCACATAGTCTCACCTGGAAATAGGTGTCAGCTCGGCCTCAGTATCCTCGTAACTGAGGCTGGACTGAGCATCTAGGTCAGCGAAAAGGATTTTGGGGGAAGAGCAGGGCTGAGGTAGACTGGTAGGGCTTGAACGGAGACGTTTATTTTGCCCCAGGATTTTAATTTCTTTGATCCGCCTGGTAAACCTGTAGCAGGCTCATTAGAAACCAGCTTAATAATCAGTTTAATCCACAGTCTCCTTCAGTCCTCTGAAAAGGGGATGTCCCACCTTCTCCCCCACCCCGCCCACCAGCTTCACAACCATTGGCTATATAACAAAGATGGATTTTTTTTTTAACATTTAGGTTAATTTAATTATTTTGAAAATATTTATTCAGGATACATCTGTTGGTAAAGGTGTCTTGCCAGGGTATTGGTGGAATAAATGATTGAATCTATTGAAAAAGAAAGGGAATATTTTCTTTTCTTGTCCAATATCTGAGTGCTGATTAAAATGCATCCCAGCACTGTGGGGGGCTTGCACAGTGAGGGCAGTCCACAAACCAGCCAAGGCTGGGCTCGCCCCGTTAGCTGTTGTACTGCCCTAGCCCCCACGAGCACATTTTTACAAACTTGCTTTGATGCCCTTGGTTCCCGAAGTTGCTCATCAAACGCCTTGTACCAGCCTCGTCAGCTCTGCCCAAACCTTCAGAGAGCTCCATCACAAGCACCTCCATGGAGATGGCCTACAGAACAACTCTCTGGTGGGTGTATAGGGCGGGTGGGGGGGCATTTCTTTAGGTGATTCCCCATTAAATGGCTTCCATACAAGCCATACTGCCTTTGTGCCCATGACTCCATCTAATTAATCAACATCTGGCCCAGCTAAAACCTCTGCTGCGCTGCAGACGTGGGGAAAAAGATTTTGTGCAAAATGAACGATGGCTGCCCCCGCCCATGTGCAGGTTTGCTTCTGCAGCGTGTCAGAAGATGCTACGGTGATGCGCCTTACTTCTGTACCCTTTCAAAAACTTAAGCTCTAATGGCATTAGATTAAAAAAAATAATGGATGGGATCATTGTACCATTAGATTGTTCTCAGTCTTTTTTCCTCCTGTCTCACACATCATTTTCTTCCTTGCTGGAGTTTTGGGTTTTGATGAGCTGGCAGGACTTGACTCGTCCCAGAATATGACCCAGCTAACCACCCTCTTGTGATTTCACGATACACGGTCTGGAAGGATGCATTTCTTTTGCTTAAGATGGCAGAGGTGAGTGAGGCTGCGGGGACCCATCCTGCCTGGCAAATCGCTGTGGTGAGGACGGAGCAGAAGAAGCAGAGGTTTGTCTCAAAGCTTCCAGCAGGTAACGCTGGGCTGTATCTGCTCTGCCCCTGTGGGTACCTCTGTGGGGGTCAAAACTTGGCCTTAACCATGTTTTTAGAGGCTCACTGAGCTCTTTTTTGAAAAATAAGTCCATAGAGGTTGTGGGTATGAGAGCTGTATCTCCCCATGGGCAGGCTGTGATCAGCCTTGTCATTTGTGCTCGGAGCATAATGCCTTTTTAATAAACCAATATGATTTAATGGTATTGTTTTCATACAAGGAAAAAGAAAACAAATTATTGATTCTTTACTCACAAAGAGGTAGCTTTGCAGCCTCCCTGTAATTCCAGCAATGATTTTTCAATATATAATGATTTTAAAAAAAAAGGGATAAGGACAGTTCATGGTACTTTTGAGCACCCTCAGCAGCCCATTTTATTATTATAGGACTCCACCACTTGCCTTACAGAATTGCATAAGGGCTGTATGAGATCAGACAAAGTCTGACCTTGTGCCATTTCTCTCCCCAGCTCTCTCCTCCACTGCCAACTGTAACCTGCTGCAGCACCCAGCAGCCCTTGAAACAAATGCATTACCCACCAAGGAGGCCCATAGCTGGTGTGAATCAGCCCACAAGGACCAGGGGAGACGGCAACACAGATGCCAGCATCTCTGTAATTTGTTGCTTCAGTTTTCATGGAGCAAAATCGGATCTTGGAGGTGCCTCTGTTTGTCCTGACTCGAAGGTGTCCTTTGTCACAGGAGCCACCTGCCCATGCTGGATGCAGACACACTGCGGTGTGAGCATGCTGGGGAGGGAGATCAGCCGGGAGGTGAAAACCAGACCTGCACTTACCTGATTGATGTAGGCATGGCTAAGCCACTTTCCACCATCAGCCAGGAAATCTGTGAGAGGGGGGGAAATTGAATTTCAGCCTCCTTCGTCTGAAGCCGGAGCCCTAATCACTAACCCATCTCAGAAATGTAAATTTTGCAGAGTAACTCCTGCAGACCTGGTTTGCAGCACATGGCAGGAGACAGCCCTCTCCCTGAGATTATTAAAATCTGATTTACAAGGCATGGTGGACAGATGGCATCTGGTTTTTGCAGTCAGTGGTCCCTATGGAATAAAAGAGACAAATTTCAAGGCCGTAGCTCTGCAAAGACAGAGAAATTACTGCCCATGTCCGTGCAGGTGCCCACATCGACACCTGCTCCCACCACACCAGGGCTCAAATCCACCAGCCCAGCAGTTATCTGCTTTGCCCCCCTTCCTCTGCCTCTCAGCACCCAAATGTTCCCTATTTCCCAGCCCTTCCACTGCCCCCACATACCCTAAACCTAATGTGAGGGCAGGCAAAGAGGTGGGTGAAAGCAATTAAAATAGACAGTGCCTGGCTGCTTTGCGGAGCGTGCAAGAGGCAGCTCGAGCACACCAGGGCAGGGAATTGATAACACCGCAGGCATAAAAAAGGCAGTCTCTAACAAGAGCAACCAAAATGCCTTGGGAAGATGAGATTTTTTTTAGAGGGACATGTGCAAAAGCCTCAGCAGGTGGGAGAGGCAGGGAAGGACTGAGCAACCTCTCCTTCTGCCCAGCCCAGGGCCAGGCTGGAGCAGAGCCCTGGAGAGCAAAGCCAGGCTGCCCACCCGGGTGCCGTCTGTGCAGAAGCATGTGTGTTTTGGGGCTTTTTTTTTTTTCCACCTCTTGAACTGTGACCAGGCTTGAAAAGTCCATGCCCAGCTGAAGCAGAGACAGCTCCCACACATATTGCTTGTTTCCTGTTTCTGGAACAGGAGGAGAAATAAAGTCAGGAGAGAGACTGCAGTTGATATGGTGACCCCCCCATGGGCACTGAGTTCTGGCCTCTTCCACTAGCACAGTGCTTCCCAAATATCAGCCAACTCTTCCTAGCTGGCTCCGAACATCCCTAGCACATGCAAAACACTTGCTGGGCACCACAGCAGTGGGGTGTGAAAAAAAAGGCCTCACATGGGGATGTGCCAGTGCCTAAAATGTAACTGGGGATGACCCAGAGCACTGCAGCAAAGCCCCTGAGAGAGTTTGGGCCGTTGGGCTCCCCTTTAGAGCCAGGACTGCCTGGGTTCGGGATGGGTACATCAGTGTGGTGCTGTGCTGGGGAGGCTGGTTTGCGACACCCTGGCAGCAAGGGAGGAGGGTGCCGCACCTCCTGGTCCCACTGAGGTGAGGTTGCCTCCCTCTCCACAGCCTATGGTCAGGGCAATGTAATTTTGGCTACAGGTGGGGCAGGAGCCTGGGGTTTGCCTGGTGATGGAGCGGGGGTCTTATTGCTGCAGGGACCACAGCGGAGGCCTTTGACTTCGATTTCTCTTCTTGTCCTAAAAGTACCTGTTTTCACCAGGGGAGGTTGAGTCTCCAAGGACACCTTGAGATCACAAATGATAAGCTCAAACATTTTACCCTAGTGTTTTCTTCTTACACATCTGCTCACACAGGCTGCCCACTCTCGGCACTCTGTTCTTCCCTCGTCTTTCTTTCCTTTCTTTCTCCAAGTCCCTTCAAAGGAAGATTAAGCAGCAGGACTTTCTGATGTCCTAATCCCACCTTTGTGGAGGCAAAAAGCAGGACAAATATCTCCTCATTGCTGCTATCAAAAGGCTTATTTGAGCATAGTCGAAGTACACAGCTCCCAGGTGGTGCTGGCATCTCCACAGAGACTACAGGGGACTTTTGGTGACGCGGGGGCTGGTGGCACCATGTGCCCCAAACTGCCCCTATGAAACAGGGCTAGCCCCAGCATTGGCCAGGGGGATAGCTCAGCAAGCAGGTTGGACCTCATCTCTCCCATGAGCTGTCTTCTCTCCCTGTAAAACCCCAGGCAAGACCACGCTGGCTGATTTCACCCCTCCACAGTTGTTACCTGTCTTTACCCTAAATTTCTGGCTGAGCCAAGGCCAATGAGGGAGGCCGTATTTCTTGCCCAGTAGTCTCTCTTGGCTGCCCTGAGCCTTCAGTCTTAAATGCTGTTTGCTAAGGAACATCTGTGTTTGATTAGATTTGTCCACAGGTAACCACAGAGCTGTGGAATGGCAGCCAAAGGGCTCCTAAAGCTGCCTCCTAAGCCTTGGGACCACAGCAAAGCGACTGGGCAGGTGAGTTGGTCTTCTTCCACCAAGGCATCCCACCTCAACCTGCCCCAAAGTTCCCTCTCAGCTCAGCGCTGGAGCTCAGTTGTGCTTTATGAGCAACAGTTTTCTGGCTGTTTCTGGCATGGGAGAAGTGAGATGCCTAACGCCTGGCCAGCTCCCCCAACCTCACCCCCAAGCCAGGAGCACTGAAACCACTTGCCAGCACTTTTCCATAGGCAAAGGCTCTCTAGTTGACTGGCATCAGCCCTTCCACACTTCATCCTCACTTCAGCCACCAGCTCTGCTCTGAAACCAGCCATTCAGTGGGAAGCATAGGCAGGGAGCTGGTGTTGAAATCAGACCTGAACGCTCTCCAGCCCACAGCTTGCAGCTCCCAGCAGCTGGACAGGGGCAGCAAGCGCCAGCTTCCCTTCTGCTGGTTGCTCTGCAAATACAGAACTGGCCAGATTTCATTTGGCAGATGTGCTTTTGCTCAACCCCACCACAGAAACCACTTTTCTTAGTGCCAGGGCTAAGTAGGAGGGGCCGAAGGCACGTCAGGACTCCGTGGCATGGGGTGACCCTCCATATAGTTCCTCCATGTAGGTGAAAAAACTGAGTTTGCAAGCTTATGTCTGCAGGGAAAGTCTTTTCTCAGGCCTCCATGGTGGGGTGGAGATGGAGAGGGCTGCTCGCCATTTGCAACCAGCTGCAGCACCCTGCAGAGCCTCCCAGCTGCCCATGGCAGTGAATAGCTCACCTGTGCCAACACAGGCAGCTTTGCCAGTGGAGGAGAGCAGGCTTCTGCACCTCCTCTCCTCACGTGCTATAGGCGTATGTCTACACATTTAACTTTTCTAACACCAGTTAGGGTTGCTAAAGGTCCTGAAGACCTTCAGGTCTTTTATCTGAGGTGAGGAAGGAGCAATGCAAGCTACCTCATCCTAATCCTCCAGCTGGACCCCAACCATTTGGACGACCCGAGGCCAACCTCTTGCCTCCCTTACCCTACAGATGAAGATGGCAAGGAGGCAGGGATGCGGTCAGAGCTGGGGGAAGGGGTGGATAAGGGAAGAGGACTTGGGGTGTGCAAACCCATCATGAGCTATGCAGGGGCCTGGCGGCACCAGGCAGAAGTCCCCAGCCAGGTTCGACAACCAGCTTCTGAGCAGCTCCTCAGCGAATTGCTCTGGTTTTTGGTGGGAGCAGAGAGGGAAATAAAACTTCTGGTGTCTGCACCCTTAGCTTCCAACTTTGACTTGAATGGCCAGGATTAACTCTTTCTCTACACCCATTTAGGGGTCTTAGCATGTGATCCCAGCTTTCATGCTCAAAAAATAACACAACAAGTATCTGACCTAACCTGTCCATTCTGGCATACATTTTGCGCCACCTCTCTCCCTCACTCCAAATCAAGGAAAACCGAGCTGAATCACCTTAAATTGAATATAATCACCACTTCCCTGCTCCCAGACTATTTACTGTGGGCAAGGAGCACAGCCTGGTGAACTGAACAAAAAAGATGTTTTGTCCCAACTGTGCCAAATCTCAGCCTCTTGGTATCCTGTTGGCACACAGATGTGCTTCCTTGAAGCCCAAATCTGCTGCTCAGCTTAATAGATCCCCCTTTTTCAAGATTTAACTCGAAGGAGTCAAGAACTTGTTTCATGAAAGGTCAAGGCTATAAACCCCAGATTGTTTATGTACATAAACAGCCCTGGGACATAACATGCTTTTCTTACTCTGGGCCTTTTCTGATGCAGCCAGAACAGGCATTTAAAAACAAACACCTGCAAAAATATGGTAACACTTTCAGCGTTGCCTGTGCCACTGTATCTGCTAGACTCATCCTGCAATAAAAACTCCATCCCTGCTCAGATATGGCCAAAAATTAAATCCAATGGAGCAAAACTCACCTGAAAAGCAGGACTGGAAGAGGCAGTCCCACACCTGCAGCACTGTGGAGCTGTGCTCTCTGCCCCCCCCCCCCCCCCCCCCGCCAAGGAAACACCTCCTGCATAGGCATGTCCCATCCCGTTTCTATGCAGAGCCAGGACTTACGCTTTACTTGGGGTCTTCCCCATACCTGGCTAGAAACCCCTCATATTCATCTGGCTGGACTTGGGGGGACGGGACTGAAGCAACCCTGGAGAGTTTCTCTCCGCTTCCCCAAGGCTGAGTATCTAGCGGGAAAAGTCTTCACCACTTTTGGGTGCTTTCTGAAGACATCACTGCATGCTGCCACCTCCAGCCATCCAGGGAAAGGTCAAGCAGCCCATAAGCCAAGTTAACACTCCTGAAGACTGAAATATTAGTTCCTGGTATTGGTCAAGAAAACTGATGGGTTTAAATAAAAGACCTGATGTCTTTGTCCTTCCTCCTCCTCACTTCTGCTGCAAGCTTGTGGCAGGGACATTATGAGCCCCCATTGTGCCAAGCAGCATACAGACGTCACAAATTATAGCCTCCCATCCCAAAAGGCAGTAAAATGGTGAGTCTGATTGCCTAAATTGGAACTTGGCCAGGGACTGGGGAGGGGAAAATACCTCACATGGCATCCAAACTCAAGCAGCAGGCAGAAGCTGGAAGCACACACACCACCTAGCAGCCCCATGCACGGGGGCATGAGCACTGCTCTGCCTGTTGGCTGGCAGCAGGGGTGTCCCTGGGGGGGGGTCTCCCAGTGTGCTAGATGCAAGAAACCTCTTTGCACCAGCGTCATCTCTTGGATTGGTGACACTGGGTATGGCCCAGGGGAATAAAACATGGTTCAGCTCAAAAGAGGAGAACAAATGAGGCTGATCCTTCAGTTAGCAGTAAAAAAAAAAAAAAAAAAAACAGGGAAATCCCCAAGGACTACATGGACGCAGTCTGGGGAGGGAAAACTCCTGTTTGGGAAAGGCTGCTCCTGTCTTTGGCTTGCCTTGTTTACAAACCAGTGGATTTCAAAGCCCCAAAGCATGGCTGGATTTGCACTGTCTGCTGGTTGGCAGCATACAGCTCTAAGAGCTGTAGCATTTTAAAATCCATCCTGGGGACAACTGCAGGGCCTATTTGAAAAGTCCTGAGGTTTAGGAGTTCTTGGGGACAGAGACAATCCTACCAAAACAGCAGGTATCCAAAATAGTTCTAGAGGATGAGTTCCTGGAAACTTGACCACCATTTGAGGTCTTCAGTCCAGAAAGAGCCGTGAAGGTGCCCCTTGCAGAGAGCTGAGACACAGGCCAGCATAACCCCACAATGATCAGAGAAAAACAAATGCCTGTGTGACCCTGGAGAGAAAGGCTTGTCCACACTTAGGTATGGTCTACCTTGTCAAAGCCTCACAGCAACAATTTTAGCTCCATTGTTTCGTTAATGGTGCCTGGTTTGGGGTATTATCCTTACACTTCATTTTCAAGTTTGGAGGGATTAAACCCCCCCCATGCCCATGGCGCTCTGTGCTGCATGAAGAAGAGGCAGAGCATGTACGAGTGGGCATGATAGGAAGGTCAAGTTTAAGAGGCCTCATCCTCCAGAGCTATCTTGGGTAGTATTTGGATGTATTTGGAGGCCTGCTGTTCTGGCAGGATCATCAGTGCTCCTGAGAAATCCTAAACATCGGGACTTTTGGACTGGCTCCCACAGTTGCCCCCAGAACGTGTTTTTAAATAATAAGAGCCATTCCTGTGCCTCTGCACAGCTGGCGTGCTGCATTTTAAACAGCATGCAGGGAGGAAAGGCTGCTTTGTCCTGCGGATGCCAAGTGCCTGGGGTCCATGCTTAGGTGGGCAGAGCCCCAGCTGCTGTGGTGTCTCATTCTCAGAGTAGCCATCCTGCTTCATCCTGCTTCCCGATGCTCCTAGCCTGGAGCAGCATGTTGCTTCGGCAAAATTGGGTTTTTGTTGGAAAGAGATGGTAACAGAGGGAAAAGGGTGGTGGTGGATGGATATAAAGTACAGCTGGGCGGATTAGGCTGCAAGGGAATTAGGGAATTAATGATGCTCTAGCAGCTTGAAATTTGCTGGTCCGGAGATGAAACTTTTAAGGCAATCTTGGCAAGCACGGGGAAAAGACAGCCTGTCGAGCCAATGCCACCTGCTGGAGACAGCACTTGGAGACCGAGAATCACAGCACCTGTTAAACCGGTGTTTCTTAGTCTTCCTTGCTCCCAAAATCCCACTTCTGAAGCTTGAAAACCTGAGCCCATGCCTGGAGGGGCAGAGACCTCAGACACCCACAAGCGCATCCCCTCCGTCACTGCAAGGAATGCTTCCTTTCCCCCAGGTTTCTGGTCTCCTTTCCCACATTTGCCTTATCTGACAGCTAATTATCATTCCAGAGGTAATTGCTGGAGAAGCCATATGGGATCCATAAACCGCTAATGTTAGGGGATTTTTTTTTTTTTTTTACAAAGAATCAAAAGACTGGAGAAGTCCTATATATTATGGTTGTTGTTATTGGTATGATTATCACTGCTGTAATAATAGTAGCCAAAATCACCAAATTATGTTGCGGAAACTAATGTTACTGCACAGACACAAAGACAAGGTTATTGTCCCTGAAGCTGTTCCAGTCTAAGAGGTTTTCAATTGGGAGGAAATAGTATGTTCACAAGCTCTAATGTGAGAGTTACAAAATAAACCCAGACCTGAGGGGAGGGAGGTGAAACCTCAGTGCAGAGACCTCCATGAAGGGATGAACAGGGAAGCAACCGCTGCCCGGGCAGTGGATCTGGGGGGCTGCTCAGTGCTTCTGCATGCGTGTTCATGTCAGTTATCTAATAAACCATTTCTGAAGCTCCAGTAATACTGCCACTTATACTATAAATTCAATGATCTTCCCTTTACTGGTCGTTAATCTGCTTCGTTTCCTGACAATTTTATACTCTTTTGATAAACTGTTTGTCTAACCGCTTGGAAGAAACAATGTCAAAAGCTGTACCTTAGGCGTTCGCCCAACTAATGAAGAAAATCCATCACCAGGAGAGTTTATCTATTGCTTTGCTGGATGTAAATAAAACATCAGGCTAATTTACTTCCATTAATCTTAAAGGCCATTGCTACAATGATAGTCCTATGTCTGAGTAGAATTTTTTTTTTCCTTTTCCACATAAATATTTAAGCAAGTAGTGAAAGCATAAATAAATTGCTTTCTAAAAGCCAGATTATTTTTATATCCAGCGATTTAACAATAAATTTGGATTTACTTGCTAGCTCTTGCCTTTCAGGCAGCAGCCAGCCCATGGGCATGGGCATTGAGCCACTTGGGCAGTTTTTGCTGACCATCTTGTGGGGTCTCCAAGTGCCACTCCTGACTGCCACCCCACTGATGTCGTCCCCAGCCGGTGGATGTCTTCAGTGGGTGCTCAGGCTGCTCTGTGAGGTCTGTACAGGGCTGCTGCAAAGGCTGTTCGATGTCCTGTGGCTGCAATGGTCAGCTCAAGAAGTGGCCCTTAAATGCAGCAAAAAAGCATCTCGTTTATGGAGGGTGAGGCCAGCAAAGCACAGGAGCAGGCTGCTGGGTGGTGTTTGGGGGTCACCAGCTTTGGCAGTTAAGAACAGGCTGAACAGGAGTAGTGTGCTGGGGCGGGGGGGTGGGGGGGCATGTGTGCATTTAGGGGTGATGCACATGCATGTGTTCGCACACATGCATGGGGAGGGGGGATGTGCATGTGTGCGCGCACACATGTGCATATGCGGCTATGTGCACACAAAGGGGTGAGTGGTGGAAGTGTGGGTGCATGCATGCATATGGATGGGGTGGGCTGCATGTGGTCACGTGCATGCATGTGTGTGCATGTGTTCAGTTGGTTGGAGCTGATTTGGCCCCCGCCATCCTTCCCCCAGCCCTATTTTCTGCCAGCTGAAGGTGCCCAGCCAGAGGTCTGTTAAACACAGACCACGCCACTCAGATCGCTGTGGAAAGGAACAGTTTCCTCCTCATGAAGCCCCATCAGGGTGCATGCTCATGCTCTCAACCTATTCCCTGAGTGCTGGCAGAGAGCAGCACATTCCCGTGGTGCCAAAGGTGGGCACAAGGGTGCCGCAGGGATGCTGTCCTGCAAGGAGCCCCGGCAGGAGCACTGCCTGGCACATTGGGGAAAACCTTACAGGCTTTTCTGGCAGCTCTTGAAGTGACAAAGGGAAGGACAAGGCAGAGGACAGCTGCATCGGGCTTTCTGCCTGAGTCTTTTCATGTGATATGTGGAGCAAGCAGCACCTTGTGCCCGTGCTGCTGGGTCCGCAGGGGCCCTTGCATGCAGATGGCTTCACTTCCCCAGTGGTCTTGGCTCCTTGCTGCTCTCCTCCATCCTGTTGCTACTGATGCTAGCAAGAGCATCCTTGGTATGATGGGGGCTGCATTTAATTGCCCCCACTGGGAGCCACCTGCACTGCAGCTCTTGCAAGACCAGAGAAGGTGCCTTAACTTTTTTCTCTACTGTTTTTTCCCTTGCTTAGCTGCTGCTGCCTTCTTAAAGCCAAATCAGTCCCGCCCCAGTGACACAGCCAGCTTGGACCATGTCCTTTTTTTGTTACCCCACCCCAACACAATCCGTGACGATGGCCGGCGAAATTTGATTGAAACAGAATCACTGCTGTGATGAGATCTTGTTTTTCAAGCATGACCCTGAGTGAATTTTTATAACTACATTATAAAGCCATAAAAATAAGTTTATCATAGGAAATAGGATACATTCATAGCTGGAGCAAACTGAACCCAATGGTAAAGGCTGCCATAAGAGCAGTCCACGGGATTTCTCCGAATGGCCATGACCACAGTTCACAGACTGTGTGTTTTGCTGGCCACATATCAAGCACATGGAAAAAATTACTAATTAGAGGAGGCTAATGATCAGTCTCAGCAAGATCATGGCTTTTGCTTCTCTCATTTATACATACATGGCTCTTTGTTAAGTCAAGAGCGACTTTTATTCACATGCATAACTGCTTACAGATGTTCCCATATGTGTTTAGGCAGCAAACCCACACGTTACAAGTAAGGAAATGCAAAAAACCCTAGAAAAATCCCCACTGCCTTGTGCAATGTTAAGGTCTAGCAGATGCAACCAGAGGCAAGGCAAAAGCTGCTGTTCCAGCACAGCAAAGTCTACAGCTTTGGCCACCCTGCAGTGCCCCACTGTCCTCTTGCTTCTCACTGAGAACTTGGCTTACATGGGATCAAAACCTCTTTTTAAATGAAATTTCTCATTTTAATGAGCAAAATAAGACTATTACTGGTGTTTCACATTCTAACTAATGCTCTTGCTACGACATAGCTTTTCACAGCGTATTTTCTGGGTTTAATGATGTTACATTTCGTCTTCTTTATTCATACAAGGCCGTGCTTGGGCATGGCTTTTCACATGACCCAGGATGAGATATTTTGTTCGCCATGTTTACAGGCAAGCTCACCTCCCAGTAACGAATCCCCATGATTGGGGCTTTAGCGGAGCTTCCCCGAGAGTTGTCCATCCCATGGCACAGCAAACAGGGTGATAACTCATGGAGTGGAGAGAGTGCTGGGGGAAAGGTTTTTCCCTGGCTAACTGAAGGGCAGGATTCCAGGAAGTTGCTGCCAGCACACTGGATGCTGATATGCCATGATGATGAGTGCTGATGCTTTCTGAGAGGACTTGTGCTTGTTGATTCATGCCACCCACACCTCGCTTCATCTTCTCTTCAGCAAGAGGAAAAAGGGAAAAAAAGGTAATTGCTTGTGGTTATCAGCATGGGTGTTAAAGTATCCCCTTGCAGGCTCTAAAACTGACGTGGTTCTGAGAGGGAAGGAGCAGGGAAGACATCGATGCCTGCCTTTTCTGCCTTTCCTGCTGTATGGGTGGCCGTGCTCTCCAAAGCTAGCGCAATGGGACAGCAGCACAGCATGGGTTCCCACACCGGTCTCACTGGGACTTTCCAAAGGCACAAGTGCCTTGGGGGTGCCTAAAGCACAGAGGCTCCACCTGTAGTGCTGGAGAAATGAAGGGCTGCTCCCCACGGCCCCTTTAAAAAGCCTGCTCCTGGCAGCAAACCATCAGTCCACAGGCTGGGAACTGGCTGCTCCTGGCAAGCTAACACTGCCTGCATGCCTCAGCTGGGAAACACACTGCACAGAGCAAGAGGCTCTGACAGAGCCCATCCCTGTATCTTTTTTCCTCCTATTCATTTTGCTTTTGAATTATCTCTCAGCCCTGACACTTGAGGACCTGCCTAGCTGTGCCCCATCACAGTGGGCTGCTGGGCAAGAGCCTAAGGGAAGACAGGAGCAGGATAGGATCTGCTGGAGGTGCCGGCATGCTCAGAAAGCATTTTGCAGTTGATTGCCTTCTGCTGAAATAGCCTGACATTTTTGTTTAAAGGTATCTCTGCAAGCCTTGGAAAAAGTTTCGCACAGCCATGCCCAAGAGAGCAGGCAGGAGAGCTTTTAATAAGCAGCACAGCGTGGGGTAGGTTTGCCTTTTAATCCCCCAACAGCAAAGGGAAAAAGTGAGAGATTTAAATCTTCACGTCCCACACGGCACCATGGGCTCTGCAAGGACAGGTGCTACCAGGTGCTGCCTGTGGTCGGCCCGGGGTCCTGCCTGGCCCTGGCTCTGGGCAGTGCCTTACACTCACTCCCAGGCACACATTGCCTCCTCCATGGGGTGAAAGACAGCTCAGGTCAGGCAACTTGTCCATGCTTAGTCCACTTAGAAAGCTCCACTCTGCTTTCTCCTGTGCCGCTCCAGCATCTCTGCCTGTGGTATTTTGGAAACAGGTAAGGCATCATCAAAAAACCCAGTGCAGGCCATGGAAAGGCTGCCAGTGACTTCCTCTAGCCTTTAAGAGTGCCTCTCATTTCTTCTTTAACTCTTCCAAGGGTTCCCATAGGGTGCTCAACTGTACAAGCCTCCAGCTTTCAAAGTTGCTGGGGGAGTGGTGAAGGCACCCAAAAAAATCTCATGGATGTGCCCCTCCTTTGAAAATCCATGCTGAGACCATTGCTTGATAACTGTTGCCTTTCTCGAGCAGTTCTGGGTTGTTTCAGGAGATGTCTCCTTCTCCTCTTTCCTGTTCCCTGTGAACTCATCTCCTTCTCCAGGGCATCCATCTAGTGGCAGGGGGAAACACCTCTTGGAGAGCCAAGCACCCCCAGAGTCTCACATCGCCCACACTGAGGGGGTGAGGTACATCTATCGCCGCCACGATTTGCAAGGCAGGCGCGCCGTGCCAGGCGGCGGTCAGTTCAGTGTGCCGAGTCCTCGAACACCGTCAGGTTGTGCTTCTGAATGTATCGCAGCAGGATGTGCGCCCGCCTGTCGATGGTCCGCAGCAGGGGTCTCAGGCCCTCGGCGCCGCCCTGGCTCTCCCAGAGCTCACGGTCCACGCGCAGTGACTCCAGCAGCAGGCTCTGCAACCTGCCCGATCGCAGAGTGGCCACCGCCGCCGCTGGGAAGCTGCAGTGGAGGAGCAGAAGAGAGAGGGAGGGAAGGGGATACCCAGGGAAGGAACAGCAGGGCACCCTAGCAAAGGCCACCCCAGCGCATCAAGAAATGCATATCCACCCAGACAAACGCAGGATGAGGAGCCTCCTGCTTAAACTCTGCCCATGGCGAGTGTGCAGGAGATCTCCATCAGAAACAGATCCAAACGAGCTCCAAACCAAGGGGCCTATAGCATGCCAAAATGCCTGATGAGCAATGACGCAAGAAATGTTGAAATACCTGATTACTCATTATTTTTGTGCAACTGCCAATAAGAGATGGGAAAATAGGATTTGGAGGCTGCTGTCAGCCACCCAGAGCAGGTTGAAGAGCTAGTTTCAGGGCAGAGGCACATGTGATGGTTTTGTGAGCCCACTTACCTGCCCCTTCCTGGGTGGAAGGCCTCGCTTCACAGGGGTGCCCAGCCAGGGAGTCCAGGAGTAGCACAAAGGCATGCACATAGGGCTGGTGTCCATCCTGCATGTGCAAGCTCAGCCCTTGCCCAGGACAGGCTCCCAGGAGGGTGTGCATCGCCCTTCCTACCTGTCTATGCCTTGCAGGAGCCTGAAGTTGAGCTTCTCCTCAGGTTGCTGTGGCCTGCCTGCGTTGTCGATGAACACCAGGCGGGATGGTGAGCTCCTCCGAACCTGCCAGCGGGACAGGAAGGAGAAGTTTGCTTACTGCAGGGAGTCACCTGGGAATTTGGGGGTGTAGGCTGTTTTTGTTTAATGAATTGAGAAATCATGAGAGTATTTGCAGGCCAGCAGCTGCCAAAGTCCAAGTCCCTCTGTGCCGAGGCGCACCTCCCACCATGGACTCCTCATCACCATGGGACCTACATTCCCTTTGCTGCCACAGCAGCCCTGCAAGCACCTCCCAGGCATCTTCATCTTAGCCCCAGAGCAGGCCCTGGGGAGTCAGGGGACGTACCAGGATGTGGACTAGGACCAGCTCTGCTGGGTTTCGACACTTCTCATGGAGCATCTCCTCCATGCAGGTCTCAGAGGGATCAGGCTGAAACCCACAGCAGTAGCGATCCAGGCGGTCATGAACCTGCAGGAGACATTTGGGGACCTTAGCAGGGACATGAGCCCTGAACAGGGAGTTCCAGTTTTGAACTTTTCTTGCTCAGAGGAAAATAAAAAGTTTCTTGGGATCCTCAGTAGACATGAAACGGAAAAGCTGTGTACACTGGTGAGTTAGAGAGAGGCAGGGAAACATTCAGAAGCTGAGCTGACTTGGAAAACCCCCTTGACTTTGAGAAGAGACAGACAAAGGTGATGGTGACAGGCTTTCCTGATGGAGTTCAGACACCTTTTGTGCCTGGTACTTCCACACTCTGTATTTGCACACAGTGACTGGGTCGTGCTTCCAGCTGAAACCAAGGGAAGACGTACATCGTGATGAATGTAAAAAAAAAAAAAAACACAAAACCAAAAAACCCCCCAACAAAAACCGCCACAAACAAATGCACTGAAGGAAACCTTTGAAACTTCAAAAAGAGATTTTTTTTTCCTCAGGCTAAGTCTTGGTGCTCTGGATGATGGCTTCATCTGGCTCCTGTCACATACATGCCCTTTCATCCATCCCTACGGTAACCTGAGCAGCTCTCAATGGAAAGATTAATGGAAAAGGATCAGCAAGGGAAAAAGCGATCTGTGCATCACACGGAGCATGCCTGACATTTAAGTTGGGCCACGGTGACTTGTTTTAAGTACATTTCTGTTTAATTATTTGTAGGCGTGTCCAAGGCTCCATCTTGTTGAGGCTGTCAAGTACCCCGCTTCCCACCCCACATCCCTGCAGAAAACCCAGTGCTGCTTGGCAGCTTCCAGTGTTTCAACCGCACCCTCAGAGGGATGAGGGACTTTTAAAAGACATAAATCTCTGACAGACCCAGCTTCAGTAAGCCTGCCTCGGTATACATGAAGCTTCCTCAGCTTTGTCAGAAGCAGCCAGCACATCCTCTGCAGTGGCCTGTGGGGCAGATGGGACCTCCCTGGCTGTCGACAGTGCTCCCCATGGCTGTGTGTTGCCACGACTGTGGTAGGGGAGCTGGCTCCCTGCCTCCAGCTCTGGAGGCCTGTTTGCAACATTACAGCGAAAAAAACCCCATATATATATATATATATATATATATATATATATAAAAAAATCTCCTTTAAATATGTATAAATATATATAAAAGAAATACATTTTCCATTTGCACCACAAAGGCATCTGACTTGCTTGCTTGCTCAGGGTTGCTGGTGCCAACCTGGGAGCCAGGGCTTGGGCTGCAGGGAGGCTCCTGGAGCTGCTGGGAGGACTGGAGCAGGTCTCAGGTGAGCCCGGGGAGAGCTACAGATGATGAACAGACAGAAGCCAAAAGACCCACAGTGGCTGCCCATTCCCCTCATACTGATAAGTAGCAAAACTTATCAATTACAGGCTGTGCTTTGAAAGGCAGTTCAGTCTGAACCCAAACACTAATCAAGCACTGCAGAAGATGCTGCAGGAAACACAGAGTTTTGCTTCCATGGCCATTATACTCATAACCCTTTGAGAAGCAAGATTAGTCCCACAGTGAAAGCCCCTTAACAAATCCCTCTGTTTCCTGAGGCTTGATGTAGCACTCAGGTCAGCATTTCTCTGTTGGGAGTGCTAGAACATCTTTGACACAAAACACACTGAAATGAAAGAAAACATCACATTTCCTGCACGCATCTCCTCCGTCTGCCTATTGGGCAGCTCAGCACACCAGTTTCTCTCACCTGCTACATTGTTTTCCAGACTGCATGGAAGGTGAAGACAACCTGACATGACTCACAGACACATTGAATGGGCTCCAACCTCTACTCACCTGCCCACAAGCACCTGTGAAACCAAGGTGGATCGGTGCTGGACCCGTGCCTGGACCTGGTGTCCAAGTGGAGCCCCAGAAGATGGATCAGCTGGTTGTGGAGATGCTGGGAGCACCACTGACATGTTGATGAGCCCTCCCTCCCCCTGGCTCTCCCCAGGTCATTTATATTAATTTCTCCTTGCCAAAGCCTAAACGGCTCTAATGAACAGGACATCAGGTCTTTCTGCTGGAACACAAATATGTGAGCCACACCTTCTCCCATCCAAGCTCAAACACTGTGAGAAGCTTCCCTTTAGTCCCTCTTTGGTCCCGCATGAAGCTTGGCCACCCCAAAGCACCCCCTTGGATCCGACAGGGCTTTCCAGCCGTGAATCAGCCTGGAGTGGCTTCCCCCAGAGAAAACTTCCTTGCTCTCCCCCCAGCTGAGAAGGAGGTGCCTCAGGGGGGCAGCTGCAGGGCTTCGGAGTTGGTGTATTTTGGGCCCTTTTTAAAGCGCAGGACAAAGCCATCAGCAGCTGCCCCCTTTCCACCGGGCTCGGTGTTTTGCCCCCAGTAAATCTTCACACCAAGAAGGTCGTTCCCTTATGGCAAATACCAAGAGAAATCAATATAGAAGAAACCAAATGCTAAGGCTAACTGAAGGAAACAACCAAGATTTCAATGCCAATGTATAGTAGGGCCTAAAGCTCACAGCTTCTCCTTCCCCAGCAAGGGCTGTGAGAGGCTAAAGCCATTTCTGAAGGATGCTATTTCTCTTCTATAATGTTCTGCTGACTTGGTGCCTCTTTACCTTTACATGACTTTTCCACAAGGGAGGGTCCTGTTGGAGTTATTGAGGAACACCCATGGATTGCCCTTTGATTTATCATTGTGCTGCTTTGGCCCTCCAAGGGAAAGTCTCCTTAAAATTAGATACTTTCTCCTGGAGACTCAGCCTTTCCATTGCACTCCACGGCATTTTGGCCTGGGGAAGGGGGTTGGTTAATCTTCTCATTTCTCTGGCTATTTCAGCTAAAATATTTCCAAGCCCAGCCAGGACTGCTCTGCCTCTGCCAGCCATAGTCTGAGGTTATAAAGATTAATGGTCAGGCTTTGCCAAAAAAAAGAGAATAATGAGAACACATATTTTAATAGTCTTTCTTTCTTTCTTTGCTTCTTTCTCTTTTTTATTTTAATACTTGTTCTTTCAGGCAGTTTCCCCTTGTCTGATAATCAAAGCTCCAGCCCCAAGGTGCCTAAATGGGCTTTTTTTCCATAGAAATCACTTTTGCGTCCTCACAGCTGCCCTCTAAGAAATGATAACTCTCTGGGACGCTGTCGTAATCCCTCGTAGCAGCAGGGTATGATTTTCCAGACAGAAGATTAAGCGCTACTAATCCTGAGGAGGAAGAGGAGGAAAACAGTGCCGTACAAAGTGGCAGAGCTCCTTATTTCCAGCACCAGCAGCACATCTCCAGAGTTGGATCTAATGGGGCTGATGCAGAACACACTGCTTGTCCCTAGGGATGCCCTGTCACGAACCACTGCTGGCATCTGCATGAAGTGGAGCCGATGGAGCCACACTAGGAGAAAGCTTGGCCATGTGAGACCAGACTGGCCATGTCCGAAACCTGCCTGTTTCCCCTGCAAGTCCCAAGCACGGACAGTGCTTGGGCCACCCTGTTTCTGCACAAAGCTCTGCTGCTCGCTGTTAGCTAATGAGTAAAAATACATCCCAAGAAACTGCAGCCTATGTAACCTCACAGAAGAGCTGGGGACCACGGTCAGACAAGGCAGGTGCAGGGGGACCCGGACAGCACAGCCAACAGGACAGGTGGTCTCCATCGCCCCAGCCCTACCTGGAGGAGAAAGTCGAAGAGGGCCAGGCGGCTCCACTCGCTGCGCGGGATGCTGGAGCAGAGAGCATCCCCAGCTGCCAGCGTCGGTCCACGGGGCTGCAGCATCTCCTGGTACTGCAGCCACCCCAGGGCACAGGAGTTCTGGTCATTGTTGGTGTCCTCCAGGTGCTGGAGGTCGGGTGCCCACCAGACGATGGGTCGCAGGGAGCCGTCAGTGTAGCTGTAGGGCAGGAGGTGGCTGGTGAAGCGCCGGGCCACGGCAGGCAGGCTGCGGTTCAGCCCCAGCACCCTGTCCAGGTGGAAGGCCAGCACCTCATAGAGGTCCCCAGGGCGTTTGATGAGCCCACAGAGCCCGTTCCAGCAGTCCCCCTCTGGGCTGGCTGGTGAGGCATCCCCCTTGGCGTCCCCCATGGCCCGCAGCCCCACTCTCAGGACTTGCCCATGGGCCGGGACACGGGTTTTGAAGACCACCCGCCCACCGGCCAGCAGCCGCATCTTCTGGAGGTCATCATCAGAGAGCCAGGGGGGAGTATCCGCTGCCACCCCCCGTCGCTGCCTCCTGCGCTGGCCAGGGAGCTGGCCCTGCCGCAGGCGAGTGGGGGGTACAGGAAGCCTTTTGCTGTGGACTTGTCCCCCGGATAGGGGGGCAGCCACCTCCCGCCGGGAGCCAGGGGGGGAAGATGCTGGCAGCGGATGAGGGGGGCGGTCTGGCAGTGGGGGCAGACGGGCCAGGGCCAACAGAGCCAGGGCCAACAGTACCCCGAGGGCCACCGAGGCGGGGGGCTTCAGCCCCATCCTTCGCCACAGTCGCTGAGCCTGCGGGGAGAGAAAGGGAGAGCGTTACCAGAGGTCCTCGTGTGGTGCTATGGCCAAGGATCCCCAGACCTGTGTGCCTCTCACCCCAGGCAGAGCTCTCAATAAGCTTGATGGGGTTTGCTTTGGAGGAGCAGCCCCTCTGCTCATGTGCTCCTTGGGAAAGGTGTTCCCCAAGCACTCGCTGCCTCCACGGCACTGTGGCAGGAGAGGTATGGCTGGTGGCATGATTTGTGCCAGAAATTAGCCACAGTCCCTTCAGAAGCCAGTCAGAGCAAGGGCTGACCCTCCACAGACATTGCTGTGTCTGCGGTGCTGGTGTACAGGATCACCCTATGGGCCATGAATGCTTCATGGACAAATACTTTGCTTTAAAGACTCAAGAAATTAAAAAGAAGGAAAAAAAAGACCAAACCAGAGCGGATTCCTGGCTGGATGTGAACATTTTCCAGTTACTAAGAGGTTTTTATCTTCAGACCTTACTCTGGGCACCCTCAGTTGTTCCTATCCTGGTTGCACACTGAACCCATAACCCACATCCCCACACACTCATTCGCAGGACATACATCTCAATGTGTGCCGAGACACGGCCCTGGAGCTCTGCCCATCACTGCATTCAGTGAAAGCAAGGCCGCTCCAAGTGCCAGCCGGGAGCTGTGGCAGCCTGTATTTAAAAAGGATGCAAACTGCTGTACCTGAAACATAAAATATTCTGATTCCCAGCACGAAGGAACTGCCTTTAGTTGGATACTGTCAAGTTTTCGTGCATATATCTTTATATACAGTTTTCTCCCCCACCTTTTAATAGTACTTGCTACTCTAAAGAGACTTATAAAAATTATACAGGCTGCGAAGGTAGTTATGGGCAAATTGCAATGTGCAATTCTCCCCACATTGCTAAGCTAGTATCTCCCCTTTGGCCTATGGCAATGCCATGCATACAGCACTGGGGCTGCCCTGAGCACAGGACCTTCCTGCTCGAGGTGAGGAGGAGGGAAGCAATGGGGCAGTTCTGGGAAATCCTCCCAGCCCACCCCATCCCCAGGCCACATGGCACCCATGCCATGTTCACGCAGGCTCAGGCAATGTAACACGCTTCGGGGGACTGGAGTGGCAAAAGGCACCTTGACACCATTTCTTTGCTTTACAACCAGCATTTCCAAGTGGCTCAAACCCATGTTGGAAGCCAAGGCAATGTTCAAGTGGATAAATTTTTTTGCAATTATTTATTTTGGAAGCACAAGTATATTCATGGCAGACACAGCAGGACGATATATTGCCAAAGAAGGAATAAGAGATTGTTTATAAGAGGAAAACTTGAAAAAAAAGAGCTAAAAAGCTGGGGGGGTGAAAGCCAGCAGCCAGAATGACTTCCAGAAGGCAGCTGGGCTAGCAGAAGCATTTTCAGCTATGGGGCTTTTAGGACCGCAGGCTCCCGCCGGCTGCAGGGACCCACCACCAGCATGACTCCAGCCCCAAGAAGAGCTGCCCCAAGTGACCCCAGTGCGTGAGCCCCTTCATAAGCTGCCAGCACTATCCTAAACTCCATCAGGCTTTGTGCCCTCACTGCAGGGAGGCTGCCTCAGATGGCCCGGTGGTGGGGAGCTGCATCCCTCCCAAAGACACTAGATCAGCTGAGGTGGATAAGAGGAGCCACAAAGCCACCAACTCTCTGGCAGCAGCCACGGGGTTTTTCCTTTGAGGTCTCCCTCTCAAGGACTGAGAAGATTTAATGCAGCTTATAAGAGCTAGCAATGGTGCATTTGGAGTGATTCAGCTTTAAAGCTCTCATCTAATTGTTTGTCTCCCAGAAATACAATGCAGTGCAGCAAAATATACCTGCCGGGCCAAATTCCTTGCTCACGCACAGCTTACACCAGCCTCTGCTGGGAGCCAGGGCTGTCTGGTGCGAGGCTTCGGGACCTGCTGGGGGACACCCTGTTTTAGCTCTCTCTGTGTGAAAGGTGCTAGTCCAGGGTGAGACTGTTCAGAGAGTGATGTCCTGTCCTAGATCATGGATAAGGTTGTTCAAGGCTTGGTATTAACTGTCCCAGGCATCATACTACATGGCTAAGTTACTGCCTTAGGCCCCTTCTGGGCAGGGGATAAGCATGAACACCCCTGAGCAGCCCTGAGGGGCAGCAGGACTTCTGTCAAGTGACTGGTTGCAATGCCTCCCCAGCTCTCTCCCACTTGGAAGGGATAATGATTTGCCGAGGAACCATAGCCAATACCAACTAACACAGGCAGCACCTGAACTCAGCTACCCAAAACCTTCATGTCCTGGATTTCAAGTGAGTTCCGCAGAGTGCAGACACTCCCTTGTTCCCAAGCACCTGCAACCCAGGTCTGCCATCCTGAGCAACAGTTTAGGGGAGGTGCAATGCCTAAAGCACAGTTTAGCCATAGTAAAACAAGGCTGTGATTTAAAAAGGCCAGATCCTGATACCCTGATATCCATACTCCTTTCAAGTCATCATCACAAGCGCTTCACCATCTGTCCCTCCAACCTTAAAGTACTCTGAATTAACTGCAACAACATCTATGGAGTTAATCCTAGTGGACAGGATTAACTGTAAATCTCAGTACTCCCATCTGCATCCAGCCGAGTTCCCTTCCCAACCCATGCTTCCCCAGGGAACATATCCCAGTGCCTCCCCCATCCCGCCCCTCTGGAGAGACACAGTCCACCCCGCTCTCAACAAAAGCCCCTGTAACCCTCCTTTTCTGCACAGAGAATTTGCAGTGTGATATTTTTGTTAGCCACCCAATAATAACCCTTTGGTCGCTTACACCATCCCTGGGCATACAAAGAGCCTGGCTGCCAAAAATCCAAGTGTCCTGGGGTGTGTGGGGTGGTGGATGCAGGAGCCATTTGGAGAACCTTGGAAATACTGCAGAAAACCTCCTTTTTACTCCATAGCTGGGGAGCAGTGGATGCCAAATAGATGGCAATAATTGCCTGGTTTTTAACATCAAGTCAGTTTACAGTCCAAGTGGTTGAGGAATCATTATTGTCCAAACTCACTTTGTCTTCTCTCTCAGCAAGCTCAGATTTGGGCACCACAAGTTTGAGCTGCATTTCTTTCCCACCCCAAGCTTGACATCCTGCGCTGTGAGGCTGGGCGAGGGCCCCTGCAAGCTCCCTTCCCCAGCCCTGTTCAGGGTTTCCCGGCCACATCAACAATAAAGAGGAAAAAAAAAAAAAGTGCAAGTACTGTCTGTGTGTTATTTCTGGCCGTTGATATTGAAAATTTAGTAATAATCTAGCTGATAGAACACTGCAGAAATAATACTGTATTTAAAAGCTCAGGGTAAATACTTTTCCAAAGAAACTTTCTCTGAGCCCAAGCTGTAAAAAAAAAAAAGCTGCAGTTTAAGCTATGGCTTTGATTCAGCCTGAAATGCAAACCATACGTACAGGTCTGCTTTGCCAGTCTGACATCCTGACAGTACAGCACGTCTTCGCTAGAAATTAGGTCTGTGTCCCAGGGGGCAAGCTACAGGCAAAACCCATAAACAGGTTTAAGAGAGGTACTGCTTATTCCAGGATGCCAGTAAGTAAATAATATGTATCCTCGCTCATCAGAGGGACATACAGCACGGCCCAGGCTGCCAAAGGCACGGTGGAAAGCCCATACAGCCTGGCCCTCAGGAATAACACTTTCTAAGTGTGGTTGGGTGGGTTTTATCTTTGACATTGTATTCCCAGGGTGCTTGAACCTTGGCAGAATTTGAAGCAGAGAAGCCTGTTTTCAATTTCTTTTCAAAGTGCATCAAATTGGCTTCGTTGATCTTGAAAGAAAAGAAAAACAAACCTCAAACTTCATTATCCAAGAATGTAAGAAACAGCCCTAAAACTAGAAAGCTGACATGGAAATCCATGGCCTTTAAAAGCGGGATTGATGCCTGCTTTCCTCTGGCATCAAAAGAGTGCTCCCACCCCTGAACTGCCACAGCCAGATCCCTCCAGCAGTAAATCCCACCATGCCAAGAGGCGCCCAAGGGAGCCAGGATGGCTTGCCATGGCCGTATCACTCTTGGCCACCTGCCTGCCCTAGGCTCCCAAGCTCAGAAGACTTTGCCAAAGGCTGCGGTGAGCAGGTCAAAAGCAAGTATGAGCTTTTATTTGGATGCACACCATATGGGGTATATTTTGCAGGCAGGGGTGCAGATCTGTACTTACCCTCCCAGCACCTTGCTCGCTGCCCACCCGATGAACTGCAAAACCGCCTGGGCAGCAGGAGATGCAGCCTGCCATGACCAATTTTAACAAGAACTGCTTGAAAAGCAACTGGGAAACCTCCTCTGTCTGCCCCGCACCTCTGGGAACGTCTCCAGAGCCCTGTGCCTGACACATGGTGGTTGCGGCAGCTCCCGGCACGTCAGGGAGAGAGGCTGAGAGCAGATATGGCAACCAGATCCAGAGTTTTTCTGCAGATCCAGGAAGGCAACAGCCCCTTCCTTCCTTTTGGTATTATCCAGGAGTTTTTTTGGCTTGTTAAGGGCATTGCACATGGGCTAAGCTCACTGCTGGGGACCCATAACTGTGCTGAGGATGTGGAAGGAGACAAAACTCCACCCCCAGAGTGACTCTGGGCAAGCCTGAGCACAAGGAAATCCTTGGCAGCGTCCATTGCCCATCATTCAAGTGCTTAAGTGCCTTCCTATATCACCCTGCTTGGGGAAGACAGATGGCTCGCAGAGTGGGAATTTAGCAAAAAGACAGCTATTAAATGGGGTCTGCCAGCCTCAAAGGTAGCCCCAGCTGAGAGCAGCTGCCTGGGGGGGCAGGTCTACTGTGCTCCCCCCACATGTGGGTATGGCACGAGGTCCCACCGCCACCTGGCTGCACCTGCACTGCCACGGGGCATGAAGAAAGGACATCTCTTCATGCCGCCTCATGATCCATCAAAGTGGTCATAATACCTAGCACACCTGCACCAGCTGTGTGTCTGGGGTTGTTTCTGCCAGGTTTTTACCTCCAAAATGCCCTTCAAGGGGGGAGGACCATGACCCCACTGCATTTCGGCACCCTGAAGGCCACCCTGCTCCGTGCCAGGGCGGGGATGCTGCAGGCAGACATTGTCTGCCTGCTCAAGGTGCCCCTGCAGACCTGTTTCTGTATTTTGCTCCTCACGAGTGGCTTGAGAAGCTCAAGCTTCCTGGACGTGGGAAGGGGGACTGTGCTCCCATAAACCATATGCAAGGAGTCACAACAAATGCTGAGGTGGCTGAAACCCGGGGAATGGAAACCTGATCTATTGTCACATGGTGCTGGGTTGTTCCCTGCAGAGTCAGCAAAGTCCTTGTAGCTGGCACACAAGTCTTCCCACCAGCATATCCAAAACCAAACCAGAAAATGACCAAGTTAAATTGCCCGGGATGAAACTTTAAAAGATGCTGTACTTTGCTAAATTTTGGACAGTCTGCAAAGCTTCTGCCTCAAGGGGATAATTTATAGTCTAATTGCGAGACAAGCGTGCTTTGCACTAGCATAGGACTACACTCAAGCAGCAGCACAAAGGGATGAAATGGTGTTGATACCATTCACTCTGAGTACCAACTTTAAAGGGAAGGTGCCAACATACTTCCTTTAATTTTCAAAATAATGCTGCCTTCACAGTTCTTCCCAGTTACTGCTACAGCCCTGGGGCAACAAACTATAAAACCCTTGAAATCCTTGAGCTCCACAGCCTCTCTCCAGTAATAACCTGGCATGCCTTGAACTCCAGGCCCTGCATCTGCCTCTTGAACTTTTTGCTCCTCAGGAATGAGACATCCCATTTCTTGCACACCCTGTCATCCAAAAGACTGTTTCGAACAAAATCTTCAGTCAGTGCTGGAAACTGCTCTGCGTGACGAGAAAATCCCATTCCCATTACACTGGCTGGTCCCATTTGAGTTACGGACTGAACAAGTACGGCTGAAACGCCGGCTCGTAAACCCCTCAAGAGTAGCCTGCAAGAGCAGCAAGCCTCCCAGCATCCCAAACACACCTTTATGGAGGCCCTGGTGCAGGAGCTGGAGGACACCGTGGAAGAGATGGCTGGACATCACCTGGTTAGACACTACACTATGGGGTGCAGCTGATGTGGTTAAGGGCAGGCCTGCTGGACACACACCACATCCTGCACCTGGGATGGACTAAAGATCTGCAGGGTACTGGCAGGGACTTGATTTTCCTGTGATGACACTGTTCTTACCCCTAAATCATGTGATTTTTCACTGAGAGAAAGGGAACATTCATAATTCTCCTCACTCCCACTGTGTAAATCTTTCAGCTTTCAGGAAGTTAATAATCAGCTCTGTGAAAGATGGACAGGGTGCTTTTCATCCCGACACTGTACAGTGCAGCTCAGGACCCCTCCGGTTTAATCCCAGAAGTCAACACAAAGCACCACAAAAATAAACAGCCTCCAGGATGCCATACTTCTTTTGCCTAAAGTAAGCAAACTGAAAGCTTTCAGATGCCTCTCCTATTTAAGTTCAGTCAGGGCTTTTACTGCAGACCCTTACACTTAGCTGGATCTTCTACTTCTTGCAGATTGCTGGTTGTCTTTCAGGACGTCTCACCAAGATGCATAGGTCTGTTGACATTTAAATGTGCAAACATCTCCATTACTATCCACCACTAAAAGCCTTGTACTAAATGATACCAATCTGCACCCAAACCATCTAGGTCACTGCAGACCTGAAACAGCGCCTCATGTTCACAGGAGACAGCGAGGATCTGAGCAGCCCTGAATGCACAAGTGTCCTGCTAGCATCACGGAACAAGGGAGGTGCTCCTCACCTTCCCTTCTCTCTGTCTCCTTGTTCCTCTAATCCTCACACCTACAAAAGAGCAGCACAACCTAGAAATCCTGGCAGGAATGTCAAGGAGGGAGAGCAACAATTTTGGGTAGGCGTTGCTTCCTCGCTCCCCCCACTGCTGTGCAGGATTCCATCAGATTTCCTTTTTCCCCCTCCCCTCGTCCCAGTTTCCCGGCCAGCCTGTTGCACTCAGGTCCAGAGGTTTTCAGAGCAGATTTCCCATCTGCTTGCTGAAACAGCAAGAAGGGGGCCTCTTCCCCAGCGAAACAGATGTGGCTTGCCTTTGTGCAACATCTGTGCCTCATGCCCCCGTTCATTTTGAACAGTCTTGCCTTTGTTTGTGAGGGGTTGTGCAGGGGATGCTTTGGAGGAGGGCAGCAGCCTGTGGCCCGCAGGCTGGACTCCCTCGCTTCGAGTCCCACACACAAACTGCCTCGAAACGCCTGGGTTTCTTCCGGCAAAAAACAATACGCTTTGTTCCCTGTGGCATTGAGGAATCAACAGCCCCTCTCCTCAGCACTTTGGTTCCAGCCACAGCCAGTGGCTCACGCTGATTCCTGTGAAATTCCCAAACCCAGGGAAGTAAGAGCCAGAACCTGGGGGCTGCCATGGATCCCCTTCCTCACAACTCCCCTCACCCCCATATCTTCTCTCGCTGTACCTCTGGGCTGCTCACTGGCTTTGACTGGGAATCCCCCATGGGGTTGCACTTCTTCAGCTCCTCTGTGCATAACAGCAGCAAAGAGCAGAAGTGCTAGAAAGCCACATCTTTCTTGCAACATGTTCTGGACTGCATCTAATATGGGGAGGAATACATTAAAATAAAATCAAATTTTATTTCCTTTCGCTTTTGATGAGTTTACCAATCCTGCTGATGAGTGCCTGAAAAGCTGCTAAAACTCTGTTACACCTTCTATCACTCAGTCCTGTTTTTTATTTGTTTCACCGGGGGTCATGTTTTTTCTATATTTTGTGGAGCGGGGATTTTTATCCACTTATATTCAGTTTTCAGTTTTTCTAACCAGTGGCCCAGTACTGGGGAACAGTACTTGTTCCGTGCCCGGCGGGGGCTCACAAAACCCAGTTTGGGGAGCTGGCAAGAGGTAGCACTGGATTCGCTTGTTGGCCTTTCAGTGGAGGTTGCCCAAGTCAGACGGTTGGGTTTCCCAAGCTGGCTGTCAGGTTTTTTCCCTTCCTGGAGAGCAGGAAAGCGCATTCGTGGGATTCCAAAGGGGAGGGAGGAGGAGGACAGCAGGGCCTTTCAGCCCTGTGGGCTTTCTTCAAAACAGAATTGTTCATACAAGCCCTGGCCTCAGTTGCAGAAAGGTAACCCCGTTTTCCTCTGCTTGAGCCATTACTTCTTAAAGAGAGAAAAAGGGGAAGAAAGCTGCTTGCTGCTTGGCTTTGAGCGCTGCCCATGTCCCACAGACCCCATCCTGGGCAAAGCCTGCTGGCAGTGGCCCTCCAGCTCGCTTCTCCTTCTCCCGGTGAACCCCATAGGGTGAGCTAGCGGAACAAACGTAGTACAAGCACTGGTGCAGCCTGGCTCCAAAAAAGGGGCTTTTCCTTCAGAGCAAGGCAAATAGCTGCAGGCAGACTGGAGTTACTGAGCATTTGAAACAGAAGGGGTAATTAAGGCATTTGGCATCTATGCCAGAGGATTAATAAAGTGCAATCAGTCCCTCTTATTTAGACTGCCTCATACTAGGCAAATGACAGAGCAGTCGGAATTTACTTGCTGGCAGATTTTGAAACCAGAATAAAGAAGATGTTTCTGTAATGCAGTCATCCCCCAGCACTCACTGCTCCAGCAGGTCGGGCACGTACAGCAGCCGGATCCAACAAGCAGCCGGCTGCAAGCACGCGCGCTCTGTGCTAACAGCAAAGCTCACAGCTGGGCTCTCTCTGGCTTTCTGCAAGTGGTCACCCTCCTGCTGATTTTGAAAGAAGTCAAAAATTGGCTTGAGTATTTTGCTAAGGGGTTTGCTGCAAATGAAACAACAAGATGATCAACTTAGGGCACAGCCTGAATTATTCTTCATGACCATCACTGTCCTGCCTGCAGGTGCCCAGAGCAAACCCAGATTACGGGTGAAATCAAAGCAACCAATACAAGAGCTCACAAAGGGGAAAGGGCTGCAGAAGAGACCTTCCCTTGCCAAGGCAAAATGGAAATCCTGGCAAAAACGAATACCCCTGCTCTCGCAGGGGAGACCACACCAGGTACCTGCCACAGGCTATACACTTTTTGAAAGGCTTCATAGGGAAGGCTTGTACAGGAAGGCGTTACTGCAGATGAAAGACTGGTGTGGGGAGAGCTGCCTTGCTTTTTTATTTGACAGGGAGGAGTTATCTCCAGCCCCAAAATGGGTGATACGAGCCTCAGTCTTGCCTATTTTTCCTGCTGCTGAAGTTCATTAAGAAACCCAGAACAGCCTATGCAAACTGTAGGATGGCAAATATAAACCCCAACATCAGAGTCTCCCATCACGTGCACACTCAGACACTCTCGTGAAGGCTGGCACGGCCCCATTGCTCCCAGAGATGCTCTGAGTCATCACCACACTCTCGAGGACATAAAAACATTTCAGCAACACAAGTGACACCAAAGCACCAGTTTCTGGCAGCAGCACCTGGCACCTCCTCAGGTCATCCATCACGCACATTTGCAATCCCTGCCCGACATGAGCTTTGCAAGGGCTGAGGTGTCAGAGCAGAGACAGAGCCCCTCAGCCCGCAGCGTGATGTCCTGGCTCTGTCCCCCGGTGGGATGGCGGTAATGGGGAGTGGTGGGGACCCCGTCCCAGATCAGCTGGCTCGTGCTTGCTCAGATGGCTCTGGAAACTAGTTGCCAAGTAATGTCGCAAACTTGAGTGCTAAAACTAGATGACATGAAAAACCACCCTAAAGTTTGGAATGCGCTGTGGATACAGGGAAATCTGCTAATGCCGGGGAAATATGACATTTGGGGGGGGGGGGGGGGAGGTGGGTGGATTTCCCTTGCCAAACCCCTTTTTTGTGACTTTTTGATGAAAGCTCCGTGCTTTATGGGGACCAAACTGAAAGCATGGAGGGGCTCTTCGCACTCTCCGAGTCTATTTGCACTTTGCTGCCTTTGCCCCACACTCTTCATTCACCTGCTTAAAGTGGTGCCGCCTGGGCTCTTAAAAAAGGTGGGTTTTGGCTGAGGAAGCGTAATCACCTCCCTGGCCAACAGCAGTGCCTTCAGCTACAGCAGCCCCAGACGCCGCGTTTACAGGCACATTTACAATCTGCTTTGTCCACCCCTAGTGCTATTAAGGACAGACACTCGCCAGAATGGGTCCCTGCCTTGCTTACCTCGCCATGCCCCCACCCTCTGAGGGCTCCCACTGGACTTGCACCCAGGATGGAGACAGCCGGGACACGGCCTCTCACCTCGTCCCATGGGGTTGGTGTCCCTCAGCAGACCCAGCGTCGCTTCCCGCCGCCAGCTTGGCAAGGAAAACCCTAAATCCTACCATGTCTCGTAGCACCGGCCAACGCGCTCCTCCTCGTGTGCTTCACCGCTCGCGGCGACGCGGCACACGGTCACCTCCTGAGCCAGGCACTGGCCGCCTGTAGCGCTTCCATGCGACGTCAGGAACCCACACAAAATACAAAAATAAAAAAAAAATAGCAATAATAAAAAAAATATCCTCCAGCGACTAATCAGCCTGCCTAATCTCCCCAAGCCGCTAACCACAGCCGGGGGATGTCACCCAGGGGTGCTCCTCCAGGCTCTCCACAATCACTGCTGGCCAAGTCCTCATTGTCCGGGGTGCCGGCTGCCTGCCACAACACGGTGGGTGCCCCTGGTTCCCCCCTGGGCGGGAGGGCACCCTTCAAACTTCAGCTACGAGTTTTCAAACTCTGCCTCATCCCAGACCCACCTCCCTGTGAGGAGGGGAGCTGAGAGGCTGGGAAAGGGGGAACAGACGTTTGAAGAGTCTCTTTTTCACAATAAAAGCCCTTCTTGCTGCCTTTTTTCTTTTTTTTTTTTTTAATACCGAGGACCAGTTTGAGCCAGGAGGCACAGGTAAAGGAGGCTGAGGACACACGTGCTCCTCCCAAGCCTGTGTGCTCCCAGTGACCCCAGTGCCATACAAGCAGAGGGACAGGAAGAGCCCCAGGGACCACATCAGCCCCGGAGCCAGAAAAGCGAACCACAGGTCTGCTCACAGGTGCCCAAGAAAATGCCCTTTGCAGGTTTTTATTAACATTGCTTTACTTTCAGTAACAGCCCAGCAAAGGGCTGTGCCGCACCAGCACCTGGAGTGGCTGCAGCCCTGGGAGAAGATTTCTTATCCGCTTAAAAGATATTAATGCATTACAACCATTTTTAGGGTGCTCAGGCACCTGCTTTTTGGGGGCACGCAGTGCCCGCAAGGCAGCCAGGAGAGGGGTCACGCCGGGGGGTGGGGGAAGGAGACCCTTACACCCACCAGCACTGTGGGGCAGGTCTGTGGCATGGTGAGCCCCGCAGCTCCCGGCCAATGCAGCTCCCCACCAGCACCCAGGGGTAAGCTGCATCCTAAATGCCATTTCCTGAGACTCTGGGAGAAGAGGGGCTGGAGGCATCACTTTGGAAAGAAGCGAGTTTCACCAGCCCTCCATGGCCAAGCAGGGCAGCTGCCAGACTGCAAAGCGGTTTTTTCCTTTGTATAACTTTCCCCTTCCAGCCCTGGGCTATGGCCAAGCAAAACCCATCAGCCCCCCGCCATGCCAGGAGATGCAGTCACCTGCCCCCGCCCCGTGCTGGCTCCAGCACCTGCCAGCCTGGCTTGGGGACAGGAGGAAACCCTCCATCTCAGGCACGGGGGGGTTCCAGCTCTCCAATCTGTGTGACTACCTCGCCCAGGAAACTGTAAATCAAATGGGGCTGATCAGTATTTTTCTTTCCTGATATTTACATTTTTAAAAGTCCAACAAAAGCACAGTTCAAACTGTTGTGAGGGACACTGAAGATATGATAGTCTAAAAAAAGAAGAGGATGAGGCTCAGGGGAAGTTGGCCAAGTGATTTGACCAAGGTAGCACGGGAGGGCAGTGGCAGAGGCCCCGAGGAGGCTCCTGTGTCCCCAAGCCATGCTCTAGCTCACTGACCATCCAGGGTCCCACAGTGTCTTTTCATGTGATCAGCGTAAGCAACGACTGCAACATGATTTTCTGCCCCACACAGGCTCCCAGCACCCCAGTTCACACCCCCTTAGTTCATCAAGTGCATTTTATTTTTAATACGGTATGTCTCACAACCCCTTTCATTGATGCTCAAAACTATAGCTAAGAAAAGAAGCAGATTGATGGTTACACACAAAACCAGTGAGTCTGACTTAAGCTTCAGCACACACCCCCCTCCATGCCACCCTTGGGTGGGAGAAAGGTATACGGAAACCAAGCCCTGTGCCCCACCATTGCTGCCACCAAGCTCAGCTGACCCCCCGGCTGTCCCAGGCACTGCAGCGTTGGACATATTACTACATTTTCCTTGAGGCCAGTCCCCTGGGACAGCTAATAACCTAATATTTCTAATATAATTAGTGATATTAGGTAATAATCTATAACCTAGTATTAGCCTCGGTGCAAAGACGGACCGAGCCCATAGCTGTTGGTCAGGCAGCAGCCAAGTGCTGGAGGAGGGATCTGCAGGGCTCCCGAGGCTGAACCCTGCACATCACGACTCATCGGTGGTATCTCATTTCAGAATCGTTTGCTTTCATCTGCCTTTCTTAATTTTGAAATGATTCAATTTATATGCAATTTTCTGTCAAAATTATTCCTGTCAGTGCAGCAGCATTGCAAGCCTTGACTGACAGGCCGAGCGCGCCGGCTGGTCTCTCCGGATTGACTCTCCGTACAAATAACCGTTTAAAATGCACGCCTGACATTTGAGGAATTTGCCATCAGAAACAAGCATGGATGGCTGCTGTGGGAGGCAGACTTAAGGGATCAGTGGCCAAACTGCTGTGATAAATCCACCGAGCCTTGAAACAAACACGCTGATCTCGGCATTTTGAAATTTCAGTTGGATTTTTCTGCTCCCCTCCTTCCCCTGGAGAAGTTTTTTAATGATGTTCACAGTGCAAAAACCAGATTGAAAATGCAGCAAGACCTGAGAACCAAGTGCGTTATGAACTTGTTTCCTGAAGAGGCCCAGGAGGTCCCTTCAAATCCATAGGGCCATGCCTATGCTGTACCTGAGCTGGGTAGTCCCGAGCCTGTCGGCGCAGCCCTGGCCCCCCTCCTACTTCATTCTGGAAAATCAGTGATTACCTGAATAGTGGAAACTGCTTTTCTTCTCTCTCTTTTTTTCTTTTCTGTCCCCTGACCACCTTTGCTCACATTCTCACAGCCGTCCCTACAGCTCAGAATAGATCTCACTTGCTCACACGCAGATTTCCCTGAGGTTTCCCTGATTTTACCTGAGGCCAGTCCTTTGATCAGACTGATGCCACATCTTCTGGATGTCCTTCTGCAGGACGAGGGAGAGTCCCTGCTCCAAGAAACTTGCATGTGGTGTGGGCAGCAAAGGGAGACAGAGGAAAGCAGGGAGGTGGGACTGCCCCCAGCTTACAGGAAACACACAAGCCTCCAAAACAGTCAGGTCTTGTATTAGGGTCTTAGGCCAGATGAGCTACAATTTCCAATATCAAAGATCTCCCAAGCCTGCTCCCTCTCACCTTGCACCTAGGCAGGGCCTTCTTTGCTCTTATCGATTTCCTTGGGCTCTGCCCTGCTACTGCTTTTCCCTTAGGGAAAGGTCTCAGCTCTCCTACTTCAAAGTACTTGCTCCTGGCTGAGCTGGATTTGCCCAGTGATACCAGCAAATTGAGAAAATGACTGTACGGTCTAGCGTGAGCCTCAGGGGAGCCCCCCTTGCTGCTGCCACATGCACTGGTGTACCCACAGCAGCACAGGGATCTCTGTGCTCCCTGAAATGCCACCACTATAGACATTCGCAAAAGCTTCTGGTATAACCCTGCCTCCATTTCATAGACTGACTCACCTTTCCCCTTGCTTGTCCTCACAGAAATACCTGTTGCAAAAGGATAGAAATAAGCTGACTGATTATTAGATTTATTTTTTTTCCCCAGAAGTAATTTTTTCTTTCCCTTTCTGTCCCAGTGGATCTGCACTTATTTCTCCCTTGGGAGCTAAAGACAGGCAGTGGAGAGGGGACAGATTTCAAGAGCTGACAAGGAACAGAAAGCTATTCCACCTCTAAGAAAGTAAAGTTGAAGGGTTTTTTCTCCCTTTTAGAAAAGTGTGAGCCTTTAATGGGTTTGAGGGACTATGAATACGACTTTCCACATATGCCAAGATAATTATAAGCTTGAATGGATTTCTGAGATCCAAACCCTACCCAGATAAATCACTGCCTATCAAACACTGATTACAAATGAGCTGCTCAGAAAGCCTTCAAATTTCTCTTCATTTCCCCACCATCTCTTACATCTGTTGGTAATGGGCCTCGACACTTTAATAAGGAATAGGCTATAGAGGAGAGCCTGATATTTCAGCTTTCCTTTGCAGCGGCTGTGAAAAAAAAATGGGAAATCAAGGCTATAAGGATCAAGCAGAATGGGGAGAGAGCTGGGCTCCCACTCAGTGCTGTGGCTCTGGATCTGGTGCTGGGACCCAGAAGACACTGAGAAGCAGACAAGCTGCAAGATCAAGTTTTGGATCTGGTTTCAGAGCGTGACACGTTCCCATGTCCCACTTCCCCAGCCACTGTCCCTAAAGAGGACAAGCACTAAGTTCCTACACCAAAGAAAATGCTGGACGTGGGAGATTTCTTTCAATGCATTGTGTGTAGGAACAGACTTTTCTTTCTCAGGTTTTCTTCATTGTTCATATGCAAATAAGCCCACCCAGGTCACTTACGGAACACACTGAATTTTCATAAATACACTGAAGAAGTTGCACACCCCCAGTCTGATAATTAGAGTAAATTAATGCTGCCAGGATGCTTTTGTCACCATTTGTCTGACTCAAGACAAAAAGCAGGGGGTCACATCTCGAAGGGAGAGAAATTGTTTATAAGCAGTGTTTAAGATGCCAGAGAAAAAAGTAACATCTGCAGAGGAACCACAAGTTCCCTGATCACAAGGGCTTTATGCCTCCCACAAATAGCTATTGTATCCTCCTTGCCATCATGACTCAAAGACAAGTATATGGAGGAAGGGACAGAGAGTTACTAAGTCCATCAGAGGTGATTACTCATTCCTCCAGCTTACATTTTAAATAAACGCCAGAAACTCTGGATCATTTGTCAGACTGGAGCATTGTTTTTGCAGGACATCTGTGATGATTCAAATGAGTTAGGGTTTTCTTTTAATTTTTTTATTTCTCAGGGCTACTTTTAAAGCTCTCCCGTCTTCAGCCAGAAACAGTTCTTCCACCCATGTCCCATGTCCAAGAGATTTACTGTGTTATTAGAGAAGCAACCGTTTCCTAGCCTGCTTCCCCAAGAAAAGGCAGGTGTTGTGATCACACCACCAAGGGTCTGTCAGCTTCTGTCCTCTACCAGCTTCTGGAAATGACTGAACTTCAGCCTTGTGTGAGAGCGGACAGTTGCTGAGAGCCCATCCGTGTCATGACAACCTACGCCCACAGGAGAGGGCAAACCCGCCAGGGCGGCAGGACATGGGTGCCCCATAGGACACCCGTTCCCCTGGGTTCCCTGGCTCCCAGCAGCTGCTATATCAGCTTGAACTTCACCACTGAGTTTCTACCTGTGTCTCATCCTAGACACCTCTGTCCTTTTCAGAGCCTGTCCTTCCTGAGGCAGAGGTTCCCACTCTTTCAATAAAGCCTTATTTTTCCTTCTGCTCATTCTCCCTTCTAGATACAAACCCCAGCACTCAGATGAATCAGAAACACCATTTTCTTGGACCATGACCATGTAAATCAAGGGATTCAGATTTCTCTTTATTATTTACTATCCCCCTAATCCTGCACCATCTGCAAACTTTACTAGCAAATAAACTCATGCATGTGTCTGTGCATCTTTAACATGATCATTGTTGAAAAACACTGGATGTTGGATGAAGAACAATTCCACCCCACAGCGTAAAAAAGCTTTACCACTGATATCTCATGTTGAGGTCTGTTGTTGAGACAGTTTCTCATCTAATATGTAAAGCAGTCCCTCTAAAAGATACACTTTTCAAAATCAGAACGGCATATGGTGCTGCACCCGTTGCCTTGGAGACACCCAAACGTGCCCTGCCAGCACAGATGCCGTGGTCTCCTCAGGAAGGTAATGAGTTTGTCTGACCATGAAACCACATTAGCTGGTGATCGTTACACTCTTTGCTCCTCACTCCTTCTTCACAAAGACTTTGTTTAGCCATCCACCCGTGCTACCACATTCATAGAAGGCGGCCAGGAAAAGCCACAGACAAGCCTGGGAAAACTCTGCTGGAATCTGTGCGCAGCATCGCAGAAAAAAGAAATCATGAACAGTTGCAAAATTGCTGCTCAAATTATTTGGGCTTAGAGGGGCTAAGAATTAGTGTTGGTGGTTCAGAGAGCTGCTCAGCTCATTCCCTTGGCCTCTTGAGCAGTTGTCATCCAAGCTCATCTTACCCGGGAGGTCCTTTGCGAGAGGTGAGGAGCCACGGTGGGGCTCTGCAGGGGAAAGCCCAGCTCCTCCCCACCTGCTCTCACACCTCGCAGACAGGGCCAGGGCGAATGCAGCTTTTCCTGCACAGCTCCGTGCATGGCTTAAAACTGCAGCTGGACAACTTTTAGGAAGCCTGAAGTGGAGCGTGGATGGTGCCAGGCAGGAGCACAGAGCAGCACTGCCTGCGATTCATCTTGGCACACGACTGGTGCGGTTTGCATGGGTGCTGCGTGCCCTGGCTGCCCGCAGAGCATGACTGTGGCATTCTCTGAGACATTCACAGAGACAGAAAACATGCTTCCTACCTCTGCATGTGAACAAGCCAGACGCTGGGGGCAGAGCCTGCCCTCCTGGATTCACTGCAGATGTGCCGGTGTCCCAAGCCCAGGGGGCATCAAGCCAAAATACGACTTTGTTTCCCTTGGAGCATCTCAGCAAACCTCTGGTTCTAACCTCCAGGATCTGACAGAAACGAGATAAAAATTATCACAACCTGATGCACAGAACATTTCCCCCCCAAAAAAGAGAGAGATAAAACATGACAGAAGCAATCTGTTTCTTTTCCTGGAAGGAGTTATTGGCATATGCTTGAGTTAGGTCCACAAAGACACTGTATCAGCTGCTTATAGACCTTTGCATTAGGGAAAGTCCTCTGTCACCATGACGGTATGATGGGAGAAAATGTATGCACTAACACATGGAGTAGTCGGGCAGCATTTAACCCAAAAGCTTTGAATTGTAGCTGCTGAAAATAGGGCCTGACCAACATATGGGCTCATGAATCTTTCCTGACAGCCCTGCAGTTACAGAAGCAAGAAGTGGAGCCTCCTGGTTATAAATTGGTCATGAATAAATTTAGGTTGGCAATTAGAAAGTTTCTAATAATCAGAGGAATTAAGTTCTGGGAGCTTTCAGACAGGAGAGGGTGTGGGCTGGGAACCTCTGTCACACCCTGTGGAGCACTGGAAGAGAAGACAAGGGGAATCTTGAAGGCTTGGAGCATTTGTCTTGTGCACGCCACCAGGGATTGCTTTGTATCATCTCCTACAAAGCAATAGCCCTGGAGCCAAGCTGCTCGCAGACTTTGAGTAAAACAGTCAGAAAGAAAGGTCAGATTGTCAGGGGCTATCCTGCTCTGGGCTGCAGGTCCCCTTCCAAGGACCATAAGGGCACCAAGTTTCCCACCTGAGTAGTGACCCAGGGCTGTTGGCAGTGTCAGGGACCCTGGGCACTCTCATCCTGTGGCATGGCACTGGGACATCTGCCCACAATCTCAAATTTGCTATAGGATGCTAGAAAGCGTTTTGCACCATGCAGTGTGTGGATGCTTTTAAGTCTCCTACTGGAATAATTGTCACAATTGCCTACATGGACATTTAATTGCAACTCTGATGGTCCTTCAACTACCAAGTCATGACACTCTGCATGAGGACTCATTGCAACCCACCTCCTTTCCTCACTCCTCTGTGAAATAACATTTTCCCACCTTCACTTTCAAGCTTACAGCTGGTAAGGATGCCATGTGGTGTCATGGGACTGAATATAGATCCTGTCTCCAGCCCTGGTTAGTCCTCACAGTAGAAGATTGGTTTAAAACACTAAATACAGCAGTTTTCTACACAGTGAATTTCTGGAATATGTTACTACATGATTGTGGAGGGAGGTAGTGTAAGCAGACTCAAAAGACTGAACAAATTCATGGACAGTAGATCTAAAAGGAATACTAAGAGGAATGGGCAGGGGTGTATCCTCTAGTACCCCTAATCCTGCTATTGTAGATGCTGGGGAACTGCAAGAGGAGGGACTAAACTCACGTCCTCTCCCTACCTGTGTAGGGATCTCCCATTGGCAGTGTGGGAGACCCAGGCTGGGGTTAGTTGGACCACTGGTCAGACCCAGCAGAGCACAGCTGATGTTCCCAACGGGGCTGCCAGCAAAGTCTAGTGCAGTTTAGTGCCAATGGGAAAGGTTAGTGCAGCCAGAACCAAGTGGTCATTCCTACCTGCCAACTGATTTGTGCATGCCTTTGCCTTCTGAAGAGCAACCCAAAACTGCCCAGTGAGCAGGGAGGACCAGGGAGAGCAAAGGGACTCAAGGGAGCCAGAGGACCACACCACTGTGCCATGACAGGGACTGTGCCCCACTTCTTGTGAAGCTACGGGTTAGAGAAGCACCTCAACCCCCACATCTCCTGGTTTCTAGCAGCTTGCCAGCCTCCTCCTGGACCTTGAAAAATGCTTCAGGCAACCAGAGCAAAACCGATGCCACTTTCAGCTAGTTAGACTCAAATTTACTTCATCATGCCATAAACTCTGATTTTTTTCCATATTTCCACAGAGGTTTCCAGGATGAGCTAAGACTCATATGTTCAATGCAAATGACACAAGCAGTAGATATAAAAGATAAACAAACAAACAAAAAACCCACCTCTTTTCAGGGGCTGCAGGGAGGAAGAGAAGGAAGAAGGGAAAAGTCCACAAGACTGTTTCCCATCCTTTCTTTAGATCACCTTTATACAGCATCTGACTGCAATGGCCCCTTCTTTTGTTTGATGGCTTTTATAAACATGAGGTTCAAAAAGTGGCTCTAAAAAGTCTTGGCTGCTGAGTTATCATGAAAAATATTCCGATGTTGTGCCCTCCCATTGTAAAGCTCCAGCTGATCTCAAAGATAACATTCTTTCATGCTATTTAAATATGAACATTATTACTTTTTCAAAGCATCTATCATTTTCATCAAAGCGGAGCTTCCTGGTGAGATTCTGCCATATAAACCTTTATGAGAGCACAGTGCCGCAAAACTCCACTCGCGCTCCACAAGCAGCCCAAAGCGGACGCGAGGGAAGAGCTCAGCTCTGATGAGGGCCATGGCCTCAGGTCACCCCCTCACAATATGCAAGGAGTGATGCTCCCAGTTACAGAACAAAATAACCTGAAAAATACCCTCATGCCAGGAAACCACTGGGGAAATGTTAAAAAGTACTTCCTCTGGAACAAGAACTAGGTCAATGCATCTTAGGAAGGAGGAAGTGGCTCTGTGCTGGTGGCAGTGGCATAATTTTTAGGCTGGTGATCAGCACAAATAGCTGACTGCGGGTGGAAGGCTTCTCTGATTTGGACATAGTGGTCTGCAAGCTTTGGGGGTGGGGGAAAGAGTTTGCTACAAAGACTTACCTGGAGACCGCTCAGACTGGCTTATGATCGTGGAAAGTAAGGGGAGGAAAAAACAACCAACACTTCACTTCTTTGAAACAAGAATATGACACAGTGGTCAGCTGCACAAAGTGAAGGGCAGGCCAAATTCCCACTTAAGGACACTATGAGCTGGAGGTTGCACAGCATTCAAGAATGAAGCCTGTTATGAGTTCAGGAAAAAGAGAGGGTGTGGGTACATCACCAGTATCCACAGGGCCACTGCCTCTGTCAAGGCAGGGACAAGGACTGCAGTACTTCAGCACAACTAAGGATGCAGTGTTTAAAAAGGTAAAAGCAGATCTTTCTGCTTCAGAGAAGGAAATCCCAGTATAAACTCAAAAGTACCTGAGTGCCACAATAGTACATGCAACTTCAAGCTCAAAACATTAAAAACTATTTCCAAACTAAAAACAAACAAACAAACAAACAGAAATCATACAAAGGAAGAACCAAACGCTGAAGACCTTAAACAAGCAGAGCCCAAACCACACATATTTGCTCCACTTGCCACTTCTTGCTTGTCAGCTGTACTTACTCATACACCAACAATGCTGCGAATAGAAATTCGCACCTTTTCATCTTGATGAAAGGCAGGCACACGGAGTTTTCAGAGACACCTTACCAACAGGGGCAGAGGGAAAGGAGAGGAACATACAGGGCTGGAAACATTCAAGGGGCACTACAGGTGAAGTAAGAAAATAAGTAAAGGGAATCCAGCTGTAAACTGGACCAGATTTGCCACAAGGCCACGGTCAGCATCAGTGGTGCACAAGTAGTAGAACAGAACAGACGATATTATCTACTATTAACATATAAGTAACTACAAGACCAAACGATTTGAAAATGTCATGGACACCAAGCAAACTTTGGCTGAAGGACAGTCTGAATACTGGTATTTGAAAACCAGAAAGACCAGTAAATCCAGAGATTCCTCTTTCAGGTCTACTACATCTCAAAAAAAATTAAACACATTAGGATGCCAAACACAGCAACAGCCATGTTTGGACAAGAACCAAAAGCACTTAAATATAGACTTTTTGAAGAAGAAAAATAAATATGTATCACTAGCAAATCACTCGGCCTAGAACTGTAACAGTTCTCATTCACAGGCACGGCAGACTTTAGACCTTTTAACCACAGATTATGCTAAGGGTCCAATCCTACTCCTAGAACTGCTCAAGTCTCCCAGACTGTGCAGCACAGAGATTAGGACTGGGGTTGCCAACTGTTGGTATCAGTTTAGGAAGTACGGCAGTTACCTGCTGATCTCGAGAGCGAATTGGGATGGCGTTCATTCCCCCCTCTGCCCCCAGCAAGCCCCCTGCATGTTCTGTGCGAAATAAGCTGAGAAAATAAACACTGGGACTTCGCTTTAAGCTTTTATAATCAGCAGATACTGTTTCTTTGCACAAAGTAAATCAAAGAAATATCTCCTTAGTCCCGCAAAGTACATCTTAGTCAACTATAAAGGCAAAATAAAGGACTGGGCGAGCGTGTCCGCTGCTCTCCAGCGTTTGTGCCACCCCTGGTTTGGCCCGTGTGGCACGGCGGGGCAGCAGTTCCGCCGTTTGGGTGAGCCTTGGGAACAGGCGTGCGAAGAGCCAACGCTGCCACCGCGTGGCGGTGACCTCCAGACACAAACCTGCGCTCCGTCAGCCCTCCGCAGCCCCGCAGCCCCGGGAACGGGACAGGCCGGCACAGCCGTACCGGGGCCGGGCCGGCGGGCCGGCGGGCTACCGACGGCGCAGAGCTGCGGGTTTCAGGCGCTGCCGTAAGGAGCAGCAGCTGCTGCTGCCGTGGAACACGCTGTCAGAAACACGCCGCGCAGGTACCCAGGACCGGTGTATGCCATTACTTTTCTTCTCCCCTCTCCTCCAAACTCTAAAAAAAGGTACTTTCGCAGAAGCACTTGGTGGCAGACATGGTATTACAGAACCAAGTTTTTCTTCTAAGGCACCTCTCTCCCTAGCAGCGCCGTAACGTGGACCCCCCTTCCCTTCCCCAGCACACCCCTTCCCCGGGGCGCAGCGGCGGGGCGGTGGCAGGGGCCGGCCGGCAGCCCCCCTCCAGCCGGGCGCCGCGCCCCGAGCAGGCTCCCGCGCAGGAGAAGGGGAGCTGCCCGGCAGGTCACAGCGCACTTCGGGCCGTGGAAGTGTCCCCCATACCTCAGCAGCTGCCAGGCGGTACTGGTGGGAACGAAAACGCTGGATGAATTGCTGCAGTCACGGCCGAAGCTATTCATTGGAAGCAAATACCTTCAAAATGAGCACATCATGTAGAAAATGCATTTGTGAGCTCATTGTGATTGAAGGCACGTCAGTTTTCTCTACAGCCACTTTTACCAATTTTTCCCATCTTACATAAGTGAGCTTAACGGTAGTACATAAAAAGCCTCAAAACAACCCTAAGGAACAGCTCTTTCACCTTGAAGGACCTCCAGGCTGATGTACCTTTCAAGTCAAGAGTTTCAGAGTAGGTGGATTTAATCACTTTAAAATCCAATTTAAAATCAAGATCTGCAGATGCTTGAATATGGGGTTCAATCCCAAGTTGCATCATCTCTGATTTGTTTCTCCTTAGCAGTTACACCCATCCATATCAGTTGTGCTTGAACTCAGTTTCCAAGGGCATATAAATAGCTCAAGACAACATTGTACAAAGTGTTTGAGGATGCAGACACACAGTTCCGGTCGGAATAAGCAACACTAGCCACATAACTACTTAAACTTTACACTTGTAAAAGCATAGGCCTATCAGTATATTTCACAATATATTTAAAGGTCTTAAAACCCTCACTTTTGAAAATATATATCCTCCCTCCTCCATTTTATATTTGACTGTAAAAATAATTCCAATTTTCAATTACCAGAGACCTCAAGACTTCCACAATTTCTTCATTCAATATAAAGAAAACACATCCCCTGCCAACAAACTACACAGGAAAAGATGCTGACATTGAGATGTGTAAACATTACTTGATAGTGCAAAGACTAAATCAAGCACTTCTGTGCTTCAGATGGTTTGAGTAATTTTTAGGTTATTCCCCCTTTTACTTAATGCCTTAAATTAAAAGACAAGAATTATATGCTGCATAGTTTAAGGAACTGTAATTAGGCTCAGGCCTTGACAAACTCTTACTAGAAACATTCTGAAAAGCAGATGTGCTTAAACACAAGCCACCAATTTCCATCTTGTTTCTACGTCACCAGTTATTGTAGCTGCACTTACAGGACACCTGTGGTGGCAAACGTGTGAAGGACGTAAGTATTCCAGGTCACTACTTAAAAGAACGGTGGAAGTTTTTTAGAAAATATGGAGTAATTTAAAGCATTTGGACATCAATTTGTCAGCCTTTCAAATGCTAACACACTTATGGTCTAACCAGAACACATACTTTCAGCTTATGCCTTAATTTACACAGAAAATTTAATATAATTATTATTTCTCATCTTTCACACTCAGGACTGTGTGAGTGACTTTGTTCATTCCCAACCCCGCCAACAGCAGACTGCTTCGGAACATCAGGATCCGGCCTGCTTCAAACAACTGGGTACCGAAGTACTTCAGCTGGCACCGGGCGGAGAGCACTGAAGGGCTGGGTACAGCCTGTGTGGTTGGTCACCCCCCACAGAACGCGAGCGACAACAACAGTTCTGCACGTTCTGGGAAACACCAGAACCCAAACACCTGGACATTAATAAAGGAGATGGACAACAATTCTTGGTCAGAAGGAAAAGTGAACTTATGATTACAATTTAAACCAGATGTTTAACCATTTGTTAATTTTAAAGAATCAGAACAAGGACACAAAGTCATACACAACTAGAAGTTCATTTTATTTCTGTGCCTTCTGTGCCTTCTGCACCTTCTCAGACTTTGGTGCCTTCTCCATCTTCTCTGGCTTCTCTGACTTCTCTGGCTTCTTGCCTTTTTTAGAAGACAACTTCTGCAGCTTCTTCATTTCATGCTTGATGATCCTGTTTCTCTGTAAAAAAAGGAAAATGTTTACTATTCATCAGAATGAAAACAGCAACAGCTCAAATATTATGCCTTAATTTAAATTCTAAGCTTTCAGATTCTGCCCTTTTTGATAATCACCCTTGGCTAACCAATTATATTTGTATTATCACAGTCAAAAGATTTACCATGCCTTAGATTTAAAATGTCAAATTCCACCTAAAAGTGTTCTGATCTACCAAGCTGACACCACCATTCTGGCTGGTAACCTGGGCACCCCAGTACTTCCTGTGTAACAACTTCCATTTTAGAACGAAATACCAACAGCAACCCATCAAGAACGTCCCATTTCACCAACAGGTAATTCCTTCCTCGGCTGTAACTTGGGAGGACTGACGCAGAGCGTGTGGGTTCAAATTTGCGGCTACTGAACAGAAAGTGGTGGCCAAAGCAGCATGAAAAACTCAAGGCATTCACATACTTTGTGTCCGTCCGTAACCCAAGCCAGCTATAAAAGGCTGCTTACCGCCTGTATGCAACTCTGGAGCGAAAGCTACAACCACCAACCCCATAAAGAAGCGATACTCAAACACTCACCATTTTCTTTGCTTTCATAACCTTGTAGCGATCGAAGTCAGTCATTTTGGCTTTCTGTTCAAAAAGAATCAGTCATGAAGCTCTGATTGACAGACACATATGCAAGAAGTAAAACTCAACTGTTTCAGAGCATTCCAAGTAACACTGATCATCTCCGAATTAGCTTTAGCTGCACATCTGGAACTAGTTCACTAAGGCCTTTGCTGGGAAGTGATGGTGCAGGAAAAAAGTGGTTATAGAAATGACTGAACAAAACCACATTTACTGTTAAATAGCTGAAGGTGATAGCCAGCAACTTTTAAATATCTATGCCTTGTCTATCTTTATCTTAGCTTGCAACTGAAAGCACCTACTTTATTAGACTGCACCTTATTTTAATAAGCAGAAGCAGTACAAGGTGCATTCCTGATCCAGTGAAAAACTGTACCTTTTCTCGAGCTTCAATCTTCTTTGCCCATCTTGTTGCAGCCCATTTTTCATTTATATTTTCCTTCTCCCAGGCAAGTCGCACACACTTCTGACGAGCACTGCGTTAGAACAGTCACAAAACTACGTTCAGACTATATTTATAAAAAAAAAGGCTCTCCCTGATGCTGGCCCATCAAATTTCATACAAGATCACGCTTCTACGTTACTTCAGACACTTTCTGTCAGTGCCACACACATCTCTATGGCCTAATTAGCATTTGTTGTGCGAGTGCTTTGCTAGGACTGACGGACAATCGACTCCGAGGGGCACGCTCACGCGCTATTCCTAGCACTGCTTCAGAGCCAGGCAGGCAGCAGGTTTTGTTTCCAAGTCACAGAAATCCACACAGCACCTAAGCTACAGTGAACAGAGTGAGTCCAGCCTCCCGCAATCCCAGCATGGCTCTGCAGGCAGGGAGCGTATTCCATGTCTGACGTTGACTGAAGCAGTAGGAAAAGCAAAGCCACACACCATTCACTGCGGCTGCTTCCCCTGCAGCATCCACCCCACAACGATCTGCAAGTTGTCCAGGCCAGCGTGCCAGTTCCTTTCCTCCTGAACAGGGGTAATCAGCCAATACTGGTAATGACAAGTTAAATATATTCAACTACGTGTTCACCGTCTGTCGAATTTTTACTGTGCACACACGTTAATCCATTGACTTGATGTTATATGAACTTTTCTAGATTTAGAAAGCACCAGATCACAATGTGCAGTCATCAAGTGACAGCCTGTTTGTTTACACAAGTCAAAAGAAAAAGGCCAACAGCTCACCTGTGTGGGAACTTGAGAACAAAGTCAGTCAGCTGCATGCACTTGAAGGGCATAGCCTGCCTTCTGACACCACTGCAGGGGCCATCAACTAGTGCCTGAAAAAGGAACACACACGTGGGGGTTTTTAGCATTTTCCCATCGTACTTGTTTAGGTAGCAGCTTCCCAACAATGTATGAGCAGTGCCTTGACAACAATGGTCCAAAATTGAAATAAATGTTATGCAGACAAAACCAAGATTGTGAAGTCTTGCATATACAACCCAAACTTTACAGAAAAAAATTTTAAAGGCCCATCTTTGGGAAAAAAAACAAACAGAACTTTAAAAAAAGCACACAGAACTAAGGCAACGTACTTAAAAGCTTCCTCTTTTTTTCCCAGATTTTTCAGGAACATCAAGTGAAAAGTCCCCTAGCCCAAACATTTGCTTCAAACATACATTAATACCATTCCATTCATAAGTTTTAGACACGAACTGACATCACTTGTCCACTTCTACTCCTAGGAAACACAGCAGAGAGGGGAATACATCACTTACCAGTGAAAAAAGCTTGCTGATTAAAGTTTCAAATACAACAACAGCTGTTAAATCTCACCTTTCTTCGAAAAAACTCTATTCACAGAAAATTTCTTTTAAAATCGATACTCTTAGTGTACAAGCTTCTGTTAAGGCAGAAAAGAGAAAATAAAGGTACAGCACTCATAGCTTACCCTATTTTGGTCAATAACATCCACGATGGCCACCAGCTTGCCAGCATGTGGCCCGAAGGAAATGAAGGCAACTCTGCCAATCTCAACGAAGCGTTTGAACACCTGGGAGCAGTAAGAATTGACAGGAATTAGGGGAAAAATAACCTAAGGCCACTGCCAGAGTCCACACTCTCACAGCCTTTAGAACAGCTTCCCAAGAAACCCCTTCGCTTGGGCAAAGGGCCCACGGTAACGCCCTCAACTACTTTTTGCCGGCCCTGGCCCCGCGTGGAGGCCGCGGGCAGGAGGAGGAAGAGGCGCTGCGGAGAAGCAGCGACCTCGCTGGCCACGAAGAGCCAGGGGCGGACGCGCCAGCTCCGACCGTGCCAGGCGCTGTCCGCCGAGCCCGGCCCTGCCCGGCCCCCCGCCGAACGACGGCCGCACGCGGGGCCCGGCCCCAGCCGAACACGGGTGAGGCGGCCGGGGCCTTCCCCCCCGCCGCCCGGCTCCCCCCGCCGCCCGGCCGGGCGCAGGGAGACACAGGCGGGACGGCGCCGGCAGGGCAGGAGGGCGCGGGGAGGCCCCGGGGCGCCCGGCCGCGGAGGCCCCGGCCGCCCGCACGTACCATGATGGCCGCCCGCGAGCAGAAAGGGAGGGCTGGCCCCGGCGGCGGCCGGAAACCGCCTCTGCCCCGCCACTGCGCATGGGTGGAGGCGGGGCCGGCGTGCCGCCTGGCCGAGTGCGCGTGCGCAGGGTGCCCGCCGCGCGCGTCGGCGGCTCGGGACCGCCGGCGTATCAGTACGCATGCGCTCCAAGGGAGCCGCGTGGAGGAGGGGGGAGTGCTTCTCTATGCGCATGCGTGTTGAGGGTGGGGAGTGCGGTCGCCGCCGTTTCCGCCGCGCGCATGCGCGGTGCCGGGCGGGCGGAGGGGATGTCGGTGGGGGATCTGGGGCGCTGCCCCAAGCCGGTCCCGCTGCCTGGGGCCGGCGAGCTGCGGTTCCTCCCGAGCGCGGGGGGCAGGGACCGCCTCGGTGCTCCGCAGCGTGCCGCGGGCGAGGGCGCGGCTCCGGTTCCAGCCCCTGTGAGAGCGGGCCGGTGGGAGGCGGCTGTGGGGAAGGTGGTGAGCTCCGGGCAAAGCTGGCCGAGCACAGCCAACGTGCTCTGCGAGGCCGTCTAAAGATCGCCCCTCTCTTGGAAAGGCAGAGCGTCTTGGTGAGGGGATGAGTGACAGACGCACCGAGGGAGGCCGTGCGGAGGGCCTCGTATCGCAGCGCAGAACTGGGCCCTGAACTGAGAGAGCAGCGTGGGAAGAGGCAAGGCCGTGCTCTGGGTGCGAGAGAACACACGCAGCGTGGGCTTGGGAAGGAGATGGGAGTAGGACACGGTCAGAACAAACTTCTGGAGAGGGTAGAACCAGCGTTGCAGTTCGGCTCAGTAGGTGATGCCACCTGACGGTGAAAAGTTGATTTAAAACCAAAAGGAACATTCCGTTGACTCCACGTGATAGGCAGGGGGACAGTTAGCACTCCGCGTGCCAGTGTCCGGCGTCGGGCCTGTGCTGGTGAGTCACTGCCCATGGCAGAAGGCATCGCCCAAGCACTGGTGTCACAGATGCACATGGGCGCTGCCAGAAGAACGTGTTCGTTCTGCTGCTGGACCGCATCATCTCCAGGCACAAGTGCAGCGCTGCTGTTACTGCATTGCTTGGTACCCGCTGCTGCGTGAGTGGCGTTTCCTAGAGAGCAAAGGCACGGTGCAGCACGTGCAGGGCAGACCTTTGCAGCCTTGAGCAGAGCTGCAGAGACAGTGTGCCCAGCGGAGGGAGATTCCATGGGACGACTGGCCAAAGAGCACCGTCCTGGCTGCAGGAGCCCAGCCTGGCGTGGTAGCCCTCGCCCTGCCCAGCAGCACGGCTGCCGAGGGAGGGCAAGCAGCTGGGGGCCCTGCAGACCATTGGGGCCTGGCAGAAAAGTGCCACGGTGAGTGTCATCTCGCTGGGCTGGCTTTGATGGACATGCATCAAGATACTGACAGGCCTGTGCATCACGTTCAGCAGGATTTTCACTCGTGAACGTCAGCCAAAACATTTGCTATCAGAAGAGCTTTGAGAGTAGCAAAGCATAAGCAAAACGCACTGCAGAGCACTGCCGGAACGTAGGTCTGACCTCTCTTCTGGCAACAGCGGCATGGAACACCCTAAGTCAGCTGTCTAAAGCGTAGTGGTTAGTGTTTGTTTTGTTTTTATAATAAAAGAGCAAGTAAAACATGCACTTAAGCAATTTTAACTGGTGTAGATACTTTATGCAAGTGCCCAGGGAACAGATCATTAAAATGTTAATGAGCACTTAACTCATCAGGTATTTTTGAAAGTCCCAACCAGAACACCATTACAGCAACGTTGTTTTACCACCCTTTAGAGCAGTAATCCATCGATACATGTATGAAACCAGTTATTTTTAAACTATGAGTTCTAGGTGAAGTCAGTAGAAGATGGCTTTGGGATTCTTCTGTTTTGCAGTGATTTGGAAAAACATTTGATCTAATATTACTCTGCAGTACTACTTAAGAGGAAGGAAGGGAGGCTACCTAAAATTTTGGCCTTTTTAATGACCTTTGCATGTTTTATGGCAGAAATACTCAAACGTCACTAGCAACTGCGTTGATGACTCGGAGTGTGGCAGGGTTGCATCTGTTCTACATAACTCTCCTGTGTGCATGCATTTCTGCATGTTAATATCATAAACAACCAGAAGAGGCATCATAAAAAACACCAAACCTGGGCTGTGCCTTAGCATCCAATGCTGCCAACAATTCAGGACTTAAACCTTAGAACCATACACGGCCCACACAGACATTGCTGAGCAAGTGGCTAGATACTGCCTCCCTCTCGCTGCACAGAGAAACACTCCCGTATTAAGCACAAGTGAGCAGACTCTGTGATACACCGTCTCCATTGCCATCCAAGTGAACATTGTTCCTGAAATAATTGAACTTAAAAATGGAATAAAAACTCTAAATTGTTATACTCAGCATTATTTTTCTGTCCTCTAACCTGATCTTCCCAATGCTGAATTACGCTGTGCAGTACAAGTTACGGTTGTCTTTTGCCCAGTTTCCAGATCACTTTAGCAGCCTGTCACTTTTACCCCCCTTTCAGAAACATCCATACGCATTTCATATCTTGTCTCTTTTCTGGTGGATTAATTTCTTCCTGTTTCTCCCTAGGTGAGGTTTTTCATGTTACATAATCCTGTCCCTATTCCCAATGCCCAACAGTTCTTTTCCTAACCAGTCTGCATCTCGATGGACTCTGCGGTCACTGGGAATTGCAGCTTCTCTCGGGCACATGAGCTTTCAGACTGCCATTATGGCGGTGAACCTGAAAGAAGCCCTAGAAGGCGTCAGTGTCCCCAAGTAAAATGTTAGCAGTGTTTAAAAGCAGTTGATTGTACATGTTTAGGTGTGTTGTGTAAGAGGGGTGGCTTGGTTTTAACCACCAGGGTTTCCCTACCGAGAATATGGATTCTGGAGACGATAAGCACTGTCCACTCCAGAAGCTCGCAGGATCAGTTTCACAGCCTGCAAATTTCCATCCCCCAGGAAAGCACTTCAGAGATTTCCTATCCCTCTAAGAAAAATGACTTGCCTACCAAGATGAAAATATTGGTATTGGGAAAAAAAACCAATTAAAAAAAAAAAAACAGACTTGGCTTAGCTTTTCACAATTTTATTAATCTTCATAAGCAGGCAGTAAAGAGTATAAAAAGATAATAACCTGTAACTGTACACATTCCCAAATGCTGTTAGCTTCACTGGCCCTGCCAGAGACCTGTTCAGTCCCGGATGACAGGACAGCGTTACACCTGTTGATCTGGTTCTGACTTACACCTGGGGGAGGATTTAGCCATGGGTACCGAAGCCGCTACCCTCCCCATTGCCGCCCCTCCCCTCCAGAAGCAACCACCACAGCCAAGGGCAGCCGAGGTGGCTGCGTGTCCGAGCCGTGGTTTTTTGCTGTGGCACTGAACTGCAGCCATGGTGCTGGCTTGGAAGAAGCTGGAAGCTATGGTGGGGCCTGGCTGGAAGTTCCCTAGTTCCTGCCTTCCCAGCTGAAACCAACAGGAGAGGGAAGAGGGAGCAGCTGGGTACCCTGGTGATACAGGAGGGAAAGTATATACATAGGGGGAAGAAGGAACTACTGAAAAAGGAAAACAGAAGGGGATTCATGGAGGGAAGGCATTCTTTGATCAGACACTGGCTCTACCCAAGTACATCTGGGAGTCCAAATGATTTTTTTAACAAATTCACTTGTTCTTTAGCTGCCAACTCTGAGGCGACTAACTTCCGAGCGCGTTCCATTTGTGCAAAACCCACATCTGAATGGCCCTGCCATTCACAAGCAAAGCAAAACAAAGGTTTTGTATGGCAAGTAAATATCCCGGAATACAATTTTCAGCAGAAATTCAACAGCTGAAGAAAACATTTTAATGGTGTCATCCAACTGTCCTTTTTTACCTTTAACTGCAGTTCCAGATCAGTCACACAGAATAAGTTAAGGTGTTTATCTCATGCCATCCTCTGTAATGCCTGTGCATTCTGAAGTAAATGTTATGTTTTATCAGACGTAACTTGGGTACCACAGAACACTCCATCATCTTGTAATATCTGCTGCCTTATTTTAAGTACTCCTACTCCAGTAGGACTGACAGGACATAGCAGTATACCAGCAGAGAAGGAACAAAGCCCTCACTGCTGATACTCTTGAAAAAATCACTTTTTTTTTTTTCTTCTCCTTTTTTTTCCCCATTTAAAAGGACACTTGGTTCCTTTCAAATCATCTATGAGCATGTGAAAAACAGAAGAAAACAAAACCCCAACCCCATAACCAAACCTGAAAGTAAGAAGGTGATACAGAAACAAAGCACAGAAATTGAAAATACTGTTCATGGGTAAAAACACTGGCCACTGTTCTCCTGTCTCACCACCTAGTCAGTACAGGGAACAGATGAAGCTGGGATAGAAAACACATTCTGTGCCACTGGAATTCACACTCCAGTGTTAACCTGACTTGTGAGCGTGTGCATCAACAAGCAGATCTCTTACATGCCACACAATTGTGTGGAAACCACCACTCGGGCAGCCTCACAGGCTTCAGTTGTTAGCAACAGCTGCTGAATAGGTAATCTCCCTTTTAGTTTTTACTTCCTCACGCTGAAAAGCTCCGTGCATGAAATGAGTAACCATCCCTTCAGAGAAGGAAGATGCAAGCAAGGGCAACTACATGCAGAGCAATCCTGAGAAGACAGAGAGGGAAGAATGTATTACAGTGATCGGCAGCAGCTAGTTGTAGGATGTTTGGGGAAATACGTAGCTGGAAAATCCGGGCGAAAGGAGATGGTAGAAGGGGAGGAGGGGAGTGAAGCAGAGATGCTCTTTTCTTCTCTTGCAGGTCCTGAAGCATGTAACAATCCTGTCAGGTGTATTCCCCTTGCAGCTTCACGGATCACGTTACAGCAACATTAAGAGGAATTAACAGAAACAGTGTACAAAGGGAAGAGATGGCAGATGATGTGGCAGGAGACTTTCAAGGGTTATTTCATAAGCCAGCTGAAGAAGACCAAAGCTATACAAAAGACAGGCAGGTAAAAGGGGCACTGACCATGAAGAACTCCTTGAGCAGTAGGTAAAATTACAGTCTTAGGATTTAAGGGAATGAGAAGTTTGGTGGCAAATGCCCGGGCTTTCAAGGAAGTCAGCTCTCTGGAGCATGACGGCAGCAGCACTTCCAGGAAAGCTCGAGTTAACAATGCGTTTGGCAGAAGCATCTGCTGGGTAGATCCCAGTGCTGCGGAAGGAACAGAGGCCACAACAGTGGAAAGGCTGTTCAAGGCACTACAGCAATGCGGTCCCGAACCCCCTACAGAAAGGGAGATCTGCTCGCCTGCAGACTGGCTCCTGTTCCTCTTGGCCTTGAACGAAGGGCTGAGCATATTAATGTTACAAAGGTCCCAGGTCTGAGACTCTGTCCAGACAGTTGAAATAACATGCAGTGACAAGTCAGTACTGCCTGCGACTGTCTGCATTAAACAAGACGTGGGGAACACAGACCCGTGTTTCAGAATGAGAACCTACAAAAAGTATTTCTGTGAAAGGTAGAGAAAAGGACACTGAAAACTTCAGCGGCTGTTGGAGGTAACTATGAGGCATTTAAATTTCGGTTCAGATACTGAAGTGTGAAAGCATTTTTTTCCACCTTCAAAGCAAATCTTTTGTACCATAGCAGAGGTGTTCCAAGATCTCCACAGTACCAAAAGATACAGCTCAGTTTTAAGACAGGCATGAAAGTCCTGAGAGGTGCTGACAGTTTATTACACCTTTATGTGGTGCGGAATCAATCGGTTTGGAACAGCAACAAAAACAATTTATCCCAGATGTTCCTTTCAGTTCCTGTCATCACCCAGTGCTTGTTCCAGTTTCAGAAAATGAGATTATTTGGGGGCTTTTAGTGTCAACTCTGCACACAAGAACAGCTACCGTGTTCCTGCCTCCCACAATTCCTACTGACTTCTTGTTTAATTTTATCTTAAACAACCGCCGCAACGATCAGATCCATCACCACTTGAGTTTACCAGTTAGTGCAGAGTAAATGAACAAAAAAATAATACGTACCTGGCAGAAAAAGGCTGCAAAGCGACATATCTGCCCACGTTTTCTCTGCTGCACACTGGACAAACTGGTTTTACATGAACAATTGCCAAAATATTTCAAAAGCACTCCAATTCACCATATCACAGTCCTTTGTGCCTCTTCTCTATTTATGCTTCTGGTGCTGAAGTCTTTTTGCCTGTCTTTATTTCATGCTCCATTTTTCAAAAATCAAGTCCTACTTAACTTAATAGCACTATAAAATTTGTGGTTTGTCTTCAGTAAAGTTCGTTCATTCTGGAATAAATACATGTTCAACACGACTGATGTTCTTCCGATTACGTGATACAACACACAAGTAAACAAGGAAGAGAAGACACAACAATGCCGTAGCCGTGAGGAAGACGAGGAGCCCAGCAAACAAAGAAGGTCTCAGAGGTAATCGGATCAGCTTGCCTTCTGCTGGAATCATGTTCGTGAGGCTTAACATGTAACCGAGTGACCACGCTATGCTGCTGTTACCAGCCTGAAATAAAGACAGAAGAGTCCTATTCCCATCAAAGAGGTTCCAAAAGCTCAACTGCTGATGCTGACAACTGCCCTTTAAGTTAGCAAGGAGAAAGTTATAATGGAGTATACAAAGAAGACACAGAACCATTTTAAATTGCCCTTTTTTTGTAGCTCCAGAGGATGCTAAAGAAATTGGTCACTGGGCTAAAGAAGTGAGACACAGGTATTAGATGGATGGGCAGAAGGATTCGTGGTATATACGCAGACAGCCAGTTATGGGATTTTCTGTGCAAGAAACACACTTTAAAAAAAAAAAAAAAAATCAGCACTACTGTGCCAGTTCCTAGAATTAGACCCTCATCTTAGCCAAATCCTAGGATGTTATTTAGTTCAAGCAAAGAAAAAACCCCACAAAGTGTCCCACCAGTATGGACAAAAAGGAGGCCATGGTAAAGACCCCAAAGCAGGGACTCTATCGTCTTTTGTTCCGTGGTTGGTTTTGTGCCTGCAAAGGAACCAGCACTAGGCTCTTTCATTTAAAAAATAAACCTAAGTGGAAAATTACTTAGGAACAGGTGAAACAAAAGCGAAGAGGGAACATTTGTATTTGCTCCATGTCCTCCTGCTTTGCTGTCTTTCCCCAATTCTAATTTGAGCAACACATTTTATCAATTTTCCACTGTCTTTTTAATTAAATCATCGTCCTGCCACATAAGCACAGGATCAGACAGTGAAGATAGTGTCCCTTGTCCTCCTCCCACATGCCCAGGCTCCAATAATGGTTTGACTGTTTATATAAAATGTGTAAGTGTACATCACTGCCTTCTACAAATCAAACCACAAAAGAAAAAACAAGGGGGAAGGGGGCATTTCATTGCTGAGAGAAGGGGAAAAACCTCTCGTTATGAGATTTAGAACTTTCATGAATCATCTAGCTCTAGATCTTGCCCAGATCTTCACACTGGGATAAGGTTCTTTTCATTGGTTGTGTTTGTTCACTAATTAAAAGGAAATATACTACTAGCATAGGCAAAAAACCCCACCCTCCACTCTTGGAGAAACCGTGCTGTTGTCTCTGGGGTAGCTTGGCTGATCAGTTAACATTAGGTCTGATTATTTTAGTAGAGCAGATCTAATTAAAAGAATGTAGTTTTTCCTTTTGGAGTTTCACGATTTACCCTAGTGCAAAATCTAGGTAACAAAGGTGTTAATTTCAAACAAGCCTTTTGGGTTCTTATTTTGCTCAATATTTTTATAGTCTTGGCTAAATACAGAAAAATGTTGCCGTGTTTGGCTGCTCCTGTCTGCTGCGGGCAATACAAGATATATTTAAATATTGAGACAAATCCACGCCCCAACCAGGTCCAGGTTAAGGTCCCAAAGTAAGCTCTATACCTGTTTTCTGGTAGAAGGGCTAAACTCTGGACACTCCTCCAGAGCTGCTAATGGTTGTCCACCAGAGGACAAAATAAGGTAAGAAAATCCCACTTGATTCCTCAGTGCACCACTAATAGATATGACTGTTCAGAAAACATTGCTTACGATTTCTCATTCACAGCTTGCCAGCACACCCTGCATTTAAGAATACTCTGTGGAGATCTACAACCTATTCTTTTGTTGGTTTTGCATGCACGTGTTGAAGCATTTCCAAACTGTACAGAGATGAAGAGACAGTCTGGGACAAGGATTTAGAATAAGGTTTTGTACAGCAGCAGAGAGGAAAGGATGGAGTCTCAGAGCACCGTGGGGACCACACTTCTGGATGTAACAGCCAAGCTTAAATAGTGGCCATGCCTTCTGATTTGGAAGCAAAGATTTCTTAGCAGTAGCTTTAGAATGGATATATGTAATTTCATTCCAAGTACTCTGTGTTTTAGGAGAAAAATTGAGGTCAGGGAAGAGAGAAATGCAGCTATTACACAAATGTTGTATGTAAGCCATCTCTCTCTGCCAACTGAAAGCCAATACCCATCAATGTACATTCTTATTCCAGAGAACCAGATTACGGCACAGATGGATGTGCCAGCTGAGGATGAAAACTGCCCTAGTTGCTTCACCACCACTCTGACTACAAACGAGGTCTGCCGGTTCCCCCAAAGGCTCTGCCAGCAGACAGAAAAGCAGGAGTTCTGTCCAGCTCAGCAGGGTTAGCTCAAAGTGACCTTGACTGGCAAGATCACTGCCTACAGCAAGCCACTACTTCAACAAACTGGGTCAAGGTTTAAAACACAATGATTTGATCCTTTTTTTAGAGCTCTTTAAAACAAACTAGCAGCATCTCCAAGTAATGCAGCAGCTCCTGGAAAAGGATGAAGTTGCTACTGAGGCTTGAAAAGTGGCTTTGTCTTATGCCAAACATTTAACAATTATTTAGAAAGGCTGTTTATGACCATTATATTTTGTAGGCTGCTGCATCTTCTGTCTCCTGAACTTCTTTGGACTAAAATAACAGCAAGAGGAAATGATTATTACTCACCTCCTTTTGAAAATGTATCTGTGGCCAAGTTTCTGCATCAAAGTTGTAACCATGCACAAGCAAGTAATAAATGAAATTGGCTGAAAAACAGTAGGATCTAGCATATATTTCTTCAAATTTAGGCAGCATAAACTGGAGCTGAAAGCAAAAGGTTTTTTAAAAACATGTAAGTTATGAAAAACAAATACTTTTTGGTTTTTATAACTAGACAATACTTTGGATTCTAATTAGAATTTGTTAGCATTCTTCAGAAACACCACATAAAGTTGTGGACAACTAGACATGGAGATTTAGAAAAAGAAAGACCCTGACAGTGATGTGGCTTATGTGGTAAAAAAATGAAAATAAACAAAAAACTGCACATGAAAGATTGAGGATGTTATGGTTCCTAAACTTTCCATGTCATCTTTACAGCATGGTTAAAACTGTGAAATGAAATTTTGAAACCTAGTCCAAGTTTTAAGCGTGCTAGAAATACTACATGGTTTGAAGCATGGTGGGAAAACAAGTGTTGAGGTTGATGCAGACCTTCTGGTAAGTTCTGAATACTTGTCCAGTCCATATTCTTTTTACATCTCCCTTTTACAGATACAAAAGAAAAAGAAAAAAAAAAACCAAACCCAAAACAATCCACTTACCTGTGCCCAGCTCTGTGAACAGAAAAACCACATACTTGAATTGAAGTCAGCTAGGGAAAAGTGCCCAGACAAATTCAAAGCATTAATTGTATAGTAGAATCCTGAGAAAGCCTATAGAAAAGGAGTAGATGACAAGCCTGTTACTTTCAGAACTACAGTAAGAAAAAGCAGGCAAGCTTAAAAAGAAATGCTGTGTTCGCAAACCTACCACAAAACTCCCTTTAACTTTTGGCTGATATATTCCATTAAATGGACAGTCTTCTCTGTTGCTGCAAGCAGTGAAGTTAAACAATAAAGAAACCATCTCCTGGCACAGACCTGGGTCTCCTGTTCCATGGAAGTTCACAATCTGGTTTGGGTAGTAATTTGCTGGCCTCAGAGACTGTGTACAAAGGCTGCCAGAGAAGTACTTCATCATGAATGCGGTATTATAATTCTGAGGGTAGCATGGATTATTCACATTGGAACTGGTGTTTGATTTCTGGTGGGAGAAAAACAAAAACAAAACCAAGAAAACCCAACCAATAAAGTCTACTCGAAAGCAAGAAATACCTGATTTGACATTAACCACATATGCATGTATTTTTGTTCTCATCAGTACCACATTGCTGATCACTGTAATTCATAGAAACCCCTTTCTCAACAAATCATTGGCAAGATCAGCAAAACACTTACAGGACTAGTTGGGCCTTTTTGTCAAATGGTACAAAACTCTCACCAATGTTTAGCACATAGGAAGATCTTTGTATGAAACCTAAGTGTGTTTGTCCACAACTGTGCACAACAGAGCTCTTATTGGGGTCTCCAAATTCCACCAAAGGGAAGTGAACACAAGCCTAAGCACCTGCTCAGACAGTTACTGAACACCTGCAAGATCAACACAGCTAAGGATCTTAAACAGACCTGGAGCAGCAATGCTAAAAGCCTTTTCTCAGCTTCATCTCTCCCGTAGCACTGGAAGCTGTGAGTGTAGACATGGTAGTTGTAACCATACAACTTCACTTGCAAGGTGCTATTGAAGTTCTCCTGAGAGTCCTCTGGGATAAATGAAATTTGAGTGGAAGCTCCTCCAAGATCCAGTGCACCCATAGTCTCTTTTCCATAAGGATGGACCCATGTCCTCCAAAGGTTTCTCTACATGTAAAAAACAAAACCGAGGCTAATTAGAAATATCATCTTCTTGTTCTCCCTTCAAACTTTTCTACTCTTTACTTTTTGATATTTCCCCTCCCTCTTTGTCCTGCTCCCTTCCCAAAAAATCTTAGCTCTGAGGAAAACCTGCAGATCTTTTTTAGCTAACAAGGGTTTACTTTCACAGAGTGAAATGATCTTGAAAGATGGAAAAAGGAATGCCGTGTAGCTTTCAACTCAGAGGATAGCACAATGATCAAAGCACAGGACTAGCCAGATCAGTATCTGTACTAGAATGCAGGGAATTGAAGTCCAGATACCCATGAGATCTTGAACAAATCTGGATGGAAATAGCATGAAGATTTGCTGGTTTCAAGGCAAGACTAATTATTAAGGGAACAGAATATTAAGAGATCACACAGAAAAAAAAAGAGAGTGAAAATGGAGCGGAAAACCCCAGAAGAGTCAAATGAAAGCTCCATCAAAGTCAAAAGAACAAGGACCCCTAATCTGCCCATTCCTTCACTGAAACTGTAGTGGCAATAAATCTGGTTCATTCAGCTGGCATTTCTCCCTATTACCCAAAACATCTCCCAAATTCTGTATCTGATCTACACAGTCACAGTGCAGAATACAGATATGATTATCTACCTCAATATGACATGAATGTATGCATAAGAAGGGAAAAGAAACTTTATAGGCTAGCAAATATACTCACAAGAAAATTCTACAGTGAAAGACTCCCATTAACAGCCCCTAGCAGAGTTTGACTCTCAGCCCACTGTCACAAGAATGGTGAAAATTTCTCTCCTACTAGTGATATTCCACACATAGGCCTTCACACAACTCTCTACTAAACTGGCTTCACAACATCTTGCAGTCCCTTCAGTAGTCCTTATGAATCTGCCACATAGAATTGGGTGTTTGAATTACTAAAACTGATGTGGTAGAAGACTGACACCACCCTGAAGTTCTTGACGTCATTTTTGTTGCATGAAATGCACACAATGAGAAAAAACTCTTCCAGAACGTATGATTCCAACATCATTTTTCTTAAATTTGCAAGAGTCAACACCACATTCACCATGAGCTATCACTCAGATCACCCACAACTAATTCCTGCTTACTAATGGCCATGATCTAACAGGAACCATTCAACCAGGACAGCTAACGGTACTTAGGGGTTTGGTTGAAATTTCTTTCAACCTAGCAAAACTATCTGGAAGAAGTGCAGTTAGAGCTAAGGGGAGCACACAGCTGCCATGAAGGCAGATGAGCAGTTGCTGATCATCTTGGTACCACTTTTACTGGGAATGATATTATGCTGAATATCTATATATATAAAAAGGGATCTTCCAACACATTTGACTCCTTCTCTGCTATGAGGCTTCTGCCTGAGTCTATTCTGAATTCAAGGACAGCATGAGTATCTTCATATTGGTATCACTTTGTCTGTACAAGACAGCTGGCATCACAGCCCACTGCTCACAGCCTGCAGCTTTTCAGCAGTATTGGAATGAACTGTATAGGAGTGATTTCTGGCTCAGCTGAGGCACATTTGGCCACATCAACTTAACCACCTTCACTTCTTCAAACAGTCTTGTCTGCTTAAGACAAGTGAGCCAACACTGTCAAATAATTTGGAGACCCCTAAGCTGTGCAGATCCTTCACCAGCAGAGCTGCAGGGACAGCAACCACCTGAAGAAGTCACAGAAAAGCAGAAGAAAACATCTTTAGTTGGCAGCACGGTCAAGACAACACCTGTCACACTTAACATGCCAATGCATTTAAGACCAATGCAACTTCTGTTTGTAGGTAAGGCATCTGATGCCATTTAGGGAAGAGCCCTGTTTTGTGGGTCAACAATTTTACCTTTGCCATATCACATTCCTGTAACATATTCTTTGATTTAATTTTGCTTTGTTCTGTTACTGCCACAAAAAGACCCTGTTAAACATTTCAGTGCAAAATGGAAGTTATAGCTATGATGTTTTAACAGGCATGTCCTCTCAAACATCTCATTTATAAGAGAGAAACAGTGAAAAGAAAAGCATGCAGGTTTTTTCCACACACCTCTAAGAAATTGCCCATTAAATAGTTGGCTGTTATCCATCCATACACCCCTTCCTCTGGCCCAGTTATGATCTGCGCACCCCTAAATTCAAAAGGTTGTGCTCTGAAGTAGTTTTGAATGCTTGCAAGGACTTCATTGGCTGCTGTTTCATTTTGCAACCTAAGCAATTCACAAAACACGAGACACTGAGCATCTGGAAAGGCAATTTCATGTTCATTGTTCACTGACTAGCAATTCAAGAAAACTCCTACAATCACCTAATAAGAAATAGACATTGTTTCCCTAAACGGGAAGCTTCTGATAGGGAACAGTCAAGTATCCAGCATCATTTCAGCAAGCAACTCCTCACTGTGTACAAACTTCACTCTTTATCGTACAAGTTCATCGGTGTTTTGTTTCTTATAGATGTTTGTCTTTTTAGTGAACTGAGCACTTATATGACAACTGCTGGTTGAAAAGTCCTGGAGCCTTTCTTCCCACTCTGTTTAGCCACAGAACAAACATAAAGGGCCAGTTTGTGCCAGGGCTAAAGCCACAGACAGACCCCAAAAGCCACATTACACCACATTCACACTCAGAAAACTCTGCAGTGTCTAGCTTTAATCTGCCTTTGCTGCCCACGGATACTCACAAACATTATCTGTTCATATAACACTGAATTTTAAGACAGATATAGAAGAGAAAATTAAACTCTTGCCTTCTCCAGAATAAAGCGAGCATTTCTTTTCAACATAGCACAACAGAGGATTTTTATACAGCCCCGCTTTCCTTATCAAAAAAGTTAATTAAATTAAATTGGCTGGGCTCCATTTCCTTTTGAGGTGGCCAATTTCCAATGGATAAAAACACGTCCAGTACATTTCTCACATTCTGTTTTCACAGACTGCTATGCTAGTATACGCATACAGAGGAGTTCAAGTTTCTGCCATACCTCAGCAGTCTCATGCCAGCTGTAGCCCCCAGATAAACAGAAGTGTTTTTATGCAGATGAACTGGTATTCTCTCCTTGACTTTATTCAGACAGTCATCAAAGGGTTTGGCAAGAGCTCCAGGGTTACTCTCATAGCTGGATATACCAGGGCCTAAAAGAGAACAAGTAGATTGATTTTCTTCTGCTTTGCCAACTACAAATTAGCAAACAGGTGTTAAGAGAATGAGATTTCCCCCTTCCCTCCCGTGACTGCAAACAAAAATAGGATGGTTGAAAACACGGAGTGCTTAAGGAATAAACAATGTAGTGATTTCTCAGCTGTGTGAGACAGAGAATACAGCTACTTGCTAACTGCTCACCTGTATTTCTGTGTGAATACTTATACACCTGTAGTACCATACCTAAAGTAAGATATACATTATAACCACATACCAACACAATGACAGCAGTACTATATTCATGAGGAAAATAGGTTTACTCTTGGCAGATGCCCTAGAAAATAGCATGTCTAACGGATGTAAAATTTCTCTGATCTGCTAAAGCATAGAAAAAACCTCTTTTCTCAAACTAAAACACAGATTTCTTAATCCGGTTTGCCACAACTGTCGTGGACACTATGGCACCTCTACAGCTCCCTGCTCTCAACTGAAAATTAAACAAAGAAGCTTCTGCAACGAATTGCTGGTGAAATTTCAAGATGCACACAGATGGCTCTTGAAGTCATAGAGGTCCAAGCCTAGGCTGGTGTATTTCACAGCTTTCCAAATTTCCAAAGCCTTCAAATAACGGAATGACAGTTACACCATGCTGTAAAAGACATAGCTATTTGAACAATTAACATCCAAGTCTTTCCTCCCTTGCTCAACACTCCAAGGACTAGCAGGACCTCAACTTGTTCAGGCTCAACTTCGGTGTGAATGAAAACATTCCTTACTAAAATTCCCTAGCTGAGGAAGTTGTACAGGAAGAAATCCAGGCATTACCCCACAGAGAACAACTTGCCAGAACTCCATCTAGTCCATCTAGTTCTCCTGTAACAGCCATCTCTCTCACAACCTGATCCCAAACTATGCAAAAGGTAGCTCTTACAGAGTTAAAATGAGAAACCATTTATGTTCAGCCACTTTGCATTGATAAAAACAGAAGAAAAAATATGTAAGACTTCACAGACTCCACATTCCACCACTTCCTTTTCCAGAGTAATAACTTAAACATTACCATGTCATCGTTGGATGTTCACAGCCCTGGTTTGGAATAAGACTTTCTAAAAGCCTTACATCTAGCACAGGCAGGCCTGAAGCTGGAAGGAAAGCTGTTACCAGAGGAAAACAGAGCAGCAACTGCTGTTCTACATCCTCAGCAGCTGCTGTTGCCTCACAATCCCTTGCTGGCAGCAACCTCCATTGCCCAGTGTTCAGATAGAGCAGGTCACAAGGCAGTGACCATTTTGTCCTGGACAACTGCCTGCTTTGACAGTGCTTAGCACCTGACCAGGACAGATCAACTGCATTACATAGAAAGGGTTTTGATTTTAGCCAATGGTATCCTGGGGTATACCAAGAAGAATGTGGCCAGCAGGACAAGGGAGGTTCTCCTCCCCCTCTACTCTGCCCTGGTGAGGTCTCATCTGGACTACTGTGTCCAGTTCTGGGCTCCCCAGTTCAAGAAGGACAGGGAGCTACCGGAGAAGGTACAGCAGAAGGCTGCAAAGATGATTAGGCGGACAGAACTTCTCTCTGATGAAGACAGGCTGAGGGACTTGGGGCTTTTTAGCCTGAAGAAGAGCAGACTGAGAGGGGATCTTATCACAATGCTTATAAATACTTAAATGGTAGGTGTCAGGAGGATGGGGCCAGTCTTTTTTCAGTGGTGCCCAGTGACAGGACAAGAGGTAATGGGCACAAACTGGAGCACAGGAAGTTCCGCCTCAACATGAGGAGGAACTTCTTTACTCTGAAGGTGACAGAGCACTGGAACAGGCTGCCCAGGGAGGTTGTGATCTGTCCCCGGAGACATTCAAAGCCTGCCTGGATGCGATCCCGTGCAACCTGCTCTAGGTGATCCTGCTCTGGGAGGGGGGTTGAACTACATGATCTCCAGAGGTCCCATCCAACCCCTGCCATTCTGTGGTTCTGTGAAACTCCTGTAGCACAGGTGACACCCATTTTTGCCTCCATCAAAATGAATGGCTAACATCTAACAAGGGCTAGATCCCCATTCTTCTCAAAGACTTTTTATTCCAAGCTATTTTAAAATATACTTTATACTTTCCTTTTAAAAAAAATTATTTCAGGGCACAAGGACTAAACATTTATGTTATGGCCTGATTCTCTGTAGATCAAATTCTGTCTGCAGCAATCATGCACTGCAATGGAATAAACAAAATTTAGCTACAACTTCCTCTCTTTGTTGCAGATTAGAGTACCCTGCTGTATCGGTAGGAGAAGGACTGATGCTGACAGATACACACATAGTCTCAACAGTTCTTGCTCCCCAGCACTGAAAAGGGAACACAGTGGAAAAAAACAGTTTAAGCTTACAGATAACCTCTTCTTGGAGGCTAGAAAGAAATAAGGAACTTCCATTGGAGCTCACCTTTCACATTACACTTGAAGGTTTGGCTTACTACTCCTGTGTCATTTTCTTTTTCTGCTGGCCATTCATAGACGTAGACTGTAGTCCGAGAGGATCCAGCATCAAGGACTATTCCATACTGGGGAGAAAAAAATAATACATTACATCAAGAAACAAACAGTGACAGCTTAAAGGCCCACATGCAGCTGTACTTCTTTGCACTGTCAAACACTTTAGAAAATGTATGCATAGTACATTTGCAAGAGAGATTAATTCTTGTGTTAGGCGCTTGGGCATGAATCCAACAGCCAAGCACAGAATGAAATCTGGCTGCAAAACAAAGAACATACTACGTATCTTCAATAATGAACTCAGTGGGGATGGAGAATGCTCATCTCATTTCAGGATCAGGACACTGTGTTAGGACCTGATTTTGCAGCAAGTTCATTTCCCATTATTCCAGCTACACTCCCTGGACACTGAAGGGTTTGATACCTAAGCACAGGCTTTAGATTCAAGGATGCACAATGGATCCATAAAGCTATGAGCAGAGAGGTAAAGTACATAATAGTCCACAGTGAGAACAATGTAACAAGTCTGGTTCTTTTCCAATTGCCCCATAAACCTCTCCCTTTGAGTGGTTTAGGCAGTCCACCTAAGAGTTTGAAAACACGGAAAACAGGCTGTGCCAGAGTGTGAGACAACAAAGAGGGAAAGAGAATCAGTATTACCCCATGTTTATTTACGAAATAAATGAGAAATACTTAAGTGACTTGCCCCAGGTCACTTGGACTCTCTGTGGGATTAAAGCACAGGTTTCTCCATGCCGTTCCACTGCTCGCCAGACCCATCTTTCCCCCTTTTCTATCTTTTATGGCAGCAGAAAACTGGAGCATCTGGGAAGGCTAACTGTGTGAAGAGAAGAAAACTGCAATTTTGCTTATCATCTTTATGATCTCTGAAAGTACATTTAGCTCCCCTCCTCTTCCAAAGTCATCTAATTGGTAGGAATCACACAGTGTAGGGTTCATTTCTCTGTCAACTTTTTTTCTTTTAAAAAAGACAGATGCCCAGGAGCCCGACCATACTGAAAAATGAAAGCTTCCATCTGGCAGCAAAGCAGTAACAGCACCTGCAACAGGGCAATAAATTTCATCCTACTGCCTCCCTGGGGAGCTTCAGGTCTGACCAAGAAAGATCACTGCTTCACCTGGCAAAACATTCAGCTTCCACACCTCATTAATTCCCAGCTTCCACTGTAATCCTAGAAACTCCTAGCCCCCAAAGAGCTACCAGCAATACTAGTCTAGTCCTAGAGGACTGTTAGATAATGAAATTAAAATTTCATTCATATTTATCCAGACGATATTCACCCTGATCAACTAAAAGGTGAAAGACTCCACAGATACTATCAAACCAGTGCACCGTCAGGTTCCGTTCAAGTAACTACTTCAGCAAAAATTCTTTGAGCGCATTCCCCGCTCAAAGAGAGGTGAGCATTTTGGAGACACTTAATACCGTTAACGGTCAATCTGCTCAAGGGCTATTAATTAAATCTAGTCTCAGTCAGCTCAAAGTGCCATAAGCTTTTAACTTAGCTACTTTCAGAGCTAACTATCACGCGCAAGTAGAGCTGGAAGATAATGGAGGTATTTTTACCTCAGCTAACTGTGTGGCTTTTTGAACTACTTCCATCCTCCTCCACATTTCCCAGCCTCCTTCCTGAAAGTAACAGATTTTCAGCCCAAAGAGTAGTGGCACACTTATTTGAACCACCGTGTGACTGACAATTTTATTTTCTTCCTCCTCCTCCTGTTTTTCCTATCCAGCCTCTTGTTTCCTTTAAAAGAGATGCTCTTTTTTGAGAAGGACTCTTGGGCCCATTTCAGGGTGAACCTTGAAGCTCCTCAGAACTGGTGTGAGTTCACTCTGTGTGAACTGGCTCATGCAGCCTCACGAAGTGGCAATCAGCAAGAAGTTGTGCCAGGTGTTTGGACTAAGATTAATCCTGAATTAAAAAAACAGAAATGACAGAGGATGTGGCATTTTAAGAGGGTGAAAGAATTCTACACGCCTTGTCTCAGCCTGCTGCCTAAGACAAACTGGTTGAATAAAAATTCTGCAGTGACGTTACATTCCTGTCCGAGTTGCACGTCAGATCACCTTTGGCTGCCCTTTAAGGAAAAGCAATGCCTTCCTGCTTTGAAATGCACTGCGTGGGACTGAAAGCGCAGGCAAACTCTTATCCTGGGCTAGCAGCTATTGAAGAACAGCACAACTTTTTCTCCCTCCTTTCCCTTCTACTTCAGCTTTCCCACTGAGGATTTCCGTCATCTCTACTCAAACACCAGTGTAGAGAGATAAAGGCCTGATGATTCCCTAATACCAAGGAAGTGCACTGTCTAGTCAATGGACTAGGTTAGTCACAGCAAGACAGAGAGACAACATTAACCCAGAAAAGCTTTAGGGCACAAGGGAGGGAGAAAGGGAGGGAGGGAGAAAGGGTGAAGTGACTTAAAGGAAAATACTTATTTTTGGTTTTACTGATGCCCCATGTACCTCCAACACAGAGGTGACCATGTTGGCTACAGCATGAAGTAAATGTACCGCTTTGCTTCTTAGGTCTGGCAGAATACTATGAATTCTGTACACAGTTACCAGAAGCTAAATAAAAAGAAAGGTAACAATAAACCAGACCTTGTGTCTCTAAAGGTGTACCCATACATCATTTTTTTTGGCTGCAACTGGGCTGACTAAAGTGACGACTACCCCCTCCCCTGTCAACTGTTTGTCTTTCCTTGTAAGAGGGTACCCCCTGCTCACCTGTGTGGGTGACAACTACCTCTACTGTTTCAGAGGCAGTTTTGTGCTGTTCACCCAACCAATTTGTTGTGGCCCATATAGATAAGGGATATTCATATGAAGGGCTTTGCAAGTACATCCTGAAGAGCAGTAATCCCAACAGGGAAGCAAGAATAAGCCCCAAGATTAATCACCTTTTCACATCAATACCAATTCCCATAGGAGGATGTACAGATGCACAAACCCTTAAAGCAGGCACAGTTATGATGGCTCATCTGCCTTCCAATCACTTCGGAAAATTGCCAGAAGCAGCTAACAAGCTAAACCAGGGAAGATGGAGGCCATAAAAGTGGATCCATGCTAGAAGCACACTTCAGTTCAGCTACATAGGTTTGAACCACTTTTAATCAAGTACAACATGCACAAACATGGAAAAACACTTCTAAGCGCCAAAAGAGACACGCAAAATTTAGGTGTAGAAAACTGTAGCACCTGGAGACGCAAATTAAAGAAACACAATAATGAAGGGTGGGATTTCTTTCTTTAGGACTCACAAAACATCAGTAGACAAACAGAAGGTTTTTTGACTGGTACAAAGGCTAGCATAATTTACGATTCTGGACTTCTTCACGGACTGTGTCACTAAGGATGTCTGTGCTTTCCTCATCACTCTTCTGACTTCACAGGGTGTGCCAGTGAGTCATGAGTTCTTTCACTGCCTCAGCCTCATGCACACAGGCAGGTCCTTCCTTCACAAATCACTGGCTGAATCTTCACATAACCCAACCACCAAGGAACCAGAACATTTAATTTTGCAACAACACTTTAAAACGTCAGTGGCGTAGCAGATAATTTATCTCTTGTGCCACAATGGAATGGACCTGGACACTCTCAACATGCATCCTGGGAAAGAGCTATCATGTCACAGATAACACAAACTCTAGTTATCCTTCAGTAGCTGTTTTCAGGGAAAAGAGCCAGAAGAACAAGGCCATTTACAAAGCATAAGTCTGTTTTTATCATGTTATTGGCATATTTCACTTTAATCAACTGCTAACTTCAGGACACTGCCATTTCCAGGCTCCACCATATCAACTAAGTACCAAAGTGTTTCACACTGGCATACCAAGGTCCTCCCTCTGCTCCTGAAGAGTCACTTCTTGCGAGTGTTAATTTTTTTATTTTATAAATAATTAATAAAGTTAAAAGGACTACTTGGTGTCTCAGGAATCAAACACAGGGTCCTCCATATCAACAGGGATTTTCTGCATCGGCAGGCTTACAGCCCAAAAAGAAATCCAGAGCCAAGGCACCTAGCAGAGGAACCGCCCGTCTTCCTCCAGAACCAGCCATGAAGCCACTGCAATTCAGGAGGCAGGCCTCCCCACCTAAACCAGCTCCAGGTGGCCAAGGGGGGTCTGATGTTTGCTCAAAGAGTAAGGTAGACAATTCTATCATTCTGAATGTGAAACTGAATTAATGACAAAGTGCTGCGTAGGCTGTCTTTTAAAAAGATAGCGGCTTTGGCCTCCATGTGAGCCTTGCATGAAAACTGGCAGGATGTAAGGCTGCTGCAAGCAGAGATCTGGGGCACAACAAGGAATAAACTTGAGGCACACTGTCCCCATGCAAAATCCCAGCACACACTCCCTGCCACACCACACCAACACATAAAACTGGTATCAGAATACAGTTTTATCCCATTGTCTGACTCATACACCACCAAATGATTCAGATGAAGCCAAAGGTGTTTATAATTCCATGAAGTGTAATCCCATGAGACATTAGCCTATTGCTCTCAGTATGTGAACTATTCAGTTAAATACATCCACAGAGGGAAAGGTAGAAAGGACTTCAAAGAAGGATCTGACAAGGTTCATATGCTTGTCACTATCACAGGAAAAAACAGAGAATTCAAAATGCCAGACTGCACAGCTTCTCCAGAAGGCTAATTTCTACAGCTTTGTCCTCAGTTGTGTCCATCTCTCATTGAAGAATCTGCACGCATACTCCAGCAGCATAAGGCAAAGCCTGAATCCCAGAGTACTTCTGTTTGTCTTTTCCAGTTTGCTCTTCCCCTCCTCATGAAGCTACTTTGCTTTTGTTCATATCCAGCAAGTCCCAACATGTGGTAAATCATAAAGTGCACACTTAAAACCCAAATGCTTTTGATACACAGGAGCAGTTTGCAAATATTTCAGCATAAACTTCCTAGCTGTGCTTGGGGGCAGAATTTAAACTTCAGGTACTTCCCACTTCAAAATTATTTTAAAGTTACTTCCAATCTCTGACAAAAATAAAAAAAAGCAGTGGCATATTCTCCTTGTTTGGCCTTTCAGTCTTGAAGAAGACATTGCGCGACAGGCATCACAGACAGGGAATCAAGGAACACTATTCCTGCTTTGCCACCGACTCTATGATCTTGACCAATTCTCTCTTTCAGCTTCAGCTTTCCCATGATGAAGATGTGATTAAACATTAATTTACGTCTGTAAGCTCATTTGAATCACCCCATAAAAATTACTTTAGAAAGGAACATTATTAAATATCGGTTCAAAGCATTGTTCTCCTTCCTTAGGTATTCTAAGACTTACCTTGAGCCCTGGGGAGAGGATCTGTTGCTGATTTATCTGAATCACTGCAATAGCAATGACAAGAACTATGCTTAGAAGAAGGAACACTTGGGCAACAACACTTGGGGTTCTGGTGAGCATCCTGAAACAACAAAAAGGGAAACACTTAAAAGGAATGTGAAAGGATTCAGTGATTCTGTCTTAAGGCCTGAAGCCCTGAATCACTTGAGACTCCTCACAAAATCTCACTTCGTCAACTAGATGACACTACATGAAAATTCTGTGTTCTCCTCAAGAACTGCCTGGTGTTTTGCTACCACTAACTTTTCCTTGTCTAGAAGGGGTGTGTCTATATTGTCATGCTAATGATGCCAGATTTCATCAGGTGCCAGTCTGCTCATTTCCCAGAGTTCCTACATGTAGGTGATGCTCACCACCTCTCATTGCCTCAGGAAATGAGAGCAATGGGCAGGCTGGGGCTAGCACACACTCAACGATCCCACGTAGCCTACAACAGAGACACAACCACAACCACGTAGACACAACGCTGGCGGCTGCCAAGTACAGTTGGATGTTTTTGCCAGAGATGCAAGGTCCGTGCCTATAATAGATACAGGCTGCTTTAGCAAGAAACAAATAGGTTTTAAGAACATTGGAGTAGGCATCTTTCTTCTAACTGTTGATGCGTTCATGAAGTATGTTTGTGTGCATGTGTCCATGCATACTAATGCGGAGCCTATTATTATCACTCTGCACTACAGATAAAATATAAAACATACAGTTTAACTCTTAGATCTTGCAATGAAAAGATACTAAATCTAAGTAAATCTAACATATAGTTATGCTAGACAAACCCAAAGGTGACATGGAACATGCATACCAATGATAAGGCTGTTTATATGTTCACATCCTCTAGAAAGGTTTTCTAGAATTCAAATGTGTTTTAGGTTTCCCGTAATTTCTGTTAATCCTTTATTTTCGCATGTCCCTGGCCAGACAGCTCTTCACCCCAAAAGGCCTTTCAGTACCTCGAAGTACTGACAATCCCCATATCAAAAATCCTTATGCTCCACAGGGGTTGAGGAGGAAAGACATGGCTGGTTGGAGATGGCAAGCTTAGAAGTGTCAGAGGAACACAAAAATGAGAACTTTCTTGCCTTTCTCATTTTCAGAAACCAGTTATTTTGGCACAGAAATATCAAGTTAGTCTGGCATGATCTATCCTGACTCCCATCTCCTAATTCTTCCATGCTGATGGTGGAGCATAGCAACAGCTGTTGAGGGCTGCCCTGCTGTTTCAGCAATTACCAAGGCCAATCTGTGCCAAGTACAGGAGCTAAAAAGTGGTCTACAGTCCACGGCCACAGCACACTGGGCCAGCCCCGTTGTACCTGCAACACATGGTCTTCTCCTTAGCTCCAACCAGAGCCAGAGGGCTGAGGCAGAAGGCAGAACAAACGCTTCTTCACACATTATCCATATTCTAAACCCCATGGGTTCTTCAGCCTGTGTACCGACGGTCCAACATCTATGTTCACATTCAAAAGAGAAGCAAGTTATTTGTTTTGTTCTGGGACTAGCTTCACTCTGAGCTTTGCCCACAGCTGCTGCTTTCCGTCTTTGCTTTCTGATTTCTGTTGCAAAATCTAACTCAGATTGGCTTTTGGAAACTTCATTTCAGACTGACATATCTCACTTCCAGAATGTCATTTTTTACACTCATTAATCCCCTTTTCTAAATCTACACAGGCTCCTTGTTTACTGCCAATCTACTCTTCCAATACATTATTTTCTTGACTTGGTAACAGCTTTATTATCTTAATCATCAGCCAGTTTTAAGAGAAAATTATCAGCCACGTTGATGATTTATTTACTGCTGTCCATTGCTTTACTATCCTGAGGCATCCAAACATCAGATACACAATGCATGAACGACAGAATGAAATCTTATTTTTACTATTAGAAAATATGTTTACACCCAAGATGAATTCTCACTGTAACCTGCTGGTGATGTCAGGGCATAGTAATTAGACACATTTATTATGAATTAATTTTTGAAAAGAGACAGCAGATTTTAATGACACATTTATGATACATCTGGATAAAATACTTGTCTATAGGGGGAGAAAAAAATCTCTTTCTTCAGCTTTCAACTGTACACAGAGTTATTTATAATTGTAAAGTGACTGAAAGAGAACTATCTGCTTGCAACCCAATATATACCAGTCGCTCCTGGATCACAGAATCACAGAATGGCAGGGGTTGGAAGGGACTTCTGGAGAGGATCTAGTCCAACCCCACTGCTAAAGCAGGTTCTCCTAAAGCAGGCTGCACAGGAACATGTCCAGGCAGGTTTTGAGTATCTCCAGGGAAGGAGACTCCACAACCTCCCAGGGCAGCCTGTTCCAGTGCTGTGTCACCCTCAGGGTAAAGAAGTTTTTCCTCATGTTCAGGTGGAACTTCCTGTGCTCCAGTTTATGCCCGTTGCCTCTTGGCCTGTCACTGGGCACCACTGAAAAGAGCCTGGCCCCAGCCTCTTGACACCCGCCCTTTAGATATTTATAAGGATTGATAAGATCCCCTCTCGGCCTTCTCTTCTCCAGGATCAAAGCACTGATGTTCAGCGCTGGAAAAAATAAGTCATCAAAAAAACAGGGCAAATGACTTTTTGAAAAACTAAAGCATTTCTAAAAAGCAAAGCAATAACCACTATTACACTGTTAACACTTAAGAACACCCATGATGACTGCTGAAATATTTTCTGCTGCATCTGTTTGTAAAGGCGAAATTGAAATCTTCATTTGTTGAGTTTCTCATATGCTTCCCTGGTACTGGGATTTGTTTTCATCAGAGATGATTTCTCTTTTTGAAACTCTTTTTTGACAGGGAGCATATCAGGTAAGGGAGCATCTCTTAAGATATTTCTCATACATCATTCCTCCAATCTTACCTTGTTAGAAATCAGAACAATTTAATCAATAATCTGTAAATCCTGATTTAAGCAACAGCCTCTGTGTCAGAAGGACACCTTACACTCCACGCCCACTTGAAGTCATCACACAGTTGACATCTTTGCTATCTGAACTGTGCAAGACGCTGCAAGGTTTCACGTAACCGGATCAGAAGCACAGGGCTGTATTTACTTCTAGCTACTCTCCTCTCACACACATACCAGGCAGTACAGTCATACTTATCCATTCATTGAAATCTGTAGACAGGAGCTTGTTCACTCCACAGTTTAAACAGAGCTGTAACGTAAGAAACTCTTGCTAACACTGCACATGTGTTGGCAAAAAGCCAAAAAAAAAAGACTTTAATGAAGTATCAAAAAGCAGTTGCATTCCATTATTAAGACAACATCATCCTGAAGCAAGAAACAGCATAAATACATATTTTCCACACCCAGTTAAGTACACTGGGCCACACAAGAGCATAGTGGAAGGATCACTTTCTACATCTCACTCCAAGCCAAAGGAATTCCTGCCTGCAAAGGAAAATGGACTAAACTTCTTCATGCCACCAACGTTTTAACTAGGTTAAACACACATTTGTATAAATGACAGTGTATATTATATGTTGAAATTCCTTTTACCAAGTTACCTGAAACATAAAACCCACTTACTTTAGGTACTGACCTGTTTGTTCATAGGGTGGGTAGGCAAGCACCATAAATACCTTTCTTCACACTATAACTAGAGAGACACAATCACATTAGCATTTATTTTAGAAGTGCTCTACAGGTGAACGTTTTCCAAGTGCTAAAAAAACCCCCACCACCCACAGCATTTTAAAACCCGCGATGTAAATCCATGAGAGGGTTTCACAGGCCTTCCTTCCGAGGAGAAATTAAGTAAAATCAAGCACGTGGACCCAAAATTAGCGGCTGAACCTCACAGCTCACCGTCGCCCTGGGCGAGAAAGCTTCACACAACGATTCTGATTTGCGAGAAAGCACAAAGTTTTCCCCCCAAAAGAACCGCAGAGAGGCAGACGCCCCCGCTCCCGCCCGCCCCGCGGCGGCCGGCGCCCACCCCCTCCCGCAACGGGGCGGCCCTTGGGCGGGAAACCGCCCCTCAGCGCGCTCCCGCCCCGGCCCGGCGGCCCCCGGCCCGAGCCACCCTCCTCCGGCCCCCGGCCAGCCCCGCGCCGCACCCCAGCCTACCTCCGGCAGCCGCGGCTTCCCCGCTCCGTCCGGGGCTGAGGGGGAAAGGGAGAGGGTGCGCCCCCGGAGCGGGGAGGTGGCGGCTGGCAGCGCCTGTCGGCCCGGAGGGGGTTTGCGGAGAGTCGCTCGGCTGTTGCTCGCCCTCCACTCCCGTCTTTCCGAATAGATTTAAAAAAATAAAAAAACCAACAAACAAACCACAGCAACTTGCAGGTAAAAAATCCGGATGAACTGATTCAAGCGGAGGAAGGAGCCGACGCACCTGAAGCGTTACTGCACCCGGAGATGCGGAGGGGAGCCGGGGGGTGCAGCTGTGCCTAGCGAGGGGAGCCCCGGGGCGCAGCCCCTTCCTGCCGGCCCGGCTCATGCGCTGCCGCTGCTGGACGGGCTCCAGCGGGACCAACCACCCGCCCGCAAACCTTGCCGCACCGCGGGCGTGTCCCCCTCCTTCCTCCTTCCCCCCTCTCCTCGTTCCAGAAAGGCGGATCCGGCTTTGCCTGCAGCTGATGTTGCTGCCTGTTCCTCAGTCATGTTCCTCGGTTCCCTCCCCAAGCAAAGACAGAAAGAGGGTTTTGCCTAGAGATGACGCTGTGGGTGAAAGAATGGTGTACCCCTGCCTATTCTAAAAGGAACAAGTGCTTTCTCTGAGGGAAAAAAGACATTAGTAGCCTTCCAGTCTCAGAGCTACCAAGCATACTGGCACCACTTGGTTTGTAGTTTTTGCAGGATTTCTTGCAAAAGCTAGGCTGCTCAGCGGAGCTAGCACATACCCAGAAACATGTAAAAGCGATGTCACCGAGATCCACCTTCTGTCACCTGTCGGACCTGCATAAGCAGCTACGGCCAAGGATCATCATACAGCCTGCAGGATGGGTTTGCCAGAGAGAGGCATGAGCCCTGGAACCACACTGAGACACTTCAACCACTTTGCCACCATTTGCTTATTGTTCTAGGATTCAGATTCACAGAATGTAAAAAACTAAATGCACCTCTTTGATTTCTTTTCTTATAATGACCTTGATGAATTACAGTATCTTGGGCCTTTGAATAAAGAAAGGAGAACAAGGAACCAGCTGCAGCCTTGGGAACCATCTATAAGCATCCTTCCATAGCCTACTCATTTTGGGAGAGGAGGTAATTTCCTCTTTTTGATGACAACACATTATTAAAGCTGGTTTAATGATGATCTTGCTGGATCAGTTCAGCTATTTCTAGCACATGAAGACAAAGCCTCCCATCCCTCCTGATTGCCTGTCTGTTGCCCATAACGCCTTCCTTCTGTATCATTTCCATTCCTGTGACATCTTTTTCTTCTTGCATCCAAGTGTATTTGGTTTAATCCATGTGGTCCAACTGACTGTATTGGTCTGCTCTGCTGGCACAGAATCTGTCTCAGGCATCCATTTAAAATGATAAGTGAGTTGGGTTGCTAACCCCACAGAAAAGTGTATTCTTTTTGCCACCATCAAACCGAAACGTTTTGAAATAAAAAATAAAACATTGACACCCACTCCAACAACTAACCTCCACCAGTGACTAAAATTTAATACCTGCAAAGAAAGCAAACCCTAGCTTCTATATCATCTACTTCTATAAAAAAAAAAAAAAAAAGACAGGAGAGATTCTTTGTCTGTTTTTATCATTTCCAAGAGCTGGGCTGTTGCAAAACCTGCTTTTCTTGTGACATTTATTGCTGTGCTAAAGCCATGATAGCAGCATAAGCGATACGGGCTCTGAAATGCCCCAGCTGCTTTCAAAGTCCAGAACACTCATCCTGAATCAAATGGACTAGAAACAAGATTCCCCTCCAGGCCTGTCCAATGTCTGTGGCATGGTAACTGGCTTCATCAGTTCCTCTGCTTCAACCCTGTGCCCTGTGGGCCCATCTTAGACCTGCTACTTTATCTTCTCTTTCTCCTAAGCCTACCTCTTTGGCTTTTCTTCAGTTTCCTCCTCAGCCCTATCCTCCCTTTTATAGTTCCTTTCACCTGATCCTCCATCCCTTCCTTGTTGTCAAGGTGTAGATTAAATTTGCTGCCATTTTCCCAGCCTTCACCAAGCCTGTAGCATGTATACCTCTCCTCTCCATCATTTCCTTTGCTGCAGCACTTTTTTCTTCTCCCCCTTCAAGTATCCTTGTTTGAATGCATTTAGTGTAATTAACTGCATCGATTTGTTTTGCTTGGACAGAATCTGCCCCAGGTGTCCATTTAAAAATGAGAAATGAGCTGGACTGCCGACAGCCCAAACAAAAAATGTATTGCTTTTGCTACCATGGAGCACGCATATGTGGATTTGAAAGACAATGACCAATATTGTCAGATTTACAGATGAATACCAGTTGCTACGATCAATAGCAAATCTCTAGAAACTAGAAAATATTATGGGCATGAATAAAGCATTTGTTACAGTCATATTTCTGCAATGCATTTATGGTATCACATTTGCACAGGATACACAGCAGCAGATACTGCTCCATTTCCCTATACAGTGACAGCAGCAACATCAGGAGAGGGGATGGATGATTATCCATATCAAGAGACCACAGAACTGCACCTGCTCCTTGTGTAACGCTCATTCAGCATTTGTTGTTGGAATATTAAGAGGCCTCAAAATACCCTCTGAAGAGAAAGAAATAGGATGAAATGGAGAGAAATGTTAATGTGAAAATGGAGGTAAGAAGATACTGGTGGCTGCGATGAGTCTGGTTTCTTGCACGGTATTTTGCAAGCTCACAGAAGCAAAGTCTGTCCCGTTTCTATGCATTCTTTGCAAAGTCCAGTAAACAAAGTGCTTCTCCTTTTCCTCTTAAGCTTTCACTGCCTTTTTTACCATTTGTGTTGGTGTCAGCAGAAAGGTGTGATACCCTTTAGCTCAGTTCATCACATCCATCAACATTCATGGACACTTTCTTACCAGAACTTTTCATCAGTGTTGACAAAGACCCTTCATTCACTGGGTTTCTGCTCCCAAAGACCTCCTGTCTTCAGGTTCACCTCTTTACCCCATGATCAGCTTTGAGAACTAGCAATGCAGGCAGAGCTGTCTAAAGAATTTGGGACTCTCTGGGCCAGCAGGAGCCAGCACATTTAAATTAAATAAAGTTTCCAAGCCATTTTTGTGTCCGTTTTATTCCCAGTCAAAAAGCACTTTTCCCGTTTGTTTCAGACCAATATTCTACATATTATGCATCCAAAGAGCAACGAAGCTGGTGGAGGGTCTAGAGCACAAGTCTTATGAGGAGCAGCTGAGGGAACTGAGGCTGTTTAGCCTGGAGAAAAGGAGGCTGAGGGGAGACTTTATTGCTCTCTAAAACTACCTGGAAGGAGGCTGTAGCAAGGGGTGTGTTGGTCTCTTCTCCCAAGTAACAAGCAATAGGACGAGAGGGAATGGCCTGAAGTTGTGCCAGGCGGTGTTTAGGCTGGATATTTGGAAAAATTTCTTCACTGAAAGGGTTGTCAAGCACTGAAACAGGCTGCCCGGGGAAGTGGTGGAGTCACCATCCCTGGAGGTATTTGAAAGAGGTGCAGATGTGGTGCTTAGGGCCATGGTTTAGTGGTGGGCTTGGCAGTGCTGGGTTAATGGTTGGACTCGATCTTAAAAGTTGTTTGAAACCTAAATGATTCTATGAGTCTATTATTATAGCAGCATACCTTGTTAATTGCCAAATTTAGGAAGATAAATCCTTAGGTTTTTAAACAAGGAAGTCACAAACCACATCTGAAATCTACATTTTGAAGAATGTTAGATGTGACTCTCCTCAGAGATCAAGAATGCATTTTTTTGTTTCTTTTACATAGTTGCAAAACTCATTTTAAATAATCTTTAAAAGCATCTGCTGCCCTATACTTTTCTATCATCACTGACAAAAAAAAACCCAACATATAGCAAACTCACAGCTATGGCATGAGAAATTCAGTTTGTCCCTCTTTGTTTTGAATAACGTCTGGATATGGACATCGCCTTTTCTCATTCAGAGTTTCACTGATGGCTTCTTTGAAATACCTTAGACAGCTACTTGCTGGTTTATGTTTTTATTCCTTTACCGCAGCACTAAAGCTAATAATGTGTCTTAGATTCAGTTTCTGAATCTTCTGTCTCATACCTATGACTCTGTGGTAACAACAGTTTTCTGGTCCACATCTTCTTGTGAGCTCTTGAAATGAGTAAGAATTTAACTCTGAAGCTGAACCAAAATACTTTCTAATCTATTTATTTCCCTTCCTGATACTTAAAGCTTTATACCTCGCATCTTGTGTCCAAAGAACAAGAGCTGCTTTAATCACTTAAAAACCCTCGGGCACAGCCTTGATCACATGGTTATGAGCCAGCACAAGTTGTAGGCACAGGCAAAATAAGCATGTAATTAGGGCAGCAGATTGCTGGGACAGCAGAAAAAGACAGCCCTTTGTCTATTTTGCTACGCCCGAGTTTTAGAAAGCCAAACTAGCTGCTGCAGCAGGAGGGGGTGTGGGACAGCCATGCTACGCTGCTGGAAGGAGAGGAGCTCTCCAGGAGTAACAGTGACTGCTCCCATCCCTCTTGCTCCCTGCCCTTAAGATGGAAGCCAAGTTCACAGAGGTTTACAGCAAAGTCATTCATTTTTTTTTTAGCCATGTCTGCAAACATATGTCCTGACATATATATTCCATTGTCATAAAACTGACCACAGGAATCTGATAAATACCATTCTCTTATAAGAAATTCACTGTTGTACTCAAAGAAATGTGCCATCTCCAGTGAATGGGTATAAATTCCAGGCTACTCCTTGGGACTTAATCCTTTAAAAATTGTTATGTGAAAAACTGCTCAACATGGAGTATTTCTGTGAGACTGACAATTCTAAATGAATAATGTTTCACTTCTCATGGTTCAGAAGTAATCGCTGACAAATTGCTAGTTCAGGAGAAGAGATTCATTCCCCGTGTTTTCAAAAAAGTATGAAGTAGTCCTTGTAGCAATGTTTCTATCACTTTTTTGTGCTCTTCCAGGAATGGATCAAATCGGCTGAGTAACTCTAAAATTCCCAGATAACATCCTTTCCATTGCAATTCCATGCAGGTCAGGTTACCTCCTTGAGTACAAGATCTGTGGATGAAAAAAGTTCTATTACAACTCTTCCCAAGTCCACCTGCCAGTATTGTTATTCACTGTTCCTTTGCTTCACGAACTCTGAGTCAATCTAACGAGTCCCTTTTGTTGCTTTCTATGCACTAACATTAAACTGCAATTGTTTGGGATTGCTCATAGGCTCAGAAACGCAATTATAGCCATTAAAGTCAGTTGTACAGAAAAGCCTGTGGGAGAAAACAACCAGCACACAAAGGAGTAGAATGATCCCTGCAATAGCGATTATAACAACCATTTCTAATTTGCAAACTCACCGTTATGTAGTTCCTTCTTGAAAACAGCCTGCACTAATAGCTTGTTTGTTCACCAACTGAATACGGAGAGACTTAATAAAAAACACTTTTTATTGTAACAGACTAAAAAGCTTTTTCTTATCCAGTATGGGGGGAAGAGAACTTCTTGCTACCTGGAGTGCAAAGCTGGGTCTGGTGGAGGGCATGAAGTACACATTGATTGGGATGTTCCTGCAATCTTCATTGTGTTTCATTATCTTCATTCACCTTTGCAGTCACAAGTAGAGTACCATCTCTCCAGTTCATGATAGTAATGATAAATAATACACCTGATGTGAAAAATGCATCCAGTTTGGTATATCTGTGATTTTTCCTTTTGTTCATTTCTTTTTTCTCCATTTCGATGCTCTGAATATTTATGACCTGCGTAAGGGCACATCACACACATTGTTTTAGCACTGGCTGATGGGTTTACGAACTCTCTCAAGGCAGCACCTCTGGCTTATGTCAGGCAGGTTTGTGCCTTGAGCCAGCCCTGGGTGTAAGTATGAGTGCCAGAGAAAATATAAAATCTAAGCGGCAGAGATCCTGCCTGCAACTTGAGTCTGTTATGTCAGTCCTAAGCAATAGGCCCTGTCAATCAAAGGATTTGTTGTACATGCACAGTAAAGCCAGACACATTAAAGGCACCTGATGTATGGACCAGCCACACCCAAGAGCGCTGTCTCTCTCAAACACTGCGGTTACTTCCTTGGCCATATCAGCAGTAGAAGTGCAAAATATGGAGGGTGATAATTTCATATGAACGTTTTGAAAGCTGGTGTCAGTCTGCCTAGGTATTTGTTTCTTCCTCTCTCCCCAGGTCAGGTATCCTGATAGTATCCTGTCCCACCATTCCTCCTCCAAAGCCAAATCCACCTTTTGGCCCCTCAGCATGACAGTCATCCTGCACCTTCTTACCTGTCTTGCTTTGCTCTTTACTCCTCTTCAGCTCTTCCCACTGGTTGTGCTGTTCTGGTGAAGTGGTTTTCCTCCTTGAATGACTCACACATAAAAGACCTCTTTCCAAAACGCTTCCATCTACAAATGGTGGCAGAATCCTATACATAAATTCAGGACAAAAAAAAATCCTCTCCTTAAAAGAGCTCATGTGCACATTGAATACTCCATGACAACAGACAGCACTGTACTCTGATCTCCCCCCAGTCATGGTCTGTCCCGTGAACTCCCTGAGGAAGAGATTATCTCTGAAGTGGAGGAATCATGGTGCCAAGAACAGCGGAGCCCTCATTTGGCCAGGATATAGGATAGAACTGTAACAAAGGACATTAACCATCATAAACCTGAAACAGGGCTCCATGAAGCCTCACATGCTCATAGTCCATCTGACTTTCATTAAGATCTGTGAGCAGAAAAGCTGACCTCTCTGCGGTTGCTTCACATCAGTGCAAACGATTATCACCCACAGAAAAACAAATAATTTCTCTACAGTTTCCAAGCTATTTTATTTGCCAAGAACAAATTAGCTTCATCTTCTACTGTATATATACAGCTTTCTACATAAACCTATATATGCAACATTTTACATGTGAGTGGCTGCCAGACAGGCATTTTCATTTTACCTTCTATCTGCTGCCCAAGGTTAACTGTATTTCAGGAGCATGCTTGTGCATACTTTAATACTGTATTTTTCAGTTTGCTTCTGTCCACCTCAATAATTCAGCCCTGCTTGCCCGAGACTAATACAAAAGAACTAACAGATGCATGGGATCAGACAGAAGGTGGATGTGTCTCCTCTCTAAACACCAGTAGGAGCAGATGTCTGTGAGAAGGCTTTTGGGACTGTGCTATCACACATGGGTAATTCCTCTGAAATACCCTCTCAGCTGCTGCCATCTCAAGCCTCAGAGACTTCTTGAGCCAGATTTTGTATCCACTTTAATAGCCCCTGATGGACCTCTCTGCCCCTGAACGAATTTGATGGCTTTTTGAGCCCATGCATGCGCAGCAGGCAAATCCACAAGGTGCCTGTTTCTTAAAAGTTCAACAGCAGCTCAAATGCCAGAAGCGGTCTGGTTTAATTGGCTTGGCTCTGTCAGTAAGTTCCAGACTTGCATAGAGAAACCTTGTCCAAAAATGTCTGGGTTTAATTCTCTGAGACATGCTTAATTCTCTCATAAACTGAGATATATTTATCCAGTATTATAAGTATGGGGTTTTTTTTAGAGTATATTTATGCTTGCCTACTGCTTATGATTAGGTTATTAGTTTTAGTATAATTATGGAAAATGAAAACATGAAATGCTCCAATGTTACTGCTTCAAATTTTTAAGTTGGGATGTGTCAGCCCAAAAAGGACTAGAAAGCCTCGGCAGTAATAATGGTAATAATAACAATTACTAAACTTGCAGGCACCCAGCCTTTCATCCTGTTTTGCACCAGGAGGTGCAGGTGCATTACGATAACAGTAAAAAAGGCACACAGGCTCTGTAAGGTATCATTTAAAATGCTATTTATTATAGGTAACTCTGTAAGGAGGGAATGGTATAGACAATCTTACATCCCGTTACCTGGTGGGAAGCACAGGTGGTGTAGCATCAAATGGGCCTCCAACCCACGTGCAGCATGTTGGGCAAACATCTTCCATAGAGGAGAAAATCCCCCATTTCAGTCATTGGAGCTACTATAGGGTTTTCTTACAACAAACAACTCTATTCATAATTTCCACTGCTGAACAGAAAGGATGTTCACGTGTGAACTTGCTGCTGCACACCTAGATAACAGCACAGACACGCAGGAGGCCCAGTCACCCATGCCAAGAGGGAGCTGCCTGCAGGCTCCTCCACTACAGTCAACTGCGAAGTTAACCCTGCGGCCAAGGGGTTTGTGCAGCACAACACGGACCTGAAGGCCAGGCTGTGCATGCAGCAAAGCACAGCACCAAACAGGCTGGACAACTCGGGGCACTCGCATGGTGACAGCAGAGCATGCAGAGACCAGGAATCATGTTTCTATTATGATTCCACTGTGTACTACTGTTGCGATACCATGCTTGTGTTGTGCCTTCAGTACAATGCCACTTCTACATCCAAACCCTGCCTAAAGCCAAATATAACAAAGAATATCAATTTGATATTAAACATTAAACCCTCCCTGTGGAATATCTGAAGGAGCCTGGTTGGAGAATATTAGACTCCGACAGCATCATAGACAAAATCTCAGTGTGTATATATGGTCTTTGCTGTAGGTGACATGTCTTTTCACGGGGTGCCTCCAGCAGTCAAAAGAAGAGCCTAATGGGAGTGTGATCGCGTACGGAGGCTTTTCACTGACTCACTGCACAAGCTGATTTCATCACTACTAAACTGTCTCATAATCAGCTTATTTACATGTATCACTTTTACAGCCAGACCTTGGCAGAGCTTTCTGACCCAGACATGAATCTGAATCTTCACGTCTTTTGAGGAGTCTGATCGTCAACACTTGCCTTTGACCTGATCTGTGACCCAAGGCCATCTCCTGCAGGTCCCTTTTGCCACTCCGGCATGTTTCTAGCAGACCTCTAATATGCACTAGGTATAGCTTTGCAAGCCTTTTGGAAAATGAAGCACATGAGAAAACTATGTGAACTAGGGGCTTTCAGGGTCAGACCAACCAACAAGGGTTAAAGACCAGCCTATACACTCTGAGAAACATAAGGTTCACTTTGCATTAATTTGTATACATTTGCATGTCTCTGCACAGATTTTAGAACAACCTGACCTTATGAGGAAACTGCATCCATTCCTGCATACAGTCATAAGAAAAATCCAGCTGGAGAAGTAACTGTTAGTGCTATCTTAGCCCAATTGCAAGCCCCCCTCCCCCCCCCCAAAAAAAAAAAAAAGAAAAAAGAAAAAAAAAGAAAGTTTAAACATTCAAGCAAAACTGCAGTGACCCCATTCTGCTGTCTTTCAAAAAGGAGCTTGCTGCCATCACCTGGGAAGGGTCAAAAATTAACAGGCATTGCACCTACTGCTGTCATGCCTGTCCACATTCCTGCCTCTAATCACCAAAGGTGATAGACTGGAAATTAAGGGACCACTCAAATGAAAAGTGCTCTCCTGAATTGCCAGGCTCCTCACTGAGATATGTTGAGACAGATGCAGAGGCAGCTTTCAGAAATAAGGCCAGGGGCAGTTCTCTATAGCTGACACCATACGCATGTTTATTGAAGAAGCAAGCAGGAATAGAAGTAGTACAGCATGCCCAGGGCAAAGGAAAGGGTGTTTGTGCTCAGCACATCAGAGAGGTCACCAAAGAATTGTTCTGTGTGGACATACGACCTCTGTATTGCTGCCAAGCATGTGGAAACATGGTATTATGAGAAGCAGCTTTCATTACGCACCTCATATTTCTGAGATAAAAATGACAGAAAATACACAGCAAATTTGTTGCACTCAGTTATTTCCCCTCCTCTTCCAAGTAATATCTCATCCCTTTTACCTGGAGAGATCCCAATACACTTTCCCAGTCAGAAGGGCAATTTTGTGTAATTCAGAGTTGGGTACATTCACCCCACAATGAAACAGAAAATCCAGGCATGAAAGAAAATATTTTTTAAATCTTCTCCTAGAGCTGTTTACAGTTATTCCTGTTTTCCAGAGCAAATGCAGTTGACTTGTAGGAACTGACAGCCAACTAACAAACTGGTCTATTGAGACCATGAGAGATATTTATTGAGGTCGAGTATTGGCTCAGCTCCATCAACTTTAATTGAATTCTGCAGCCATAAATTTTACAAAGATAAACTTCACAGACAAAATTAAAATTCACTCATTCTTTGCAGAATTTTTTCATACACTGGAGCCAACAATGTGAACTGCTTAGTTAATACAACAAATTCATATAACTGGTTTTCTTTAGTGATAGTTAAGGTTACTTCAAGATACATTCTCTCCTTCTACGGCTGGAAATAAGACACAAAGGAAGAGTCTCATGTATTCTTCACTTCTTTTGTAACATAAATAACATGCTGGGACTCTCCATTGTTTGAAAATTTAGTTATTGACTAGGAACCCGCTTTCTGCAGAGACTTTTAACAACCTCCCCACCTAAAAGTTTTTTTTAAAAATCAATCTGCTGCTAGAAGATTAAACTTTGGCAATAGAATGGGTATTTTTGATCAAAATTGTAAAGCATTTTGATCAAAATTGCAAGTATTTATTTCCAGAGGCTTTTTGTGAATGCATAAGTTTTGTATCTAGATCTTCTGTAGAAGACTACATGCAGCCAGGACAGAGCTATGCCTCTGTGAACACCCAGGAGCCTGGTTATTTCATAGTCTTTGGAAAGCAGAACAGCAGTCCCAGCTCTTTCAAATTACAGCCAAGCTATCCATAATACTGCCTACATTATGACTTGCCAGGCTAGGGACTGAAATGAGGGGACATAAAAGGCTAATGCATTCAAGGCAGAAGGAGGGAAAAGCAAACACAGGTAGGATGGCATGCCAAGCTAAGAAACACAAAGACTTTTCTTCTTTCAAAGTAGTTTCCTTGCTGGTTTTAGAATGTTATTTAGAATTTAGTATTTTATGTAGATACTTTAGATATCTTAGATATAAGGTGTTGGGGTCAATTTGAAAAAAGAGTATTTCCTTGATATGCTCCCAATATGAAAGATCTGCCACATGTCTTGCACTGAACCACTGGTGGACTCTAATTCCCCTGGTGAAACGTGCTCTCAGATGCACTGAGAAACATAGGGAAACCATCGTTGACTTTTGAGCAGAATTTTAAGGAAGGGTATGACTGGTCCTGCTTCATGTGCATCTCTCTCTATTTCCCACTTACTTGCACAACATGGGAAAAGAGAAGCACCCGTGATATTTTCCCCCGCTCTAGTTCTCACTCCCTATGCTTTTTAGATCACAGTCACCATATCTGTGTCTCTACATCCATCTCTCTGGCACCTCCAGTGTGCCAGTTCACTTATGGGGACTTAGCTTGCATTCTCACTGCAGTCAGGAAAACAGAGGAAGCACTGCCCATGACATATGTCAGCAGGTACTAAAAAGACTGGGAATAACATATGTAACAGCTCAAAAAAGGAAGCAGATCCTACTTTGCAATGGTCAACTAGCACAACAGAGGAACTGATCCTCTTTCAAGATCCTTGTTTTTAACTTGCTGGAAAAGCAGGGTGAAGGAAGCTGCAGAGGGCAAAGAGGAAAAGTTAGAAAACATGCTTTGAAGACAGAATGAAGAAAAAAACCCCTCTCCTTGCAATGAGAGGGCTTAATAGAGAATTGCAGCCATTAGCTGTCATGAAGCTCCTAGCAACGCCTCCCGGAAATAAATTCTGCATCGCACTTGTAGGCAAAATTCTCAATTGATATTAAGCAACCAAACTCTCAGCTACTTCAGGCCAGCACAGGATCTTCCCCCACATGGATCATCAACTGATTTTGAGAAGTCCCGCAACACTCCAGGAAAGAGGCAATCTACCCTTGCATCAGTTGTGTGTTCCACCTAGAACCTTGTGTGCTGCTCGGGCCTTGGGAGAGCTCCCCATTGCCCACTGAACTGTCAGAGCACAGCAACAATGTTCAGGTCTAGCAAAGAACAGTGGATCAGGCCTCTTTGCCTATGTTTATTCTTGCAATGTCTCATCTGTACATATTTGCAATATCTCAACTGTATCTTGCACTCATATCAGCTCTGCAACCTTCTCTTAGCATGAGACCATTATTCAGACACAAAAAGCATCCCAGAATATTTTCCCACAAGCTCTTGGGAGCCTCTGCTAACCTCATGCCAGTGGCACTTTAAACCAAACCTACTCCTTCCAGGAAGAAAAAGGAGAGATTTAAATCAGAACAGAGGCTGTGATGGGAGGCAACGCTGCATTACCAGCACAAATGCTTAAGGTTTGGTGTCTTCTGATTAATACCAGCCTTAGTCCACCTCCCAGGAAAGGTATTTTCTGATTGATTTCTATGGAGTTTGGCTAAGGCCCACACTGTGCATGCTGTGGATTATTCCTCCATCCCAGGACCTCAAAAGTACTCCAGAAATAGGAATGAAGTTAAAAGGGGAAAGAAAGGTCCCAGTTTTGCCCTGTTTTTGCATGGACAGGTTCAATGGGACTTTCAAGGGGTAGGTCAACTGCCTGATGTCTTTTTTTACAACTTCGAGAGTAGTTCGTGATATACTTGCAACATCCATTCTCTCATGCCTGACTGGTTTAGTAACCATTGTTCCACTGAGAAGCAGTAAAAATATACAAAAGCTGCAATTTCTCTGATCACACACCCCTACTGCTAAAATACTGAAAAGACCAGAATCTTCTGTAGAGAAAAAAAAAAAAAAATCTAAGTTTTCTGTATTGCTGCTGCTGCTGCTGAAATTTCCTTCTGACACCAGTTCGATGGTAACAGAATTGAGCAATATGCTCCACAGGAAAAGATAACAAAGAATCGATGTCTAAGCAATTTCAGGATCATCTCAGAATTTGATATCCAGCTGATTAGTTTATATTATAATGGTTCCTCAGTCCTATTTTAAGAATCTTAGAGAAGAACACTTTATAACCCAGTTAAAATGCTTCCTAATCCGCCAGAAATCAATATCCAACAGGGCAGCAATGACCTTTCTCAAATTTGGTTACACTCACTAAAGGAGTGCTTAAAATATTAATCCCAGGGAACCTACTGCAAAATTGAACAGGTTTTAAATAATCCAGCGTAGTAAAAGGACTTTCTAAAAATTCATCCAGAGAAGAGAAGATTGCATATTCCTGGGAAGAGCCTGGGAAGAGAAGATTGCCTGTTCCTCTTTCCTTCACCCAGATTGGCCAGGTGTGGGTGGCTGTGCCTATTTGACTTGGTCTTGAGGCAAGGCAACTCTCAACACCTATGTACCACAGAGGGAGGCAGGGCAAGCCACTCTTAGGAGCATATTCCCTGTGTGTCAATGCTGCATAGTTCGGGGTGGAAGGGATAAGGGAGTTCATTGCTCCATTGCCTTTAATTCTCCACAGTCCCTTTGAACTTCACATAACCTCTGTTCTTGGAAATATGAGAGAATAGCTCATATATATCCTATATATGCATATATACATATATATGCACACATATACATTTATATATGTATGTATATTCTTCACATAGATGTATATATTCCTGCGTGCACTGGGTCTCCTCACCTGTGTTTCTGCAGCAGGGCTCATAAGACAGTGTTGCGTTAGATATCATGCATGGCACATACGCTTGAATCGTCACTACACTGGCCAGATATATTATTAATACAGTTACAATAATATTAACACACACATTCCAAGCTATCCAATTATTGCTCCCTCCTATTAATTCTCTAGTTAAAATTGCTATGCACAGACTTTCTGGTATTCAGTCCTTTCTCTGTTTTTAGTGCTGACCCTTTCCATGCCCTCCTGGGCCCTAAGGGCGGTGGTGCCAGTCTTAAGAGGGAAGGTTTAAAGTGAGTTGCCAGTGCCCCAAGTTTTTGTTGGGAGGCATCTGCTCAATATGTGTGTGGGCAGGGGCATCTGTTCCTCCTTGGTTTGGTTCCCACTTAGCACTACTTTTATATGCTCTCTGTTTTTTTTGTGGTCTTTCATTCTTCCCTTACTGGCCCACAAGTAAGTTATAACAACTACTTAGTTTTGTTAAACTTTTGTTAGACTTTTATCACAAATGGCCAAACCATACCATTACAGAATCAGCATTAAGCTATAGCAGAAGATGGTGCAATGGCCCCCCAATGGTTCCTGATTCTTGAGCAATGTTTTGGAGTTAGAGCTGAACAGGTTCATAACCACCCACAAAACTCCTGACAGGCTCAGAGTACTGAGCTGTAATGTTAGCAGAAAGCCTGTGGCCTGCTGCTAGTAATGGCCACCCCATAGTTACTGTGATTCAGAGGAAAGTCTCTTTTGATCACCCTGCCAGGGAGCCCTCCCAAGGCAAGGTAAACTCTTCACCTTAAGACGTAAGGTGTGTGAAGGAAGGACATGTACAGTTCGTGCAATGTGGTATTACTTGAGGGCTTCCTTCCTCCTTTATGTCTACTTCCTTGAAAAGGACAAATGGTAAGGGTCAGAAGCATTATTAGGCAGAGCTTAAATATGTAGCCATTTATAATGTAATATGAAAGGCTACATGACAAAGATGAAGGCTTCTGTGAGAGAAAGAAGTCAGCTCGCTAAAAGACCATATAGCATGGAGTGCAGTCTTGGATAAAATTCTTTTACGGAGCCCCAGAAGTGGCACATACGTAACAGTAAGTCAAGAGACCTTGAATGATGGCTAATACTGAGAAGCAGATACCAACAAGCAGCATATTACACACAGATCTCTCAGATTAAATCATCCTTGATATGATTTCATTCTTCACTATACTAATTTTTCTTAACACTTTGCTAAAGCCCACTTCGCTTCTACATACAACTTTCTGACCTTTACATTAATGACCTTCATCAGCTGGTGCGTTTTTTTTAATTCAGAGCAGCTCTAGCTACTTCCATTACCTTCTGAAGATCTGCACTCTAACTTACTTACATTCTTATGTCCCTGGGCTTCATTCAGTGCACTCCTCTTGCCCAGCTATACATAAGAGTAGCTGGACCTAGAAAAACTGAGTGCAATTGTCCTCGTACCTTCCAGGGCCTTGTCCCTAATCCTGCAAAACACAATGTGCTCAGCCATTCAGAAAATTCCTCGCTCTCCTTTCCTAATGCACCTGAGTGGGGGCACCAACTTACCATCACATAATTTCCCAGTCCTAGCAAAAGCCAATATAGCAAAGAAAAATTAAGGCAAACTGGAAGAGAGGCATCTGGTCTGAGTCAGGCAGAAAGAAGCTCACAACAACTTGAAGAAGAATGGAAGAAATTATCTGCTTTGTTGACTTAACAGACCAAAAATTATTAATCTGGAATGGTGTTTGCACAGCCAAGTATTCATGAGGGGAATGTTTCTCATCCCTCTCCCTCTCTAAACCAGAATGGATCAGGGCACTCTCCTGCAATCACTGCAGGAACAAAAAAGGGATTCTTTTGTCCTGATCAGTCATGAACACTTTATCCGTGGCAGCAGAAAAAAATGAGGGCTGGAGAAAGTATCATACAAAGCCTCAGGGAGCTTCATGGTCATTCTTGTTTAGTACCAACTGTTTTAAATGATCGACTGTATCACTAAATCACTGATGGAATAGGGAATTAAAAGGATGGTTGTGTCACTTCGTTGAGAGATAAAAGGTACACAGATTCACCTATCTGGTGTTCCAGGACAGTCACTGAGAAATTTGGTACTGCTTAAATTAGAAACAGCTTTTTCCCTCAATTGCAAGGGTGATGAAATTCTGAGCTAATTAAACTGGATAGTAATTACTTTGCTTGTTTTAACGTGCCCTCTAAAAACTGTACCATTGTAGTTGTCAGACTGGTGAGTGCTTATAAAAAACTTCTCTTTTTTGCTGTCGGTGGTCAGAGAGAGCTCCCGGGGGCTCTGAAGTTTGCATCTGTTGCTGCTCAGACCCACTTCTGTCACAAGCCAGACGTCCCTGGGCAGCAAAGAAGCAGCAAACACCAGGCATTCAGGAACAGAGAAACTCCCTGGAAACCTGAAGAGAAGGAAGATCAGTGACCACATAAAATTCTCCTATTCAGCTAGTGAATCTGGAAACAGCAAGATAAGAATATTGTCTCCATGAGGAGGCAAGTATGCAAGTCCTTGGTGTGGAGTCAGCTTGTGGTTTCAACTAGCTGGCCCATACAACTGCAGGGCTCACATGGGACTATTTGGGTGACACCACTGGCCTTCAGACCCTATGCCTGGAGCAGGCATCTGAGCAGGGGAGGACCATGGCTTGCCCCTGTCCTTCTCCTTGCCATCTTTGACCCAACTGATGACCACAAGGCTGGGAGGGCAGAGTGGGAGGATAACAGCCCCTTCCAGTGTGTCACCCTCTCGCTTCTCTCACAAGGAAGTGAGTAATACTGCTCTCACACTCTGCCCTGCTCCCACCCCAGCTTGCACTTCCTCTGCGAGCCATCTTACACAAAACCAGCTTTTCCTCAGGTAACACCACTCTGCCTCCAGTGGGAGTTTGAGTGGAAATGGAGTAACCATATTGGGTTATAGCTGTGGAATAACAACTTCATCCTGATAAGAGTTTGGTTATAATCGCATTTTCATATTAGCAAGCTATTTAAAGCATAAAACATCTCTTTTCTGCTCAGCTCTGGTATCTTAGTCTGTGTTCCAGTCAAGGAGTGCCTGATAAAGACTCAGTATTTTACCATTAATTAAGATGCTTTAATTAGTTGGGACAGCTAATTTAAATTAGCTCTAGAAATAGGTACAGCCCTCAAGAGAGCAAAGGACAATGACTGCAGTTAATTCAGAACAGTTTAAGGGAAAGCTCCGCTTTAGAAAGGCATTCAACCAGGCAGACAAGGCATCATTGGATACACAGCTGGTCATTTAAATGCATCATTTTTTATTTTATTTTTTTGCAGACAGTGCTTGTTGGTCCTTTCTGGAGGTACAGTCACAGTTTTTTTCCCTGTGATGTGATCCCAGCTGGATTTTTGCCTGGACAAAAAAAGATCCTTTTTGACAACCCTGTATTACTTTCACACACCATGAGAACTAGAAAGAACTCCCCAGCTGTGTCTTTCCAGTGATGGCACACTGCATTTCCCCCAGCCCTGACACAGTTGGGCCATTAGCAGTTCTTTCCATTACTGCCTTTCTTTCACCACACCGTGTCGTGTGAAAAAACCTGCTGATGGCACATACCAGGGTTGGCTCACCCGACTTGTTAGTGCATGGAGCAGGGGTGGAAGATGAGATCAGAAGCCTATGAAGGAGCAGGAGATCCTAGGCTGATGCTATAGAAGATCACCTGGCTCCTGAATCAGAAATAGGCAAAGAGCCTCCAAGGAGGCAAGCTGGACTAGAAGTGCAGAAAACAATCAGACACCTTTTCTTTCTCGTTTGCACAAACACACTTCTATCAACAAATGAGGGAAAAGAGGAAAACAAGGTGCAAATTTTGATCAGCCGTTGTGATTATACTAGCAACAGCTTTCCATTTTAAACTTCCTGATGTGTTTATCACTGCAGGAAGAACTTGTTCAGCAGAACAGGTAGGACTGTCTGCAAGTGCAGACAAATCTATAGATCACTGTTCTCTATACTGAACACACCAGCAGGCTGGCCTGTGGAAGGATTTTAACACTAGATATGAAAAAAGAAAAAGTTCGCTGAAGAGTGCAATGTTCTAGCTAACCAAAACCTGCCAGAGCCAGGATAAAGCCCTTATCCCTGGCACAGATGTGCAGATAACAGCTGCCTCCAAACCCAATAAAATACAGCTATTTTAGAAACAGCAACTTCTCATCCTTGTACGAACAGCCACAGCTGGACATTGTTTGCAAGGGCACAACATATTTGCTTCTCCGTTGCGCTGACATGAATCCTTCACATCAGATGTGAAGCAGGATCCCAAGCCAATGATTTGGACTTCTTGAGACTATGCTTCTTTTTTTTTTTTTTCCCCAGGAAATACCACTTTGAGCTTAACAAACACATCACCCTATCCTAACAGAAGCATAGGTTCTGCAGGACACACATGTAAAACATAAGACAGCAGATTAAATTCAGTTCTGCAGATGAGCTGATCCACTCTCCTCCAGGCAGCACATCAGAACAGGAACAAGACAATAAGGTTAACTGCCCTCCACCCCACTCTCCACACTGTCAACGTTGTAAATCCCCGGCAGCCCTTTATGAGGTATCTCACTCACCACTTGAAGAACCCCAAAGAGCTGCCCAGCATCAACGCAAGGCTGACATTTTTCAGTTCATCATTTTTCCAGGAAATCTGGATTTGTTTAGGGATTTCTTTCTTTGTTTTTGGGTTTCTTTTCTTAGTTCTTATGTTCTAAAATGGTAATCTGTTGGAAAAAACTGATTGCTACTAAATACACTAGGGAGGCCTCTTCAAGCAAACAATTAAACCATCACATTGGCAGATATTAAAATAAGGCTTCTGCGATATGATGGGATTGATTTAAGAGGGTTACAGGAAGCTGGAGCCTGCTGTTCTGTGACAAATTATTTCCCTGAGAAAACCCAGTAAGTGAAACGTAATCACATAATGGAATTGATCTTGAAACATCACTAGCTCCGGGGTTTGGAAATCAGCAGCCCCCAGTGACCTTCTATTTAACATCTTTATGCACGATCTAGGAAAAGAAAAGGTAAATAGCGTAAAGGATAAACCAGAAGACAAGAAGGGCCTTCAACTGAATCAGTGGCTGGCAATGTCAGGTTTGTTTAGTCCATAGGGAACACAAATGGAAAGAGATCTGATTAGAGAGCTTAAGCAAGATGTTATAGGCTACATCAAAATGCCGAGTCATTTAAGGGCAGGACAGAATGGAGGGTTGTGGAATGGGAGAGCAAGGCAAGCAGAAGCAGAGGAAAAACTGAGCTCATTGATGTGATTTAGGGCCATGGTGCCTACCTGAACCTAAGAGGTCTAGAAGCCCTTTGCTTCTCAAACACCACTGCACTCAAACATCAGCCCATATCACCAAGACTAGAAAACCAAGAGTGGAAGTGCAAATTGCGCCTTCCCACCCCCTTCATTCTTGAAAAATTAGAGGGGTTACAGCACCCCATTGTGAGCCATCACCTGGGGCCACTGGTAATTCCAGTCAGCAACTTTCATGGTGGCAAGCAGGTAGGAAAGCCTGCTTCTCTCCATGAAAACCAAAGTGTACTTGGGGCCCCAGAGTCTGGCAGTGGCTGTGGCTCCAGAAGGGACTGATTTCATCCACAAGTGAACATGAAGACCAGGAAATGACAGGGTCCTGTTCCCTAGGACACAGAAAACTATGCCCAGAAGATGAGCAAAACCAGGGAGGGTACATTGTGGAAACCTTGGGCTTGAATTCCATGGCCAAAACTGAAGGGGTAACTATTGCACTTAAAGCAACTACAAAATCTGTGTTCACCATAGGGTGTTTATCCCTCCTGGAGGGGACGTGGGCTGGAGGAAGAACCAGCTTTTCCTACATATGGCAGAATGAGGAGATGGTGAAAGAGGCCACAGCCTTCTCAACCAGCAGCTGTCTATATCCCTTCGTGCGTGAAAACACCACTGGCAAACTGAAACATAGACCAGTGTGAGTGGTACCCACGATTTTCCAGCGTCAGGGGTTCTCCAGTGTCCCCCTTACCGGAGGGTGGGGAGAGGCTGCTGTCCCAGCTGTAGCCTGTAGGAAAATCCAAAGATGGACAAAATGAGTTATGTCTGTTTTGTCTTTTCCTGCGAAATATGCCCAGCCTTACAGCCGCCCCGTATTCCCCGTGGAGCGAGAGTGGCACCTGGTGGTCACATCTCCCCCGAACGGATTTTTTTATTACTTTTTTTTTGAATGTTCTGTATAGTGGAAATCACAGGGGAACATTTTGTATAAAGCAGTCCTGATAAACTAGATCAGTGACAACTGCTGGCTGCAATTATTCCTGTAACTCATTATTTTTCGATGGCCCTCATCATGCAAGTAGCACCAATTCACAATTTATTGTTGCAGCACGCCCGCTGCACGAGACTCCCTGCCCACTCATTATGCTTCTGCGAGTGGGAAGGAAGGAATGAGGGCCTGTCCTAGCTTGCTGAAAGCATGTATTATTTTCTTCATGACTGCTTGAAAGAAAAAATTCAGGGCTTCCTATGTGGGCAGAGATAAAATAAGCCTGTCTCCAATCAGCTACCAAATGTGCATCCCTGGAGATGCTTAGGGCCACATGTGCCTTGGAAGAAAATGTTGTTATTCTCCTTCTGCCTGTCTCTGAGACATTCTGTGCCTCGTCAGGACACGACTTCTGTAACTCCCTGCACTCTGCAAACTCTGTGAATAATAGATGTGCTCTGAGGCAGAACTTCTGCCAGAGGTGCTTCTCACATCACTGACTTGTCTGGCAAGCTGAATTTTTGGTGCAGAAGGGCTCTTTCTGAGAAATGAACAGAAAAACAAGCCCACACAAAGCACTGAACCCGAGACAGACTGTTTTCATTGAACTCAGATCTTGCCACAGAGTGATTTTTGTATGGCTGGAGCATGAGTGCTTCATTAAAGATCAGAGACTGAGGGGTTGTCTGTCCCCTTACTTCTGACAAACATAAACTAATGGACGTTTTTTCTGCAGCTGGGCCACTGTCTCTCTCCTGGGCAGGGTCTTTGCTGTCTAAGAGCAGCTGTACTCAAACTGCTACCTTTACCTGTTTGAGACTTACTTTTTGCCCAGCTGCCTCCTGTCCCAAAATTCACAGGAACATGCACTCTCAGATACCAGTACCTCTCTGCAGGTTGCCCAATGTGTTTAGCAGTCACTACGATGGGCAGCGAAGGATGTACACACAGTGGTGCAGGCACACAATGTGACAGCATGAGCTGCGCTTCCTTGGGAAAATGGACTACAAAGTCTGGGGCTGCATGAAACAAAATCCAGCTCTCCATAGCTGCTGTTCTGCAAAGAAATTATGAGAGCAAAGATGAAGCAATTATACAGCAACTGCCACAAAGAAAAAGCCACTGGGCCTGGCTTTCCTACGTGCCAGGCTTGCCTTCCCAAGCACCATAACTGCACTCAGACAGGGATATCCACCTGTTCAGCATTGCAGCAGCACAGGCAGCAACCAAAGAAAGGGTGGCTTTATGTGAGCACTGCAGTCAATTTTAATGAAGAGTGGGATCTGCAGGTACAGCCTGAGGATGGCTTCTCTGTTTTTTTTACCCGAGAGACCCTCGAGGTAACAGAAATGTGATAGTACATCATCCACCTCTGATGTATCCTGGAAGGCTCATCTGGTGAAGAAAGCAAAGAAGTGCCAGCACCCTTTCCACTGCCAAATTTTTTCTCCTGTCCTGCTCCTAGGATTGCAGCCCTGATGCAATGACAGAGGTTGTGGAAGAAAGAGGTAAACCAGGGGAGAGAGATGGCAGGCAGAACACTCCATCACTGGGAACAAGTGCTAAGAATACAGTCATTCAAAGACAACAATGTAGGAGAGCAAGATGGAAAGAAAAATAGCTTTGAGTGACAAAGGATTTACTCTTTCTTGTTTCTCCTTGATACGTGCCTGTAGATGGCAGAGGAGCATTAATATTCTGGCCCCGTCTTCTCCAGAGATACAGAGCTTGCCCTCAGCCTGCTCTCTTCCCCAACTGGTTTTGCATCATAGGGTCAGAGTGAGGAAAACACTGCCAACCCCCTAACCACAGTCAAGTACCATGCAGCTGAGCTGGACCAGGTCTTGTCACTGGTTCAAAAATCTGCTTACACAGAAGAGCAGAGCAATGGTAAGCCACAGTGTGAGCTCAAACTGCTGTCACACCAACGCAATGCTGAGGGTCGATCTCTTTCAGACACACGGGGATTTTTCTGGTTTAGCTTATGTCACACTGAAACAACTTTAAAACAAGTGAAAAAAGGTGCCATTTTATTCCACAACAAAAACATCCACACAGGCCACCAGCCTGGTGGAAGGACTGAATTAAGTTTACAGGTAATTGCTACAACATTTCTGCCCAGAAATCACTCAGTGAAGCCTCGTACTGTGTTTTGCAAGGTCTGTGCAGAACTAGGAGGAGCGGTACAACCAGGGCCTGTTTTGCTCCTGCAACTGTTCTAGCAGTGCTCATGCAAACAGGGAAATGCTACTGCCTTTCTCCATCCCAACACCTCCCCGACCCTCAGAGCTGCCCTCAGAGCTCAAGAAGAGCAATGGTGCTGCTTCTGGGAAAGCATGTGGCTACAAGGCACATTCCTGCATGGTGGCTGGAGCTATGCAATGTCTTCTGCAGGCTGAAGGTTAGCAGCACAGAAACGGTTACAGACGCAAAAGAAGAAGTACCAACCTACTTCATGTGAAATACACTGCAGGGTTCAAATGTAAAGCCATAGGGTTAATACAGGAATGGAAAATACCATCCAGAATTGAACTTATTTGATAGTTTTCCTGTGCCGAAAGAGAACAAAAGGAGGAAGAAAATGAGAATGCTCCTTGCCTATAGGAGGTAAAAGGATGTGAAGAAAGTAAATTAACATTAAAATGTAAATAATAATAAATATTAAATATAATTTAAAAATCAGAAATAAATTGTAAAATGGACACTAAATAGCAGAGCTGCCTACAGACAGCAGGATACAGCCCTTTCATCTGCCAGTCTACATTCAATAGTCATAACTTTGATGGGAAAAAAAATTCTAAAGTACTCAAGAGCCTCAAGAGACAACCTGCTTGGTGTTTGGTGAGACACAAGTCCCCTCCAGAAGCAGACAGCAATGTGAACTGGTCCTCTGACAGAAGCAACCGCTTCTGCGGTGGGAGATGCTAATGCACCCTGAGACAATAGGCCACAAAAACGTCGTACTGACAAAATCCTCTTGGAACAGCCAACTAAAAGATTTCACAGAATCACAGAATGTGAGGGGTTGGAAGGGACCTCGAAAGACCATCTAGTCCAACCCCCCTGCCAGAGCAGGACCACCCAGAGTAGATCACACAGGAACGTGTCCAGGAGGGTTTTGAATATCTCCAGAGAAGGAGACTCCACAACCTCTCTGGGCAGCCTGTTCCAGTGCTCTGCCACCCTCACAGTGAAACAGTTTTTCCTTATGTCAATGTCAGTAATGCAGATTTTTATTTTGAAAAACATTTCCTGCAACCATTTGCTTTTTATCACTAAAGAATTGCTGTCAATCAGAAAAGTTTTGCAACAAGAGAAGTAAAATACTAGGCCACAGGAAAGAAGCCAGATTTTGAATATACTTACACAAAGATGAGTTAAGTTCTTCCCACTGCACATTCATATACAAGACAAAAATTTGGGCCCCAGGTACAGCCTGTGCAGAACAATCCAGAATTCTTCCTTTGAAAACTGATGTAATATTTGGCAAGTTTTTCAAACCAGTTGCTGGTCACACCTGCAAGTACCTGTAGGTCTGTAAGCAGAGCAGATGTCCTCATAAGCCAAAGTGACAAAAGCCAGCTGCATGCCAGGACTGTGTGCACTGAGATCTGTTTGCAACAGCTCTCTCCCACTTTTCATGTGTTCCTATTTCACGCACATGAAATTTTTAGCATTTTTTTTTTCAATAGATTCCATGCATTTTATTCCTCCAAGAGTTGAAGGAGCTCAGGCAGCAAGAAGCTTGTCACAGTCTGTCTGTACAGACCTGGGCTCCAGGAGATACAAGCAAAAGCAAGACAGATACACATCTTCCTTCTTCCAATATCTGATCTGGACCAGGATTCACATGGCTGTCCTTTCCTTTTGCCCCTTCCTCCACCCCGAATGGCGCACACCATGCAGTGACATCTCAGGACTACACTGAGTGCACAGTAGCCAGAGACTGCTCGGGGCTGCCTTAGGAATGGCCCAAAACTCACTTTGGCATAGGCCAGAGCCAGAAAAAAGGCAGGGGCATGCATGCACAGACACAGCCACTTTAATAGTTCATCCCTCCTAAATGATTGCACATACTATTTGTGGAAACACGTAAAAACAGAATTGCAAAGTGAACAATGGATATTCCTCCTGGTCAGCGGGGTCATGAGCCCTGTGGGTTAGTGGCTATTCTGTCAGGCAGGGGAGGGAAGGAGGCTGGGTTTCTGCAGGACATTGTGGTGCCTGTTCCGTAGGGAAGGAACAAGCACAGCAACATCACGGCACATTGTAAAATCATTTGCATTTATTTGCATGAACATAAAATCTCTGCAGACCCCTGGACCTTGCACACTGTATTAAGAAGCTACCACCAGCTGTAACCATCTTGCAGCAAACCCCATATAATTTCAATGAAATACTAATTGCAGAGCACATCCTACTAGGGCTCCTCAGGGAGAGAAAAGCTGTGGGAAGGACTACACACGTGGTTCGTTTGCATTGGTTGCCCTTATTATTCCACCAGGTTCTCTTTTTTTTTTCTTCAGTATCAATTAAAGCTCATGCTGTGACAACTATGGGGTGGAAAGGGAGTGATGGGGAGGCATGCTGAGTGACTGGCAGACATTTCAGCAGGTTTAACTTATTCCACTGCATCTTATTTTTTCCTAATTTCCTCCCCCCGCCCCCCACCCCTGCCCCCCAAACTAAGTAGGCTATGCTCAGGAATATATTGCATCTAGGGATAAAAATGTGATGGAAACAAATTCCTGCGTTCTTTGCATAATAACCCTGTTGACCTCCTCCACAGACAATGCACAAATAGCTCTGAATATCTAGAGCTTTCCCCCATGTTTGGGAAGCTCCCAAACAGAAGGCATACTCCTGACTGCTTACTCTGCGCAGGTTTTGTAGTTACATCCAAGGGGAAACAATGCTTTCAAACTGTTTGGGGATTCAAACAGGTTAACAGAGGTCTCGTGTTCAGCTGCTCTGGAGATAGCTTCTGACTCCAGAACTGATGTAACTTCGAAAACAAAACAAGGTTTCAAACACCCTCCTCTCCAGGACAGTTAATTTTTACCGGAAAAGGTCAGGAACCAGCAGAAGTGTGAAATCTAGCAGCACCATCAAAGTCCTTCAGGTTTCTAATCAAATTGCTATAAGAAAGGTCCTCCCACCCTCCTCCCTCTTTTTTCAACTGGAAATTTGGTTTCAAAGCAAGGTCTACCCATAGTGGCCAAGAAGTGTCCCACGTGCTACAGCCATTTGGCCACTATTGGGATGTACCTCAGCAGAAAGACTTGCAAAGCTTTCCCTCCAGGCCAAACGCTCTTCCCTTCCATGCTGGCCTTGCCATCAGACTGGCCACACTGCACTGACGGCACCAGGGAGGTCCAGGCTGGGGGCCCTGCAAGGGTCATACCTGCCACGGGCCTCAGCAGACCTGCCCAGGGCTTTCTGTCCCTTTTCTGGCTCATGGCAGAAGTATTTTAGTATTTTTCTTCCATCTCAGGCCAGAGAGTATGAAAACAAAGAGCAATCTAAGCTGTGCCACCTCACGGTGCTATGGTGAGAAGCTACAGACAATTCAGAGGCTGATTTCTAATGAGCATGAACACTGGCCTTTTTGTCTTTTTAGCAATGAAAATTTTTTTTTTTTCCTCTGGCAGTAGGTTTCAGAGTTAATACTCCCTCTTTAAAGCATGCTTTGCAAGCTCTGTAGACTCAGGAGCCCACATTTCTATGAGCTGTTCAATGCTCTGCAGCAGATATTGGCCATCTCACCGCTCACTGGCTCACAGCATGCAGTGCACATTTGGATGCTCTATCAGTTATAGTTTTAATAAAGACTTCAATAAAAAAGGATTTAATAAAAGCTGTTGGGAATAGAGGTTTATTTTTTCCAGATAGTTTAGAACCAAAGCTTACTGTGCCACTGACCCACACCAGCAGTGTTGGCCCTTCCAATTCAACTCCCACGTCTATGGCCCTCATGAATAGCTGAGAGGATCAATGTGCAGTTTCTAAATTGCCAGGGCTGTGCTGGGGAAGAAATGGGCTTCAGAAGTGCAAACTGATTGACTCAGTTCAATGAAAAAATAAACTAAACACCATAAATCTAGGTTTTACCCCAATAGTGTTTGAATTAGCATCATGCTTTACCCAGAACAAGCAAGACCAACTTACACTGCATACACCAAAACCCCACTCCTGGAAATACTGGCTACTGCTCCTTGGTCATAGAATAGGCTGTGTATTCAGTATAGAATGTAAAAAAATGGGAACCTCAACAGATTTTAATTTGAAAATGCCTTTTTGAGGGAGTAAATCCTTAGATTTACTAGTGGAAGTGTTTTAAACCGACTCTCCTTCCACAAATGTGACTGTAATTTTGCCAACTGCCTTTGCTAATGAAGTCTTTTACAAACCCAGCCATGAGATCAGGGACTCGGTCTCCTCATTCGTCAATCATCTGACTTGTTTGTAACACTTAACTCTTGAATTCAATAGCATGAAAAAGGACACAGGTTTTAAAAGAAAACTGTTTCTCCTTGCTCAAAATACACATGCTTTTTCAATGAAAAATCATCACAATTGTTGTTGGAACTGTGAGGGTTGAGAAACAATGGCATTTGTAGTGCAGAATGCCAAAAGTCTCAATAATTTAAAGAGTGTTGCAAAAGGCTGGTTGGGGTTTTTTTTAGAAGGTCATTTTGAGATTAAAAAGTACCAATTGCTGCACGCTACATTACAATTCCTACGTAAGATTTTTCTGTTTAGAAAGAGTTGTCCTCCTTGGCTCATGGAACAGCTCACAGCAAACCCAAACGGGCAGTGCAGCACCCAGCAACACCTGGAAAACCCGCCCTCCAGCAGGCATGGTCCCTGGGGCTTCAGGGGCCCCGCTGTGGAATCCCTGCTGTCTCACAGCCACCTCTGCCTCTTTTCTTGAGACCAGCAGAAACTCAGTTATCTTTGAAACCTCTTGCTTTCTGGTTGACATGGGCTGACAGTCCAGAGCTGCTGGAAGAGGAGAGAGAGACTTCTTCTCCTGGAGTTCACATTTCCTTAGGAGAAGGGGACTAAAAGCACAGAGCAGAAGCAGATTCTCAAAAGATACGTTCAGCTACTAGTTGTTTTAAGGAGGAAGAGCAAAGAAGTCTTGCTATAGAATCCTATGACCTGTGTAACCAGTGAATGTGATCCTTCCCTTCCGCCCTAAAATATTATTCCTACATAAGAAAAAAATCCCTAAAAATGGAAAACTATTAGTTGGGAAGGATCAGAACCGCATTTATCACTTCACGTGTTCTACAATGAACCTAACTTTGCCCACATCTGTTGGGAAAACTAAGGCAGGGATTCAAATGGAGGGCTGCACACGTCATTAGGGGAAGGAGCCGCGTCAGCTCCCCCGCTCGCTGCTTTCCCCTCCGTATTGTGTGGGTGAGGCTGTGCCCGCGGAGGCCGGGCACCGTGCTGCCGGGCACCCCGCACCGAGCCCGGCCCAAGCCGAGGGCTACAACGAGAGCAGCAAGGACTGGTGCCTCACCATTCACTGTTACGCCACCGTTAACTACGGCCTTCTCTGGCTGTAGTTTTGCTGCATCATACGTAAAGATACGTACATACTGCTTCAGCAGCTTATGCTTAGGCACAGCCAGCCGTACGTCCTCCTCCCGTCCCTTCTGAGCATCGCCGCTGCCACGGAAGGAGAGGCGATGCCTCCGTGGGGCCGCAGCCCCGCCTGCTCACGCCCTCCCGCCTTTCACCCCCGCGCACGGCAGCTGACGCCGCTCCCAGCGCGGAGGAGCTGCGCTGTTTCGCCGCTCCAGCCACCGATCGAGAGCTCGCACCGCTCACCCCCGCCGGGGGCGGCCAGGGGGCTCAGCGGCGGCGCGCACCGGCAGCACGCACCGACCCGGGGGCGCCTGACGCGGCAGCACGCGCACCGTCCCCGCTGCCTGCAGCGGTGACGCCGAGACGGCAGGGGCAGCGTGCTTCCCGCCTCCCGCTTCCCGCCTCCCGAGCGGGCGGGAGAGATGCACCCTGCCCTACGTCACTCCCCCACCACAGACCCGCGTAACTGCTACGGAAGGCGTGCCCCGCCGCTCCTACGTCACTGCGCCGCTACACGTTGGGTCTCGCGTGGCGGCGGAAGTAGCGGGGGGGGGGGGGCGGGGGCGCAGGCGGCGGCCAATGGCGGGCGGCGCAGCGCGGCGGCCCCGCCCAGGCAGCGGCTGGCGGGAGGGGGCTGTTAGAGCGGCGGCGAGGCCGGGCCGGGTGCGGGCCGATGGAGCCGGGCGGCGGCACCTGCTTCCTGTACTACGCGTACGGCAGCAACCTGCTGCGGGAGCGGCTGCTGCTGAGCAGCCCCTCGGCGGCGCTCTGCGCCCCGGCACGCCTGCAGGTGCGCGCGGGAGAGGGGCGGGCGGCGGGAGGGGGCCGGCGGGAGCCCGCTGCGTGAGCCCGGCTCTGCTGCCCGCAGCCCGGTGCTGCAGCCGCCTGGTCGCTCCTGCCGGTAACGGCAGCGCCGTTCAGGCGTGGGGGTCCCATCGGCCCTGACGTCGCAACGTGCGCCGTGACGCCTCGGGCTGCTGGCAGCCGCGCCTGCTGCCTGGGCTGCCCTCGGCCGAGGAAGCGTTTGCGTTAGTCCCACCGCTGTGGGTTTTATCTTGCCGGGTTTAACCAAGCCCGTGAGGCTGCCAGGCGGCACCCCACGCGTAACGTGTGGCAAAAACTGTGAACCTGAAAGCGTGATCCACAGGTGCTCAGTCGGGTTTGTGGGACAAGTTTCTGGCAGCTTCCAAAGGATGATGCTTCGTTACAAAATCAGAATTTCTCGTCTCCCTCTGCCACGCTGGTGACCGGTGAGGAGCCCTCTCCGCGCAGTGTGTCAGGCAGGATGCAAGCCTTCACCCAGTCCTGCACGGCTGCGGTCGACACCTTCCTGTGCCCTGGCAGTTCTGCCCCCGCCTGGGGCCGTTAAATGTTGGTACCTCAGCTTGGCTCTAACGTAGGCTTGGGAGTATGAGCTCGTGGTCATTCAGCTGTTGATGTACAGGTCTGTACAGCTGGAAGGATCCTTGGAGGAGCAGAGCATCGATTGATGCCACTTAAGGACGACTTGAAGGTTCTCTTGGGGTAACTGGCAGCATGTGATCCTTGTTAGCATGTATGAAGAAGTGGCAAAAACTTGTCATTAATAAATTCTCTGTAGTCAGATACTTAGTGACTGTTGGGACTATCAACCTGGCAACTGTAAAGGTGTTGTGAGGCGCTTACAGATACCACTGAGGAGCTGAACGTGCTGAGAGCTCAGCACCTTGCCAGGCCAGACCTTGGAGGGGAGGAGGAAAGCAGTAGTATCATGCCCTTATATTTGAATAGAAGAAAGCCCTACGCTTCAGCTTTCCCTCTGGGATTCCAGTAGATTTTCAGGTTACAGAGAAAGCATCCTTGGCACTCTGCAGGTCAGCTGTTTGGGAGCTGGCAGTCAGGCGCTAGCTTTTCTAATCGGCCTCTGACCCACTGCTGCATGCCCCGCTAACACTGGGTGGCTTCACTCCCTTGCTTCAAGCTGGAAAATCACTGATGCTTGGGAACGGGGAAGCGCACAAAGGTTGGAACTGATTTCTGTTAAGTGCTCTACGTTGGCTTAAAGAGAGGAAAACCAGCCTGTAAACACAGGGCTTTGAATTTAATACTTTAGTTTATCATCCAATTCCCTCCAGTTCTACTTCTTAAAGCTTTGTTAATCTTCAGCCAAAAGCTGTAAGGAATGGGATGGGTAACAAGCACAGAAAGGGTGTTACGCTGGTACTTAAAAGAAGGGCCAAAGACCAAGCTCTTGACCCAAGAGAGTATCTAGTGCGTTTGGTCCCTCTTCGCTGCAATGCCTGCTGTGGTTGCCCGTGTGGTGTAACATGGGGTTTCCTGCTCCAGAACCGGAGCTAACCACGCTATTTCTGTGCAGTCTCTGTCGCCCTTCTTGGGTGGCACCTGGTGGTTTCGCACACCACCTTGCAGGTATTCAGTCCAGGTCCGGTCCAAGAAAATGTAACTGGAAGGATAAAATAAAAATCTGTGCTTTTTTCTTTTTCTGTGGGGCTGCTGTGCACGTACGTGGCTCTATGGGAGTATTTCCTTGGGGCTGCCCTGCAAGCACGTGTCCACATCTGTAGCTTCAGTCTGCAACTTGACTGGACTACTCACTTGTGTGCAAATTACTCGGGCTTGCCTGTCTGCAGGGTCTAGTCCAGAGTCCTCCTCACACGGGAATCCAGTGACCCGAACCTTGAAAGCCACTTTGTAGCAGCTTGTTGAGTGATTGATGACTAGTGTGTCCAAGTAAACTTTTTCCTAGTGAAATTAGTTTAATGGGGGACATTTTATGGGGAAGGAGGATGACTCTATTGATGGAGTAAACAGTGTGGCTTTGCCAGGCTGCTGATTGGCACTTACACACACAAAAAAAATGATCAATGTTCTGATCAGTGCTGTTCTGTGTGTAAGCCTCCAATTGCTCCACTTCTGCAGCCTTTTCCCCATATCTGTTAGGACATATTACAAGAAGGTAGTGTGTCTCAGAGAGCGAACGTTAATATGTACACATATATATATTTCAAATCAAAATTACCTTATAGCTTAAAGAGGGTGATCATGAGAAATAAGCAAAGCTGTGGGGTTGTATAAGTTTGGGGTTTATTTTTGTTGTTGTTTTTAATCCTTTTTGGTTTTGCAAGATTTTGATGTTGTGGTTAAGCAGGTAGTCTTCCTTAAAGTTTGTTGGTGTGGGTTTTGGGGTTTTTTTTCTTTCCCTTTTCTGTTGTTAGGGAAGGATTCGCAAATTTACTAACAGATAGGAGAGGAAACTGAGCATATTACAGTCAGGTGGGAAATTACACTGGAAAAATGCAGGAACCTGTTATTCTCTTTTGTCTATACTGTAATACTTGATATTACTTGTAAGAAAGAGAGATACTTGATTTCTAAATGAACGTTTCAACTTGCAAAAACCTGAATAAGCTCACTCCAAGAAGCATATGCCTTGGCTTAAAAATACCGAAGAACATTGCGGTTGAGTGACAAGATGGCACAAAACAAAACAAAGCTCACCATCTTGTAGACTTCTTTACCCCTACTGTCTTCCTGGTCCCTGCATGGTAGCACTTAAGTCTTACAACAGCACCAAAAGCTGCAAAGGAATGGGCACCTGGTAGGCATGTCTTTTGAGGAATGAGAGGAAGGCAGTAGCTGGGTCCCTCCTTCATGGCACACCTCAGCCAAGGGCCCTTCAGATTGACGGGGAGCATCAGCAGTCCTGTTGCTGCCAACTTGGACAAAAGTCAAGCAGATATTTCTCCAGCACTGCTGTGTTTACTGCAGAATTGGGTATGTGTGCTACTCTTGAACAAGGGCTACCTTCGCTTTCTTCTCACCACTAGAAATTGTTAGTTAATGTTCAGGCCAGACTACTAAGAGGTTTGGGTGTTGATCCAGGTTTCCGCAGACATCAGTAGTGCTCTCTGCCAGACCTCTCTTCCCTTTGTCCCAAGGCTGCTGTTTCTAATGTGGAGGTGGAAAAGGCTGACTTCAGCCCCTCGTAAGATGGGAGCTGGATCAGATCCCGCCTGTCCATTCCTCCTTCTATGGCTCCAACTAACTACTTGTAGACTCTCCTTTAGCTGCCCCTTTCCTGTCAAGAATAGCCAACAGCCCTTATCTGGAGTGGAAACTGATTCTCTGCATTGGTTTCATTTGCAGGATTTTAAGCTCGAGTTTGGCCATCATCAAGGCAGGACAAGTTCTGTCTGGCATGGAGGTACAGCTACCATTGTTCAGAGCCCTGGAGACGAAGTATGGGGAATAGTGTGGAAAATGAACGCTAGCAATTTAAGTTCACTGGATAAGTAGGTGACTTAACTTTTGCTGTCTTCTACTATTTTAGAGAGCAATTGAAAAGTAGTAGTTAATTTTTGGTAAAGAGTTGTGTGGAAGCTTTGGTGTTGAAACCAAGAAGGTGCTTAGGATTTTAATATATGAATTTCACTTCACAGTACATGTATTGACTTGTAACACATTTGTGATAAAAATGGCTTTGTTTTCAAGCTACTTAGTGGTATTTTAATAAGTTGTGGACCTTGATTTGGAGCTGATACATTGGTCAGGCTCCTTTTTTTTTTAAATCCCTGTCCTCTCAGTGTCCTGTCCCTTAAATTACTCTAAACTCTATTTGTCCTGAGATGCTGTTCCCATTGCTTTAGGGAGAGTTTCCTTTGAGACTGGCATCAATTTCTGTCTCTATATATCTGTAAACTCCAGTTGTAGTGGAAAAGGAAGGGATGAGGACAAGACTTTGCAGAACAGAAGATACTTAATACAAGAAAAGGGACTTTTTGAGGAAGGTATTTTGCAAGACTTCTAAGGATTCGAACTTTTGTGAACTTGAGGTAGATCCAAGCAGGGAGCCGGAGTGGCTTTTTCCCTTTGAATGGGAGAGGCTGCCTGCACCATTACAATGCATGGTGCAGAATATTCCACCTGTGCCTGATAATTAAGGCAACCTGAGCAAGTCGTTACCAGGCTGAACTCTGGAGGACCATCTGAGTAGACAAGTCAAGGAGTAGCATAACTTCTTGCAGGGTCTAAGGCAGGGCTTAGAACTTAATCTGCAAAACTTTGGCTGCTGTCATGTGTTTATTGCAGCTTTCAGGATGCACCTGCACAGGATGGTGCTCCTGGTACACAAGGATCATTTGTTCAGAGTAGTTCATCAGTGTCAATTAATTCCAGTAGAAATCTGGGCTACTGAGGCTAAGGAAGCAGGGCACATTAAGCCCACTGAAAGCATGACATTAATACAGTTCTCCTGCCTCTGGTACTGTTGCAATTTTGGTTACGGCTGCACTGTGCTGTGTCGACACGTCCTTATAACCTTGGCCGTGAATCTTGAAATTCCAACTTGCTTTTCATTGCCTACAGTTAACCTGAAATACAACAGAAACTGTTGCCCAACTTAGGCAGCTCATCATGGGAATGGGCACTCTCAGCACTCTTAAGTCCTGGTTAGGAGTGTTAGTTCCAGGCAGGAGGACATCTAGCTGGTATGCTTCCGGCTGGGAGAGCTTCACATGTCCCTGCTTTATTATCTCCTCAGTTCCTCCTCTGTTGCTTACACTAGCACTTACCTCCTGGTCCCCCTTCTGCTGACCTTTACTGAAACCTCCTGATTTACCATGCTTTCCTAAAGTGTAAACTTCAGAAGTATAAGGAAGCTGTCTGGCAGCATCTGCTTTGATAGTAACACTGTGTTCCCCCTGTGGGGACAGCATTTTGTATTTTAACTTCTAGAAGTGTTGTTTACATACTATAGAATTGCAGATCCCTGGCATTTGTTTGACAAGGGATAAACTTAATGCTGGCTAAGATGCTAGAGACTTGAGTGCTATACTGTCACCAAAAACTGCAGGAGGGACAATAGCATTGAAGATTGCTTTTTCTCAGTTGCCTCATTGATGCCATGAAGGTGGACTGGAAATGAAAGGAAACAGGATGCCTTCTTGGCTTTGGTAATGATAGTTGATAATGTTCTTCTAAGGATTGCTCCTAAGCAACTTGAAAGAGCTTGCATGTGTTCCTGCTGAAGATCTTGGGCTTCTTTGGCCATGTGCAAGCAGATATATTTGGAAGTTCTCAGTGAAGTTACTTCCCGGAATTTCCGTGTATCAAGAAAAAAAAATCCCCCACCCCCAATCTGGATAAAGAAGTCTGTGCTTTGTTACCCAGAAGCAGAGGAGTGAATGTGTAATTGATGCGGCATATTGTTAGCTAAAATACTAGTAAAACAGTGTAATATACAGAAACAAATATGGGAAGGGAATCTTTTGCTTAAATGGCTGAACTTTTTGGCTTCAAATGCATTTTGGTGCTGTCTCATGAACTCATGTCAGATTTTTTTGTCCTCTGTACTTCACAAATCTGTAAATTACAGACTAAATCATGACTCTTCCTCATATATCCTAGCAATGGATGTTACTTAACTGTAACATTTTTCTTGCTCTCACACACCCATGTGACTTATTTTGCAGTCTGTTGGCCTTGAATCTGCTGTTAGCTTCCAGTCTCTACTTGCACTTAACCTAGTTACTCGCATAACATGGCCTGTGTGTTATATACGTTAAATAATTTGAAATGGTAGTGTAGTAAGTCTTTGAAAGAAACATAAGTTGTGAATGACATTTTGACAAGCAGCATTAAAACCCATGGTGTCACTTGTATCTAAAGCACATCTCAATTTAATTGTGCTATGAAGTCTGTCATGTATTGTTTAAGCTTCTTGTTTAATTCTCACTATTTCCTCAGACTTTTATTGGTGGCTAAATGCTAATGGTTAAAGGCAACAGGTAGCCTTGGTTTTGAATTTAGTTTTATTTTCCTAAGACAGCATGATTTTGCTCATAAAAAAAATAACAAAATGGGTTTTGCTCTGATCTAGCTCATTGGTGCTGCACATGTCTTGTGCACATTAAAGGGTGTCTTGGATTATTCATTGGAATGTACATTGCAAGAGTTGTGCGAGTTTCCCCTTATTCAAATGTAACACAATGGGCAAGAGAAAACTTTGCATAGGATTCATTATCTGAGCAGAAGATAATGAATGATGTGTGCCTGGCTTATTAATTCTGATAATCTTGGTTGTGTTTCTCTTGTAGATTACCAGACTTGCACAGTAATTAATTCACAAGGAGTATTCTCTCTCTAACTTTGCAAGTTAACCACTAGTCCTCTTTCTTACAGAGCTGAAATGATAAAAGTGAATGCTGCTGCTTCTTTAGAAACTTATTTTTGGATATGAAACAAGTTTGCACAAAAAGTGATGAAATATGTTTTGCTGTATTTGTTTTTCTTTAAGTCTGTTAACAGCACAGGCCATGTCCTGCCTTGAATTCTGTTATAATAAATGCACATGTTTAATTGCACAGTTTGTTTGAAAGATGCATCAGTTATTTGGCATGAAAAGAACATATGTCCTTTACAGGCAAGAGGGAGTTGAAGATGGCATTTATGTTCCAATAGAAGTTAATGTCCACACTGAAGCAGGAAAGGTACTGACCTGTCGAAGCTACCAGATGAAGGACTATGTCCGTGGTCCTCCTTCTCCTCAGTATAAAAAGGTAGGTGTTGCATCACTGTGATTTGAGAGAATGAAGAGAAATACATAATGCAGTACTTCTCTCCTATTACATAAGTACTTTATTTACAGTGGATGGAAGGCACGAGTAACTCAAATGTAAGGTATAACTTAATCCTTGTGCAATGTAATAGTGTAATGATGCTCACAGAAGAGTGCTAGCTCTTAAAGGCCTGCTAAATCAGGGGGAGTTTTGGCTTAGTTATGCCTTATGTGAAGCCTTTGTTTAACTCATGAATTAGTTATGACTGACACAAGGATTTCTGAAGGATGTTGTTTACATATATGCAGCAATTCTGTGTTTGAAAAATTAATGTACTCCACTAAAAGGACAGAGGGAAATTTCTGTGTGGAGAATACGGCACCTGGCTTGTAGCCTCAAGGACTCGGATTATCCTTACTGTCTTATGAGGTATCTTACTATCATTTAATACAGGAGTCCATCTGCCTCCTTTTACCAGATGCATCATCAGTATAACACAGGACTTCCATCAACATTGCAGAGCACTGCAGGGTTCTCACTCAATGGCTGGCAAGGCAGAAGTGTTTCGCACTGTTCTGCAACACACTGACGCTCTAATAGACACATGATCTAGTCATGCAGCAGGCCTGACCTGCTTAGCTTGTGAGATCTGATGCGCGCCTAGCCTCGGGTGGCATGACTGCATGTCTGGAATTGTGCAGCTATTAGCAATTGCAGACAGACGTCACTGTAACATGTTGACTTTTTCTGCTGAAAGCAAAGAAATGGGGCTTGAGCTTGTTAGTTCCTAAGTGTGCTGCCTTCTCTTAACTGAGGAACTTGCTGCTATGAATCGGCTTCCACGAGCCATAGCTAAGGCCAGCTGCTGCAGGACTTCTGAAGAGAAAGCTTGCTTAGGAAGCAGGCTCTGCTACTTCACAAACCTCCTTCCTGCTTCCTGTCAAGACAGATCTTCAGGGTCTTTCAGGTAGTTAATACATAGTCTGCTGCTCTGCGTCAGCTCTCACTGGTCTGCTGTAAGAGCAGACTTCCAATATTGGCAACTTTATCTAGCTAAATATTCCTTCCTGCTGTTGTCGTGGTCAGTTGTTAATTCTCTTCTTCTTCCCTGTCCCCAGCTTTTATTTAAGTTAAACAGGCAGGAAGGCTACAAATTTAGTACAGGTGATTGCATCTGCATACAGTGATCTACATCCATCTACTGTTGTGTACTTTTTGTGGCAAAGTTCATCCTTTCTAAGCCCTCATCCTTGAATTTCCTGGCTGTTGAACACATGAAAGAATATTTACAATAGTGTCAGCTTTTTAAATCTGTGTATTTATCTATTCTTTTCTATATGGGAGCTTGCTGGTGTCTCTTTCAAGCCTTGGCTCCTACAGCCGCCTCTTTTCCACTCACTGTCACTTCTTTTCTCTTGCACCAATACTTAAGTTTATTTTGTATGTAGAAGGAAGCTGCAGTGACAAACTATAAGGAATCTGTGCTTTTTCACTAAGCTAAGAATCTGTTTCTATTACTCCTGTAACCTATCTAGGTACTCACTGTCATGTTTGCATTTGAACAGCTTAGTTTTAAAAGTAACTTCAAATACTATACGCTGCTTCTCACTCTGATGTGACACTAAGGCTGGCTAAAGGCATAAAAAGTAGTTCTCATCTTCGCTGGAAGAAAGAATGGAGTAAATGAATGACAGCTTAATTGTGCAGTCTTGTGCACGTTAATAACATTTCAGAATTTGAGGTATGCCTTGGACGTTACAAGCCTTTTCAGACTGATTTGGTTGATGCTGTTAAGGTCTTCAGTGGTCTTCCAGAAGCCTTTGGCTATTTTTAGGTACAAATAGCATTATTTGGGGTTAATTCTCATTACCTTAAGTGGTTCTTCCTGTACAAGTAAATGTTTGGAGAGGTCTGTCCTTCCTAACACTGTTATTGAAGGCTTTCCCCCCGCTTTTGATTATAGGTTATCTGCATGGGCGCAAAACAGAATGGCTTGCCAACTGACTATCAGAAGAAATTAGAAGCTATTGAAACCAATAACTATGCAGGGCCGGTGCTGATCATGGAAGAGATTGAAGCTGCTATTGAAACAAAGAAAATAAATTCTGCGTAGACTATCTCTGCACTTTCTTGGCCATTCACCTTGACTTAGATACCTCTCCTCACTGTGCTGATCAGCAGTTTCTTTATTTATCAAGAAAAGATGAGTTTGCTATGCATCCACAGTAAGCCATTAGAAATAATTTGCAGTCTGAAGACACACCAACATTGGTAACTTCTTCGCTTTGTATGTGTAGCTTGAGTACCTGCTGAAGTTTTTGCAGATTTAGAAATTATCTTTCTGTAATTGTCATGCAGTGCTGCATGCAAATTTGTGCTTTGTGTCCTGTTTACTGACCTTTTTAAAAGAAAAAGGCCATCTTGATGAGTATTGGCATTTGTTGCCTTCTGAGGAATAAGGGCTGCAGGATCAGGCCCGTTGTTCTTAAATGTTGTATACACAATTATCAAGAATTTCAAACATTTGTTAGATGCAAGGTAGACCCAAAACTCTAAATCAAGAATAAACTTTTTCCTCTGCTGCTTCTCTTAATGGTTTAAAGTCCAACCTATCTGAAGCTATGGAGTTCCTGTTTCTGTTTATATAGTTAACAAAGAAAGAAAAATAGTACTTTTTTTAACTATCTCCATGTTTTTAAGTGTTAGTCCAAAAGGCAACCCAGGCCTGAAGACAACATTCAGCAAAGGATCTCATTCAAAACATGATGGCCTCCTCCTTCCTATGTCAAGTTATCATTGTAGGTGAACTGGTTAGGTATAACCAACAAATTTGAAAGAATTCATTTTAGTTAGATAATTCCAGGTTTTTAAAATTACCTTTTTGAGTGGCTTGTTGCTTATCTAGTCCTTGGTCTCATGTCCAGTGAAATCAAGATGTCTTCTGTGAGTCCTAGCGCATTTGTTTCATGGTTTTGTTTCTCTATTAAACTCCAGATGAACAGACTTGGCCTCTTTTTTTTTTTTTCCCCTTTTTCCACAGCTTTGACAATCTGCAAAACTGGAAGCTCTTGTAAGGTTTAGAGTACTTATCTTCTTGGTACTTGGCAACCCCTGTAGTTAGTCTGTGGGGGACAAGGAAAAATCAACAACCTGGAAGATGTCAAACAACCAAACTTTGGCTTATCTTCTGTATGACGGCTTAGATAAACAAATGACAAAGTAACAGACTTACCATGTCTTCTCTGCATAAAACTTTTCTGTAAACTTCTGCCAGGGATGTATAGGTGCTGTCTTGATGTCATATGCCCGTTTCCAGAGTTGGGCACCGTGACTCCAGGAAAACATGGTGCTTTCTGTATTAGCATTGTCTAGTCTGAAACTGAGTAAATAAAACTGCCATTACAAAACCTCTCTCCTGTCTGTTCAATGCGTGCTTCAAGAATATCAGTGTTGCTTATGTAAGCAAAAGCTGATGACATGGAAATTTAACTGAAACTTCCATTGGTTATTTTTTAATGGATATAGTTTCAGTATGGAGGGCAAAACTATGTATGAACACACTCCTCGATACCAGCACTGCTTCTTTTGCTTCACCCTTACCGTGCTCCTTTGGGCTTTTGCACTTTTAAATGGGTATTTTACTCTTGCAAGAAGAAAACACAAAATAGTATCCTGACAGCTTCCTTAGGGGGAATTGACAGAACGTACTTAGTGCCGCCTGTTGAGGAAAATGGCGGGAGTTCCTGAGGGCCGGGGGAAGGCCTCCTTTCCCCCAGGTGGGACCTCCGGCACCTCTGTGAGAGGAGGAGGCCCTCCACCATGCCTGTGTGGGGAGGGAAAGGTGGTGGTGGTGAAGGAGAAGAGGCCTTCAGCCGTGCCTGCGGGGGGAGGAGCCGCGTCCCGCCGGGGCGGAGAGACCGCGTGTGGGGCAGGAGCTCCTGCCCGGCGGGACGGGGTGGGGGCAAGCATCCGTGGGCCGGCGGCCGCCCCGCTCCTCCCCTCGCCTCCGTCCCTTCGCCGCCGCGGTGAGTGCGGGCAGGGGGAGGGCCAGGGGTGGGTGGCCGGGCCGCTGCCCGCCTCGCTCGCCATCCGCTCCCGGCGGCTGGGGGGTTGGGGGGGGCGGGCGGCTGCCGTGTCATGAGGGGTGGTCGGCGCGGAGAGGCATTAGGCGGCAGGTCAGCGCCTGCCGCCGGGAGAGGGTTGGAGGGTCTAAATCGGAGTTTCTGCTTTTCGTAAACCAAAGTGCCTCTGTTGCCGCGTGAAAGGCTGCGAGGGGGAAAGGGAAGGGCTGCGCCCCGGCGGGTCCCGCTGGCGTCTGCCTCTTGGTCAACTTCTCACCCTCCTGAATTGAAAATTTTGGGACTTTTTCGTGTTTCTTCAGCGGGGGCCCCTCCCGCCCCCGGGGAGGAGGTTGCCGTCTGGCAGCCGGGTTTGGGCAGAGTGAGGAGCGGGGCTGGGCCGCCGGCCGGGACGGACAGCAGTGCCCCCGCGGCTCCTCGGCCAGGGAAACGGCGCCTTCACCCAAAATACGGCAACGCTAGCAGGAATAAATACTGTCACAGAGGCTGGCCGGTGATGTGGTTTTCCGGAAGGCCGTTGGGGAAGGGTGGCGAGGTCCCGACGGGCGGCGGAGGTGGGCGGGAGCGCCCCGCAGGCGGGCGGGAGGCGCCGGTGGAAGGCATCGCTTCCCTGCCGCGGAGCCCGCGCCCGCCTCGCCTGTCCCTTCAGAGACGAATAAAACAGCAAAAAAAAAAAAAAAAAGCCATTTACTTGCCGTAACCCTGGCTGAAGGTCCGTGTCCGTGAAGGTGTCGCTTAGGCCTCGGCGCTTTGCTCACTTAGCGCGAAAGGAGCTGAAAGGGCGGGAGGGGGGAGCGGTTTGCCTGGGCAGAGCCGGTGCCCCGCGGCGTGGCGGGAGGGTGGGCTTCCTCCCCGCCAGTGTGCTGCTGGCGCCAGCAGTTGACTCTGTCTCCCACTGGGACTTCGGCAGTGTCTCCTGTCTCTCCCGGCGATAGTAAAAATTTGAGTTTAGACTGGTCTGATTGAATCTAGATTACCATTATTAATGAAAAAGCATGGCAAAGGGCCCAGTTCTCATCTTGCTGTAATAACTCTGCAGTGGGGCAGCTGGCACTGTGAAATAGCTATTCTCAGGAAACAAATCGGACTTGGAGACATAGAGGGCACGATTTTCATATTAAATGGAGCACTATTTTCATACGGCCACCTCTCTAAGAGTAATTGCATTTTGAACACTATGGACAGAAGACTATGGCAACAGGGACTCCACTAGCCCTGGGCTGGCACTGAGGGGTGTGTGTGTGTGTGCTTTGCTGTTGTCCTGCCAGAGCTGGCTACGGAGTGCTGTGAAAATCCTGAAGACATTCCAGCAACTGGCTGCAGATAGCTAGGTATGTGGCACAGGACTTTTTTTCACAGGCAATTTAGAGCAACAGTTTTGTCAGAATAGCAAGACTACAAAAGAAGTAGTATTGACTGAGTTTTCAGCTCTTCAGAAATATTCTAGTTTGGTCTTAAATCAGCTGCTTTAAGGGACAGTGCTTAATTAATTTGCTCCTTGTATTGCCTTTACTGCTTCATCCTACACGGTCTTCTTGGGAGCAGCCAGCTCAGTAAGGAGTGAATTCCCTAGTTCACCCAAGAGTGGAAATGGTTTTTAGCTATTCTTTAAGATCCTTCAGCCCCTTTATCTACAGTGTTTACCTTTGGTAAGACCTTGTGATAAACCAGCATATTCTTCACTGCCAGAGGACTTCCAGCACTGGAAGTTGAATGGGCATAGCAGTTTTGTTGGAAGAAGAGCAAGGAGATCTTAGTGAAAAGAGGAAGTGAGAAGGGCAGGGCCAGGAAAGATATGAATGCATATATGCTTGCACAATGCTGAGAATAGAGGGAAGTCACAAGAACCACTAGGTAACAGTGCCAGTGCCTTCATGCAGAGGCTGTCAGCACTGCTGCAGCTTATTGACATGGATCATACAAAAACTTGTAAGCAGATACTTTTACTGTACCTCTTACTATGAAAATTTCATTTCCCTTTTTCATTTCCCTCCTTATCGCTGGCCTTATCCCCATCTTGCTTCCTCTTTGTTAATCTCAGTTATGCAGGCTTATGGTACACCTCTCTTGCCACACTTGTTGCTGCTTCTCCCATCCCTTCAATCCCCATTGACACTTCGTTTGACCAAGGCCCTGTCTTCTCTCTCTTCTTTGCCTTTATAGCTGATGGGTGGACACTCTTTGCTATGGTTCTTTTTAATTCCTATAATCAGTTTTCTGTCTTCTTCACTTGAACAAAGCTGCTGTCCTCAAAATGGCTAACTGAATTTCCTCTTCAACATGATCGTCAGCCTGTTGAGTAAATCATTGGGTTTTATTTTTCCTCTCAGGAACAAGAAGTCCATTCTGGTCCCGGACAGGAAGCGTTTCCCCAGAGGCGTCTCTCCCATTGTGTCCCCATACCAGAATTCTGTTTCTCCCAGTATCATATCTCTTGTCTCTCTCCATTCCTCCATAGGTATTCTGCTGTTCAGCTACTGTACCGAACTTGCAAATCTTTTGCTTTCTCCCAGTGGATATACCTTTCTATGTACAAACCTCAATGATAACGCTAATGTCTCTAAATAGATGTGTTCACAAGCTTTTGTTGTTACAGTAAGTCTTCACTGTAACTTAGTGATGTTTTACAAAGGATTGTAAGGTGGCTTTCAGAAAAAAATGATTAGCCCTTTCAGAAATGGAACAGTTCCAGAAATGAGACGGTAGTTCTCAACGGTGGATGTTCTTAGACCTTGGTCTGTGCAGAGATGTCTCACATTAATGTATGCCCCAGTCTTTCTAACAGTGTCCCCATGACTGATGCCACATCAGTCACAAGAATTGCACTGGAATTGAAGCCAGCATCTGGAGTGCCCAAGATAAGGCAAAGAATGCTATATGCACTCTACCAAGGAAACGCTTTCAATGCAAATTTATAAGCTGCATAATCATTTACCTTTAAACATACCAGATGTGTAACCTAGCATCGTGAAACTAACAGAGCCTTGTAACAAGAGACTTGGTACTTTGTAACCTTGTGATTCCTCATTGAAAATACTTACCTTAAAGCACTGTGGAAGTTGGGACTCTTTCCAGAAAGAGAGGTGATTGACTTGCAGATAAGTTGGACACATCATGGTGTCAACACATTGGCCTCGTGTTTAAAAAAAAAAACCCAGCAAACCAACAAAAAAACCACCCAAGCAAACCAGAATTGTGTATGTGCGAATCTTACGGGCAGTGTGTTTCTCCAAGAAGCACGTTTCTCATGCTGATCAGGACTTTGAGGTGCTGTTGCACCTAGAACTGCTACTGTAGAAAATTTTTGTGTTTACTTTAGTCTGAGTAGGACCTGAAGTTTCGTCATGTAGCTGATACACTTTGCTCAAATGTGCACATACCTGCTTCGCTCTTAACTACATGTGGCAGGAAGTCTTTCTGTTCCAGCACTGTTTAAGGTGTTCAGCTGCTCATCTGATGGGGCATTTTCTTAGTCTATGGATGGTGGAAATTTCAATTTTTTCTTGTTAAAAGAGACTGATTAAAATTGCTATTTTCTCCAGTACTGGGTGGTGTGGGTTTTTTTGCCTTGAAGTTAATATTACCACTGAAAATATCACTGACTACGTCATCATGCACGGAATTCATATTGCCAACTCTGACTTCCCTGCTCAGCATTTTTGCTCTTTCTCCTTTTCTCCCCTGATGCTTAGCCTCACTTTGTATTCTTTTTTGATTGCTCTCTTGTTTTTCCACTCTCTTGCAGATTGCCCTGTGTGAAAGCGTATGTATGCACACCCCTTCAAATAGCAACGAGGTTCTGTACTGACTTGGGCTTAGTCAAATGCAGGGCCAGTGTCTTTGAGACCTTCTGATCTTTCCATATTTTCCATGTTCTTGTCTTTTTGCTATAATTCTTCTTTTCTTATCCTCTTTGTAGACGGATATGAAGGAGTGAAGAAAATACTTGTTTTGTATGCATGACAGCACTTTGGTTCATTATTCTGGTTTCCTGGATGTTTTTATTAGTTCTTCTCACAAAGTAGGAAAAAAGAAAATGGAATAGGATAATGTGATCCTAGAAAAACCAAAGCAAGTAGGGAACATTGGGTAGATGCAGTATCTTGAAAGAAAAGGATTAATATTTCGATTGCATGTGTTTTAAGGTGACTATCTCTTTAACTAAAAGCTTGCAAAAGTCTTAGAGTAAATGATGTTTTCAACATTGTTTGGTCTTCATGATAGAGTTCATTTATGGAATGAACTTTCTTGAACAAAGAGATGTGCCAGCGTGGCTTCTAGGAAGCTGAGTGACTCAGAAATCAGCCACTTCATCTGATAGGTCATGTGAATGGCGTAATGAAAGATTGATTTGTCTGAGTAGATGCAGTCACTTGTGTGGTAAGAAAGTCAGATCACTTGGTTACATTCCCTTCGGTTGAAAGAGTTTTGCATTTTTGAAGTTGGCTGTGATCCACAGCAGTTGTGCTGGGGATTTGCCTGGTCTCAGCCTTTGGAGAGCTCAACATTTAATGCAGTTACCTGCATCTGTGCAGGTCGGCAGCCATAAGTTAGGACCTATTGGTCTCCTGAAATCAGAGGAGCTGAGCTAGTTTGCCCTGTGGTTTTAAGTATAGGTAGGTAATACCACTAAAATGCAGTAGCATAAACTGTGTCTTTCTCCAGCATCAAGCAGGAGAAGCTACACTGATGCAGACTGCAGCTTCTGGTATGGAAAACCAACAGATATGAGTTTGTTCCAGTAGCAGGTCACCTAGAAGAATCTGTGTGCTGGCAGGGCTCAGTTACAGCTTGTCAAGGGAATGCTGAGGAGCATTTGGAATGTTTGCCGACACTGTAAATGTCTTGGGAAATTGCGAGAATGTTGTAGCAGCAGAGCTGGCACCTTTACAAAATTGTTGAAGAAGGGCTTTGTGTTTTGTTTTTATTAATATGACTGTAATCAGAATCTAAGAACATTCTTCCAAATATCCCTTGGCCTGCTGAAGCAACAGTATGTTTTGCCTGTTACTGGAGGGTGCCAGTCATTTGTGTTGGTCGTGTCATTGTCTATGTGGAGGTGATTCAGTTGTGATCTTGCAAAAAATCTGCTTTTTTGCATGGGAAATCGTATGTGCAAGGTTCATACCTAAATAGTACCTAAATGAACTTGTTGAATTGTAATTACAGTATAACTTCGTGCCTGCTATATGGTATATTAACTGCGATTTAAAAAAACCCTTTAGTATTACAATAGAGAGCACTCTGATCCTGATTCCTACTGCTTTATGCCTTGTAAAGAAAAATGGGAATAAATGGGCATCTAAAACGAGCTCTCAGGAGCTGGTATAGAGAACAAGGGCATGCACAGCATATATATTCGTAGACAAGGAGAGAGCATTCATGCTAAAGAGTATGGTTTCTGCACAACATCTACAGCAATGAGAGGGTTTCTTGAGCTGGTAGCTGTCTTGAGTTAATGGTCACGTTGTGTCTCTAGGTGTACATACAGGGGCTGAGGTCAGGCATTCAAATCTGAGTGTGTGCACAGGCTTTAAATTGAAGTCTTCATTATGAGCTGTATTGTGTGCGATCTCTTCCCTTTATGAAGATGGAAGTGGGTTGGATGTCCAGTCCAGTAATGAGTATGAATTGTGATGCCATCTTGCAGGCTTAGTTGATCATATGGGGAAAGAGTCTGTGAATGCAGTTATTCTGTGCAACTCCTGCTCAAGGAGAGTCCAGATTTTTTGTGTGAATCACTAGAGATGCGATTTTATATATTTACAATCACTTATTTCAGTCCTTTCTGTAGCATTGTTCTTTTTCAAATTCTGAAAAACTGTTATGGTTGCTCATCTGACTTTGATAAGATTAACCAAATTCAACCAATGTAATGACATTTCCGTTTTATGTGCTGCCTGAACCAATAGGAGGTGTGAAGTGCTCTGTGACCCTAAACAATGTATTAGCTTTGAAATCTACAGCAGCATTTTCACTGTTAGCATCATTTTACTCTTGGCTTTCTTAACAGGAACATCTGATCAGTGGTTTTCCCACAATCCCACTACTGCCTTTCAAACCTGGTGCCCCGAAGCTAAATGCTTTTTCCTATTTTAGCTAAAGCTGTCTCAGAGTTCAAAAGGCCTCACTTACAGGGACAATTATATTGGCAGCACTTTATACAGGTCTGTTGTAACAAAGAAAAAGCAAAGTGAATTGCTACTATAAATTAATTCCTGCTACAAAATTAATTGCTATGAAATATAATTTTATTTCATTTATTTCCTTGTCCAGATATGTTTGGACAGATGCCCTGCTTTGTCTATTGAAACATGAAAAGGTAATAAAAAATATTAAATTATGCACTAAGAACAGGCAGTTAATAAAGCAGATGCTAGTGGAGGTGTTTGAGGCAAGCTACAGTAAAGTACTGGTACAGAAGGGAGACTGCCTGCTGTAGATATTCTTTTCCAAAACCTGAACAAATAAATGGAAGTATCTGAGGAAGAAACTTTTTAATAAAGTTGGCTGTAATATTACGCAGAGGGTGGAAGTATTCTTTGATAGCTAATTGAAGGGTGTATCTGCACAGGATAAGGTTTAAATTCAGGTTGTGTGCAATTACTTTTTACAGGCTTGGTAATGTGAGGACAGATTGCCTGTTCCCCCAACGTTAACTCCAAGCTGAATTCTCACTGCAAATGGACAGTTTGTCAAGAATGAGGCTAGGTGGAGCAGCTTCTTACTATCTCAACTATGGAAGGCCAACTTTGTGCTAACTTGGAGATTTCTGTGGAAAAACCTCCAGGAGCAAGTCCTCTGTCCTTTATTGCTTTGCTGAAGGTACACCGAGAACTTCTGGTCAGTAGAATCCGAAACACGCAGTGTTTGATTGACAACTTGATTAAGAATGACTACTTCTCCACTGAAGACGCAGACATTGTTGTCCAATTTCCAACTCAAGCAGATAAGGTATTCTTTTGTTTTCCAGCATAAGCTTTTTGTTTCTTTCAGTTTACCATTGGGTTTTATGGGCTTATCTGGCAACTTTATGTCTAATGTCTTTTCTAATCTTTGTTATTTTGGAGTTTCCCCACCCTGTTCCTTCTGGACAAGTGTGTCCAGCACATATCTTTCCAGCACAGCTGGCGCTATTTTTAATGCCTATTGGCAGCTGTAAGAAGGAGCAGGAAGACAATTGCTGTACTGTCCCCCCACCTGCAGCTTTGTCCCCTGAGAAGGAGGTGACCGCAGTGGCTGTTAGAGTGCAGCTTGCTATACACAAGCCTTCATTATTGTGCAGAGTATTGCAAGGAAAATCTACTTCAGGATGCTTTGGGGTGGATCATCCAGCTTTAGAGGTGGAGAGACAGAAGTGAAATATTATTTTAAAGTCAGTGATTGTGTGTTGTCCATGTGCACGCCTTCTCATCTCTTGAAAGACCTATGTACATTGTAAATGTTTGTATGGAAAATTGATATATCCTGGCACATTTGGGGTTTTTTATTCATCTTTGGAGATCAGTAGCAAAAGTTATTTCCTGGGCTTTTGACAGGAGAAAATTGTAATATATCCACAGTTGCTCTTTGCATCATGACTTAAAACAAACTCCTTATTTGTTTCCCTGACCAACCAGTCATGCAGCTTCAGAATGGTGTCACAGTTAGAGGCAGGCAAACCATAAAAAATGCAGAGACCTTGGACTTCACTAACAGTGCAGATTTTCATAAAATAATTATTCTTTCTGGCAAATTGAAATGGTAACACAGTGCTCACTCTGTGTACAGGGTCAAAGCTGAATAAATGCACACTGTGTGATCATCTTCATTTCTTATTGTTCAGCATAATATACATGATTGTTGTAACAAAGCTGAGGGGGAGGCCCTTCATCAGCAGTCTAAGCAGAGACAGAACAGGCCACAGTAGTGTAAGTGAAGTGGACTCTGTGGGAGCTTCTCTGGAAGGCATAAAATTGCTTTTTAGAGCATACAAATTGTCAAATATAGCATGTTTTTGCTGAGCCACATGTACCTCACCCTGCTTTAAGCTCATAAGAGACCACAGTCTCTAAAACCTCTTTGGTTTAGATCTGAATTCACCATTCATTTCTAGCAAGAGGATCCAGACATTCAAAATGGGCTCCCTGATGATTGTTCTGTCTTGCAGAGGGTTTTGTACTAGGGTCCCCTATTCCAGTTGAAAAAGGATCCTAAAGCAGTCTACAAGTGTAACTGTGATAAAATGCTATTTATCAATGGTCTTTCATGTGGTGTTTCTTCAGGTTCGCAAAATTCTAGACTTGGTTCAAAGCAAGGGAGAAGAAGTTTCAGAATATTTCATCCGTGTCCTGCAGAAAGTCACTGATGCTTACTATGAACTTCAGCCGTGGCTGGATGAAATAGGTTACGAGCCTTCAGAGAATATTTGTAGTAAACCTGTGGTAAATACAGATCCAGGTAAGGCCATGCTTCTATAGCCCTTCCCTTAGAACTACTCTGCTACGTAGGAAGCTCTAGCCAGGTGACACGAGAGTAAGAGACTCTACACAGGCACAGGCAGGGAAAGTAATTGTGCACATGCTGTGCTTGCTAGCAGTGGTAGCCCAATAATTAAAAAGCACACTGTATAACACAACAGGCATGTTGATATATTACATCCTGTTTTGCTAAAGTCAACCTCTTTCTGTGTTTGTGGATATGTAGCATAATGGCATAACCACCTTGTGCCAGCTGTAGTATTTTCTAGGCCTCTAGTACAATTTATTAGCAACACTGTGATGTTTTGGCAATGGAATAGAGGGTATTTCATGACTAGGACAGTCAAGCAATGAGGCAGGTTGCCCAGAGAGGCTGTGCAGTCTCCATACTTGGAGGTTTTCAAGATCCAACTAGATAAAGCCCTGAGCAACCTCATCTGATCTCATAAATGACCCTGTTCTGAGCAGGAGGTATGACTAGAGGCCTTCTGAAGTCCCTTCCATTATTCTGTGATCATAAATGATGAGTTATACCAAAAGTCAGAGTTAAAGTATTGCAGAAATAAATGTTTTCCTCTTGAGTTTTTTTCATACTATATAAATACAAGAATTACTTTGCCCCCATCTGAAGCGAAGTTTCTGTTGCAATAAAAACACAAGCTAATGTTGCACAATAACTGAGACTCACTCTTTTTTTTTTAGCTTGAAAAATCTTTTGAAGTGCCTGGCACCTGCTTTCTAAAACACAATTATTTTTTTTCTATTTACAATAATAAAAATTTACAAACAAGTTAGGAAAAAATAACCACCTACATGATAGAAATCACAGATAGAATATAAATACAATGAAAAGGCAGATGCCAGAACCAATCGGTGACCAACAACCCCAACAAGCCTTTGCAGAGAGTAAACCAGCCTTTAACAAAGGGTCAGGGCTTGGCTTTGAGTCTCAGCTGAAAGACAGCAGTGCCTTAAACCACTGCAGTGTCAGTACTGGCTTTCAGGAAATGGTGGCTCACACATTACCTTTCATTAGCACCTGAATTTCCCAAGAGAGTGATGGTGGCAGCACAAATAGAAATAATCTGCCAAAGAGCCAATTTTAAGTTAGAATTACTTTTGCTTATTGCCCCCTCTCAGTTCCCTAAGAGGTGCATCATTGTATGCATAGTCTTTTTAATAATAGTCTTTTTAGTAATAGTTCACTGTCTTTTTAGTTAGCAGGTATTGCCAGAAACTCAGATATGAACTGGGACGGGACTCCAAGTTTGTTTTGTCATACGCTCAGAGGGAAGAGATGTTGCTTGAAGAAATTTACTCTAACAGTATTATGGAGCTGGTCGGTTTTACCAATGAGAGTCTAGGTGAAGTGTGTCGATTAGAAGCTCTTTTTGATGATGCAGTTGGGCTAATTAATGAAGATGGAGAAACTATTTATGTCTTTGGTGACGCAGGAATTGGAAAATCCATCTTGCTGCAAAAGATACAAAGCCTTTGGGCCAGAAAAGAGTTGGACATAGGGGCCAAATTTTTCTTCTGTTTTCGATGTAGAATGTTTAGTTGCTTTAAGGAAGACGAAGGCATATGTTTGAAAGACCTACTCTTCAAATATAATTGCTACCCAGACCAGGACCCCACAGAGGTGTTCAATCACATCTTGCAGTTCCCTCATACAGTTCTTTTCACGTTTGATGGCTTTGATGAGATCTATTCCAGCTTTGATCTCAGTAGTGTGCCTGAGATGTGTTCACCCAATGAACGCATCCACCCCCTGGTGCTGCTGGTAAGCCTTCTCAGAGGAAAGCTTCTTAAGGGATCCAAGAAAATTCTTACAGCGAGGACAGGAACTGAGATCCAAAGAAACATCATTAGAAAGAAAGTGTTACTCCGTGGTTTCTCCAGCAATAACCTGAAGGAATACACTGCTATGTTTTTCAAAGATGAGGGGCAACGAACACTGGTATTGAACCAGCTGGAAGCTAACCCCAATCTCTGCAGTTTGTGTTCAGTGCCTTTATTTTGTTGGATTATCTTTAAGTGCTATGAACACTTCCATTCCATGTTTGACAGCCATGAGCTTCCAGACTGTTCTGTTACATTGACAGATGTATTTTTGCTCATGATTGAAGTCCATCTGAACCGATCTCTGAAAACAAGTTTGCTGAAGAACAACACCAGGAGCCGAGCAGAGGTGTTCAAATCAAGAAAGGAAACACTTCTAGCTTTGGGTAAACTGGCATACAAAGGGATGGAGAACTCCTTCTTTATCTTCGAGCAGGAGGAGGTCTCATCAGTGAACATCTCTGAAGGAGATTTGCAGTTGGGCTTCCTCAGGACAGTTAAAGGGTACAGTGGCTGTGACAATCAGTCCACTTATGAATTCTTGCATTTAACCCTTCAGTCTTTTTTCACAGCTTTGTTCCTGGTCATTGAAGAGAAAGTGGGAGCCAAGGAGCTACTTCAGTTTTTCAATGAATGTTCTTCCACTGCAACTGCCCAGCCTACTTGCCTTCGTATTCCTTGGTTGAAGAAACAACTAGCAGGGGAGGATCCTTTTCGAAACAATGAACACTTTCATTTTACCAACCTGTTTCTTTGTGGCCTGCTTTCTAGATCCAAGCACAAGCTCTTCAGACATTTGGTTTTGCCTGCAGTCATTAAGAGGAAGAGAAAGACACTCATCACATACCTTGGGGAGAGCATGAAATGCCACCTGAAAGGCCTGACTCGGTCCAGGCTTCCAAACTACAATCAGATCCAGGTCCAGCCCAACTTTGTTTGGATGCTGAGGTGCCTTTATGAGACTCAGAGTGAGAAAGTGGGGAAGTTGGCTGCCAAACGCATGCACGCCAATTACATCAAGCTCACATACTGCAATGCCTGCTCTGCTGACTGCAGTGCTATTTCCTTTGTTGTGCATCACTTTCGAAAGCGCCTGGCTCTGGATTTGGACAACAACAACATCAATGACTATGGAGTAAAACAGCTGCTACCTTGTTTCAGCAAACTTGCCGTGATCAGGTAGGAGTCTATGCAAGCAGGTCCTTGCTTATCCTTGGTTTATTCCACAAACTGCTGGGCTGGAGGAATTGATCTTGAAAGTGGAGAAAGATGAGGATTCTTACTGCTGCTGGAAATTAAATTTTCAGATCTTCTGAAATCTTTGTTCAGCCAGTCACAGGAGCAGGGACAAGCTGTGAATTTAGAAATCCAAAAGGAAAGGGTGATAAGAAGTCCTTAGAAGCCAGGACTATTTAAACCTGTAGGTTTAGTTAGCTCTGTCTCAAATTGTTTTGTCTCAAAAGAGGATTTTTACGGGAGAAAGTGCTTAAGGGAAAAGAAAGGAAACAGAAGTGCTTCCTCCATTGTCTGAAGATTGCCTGAGCCTATCTCTGCCCTTGGTCATATGGGGTAAGAGAGGATCTACTCTTCACAATAACCGTTGATGAAAAGCTATGAATTTCTTGCTTTTACATCCTGCCAAGATGTCTGGCTTTCACAGAATAAAAGCTAACACGTAGTACCTCCATGAAAAGATGTAGTTGAAGTCTTTAGATGTGGGGTTTCCCTGAGACGATGTGGAGGGATGACATGGCTTGGTGTGATCAGGGAGAGCTAACTCCATCTCTAACATCACAAGCTATATTGTTCCACCTCCAGGCCTTTGAGGTTGTGCTATGTAGCTATACTTTATTTATCTAAACATTTAGGTGCAGAAAAACAGGAGCATAAAATATATCTTTTTTAAAGTTTCTTCAGCCTCATGAGAATTTTTTTTTTTTTTAGTGGATTTATTCCTCGTGGTTGGCTGTGCTTTGCCTTGTTTTCCTCTAGGACTAAATCAAAGCAAGTGACGCTTGTTTTTTCCAGTTAGCTGCAAATCAACTGACCTTCAAAGAGAAAGCAACAAGGAAACTTGGTGGGAAAATGCATCAATGTGTAAGACAAAATACAGAAGAAAAGGACAGACTTTCATTCTTTGTCCCTGTTGTATGATCACGCCTTACACAGTGTGATCTTAACACTGTCCCCAGCACCAAACCAGTCTGTTAGATTGCCTTTTTGTCTTTATGGCTTTTCTGATGTTAGAACTTCTGTTTCTAGTGACCAATTTCTGCAGGTCAGGAAATACTGTTTCTGACAGCTTAACCATCCCTTTCAACAAAGCAGACTGTTCTGATCTGTAGAAGTTGTCTCTGATTTCTCCAATGTGGTAGTGCATTCCAAAGTGACCAAGTTGCTAACTAGCAAGAGCCAGGGAGGCTGTTGGCGATAAGGGACTCTCAGCAGTGAATGTTCAGCTTCTGAGTTTGTGTAGAAACCAAAGCTGGTCAAAATGTTTTCACGAGGAGAGCTTTACCCAGAAGATGTGATTCGTCAGAATTGGAATACCTCAGAGGAACCTGTCCATTTAGGTAAGGTGAAAAAGCTTGAGAAGTTGTTTTTTTTTAAAAAAAAAACCCAAAACCTAAACCCAAAATAACTGTGAAAAGAAGTATTTTTAGTCTGTGAATGACTAACGTTGATTTGTTTCGTGTCTAGTTGGGATAATAAAATTAGAAACATCTGGGACACCCATGGGACTGCAGTTCTGGCCAGGGCTTTTCACAGCCTTTATTCAGTGGAGCCTGAATGTGTTGTGACTTTCAAGATGCCTGGCTTTCACTAGGTACTCAGAGAGATGGTTGCAAGAAGAATAGTTTGGAAAGCTTGCTTTTGCTGGGGTGTCAAGCAGAATTTCTTCCTGCAATCACAGTAAGCATGGGAGGAGGATAAGGTGTTTGTCTCTGGTTTCTGACTTACTACAATTTATTGTTTTCTGTTCTGTGGACAGCTTCCAGAGTGTTACCTTGGAGACTTGGGGCTTTTTGTTTTCTATTGCTTTTGAAGTGAGCCGTATGAAACTGAGCTCACGTTTCCCTTAATGGCTTTTAATAGGTGGCATAAGGACCTGTTAAAATATCAGAGGAAAATGCACAAAGCTCCAGTCATTCATTAATTCATGGGTGATGAACACTTGTAATCTGGATTGATTCAAACTTTCTTTTCTTTCATGTCATTCCAGGCTCAGTGTAAATCAAGTCACAGATCACGGAGTAAGGATCTTGTATGAAGAACTCTCCAAGTACCAAATTGTGACTTTCTTGGGGTATGTACCAACTGGGTGTAAAACATTAGATGTTGATACTAGAAGACAAAACTGCAATGTTGACGGTCCTGACACAGCAAAGGTGGGGTGGAAACTGGTTACCTCCTCATTTACTGAACATAAGCAAAGCAGCATTTTGCGTCAGAAATGATTCAGCTGCCATCCTGTAATGGTTTACTGGGAAAAGGACCACAGCTTCCTCTCCCATTGCACTGCCTCCACTGACATTAAGCCCTTCTATAACACAGGGCGGACCACTGTCAGGTTGCTGAGCTGTGTGGGCATGCTAGTTTTATAACTTAAAGCCATCTGCTAGCTGTGGAGCGGGGAGAGAGCGTGGGCAAGAGTGTGTGCACCTTATAGCTAGAGCCTCCTGTTTTCTCTGCTGTAAACTGATTTACTTCAATTATACAAAGCAGATACAGCTTGGTAGAGACTAGGATCAGAAACATACAGTTTCAAGTGTTGTGTTCATGGTACCAATTTCTTTAAGACCTTAATTAGTTCTTAATCAAGTTGAAGCTGGAAGGCATGCTGGCTCTGACTTCTGCTCTTGGTTAAGTAGCTACATAAAAATGACTTTTTGAAAAGTGAAGATAAATACCAAGAATCACCTTGTTTCTCCAGAGCCCTAATGTAAGAACATCTACTCAGGTATCTGATCTTCAATAATATTTGCAAGGGGATTTTGTGACTTTTAAAAGACCAAAAATATGTTCTTTTGATGTTTTCTCTCCTGACTTCTCTTCTGGCAATATTATTTCTGTACTAACACAGGAATAAGGGGAAGCTTTGTTTGCTTGGGGAGATCATTTATTAAAAAATATATAAAAATATTTTTCCATGATTTACAGTCTGGTCTCCTTGTATTTTATGTCTAGCCCTTCACAATTTGAATTGTATATCAAAATAGAAATAGAAGCAACCGTGAACGTGTACAAAGCCATACAAAAAAGATAGATGCTGCGCGTGCATTGTAAAAGATTCAGGTTGTAAATATTAAAGTAATAGCAGGAATAACCTATTTTTACCAATGTGATTTTTCTTTAAGCTTATACAACAATCAAATCACTGATGTTGGAGCCAAATATGTTGCAAAACTAATTGAAGAGTGTTCAAGTCTTGAATATGTTAAGTATGTTGGATTTTTTTTTTTTGCTTTCTACGGTATCCTAATGAAGGTAAAGCAACTCAAAATGGGAGGGAGAGTGAGGAAAAAGACAAAAATTGTAATTCAATTAAAATATAACTTAGGTTGCAGTTGTATATTCTTTTACAGTAGTCTAGCAGTGAATGGCAGCTGGTGAAACTCTTGAATCCATAGTCTTTACTGGACTATAGTAGTCAGCAAAAGTAGAGCGTGAGACCTGTTCTTTACCTCAATCCAATATGAGCACCTGAGTGAGGCTTAAGTGGCGCATGAACCTTGCTGTCCCTTACAATAGGCAAATTCACTTGGATTTAGTACCAAGCTTCTTTATACCTCATCTTTTGTGGGCCACTGGAGTCAGGCTGTGCTGGTGTCATACCTCAACTCTGGAATTCCCCAAATTCACTTGGTGAGTTGTTCTCTGTAATTCCTGGAACTTCCTCAGATAAGAGTGTCTGAATGCACAGCACTGGTTCGACACAAACGTAGATCATTAACCAATGATTTAATTGTGACTATAGCAGAAAACAGAAGTAGCTGCAGCAGTGTCAGCTGTTGGTATGGATGTAGCCACCGTCAGCCGCGGGCTCTAGAGTTCTAGTCCTTGTTCTACCACTAACTTTTTCTGAAACCCCAAACTAGCCACATCCTTCCCACTTGAAATACTTGCAGAATGCTGAAACCAAGAGCACTTGGTTCTGTCACTGCTTTGACACAGTGTTTTACTTATTTAATCTAACTTTCACAGAAAAGCCTGTTGAAAGATGGTTACTTTAAGGCTGCATAGTAACCCCAGAGACTATTTTGAGATAGATGTTCATGTGCCTGAGGTCAGTCAAACAAGCCAGTTTTAATTTCTGTAAATGCAGTGGGTTGAGGGGTTTTAGGTTTTGGTTTGTTCTTTACATCGGTGTATATGCAATAGCGACTTATGTCTTCCTTGAACTCCAGCCATTTCATATTCCCACATAGGCCAAAAAAAGGTCTTTTGCAGACTGCCAGACAGAGACGCACTGCTGCACCGACCCGTGCCACTACCTATAGCCTATGCTTAGAACAGAAAGACTTGAAATTATTACAGTCTGTGCTTATCAGCTGCAGTCTCCTCTGGAGCCACACAACCAAGAAATATTCTGTTCCCTGTGGCACCATCAAACATGCTGCATGTAATTCAAGTACTCTGTAGCAACTGCTGATATTATGAACTGTATTAAAAACTAGGCAGGGGCCTTGTCTTGAGGATCGGTTCCTAAAACTCATTTCTGACATACTGAGCACGAAACCCAAGACTCTACAGTAATACTTCTGATTTGGAGGGCTGATATGAAAAATATGTAAAAGACAACATAAAATGATGTCTTTTAATCAAAGCTCAAGTGCCTGCAGTATTGCTTTTACTCTAGGTTAATCTTTGATAACCGTAGCTAGACGCCAGAGTTAAGTATTGCTTTCTGAGCTGGTGTTCTAATAGCTGTACAGTTGTAAGTGAAGTACCTCATCTATTCGTGTATTTTATGCAGAATAGGAGCAAACAAAATAACTAGCGAAGGAGGGAAGTGCCTTGCCCAGGCCATCCAGAAGAGCAAGACAATGTTTGAAATTGGGTAAGTTTGGTGCTAAGAAGCAGAGCTCAGTGCTTGATCTTGTCAAGGAATCTGTAAATCCTTTAAGATTCTTTCCTTCACTCTTGCCTTCTCTCCTTCTGCTATTCCTTCCCCCCGAACAGAGGCATTAGAACAAACCAGTGCAGAAGCATAGCCACATTTTCCACTTAGAGGGAAAAGGAGGACTGCTTTGTTGTTCTCCAGTTCACACTGGTTTACTGTTTGTTTTTTTTCCCTTGTTCTGAGAGCACCTTAAAGGAGAGACAAACTAGCAAGAGGACAGTATGTAGAGATAGCCACTTTCCTTACAGCAACACTGCTGTTCTAGAGACATTTGGTCATTTTTAGGTTTGAGTGGTTTTATGACTATTGGCAATGTACCTAATTACCGAGTGTCATTGCTATAATTGTCAAACCTTCTGCGTCAAGTCCTGATAAAATTGTGACATCAGAGAATAAAAAGGAATTCCCACCATCCTTTTTTCTAATCTGTCCCTAAGTGGAGAGTCTGCTATTATTGGAGAGAGGTCTGAATGTACTTTAAACCTTTAGTCCCTGTCTTCTTTCAGGAGAGATGCTAAACTTGAGGGTTTGATTTTTTTTATATTTTTTTTTTTCCCTTCTCTGTCAAATCCCAGTTTCTCTTTCCAAGTTACAGGAGAACATTTTTCTCAGAGTCTAATACTCAAATACATGGAATTAAAACCTCTGGCCACTCTGAATATCACAATAACTCTCAAATATGAAAATCAGTTTTGAACAATCAGATTTTTGGCCTCTAATTCTGTGGTTCTAGAACATTTCACAAGTACAGTCAACAGCATGCACACTCCATTGTCATATAGCTGGGGTCTGCTGTGCTGTACTTGCTGCAATTTCAGTGAAGGACTGCTGTTTTCTCCTGTGGAGGAAATAATCACTCCAAATAGATTTAGGGTAGCTTGGACAGAAATGTTTAAACAGATGTACTCAGCATTTACATAACAAACTGCACTGGGTCTGAAGGACAAGGAAATTCTGGGGAACTTACTGGAAGTGGATGTGTTTAGATACCACAAAGCTCAATTGATTTTAAAAGAGCTGCCAACTAATTACCCATCAAGCTGAGTGTGGCTCTGGCGCTTTCAAACCTCATAATATAGGGTGAATTTTCAAAGTGGTTGGTCTGCATAGAAACGATTTGACCAGATACTGCTATTAAGTGTTGATCAAATCTCTGCAGCTTTTACCACGTTACCTTCTCTTAACCCTTTGTGTTTGGTTTGCCCTTGGAAATACTGTTCCTTACAAATGTGTGGAAGAGCCCGGGTGTTGTACTGTCCCTGTGAGATTTATCTTTCTCTTGGCAGCTGGCGAGAGAGAAGATACCACTTGGGTATAACACTGAAGGAACTGTAACCATTTCGCCAGACTGTTCTGAGAGGGGGAGCTTGTAGAGCAGTTCACTTTAGAACGTCACCCATTCCGCTGTGGGTCCCCCTGCAGTTGTGCATCTGGGGAGTCTTTCCTAAGACCTGTACTTTGCACTGTGTAAAGGCCAGTTTGTGCCCAACAGGTGACAGGAAAACTGCAGCAGGGGTATGGGGAGGAAATGCTGAGCAGGGAAATCATAGGGTTGAGCACTACGTGTATTTCTCGCAGCAGCTCACTGTACAGGACCACAAGATTCCTTTACTTCATAAGGTAGAGGGCTGCAGAGGGCTTGCCCAGCGCAGCAAGGGGATCCCAAAAAGTACTCCTGCTGCAGCAGGCTGTCTCCTAGAGCTGCTTCTGTGCTGTGGCCTTAGGGTACTGGTGAGTCAGCAGAGGCTGGTGGTGTGGTATGCAGGGAGTGGAACATGCCTGGCTCACAGAGAGGGTACCTGCCAGATTTCTCACAAGCCTGAAAGACCGTGAAGTAATCGGGGGCAGGGTTGGTGGAGGGGTGAGGAGAAAAAGGGAGCATATGATTAAGATGGGGCAGTAGTGCAGCACAGCTGATACCTCCTGGTTTCCTCTCTTCGCCAGGATGTGGGGTAATCAAGTTGGAGACGAAGGAGCCAAGGCATTTGCAGAAGCCCTGAGGAACCACCCCACTTTAACAAACGTGAGGTAAAACACCAGCGGAGCCAGGCAGCTCGGCATAGTGCTGGCTTTCGCATCGTGCTTTGAAGTGATGACTTAGCTTGGAATGCCATCTGGTATTGCAGCCTCCGCTGTGTAACCAATAGGCTCCTGGTGCAAGCAAGAGGTCAGATTGAATCAAAAAGCCCTGTGCAGCCATTAAGCGAGTTAAAAATATTGCAGGGCTGGCATCCTTTCCTCTATCTGCACCTCCTTCCCTCATGCTGCGCAGAGTTACTGGCGTTTGTGAAAGCACATGGTCAGTGGGTGCCATTTTGATCTGGGAGCATTAGCAGAAGGATGCACCAGCTGTCACAGAATCAGGCTCCCAAAGAGCTCAGTGTTAACAGTTTCTGTTGTGAAGGTACAGCAGCTTTTACCAAAGTAATTTTTAACTGATAAACTGTTCGGGTTGGGGCTGGGGCATTCTTAAATTCAGGCTCATCCTGTACTCCAGTGGAGCTATGACACCGCACACTCAGTGCTAATGAGATGTAGTTCTCACTGGAGTTCAGTGATTCATCTCAAACTAGCCTTTTGGAAGCCCTACCATGGGTGAAGTTGGTAGCACAGCACGGGGAGAAGTCAGCAGTCTAAAACAGCCCATCCATTGCCAGACTTTCAAATGCTGGTTAGGGATTTAAAGATGCATGTTGTGGCTGCTGCTGCTGCTGCTGTTTTGGAGTCCCTTCACACAGCTGGAGCACTGGGTCCACGGTGATCCTTTCAATTTCTCTCCCAGTTCCACTGGCCTCCACGATGAGGGAGCAAACAAGTCTCCTTGGTTTCCCCACAAGGTGGCACATGGCACTAGTTTCTTTAGAAATACGTTACTCGGGGAGTTTAGGGATCTCTGGAGAGCTTATTGCTGCCACTTCAGATCCAGGAATTTCAGAGCTGGTGCTTTGTCCTCCTTTCTGCGGGTGGATAGCTGGCCTTAAAAATGAAAAGCTGAACAGGTGCAGTGACCTAGATATATTTAAACGTAAAAGCTATCTGAAATAGCCATCTTCCCGTCATTGCAGAAGCCATACACACGCATCAGTCTTGAAAGCAAGCATTTTGGACTTGAATCAGAGCTGAGGCCTTCTCATATGAGAACAAATACGCTGATGGTTGTGTTTGCAAAAATAAGGAGGAGGAGCTGTGCTGGCTAGAGCTGGGTTTTGCTGGCACCTGTGTGGGGTGAATCTTCCGCTCTGCAGTGTACTTGCACTTGGGTTCATTTCTTACCTTCCGCTGGTTAATCTTGCTTCCTGATTTGAATTCATAGTTAGTACCAGTGGCAGCTTTATGTGAAGATTGAGGGGAGACAGTCCCTGCTACATCAGTTCACTTCAGAATATTTGCCATTTTTAGGCCCAGTCATGATGGACTGAGAGGGAGGGACTTACGCTAACACGTATTTGTGCCGTTGCCCTACTTGATCCCGCTTTCCAACTTTTTTTGATACCTTGCATTATTTTCAGGCTCTGGTCTGGCTTTTGAGGGGGGAAATGGTTTTTGAACTCTCAAAGCCTGCGGCATAACTTTAACTGGATGATTTTGCCAATGTCTGTTCAAAGAATGAAGGGCAGACTAAGAAATGTTTGTGGTTTGTAATGGAAAGCATGCATTTACAAGCTCATCTCTCCGTACACAACAGAAGGTGTTGTGTTTGGAAGAAGAATTATGTATTCAGGTGTCTGAAGGACTTAAAGGACAAAGTGCCCAGTTTGTACAGGGACTTGGGATGACAAATGCCTGTAAAAACCTGTTTACTGCTAAGCACAGCTCTTTGTTCTTGTTAAAAGCCTTGACTCTCAAAATCACTAGGTGAAACTCTGCTGTCAGTCTCAAGATTACAGATCACTGACAGCAAACCTTATGGCCTGTATGATAGACCTGCGCTCAGGCTGCAGGTTGTGAACTGTTCTCACTTGTAAAAGTCGTAAAGACTTACTGGTTTGCAAAGTATGTGAGCCTTTGAAACACCCAAGTGGTGAACTGTACAACCAGGAAACAGGTCATCCAGGATGTTCACTAGCATTTGGCAGTGGAAGGGCCAAGTGATGCTGGCTGTTTCTTACACATTTGTATCTTTACTTCATAGTCTCGCATTCAATGGCATCACAACAGAGGGAGGCAAAAGTATCGCTGAAGCTATGCAACACAACAACTCTGTGAGAATATTCTGGTAACTGACAGTGTGGTCTATTTCTCCTCCTCTTCCTCCCCTCATCCCCTATGCTTTCACTACCTGCAAGCTATAAGGTACATCCTTTTGGAAGAATGTGGACATGGGTGATGGATAAGCAGCATATGTCCTTTAGGACACATTCCAATGTCCCAGTGTCATGCTTCACTCTGCTCCCTCCATCTTACTTTCCTCACTTCCGTTATCTGAAGTCCAAGTCTTTGTCTTCAGTTTTTGCACCTCTTCAGTGCTGTCTCTACCTCTCTACCTTTTTCTACTACACCTCATCCACCTTTTAGACACTGAAACATCATAAGAAATTATCATTAGAACATTGCTCTGAGAAATAAAGATCTGATACTCTTGTCTCTCTTACCTCCAGGGCTTCTCTTCAGTATCTCTCTGTGTCCAGCCTTTAGAAATTGTTCAGGGCAGGAACAGCACACCCCCCTTTGGCTATCTAAAGCTAAGTCACAGACAAGCTGGAAAAGCAGGGGGCTGAAAAACAATGATAACATCCCAACTGAATATTTTCTCTCCCACTCAGGTTGACTAAAAACGAGCTGGATGATGAGGCAGCAATGAGTTTTGCAGAGATGCTGAAGGTCAACAAGAAACTGGTGCATTTATGGTGAGTTACATTCCACAGAGGCACAGGCTCTTTGGCAGTCACCGCATTAAAGCTTCACCTTCCAAGTCTATGTAGGTCACAGTAAGCTTTCTGTGCATGGTCTGGATGCAGCTGACTGGTTGTAGACAGTTCTAATGGAAAGTTAAGAAAGCTGCTGTCTAGCATTTTGAACCTGCTTTCATACAGGGAAAAGTTTAAGCTGTTTGTGTGTCCTGGTAACTTTTGAACTACTGCTTGATTTAACCTCTCGTTAGAGGAGCAGTACCGGCCTCAAAAACAGAAGTTTACAAAAAAAAACCCAAAAAAAAGAGCAGACAACTAGAATGGGATAACCTTATTATGATTTGTACTATTTATCATCATACTATGAAAGTAGCAAGCTCGACTCTTCAACCAAGAACCTGCAAGACATTTAAATACGTGTTCCATTTACCTGATGTTTTCTTCTAGGGCTAGCACTTTCACTCATGCAAGACTCATCTATAAGCCATAAATCCCCAGGAAACCAGGGATGATTTCTAGCAATCACAAAGACACTTTTTAAATTTTTTGAAGACACAGCGTTGGCTATTCTAATCCAGAGGTTCACAAGAATTTGTCCATTGATGGGGTTGGGCAGATATGGGCTGTGAGACAAATAGCCATCCATTCATTCCAGGTGATCAAGGGAACATAATAAATGGAGTCTCTTTACAAAGACTTTGCTAACCACGCTCTAGCATTCCCTGTATTAATCCTAGTTTCTTCCCCTTAGGAAGCATGCCGGTTGTCAGAGGTGCTAAGTGTACTTGTAGCCTCTTTTGAAAGCAGTAGAAGCTTAGGTGCCCGTCACCCTGAAAATAAAAGTGGGGTGAGGCTTGGTTTCTTTGTGCACAGCTGCAGATATGCTTCACTGAGCAGTTTGGTTCAAATTCATAATAAAACTTTCCCCATCCGAAGCAGGCATAGTAATCTGGATATGTGTCTTTACCATGGCTCGGTATTGTCCAAGGGTTTCTGCCAGTAGGCAAATTTATATCCTACTTTGTTGGTTATACCAGTGGATACCTCCAAAAGGTAGTGACCTATATAGGTAGTTGAACTTGAGGCAGAATTAAAGTGTTTTTCCAGTAGCTGAAAGAATCTACTGGATCCCTTTGCATTTTGATTAATTTACCAAGTGCAGAAAGTCCTTTAATGGGAATGCCTCCCTGCTTCCTTCCCTCCCTCCCTCCCTAAGGGTTTGTTCAAGTCCTTCCAATTTTCAGCCTCATCCTGAATCCTGTGGGTTTCATGCAGCCAGTCACATGGAATGGTACAGCTATGGGGCAACTGTGGTAGACTGAAAGTATTGAATTAGGCTAGGCTGAGGAGTAGTTTTGTGCCCATGTGGGTGAGGGGGCTTTATTCATTTTTAGCTAGGGGTATGGTCTACAGTGGTTAATAAGTTACCTACTGCTTCATCACTTGTGATACCTGAGGATCTTTTGTATCATTTTTTTCCCTCAGCTCAGGTGAGACATACTGTATAGCTGCTGAGGTGGCTTCACTGGGCTTTGCACCTGCTTATACCACAGTCAAATTCAATGCCTTATTTTTCAAAGATTTTGCTGATCTGATAAAGGAGATGGGAGGATTTGGTAACCTCTAGGTCATAACTGCTAAAACACCAGGCCTACACAGGTTCTGTACTCAGAATTCTCTGTACATCACTTAAAAATATCTCACAGTGTTCTTAGTAAGTAAACAGAGCTAAAAGTTTAGTCCACCTCAGAGTCCAAATATCACAATCCCATACCAGCAGTAAACAGTTCTTAGCAGAAATTTGTCAGCTATGTGATGAAGTTCAGTATCTCCAGAATGCAACCAGTGCAAGATTAAAAGGGAAAGGCTAATACTGTGGGCTCTGTTTCTGGAAGTGCATGTGCAGCATTTGACCAGTACTGTGTGCCATCCTCACAGACAGAAATCACAACCGTTGTCTTGTGGCAAACAGACAGCTTTGCTCCTTGACATCAAGCTGACCGTAGGTTGTGCGTGTGCTGTGAATTGGTTTGCATGTTAGTTTGATGCGAAGTGCTTTCTTTTTAGGCTTATCCAGAATCAAATTACAGCCAAAGGGGTGAAGTACCTCAGCGAAGCTCTCAAGGAGAACACAGCTATTAAAGAAGTCTGGTAAAGATCCTCAAAGTCTCACTTTGTAAACTTTCTTTCCCTTTAAAACACTTCTGGCGTTACTACTTTCCAGCCTAAGAAATTCTGAGCAGGTTTATGTGAGGCAGGGCTTGCAGTTCCAGCTGTTGGTTTCAAACAGGTAAAAAGCCTCTGTCGTTGAAACATTTCCCTGTGTGTTACGCATGTCAAGCAGTTTTGTTAGTTCACATCTGTCTGTACCAGTGATTTACAGAACGTGTCTGTTGGCAGAATTGGGGCATAAATTTCTAGACCAAGTTTTGCTTGTCCTGATGGATTTTTAAACTTCTGAACATGTCCATGCTTTTCAGGAGCTCAATCCCAACAAGCAGGAGATGGTTACATTTAATTAGCATTACTAATTTGGCTCATAGAATTTGTGCTTGGATTTTCTTTGGGCGGTGCTCCAAACACACTGAAAGTGCTAAGCTACAAGAAGATTAACTTTTTGTAAGATTTGTTTGGTTTAGATTAGGTGGGCATTGCATAGTCACACGTGTGCGTTGTAAGGCACAAAGCCAAATACCGCATTCCTTCCCTCACCTCAGGGAGCTCAGGAGCCAATAGAACTGTGCTGGTTTTAGCACTGCTGCTTTATTATTGAACATGAAATTTATTTTTAAATATATATATATTTGTTTTAGTGAAAGGACACTGAATTCTTGCTTAGAAAGATGATGACTCACTGTCTGACTACTGGGTTCCCTGGAGATGTGGAAGAGATGCTTTTTTCAAAGGCCACTGTCAGCTTTCATCACAGAAGAGGCATCAATTCCCACAGAAATCATTCTGAATCTTCAGACTGAAATCTGTGTTTTGATTCTTGCCTGAACTTTCAGAGGTGTTCATTAATCCCAAAAATTTCAGAAGTCTGGGTGGTTTAATAGATTTCAGCATTTCTGAGAGCTGCACTCACCAGGCTGCTCATTTTCAGGGGTGCAGGTATCAATGTAGGTTAACGTTGTGTAGCCAGACTTGAAAATTTTGCCTGAAGTCATTTCATATTAATAATGCCTGAGTCCTTAACAGACTTTTCTTCCCATGTTGTCATGGAAGACGCAGAGTGCTCTGAAGACTATTTAAATTTGTTTAAACTAACCCACTGCATGGTAAGAACCTTTGTGAGCTCTATGCTGCTTGCTGAAATGCCAACAGCTGGGTATCCAACACCGATTTTAGTTCACTGACATTTAGGCGTTGGTTCGGGTTTTATTTCTCAAGAAGGAGCCTTGTTCCCCGTACGCGCGAGGGGCAGAGCGGTGCCGTAGCCTGCCTGTCTGAGGCGGGGTCCCGGCTGTGTGCCCCTGGGAAGCGTGCGGCTCACACGGCATTGCAAAGCTGTGATCGCTGCTCCAGAACCTTGGAAAAATAGAAGATGGGTGACAGTCACTACCTTACTTTCACATCCCTTTTATTTTCCCCTCCAGTTTGAACGGGAACCTGATAAGCCAAGAAGAGGCCAAAGCTTTTGAAAATGAAGAACGGATCATTTGCTTTTGAACGAGGACTTTACCAATTTGAGAAGCTTCGTGTTACAGAGGTTACTCCTACACTTGGACTTCAAAGTTTATAAAGGCATAAATCTGCAGTGCTCATGGCGGGAGAGAGATACATGATGAGCTGCCTTTTTATGAACATGCTGTGCTCCCTCAGCTCCAGCCCTTACCCTGCCTGTTATTCTTAATCCTTTTGGTGAGTGGGAAGTTGCCTGGGTGAATAATTAATGTTTGTGTGGTGCTTTGAAGATGAAATGCAAAGCGTTAACAGACCGAATCCCCTGGCAGGTGTACGCGTTTTGATAACTGAGTTTAGATTTATTCTGTATACTGATGTAAATATTCTCTAACTTATTTATATACATAAAGACACACACACACATATATGCAAGAAAGGGTGCAAGATGCACAAACTGCACAAGCTCACAGTATTATTTGCCTCATAACTGAAAATGGCCAGACACAGCTTTACTGGAAACATAATCCATCTATGATAGTTGCATGGCACCAATGTTTTCAGCTTGAATACCTTTTCCACTGACTACGCGCAGTGTTGTAGACACTGCTTGGGGGGGGGGGGGGAGAAATAGATACAGCAGGCTCAGATTACTTTCAATAATCTTTTTTTTTTCCTTATTGAAGCCAATACATTTTCTTATACAACCAGCAGTCCTTACTGCCATCATTGTAAAAGCATAAAGCTGGCAGTAAAACACTTTTGCTTAAAATTTTCCTGAGGGCTGCATAGAAGCTGCTACCTCCTGTTTTCAGTGTTTGTTCTGGGGAGGGGGTCTGGAGACAAATGTGAAAAATTAATTAGCAGGCTGTTCCTTGCCTTGGCTCTTGGCCTAGACACGGTGCTGGTGGCAAAACACCAATATTCAGTTGCCTGCCTTCAGTGGGGAGAAAGGCCGATTGAAAATCAGTTGCGTCGAGTTGTGGCATCCGACCGCAGAGACGTGAAATGCCTTAACCACTCGCCTTGCCTGAGCGGGATGAGAGGGGAGGGGAGTGAAGGACCACGTCCCGCAAGGGTGGGGTGGGGGTTCTGTGAGCCACCGTCCCCTTCCCGTGAGGTTCTGTCTCTGCGCCTGCACGCCGGGCAAGGGCAGTCACCGGTCCCTGCGGTGAGGGCCCTTGCCACAGAGTGTGCACGCCCCGACGCCACCGGCCCCTGCCCCATTTCCAGGGGGTTCTTGCCACGAAGTGCGTGTGCCCCAGGGCAGCCCCCGACCCATTTCTAGAGGATTCCCGTCTCTCAGTGCGTGTGCTCGCAGGGGCCTTTCAATCGGCCTCTAGAGAGGCTTTTAAAAAAGGCCACAAGACAAGGAAACCGTGTGTGCCCGCTGCCTGAGGGTCTGCCTGCCCGCCGTGTCTTACCCATGTGGGTCTGGGGGCGCTGATGTCTCACACTCCATCTCTTCCCTTTCCCTCTTCCCTTTCTCTTTGCTCTTGTTCTCAGCTGTTACCGGGGCCAGGCATTGCAGCCACGTTTTCCTTTACCAGGCATTGCGGCCCTGGTTGGGTTTAATAGCTGGTGGGACTGCACTTCCCTTTGCCGACTCTCCATTTGGGTGTCATTCTCGTTACGATTATTGGTTGTTGCCAACGTTAAACACAGTTACCAAGTAAAGCTGATTGGAATTCTGCACCTTTGAGTAAGTGTTGTTACTCCTCCTTGCTGCGCAGAGATTCAGAACAACCTCCCCTTGTCCCACCGAGTGGTATGGGACACAAGTAGAAATCCCTTCTCCTGGCAACATGTAAGCACAGTGAAGGATTGAGATTTGCACGGAAAGGTTTTATTCTATGCTTGAGTTGTTAGTGGAATGAGCAAGGCAAGGGGCAGGTAGCAATGATAAGGACCAGCAAGAAAACATTGTCTCCCCCAAAATAATTAGTGTTTAGGAAGTGTAACTTTAGATTCCCTTAAAAGAAACCAGTTTGCAAAGGAATGGGGTATTTGATCATTTTATTTTGTGTGCAAATTAGGCATGCTTTATAAAGGTAACTCAAAGCCTACCCCGCAGTGTGTACAAGGAGCCTAAAATGGAAAAGCATGATCCATTTTCCTTCCTTCTCCTGTGTTACCACCCCCTAAAGCTTTGAGAAACAATTCTCCAGTTGCTGACTAACCCACAAAACCCTAGTAGGCCGGAAGAAGACTCTCCAGGTAAAATGCCAAACCAATGAGCCCTCACCTTCCCATCTCCCGAGTCTGCCGCATAAAGCAAACCACGAGGAAAGGTTTGCTTTGTGGGTTAGTGTTTCTGTTTCCTGCGTGGCAGCAGACATTTCCCAGTCCCCAGTTCTGTCTGCTCCCTTCAGCTCCCTAACACTTTTTGAAATACTCGTAAGGCTTTTCACAAAACTTACAGTAAAAAAAAAAAAAAAAGGAAGAAAAACAACCCAACGAACTTAAGTGTTCATTATTTTTCAGTGGCTTTTCCTCCCCATCCGTGGTATCAGCACTGATTTTTCACAGGGAGACAGATGAGGCTTTTGGACTGTGCTGGAGGAAAGTCAGCTAACTTGAATGATTTCTGCACCTGAGCCATTTGTTTACTGAAGCAAAAGGTCACAGAGTTACAGATGAGCTGGATTTCAATTGCAAAAACATCTGCCCAAACAAGGCCTTTAAAGTCTTCTTGGTGACTTTAACAAATTGCACACCATGCACCTTGTCAAAATGTTTTGGTTTGCCAGCCTGCCCTTACAGAGGGCAGGAGACACTGGTGCAGGAAGGGCCTTCACCAGAGGCATCATGTGCCTGTGCTAGAGCAAAGTGTGCTCCCGGGTCGCTCTAATCACTAAATTATTTGCTCATTTACCAGGTAGAAAATACAGTTAAAAACTCCAGCTCCTGGCCTCATTTCATTGATAGACTAAAGCAGTACAAAGTGTCCCTGACAGCTCCCTCCAAGCTTTCCAATTTGGACACTTCTGCCCCTGTTTTGGTTGAGAGCAGCCTTTGGAGCTACTTGTAGCATGACAACAACCTCAACCCTGTTGCAAATCCTGTTCCACACCCGGCTGTTACAAGCCAGGCATCCGGGGCAGCGCTGTCAGGGACAGGAGCGGCCACGGGGCTGCAGCCGCGGCACGGCCTCAGAGTATGTGCTGGGTCAAGCCCAGCTCCACGTAGGACAGAGCTTGGCACCAATTATGGTGGCAGTGACTGAGCCGGTCATAGTCACTCATTGCAGAGGTGATTTTTGGGCTGTGAGCACTCACTTGGGCTGGGCTGGAAGTCTGAGCACAGGTCAGTGTGGCTTTGACAAAATGGGGGGTTTCACAGCGTCCTGCTCACAACTCACCCAGGGCAGAGGGTCTGCTTTGCACAGCATGTCACAGCTTTGGCGATCTGGTGCTGGGGAAACGGGTTACTGCTCTGGGAGCAGCAGGGGTTGCGTTGTTTATTGGCACTTCAGGCTGTATTTCTTTCTTCAAAGTCTTAAGGGACTATTTGTAGAGTGCATTGGAGCCACACATTTGCAGCTTGCAGCGAGAGCCATGCTTACTCAAATTCACAGACACCTGTAACTTTTAAGACTTGCTTGTAATTTGGTAAGACCTCTGTACGCAGTGTTATGTTTCTTCCACATGTCCACTGTGATAATAAATAGCTTTTTAAAGAACTTGAACAGGCTGCCTGCAAGTGCTTTGGCTTTGCTGCAGCCCTGTCAAGCGGACACTTAGCTAGATTGAGACAGGGCCACAACAGCCTAACTAATTCTGGCTGCAGAGGAGAGAGGGGAGCTGCCACAGCTGGAGAAGGGCGCTCATGGCTGCCACTGTCCACAAAGGACCTTTCTGGCATCGAGTGCCAACCCAGTTAGGGGCAGCGAGGGAAACAGCGCCGGTGGCTTGGGGACATGTGTGCTGCTGCCGTGCTGTGGCCCTGTAGTGCTCCTGCCACGCTGACTGCAGGAGCTCTGCAGCGTCTGCCCGCTGCTGAGGCAAAGTCTTGCTGCTTGAGGTGCAACACTTGCGTGTGGCTGGTGCAAGCTGTGTGCACTGACTGGTGCCAGGTAATGCAGCAGCCCTCGAGAGAGCCCTGCTGCAGTGCAGTGCTGTCCCGCTCCCGTCGCACAACACCAGGACTTCAGGAAAGGACGCTTTTCTGAGCCCGGTTTAGTGCTGCTATCTGGGTGTCAGACCTGCATCTCCAGTTGTCAGACCCCAGTTTAAGACCTGCAGGGTGGTGCAAGGCCATGCAGCATTTACTCTTCAATCACAGCCAGCACAGGATCCCAGTCCCTCCGTCCCACACTGTAGGATCAGCACTGACACCAAAAGGCAGGGAGAGACCCACGCCTGCTTCCCTGCATCTTCACTCCATTCCCTCACCTCGGTTTGGCAGAGGAGAACAGGAGCAAAACTGCATAAATGGCAGCAAAAGTGTCAGAGCTGGGCCAAAGGCGGCAAGGGACAGGTGCACCATGAGGAAGGAGAGATCACTGCAGAGACCACTCAGTTTTCAACTGACGGAACAATAACCTTAGCAGTAAAAAGCTGCAGCTGTGTACGAAGGACTCAACTGTTGCTTTAGCAGGTAGAAACAAAATGGCAGCATTGTCCTAGATGAAAACGGAGGCCGGGTTAGGAGCTGCTTGCGGCACTCGGGGACTCCGAATTTACTCACAGGAGATGGTTTCTGTTCGCTTGCTGGGGTGTCCCAGTTGCCTTGTGGGCTGGGTGAGGCTTCTAAAAACTTGATGTAGGAAGAGCGGTGAGCCCTTCCTTCCTTCCCTGAGTGGGGACAAACTGGGAGAGGCTGCAGGGAGCACCACGGGCACTGGGGAGTCCCCTCTTTCACCCTGGGGAATTCACATTTGAATCCCCCGTGAATCTCAACGGGGGCCAAGGTTAGTTTGTTCTCCACTCTCAGAGGTAAATGAGAGGTGAGAGCATGAGCTGCAAAGTTTTTAAATTACTTCCCTCAGGTATGCAGCAGCACTTGAAGGGAGGGCTGATGTTTCACAGAAAACAGCAGCTTCAGCTTCAAGACCATCAAGGCTTGAGAGGTCACAGCAGGCAGGTTAGGGAATAAAAACTAGTCTTGTAGTGAGCTGGGGGCAAAAACTACAGCCATTGCTTCATACTGGGAAAGCAGGGATACCCTGTGCCTTCATACATCTGTGCTGATGGGGAGTCCCTAGGCAAATGCACTGGAAAACAGCAGATTTCCAGCAGGGCTAATGATGCCTCCTCCACCTGAGCTCAGCACCTTCGGGGGTCGAGCAACCCATTAAGGTGGTGATACATAAATCCTTGTCACACACAGGGCTTGCAGCCGCTGCTGGCACCAGGGCTGCTCAACAGGGCACTTCCCAACAGCCCCAGGAGGCTGAGACAGGACCTTCTGGAGAAATGCAGAAATAGAAGGTGCAGAGATGGGCACTGAGTACAGGAAAGGAGGAACCTGGTCTTTCCCTTGCTCTGGGTCTCCTGCCAGTAACTGCCACCACATTTTCTCTGCCCAGCAGAGCTGCTAAGGCAGGGCCAGATGTCCAAATCCCAGCCCTCTCCCTGCTGGGAGCTTCCAATATTCCTGCTTTGGTGGCTCCTCTCTTTCATTCCCTTGCCCCAGAGCTGCTAGCTTTCACAGCCCCAGCCACCATGACCCCGCTCGGAGGGCGGCAGCCCCATGTGCCGGCAGCCACTCCTGTCCCTCTGGAGCAGCACCGCTTTGGAGGCGTCAGCAAGACCGGGTGGCACATGCTTAATGGGGACTCAACTAAATCATCACACCCCGCTCACACACAGCCCCTCCTGCCAGCCCAGCGTGACCAAAGAAGAACAGACAGACACTTTCCCCAAGCTCAGAACCCTCGGCCAGTGACCACGTTGTGCAGCACAGGTGAGCCCGGAAAGGTGCTGCACTTCCCCCAACCCGGCCCCCAGCGTGGGCAGCAGTGGCCGCTGGTGGCACGGCCGATGGGCCACTTCCACCGCTGCAGCGAGTGGCTGCGCCTGCGGGCAAACCAGCTCCGGTGTGGAAGCGTCCCCTTTGCTCTGGCAGGGAAGAGAGCCAGAGCTCCAGCTCTAGCAAACCCTTTGCAAACAACTAAATTATGCCCAACTGCTCGTGTCTGGGGACTCATCCTATACACTGAAGGCAGCAACTTAATTAGCTGCTAAAGCCTCGTGAGCCAGGAGACTTAAACCTCACAGACTGGGGCAAATGAAACTGTCAAGTTTTCATGCTTCCGTTAACCTGCCAGACTCTTTAATCCTGAGTTTAGCAGTTGTTAATCCTGGCCTGGGTGACCTGTGAAGAGGAAGGCTGCTCCCTTTAGAAGGCAGCCGGGTCTGCTGAGGCAGGGAGTGGGTGAGCAGACCCCACCGCCACAGGGGAAGGACAGCTCCATGGTGGTCGTTCTTGGTGATGAAGACTGGGCTTGGACAGAGGCTTGGCCTTTTCCTTCTGTTTGAAGCCAGCTTAAAGGAGCAACTTGGAGAGGAAGGTGGGGAGGGAAGGCTTTGTTAAAATTTAAACACATGTTAAAACAGAGACATCTGTAACCAGGGTGGAAATGAAAAGTAGGGCAGGAGCTCGACACAAAACATGACTCAAAAGATAATGGGCCAATGACCGGAGAGGCACTAAGCACCTGCAGTTTCCACCGAGCTCGGCTGAGGACCCATCCCCGTGCTTTTAATATCTGCCTCGTCTACGCTCTTGCCTTTACAAGGAGTGAGTCATCTTGCGTCAACTGAGGATGGACTTTATGCAATTATTTATTTATGTCAAACCCTCCTCCCTGCCCCCACGCATCCCTGATCTCATCCCCCTCAGAAAACAGACGCTTTATTAAACGAGAGCTGGAAAACTCCATCTCACACTTGGCTTTTGCTGAGGCTCCTTGTCGTCCAGTGGTTGGCTGGCAAGGAGACGGCAGGAACGAGGTGTGCAGCACCTTGCAAGCAGTGTCCTCTATCGCCTTGTTTGGCGTTTTAGGCACAGGCACCCTTCTCCCTGCAGGATGGGATGGAGCTGTGAACCTCCTCAGCTAAACAGACACCGCAGGGGGTGCTTGCAAAGATCAGCAGGCTCCAGCCTGCACCCCCCAGGCACAAACATTGCTCTGGTCTTATAGCCACAGAAGGAGAATGACACCTTCCAGCACAGAGCACCCAGAAGCCAAGGGAGAAAATGCCCCAGTTTAGCTCCAGCTGCTGCAGGAGACTCTCCCTTCCCTCCCTGCTGTCTTTGCTGCAGGCTGTGTGTTTTGCTCCCCTTCCTGCTAAAAGCAACGCAGCATCCTGCAGCGGACATGGACCTCTGGCTGTACCAAGAAACGGCGCACAGTAGCAGGGCTGGATGCACACACACCCGTGCAGCACCACCATCGCACTGACAGCCCCCGGGAACAGCCCAGGGCTGGCACTGCTGCCCGGTTCACCCCTGGGGCCAGCAACCTGGGGCAGAGCGGCATGTCCCAGACAGAGGCAGGCCGGCAGGACATGATACCAACAGATGCCACTAATTTAAATTCCACCCATAAAATCCCGTACCTACTGAACGGGAATGATTTCCAGCAGATTTTCCTGATGCAAAGCCAAACATGGCTCTAACTAGTTATCAATTGCTTCCGTGATATGGCTCAAGACCGAGGAGAAAAACACGGGAATTACTGGCAGTGAAGGAATTCAGGCTTCCCAGAAGGCAAGGGGGGGATGGGGGGGGGAAGTTACACTAGCAAGAGATACGAACACATTCCTTAGTAATTACATCCAACTGTCTCTTGGTGCAGACTTGAATAATTCATGCAATAAAACTATCATCCCCCACGGAGAGAACTGTCGCTGTGCTTTAGCAATGGATTCAGCTATCCCCAGCCACACTTCTCTCAAAAGTGGAGCAAGCCAGGTTGGACACTCAGCCTCGGAGGAACCTACGCCAAAAATCCTTGCATCACATTCCATAGCAGCTATTACCAGCCTCCTGACAGCCCCCCACCCCCAGCCGTCTGGGAGCAGCACCCTGTTGGGCTGAGACACAACCCACCAACACTAAGAGGAGGCGCTTCCTGCCTGGAGAGTGAACTCCTTTCATTTTCCCCACCCACATTCCATGTACCCTTGGTGAAATGCACTTTGGTTTTGCTCAGAGCACCCACAGCTCCACTCTCAAGTACTGTAGGGGAATGGGTGTAATACCACCCTCTCCCCCCAGCAGACTTACACCACACACCATCCAAAATCTGCGTGTCCTTGACAGCACATGGCTCATCTGTGCCCTCATCCCCATCTCACTCGCTTCTTGCACAAGGGCTGCAGTTCCTCAGCTGCTGCCGGGGCAAGCAGGACAGTCTGGAGCAATAACACAGCCAGCTGCTGCCCCGGGCTCTGCCCTGGCTGGGGAGCTCAGCTAACGAACGATGTAACACCCTCGGTGGCTCTGGGCAGAAACGCCATCCCCCAGCAATGCATCTCTGTGGAAGCCTGTTGTAGTAGCCTCCTCCCAGCTGTTTAGGGACCGGCAGGAGTGTTGGTGACCATCAGGGACAAGAAAATCTATGCACTGCCCAGCCACGGGTATGATGGGAGGGAGCATTTTAAAAGAGGAAACTATGAAGTGTTTTGGGAGGAAGCCACAGTGGTATTTGGGTAGAGGAGACTGAAGGAATGAGCAGTGTATTAAGCCAGCTTGATGCTCTGATGAAGCTTCCCAGTCCCTAGGTGACGAGAAAGGGCTAATTGCCATCCCCATCCCCCCCTCTCTTTTCTTTTTAAACCACCCACAAGTTTCCCACCTTTAGACCTGGCAGCTCTAATTTATGCTAACCTTGAAGCCATCACATCTGCTGAAGATCACCAGAGCACACATCAACCAGAGACACCTCGCCGCCAGCCGCCAGCCACCCTGGCAAAACAGCAGCCACAGCAGCCCTGCTCTGCCCAGACTGTCGTTGGCCAGCTGGATAAAAGCCTGTCACATAGCTGCTTTGCAGGATCTGCGAAGCATGAAAGGGGCTCTGAGAGGGGCCAGAGGCTGGCCCGGAGGGTCTGCACTCCCACCTGCAGAACTGCAGACAGGCCAGATAGCAAGTTGCTTTTCTAGCTGTTGAGTACACACCGTGCGCTGCTTTTCCTTCCTCTGCTTCAGCTTGGTTTGCAGCAAACATACAGAAGCTCTGCCCCACAGCAATGACTCTTTCATTAATACTTGGAAAAAAAAAAAAAAATCACCTGGAAGTGTAAAGAAAACTGTGCTTCAAAAGATTTATTACATATATTTGTACATATTTTACATGAATGGAATGTTAAACATACAACCTAAAAATCAATAAAAAAATATTTTCATTCATGATTATGTACTGGCAAACCACTGAAAAGAGTACCTTAGAACAACTTAAGTCAACTTGCAATCATACTGCTCAATTAAAAAAAAAATACAAACATGTTTTACATTAGACATTGCAAATTACATTCCGATTTCTGTTCCGGGTAATGAAGGAAGACATCTTGTCCATTACCACTGCACATATGGGTGGCATTTCAGAAGCTAGCACGGAGTTCCCTCTAACTCGTTGTGGGCAGGGTTAGCTCTGTGGGAAGAGGCGTATAAAAAAAGGGGAATATACACTCTGCTCCCTACCAGCAGGTACCTGCCAAAGGGTAGGAAGAGCCACAGTGAGATTCACAATCAAGTGATAAGGTCAATGCTGGATCACCACTCGTTCAGTGTGATGCTGCAGCTTTTAAAATTAACTAGTTCATTAAAACACCCCCTCTACAGCTAAGCCACCTCCCTTCTTCCTTGAAAGCTATAGCGCTTTGGCAATATCAGCTAGGAGAGAATTCTTGACTGTACGATAACGAATACTTCAGCTTCGTCTTAATATGTACAGGAAAAGCACAGAATCACGCTTTGATGTATCTTCCTGTTAGCATTTCACACCTTGAGAGCTTGTGACCAGTCATGTTGAGAAGTGTTTACTATTAAATATAACAAATTAGCAATAAAAGGGACAGATTTGAGGGAAAACAAGAGGAACAGGATTCAGTAACAGATTATGTTCTTGCAACGTCGGGTTACTTACACTTGAAACTCTGCCAGAATCAAGCAAATCCTACTTATCGTTGCAAAATCTTTGCCAAAGCACACCCAAGGGCAAAAGTCTCTCAAACAAACATACATAGATTAAAAGCTGCCAGAAAGATCAGCTAGCGGGCTTGCTGCCTTCTACTTGAACACTGGCAACTTATTAATTCAAAGACAGAACCAAGTCCAACCTTTTTCAGGTGGTAGGATATTCCTACGGTGGTTTACCTGAGCAAGTCTTCAGCAACTAATAATGCCCCACAGTGAGGTCATTTTACAGTTTATCCCATCATCAGCTCTCACATACTTAATTGAGAAATGACTTTACAGAACACGATGCAGCAGCTTGGGAAGCCAGCCAAACTCTGTAGTAAGATAACCAAACGCAACTCGAGAAAATTTGAGAGTAAGGACCGGGGCTTTTTCCCCCCAACAGGCTAAAACATCTTTAACCTGATTTTAGAAGCAGGTTAATTTATATGGAGAAACACTGTAAGTGTTACATTCAGGAAAAATATCCCGGCCACAGTTCATTCTCATGCAGAATATTTTGAACGACAAGAATTTAAGTGGTACAAGCTGATGACACTGCTGCAGAAAAAAAAACCCCATGTTTGGATGGGCTGTAGCAAACCCGTAACAAGTCCTCCACTTCCAGCTACAACCTCCTACGTGACTTTCGCTGATGCCAATGGAAAGCCTGTCAGGGCTTTAGGGAGGGGAATATAGCCTAAAACGTATCATGTCTTCAGCCAGGAAGAGGAGAAGAAATTGATACTAAAATGACTTCTAAGCTTTGAAGGGTGGAATGTGAATTGTAAAATACAGCACTCATCAAAAAATGAGATAATCCTCCACTGGCAAAGGTGAGCTGGAAGATCCATAGTAGCAATTCTGCACTCCCAGGAATACAGTAGTCTCTCGGCAGGAAACTCCCAACTGTACAGCACAATTGGTGGGTACAAAACAGCAACAGCAAATTTGCACACAAATATTCTCCTTCAATATGGGAAAGCAGCTAAAATTCACAGAAATGCAGAGAGATCATGGCCTACATCAAAACCAATGTATGCTTTGTTGCTGTTTACGTAGCGATAGCAGTAACATTCAGGTACCAAGTTCCCTGCTTTTGGTGGAACACAAAAGAAATGGAGCAAGTTTCTGAAGCGCCCACATGGAAAAGGCAGCATACTAAAAGCATCCCTAAGAACATCTCATGTATTAGACATTATCCATCCAGAAACACCAAAGATCCACATTTCTGAATAAAAATTGTGTTTCCCACTTTTTGCTGAGATTTTAGTCTTCTGGGAGTCAGTTTTACCAGCTCTGCAGCCTTTCAGCAAAGACTTAATTAAAAAGCATATGCTCCTAACATTAAGAACTTGGATAAATGTATAAATCTCAAGATTCGTTCATAAAACTCCCTTTGCATCATAAAGTGGGGGAGCAGGGGAAAAAAAAAAAAAAAGGTCACCAGTATCCACCCACATCTTTGTACATCACCTACGTGTTTTCCATTTCAAAATACTGCAGTACGTTTCCCCTTGAATATGAAAGTTAAACTGATTACAAATAAGACCATCTGTTTTAGGCTTTATTCTTCCCCAAAATAAAATACTACAAATTTGCAGCGTGCTTTGTATTTTTGCTTTTACATCCCACTGAACCCATCACTGAATGCACACGTTGAAAGAAAATCAGCCTCCTCCTTCAAAAGGAAGTGTTATTATAGAGACACTGATTTAGAAGAGACAGGACAATGCCCTGTGCTGACAGTAGCACGGCTCTCTTGGCGTCATATGGGATATGCTTAGATGCAATCCAACTCACAGCCACCTCCACTATGAACTTCAAAACACAAGCTGCTACTCAAGATACATGGGTATGTTACAAGTTCAGAAAAATCTCACATTTCAAGACAGTGTTGAGTCTACTCTTCCCCTTCTGGCAAGCAGCATGTTTATGGCAGACCTGAGTATGGGAATTATTTCACACCTTTACATACTTAGGGAAGATATAGGCCAGATGACAGAAAATACTCAGAAACAGCACACAATTGGCAATCTCAACATATTTACAGGCAAAGAAGCACATTGCACCGTAATTTAAGTTATTGCTTCTTGTGGACAAGTGTGGTATTCCTTGATTGAGACACAGGGCTTGTTTGGTGTTTATTTTTCCCTTCTGAAGCACAATGATTCAGGACCACTGTGAGGACGTTTTTAAAATGAAGGTGTTGCCTATGACTAGAGCTATGTCTACAGCATGGTCATCGCCAGCTGACCAACACAGCTGGTGATAGAAAGCTTACATAGGTGAATTTCTACAGGCATTTTCAACCCAAGCATCACTCTCATGCTTCCAAGGTCATTCTAGGCTTGGTCTGTATTACAGGTTTTGGTACAAGAAAACCTCCTATAGCCTTTCAGAAGAGATTTATGGATACCAAGAAAGCCAAACTAGGATCTAAGGCTGACCTCATATCAGTTCCTCAAATAATTCAAGGTATTGCTGCTCTACTGTGCCAACGGAAGCAGCAATGGTCTCTTGCCTGCAAAACCACACATCAGTGCGATGGCATGCTTTTCAAACACTGCTCCTAGGTGCAGGACAGCAGTGACAACTGCTGGGTCTTTAAACCAGCTACTTGCATCTGAATACAGGAAATCAAGGTTTTTGAAAAAACAGTAAATGAACTAGAAATATGAACTACCAAAACTGGGCTTAAGTTGTAAACCGATTAAGGTTTATAACATTTACCTACTTAACCCTCAAGCCAAAGGCTATCTATGACCTCGGAGCATAGAACACCAAAACACTTACCTACCCCCTTTACATTATTACAGGTGAGTTTCTGTAGGCACAAAGCCAACAGTTAACATTAAATCAATGCAAATGCAAAAGCTTCACCTTCAGAAGACAGCAGGAATTTAAAACATCGGAAGAGCGGGCCTGCAGGCAACACCACTACTGGAGTATGACGGGTGCTGTAATTCCTCATCCCCTCCCTCCCCCCCATGACAACACAAGGCAACACAAATATTCTCAGATAAAAAGGTATCTGTACAGGGAACGACTGTACATTTGATGTGACTACAGAATTGAAAATGTGACAAAATGATTCTGCTCCCACTGAAAAAGAGACTACAACAGGGCCCCACAGTTACAGGTTCAGCTGAAACCAGTGACGCAAGCCCAAAAATGTAGAAACCGCACCAACAATTACAATTACCTAGTTTGGACTTCTTTAGATTTGCAGCATAACAAAGGCATTTTACAGAGCAACATTCAGGAGAAAATGTTATCCAGGCAAGAATTGCTCTGCAAGCAAGATAGGAGAGTTTAATAACATGCACTGCACTTGTTCTCCGGATAGCAGCAGTTGCTCCTGTTCTTTGCCCTTTTTGATATGAATCACAGTAGCAACAGAGAGAAATATGTACTTAAACAAAAAAAGAAAAACAGAATTATTTATGTACAAGAAAAATGTTCAAAGTGTTGTGCAATTTCACTATTGAAACGCACTGAAAATGCTGTTGCTAATAAATATTCATAACCTCTTCCCTGTGCTGTGAAATTCAGAAACTACTACGATTAATTCTTGATATAAAAAGCATGCTTCTAAGCCCTGATATCTGTTCCAGTTTACTGTCTTTTTTTTTTTTTTTTTTTTTTTAACTGTGATACTTTATGGGAACTAATACTTATCCACAGTTTTACTTGGTGTATGCCCCCAGAGACATCCTGTGTTTCATGGAGCCCTGGTTATACCAATATAATACAGTAAAATAATAATAAATTAAACAAATGCAGGTACATTTTAAAAAACAAAATGAAACAAAAAACCCACGCTGTCAAATGCCGGTCTCCACATGAAGAGACCAAGGATTTAGATGCAAAGCACTACAGATCCTGCCATCAAAAAAACCATTCAAACAAGGAAACAAAAACTTGAGCGTGTTTTAAAAATTAAACACAAATCCAACCTCGATGTTATCTCACCCATGCCTATAAAAACCTCTTGCTGTGCCCACATTTGAAGTTATTCATTTACACCTCGGGAGGCAGTCTGGAGATGAGAGTAGTACAATAAAATAATTACCTGAAACATTTTTAAAAAAATACCCGTTAAACAAATTACCTTAACTGGCAGCACTTAAAATTGGTAATTCTTCTTTTTTTTTTCCTATTTAAAAAAAAGTTGCATAGCTGTAAGATTTTGCTTTGCTGCATTTTTTTTTTTTTGTGGTTTTTACTCACAAGCAGTAAAAGAGAAGTTTTAGTTACTTAAATAGCAATACAATGTGCAGATTTCAACAATCCCTATAGCTTGATCAATATAAATTAGTTACCTGTCTTGGTTTTACTCTTTGGACTGCATTGTGACAAAGGTTTAGTTACAAAATATTGAAATACAGTATTCCTATGCAGAGAAGTTTATGTTTCCTGTTCTTGAAAAAAGTGAAGAACATAAAACAGGGTGTAAATTCAGTAAATTAAGGTCACACTGTTAGATTATATTTAGTTTGCCATTTACTCTTCTTCAGCCAAGGAGAAGGTGAAAACGTTCCCACTCAAAACCGGGGCCATCCTCCTGCAAGGGTCTCAGATAGCATGTATCGAACGTCTCCACTTCCACTTGAGGCAGCAGGAAACATGTCCAATAACCTGCTTCTTCACAGAACCACAAGTTAGGCTGAAATCAGGAACTTTGGCCTTTGATAGAAAATAGTGTCAGTAATGTCTGTGGGGAGTCGATTGTTACAGAATGTGCAGCATTTTCAAAATCCCTGTGTGTCCTTTGCATGAGTGTTTGGTATACCGAGCACTACTGGCAAGCAACCGGTGTCTGCAATGCGTTTTCCATGTCACTGTCCACCTTTGCCTTTTTCAGCCACAAAGAACTATGAGTCTCAAGCCAGGCACGCTGTGTTCAGCAAGGGAACCTCACGTCTCCTATGTTTTCTGATCAGTGGAAGCAGCTGTTGAAAAAGCAGAAGACAAAGTCCCACCAGGTCAGCTATTTCAGTATATAACACACTCAAAACCGCATGAGAACAACCACCATGTTTTCCTTCCCATTTTCCCTAAGCCCCCAGTTATCACCATCTCTGCTGTGAAAAAAAGCAAACAGAATTCAACACAAGGCTAGAGACCCATGAGCATGTACAGAGACAAATGTGTTCATAAACAGCATGCGGGCTCTTCCACAATTCAGTTGTTGGGGGCAATATAGGAAACATGTTTGTTTATTAATTTCAGCTGACACTGCCCTGAGGTTAAAACAATTATCCCTGTAGCAGGATACCTTCCTTCAGGTTTTCGCTGCTGCCCCTGCAACAGCTGTAGCACTGCAATGTCACTTGCAATGCAGACTCATGAAGCAAGGTGAAACAAATGAATAAATAAATGCCAATTATGAAGTTCATTTTTTTGCGGGTTTTTTTGTTGTTTTGGGTTTTTTTTGGTGGGTTTTTAAATTTCCATCAGAACAACAAAACCAAACTCTCAGCTACTAGCCAGAATTTAAAATATTTCCATTTCTCTAAGAATTATGATGATTGTTGGTGTGTTTTGCAATGATTCAGGGCAGCAGCTTAATGCAAGATAAAGTTTTCAAACTAGTCAACTAAAATAATAAACCTATCCTTTAAACCCTTGACACTGATTGCAGATCTGCAATCATTAACGCAAAACATAAGCTGGAAAAATGTGAACCTCTGAGATGGGATGGGTAGAAACATGTTAACATTTTTTATTTATTTATATATTTTAAACGTTCTGGAATGCCTCAACATGAAAATGGTTTTGAAAATACCTAGTTTCAACTTCTTCATATGATTCCAAAAGCTTTCCATTGGAAATAAATGCCAGTACTCATGGAACAATCCAAAAATCACATAACTGTATTATTTTAATTTTGTTTTATTTCCATGGAAAAAATACTCTTTAAAAGTTAATGCTAAAGCTTTATTGGCACTGACTTGCTACTTTCCAGTACCAAAACTGGAATACATCGTTTCAGATCATGTCACGTAAGGATGCAGAAACCTTTTACATATTGCATGATACGTCAATACTTACTGATTAATACCGCAGTTCTGAGATGCAGTAGCAAATTCATGATTTAAAAAAAATAGCAGTTCTTTCAGATAATCAAGATATTTATTGTTGAAGTGTACATGTCTAAAAATAAATATTACCTAAAAACATGAATCTTGTCTTAATCTGATGGATGCTCAGGGCAAGATCTATTCACTTCAAACCATTCATCTATGCAGCTGTTGGATGCAAGACAAAAATGAAAACAATTGACATGAATACCTCAGTAACATTTAGCAGTAAGATATGAATATAAATTGGTTTCTCATAATTTCAATGACTAGTAGGATTTTGTGTTATACAAAGAAGTATCTGTATATACCCACATCACTGGAAAATTTAATAACCCCAGACTACAGTAATATTTGGATATTAAACACTGTTGAAAAACTAAATTTCTTAAGTGTTAAAATTTTCTGAGGAAACATTTTACAAGTTACTATCCAGCTTTCATACACAGGTTACTTCACTAACACTATCATCTTGCTTATACCATTCATTGACATTTTACTTCCTGTAGTTAAACTTATGAAACCAAATATGAAACAGGTTTAAAAAGCGTTCTCCCCTCTCTCCCCCAAGTCTATTAGCATTTGACAAAAATTAATCAACACAACCTAAGCTCTCAAGCCATGATACGCACTCCTTCCCCATACAGGTGATTTTGCCTTCTTTTTCCTGGGGGCTTTTCATGCAAGCTGGAGAAGTTGTTGATAAAGCTAGGACAAAGGTTGGACTCGATAATCTTGAAGGTCTCTTTCAACCGAAACTGTTCTATGATTCTATGATTCTAAGACCATAGTAGGGAAAGCTGACTTCAAATACATCAGTGGAGATGCAGCAAGACGTCATTTTAAAGACATCTTCAGGGCTGCTGCTGTTGTTTCTTTGTTGTTTGTTTGGCTTTTAAATGTAAAAAGCAACTAAGTTTTAGAACCCCTTTAAGCACCCCTTAGAGGGGCTACCCAACAAATACAACCTTCTAGGACTTTATGTGCATCCTGAGGAATACTTGCCCTTTATGATATATGCAGAGGCAAGGCAGCCGTGCTATAGTATCTCCTTGCTGCAGCTCTTCCAGGCATATTGCACACTCCCCAGCATCTTTGCTCAGCACATCCTCTGAAGAAAGACCACAAAGTTAAACGGTTAAAAAGCAGACTTCCACAAGCAAAATGTTCTTTATTCAGAACATTAAGGACAGCTACGGAAGATACTTCTTGTCCTGCAGAAAGCCCTGTCAAGGTGAAGATCAGTCACACGCTAGCTGACTGGAGTCCCGATGGAAGACCTCAAATTAAAATATCGTTATGATTCAGTTTCTTGCCTGAACAACACAGCCGTAGCTCAAAATGAAGTCCCGTAGGAAGACATCCATATGGAGAAAGGGGGTAGCCATAGTCAACAGCCAGTATCCCTTTGGAGTTTACACTCTCCCAGCAGATCCATACCCCACCACACAGGCTGCTCTGATCTGACCTCGGAAACCTGAGCTCTGAACCACGCAGCCACAGCAGACACACGCGCTGTGCTGCCGACCCCAAGAGCTAAGCATTGGAGAAGGTGGATTCTTGATACAGATGGTACGTTATACCTCCAGGGCAGATCAGAAAGGTGCACACCTGGCGAAGTAAAGCCCATGTGTTCAAATTTCCACAATTTCATGGGAAAAGCTTCCCCTTCTTAACCAAAAGGAGCTGTTTATGGTGACTACGGTTCCCAGGTATGACTGAAAAACCACCAGCTCTATACTATTCTCTCCAGTGGCTCCAATACTCATCACCATGGCATTCTAAACACACAGAACGTGACAAGCAGACAACTAAAAAGCTATCACAGCAGCAAAAAGTGAAATGAAATTAGGTCTATCTTGTTTCACTTAGAATGACAGTGAACTGTCTTGCAGGTGCTTGGGTTTCTAAAACAGTGCTTATTTCAGGCTCTGCTACATTAATTGGTTATGCTAAAAATACTGTATAATGCCACGTGTGTGGCATCTTTGTGAGGGTGTGAAGAACACCTAACACGAGGTGAACTGTTATAAAGAAAAATATTCAAAACAAAATAATAAACCACAATGAGGGAAACAAAAAAAAAAATGTATTTTACACATGGTAACATTATTGTTAGGCATCACATTAAGAAATTGCTTCTGTTGTTCTATCAGAAGCTGTAAGCTTCTAAGAACATTAAAGGTACCTAAGAGACAAAGCAATTTAAAACAATAAAAAAGATCTTAAGAATTCTTATCTGTTGTTCCAAAATCCTGACACTAAGGACTTGCCCAGAAGAGGGTGCTAGGGATAAATACTTCCTTGAGGTTGTTGTTTTTTTGGGGGTTTGTTTGTTTGTTTGTTTTTGTTTTGTTTTGTTTTTTAATAAAAAGATACTTTAATATCTAACACTAGGAGGCAAAAACTCTCCAGACAGCATTGTCCTGCTACAGAGATATTAATCTTTGCCTGAGGCTCCCAGACACTACCCCCCTAGACTGCCTCTTGGCACAAGCACGTTGCCAAAACTCCGATGAGCAGATCTACTCTCTTCCCAGAAAGAAGTGCCATTAATAATCTATGTATCATCTACACAGAGTATACTTAATAAAAGTATTTTTTTCCATGAAGCCACTTTATCAGACCAAAACAAAATGGCACTAAGATACCTTCAGTGAATTAAACCCCAGCCTCCCTCTCTCAACACTCTTGAGAGGGAAGCATTTAGTCAAGCTTTGATGACAAAAATTAAAAAGCTGTCCAATAAAAATATGATTTATAAAAGAAAATATTCCTGTGAGCTGCTTTCCCATCATTCTCTATTGTACACGTCTGGCTTACCGTGTGCTCTCCAGACTGAATAACACTTGGCTCTGAACTCCCGCTGAGCAGTTTAACAAAGTTCTGCACCTTTTGGCTAACACTAGGGCAAGATGCCAATTTAAACATTTGTATCTCCCACCAGCCCTGGCCTAAGTGCCAGAGACTCCCTTTTCTTCCCCTCCAGTACTCCCGTACTTGTCCCAGCTGCCATCAGCCTCCCTCTTGCCAACACGGGCCCTACTGCACAAGTTCCAGGCAAACACCTTGCCGCCCTCCCTGGCTTCACCCCCGGCCTCCCCGCCGGGCACACACCGGACTTTGCCTAGTCGTGCCAGAGGGAGCTGGTGTGAACGGCTGCCATGGATGGGGCCTCAGAAACGCGGTGGAGTTCTGCCACCCCTGCAGAAGAGATTCTGCTAACAGGGTTCAACGCTGTTCTTCCTTTGCAATAGTGAGGAGCCGGCATTCCCTACTTGTGTTAGCCTTATGAATCCTGCCAGGCTCTCATGCAAAAGAAAAGCATAAATACCGAAAGAACTAGTAGGAAATACCCAACTGCTATAAATGCCCACATGCAACTTGACTCCAAACCCATGTAGTTATGCTCATAATTGATTACACATATAGAGCGACTACAGCAAAATCAAATCCTTCACGTCAGTTTAAGGGGTATTTAACACTGACTTTTAAACGTGTGTGTTACGGAAAAATGTGTAAACCACTTTTCATAGAACCACCACAGTCTGAACAATTTTTTTGTTTTCATATCTTCCTGCAGCAGAGTGATTCAGCAGGTATATATTGTTCTTTTTCCCTTTTCTCTTTTTTTTTTTTTTTTTAAAAAATGAGCAGTTTGAGATTTCATCAATGTTATGATTAAAACATTTATATGCATGTATTACCTAAATGGAAGTAGGAAGAGGAAATAAGCAGAGGCCACATTTTTCCATTTCGCCCACACGTGGGTACATACACAAACACTCCCCACACCCCCACATCCATCTGCCTTGCACCAAATAGGAGGTAAACACTCCTCCACCTTCCCAGCTATTTGAACAAGTACTCACTAGCCACAGACTGGTGTCAAAGATGAAATCTGGCAAAAGAGCATAGTATTTCCCTCCTCTGCTGATGTACTTCTCCCTCCTCTCCTCTATCCCTAGTAAACACCACTGTTTTAATTTCTGGTTGTCAGTATTTTTTTTTTCCTCCTAAAATTCTGCTTTTATCTTTACCGAAAAATAAATTCTATTCCACTCCTGCATTTATAGCAAAACAAGTACTATTGAATTTAAACACAATTACCCTGACAATTTTGCACATACTTTGCCAATTCAAGCTTTTTCTTAAATGCCTGTGCAAGCTGCCACTGCAGCTTGCTTAACAGTGCAGGATACCACAAAAGCGCACCCTTTCAGGAATACAACTGAAACTTAATTGGAACCTACCTTATGAGCAGTATCTTATCAGCACTAAAATTGGTAAAATAAGAGACATAAGAGGTTAAGAAATATTGATGAAACTTCATTAAACAGTACAAGTAACTATATCTGTTACACATTCATTAATTTTTGTTGCTGATCAATAAAAACCCAGTTAAGTACTAGAGACTGTCTTTGTATTTAAACGGTGTACATCAAGCTCTACAGATCTAGAAGCCAACATATTTCTTCACATGTATAGCATAAATTCATCCACATTGCAGAATTCATTCTACACTTTTACTGATACCACCTTCTGGGATGATCCAAAGTTTTTCCTTACACTGTTACAAAACCAAGTAGACAAGAAGGACCTGCACATTCCACAGCTAAGTATTCGGTGGCCAGCAAGTACGTGTTGATGTTACTGACTTGATTTACTAAATCTTTCCAGCTTCTGCCACATTCGTTTTTCTCCCTCTACATTCCTTTCCAGCTATTTCCTCCTCTTCACACCCTGAAAATACCATTTTCTCTAGACCTACTTTTTCTACCACTCTTCCTACCCCTAACCTTCTAATTTCATTTGCAATGCAGGCATTGGGGAAAGGAGGAAGAGATTAACATTATCAGCCTCTATCTGACACGAATAATATGGACAGCCTTCATATTTGGGGTTAATAGCCTTGGGAGAAGTAGACACTGGAATGGAAGGAAAAGGGACCATTATGCAGGGTGTGCTTCTCTCGCATAGCTCAGTAACTGTCTTTGCAACCTGGTACTGGCTGCAGGCAATAGCTTTCTCTCCTAGTCCATCCTAAGCACCAGAAGAGCAAGCAGTTTCTTTGGCATTCGACCTGTTTTTTAGTGTTCAGGCTGCCACAAGAGGGACATCCTTGATTCAGCGTGCTCCAGCTAGGGATCACTTTTGGATGCCCAGGTCAGCCCTCCGCTGCTGCTCAAAAATTGAGGCAGAAAGACACTCTGAAGGAGAGCTGATTCTTCAGTGCTCAGAGTCCTCAACAGCAGAAGAGAGATCATGCAGTTATCTCTGCAGAAGATGCTTCTCTTGCCACTCAGAGTTTTCCAAGGAACAGGGTCTGTCAGCAGATTGAGCAAGGCAGAGCTAAAGCCATTAGCTTGGTTCACCTAGGAAGACTGCACCTTCACAGCCAGAAGCTACACTTGCACTGCCCTCAGTGAGGAACACACCTGCTGAAGAAGCAGTGGGTTCTTGACCAGAAACATTTCTTATTGCTCCAATACAAGCAACCTCCTCTAGATCAGATTCAAAAGGGAAGATTTTTAACATCTAGTGTTTTTCCTTGAACGACAGCTAATTGGTTTGCAGGACCCATAATACCAGAAAGTTGAGCACATGGAAACTCAGCTCTCCTGAACTTCAATCCAAATTCCCTCTTATACTGCTGAAAAAACTAATACCCATATGCTAATCAAACAAGCACATGTTGCAACTTTCTGTGTGCTTCGAACAGGCACAATAACCCAAACCATTACATGACTCATGTGGTAACACCTAGAACTTAAGCAATCTAAAACCACCCTCCCCACCACAATGCACAAAACCATAACCTCTCTAAAGCAAACTAACCAGCTATAACAAATGAGACACTTCCTCAAATACTAACAAAGCATCTGATGAATTGGGGGGTGAGGGTGGGCCTGTGTGTGTGGGGGGTGTTGTTTGGCATCTCACTCCTTCACCCCTTGCAACATGGCAGCCTGTTACAATTTCCTATTCAAAGTCCAAGCACTATCCTTGTTTTTCCCTTCCCTCTCACCTTGCTCAGTGTTGGTCCAAGCCCAAGATATCTGTATACAAACAGATACCCATCATGAAAGACTTCCTGCACAAATATTGCCTACAGCTTTTGGTGCTCCCTCCTCTTAAAACAAAGGTAGAGGGGAGTGAACACACAAAAGAAAGTGAAAGTCGCACAAAAAAAAAAATATTTGCAGAATAAGGCCTAACTGGCCACACTTGTATCACAACATCACCCTGAGCTAGAGGGAGGTAGCTGCAGTAGTTTCATTGTTTCTCAGCTAACCCAACATTTGAAGAACTGGAGTTAGATTTTAGCAGGACCTTCTCAGCTTTCAGAAGCTAATTCTGAGAAATAGCTAGATGCTTCCTGTTCAGACAGATAATGATCAGGTGTACGGTAGAGAAAAAATACTTACTTCTTGTTGAATAAAGATAAAAACGGAAATAGTAGCAATAGAAATAAATTTTTGGGAGCAGGATGAGTATAAAAGCCTGCATAGTCCTAGCTACCTGGATACAATTCTAATCAGGTAAACTAAATAATATAGAGGCGAGAAGGATTTGTGCACCAAGTGGAACAGTTCTTTTGTAAAGAGGTTTGCTTCAGTGGCCACAATGGAAATCTATCTGTAACTCTAAGATACATGGTGTCAATACAAGCTACAATTCTGCCAAAAAAATATTTTTTTTAACACAGCTTTCATACAACGTCCAATTAAGATATCCTGGTCATAGACAAAGTCAAGTGTGCATCCCAGGACTCCCAGTGAAGAGCTAGACTTTGAAAAAAGGCCAGTTAGCCTGAGAAATAAAGCTCCTCAGTTCTGAGCAACAGTATCCACAGCCGCTCCTATGTTACTGTGATCAGTGTACCAACTTTCTCGGTCCATATTTATGCTTCTGATAGAAAGCACTGGGGTGAAATATGTACTCATACAAGATAAAATTTATCAAATCAATTGGACATGGAACATCTTGTGCTTGTGTCCTGAGATTTATTGCCAGAGTGACTATGCATTTCTACTACGATTCAAGATTTGCTCTTGATACAGAGACAATTATCTGATTGACTCTGAAACTTCTGCTTAAGCTACAGTCTTTCCAACCTCTGTTTAATCAGTTTGCTTGCAGTTTGAGATGCCCTTGAACATTAAATCACCTGAGATAGCTAAACAACTTTCTTGTGCTGCACTGACTTCTAAAAGTAAGTTCCATTCACCACATTTGTAAGTACCATGTCCTTAAATTGTCAAATTTTAGTCTAGATACAGGCCAAAAAGCTGCACCTGTTCAGAAACAAACCACAAATAAACATGTCCTCCAGAACATGATGTAAAGAGCTTTGTGCCAACCTTACCCACGCTGAACTAAGCACCCATTCCAACTGAATTGATGCATATTTGTGGTTTGAATGACCCAAAGGGTAACTTGTTCTTGAATAGTCTTCCTTCCTCCTGTCCCAAGGCTTCCCCTGCTCCATTCAGAAACACTACTCCTGGGAGATGAAAATACTTCTAAACATTGTCTCATCAGGAGGCGACTGAGTGAAAAAGCCTTGAATGCAGCAGTACCAAACCAGTGCCCCACCATGAAAGTCCATCATGAATGGTGTACCCCAGCACACACCATCTGAAACAAAAGCTGCTTATTGCAGCACATGGAACAAGGAAGCTGCTTTTAGGCTGTTTTCTTGGGTTTTAATCAATATTACATGACCTCTTAGGTTATCAGGTATTAACCTTGAATGTCAGGAGTTAAATCAAAAGTAGCACGTATAGGGGCAAACCCACAAGGAGCAAAATAGCAGCAAAATAAGACTCCTTAGGAAACAGTGTAAGGAACTATCACTTTTGGGATACCTCCTCCTTGGCTCCAACAAGTAAGAATGATTTACACTTCCCAAGGCTGAGTTTACCATCAAAGAGGATCTTACACCACAAATATGCTACAAAAGGAGGAGTCGTTGAGTAAATAGCCAGGGGCAACCAGCATGTGCTGCTGACAAGGAGTCTGCTGCTGTTAAGAGAGGATTGTTTCTTACAGGGAGCTGGAGATAGCTGGGATGAAGGAAACGTAGAGAAGCAGGCAAGAAAGAAGAATACCAGTGCGGGATCCACGCACAAAGATCTTTAATTTTTTTTATTATTATTTTTTTGCTAAACAATGCTTATCTTTGAGGAGTAAAACAAAATGAAGTATTTAAGGGCTACTTATACATACCTGCCAATCTGTATCAGCACTAAGAAACTACCATAACAGATGAAAAACAAATTTAGGCCTGTTGAGAACTTGGGAATGCAATCCAGAGATCCAGCCCAAAGGTGGCTGAAACCATAAGGCTTCCCCCTAAGCAATGGGCAGAAATGAAGTCTTGTCACCAAGCGAGGCACACTCAAGAAAAATGAGAGGGGCCTGAGGTCCAGCTTGCCTTGTGTAGCAGATGACTTCTTTACCAAAGGTAAAAAACAACAACAACAAAAAACCCCCACCAACCAACCAACCAAAGAAACACCCCCCCCCAAAAAAAAAAAAAAAAAACACCAAACCAAACCAAAACCAAAAAAACTCCCACCACAATCAACCAGGCATAAAACCTCAAGAGTATTTATCTACAGAAGCTTCTGGTAGTAAATCACTTGGGAATCTCAGTTAATGACTTAATAAGGAAAAGATACCACTGTGGGCAGGAAAAGCATGAAGAATTCCTTTCATATACCATGCAGAGACAGTTCTCTTCAATTAGCTTCATGGTCAGAAGAAAAACTTAACGACGACACTGTAAATCTGTAAAAATAAACAACTTTTCCAAATCAAGAGTGGGTGCTGTCACCAACAGTGCTCACAAAGACTGGGAAAGTAAAGCAGAGTGTGGATGTGGCTGAGTAGGTACAACAGAAGATGGTTGTCACTGATCACACTGAAGGAAAAAAACTAAATTGGAAAAGATCTTGCAAGTGCAGGATATTGATGTGACTGTACAAAACGATCCCCATTGACTTTAAGAAATCCCTCTTGCTTTGGCAGTTTTTTAAAGTGACTGAGCTTATTTTATCCTGAACACAAAAGGAGACCAAAAAGATTGCAGAACACATTTTTTCCAAATGGCAAGGCTTCAACTATTCACCATCACTGAAACTATGGTCAGAAGACAGAGAAATTGCTTTGTAATCATTTTCAATTAAGAAGTTTCATTCTAGTAATGGTCTGCAATGAATTGAGAGCATGATGGAGACATGCTGGCCTAATTAAATCTATGAGAACTCTCATCTAACACAACATAGGTGAAGAGGGCTTACTAGAAACCTTCATGGAAGGAAATGGCAGGGCAACAGTGTCCCTGAAGAGCAGAGGCAGCAAGGGAATGAAGAGAAGAGGCTCAGACAGAGTTAGCTATCCTATTACTCTGGGCAATATGGGTTACTTTAATGGTGACTTGTTTTGAACTTGGATGTAGGATTTGATTTAGTATTTCATTCACTTTGTCCTTTTTCAAGTTCCTATTTCAGGCTTCTTACATATGCCCTGAGCACAATTAGTTTTTTCCAAGTCTTTTTCCCAGTCTTTTAACATTGGCCAAATAACTGACTCGTTTCTTTGCAAGCTTGCAGAGGAGTTTGGTTTGATCTGATGCAAAATGAATGCATAGGGAGCACTAAGGAAGATAGCACGAAAGATGAAACTATGAGCCTAATCTCAAAACAGGAGGCGGGGAGAAAAACAGGTGTGTTAGACTAAGGCACTATTCTTAGGGAAGATATGATGCATTACTGAGCCACACACAATGAAAACACTGGTGCCAAAACTCAGTGTGCACAAAGTCTGGCTTACTAACCTCAGTGCCAGGTGCTAGGCCTACAGGCTGCTTTTCCCAGCAGGCTCAAGACCAGCCTTCTCCAAGTTAAAACTGTCTAGTGTCAACGTGCACACACAGGACAGGGATATAAATCACTGCATAATTTTTACTTGTCTGTCTTTTCTGTTCACAGCAGACAGACTGCTTCTTATAAGCTACTCGTATTTTAAATGCAGTTATCCTTGTGCTATAGTTGGAATGCAAAACATGTCTGAATGCAAAAAGTTCTGATAACATCAAATATTGAGTCGGAGTTTTCAAAGTTATCTCAATTTTTCTGCTCTACACTAGCCCAAAATCCAGTATTATAATTTATTCCAGCAAGCACAGAGTACAGTATTTCTGGTACTAACAGGCACCTACAGTTTTTTACAATCCCAGTAAGATACCAAGTATATGGATCTTTAATTTCAAGGGGGGGGGGAAACAACAAACAACAAACGAACAACAAAACACCAATAAACCCTTCTTTATATTTTAAAGCAAATAGCATCAGTTTCTAGATCCTAGCAATTAAGCCAAATAAGACACCCACATAAATTCAATAGTATTCAGCAATCGTGATGATTCACAAATAAGAATACAAAAAGATTAACACGGGAGTTGTGTAAAGACAATTCTCCAGTATTTCTTCAAAGTTTTATACACATAATCTGGCAGTATATTTCTACAACCATATTAAAGTGGGGGGTTTTTTCTCCTCATTTTTTAAATCTACAGGTGAACAAAACTATTGGACACCATTATGACAACAAGGCATTTCAGCTAATAAAGCCACAGATTGAAACAGACTTCCTTGGAACTAGGGAGCAAAAAGATAAAAGTGTTAACCAAACCATCCCTCCTCACTATCTCTTCATTCCAAACAAACATTATTTATGGGCTAAAAATTGAAGGCTATCCAATATCTAATGTTATACATTGAGACTATCTAATGAAACTTCGCACAAGAAAGGAAGGGATGAGGAACATGGTAAAATGAAAAAATTTGATACAGCTTTAAATTATGGATATCTACTAGGGTTAAAATGGAAGTTCTCTGAGGCTTTATGAAGAAACTTTAACAAGGTTTTTTAAATGTTAATATAGCACTAAATCTAGCAATAGTGAAGTTTTTTATGTTTCAGCTGTTTATTAGAACTTTGGGTTATTATTGTAGCTGAACAAATCTGTAGCCACACCAGACAATGTTACGTAAACTTCAAGGAGCAAGGAGGTTCCTCCAGGGAGGATAGAAAAGGCAAATCCAATATTTCGTTCCCATGTCAGTATATAATCAATGTAATTCCTGTCAACAGGCAATTTACAGCCTATTCTAGAATCACTAGATTTTGTTAAAAATACTAAAAAACAGTAATGTTTTCTCCTGGGTAAGCAGTGATAACAATCCCTAGTTTAGAAGTGAGAGTACGCTATCACATCAACAGTGCTTTTTCACCCAACTTGTTCTACAACCGAACCCCCCTGTAAAAGCTGGACTGACTTCTTTTGTCATTGAGGGGTTGAGTCTGCAACTCAGAAGCACAGGACTATTTAAGTAATCAAAGGGTAGCAGGTTTTAAAGCAAGATCTTAATATGAAGAAAAAAAATAAATTACAGATGACATTTCAGGCAATACTTTCAATTGATCTGCCCTTGGGGCAGTTTCTGAGCAAGAAAGAGTGCCTCTTATTCTTTTGTATTTCTTTAGGAAAAATCCTGATCTGTAAATAATCTGTTCTGGTTCCTGCAAAACAGTGAGGAATTTAGGGAAGGAGATATCATTAAATTCCTACACAGATCACTCAATCTCAGTGAGATGTAATTCAGCATTGATTTTTAAAAAATTGAAGATTTCAGTTAGTTTTATTTCAAAATCCAGCCAACAAAACCTATTCTCTAAGACTAGGAAAAGCTGTGTATTTTCAAGGGGTTTGTTTCCACAGAGCAACTACAAAAATAAGTCAGTTTACTGCTAACAAATGAGTAAAATCTCAAGGTTTTAGTGGTATCAGCTTTAAAGACTGCAGAATTACCATACAAAACTAGGAACATTATTTCCCCTGAAGCTAAATTCCCAGCAGTCACAAGACTGCAGCAGTTGCAGACACGATTTATGACATCCTCCGAATGACCTCTCAAAGCTAAAGACTGATTAAGTGTAAGACATGGAAGGTAGCTTCTGTCTGCCCACATCACATGATGCAGTCACAGCACAGTGAGCATTTGCTACCAAGCGAAGAAAAGTGTCCCTTAGCTTTCTACTGCATGCAGCACTGCGCTGCCATTATATAACAGAAACACAATGACATACAGCGCAATATATCGGGTCCTCTTCTAACTCCATCTGAATCACTCCTCATGTCACCCGCAGATGTTCTTTGAAGCACTGGTTCACAGGTGTATCTGTAATTTTCTAGGACAAGAATTGTCACTTGACTTTAGCAGCACTGTCAGTACCAAAGCAAGACAATGGCAGTATCTGAGGTTAGGAGTAGCTTATAAGGAAAAGAGACAACTTGAGCTATTCAGCACATGAATGATCCTATTTTCTCTATTTCTTTCAGAAACAAGCAGGCTTGTTCTATAGTTGTCAAAAGCTTTACTGTATTTATCCAGTGCTGCATATAAAATATTCCCATGGCACATGTATGCATTTATATAAAGGCAATTCCAACATACTGAGAAAAAAAAGAATTGTTGTCCCACTCTTAAGAACTGAATTAAGCACAAGGTGAAATTGCAGCTATTTTGGCCAGGAGTGATTTGCAATGGCTCTGTCACAGGAAGTTCAGTCTAGCAGATTTAGGCCTGGCTCAAAGGAAAGTATGCAGAGAATCGCCCACCAAATATCCTTCCCCCCAAAGGTTCATTAAAAGAGTAAGTCACATTCACAACAAATGAGAGAAAAGTTTAAGATACGAAGAGATGTGCTCTCTGCAGTGTATCCTCCTCAGCAGGATCCAAGCATGTCGACATTACAGCAAGAAAATTCCACATAAACTATTGAGCAGCCCCAACCTGAACCATGAAAGTGAGCTCTCATAGCTGCTTTACAAATCTATGCCTCCCTTTCTCTTACATGAAAACTAAAATAATGAGCAATATTGATACCTCAACCACCACCACTAAACCTCCGAGATTGTATCTTACCAAGATAAATGGGGCAGTCTGCAGTTCTGGGAACTGCTGTTCCAGACATTCGAAGCACTTCCCTCTCAGTTACACCATGTTCCCTTTCAGGACCTTTCTTCACAGCTACGCCATTAGAAATACACAGCTTACTTTTTTGACTCCATAGCAAAGAGTTGACAGTTTGTGGGTGTGGAGGAAAGATAAGACACTGCAACCTCTAAAAGTGCTGCAACTCGCTGCTGTCACAGACTGACCCAATTCATCCACTGACTGAGGCTGAAATGGGGTCACTGAAGCAGGTCCTACCCCCTTTAAGAGGTAGGTAACATTGAACTCGAGTGTGGTTTTATTTAGTGACATTTGTCAGGATTTCTCTTTAAAATGAACAACCTCCCTCCCAACAAACCCAAACCGTAACAGGCTGCTTTTGCAGTGATGCATTCTGTGAGGTACCAAAAACTGTTGAAGAAGATATTTGGGACAACTGGAAGTAAATACAGCTTTACTGAACAAAAGGAATGAAGAACTGGAGTTTGCCACTGTTCTTAGCACTCTGGTTTGGACAAGTAGCTACCCACAACCTACACTGGTGAACACCAATGAAAGTTTCCTCCTTCTTCAAACGTTACCAACAATTCCCAAAAGGAGGAAGTACAAACTAATTAATGTATTTTAATCAAGTTCTTTAAACACTATTTCCTTCCTTGAAATTGAAACACTGATTTGCAAGACAAGCTATGGAAAGTCTGATCTGATATTATAACAATTCACAGAATAACAGCTGTGCAAACGTCTGAGATTAAAATTTTACTTACTATAGTAATATTCTACTCTCACCACATTAAGCAAAAGCTCAAAGTTCAACAGATGCTCAACAGTTCTAATTCTTTTCAAGAATTACTGAAGAATACAGTTTTAAAGCATTAGGGAAACTGAATGAACCTCCTACATACTCTGGAAGATGTTCCCGAGTACACAAGATCAAAACATGAGTAAATACCACTATTTTACCTGCAAGCACAGTTTACATGTCCTGTTAAACTACCTTATAAAGTATGCTCTCTTCTCCCTCCCCAGCACAGAAACATCTAGGGCAGAGCAAGAAGCTAGAAAGCTTTAGCCAAGAATCTTGTTAAACTCCAAAAATGGAAGAATTGAGAAATTCTACAGAGAATTTTATATCTCAGATAAAGTGGAATGAAAGAACTGATTTGCCTTAGTATTATTTTGTACTGCTTCGCTGAAAGTCTAGTCCTATTAAAGGATGAGGACAAGGAGGAAGGCTTAAGCTTTTCCAGGCAGACTGGCAAGATGCCCTTTTACAAGGTCTTTTAGGGTATGATCTCAGGAACCCTGGCAGAGAAGTGAACTTGAAGTTAGTAATTTTTTTTTCATTCCAGACTGAAGTTCTGAGTGCATCAGTCAAAATGGTGACAGCATCAGCCCTACTGAGTAAAATACTCCCCCTTTTTTTGTGCCCAGAAGTGACCAAGGAAATCAAGTCACTGCAGTGGGCAGAACTACCAGACTCATGTATTTCAGTGGTGCGCACATCAGGTTAAAGTGCGCTATTTTTCTTCCCTTCTACTGAGAAATAGAACCTAAGTTCATTCTAGCACAAGTAGCTTGCCCCGAAGAGGTTGAAACAGCCACCAATCAAAGCTTATAACTTGTGTTAGAAAAAATTAGGTCAGTCTCATTCACAAAGAACATTGCCAAAGTATTTTTATTTAGTCCTTTAGGTGACTCACACCAATATCCAAGTCTCCACTTTTGATCAAAATGCTTATGTTCTGGCTGTCATTTAGATGTTGACAACTCCTCTAGCAGGATTTTTGCTCATACAGATTGCAGCTCAGGATTCTGACTCGCATACAGGCCTCCGCATGTGGCAGTACTAGCATTTCTCTTTCCTCACAAGACAAAACTTAACCCAATATCTCAAACTGATTTAAAAATAAACAGTGTATTTAAATCCTTGTGACAAAACTTTGCTTTGCACCCTTGCTCATCTAAATCAATTGCACTGTTGTGGCCCAAGTCACTGTGAATTTGGTTAGACAGCACAGGAATATTTGGCTATCTGTGCTTGGTGTCAGATTCCAACACCCCAGAAGACAAGCACATTGCTGGACAGAAAGAGCACATCGAGTTTCACTCGTGTTTTCCTTCCAGTACACCTACCTTAATTTTCAATATTCTGTCTGTAACTGTAACAGTCTTTCCATATACTAGTCCTCCATTCAAAACAGAGCAGGATAAACTTTAAATATAAAATCATATATGTAATCCCTGCTGTGATGTTTGATCCCCTCCTCTTTCTTGGTGTGATAAGGCAAAGAAATTAATTTACTGTCATTTAAAAAGAATAATTGCTAAGTCGCCAACTAAATGATGAAATAACCTCCAGCAGCTTGTGCACTAGATGTCTCAACATTCTCCCTCTTTGAAATTACACTAGCAAAAGCTTTTCCCCTTAAAATGAGACACAGTAAATATATTGGCCAATGATCAGACCCACTGCCGCGTCTGAACTAAGAGCAAAGCGGTCTGAGTGAAAGCAGCACTGATGGCAAAGCAGTACCACCCCTGAGCAAGCGGCTTTGAGGAGACCCGCTTAGAAAGTTTCCAGTAGAACAGCGTTCCAACACAAAGTGCTGACTTGACGAAACCCAAAATATTCCACAGGAATGTGCTAATTCAGTCAAAACTTTTGAAGAGGACAGGCTGGCTAGCCGAGCCAGCCAACCAGTCTAGTGAGCTGACTGGTCCCCCCAGCCCTCTGGGGTCACTGGCTTCCCTGTCTGGCCTGGTGCCAGCCTGCTGGGTCCTGCTCTCAGAGGGACCCTTTAATAATAAAAATAAAGTCTTACAAAGTGTTTGAGAAACAAAGGAATTTTAAAATGAAAACCATAATTACTTCAGAACCAATTGCAAGGTTTCTTCAAGAGGAATTGGTTGCATTTGTTGAAAAGAATCTAAAACTTGTGCCCCTAAAGTCACAAGTATCTCCTGCGTCTTCTCAATTTTTACAAAACACCTTCCAGTGAAAAAAGCATCAATACTATAACAACACAAAATGAACAATAATTATATTCAAAACCCAAACTTCACCAGAGAGGTCTAATCATCAGCAAGAAGTCAAAAGGCAAGCTGCTTCTAAAGCACTGAGTAAATTTCAGTAAATGCCCCTGCCTGACCAAAACACAGGGCTACCTTGTAAGCATCAGCTTTTGCAGAGTAGTTCCTAAGTGGGCTCCCTGCGTAACTCACCATGGCAAACTTGAATGAGACAGTGTAAGGGGCCTCATTTAACACTTTGGAGAAGCTCAAAGGAATAGGTATGGCTATATGGTATTTTAGCAGCGGTTTTCAAAAAAATCTGTCAAATAGCAAGTAACCCATTTCCTTCATAAAACTGGCTTTTGGCAACCTGTGGCTAACCAGTGCACGGGACCTACGCTGGCACCTCAGCAACTCAGCAAGTAACAGTATGAAGAGAGTTTTTAACTGCTAAAAAAAGCAAGACTATTTAAGACAGTAACACCAAACACCACAATGTTTTTGTACAATCCCTTCATTTAACCAGCTTTTCTATCAAAATGCCTAGATATTGGTTCATGTGTGAACACCACAAGTAGTTTAAGAGAAGTGGAACAAAGTTCCACATAAAAAAGAAAGAGCTCTTTTTCCATGCCAAATTGAGTCAGCAATGACATCTCTGTTGCAGGCAAGTCACATGATTTTGAAAGAATAAGGCTAATAAAATGTACTGATTTATTTATATGAAAATCAGCACAACTCCCAGCATAGAACTGGGACAAATTTGTGATCACTCTTTCAGACGACACATGTAAATCAGACAGCTGCCAGAGTTTGCAGTTCACTGACCCTTCCTACTGCCAAATGCAATGCACAACAGTAGCTCAAAAAGCAATTAGAGATTGGCTGGGAGGAATCATTAATTTTTTTAAACTGCAAACCACAACTAAACAGTCTTATAACATTTTTTAGGGGAAGACTGTATGCCTCGGACTCACATTTAAAAAGAAAGGTTTGTCTTCTCAGAATGACAAAACACACACAATTTGCTCCCTGCTGTTTCTTAGAAAGTACGACTAATACATTTACAGTATCATGAGAAAACACATCTAGAACAGAACTAGACATAAGCACAGTTCAATCCAACTGCTACATTTTTAAACATCTCGGCACCTGCAAAGTCTAAGGCTCCCTTCAACTACTTGCAACACAAAATTCAGAGAGAAAAGGTGGTGACAGAAAAAAAAAGGTAAAGGAAAAAATACATTTTTCCTGCTAGTGGTAATAGGACTGGAAAGCACCAGTGACCAACGCAAGCGAATGATGCCTATCTGAAGCTCTATCTGAGTATGTATGGCATAAAGCCAAGACAGCAAAGAGAAAGTAAAGTGTAAAGAGATGCCTTCCATTTTGGGAGAAGGTATCAAAAGTTGATAGTAGCATCTTTTCTCAAGCAAAACTTGAGAGGCCCTTCTTATGGCTTATGACAAAAAGCCAGAGCCATCAAGGATCTCCTTATCATGGCAAATAGCAAAACATACAAGAAAAAAAAAGCGTGCATATAGACATTCATATGCAATTCTGGGCCTGTAATCATGGCAGCATTAAGTTATCAATCTGCTAGTTACTTCTCTTTCATTAGCCTCATTAAAGGGATCACAATCACACCACAAAGGAACAACTGAGCTCTGCACAACTCTGAAGCCATATCCTCAATTTCTTTGTGCTGCAGTAATTTAAATAACCAGCTATAGGCTATAATTAAAGATTTAGTCCACGACTCCAGAAGCTAACCAACTGAAGTTACAAGAATCAATGCACACTTCTATTAAGTGTTTGTGAGAATGAGACCATACTTCTAAGTGTCTCTCTCAAACCGCTCTATGTAATTTAGTAGTTTTCTCCTTTCAAGCTTATATAATCATTTCCTAGAATGAGCTTCTGAGGCTCTCTATACAGCAGACATACTCCTAAATTGACAAATTACATGTTGCTGGTAATAACTCATATTGCATTGTCTGCTACTGCTTTCGTCATGTGGCAGATTACCCAGAGAGTGGCTTCAGGTGCCACTCACAGGTTCACTTCTGCTCATTTATGGAAGCTTGTTGACTTAACAGACTGTGCAAAGGTAACAAGATGGCCCAAAGGAGCTCCAACCAGCAGTGTGCCAGCTGAGAGAAACAGTGCGGGGAGGGTGGCGAGGGGGAAGAGTCTGAATATGGCATCATTGTGATACAAACAAGCATCACAAACGATACCGAGAGGTTACATTACGTAATTGCCGTATCTTTGGAAGAAAAGTCAGCTGAGCATGCTCATACATACATGTAAGGAACAGCAGGGGCAAAGGATTTCAGTCAGTCAGCTCAGAATTTGTGCACATTCCATCAGTTGGATTACCACCAGAGCTTGCTTTCTGCCAGCTTGCATGCTCCTGCTCCACCCTAACTGATCCCAAGTGCATTATTCCTCCCTGACTGGAGGAAGCCTGCTTCTCCCTAACGTTCAACATCCCTCAGTACACAGATTTCTAGCAACTTATCTTGGAAAGTGCTCAGTCCTAAATTAAAAAAAGGTAAAACAAAGAGAAACAAAGCCCCTTCTGTTAGATGAAGTCAACCTTCTCAAATATATATATGGTAACACCAGGAGAAAAAAAAAATATTTACTTTTCCTGAGTGCTGTGCTTCGAAATGGATTTCACAATTCTCAAGTATATGTTTTCAAATTACTTTTGCAATTAAGGGCCAGCATAATAATATATGTATATTATTTTTATATATATAATCTATATAAAAAATATATTATATATAATAAATATTGCTATCCAAACAAAGAATAAGGTGGGCCCAACCATCCTTCAAAACTTGTTCCAATAAAAATATCCAGTATAGGGTATCATAACAGCAAGTGCCAGGAGGGTCAAAGAGCCCATAAAACTGCAGGTTATTTATGCAATAAATAACTCATGTTGGAAGGGACCTCTGGAGGTCTTCCAGTCTGGCCCCTCACTCAAAGCAGGGCCAAGTTAGACTAAGTTGCTCAGGTCCTTGTTCAGTCAATTACTCATCATCTCCAAAGATGGAGGTTGCGCAGCCTCTTCAGGCGCCTGCTACTGTGTTTGACCACCCTCATTATGCCGCACTTCTACCTTACATTGATTCAGATTTTTGCCTGATGCAACCTGTGACCACTGATTGTCAACTTTCTGTTGTGCACCTCCAAAAAAGAGTCCGACTCCCTCTCCTCTACAATTTCTTTCTAATCGTGCTCTGTTCTCACATATTCCACATCTGATAACTGATGAGCAACAAACTCATTCAGGAGGCACCATAAGATTTCCTGGTGGTAGCGCAGCTCTGTCAAAGTAGGCACTAAGATTTCAGTAAGATTTTCTGATTCCAAGTTTTCTGAAACCTTTTTGTTTGCCATAGAACTGAGTGTCAGCCTAAGCCACAGTGACAGAAAGATTTGATCCCAACAGTGGTAAAAGTCCTGTTTGCCTTGCATCGAAGGTTGCCTAGGAGAGCTTAGTAGCAGGGAAAAAACAGAGCTACCAGTGATTCATTTGACATTGGCAAGTCTCACTAAAATAACAAAACCATACATATGTATCAGTCCTTATGAAGTATCACATACGCAATCAGCTGAAGAAGTTCTTTAGCTCCTTCAAGAAAGGGTCATTTTCTTGAACAACGTGCAAATGCACAGTGTGTCAAGTAACAGTCATTCATAATGTCCCCAAAAGGAGACTTGATTGATCTACCTCACTACCTCATGTCATTTGATGAGAGAATGTTTAAGCCACACATATCTCAAGTGGACACGAAATGCACACTGACCCGTATCCGATCTTGTAGTCAAAAAGTGGAATAAAACACACTCAAATAAGAATAATTTTATATTTGCAGAACAAGTCAACAGTGTAAATTATATTGGCATGTAGTATAAAAAAGACCAAGTTCCTACGAATTAATTTGAAAAAATAAACCACAAGCAGAAAACATACATCATTTCTGAGTCCACTAAACTAGTTACTGGCGTATCTCATTAAATAAAGAATTATTATCACTCTAATGTTTAAAATTAATAAATAATTATCAGCTTACTTCTTTCTTACCATTGTAGGTTATCCTTGGTTTTGTCAGACACATCACAAGATGTAAGTCCATTTCGTCAGAAGATACAAATTTTGAACATACAGGGCACTTGAATCCTATGGAAAACAAACATGTGAGTACACTCAACCATGTTGCAAATATGCACATTCAAGCCAAAACCATATTCTGCACACATTAAAAGAAAGAAATAAAAATCTGGAAGCTTTTCAGTTTTTGCTTGACATTTCTTACATTAATATAATCCCCTTGATTTCAAAAGATCTCAAAATGGATCATTGTTTCTGCAAATTGATCTGTTGCCAATTGCAAACATGTCAACATCTCTGGAACACAAACTTTCCCAATAACTCTAAGAACAGTTTAAGACAGGAGCGAGAGGATAAGACGACTCTACTAAACAGACATTAGAAATGTGTAGAGAACATAGCCATTAAAATCTGAACTTGGGCAGGAACCCTGAAATAACATCTTCATTTTTACCAGGAATAGCCCTGAAAATTTAACAAAGCATGTAAAGCTGAGAAGCTTTACATCTCATCATGCAAACTACAGCATCTTTTACCAGTCTGGGGCACAGGGAAAAGGGGTGTCGCCCCACCTACTGAATCACTAGTATTTCCTGTAGCACTGAATTTGTTTTTGACTTCTCATCCTAGCCAAGCATGACCTTGTTTAGCTTGTGAGGTCACAGCCTGAGGCAATGTGGGGTAAAGAATAATTAAGACAGCCTGGATTGTGACGCAACTGCATAAGAGTCCATGAAAAAACTGCTTAATACTTTAATTTATGACATTATCAAAGACAGCAGTCTTTCAGTTAAAGGACAAGATTGGCTGAACAACTTTTACGGTACACAGAAAAGTCTGAGAAAAGTCTGACTGATTTTGATCTGCTGAATAACTAACACTCAAGTGTGAGAAAAAAAGCCACCAACAGGGATCTTGATGTGTAACAGCTATTAAGGAGTATACCTAAAGGACAATATACTGCAAAAATATCTAAATCCACGCTCACTGCAAAGGAGCAACTTCTTTGATGCCATTGAAAAGTAATAATGTGGGCATGTATAAAAGGCCACTGCACCTTTTACCAACATCCACATCTGGGCCTGCTCCCACATGTTTTAGGCTGTTGCTCCTTACTTTTGTACTTCTAACCTTGGGAGTCCACAATGAATAGTCAGTCAAGGATGACAAGCGACTTGATGCTGCACTTTCAAGTTACTGACACATGAGAATTTTGATCTTTACTGTTAATTATTATCCAGATGTAGATCAAGGAACTAACCTGAAGCATTAGCACTTGACAGAAGTAATGTACTTCATTTATCAAGACAACTATTTTTATTTTTTAGTGCAGCTAACAGGAAGCCAGTCAAAGCAGACAACTGGTAACACCCATGAGGAACTCTGAGCAGCAGCCGAACATGTACTGGAAACCACTTCCTGAGAAAAAGTACAGTTCTGATTCTTCCCATTGTAGTCATAAGCAGTTCATATCTATTTCTTCTTGTGTCAGTCTTACGCTTCAGTTTAAATATTGCTGCTCCTATTTTTAATCGTCCTTCCCCAACCCACATCTTTACGAACAACATTTACAACCACAGGTTAATAACCATAGAACAGCCAAACATGTATTTCGTAAAAAACAACTTGAAAGGATTAATTTACTTGTAGAAAGCTTTGTCAATGACCCTTCAGCCACTGTGCAGCCTCCTTCTCCAAGGTTGCATCTCAACACGACTAAAATCTAAATTAGTATCTCAGTCCTCCAAACACCCAAACCCACATATAACTGTTTTGTTATGGTTGTCTTCAAAAATTGACCCGGGGCAAATTTTCTCACAATATTTACCAGCCTAATGCAGCTGATTACTCCCAAGTCTAGACAAAACCTACTAAGACCCATGCATTATTCTTGTTTATATGCTTCTATAAGGTATAATTGACAACACATCGATGTGAAAAAGCATGTAACTTCCTTATACACTGCAGACTGAGTCCTGCTGTGCCAGAAGGAAGTGTTTACATTGCAGCAAGTTAACATTTATGTTCATGGCTACTTAAGCACCAGGACAATCATTAACAGGTTCCCTCTGCTTTCTGGACAGAACCCTTCCAGCTTATGGCCATCAACACATCTAATTGGGAGTGACAGAGGACAGGGAAAGCCATTAATAGATCTTTAGAACCATTGCTAAAGTTAACAGTATTATCAAGAAGGTACATATCCCAGGAATGCTTGGAGGCAATACTTAAATCCAAGTAAAACAGTAGTCTGAGTCTGGGTAAATAATAATGATGATGATAATGATGACAATAATAATAATAATATTTTTTTTACTTAAAGATAGACAGCTGTGAAAAATTTTTCTGGTTATCCACGTATTCAGCTGAATGTGCTTACACTACCATGTGCCTGCCCCTAAACCTAGTAAACAGTCTGCATTGTAGCAATATAGTAAGTATCTTAACACTACAGTATCCTGTGGCTTGTCCAGTGTCAAGGGGGATCTGAAGGTAATAGTCAAACTACTACAAACATTCTCCTGATACAGCAAGTCTGGGATATCTAACTGCTGTAGCTCTACTTAGTGTGCAAAATGGTACACTGAAGAACCCAAGAAGCTAAGGATATCACACTTAAGTAAGCCTTATGGACCAACTTAGCTGCCAGTAGTAAAGATATATTTCTGGAAAACATGTTTTTCCAGTGACCAGCATCAGCTGCATGCCAGATACTTGCATTAACAGCAGAAAGAGCCTTGAGCTCGCAACACTTGCTGAAACATTTTTCAAATACAAGTGAAATCTAACCTCATTCCTTCACAACATTCTGCTGCAATAACCAGCTCCTGGATTTAGCCATCTTCTCCAAGAGATGCACAGCGTATGTTTTGTGTGAAGGAAATTACCATTTCCAACTCCTTTAGTAACGGCAAAGAACAAATTATTTTGATTCTAGACACAATATTTACTTTATTTTTAACTGTGTTTGAAAAATATAAATACGTGAACAACCAACACTGTCCACAAGGCAGCTAAAGGTCCTTTAAAAAAGCTGGTATTTTCCCACCTCTCTTCAAATCAGAAGGCAATAGTTTCATGACCCAGTTTAGAATTAAGTACTCCGTAAGAACAAAGACTCTATTGTACCACTGCCCAGCAGGCTAACAACATTTATAGCCTATGTTTGTTTTTACCACCAGTCTCAAGGAACAATTCCGATAACTTGAAGAAAGTTTCACATGACTAACAATCAGCAACAGGTCAAAAATAACTTGCTCTCTACATGACTTGTTTTACTGAGTTTTGCAGATAAACAATGCATTCACAGACATTTGGACAACAAAGTCAAAGTAGTCATCAGGTGAGGCGGCATCATGTGAAGTGTCCTCTAAAAACTACAAAACTCAATTAACTATTTTCTCACTCTATTTACAAGGACAGGGCAGGAGATAATGTATAGTTCTAAGTAAAAATCCAGCTCTTATGAAAGTGTTGGTTTCACAGCATCCCTTATCCTCATCCCAGATGAGGAACTATTAGCTTTGTATTAAGGTCGTCGCCGTTTGTCAGCATACCAGTGCAAAGCTGTCCTTCTTTCTCCCATAGTAGAGAGGACATTCCCTATGATGCAATCTAAGACAGGAGAAGAACAACTTCTCACCCCACTCTCTTTCTGCACAGCAGGAAAGAACTGAGCAAGCACATGCCTTTAGCGGAATTCTATAACTGCATGCTTAAGACGCAGGGAGACAAATGTTTACAAGCTCCCGTCATCTAGTTTCACAACCCTGACTACAATACTGAAAGTAGCAAATTACTTAAAACAAAACCATAATCCTGGAAAAAAGTACAATTACAAGAAAAGAGACACAGAACAGAAAGTTGCAGTACAGCTACTAGAAAATCCCAAGGTTTCATAGAAAGTTTTAAATAACGTGTAAGTAGCAGAACTTAAATATTCAGAGGTGAATTCTCTCTCTCACGTATCACTTTCTTCAGACTCCACTGTCCTTTGCAAATGAACCTCCAATTAGCCAAGAAATCCAATCTTCTCTCACACCCATTTAGCAAACTCTTAACTTTCATCTCTGTTAGGCTTGGAACATATCCACAGGGACAGGTTGATGGGTGGCCACTCACTCTATCCATACCAATTTCAATTGTTATCTTACTGTGTTTGCCTTGCTTTGCAAACATCAGACTGTTTAACTTGCAGTTCAGTGCATTACAAAGCAAACAAAAAACATCCAACAAATAACAAACTCCTGGACCTCTATAATTTCTGCAAAATCAGGTTGGCACTCATTCTGGAATATCTGCTTTGTGGTGGGAAAAAAAAAAAAAAAAAAGAGCTAAGAGCTTCCAGACAATACAGTGCAGAGCATCACAGAATTGCATATAAAGGAAACATGTTAAAGTGGTATTACACTTGCACAGAAGACTAGATGATTCTTTTGGTCAATACTACGCAGCTGTAGCAAGGAGTAACCATGAATAAAACCTGCACCACACAAAAGACTGCATCAACCTGACCAGAGTAACCTTTCAGTAGAAAACTTCTCAACTGGAACATTGCCAAAACCAAACTAAAACTGTAATAAGATCAGCTGTTCTTTTAAAATAAGTACATAACATATTAGTATTTTAAGGTTTTGTACCCTTGTGTTTTCAAATAAGATGGATAAATACGTCTTGGTTTACATTTAAAGAAGTCATAAGAAAAGAGAAATTCTTACATACACATACTTTTCTAAAATGTATTTGACAATAAGAAGCCTGACAAATGTTACTTACGTACTTGCACTTGTTCTTCAGCACTTAGAAAAATAAGTATAGACAACCTGGAAGCACAGCATCCACCAAGTTTGATGGTACGAGGGTGTTATGCAAGATTACTGTCACACAAATAAAGCCTGCATAACGATGCTAAACCAAAACAACACAAATAATCCCCTCCCCTCAGTAAACAGAAAAGACCTCATATATTCAGAGAAACAGTCAGAAAGGACCTCAAGAGGTCACCAAGCCTATCCCATACTGGGAAACTGGGTTGAACGTACTTAGAGGATTTAATCTGCCCTTAAAAATCAACTAGTGAAAGATTTTACTGACATCCTAGACAACCGACAATGCTGATCAGCTATTCCTAGGGAGTTCAAAAAATCTTCCCTTACCTCTTATGTGGCAGCCTTCACTTACCGAAAAGGTTGATTACTTCATATATGTTCAGTAGACATAGGAAACAGTTGGTAACTGCCCTCAGTATAAAAAACATGTTCACACTGGAAAATGTGTGCCCTTTATCTTTTTCCTCTAGCCTGAAAAAAAAGAGTTACTCTGATCTTTCCTCACAGGCCCTGATGCCCAAACCTTTTATTCCTACTGCTGTCCTCTGGACTCTCTCCAACCTTAACATATTGCATTGCAAAGAACTGGGCAGAGATTTCAGACTAAGACTTCACAAGTCCTAAGCAGAAATTATTAGTTAGCTATCACATCCTTCTGTCACACCAGGTGTTGAATATCTATGTATAGACCTATCTGTTCATGGAGACATTGCCTTTATGTGTGTGTCCATAGGTATATGCATGTACATTTTAAACAAACCAACAGATTATTGATTTATTCCTCTCATGGCCTATAACAATCCCTAAATCTTCAACAGAACTGTTACTAGCCAGGTCCTCATTTTTAGGGGTATGTTTTATTTCTCCTCACATTTAGTAATTATAATTTGTAATTTTTAATCAATTATGAACACTTTTCTAACATATTAAAACCAATTATGAACTCCAAGTTTGCCCTCCACAGTGCTTTTGAATATTACAAGTTTGGCCTTATATTTCCTTTTCTGAAGCGCCCACCCTCCAAAAAAAATGATTGAAAACAGTCCCAAAGTAGACCACAGTGATACTTGATTTGAACTTCTCTCCTAGCTACAGGATTTTTTACCAACTATTTCAGCATCCACCTACTTTTTCACCTAGACCATATTCTCTAAGTTTGCTAATGAGAATATAAAGCATGAACATTTTATCAAAGTCAAAGTATAAATGCCTCTACTTCTACTTCTTCCTTTTATATTCAACTATGTAGAGGACTATGAAATGAGACTGTAAGAACAGCAGAAAAAAAAAAAAAAAGATGTAAATAATTCACATTCTCGGTGAAGTAACAGTAGTCCTGGTCAAGTACACTTTTGTTACTCCCTTCTCTAAACTAATTTGTAAAACTTGAGGGAAAAAAAAAAATCCAGTAAAGATTATGTAGTCTATCAGAGTTATGTGACCACAGAATTCTCCCATCTCTTCTCCTCAGAAAGCTGAAATGGAAAGACAGAATGAGTAATTCCTTAAGCTCAAAACCATGAAGCTTTGTACATGAAAGCATATTGCTTTAACACAGCTAACATCCTACCTGGCAACTTTACCCTTACCATCAAAAAGAGTAAGAAGATTACTTCATGCTAAATTCAAGAACAGTGAACTGACACTTAAAAATGTGTTTAAGTTAGAAGGTAAAAGAAAAAAAAAAAAAAAAAGAGTACCACCGATTCCCAGGGAATGCTCTACCAAAGAATTTCTAGGCTACTCAGAGAAAGTCTGCCATTTTAGGTACAGAAGTTTTTTATTAGGGAAGAAAATGTCCCGGTGAAAGATACAGCTAGTTCTCTATTTTCCATCCTTCCTTATGCTGTCAATGGCCTAAGCCAGGAGAACACAGCACCATCTGGAAAGACTTCTAGAGATGAAAAGGAGTAAAGAAATACTCCTCCCAACTTGGGAGAGACTAGGAAATCAAATAGAAATAAGAAACACAATACAAACATTCCAAATCCTGTCTTTTCTAAAAAACTGAACCAGGATAAGCACAAATAATTTCTTTTTGTCAGCACTTACAGATTTCATGCTCATTATCTAAAGGGGTCTTCTTCCCCACTTCCGTGCCACAAAAGTGAAGTAAACACACTTGTGAATTCCTTGAGGAAAACAAGGGATTCTCTCTTGTATTTTCCAATTTAAAGCTCCCACAGCACTCAGTGGGAAAGGCGAACATATGAAACGGGGAACAAGAAAAAACCTGGAACTTATTTCAGTTAAGGAGCCCATGGAATAATTAGAGAAGATATGTTTGGATAATACTTCATCTCCTAAGCAAAAACTTAATGAAAGACAGACTGTTACTACATAACTTCTTTAGCTCCCTTCATCTTGGTAATTGGGAAAGTGAGATCTTCAGTAGCAATCACTGAAAAATAACGCAGTACAGAATGAAGAAGATAAATTGAACAAGACACATTTTTATTCATAAGTAAAGCCTTTATCAACTGCACAACTTCAGATGTCTAATATCAATGTAAAAGTAACGTGTGATGATGATTATAATCGACAGCTGCACATTTTTAGAAACTGAAGAACAATAAATACAACCATTAAAAGTGAGAAAAAAAGCCCCATGCTAAAATATCTTGCAAACCAAAAGATGAAATTACAGGAGGTAAAGACCTGTGGAAAGATTGCTTTTTCCTCTTAATACAAAAAAAAGAACAGCTGTTATTAGAGGAACAGCTTTTTAAGAGGGACATTTTAGACTGATGAAAGCATCCAGACAAAGGGAGGAGGAAAGACCTTCTTAGCTCCACCTGTATTTGTGGCTGGGTGTTATCCCCCCACCCCCTTTCATTCATACGGATCTGTAGTCAAGGTAGACAAGACCGCCCAAGTCTCCTTCGTCCAAACCCCTAGATTCTTTGCACTTCCAAACTGACAAGCACACAAAAAAGAACAGTTGTTTAAGTGACTTGTAAGCTATTAATTCATTCTTTAACTTACTACTTTATTAACTGCATTTCAGACATGTCACCCCCCTCAGCACAGATCCATACCACAAGTTTCTCAATGGAACAGAAGCAGCTGAAGACAGATGACTGTGAAGATAAACTTCTGTGGGAGTTGCATTTGTTAGATTAGATTTAAAGGTAAAAAGCAAGCCTCAGTTTTATTGTAATAAAGGCTCCACCCACACCCTAAATCCAGATGATTTTAGCTTGCTACGTTTGAGAAGTATATTTTCAACTAGCAACCAAAAACTCCACTTATAAACAAGACTTTCTCCAGAAGAATATTGTTAATTTCCACAGCATCTTTTGCAAGGGAAGGAGGCAGGTGAGAGAACCCAAGGGAACACACTTTCTCTCTTTCATATAGATGTGATGACTCCCTTCCAAAATCTGAATAAAGGGCATAAAAGGAAAGAAACTTTTCTCTCTCATGTCTGTTCATTGTCAGACCTCTGGCAAGCAAGGCACCCTTCTAGCCACACTGGCAGAGTAACACTAGTAGTATGGGAAGAAACTAGCCCTATCACTATTTCAGAGGCTTCTGTTCACAAGTGGGGCTCTTGCCACTTTGGAGAAGTCTTGTGGAATTAACTGTGTGGAGGACAGCAAAGTTGTCTGAATATGCAGTTAGGCCAGGTTGGACACATTTTGGAGCCCAGTCAACTACCTTATTCAGAAAGCAAGTAGCCAGAAAGCACGGTCAATGCTTTGGGGCACAAATGTACTTTATTTACACACAGCAGGCAAGATTAACCTGTCAAAAAAAGCTTAGTTCTTGCATTACCAGATGATGACAAATAACTCACTGCAAGTCAGCTTGGAGGTCTGAAAACTTTATGCAAAACAAAGGCCTTAAAACTCTTACTTTAGAGATATTACATATTCCCATTGCTTTTTCCTTCTTAACTCACCTATCACAGTTCAAGGAAGAAGAATTCTTCTCTCTCATTCCTAGTATCTCCTGAACGTATAAAGTTATTTTTTTCTTTCTTCCTTAATTTCCCTGCTCCCCCAATTTTCTCTTATTGCCTGGAGCAATATTTTCCTCAAACACCTGAAAAAGGTCTTTCCACTCATCATTTCACAATGAAAGTTGGGGAAGACAGACAGGGTAATGGTGTTCTATTGCCAGAAGTAGGCTCTTCTGGAGTAACTGAGTAATTTGGAAAGACAACTACAAAATTTTAATAAGGGGACCAGTCTGTCTACATTCCCCTCCCCTTCTTCACACTGCCAGTGAAGTCATTACTTTCAAAAATATATCAGGGTCAAAGAAAAAGTTTCCATTAGAAGTCATGTCATTTAAAAGGAAGTATAGGAAGAGCTGCTCCAAGATCAGAAGAAAGAATGAATTCCTACTTTTGGAAAATGCACAGACATCAATATCTTGAAAACTTGTACTGTATAATGCAACAAATCTGATTTAAATTACATGAAGCATGATAATAAGAGAGGAGAGGTGGCTATACCATGCTGAGAGTATATTTAATGATAGCTAAAAGGGAAGAGGTATGATGTGAAAACGGCTGAATAATGGTTGACAAGGATGACTAAACTGAACATGTGAAACAGAGCATCTTGTTGGACGCAGAGAAGTCTTCTGAGCAAACTGGCCAAAATGCATACGAGGTCTTACGAAAAAAAGAAATGGGAGAGACAAAGTAAACACTGCACTTGAAACGCAGCAGACAGGAACAAAGGAGCAAGCCCCAGGAGAAGGCAGCATCTTAGAAGACAGCACAGATAATGATGCTGCTTGAAAGCATGCAGAAGACAAAGTCTCTCAGAGAATCTGAAAACTATTACTCTACTACACAAACAAGGCGATAATGGAGACCTGAGAAAGCACAGCATTTACAGACAATTGGTCTGTTGTCTACAAAGTTTTTACCAAAGTAAGTGAGGGTAAAAAAAGAAGTCCTCACTAAGGTAAAACTTTGTAAAGTCTGATTTAGTTGAAATACTTACCAGTAACCTACTTGTTCCTGCAGAAATAGAGGTAGCAGTGACAAAGAAAAAAGGGGAAAACCAATCAATGACAAAAAAGTCAAGAGTACAAAATACTAAAGATTACAATTGGGAAGACTATATGTAAATTAAAAGTTAAATTATTATGTGGGATGTTCTCAGGATTTAAAATTCTAAACATAATGTTTCATTTTTCAACAGCAACATTAAATTATATATCAAAAGTAGTTCTACTTACATTTATCATTCAGTGTAACAGAAAAATTATACCCATTAAAAGTACAGTTTCAAGAAAGTCAAGGACAAATGTTTCAAAGCATACTTTTCATCTCATTTTTCAATTGCATATACAAGAATTTTTACTACCTAAGCACAACAGCAGTTTCCTGAATTATTCTATTCTATATTTTAGCTCTTCAGCTCTCAAATTAGCAGTCCTCCATAGAGGACACCAATTTCTTAATTCTGCAGGGAAATATCTAACCTATGGACTAATTTACTTTCACTCCCTTTAAACTAGTGAGAGTAGAATAACTATGGTTAGTTGGTTGTTTGGGTTTGGTTGTCTTTTCCAGAGTAAAGATACAACTTATGAATAAGGACTGAGCTTAGAAAAGTCCAAGCTGAAAAATATAATTCAACCTCTGGATGGATTTTTTTGAATTCTGTTTAAGGCATTTTGTTTAAGGAATAACTTTTAAAAAGTACTGACATCTCTGCTTATCATACAGCAGCCTTTTGTTTTTAAATGGAAAATTCAACTATGTGAAATTAACTCTGCGTTGATACCTCTATTCTACCAGCTTGGAAAATATTTACCTTAGTATATGGACTATTGCAGAAACTAGGATGTAGGTTCATAAGAAGCCAGACTTTTAACAGAATAATTAAAGAGAATCTTACAAAACGGGGAGAAGACTGAGGGTTACAAACCGCATAATTTCAGAAAGGTGTACCTTGGAATTAGATCATTAAATCTTTCAGTATTAATTCATGTTAAACACTTAAATTCTGTTACGTACAAATTTTGGTAAAATGTGAGAGCAGTTTCTTAAGTTCGAATGATACACATTTATGTATTATAATGACTAGGGTTTGCAAAACTTCCTATTTTTAAGACAGAATCTTTCAATAACATTTGGGGATGTGCCACAGTGAAGAAAGCATGCAAAATGCCTAATAAGAGGAATAGTAAAGAAGATGCATAATTAGTTCAGAAAAAGATAGAACTGAACCCATAAAGAGATAATCCCCCAACCAAGTTTTCTTAACTATTGTCAGTAAAAGCTGAAGAAAATCAAGCTATTGACTTACAACATATCAATCACGACAGACTCATCTGTATTTAGTCTTTTACCTCTATTAGGAGTATACAGCACACATATATTCTGCAAAATCTTACAGAACATCCATAAATCAAACCAACCAAACTTCCAAAGGACATGCCACATCATTCCTACCACAGCAACTGTCAGCAATATAATTCTTGTTTTTTCATTGTTAAGATGCCACTGACTGAACAAACTATTAAAAAATATTTTGTGTATCACTCACATTTAAAATGATCTTTGTAGGGAATGCTACTAAGCATTTTCTATTTTTCACTGTTTACAACAGCAGCATTGCTCTATCAGTGAAATTGTTGATAAATTTGACTAGTTACCTATTTTAAACATCTACACTTAGAAGAGAAACATCTTGTTTACATTAAGCAGGTCATGCTAATAAGACACACATACGCACGCATACACACACAGCATAGACCGTAAATAAGTTTTAACAGGTATGTGCAGTTGGAACAAATTAGTTAATGATATTTTGATTTTTCAGCAGTTTGAAAAATGACATCGTAACTCAAATGCTTTTACTTACTGAATTACAGCTTTTATGTAAAGAAGCATATGCTTTCATTGCTTTAGTCATCCGTAACGCTACTGAAGGTAAGAGAACCTGCAACTGTTTAAAAAGTATGTTTCATTCTTCACTGTTCAAACAAAATCATGATCTGTCATTGGATATATATGATCATTATACATAAAAAAGGAGACACTGTCTTTAGTTTGTCTGAATACTGAGATAGCATGAAACTGCAACATGCTAATAAATTATATTTTAATGAGTAAGGGACATTGGGTTTTGTGGAGGCTTTCGGGAGGGGGGGTTGTTTGGTTTTTAAAAACCGACTGAAGAGTGATCATAGTTGTTTGCATATATGTATTAGCCCCTCCTCCAAAGAGCTTACACTCTAAAATAGACAAGAAAAAGCAATTGTTACAGTGGGACCAACGTCTCCATTTATATACTTTAGAAAGGCAGTTAAGAAACGCCCTAGCTTACACAGAAAGTTAAACAATTCTCATGAGTCTCTAGGTGTCACCTTATGTAAAAAATGCCTATTTGCCCACAATGACATTGAGACAAGGGTCACAGAAAAAGTAAATCATGACATAAATTTGGTCTGCCTTTCCCTGTAGCACTACCTTGTTAACCAGAGCCTTACCTAATGAGTTAGCAAGGCTCTATCTACCACATATCCCTAAAACCCATGACTGAGCATTAAAATATAAATAAAATGCTCAAACAGAAAAAAAAAAACTAGCTTTGAGAGAAGAAAAAAGCTCTTTAGAACAGTTCTTGAGGGCAGCATAAAGAATGCCAGAGTTTGAGCCTGCACTCCTCTCTGCTCGTTTACATGTTCATCCCTTCACCTTCCTTCTGCCTCTTGGCAGCGCTACCTCCTTTGCTCTTGCTGTCCCTTCCTGCATGTGCGTGTCAACTGGTGGGGACCAGCCCAAGCAAGCAGGACTCTGAGCTTTCCCAGTGGTACACTGGAGCAGCCTACTGCATCTTGCTGCATTAGCCAGCCTGCCAGCAGCGTATAAAACAATTCAGAAACCGATAGGATCAAAACAGGAGCTAAAGGGCAAAGACCAGTAAGATGCATTTAAGTAAACCCTTCCATGATATAAACAAAACAACCAAAATTAAAAAAAAAAAATCCAAAAAAACCCCACATCAAAAAACTGTGGACTTCCAGAACAAGAGACAAGCTAATGAAAGATGAACCCCAAATGTGTACTATATACATAATTCAGCAGCAAACAACTTATTTAAAGAAAAAAAAAAACAACCAACTTTCATGATGCATGTTAAATAACCAACACCTAGCCCTTCTCGAACAACTACGATTTAATTCTCTTCCGATTCCCACTTCTTCGAAATGTAAGGCACTCATTAAAAAAAAAAACAATTTATGAATCTTCCATCACTTTAGACATCTGGAGTCCTGAGGTAAGACTACTCAGGGCTACTACTACTACTCCAATGCCAAAATGATCAGAGACACAGATTTATATCTATTTTCCCATTGTAGCCTTTCATTCTAGGTTGAAAAAAAAAAAAAAAAAAAATCAGAACTTCCCAAAATCTTCCGTGAAAGACACAATAGTTCTTAAAAGGCACTTTCAGTTAAACCAACCATTCTCCAAGCAAGAAAGATTTTATACTGCGAAGTATTTGGGTACTGCATGATCACATTGTTACTTTTCACAGAACAGGTTTTAAGAACTGCAAAGAGCTAACTTCATTTATAGGCGTTTTTCTGTTACAAATTAGATCTCCTCCTTTATTTAAGAGGAACACTAGTCCCTCAAACAGACTTCTGTTTCAGTAGACGGAAGATGTACTTTCAACATCTTAGAAAATAAAAACCTCCATTATGATCCTGAAGTATAACTCTATGTCCTGGTTTCAGCTGGGATAGAGCTAGTTTTTATCCTAGTAGCTGGTACAGTGCTGTGTTTTGCATTTAGTGTGAGAATAATGTTGACAGCAACAACTAAAACATTAGTGTGTTCAGCAGCACTTGTCCTAAGTTCAGGATTTTTCAGTTTCCCATGCTCTGCCAGCAAGCAGACACATAAGAAGCTGGGAGGGAGCATGGCCAGGAGATCTGGCTCGAACTAATCAAATGGATATTCCACACCACAGAACAAGATGCCCAGTATATAAACTGGGAGGAGTTGGCCAGGAGGCATGGATTGCTGCTCAGGCATCAGCCAGTGGGTGGTGAGCAATTGCATTGTGCATCACTTGTCTTTTCTTTCTGTCTCTCTTCTTGTTATATTCCTTTTCATTACTATTATTATTATATTTTCTTATTATTGTTATTATATTTTCTCTTAGTTATAAACTGTTCTTATCTCAACCCGTGAGTTTTACTTTTTTTTTTTGATTGTCCTCCCCATTGCACTGGGAGGGGTAAGGAGCGAGCAAGCGGCTGCGTGGCATTTGGTTGCTACCTGGCTTAAACCACGGCACCCTCTCGCACTTCAACCTTGTTACCAGTTTGCTAGAAGGCTTTCTTATTCTGGATTTTAGGAGACGTCAAAGTAGCTGTTTCCCACATGGACATCAGCTTAAATCCACTCCTTTCACTGAAGAAGCAGCCCTCAGAAGGCAAGTCCATTACACACAGGTCAATGCAGTAACAGCAACTGTGATAAATTTCACAGTATGGCCACCAACAAATTAGCAAGATTAAGCCAGGCCTAAGTCACCAGCTCTGGTGAAAAGACAGACTTGTTCCAGTTCTTCCACAGTAAACTCTCTTCATATTAAAGACTACCGCGAAGTAAGCGACAGGAATGTAAAGGACAGCCTCTGCCTCTAGGCTTTGTTGTTCTATCAAGTAACTGTTTGTTGGGTTTTTTTAAATTTGCCTTTAACTACCATTTTCAGGAACACCTAATAACAGCTCCCAAAGAAAGCCTGACATTCCTGTCGGTCATACAAAATCACACTCTTTCCACTCTCTAGCAGAGGTATTGCCATACTTATCCTTTATAGCAGCTGTAGCAAATCAGAAATCAGTAAACTGGGAGATATGCCAGTAAAAGAAACCTACTTTTATTGGTTTTTCCTTGAGAAGAAGCAATACTCAATACAATTCCTGGCTTTGTGCAGTGAGAATGGCATTTAAACATCTAAACTTTGCTTTCCAGAACTGTGTACATTGTACCATCCATTCTATTAATCCTATAATCTACAACAGTTTCTGGTTTGGAAGAAGTCTCCACAGGACAGTAGGCATGCTACAGAAGACTAACAGCTGTCTAATCTTTCAGGGAGAACCTGCAGCTCTAGGTTGAAAAAATGAGTGAATGCTGAACTTGTTCTGTGAGCAGAAGACTTCAGCCTAACACTGTCTCTCTCGTACTTTCCACAGAACATGGTAGGACAGACTGAAATCCTGATCTTGGTGTAAAACCAGTCCTTACCTAAAACTGTATCAAAACTGTCCAGAAGCTGGCCTTTAAAATCAATTTAGACAAAAATTCTGATCTCAAATGTATTCATATGGACAGCTACAAAGCTTTTTTCTTATTTTTAATAGACAAACTGCTTGTACACAAGCCATTTATAAAAGATACAGGAACAACTTTTAAAGTACCAGTTATGACAACTTTTGTTATCTATCCCAATTCCTATTCCCTCAGGGACGGTTTTACAGAAAGAAATTGAAAGTGAGGCAAGGGAAAAAAAACCCTCTTATAAAGCTACTAGCTTTTGTTTTACACTGGCTAATCTGTTAAAGTAGGTTTTAAATTTATTTAAATGTAAATGTACATGGTGGGTTCCACCCCCGACCATGTCCCCCTCATCCAAGCAAACATACATAGTTTTTCAATCACTATCAAATCACCATATGTTTCTGTAACTGCTCAGGGAACAAACTGTTCTTATACCAAACCTAAGAAATCAGAATACCAGGGAAGTAACTTCTAGAATGAGACTTCAATAAAAACCTTTGACTTATAAACAAAATCATGTTATATATCATCTCTTCAATGAAGCAAGTTTAAGGGGAGGAAAAAAAATACTGAAAAGCGGAATGCAACCCTGCAAATTACCCAAAAGCTTGCTACAGTTCCCAGATATATGGCAGAAGTCCAATCTAAACAAAGCAAAGTTACCCATAAATTAGGGACCACTGATTTGGAAACACAGCTTTTCCACAACACTGAGCAAACTCTAATATTAATTTTGTTTAATGATGGTAATTCCATTTTTCATTTAGAAGTTTAAATGTTTGTACTCCAACAACTGAAATAGCAAAACCAGTTTATTTTCTTTTCCTCCTGAAATTCACTTTAGTTTTTCCAGTAGGGAGGGAGAGTAAGAAATGCACGTGGCTTCCTTTTTTACTTGTTTAGTAGCGAACTGAATAAAGCTGCCGATGTTCTTACAGAAGCTAGCAAACGGTATGATACACTGAAAGATCTTCAGCATAAAAAGGAAATAATATTTACTTAGGATTTCCACCCCTAAGGAAAATCCTGCAAGACATTTGTAAAAAGATAACAGTAAGTAGGAAAAAAAGCACATACTATCTTAAATAAACTGCACTTAACAATAGGGAAAATAATATTCAAACCACATAGCACTCTGCAGCAGGGTCATAAAAAGAAAGGGAAAAGGTCACTGAAGTATTTACAAACGCTGTTTTCACACATGAGTCAAAGTATTACTCTGTTTTCCATCTTGGCTTTGAAAGCCATTAAGTGAAATTAAATATTTACATGTTTTGTTCTTTTTCCTCCACACAAAAGATGGATCTTATCTTGTTACCTCAGCATTACTGGATGCAAAACTATCCCTTTTTGAAAGTAAATATTTCAGAATACCACCTTCTAGATTTTAACCTCTTGTCAAGAAAAACTAATGTTATTTTGAAAGGTTAATCTTTCAGTGAGCCTCCTACCGCTTAAGGCGTCTTTCTAATACTAATTCAAAACATATCAGAAGTTTCTCCGGGTTTTTAAACATTTAAGGTCAAATATTTTAATCATCTCTTTTTTAAAAGAGTGGTGTCACATAGCATCCAAGAAAACTGAACAGACAGAATGATAACAGAAAGGATCTGTACAGCCTGCTTTTTCTTCTTCTGCTTCCACTTACTGGAAGGAACCAAGCTGAGAAGTCCAGTTGAAACTACAAGACTAACAAAACTTTTAGCAGAAAATGAGAACTAGCTCCGGGAAGTCCTCAAACCACGTGAAAAACAGAGACGAAACTAAGAACAAGGAAGCTAGCTGACCAGTGTTTGGGAAAGCTGTGACAAGAAATGTGTTTTCTAGGATAAAGTAGATTAAGACTGAACTTCTGTAAACCCAAACATGATTTAAAAAAAAAAAAAAAAGAGAGAGAACAGAACAGACCCGACACACAGAAACCGTAGGTACGCGAGTCAGAAAGGGTTACAGAGAGCCTTCCGGGGGAAGCCTGCCCGGCCTGCTCCCACGGCTGCCCAAGCTGCTCGCCGCACCCCTGGGGCACACGAGGGCCCCGCGGCCGCCCCCCCCGCAGCTCGGCCGCCCGCCGGAAGGCCCCGGCCCGGCCCGGCCCGGCCCGGCCCAGCGCCGCGCGGGCCGCAGCGAGCCCCCGGCGCGGGGCAGCGGGCGCCCGGCGCGGCCCCGCCTGCGCTGTCCGGCCGCGGGTGCTGAACGGGCCGGGCTCGGGCTCGGGCTCGGGCTCGGCCTCGCCCCTGGGGCTCCTGCAGAGCCCGCGCGGAACCTCGGCGACTGCCCCCGGTGCCCAGCCTGCCGCTCGTCCCGCCACGGCGTGCGGTCAGCCGAGCGCACCGCGGGCACACGGACAGGTCTGCGAGCGCACGAGGGCTGCCTTCTGCAGCCGGGCCAGGAGTGAGCCCCTTCACGGGGTTTACTCGCGGCCTTTAGGCGAGATTCAGGGCTTAAAGACGCAAAGATGCCAACCTCAGTTTGGGTAAAGGATGCTGAGGCATAACTGAAATCTCCCTCTATCTATACAGCGCTAGTGCCAATTTGTATACACAGGCACAACTGTACTTTTGTCTGTTACGGAAAGGCTTTTCACAGCCCAATCAGACGCTTTCAGTTTTAAAGAATAATTGCAGCCGGCTTTCTTGTTTATGAAGGAAGCAGTAGCTTCAAGTTTACTAGCTAACACAAATACTAATACCACATAACTTTCTACATAACTCTGGTTTTAATGAATTCTCTTAGCCTTCTATCCTCCTGAATATGGCTAGGCAGACAGTCACTGACAGAAACATCAACTTAAGTTTAAGACAGTTACTTTATTGTTAAATGTTGTCTGCTTCACTGCCACACGGGTCCTTTTTTGTCAGGCACATCTAGCAAATTAGAGCTTTCTACAAGACAAATTCAAAGTAAGTGGATACAAAAATTGAGAGATATTAAACCAAAACAGTGCAATAAATGCCCTTTCAGTTATGTTTCAAGGCTATAGACATTGCTGAGATTGTATCTAATAGCTTGAAAGACTCAAGTACAATTAAAAAGGGGGGGGGGGGGGGAAAGTCCTTCACATTTGCAGTGAAGAAAGAACTACCCATTAATAAAAATGCATCAATCGCAAATTTCTGCATTCAAAATTGGGAACCAGTTTGAAATAGCAAGAGTAATTTGCTTAGCAGGAAGATTTCCAATGGTAAAATTAGTTGTCAAAATAAAATACTCAAGGAAATAGATGTTTTTCCATTAAGAAATCAAGAAAGAATAGATGAACATCACCTGCTCAGAATGGGCTAAACCTAGCTGATCCCACATTCCAGTGCCAGGAAGGAACTGTTAACCTCAAGGTGCCTTCAAATGCTATGATCATCAAAGAGACTTTCACCCACACATCACTCATTAGAACTAAATCTGTTCTTGTAATCCCTTTTGTGTAAAGTTTTGGGGAAAAAGACATTGCCTGCCTACTAACCTAAAAATAAACATGACACTTCATTTATAATGTCAAGAGCAAGGCCTATTGTTTTCCAACACACTAAGGGAGAAAGGAAAACTCAATGTTTAAGCACTGCATACAACAATAACTGACTGTAATAGCTGACAAAGTATCTTTCCTCTATCCTTACCCCTCTATGGACAAGTATTTGTGGTGATATTCCTAATCCTCAATTATACGGTTCAACTGTCATACCATTCGCTGATTTTCAAGCTGAATACCATTAAAATTAGCTTGCAGTTTAGGAGTTTCTGCAGAGGGCTATAAATCTAACAATTTAAAGATGTGAATACTGAGATTACAGAAAGAGCTCCCTTCCTTCAGCAGAGGAAGGAATCCTTGTCAGTTATATACAACAATCCCAACAAATGGCATTATGCTCTTCAAGGCAGATGTGCGAGGATATCAGAAGTTCTGCACGCGCAAGACTCACTGACTTGAGTAAAGCTGCCCTCATAGTGTTTTAGCTGTACCAGTAGCTTAAAAACATTGTACCTAGTACATTATCATCACTGCCTGAAGGAGCACAAGGCTAAATACGACAAGAGGGATACTACAGTTTTTGTTTTAGGCAAGAAAAACACGGTACTGATCCAAAGCTTTTCTTCCTCTCCTATTTCTATATGAAAATTTCATGTCTGAAATTGAATTAGAAGTGTGTAATTCTGTAAAATTACAAATCTGTAAGTCATAAACAGAAAACTGATAGGATTAGCATTTAATATGTTGATGTCTAAGTTCCAGGCTTTAATGTCTTCTGCTATACATACAGCACATTTGCCCGGATCTTTGAGGAAGCAAGTTTTAACTTGTGCACTTAATCACTTTTAACTTGTGTGTTCTTCAAAACACTGCTAATGGAAAGAAAAATTTCCATCACAATTTTCAAGTTTGGGGAAATGCAAGTTAGAAAAATTCGAGACAAGAAAATACCTAAAAATGGATACCTTACATTAATTTCACCAAAATGGCCTCTCTTCTCTTTGATATAGAACTAATTATTTATCTCAGTGTATTTCTCTTCAGCATTACTCCTCCATTAACATTACAGATATAACTATTGCTAGGTAAAATGAGGATAACTATGTTATAATCCAAATTAAATATAACACCCAAAATTACATCTTTCTAGGAAAAAATAAGTCCTAAACTAAGACACGACACTGATTATTTATTTAAACGGGATATTTTTAAGATCCAGCTAAATAAGTATTTCTGCAGATTTATTTTTGTTTCCAAGAGCACTTCAGTTACTAATACAGGTGTTGTGAGTAAGATGACTCATTCACACAGAAAACAGCGACAGGGCAGAGAAAAGGAAGAAAAGCAGAGAGGCTGTCAATAAGCTATACGCACACAGCTTTAGTGTGTCACAGGATCGCCGTTTAAGAGACTAGAAAACAACTGTATCGGCACACATGTCCGTGCATCCCGATTCCCTCTAAGGAGGAGTAATGTAACAACCACCACCAGTCCATACAGACTCTTCCCCCTCCTCTCTCTTGCTCACAAGTTTGGCAGCCTTTTCAGAGGATTTCCTTTGGGGTTAACATCTCCTGGGGTGCTTGTGTTTTTCACTCATTTTAATTCTGCATCTTTGTGGATAGTGTCAGGCCAGCCACATGATGAATACAAACATCTGTTTTTAAACATCTTTCAAAGAATGCTTGCATGCTACAGCTAACAAAGTTTTTCAATTAAGAATAGGCTGCCACGGGACACAGCTGTTAAACAAGCCAGAAACAGTCCAAATCCACGATGGGAAAAGGAAGAAAAATAAGACTCCCTAGAGGTGCATCTTATAATTAGTGTTTTGCAGCATTTTGTAAAATGCAGAACATTTTACAAATATTACAGCTAAATAAAAGTAGAGGTGTTTGACTACTTGCAAGCATTTGAGAGCCTTCCTCATGTTAATAAATTATGCATCCCTTCTGCATACTTAACCTGCAAGCTAAGGTATTTGTTGAGCAAAACAAGAGGAAGATGAGAATAATCCCCAAACTGATATAATCTCATCTAGGCCAGAATACCTTCAAGTCTCCCATTCCCAGCTCATTATATCAGAGCTGTAGGTAAGAGTAATTTCCATTATTAAAAGGTAGTATAGCTACATCAGCCCAGCACCCTGTTTCTCCTCATAGTTATCAATCTGGACGCACCACCAAACCAACATGGCTGTACAGCCTTTCAGACTCAAAAAGCCACCGAAATTCATCAACACCATGCTACACCCTCATTCAATACCACACTACGCCCTACACACTACACCTGCCATTTTCATCAGTTAACTAACGAACAATTGCTGGGATGGCAGAGATGGAAGGGACAACCTGTGAATAGCAAAATACAAAAAAACATTTCTCCAGTACACTTCAACAGGGATCCACTTCATTTTTGGATGCTTTCAGCTACTTCTAGCTTTGCTGCTAAGTACATGTTTTTCATCAATAAAATACCAGGATAACATACAAAATCTGTATGCCAGTGTTTTCATCAGTAAATTAAAATTCAGCCAAAATGGAGGTCAGTATCATTAACCCACTATTAAAAAAAAAAAAAAAAAAAATCAGACAACAGCCATAAATGAGCATTTTGCAGAGAAAGACTGCCATGTCTGTGACAACAAATACAAGGCAAGTCATACTTAGCATTGCTAAAGACTGTTCAGAGTATTTTCTTTCCCAAGAGTTGTAAGAAAGTATAGAAATTAATTCCTACTGACTTTTCTAGCACTACCAAAAGCAAGGACTGCAGCAGAGGTCCTGGAAATTTTGTCCTCTGTCACTTCATAATAAATAAATAGTCAAATATTTAACAAGTTTTTTAAAAAATTATTTAGCCAGTGGTCAAAATTACCTTGATCAAAGACTAGAGCGAGCCAATCTCTAAAAGAATACTGGCCAGAATTTTAAAAATAGAATGCTTTTGGCAACCACTCCATGACCTCAGGTTCCAAGACAGCATAAACTTGCTTTATCTGTGTGGATAGAAACAAACAATCTCAACATCACTGTCAGCGCAAGTGGTCTTCATAAAGCCTAATTCTAGCCCACTTTTTGTTTCACAAACCAGCAGATTTCCTCAACATATTAAACTGTTTCACATCAACAAATTACATCATCCGAGCTTAAAGCTCTTTTGATCATTTCTTCTGAATAAAGCTTTAAAGCAAAATGTACAATCACTAAATACATTTAAGGGTTGGTTGCCTGCAAACCTGTGGAGGGAAGTCATATATACCCACCCAGCCCACTAGAAGGAACTCTTGCCCTCCAGCTCCAAATGTGTCCATCATTTCCTTTTGACTTCATCAGCTGAACACAACTGCGTGCTTTACAACTGGAGAGGCACAGTGAAGGCACAAAGGTGAATAATCTGGACTGAACATCACTTGCACAACATAAAATACATTATTTGCATTGGCATTCTCGTTTGTTTGCAGCAGAACTAGTCCCACATTTGCAAGGAACATTTCCTCCACTCCCTAGTTGTATGCTGTCACTGGATCTTGATCTTACCAAGCACATGAAAAACAAAGTTTATTTTAGTACACGGTTTATTATGCTAGCAATGGAATCGGTATTTCCACCAAACTAGAAGCTACTTCAGTACTGTATTGTACTTCAAAAGCACTTCAGTTTTTCATAACTGTGGTTACAAAGAAGCCCTGTATCATCTGTCTTTGAAAATGTTTATCACTTACAAAACACAAATACACGAATATGAGACATTCAGACACAAGCTAATCCAAGGCTGAGCTGTAGCAAACATACAATTGAAGCTAACTGAAAAGTAATATAATTCAGTCTTTAAGAAGCGAGGCAATGCCTGTACACTTGTCATCTAGTATCTGAATGTTAGCCACCCAGTATCCAAATGTCAGGACAGCTGAATTAGATATTCAAAGGGTGTTTCTTTGATAGCATGCAGTCTTTTACATATGTGAATTTCATGCTGTTTTTATTCACGTGCTGTTCTAACAGACCATTTCTCTTCAGCCAGCAACAGCCTTATGGCTCTATTGCATGAGTGGAGCAAGTATTTTAATTCTTTATGCAGCACTTTAAAAATATGGAAGCAGTTTTACAATTATGTTTTATTATTTTGGAATTGTAATTCGTTAATAGATTGATAGAGCTTTAACAAAAAGTCGGGTCTTTTTTATTCTGAACTCTAATAATCTACTTGTCATATATTTAGTATTACTCTTAATATAGATATAAAACAAGTATCTATCCACACTGATTGGACTACCTCTAACAACTACATCCACATAAACAATGGGGGGAAAAAAACCAATCCAAAACGCTCAAACGAACCCTGACTGATCATTAGGGTTGCAAAATCACAACACTGGAAAATTAAAAAGCTCTAGAAGAAAGTTGCATCGCTAACTCTGTATTTGGGCACCTCCTACCCTAACTCAGTAGCACTACCTTTCAGGACACTTCATCAAAATCACCTCTAAAGATGAATCATGCCAATCCAGTTTAAGAGACTATAGGAGCCCTGAGCCACTTGCTGCACAAGCATAACGTGCCTTCCTACAATCAGAATGCAGGAGTGTGATTTTAAACTCATTCGTCCCAAAGGACAGCAAATCCTCAAGTCTGGCATCTCGGGCTACTTCAGTCATCCTTGCTTTAGGCCACGCTAGTCATCGTTGCTGATGCAGCAAAGGCAATGAGAAGAAAGAAGACTGCCTCGTGGTGAAAGCAGTCAAATGACCAGAGATAACTGCATTTTACCGTTGCACAGTATTTGACACTATATTCTGGAGATCGTCCACCATTATCTCTCTGAAGTTTGCTTAACAGATGATGCTCTGCTCTATTTGGTAGGGCCACAGCATTTTCCCAAGACAGGCAAGATCTTTCCCCATACTTGAACTTCAATCCATATTCATGCTCAAGAATCAAGGAGGAGTGATGTTCTTCAGTCCACAAGAAGTAAAACTCCCAATAACTGCAGGAAGTTAGGGCTTAAAAGCGACACGATTTTCAGGGAACTATCTAGGATTCCTGGCAGGGAGACATCTTATTTTGTAAGTTTTCTGAAAGACTATTACCAGATCGGTCCAGATTTCATTAGAAAAGAAATTTTTTTAAAGATTCTCAAAATACTGTCTGTGTGTTCAGGCAATCCACAGCAAGAACTTCTAAGCAGACCTTTGTTTTGCAGCACATGGAAAACTTCACCAGTTTTAAATTTCTTTGATGAAGGCCACATCTGTTAGTGTACACTATGACAGTTTTTATTTTAGCAGTACAGAACTGCATTTAGGTTATGTTTAGCACAATTCAGCAAGAACCCACCCTTCAGTTTTGTGTCAAATTCAATACTCAAAGACAGATGCATCTGTATTTTAAAAAGATGTGGGTCCCTCCATTTTTTGCATTGAGTCCTAATAATTTTAAAACTGTGGTGCCTTAACCATATTTCAACTCAAGCAAATGTATATGCATCTACACTTTATGAAAAAAATTTCCAGGAGAATCGTAACTAAAGCTTCATTTTTTCCCCCAGAATAACCTTTAAGCATGTTCAGGCAACGTGCTAGTACTGACATAACAAGGAATGTAATCTACTAGTATTGATACTACTCCAGATGCTCAACTAACCCCTCATATCTAAAAACTCCACCTTTAATTTTTAAAACTGTAATGAAATTGCAGTATAAATCAATCTGACATAGGCGCTAACCATGGCAGCCCAACCAGGAATTGTTTTGGAACATCACTAGTTTTAAAAGCCATTTACAGTTAAAATGTTGCTAAATAACTGCTTTATATAAATGACACTTTGTATGGAAAGCCAAATAAATTGTAACAGCTCATTTTTTCTTGCCATTAGGTGAATTTATTGTAAGTTACTAGAAGACATGCAAAGTGCATGCCAGATGAGAACTCTGTATTTATAGCACACTAAGTCAGTCAGCAAACAGAATCTACTAAAAATATCCACAATGGTATGCAGCATACCCACCCTTTGGGGACTATTCACAGGCTGTGGTGGTCTGATTTCTAAACAGAGCAGACAAGGAAGAACAAAACACCCAGGTAGGTCAGTTCCTAAAGATGACTAAGTGTAACAGAGTCAAATTCTGTTTGGCAGGCAGTCAGACATCCTGAGCCCTATGAGATTTTCCTGCGTGCTTCCTGATCTCTCCAGGTCAATACTGTGCAACTTCCATGCAGAAAACCAAAGCATGTCCTGAGTGAAAGTGAGACCCAGCCTCATTCTTTCTATGGCTTACCCTTCCATTTTTGCAAGCCTACCAAACAACAGACGTCAAAAAGCTCTGGATGCACACCAAGATGACCTTATGAAAGTCACAATGATAATTTACAACAGAACGGTGGCCTTGGGAAAGGTAGCACTTGTTTAGGAAATACCTAACCAGAGAGTGGAGAGCAAAAACACTTTCCTGGATGCTTAAGAAGTGCTGTTCTGGTTTTACTCAGGCAATTGCGGGTTTTATACAAATTGTTTTCTTTTGATTGACAAGATGCATGTCTTTAAAGATATTCCAAAATGGAAACTTGGAGCACTCAAAGGTTTCTCACTGTTTCTTTTCACAGGTTAAACATCTGCAAGAACATGTTGCATTACAAGAGTAAATGAACACAACTTGTGGAAGTGACCATACGTCTGTCCTGAAACTAATCAAACCATTAATAAGCGGTAGACACATTGCAGAAAAATCCTGAAAATATTAAAAATCTGGTTCATGCATCTGCAAATAGCAGGGAAAATGTATCCAAAAAATCTTCATAACATTATTTAAAACTTAAAAGTTTCACGCAAGACCAAGACAGTAAATCAAGACCATTTAGATGATAAAGTTTTCCATGAGCAGCTGGCGAGAACAGGAGAGGAGAACTTACCTGAACAGATGGGCAGGCAACGTGTTTTTAAAATAGTTTTGAATTTCTAGCAGCGAAAAAAGGCTTTCTTTATAAGACAAAGAAATTAGTTGGGAGGTTGCTGGAGACTAGGCTGCAATTATGTGAGAGAACATGAGGAGACACACTGTCAGAAAATCAGGGTTGGATAGGTATTCAGAAGACATTAAAGAGGAAGGCCTTTGTTTGAACTGGCACTGCAAAGGCTCAATCAGGTATTATCACTGTCTTGATAGCCAAAAGAAATATTTATATATGCCATTACAATGAGGCTGTTTAATTTTTTTCAGACCATTAACTATCTACATTTCTCCCTCAAATGCCATGCTGCCATTTTTGTTATTTGTCTTGTCCTAACCCCTTCTGTTTACTAGGCAGGAGGAGAAGAAAAAGAAGCCAATCAAAGATCCCCTATCGCTCACCTCAGTCTTTACTCCAGTGCCCCAAGCCTCCCATCATCACAGAGTCCTGTCTCCAACCGAAGTAAATGAAATGGCTCCTGGGGGCTTCACTACCAGAAGATCCAAACAGTTATTTTAGCCCATCTGAGACGAAAAGCACACTCCTGACTGAGCTGGAGCAAGTGGGTAGCGGCATTGGACTTTTTGCTACTTTTTCCTGTCCCCTCCTTAGGGGAATTTACATCTCTGCTGCCAACCAGGAACTGTATGCTGCCCACTGTATGTATGCAGGAACAACAGCCCACTAAACACAGGAACAGTGAGACCCTCAAAAGGGATCAGATTCCTCAAACCCATCTGTCAGAACAGCTCTTCTGAAACTCCTTATCAACAGACTTATCCTTGGACTGCTTTCCTAGCACACTGGATTTTTCAATCTGTATTTTGGTTAATGGAGTGCAAATACATTTTCAAAACCTCCCATATCTTCAGGGACTGCAGAAGTGACTCTTCCCTCTCACTTTGGAGTCAACTCATTCGTATAACTGAAGAGAAAATGAGGCACACATCTATCTCCCCCCCAATCTGTGGTGGTTGTGAAGTTACGTGCGTGCGTACAGGCATGTTTGTATTTCTCTCAGCTTTCAGACTGGTCTCCATTTTAACCTTCTGCAATTAGCACACTTCAGCCAGCCTCTCATTGTTATTGCTCTAATTTTTCCAAAGTGGACAAACACAGATATGATCACATTTTGCTGGTGTAGCCAAGTGAATAGAAACAAATCAAAACACCAAAGCAGAAATAGCCTCTTAGCTTTCACTGTCCTGCACCTTGTAAGACCTATGAACTGCAACAGCAGAACTATCTGAAAATGCACATGGGATATTTTGTGTTCACAACAGCAGCACATAGCAGTGTTGTTATACCTCTAAAAAAAAGGAAGTATTTCTATGGAAAAGTTACAGCTTTTATTAGACTAAATCCTGACACTCTTTCCCCATTCTGAATGGTTAGGAAGTAATTTGAAGAAGCACGTACTGTATCGAAGATTCACTGGCCTTCTTCAAATGACAGAAAACATTTCCAACGGCCCGGAAGAGAAGGTATGTCAAGGGGTACCAAGGCATACAGGCTGAAACTGCAATAGCAAGTTTCACCGCTTCTAACATGATTCAGATACAGAGGATATCCCAACAGTCTCACTGCAAAGCACACTTCCCAACACTTCTCCCAAGTCAGGGGGCAAAGAACCCAGAGCTACAACTTTGTCTGCCAAAACAGGAGCAGCATTGAAGTCTGAAGTGTTTAAGAGTTTCACGATTTCTCAAAGCAATAGTACTTGTGTGATACTGGGAGAGAAGGTCAAGAAAGCAACCAAAAGAGTCATATGCTCCAAGAAAAGGTGTGAGAAAGATGAAGAGAACCTCAAGAACATACTCAAATGTACAATATAACTAAACAGATCAGATGCACCTTTTTAGGCAGTTTGGAAGACATTTAAAAAACTTCTCTGAGATTTCACAACATTCTTCTACTGATATCTGCTTCCCACAATCCAACAAGCAATTCAGGTTATAACATGACACTTCCGTGAACTTTTTTCTGTAGAATGAAGAATTCATTCATTACTTCTACAGCTATTGTTACAAACAAACGCTAGTATAACACACCTATAAGGTTCTACCCATACTGTGTTATATACATTCAATGGCTGGCAATGAATCCTGCACTGTAAAGTACTTCAGAAAAAAGCCTGATAATTATTTGGCTTGAGAAGAATGTAACAAACTTCCTTCTCCTAATAAAGTTGAATAGACAGAAGTTAATCTCCAAACTATTACTCCAAGTCCTGACATAGGCCTGAAAGCTGTCAACAGTTGTATCTGACAACACTATGTATTTAAAAACCTGTCTACAAGTACGTCATATAAAATTGTATATGACTGTATAAAACACAATCTGAGATTTTGTGTAATACTTGTATGGTCTCTGCTCAATCAACTTGAATGAAGAACTGATGTGGAAATTTAAAAGACTCAATATGTAACATTTCTGCTATCTTCAATTGAATTTTTACAAATTCTTCCCTAAGAGACTTTTAAAGACCAAAAAAAAAAAAAAAATTTAAAAGCTTTGTTATTGTTTTACAACAACATTCCCAAGAAGAGACTTGAATTTGAACACCAGAAGGATATTTATACTAGGTGTTTCCACCAAGGATTCTCCCTGTTGTGACCACACAGAAAGAGGATCATAAACATGTAGTGGGTTCTGAGAAGCTGTAAACATGTTAAGTGACAGAGGTAACACATCAGCAGTTACCCAAAGCAAAGAAAATTCTGAAACATCATCCATTTTTAGCTGAACCAATTGCTGCAAGCATCATGGACAAAAACGAGGTATATTGTAACTACAGCAGTAGCTTTGCTGCAGTGCTGAAAGTCTAGGTAGGAATATTTACTGCCTAAAACCACTGTGTTTTGAAAAACTAACCGTGGATCTCTGGACCATCTTTTCTACATGCTGTTCTTAACAGAAAGTAAGAATATTTACTTTGGGGCTGGGAGAGAGCTGAAGTCCCATTCACTGAGGAACAGAGCGGGAAACTACTGGTCAAAATTTCCAATAACAGTGTTATCACCTTAAAGGAAGCTGGAACTTGGCACTGTGTTGCAAGAAGGTGCTTGAACGTCACGCGCAGGTTTGGCCTCTGCATCTGGGAGTGCCACCACCAGTTATGGAATTTGGGTCTCACTCTGCTTAATACTCTAAGCCTACTCCAAACATGCTTGCAGCATGAACTTTTTTTTTTTTTTTTTTGGCGAGACCAAGTCCCCAGTTATTCAGTGAATTGAACCCTCCCTGAGATGAGACGCAAGGCACAAGGTTACATAGCAGTATTTAGGTCAGTATACTTTGATCATAAAGGTGCGCTAGGCTGAGGTCAGACAGGAACATCAGACCCTCACAGTCAGGAAAGGCTGCTGTTACTGCAGTTCCTACTGAAGGAACACAGAAAATAACCAATCATACTTTCCAATATGTTAACATACAATAACATAATACTTCTTATATTCTCGTTCAAATGGTGTATTAACAAGCATAGTATGGATTTAACTATGTTACATTAGAGAGTTAATACTTACACACTATAAGCATGGAAAGCTGCTCAGTAAAAGTGACAATAGAGTGTAATTCACTAATGGCAAATTAATTACAGTAATTTAACAAATGCAACACCCACATGTCACTGATTGATGAAGCCAAGCAGTATAACTAAAAACATAAATAGTTGGAGATTCAGTTCAATTTATGTAAGTTATTCTTGTTCTTTTTTATTTTAATTTTCATAGAATTGCTATGCTAATCCTCAAAATTAATTTCAGTAGTTTGCAGATAAAAATAAACAATTCGGCTAATTTGCAAGTTACAAAACAAGGGAGTGGACTTCAAGCATGCTTACGATACACAAGGTAAATGCCAGACACCACACCTAGACAAGCTTAAGCTCGCTACCATCAGGACAGAAACAATGCTTCAAGTTATTTTTCACCATGCTGAAGCTACTAATGTGTGATCGCCAGTGGGGCTACTCATTCCAAGCATCTAGTTATTACAAGGAATCAAGAAAACACAAAGCATCCAACTAAATAAGGACGTCAACATTCAATGTGATGTGGTACAATGTATCACTGATATCACAGAATATTTAAATTGCAAAAAAAGAATAATGTTTCAAGTGAGGCCTTCTTCACAAGCATTGTAGTATTATGATTAAACAGTTATTCATCCTGGTAAGAAATTCTAAGATTTTTAGATGAGAAAAAGCAAGTAGCTTCATGACCATCTTGTGACCACATAAGGGCAGTGTATTTTGAAACTTGCTACTCAAATCCCTAACATACGGCATCAGTAGATGAGGAGAGCATACCCCTCCTGGTGCTCTTCCTCACTGGGAAAAGCAACAAGTTTTGCATCATTTCAGCCTATATCCTCTTTAATATGCCAATTTCAGAGATTTGCAAAAGACAAAATATGGTATGGTACAGCAGTTAATAGATTATTACATGCCATAGAAAATTATGATCAAGTTCACAGTTATTCTGAAGAGACCTTCCTGCATCTGAATAAACAGTTTCCTAGGTTATTATCCTCATCACTGCATTTACGTTTAATCCAGTCCCTCCTGGCAGCAAGGCAGGTTGCAAGGCAATGTTTAAGCAAGGAGGGGGAAAAAAAAAAGAAAGTTTTACCTTTGAGCAACAACGAGCTACACGTTTTAATGATTCCCTTGTGCTCAGCACAAACTGCACAGTATTCCGTGGTGGGGCATCCTTTCATCACTAAAAGAAACGCATAGACCTTCTCTTCCCTGCACACCCCCCCCCCACCCCCCCACCCCCCCTAAGCTACCCTGACAGTATAATGAGCATCCTTGCAACAAAGCGCTCCCTATTGAGCAGCTTGGTACAATGAGAATAGTCAGGTTTTCTTTCATAAGGGCAAATATTCCTGTTACAATACACTTTGACTGCTTTCCGTTAATGTTCAACCACTGTGCTGGGAGGAGGCAGTTTTAGATCTAGGAAATAACAGCTATGCAGTCTTCAGGTCAACACACCAACATATGGTGGCAGGCCATGTGACAGAAACCTTGCGCACCCTACGAGGGCTGGGCTTGAAGAGAGCTCTGCTTCGGGTAAAAACAGTTTGTATTACAAAAAAGAAACCCAGCCTGCTACAAATAGTATTCACAAAACAATTAACTAGAATACAGAAAGACAGGAATTTTACATTAGCCTCCTCTTTCCCAAAAGAAAGCTTTTGGGGAAGTTGGTTAGTATTGAGACAAGTTATAATACATATATATATTAGAATTACCAAGAAAATAAATCCATTTTAAAAGTCACCTTGCACCTTAACGTTTGACTGAAACGAACAACGACCTTTAGAATAAGTAGTACTGAAATCAGTCAGCAACTTTGAAAGCAGTTAGCAACTTAGTGGCAGATTTTTAACTTTAAGGTAAAGAACACAGGCAGTAAAACGCAAGTCCTGTACCAGCCCTATTATCTCAGTATCACACCAGAGAAAAAAACTACGACAACTTTCTCCACGTTTAATATGCCTCTTAAAGGGCCTCAGCTTCCTGGTTAATTCAGAGTTTAGCTGAGTGTTTGTCCTGCCCCAAGAGCACATGGGGCCATCGTCAAAACCATACGGTACCGGTGCTGCAAGCCTGTACTTCAGCGGCACGCACAGCTACCCGGCTTCTCGCATCCGGGGGAATGTAAAAATAGAAAAATACAGGGGGAAAATAAACAAAGAAACTTACTTTAACTTCTGCTTTTCTTAATCGACTTTCAGAACCGAGAACCCGAGCACTTAGAAAGAGGAACAAGCATCAGCCACATATTAATCAGTACCTAAAGAGGGTTTTGGTCCGATTTTAAAATAAACGGCGGAGACACATGATCCAATTAAATTCTAATTATGTAAGTAGTAGGCAAGAGTATTTACACAGGCACTGATTACAGCTATTAGAGTCTAAAGTCGCCGGCCGGAGGGGCTCTGCTTCCTCTTCGCCGCACCGCCGCGGGATTCGTTTCGTTTTTAACCTCCCCCTTCCTCCCCTCTCGTTACAAACAATAGGAGACGCTGGCCCGAGCACCCCGTCTCCAAACCATGCCCCCTCCGGCGGACGCCAGCCTGGAAGAGCCGCCGCTGTCCCCAAAGTGATGATTCATGACCCGTCCCACCTCGGGCCGGGGAAGGAATCCCCCCACCCCGCCCGGGCCCCCGAGCCCCCAGCCCCGCAACAGCGGCAGCTAAACCCCCCCGCCGCGCCCGCCCCGCGGGCCGGCCCTTACCTCCGAACAGGTGCGGCGAGAGGTGAGCGGGCAGCGAGCCGATCACTAGCCGGGGCCCGCCGGAGGAGCCGCCGCCACCGCCCCCGGCGGGCCGCTCCCGGCCGCCCTCCTCCGGGGTGCTGTTGACCGAGTCCTGCGAGCCGTAGGGGCCGCTGCTGTGGGGGATGTTGAAGGCGGACTGCGCGGCCCGGGCCCCGGAGGCGGTGGCCCCTCCTAAGGACCTGCTGCGGGGCGCCGACCCCGCGGCACCCCCCGCCGCCGCCGCTCCTCCTGCCGCCGTCGCCGCCGCGCCGCCGGGAGCGGGATGAGGCGCCGCCGCCAGGTGCGCGTACCGCCCGCCACCGCCTGCCGAGCGCCCGCCGGTCCCGTTAGCGCCGCCGCCGCTGCTGCTGCTGCTGGAGGAGGGTAAGTCCCCGCCCGAGTACGCCCGGGTGCGGCCATTGGCGGCGGTGGGGCTGCTCTGCTTCGCGCCCATGGTCCCGCCGCCGCCTGGCGCTGCCCGTTGCCCTTCGCCGCCGCCTTCCCGGCGGCGCCCGGGGGTGGCGGGAGTCCGGCCCCGGCAGGGGCGATCCGAGGCGCGGGTCGCGCCGGGGAGGGGGGAGAGGGCGCGCCGGGGGAGGGGAACGGGTCGCTCGGTGGGTCGGTGTTGAGAGGGGAGAGCCGCCCGCCGGGATCCGGCTCAGCTGGCGGCCCCGGCGCGGCCGCTGCTCGCGGGTCTGGGGCGCCACCATGAGCTGCTCGGGACGGTGCTGGCTCCCGCCGCGCGGCCGCTCGGCCCTGCCGCCGCTGCTGCTGCTGCTGCTGCTATGCCCGCCGCCGCCGAGCCCGCCGCCGCCATCGCCCTCCTCCTCCGCCGCCGCTGAGCCCTGTGGGGGGCAACGGCGGCAGCAGCGCCGCCGAGGCCGCTCTCTCGCCCGCGGCGCGCCGTCCCTGTGCTGAGGGAGGCGGGAGGGGGTGGTCACCCCGGCGCAGCCGCTCCTCTACCGTGTCGCCATACTGGGGGCGGCACCAGCGGGCGGGATGGGGAGCGGTTACGGCGGCGGCAGCCGCCTCTCCTTCCCACCCCCCCGCTGGCAAGGGACCGGCCCCCGGCGGCGCGGCGCGACGGGTCAGGCCGAGACGGGCCGGGCCCGCCGCCTCACCCCGCCTCCCGCCCCGCTCCTCACGCAAGGTGCGGGGCCGCGCCAGGTGGGCGGGCGTTGGGCGAGGCCGCCCCTGGGGCTGCCAGCCCCGCTCCGCTGGGAAGGGAGAGTCCCCGAGAAGGGGCCGTTTGGAGCGCGGGGCTGAGGCGAGAACCTGCCGGGGGGGCAGGGGGTGTCGTCTGTCTGCTTGCCCGAAGGGGAGGCCCGCAGGGTGCCGGAGCGGCCGCCCCGACGAGGAAGGAGTTAAAAGCCACGCTGCCGCCGGCAGAAGGCGAGCTGTGGTGCTGGCGGGCCGGGCCGTTAAGGGCGGCTGTTGGCGGTGCCCGCGGGGCGGGAGGCGGTGGCGGCCCTCGGGGCCGAGTCCTGCCAGGTGAAGGAGAGGAGCGGCTGCCGCGGAGGGCAGCTCGGCGGAGCGGGCAGGACCAAGGCGGCGGGTGCCCTCCCGCCGCGCCGCTTCCCGGTTTGCCGTGGCAGCCTCCAGCAGAGCGCCCGGATGCCCGGCGTCCGCGCCCCAGGCTCCGCCGGGCGGGCGCGGCTCCCCGCCGCTCGGCTGGGCCGCGCGGCGGCTGAGGAGCGAGGGGCCCGGGGCCCAGCCCGCCGTCCCCCGCGCCTGGGTTGGCGGGCGGCTGGCGTGAGGGCCGCTTACCCGCGGCGGGAGCTTTCCCGGGTTGGGGATTTCCGACCGGGCCGTTTGCCGTGAGTCTCGGCTCTCGTGGTATATACGGGGGAGAGGCTGGACAAGAAGGATGGAAATCTCGTGTCTTTGGTTCTTAGGCGATACAGTGTGCCACTCTGAGAAAAACTCCCGTTGTTATTGATGGGAGCTTTACACAAAGACTGACTAATAGCCAAAAGTTTTGAACCTGTGGATTATGTGGGTAACAGGCTCAGTTTGCTCATGGCAAAAGGATCAGAGACATAAAATTATTTTGTTCTTTAATGGTATGTGATACTGAATGTCATGTACATTGAATTTATATAACTGTGATTCCTACAATCGGTCCTCCAAGGTAAACTGCTTGTTTTTATGGATTATCCTCTGCTCTAAAATAAAGCATGTCACCATGAAGCAGTGCTATATACCATCTCATACCATCTAGGCAGGGACTCCAACTACACTCATGCCTGTGTCACAATGGCATAGTACTCAAACTATTCTACAATTATTACAATAAACCAGATCAAACCCTTAATTAATACACAAAGCATAATGTAACATTTGTGCTATACACATATTACATGTACATGTAATTATTACATGTACATTACTGTATGTACTACGTACATGTAATGTACAAATGTACATGTGTGGTATCTTTGATGCTTATCCTCAGATGTGAATGAAGAGGTACAAAGGCCTCCCTTTTCCCTTCCTTTTGCCATCTCCTTTATAACTGCATGTGGTTTCTTTCTGGCATCTGGTTCAATTTGCAAGAAGAGGTGCCATAGCTGGGGATGGCTGAGGAGGTTACCAGCCCTAACTCGTTCCGACACTGCTTTTCTGGGTAGCTGAGACGCTCTGTGAATAATCTGAACTTCGTTTAGAGGATGCTGCTGTAAGCTGTTGCCAGTTTCAGTAAGAGGCAGTGATTCCACAGCTGTCTTGTGAACAGCTTGGTCTTTTGTGTGCTGGGTGCCGGGCAGACAGCTGGGGTGGATAATCTGCCGTCCCAAGCTATGCCATCCCCACTTGTGAATTATAAGATATGGTCTCTGCTACCAGTGGTAGATACCCCAAGGCAGCAGCTTTCTAGTTCAGTTTCCTATGGAAAGAATGTCAGTGTGAATACACTGTCTGCTGTACCACCAGTTACTTGTGAAACCCTTGGCCAGCTTCAGCCAAATCTCCCAGAGACACTAGCAGTATAGAAAATAAGTGGTTGTGTAGAAGACAGAGATCCTATTAATGTTCCCACAGAAGGGAAAGCTACCATAGGAGTTCCTATCATGCTAGATTCCAAGAATCTGCATGGGCAAAGGATGTTGCAAACATGACTCATAATTTCTGCTGTTCACAGAATGCCTGTGGCATGTTCAGCCCTATTGGAGCAGGTTTAGAGGACAGCATGCTCTGAGTATTAGGGAGTTTTTAAAATTTCCACTACTGAGTACTAGTGGTGCTGGTCAGCTGCTAGAATAAACGGCGTTTTGAAAATACTGCATTGCTACTCAGCACCACAGTACGTTCTGTAGTTTATTACAGTAGATCTAGGAGTTGAGCAGGTGCTAAATATAGATTATATTTGACTGTGAATAACCTTTTGTTCAATTTAGTATTCAATGATAAAGTCTATGAGGAAAAATAAAACCCTCAAGACATCCAAACAGTTACTCAGTCTTACAATCAGAAAATTACCTTTAACAGCACAGAGTATTTCACAGAAAAGAAGTCACGACAACAGGACAGCCTGTTTTCCATTCTCAGAATGTGGCTGTTCCAGTGTGATGGGATTTTCTTTTTTGGGGGAGAGGTGGGGGAGACACTTCAGGTTTTGTTTTGCATCTAGGACATAAATTTGCAGGTCTCTCACTGTCAAGTGCTAGTCTAAACAGGACATGTACCTCAGAGAATACCTACATCTTCAGAATAGCAATGTGACATGCTTCTGAGCCAGCTTTCTCCCCTCCCTCCTTCCTGGTCCCTCTTAAAAATGGTTGAATAGAAATTTTTCTATATGTGGAAATTTGCTTTATATAGCCAACAGTACAGTTAGGTTTTAAGCTAACATTTTTTGTAAAAAATGGCTGTCTACTAGCCGTTAAGTCATGTAGAGACAAGTACCTGGCACTGTAACCTCCACCCATTTGTTCATTAATACACTGCAGAAGTACTTTGCATAAAAATTTCAATTTCCTACCCAGCACAGAAAATAGCCAGTGACAAGAAGAAAGCATAACATGTTGCTGCTGACTGTATTTCCACAGATCTCAAGCACTCAGTGGAAAGTAGGTAGTTACATAAAAATTGGCTTCTATAGGCCGATATGGGTGAATGCTGTTATTATTCCTGTAGAAACATATCTAGGGAATCTTAGTCATACTTAAATAAGCACGAATTAGGAACTAACCTTCTTGTCCCTTGTCCAGGATAGTGGAAAAAATGTGGTTTAGACAGGCAAATATACTTGCTGTTCTTTGTTATAAGCTGCGTACCCGCTCTTCGGTTCTGGTTACACTACCTTGTCTATCAGCAAGAGAAAATAATGAACTTGTTTCTTGACCAGTCTCCTTGAAAATAGCAGGTGGCAGGTGTGCCCTAAGCAGGCAAAATTAGCTGTAAACTTGTAATATTGCACGTTTGGGAAAACGTGTGCTGATAAATGGAACAGGAGTCTGAATTTTGCTCAACAGCGAGCTATGCAGACAGATCACCCTCACTCTCCCCTCCTGCCACCTTCTTTGGTGGCTTTTACAGGAATGCTGAAACAAGGTTTCATTTCTGAGGAAAGCACCTGACCCTGAATTAATAAAGCCAGCCAGAGGTTTACATGCTGTTCAGAACCATCAGGCACTCCTTTCTAAAAGAGAGAGGTTTAAAAAGTAATAGGACACACTCATAACATACAGCCTAATTTTATAATAGCTAGTGTGGGCTCCTAACAGGGTTTAGGCAACTAGATTTTCTGAGCAGATGACAAACTAGAGGTGCACGTTGTGGCTGGAAGAGATCAATGCAGTTTTTACATTACTGTGTATTTCAGCTCTTTAAAATAAGTAGTGCTGCACACCACTTCTTCAAAGATACTGAAAACAGAGACTTCTGAAGTGTTTGGTTGTTCATAGAGAAAGCAAAAGGGAACTGTTTTATCCCTCTAAAATAAGATGAGTAAAATACACGTGCTTTACATCTGCAGCTAGAGCAAGCCATCCAGCGGACGAGACTGTTACATGTTCGCATCTGTAAGCAAAGGGAAAGAGGTCCCGTATTATCTCTGTCAGTGTGACTACGAATTATACACAAACCTATCATAGGCACCTTTTTTAGATATATTTTGGTATCAGTGTATCTCTGGATGGTAACTGGTATTTCGAGAGATGTAGGAGACCCTATTATCCAGTATCTTGGGGTTTTATTTGCATTGAATAACTCTTTGTACATATTGACTTTAATCCTATGAAGATTTACGCATATGCTTACACTGATGTATGAAAACCAGTCCTGCAACGTTGTCATCAGTCTTCATGGAATAAAACAAAATAAGCAGCTCGTAAAGCTCGAGGTTTGAGTCCTAAAATTCTTCTGGAAATGTGTGGTGATGCTTACAAGGATAAGGACGTTGATCCTTGCTTTGTAAAAATTCTGTTTAAAACCATCTATCTTTTGTTGGAAGTTTATGCTTCTCTGAAGTTTCTATCACACTGTAAACACTCTGCTGTATTTTGTACACTGGAGTTACCCGTAGAGAACTGATGTTCACAGAAAAGAGAGCATAGTCTTAAAAATAAACTGACATTTTGATTGGATTTACTGATTGAACATTTTGTACAGGAAGAAATACTTGGAAATAACTTACCTGAAGAAATGATAATTTGTGCTGTGCACTCCATTACCTTGTGCTATAAAGTAGTACCATAAGAAGTGTACTTTAGCTAACAATTTTAATAGGAAAGAGTATTCACCGTAGTAATTTCTAAGCTGTTCCACATTCACAGTTGTATTATAATAGCCTCTGAGTACCTTTGTAGGTAACCATATGCAATACCGAATGCCATTCATATGAATTTGCCATTTTAGTGTGAAATCAGGCCAATGTTGTTACTGATTCTCCAATAAACTCTGTTAGTTTTACCTGGTGTTTTTTCTGTTAGCAGCTTTGCGTGAATTATCCCATTGCTTAGCTTCCTGACCTTTCATGCAGCTGTACCCCCCCCCCCAACGCTGTCTTTCTGCAGAAGCTACTGTGCAGACCATTTTTATTATATGCTCAAGAAATAACAGAAGACAAGTAGTTGTTTAGACCATGCCCCTATCTACACAGAAGGCATTTGCACCAATTCATAAATGAAGTGACATCAATACGTGTTTATCTGGGCAAGGCATGAAACACAGATCTGTGGATATGGGAGCCCGGGGTAGATGAGTTGACATATGAAGGTCCCATCCAGCTAATTTTTCTGTTTCTGTGATTTCTAAGAAGAGGGGGTGGAGGACAAACTAACAGATGGGAACTATGTTTACTCTCTCATGTTTTCAGATCTCCTGTATCAGCACCCAGCAATGCCAGCTGAGTGTGGATTCAGGAGTCGGGGGAGGACTGTTGATCGCCTCAGCTCCCTTTATTTCTCAGAGGGAAGTAATGATAGTCTTTCAAGGTATATTCCTGAATTACACTGTTTTGCCTTGCAATGTAGGGCGTGAGACCGTGAAGCCCTTCTGCACCTAGAGAGACAGCCGGCTTTGCAGAGAGCCTTAGCTGAACAATTCATGGCAGTTAATGAAGTAGGCACTTCAAGTCTTGACACAGTGGGTATTACACAGATAAATCAGTCTTGAGAAGCTGATTGCAGACAAGCTCTTTTACAGGATACATCTTTCATTAGCAGTACTAATTGCTTGAATGCTAGACATCTATAGAAAGAGATGAGCAAATGGAACATAGTATTACAGAAACAATAACAAAGTGAAATATGTAGGAATGACAGCAGGTGGTAGAGCCATGTGACATTAGATTTGCCAAATACAATTTGTATTCTCTCAGGTTCTGTATTATCTGCCAAATATTACCTTAGCTTCTCAGAATCCAGGAGAAAAAATACCTTTGTCCTTATTTTTGTACAGTATTTGCTAATATTTTAAATTGATAGTTTTAAGCCATATTCTTTTGATATTCTGTAGCCTCCTACTTACAGTCTGCTGCTGATAAGCCAAATAATGAGAAACAAAACCACACTAGGTAGTTACATAGGGCTTTTAAGCACAGCTGCTTGGGCAGTCATGCATGTGTTGCAGTGACTTTGTGCAACAGAAGTCAAAGGGACAGTAACAACCTTAAAGTATAATAAAAGCAAGGTGTATCAGTGTATGCGTCAGGGTGATACTGTGTTAACTAATGCATAGTGAAGAATACAAAACCTGGATTTTTCTGAAGGCCTAGATCGCAGCCACAACTATACCGAGTTTGGAGGAATGTCAGAGCGCTCCACTTCGCGTTCTCTGCCAGAAGCATTTTCTGCCTTGGCTTCTGTGCATCACGCCTGGTGTAAACCAAGCACGAGGGTGGTGTAAAAGGCTCCATCTGTCATGTTGGCTCAGATCCACTTGACAGAAGCCGGAACCCATGAAAATAAGAGATGAGAAATCAGAACTGTGAACATGCTTCCTCCTCTCCCCGCTCTGACCTTCCCCAGTTCGTTCTTCTCCAGGAGCAAGAGGAGCAGTGTCTTGTTCTAGATTGCTGCTTGGAAAATGAGGGAAGTTGGGGGGCTTCTTGCATCTTCCTCAGCCCTCCCATAACAGCACAGGGTCCACTCACAATTTAGACTGAGAGACTTAAATTTCTTAAAGAAACCAAACATTTCCTGAAGAATGCTAGACACCAGTCATTTCACCACTTCAGAAAGCCAGCATACACTTCCTGGATGGGTTGCTCTGCCCCAAGCTGGTTTCAGTTCAGTATTCAGAAAATGCTGGGTGAATAATAAATCAGGTTTGAGTTAGAACAGTCCTTGTAACAGCCTGGCGTAGCAAAACATTTCTAGGTGATGCGATGTCTTTGTAGACTGTAGGAATGTAAAGACTCAGGCTTGTCAGTAGGTTCTTGTTGAGATGAGTACGGTTAGTTACAGGATTAAACATCCCTGTGGAGCACCTGTGCAACGCTACCTTAGCAGGGTCACAACTTATCGAGATAATTCAGAACCATTTATTTTTCTCTGTTATTTGCTAAACAAAGTTTTTCCTCTGAAGTCATGGTAGCTCCTCTTTAACGCAGATGTGATATGATCGCAAAATGTGTAGGGCACTTTAACAGCCATATTAATCCAAATTAACGTCAGAATGCGGTTCTACACTTTCCGTGTGGAGTCTGAACAGTAAAGAAAAGGCCTGTTCTGTAGCAAGCAAATCATGAGGCTGGAGAGACATGTTTTCATCCTGGATGGCAATTCTTCACTTGTTAAAGGAAAAACGCAGAGCAATCTGGTATTGCAAGTCCACACTGACATCTAGTGCTGAAAAAATTGCACTAGACAGTAGGAAACAAAGAAGGAAAAAGGTTTTGGACTGGAATGAAAATCTAAAAATATAGCAAAGCATCCCACCTGCATTATGAAAGTGACTGTTGGTTTGTGGATCTCTCCAGTGGGCAGGAGGTGCTCTGGCTGCACGAACTTGGGTGCTATGGGGCCATCCGTTGGAGAACTGCACAAGGTACCAGGTCTGACAGCCAGATACTCAGCATAGCAACCTCTGGCTCCCCTGAAATCTGCTCTTCAGGACATGAGGAATCTTGAGTTGTGACTTATTTTAAGTTTGGTTTGTAGGCACTGTTACTGTAGAACTTGGTCTTGAGCAGCGTAACTAGTAGAGCATTGCTGCCAATCGCCCAGTAATCTGAGAACAGAATTCCATGGTACATCAGAAAGATTCACTCTCTGAGCTTTTCCTAAAAAAAGGGGGTCATTTGTTTAGTAGTGACTTTTAGTTGTTGATGTTCTCTTACTCCCCATTTTGATACATAAACATTCTCATCATTTTTATACACACACAAAAATTTTCACTTTGTAATGTTTTACTGTAACTTTAAGGGCAAAGACTGTAAAACAAAATATTTGTGATTTTTTATTGTAATTTCTACCTTCCATGGGGAAGCGAGAAGTAATAATAATGTACAGAATAATGAGTGTTTTTCAGTGTTTTAGCTGGCAGCACACTTCCTTCCCTGTCACCAGGGAAATGGTGAGATTAAAACCATGTGCTCTGTGTGCTTCAGAAGTGAGATATGCATGTCAGTGTTGTATAAATCATCAAAGGAAACGAGCAAAAGGACAGATCCAAAGCCACTGAGATCAATGGACTCTTTTTTCCCATTGAATCCCAGGAGCTTTGGATCGGGTCCCGGCGGATGTCAGAGCTCTGCCAGCCCCACTGAGAAACTGTACTCCAAATGCTGGCGTGCTGTTTGGCGAGTTGCAACCGTAAGGTTAAGCAGAGGTTGGCAGATGTACCCTCCATGGGTGGAATCCTGGTGTTGATGAGCAGGATTTCACAGCAGGACCCAGCTCGGGGGACTTCTTATTTCTCTGCATGGAGGCAAAGCAGGTCCTAACCTCCCAGCCATTGCTATGTGTGAGGACATCCCCTTCCTCCAGAAACCCTACGCTGTCCATTGAGGCACATTGGCACGCTGTATCTCCTACCATTTGGTACTACATGGGAATAGCTCTTGCTGCCTCCTCTTTTACAGCACAGCAAGCAACAAATGGCAGGATTTAGCCCTTATTGCCTTGCAAGTGTGAAAGCCTCAGAAGAAAATGTGGCTTTTGTCCTGTCTATAGTACCCTTCTTTCCCTTGTAGTCAGAAAACCCAAATGCTCAGATATAATTTCTTCTTTTAAGTTTCATGTAGAAGTAAGCATGCTGTCACATCTAGGCTGTATTTTTTTTTCCCCACCTCTTGATATCAACAACCGTATGCAGATTTTAAAAATGTTTCAGACTCTTGTCTGGGCTGGACAGATTGGGACGTACAGAGAGGATTGGCAGGCCCAATTAGACAATAAGTAGCATAAGTAGCTGTCAAAAAATAAGGCTAGAGCAGGAGAAAGCATGTGGCATCTCTCACTAGATAAGCTAGAATGATTGGCATATTCAGTCAGAAACACTCGTTTTCTGATTTAATAGGGGCTTAAGACAAATTGTCTCACAGCTGAGACCATGCAAATCAATCATTAAAATGTAGGTTTAGAGTCTGATGTCAGTTTAAATTCCATTAATATCAGAGGAATTACACCAAATTTATCCACCCAAATTTATAGGGTGCAAAATTTGACCCATAAGTATTATTAGGAGCAAAAGCATGCAGAACTGTATCATGTGTCTAGCATTTTCTTGAAATAATTAGTAAACCCAAAATGTAGTACAGAATAGAGTAGAACAGAAAAACAGGGAAAAGGAAAAGAATGGAAAAAGGAAAGAGGAAAAGGAGAGGAGAGGGACAAAGGAAAGCGAAAGAAAACGAAAGACTGAAAGAAATGCCAACAGAAGAATGCAGGAATTTAGGAAAGTTCCCTGATGAAATTTAAAAACATGGGGGGAAAAATTCCAAATGTATAGTAATAACATTGAATTAAATCACTTCAGCATTGCTGTCATGATATCATGTTCTTGTCCATCCTTTTCAACTTTCAAGAGGACCCAAAGTAGATGCAATCTGGTGGTAGCGAATGATTCAACAAGGTGCCACTAATATTTTAAAGGTAACTAGTTTGCAGAGTATAATTGGTGTAGTGATTGAACATCCAGTATGAATATATTCAGCTGACATTAGTTCCTAAGCCTTTACAAATGTTGCAGAGTGTATTAAAATCAAAGTTTTTTCAGTACAGTACTAGGCAATAACAGATGTAATCCCAATTAAGAGCACTGACTTGCATTGTGCAGAAAATGATCTATTTTAGTGAAATTTCAAATAGATTTTGAGGAGCAGTGAGTTAGATTGAATGGTAATATTTGGTGTTCTGCACTTAATATTAAATTCCCCACCTGATCCTTTGCCTTGTTTTTAGGAGTGCTGTTCAGTGAAGGAAACACTCCTGTTCATACAAACATCGTGAGTCAGGGCTGCTTGTCGGCAAGGGTTGCAGGACCACAATCCAAGTCAGGAAGTCTCTCTGGGGCCTTTTAGTGACTCAGTGACTCAGGACCTTGACAAATCCCCAAGCTGGAGTGAAGAAGCGACTCTTCTAAAGCAGTAGACTGGTTTTACAAACAATTGCTGCCCATGAGACAGGAATGACAGAGTTTTGGCGGTGTACAGACCCACGCAGCAGCAGATTAAGCTGGGGTGGCTGACACAACTGCCAACCTTGCCTGATCATGCTGCCCTTATCTTAGAGACTGGCATCCTTGCCTGGAGCTGACAGAGGGGTACAGACAGCTTGACGTGTTACAGTAAAGCAAAGAATATGTCAGTCGGAAGCGGTGACAGTTCAGGACCTGCTGCGTGGCCCTTCAACCCCTCCCCTGTGAGAGCAGGAGAAGGGGTGGAGCAGCCCTGCTTTGATCCGTTGCCGCATCTGAGCTAATGTCCTCATACTTCAGAGTTTGGCTCTGAACAGCTTCTAATTCAAGCTGGCTGTGCTCAGCGACAAAGAAGAATGTAAATGCACAATGACAGTTATGAGTCCGGTGTTTTAGACAATGACAGTGGAGGAAAATAATGCTTTAGAAAAATCACAAATATGTAAAACCCCTTGAACTGAAGAAACTGGAGAGCATTTTTTTGTTTGGTTGGTTTGGGTTTTTTTACAACTCAGAATGTTTTGAGTAATTGTCTTTGCCTTTATCCAAAAATGGTTCTTTCCAGAATCAAACCAGGTCTTTGGTTCAGGTCCTTATTTGCAATGGACACTGAAGGAGAAATCTTAATGCACTTCCCTTTTTGAAGGGCATTTTGCAAAGGGAAGAGAAAAAGTGAAACTGAATATGGATGCTAAAAACTATTAAAAACCTGTTATTAAATCCAAAATTATTCACATGAAGAATTCTTTCCCTGTGACAGAAACTGGAAAGAAGGTGCAGTGCTCGGAGAGCAGCAACGTAGGCCACAAGGCAACTTGTCCTTGGTTGTCAGCTATATGGCTTGATTATTTGGGCAACTTATAAGTCACTTTGTCTCTTGTTGATTCAGTTCCTCCCTTTCTGCTCTCTACCTCTTTATCATTTTGTCAGGATAAAACACATTACGAATTGCAAGAAGCTCAAACAGTAAGTTAAAAGGGTGTTAATAAGCACAGAGCGTCAATACATTTTATACTAGATCCCTATGGTAAGAAGAGCTTTGGAAATACAGAACTTTTACAGAGGTCACAGCATCCAAGTTATGCAAATGCCAGTCACAAAAAAAAAATTGCCACTAATGCTAGCCTGCTAAGCAGAGCCGTGAAACACAGAGCATGCAATAAATTTTTCTGCAAAAATACCTTGGAAGTTCACAGGATATATCTTAAAAAATGAATCATGGGAATACTTTATCATGTAGAAATTGTAGGCTAGAGAAGCCACTTTTCAATTCACCTGAGGATTTATACATATGGCCTATACTGGAATATAACAGATGAATATTTTGTCAATCAGCATCTGACATAAAATAATTGCTTTTACTGTTAGTGCTGCTGTCACGATTAATCACAAAATCCCAGAAATCAGATGCTACAACACCTATTGTTTTTTGTTAGCATTACTGTGCAGTGTGTATTAGGGCTTTCTCAGGTAGGAAATTAACACTTATTAAAATGTCTTGTGGACATCAAAACTGAAGTAATGAGACAGGAATGAGCTGGGAATCCAGAGGCAAATGGGGTGGGGGGTTTTACATAAAACAGCTCCTTAAAAATCAGTAGGGGGAAACTCAGGAGAAAGGAGTATACCAGGTGGAAACAACTTTGCCTGTTGCCTGAATAGAGTCTTTCACCCCATTTTAGAGAGGCAGGGTGAAACACTGTCAAGGCTGATAAGTGCCACAGACAGACTGTAAAGAATTTGGACTGTCTCTCTCTATTACTGTTTGCTGACTGAGCTGACTGCCAACTCTAACCGTTGGTAGAGGTTTAATTATCAGCCCTGTTCTTTTCGTTATAAACTGCTGTTCCTTGGGGTTTTATCATTTCAGTTCTTAAGGCCTTTCTGTGTGTGGTTTGGTCACAGAGGCAGCAGAATTAGATTGATTTAGAAACAGATTTAGACAGACTGGTGCTGAAATTGTGCTTAAACTAGCCTGACATATCTCTTCACCTCTTTCTGTAACACACATGCTTAAAATCCTGCCATTGTATTTACTCGAGTCCAACATAACTGGAACCATGTCAATAGTCTTTGCAGAAAAAGCTCGCTAAGATGCCTTTCTAAGAGGCGTATGATTAATCTGGAATCTCTTAATGAGGCTACAGCCTGGCACATGTCCAATGGGCAGGTCAACTGGTCAACATTTGCAAGAAATCCTGAATGATATTCCAAATCTTGGTTTGGAGCTCATGGAGCTCCTAAGACCTTTTCCCCGTCCTCCTCCTTCAGATCTGTGATATGCCAATTTCCCGGTTCTACTGATTGATAAAGGTCTAAAAGCATAGTTGTTACTGGGAGGCTTACATGTGTTTTACATACCAGCAAATGGATATGTCTGAAAAGTGAGAACCTGAAAGGACAGGAAGCAGATTTCTATAGACAGTATTGCCTTATGCTGATTTTCAAAGAAACGCGGAGGTTTTGTGTTTGCTTGTTGTTTTTTTTTTTCACAAATCAAAGAGGTTCTGGAAAGGGTGATTAGTTCCTCCTCTTCTGGACAACAGGCAGTGCTTTTGAATTCCTTCCAGAGTACTTGTCATCAAAGTATTTGTTACCTACCTGTTCAGGTCTTTAGAGGGCTACAATACATTATTTTGGAAGGTGTAATTACATGGTTCCAAATACAGCATGTTGTGTGCCTATTTGTGTAGGTACACATTATATAATGCTTCCAGAAGACATTTCCATGGTGGCAAGAAAGAAGTTGGAATTGATGAACTGGGTTTTCCTAGGCCAAATTGTTCAGATTTAGCCCCTTGGGATCTGTTTCTGATGTAGATTTAACTCAGCAAGCAGCAGACCCAGCCAGAGCACATGCAACCGTACTGCAGGGCTACATTCAAGCACCATCACCCATCTCCATCCTAGTCCCCTTCCCTGAGAGAAAGGAGGGTGGGCAAACGGAGGTGGAAGATCTGTACAAGCACTTTGGTTGTCATTTGTGTTTGGTGTTGGAGCTGCTGTGTGTTTATCCCACAACTGTCAGCATTATACTAACCCAAGCTGCTCATTCATTTCCAATGAACCACAGGCCATAACTAGAAAGGCCTCACTTGAAACAGTTTTCCTGCAGAATGTCCCTCCCCGGGTTGCCAGCATGACTGTCAACAGCAAAAGGATTTAGGGTTATAACCCAGCTTAGTGCATTGCAAAGGAAACGCTCGGATGAGCCAGTCTGTATTTGTGGACACATCAGGGATTTGGGCATAGCACCCAGCTAGGAGGCTGAGTGAGTCCTCAGGGATGGCTGGCCTTTGAGCCACACGTACACAGACTAATGGGGGATCATCTCGAGTTGCCTGTCCTCATCTGTCTTCTTGTCACGGCTTGCTGGCTTGCTGACGCCTTACTGCGCAGATATGTCCACCGTGCCCCAGGCAATGCCCCTATCGCAGCAGACATCTATAAACCATTTGCAGATCCTAAGCGAATCCATTTTAGCGTATATGGATATGTGTTATCCAGCCTATCCAGGATGAATTTTAACTGGTGCATGAGCACTGTGTAATCATTTTTTTTGTGCGGTATTTATGCATGCTTTATAAAGATACCACCATCTGCATAGCTAGGGTGTTCCTCCATTTGTATGGTAATTAATCAGTATTCAGGGGGCCTTTTCTGCTCTGCTTCTTACCCGGCCCTGTTCCCTCTGATATCTGAGCAAGGGCCCCAAAAGCAGAGAAGCTAATGAAGGTAGGAGAAGATGAGGACAAAGAGCCCTGCCATACCTATTGAGGGAGAAATCTGCATCTGAAAGTGCCTGCTGGAAATGGGCAAGATGCCAAACAGCAGGAAGAAGGGTAATGCTCTAGAATATAAAGGAGGGCATACTATTGTCTTTTTCTGTCTTTAAGTCACTGGTTATTTCTAAAAAAAAGGAAACAAACAAGGGGAACCGTTTGATTTGGCAGCAGCAGCGTGGTTTATATTCATATCCCAGCAAATGCAACACCCCTTCTCTCCCACAGACCTGCCGGCTGCTGCGCCTCTTCTAATGCTACAGCCATTCTCCTGGTCCACCTCTCCGTAACAGAGCCTCTACCAACAGCTGGAGAATGTGCTGGATCTGCAATTGCCCCATGATGCAGCAGTCACGGCAGTGCTATCTGTAAGTGACATAGGTGCTTATTTTCAGGGATCCCTGCCTTTCTGGGAGTGTAGGTTATGCAGTTGAACACAATGCCTACACCTCAGGTCACAGCAACCACCACTGCTCAGCAGCCATTGCTATTCCAGTTGAATTGGTTTTGTTTTACTGTTTCTGAGCAGACATGCTGCCATGCTGCTTTTGCAGTTCTGCTTCCACCAATTCTTACTCCTCTCTCACGGCGAAGGTGCCTAGGTCTTTCCCACTATAGTCCCTCTGCACACCCTGCAGCCTCCAAGAACAGAAAGCTTCCTCCAAGAGACTCTGGCAGCTTTCAGGTCCCAATGTTTAGTGCTATCTCCTGCTGAACATAGGTCAAACCTCACCGCTCGTCTCAAAAGAGAAAGCAAGAAGCATCTTAGCAGCAGGCTACAACAGCAGAAGGTTCTTCAGTACTCATATTCACGGGGGACAAACTGTAGCAGGAGCTTGGATGACATGTAGAAATGGCATGCCCAGCCAGCATCAGTGGGTACTATAATGCTGGAGAAGACTGCAGTCTCCCTCCCCTACTGTTTTTTGGTAGCTAGGCAGGTTAATAGACCACAGCCCTTCTTCTGGAAAAAAAAAAGGGGGGGGTGGGGTGTTAGGATTACATGTAGACTGAGTAAAAGAGTTCAACGGGGAGAAGCAATCTTCCCCCAGCAACCCATAAGTTATGCTTAGCTCTAAACCAGATTTTCAGCATGGTGGGAGGAAAGCTTCGGGCCCCTCAGTTTGATAACAGTGTGTGAATCACATGCCAGCGGACCTGGGCTGAGAATTTGCTATCTAAATCTCAGCTTCTCCAGTGCCAGAAGCATCCCAGTTGAGGCTCATCCAGGATTAATCTGCAAAGACTAAGAAAGACAAAGAGCAATGATTGACATGGTAATACAGCATCTCCCATGCAAAAACGCCCTCACCCCCTCCAGCATTTTCATAACCAAATACACACCTTGTTTTGCACTATAAAGAGCATGGGAATGAAATGTGATAATGAGACATAACGAGATGCACGTATAAGACAAGCTGTGGACAGGCAGTGAACATAAAAAGAGATGTGTACATGTGCACATAGGGAAGAAGTGGCAGATAGGCACTTTCTTATAAGCTAGAAAAAATACTCATGACAATAATTAAGTTTTGTTTTCATTTTCCATCCTTCATGCACCTTTGTATATCTGGAGAAAAGGAGCAAATAACCATGCTTTCTATTCATATTCTTTTAACTAGGCTCCAGTGAGCACTGCCAAAAATGTCCACTAATATCCACTTGAATCATTGGGCAAGTTTACTTCAGCTGTCTTCCTGCCCCTTGTATTCTGTGGTTTTTTCTTTATTAACAAGGAGAAAGCTGCGTGGAAAGCCTACAAGAATGCATTTTACAGAGAATATGGGAAAATATCAGTTCAGAATTCACTATCCACAATCCATGGCACACCCGGTGCTAAAAGCTGCTTTCACCTTATCAGGAACCAGAAGCAATGCCAGACTAGTCTCTGTTTCTCACACTTGCAAAATTAATATCAGTAAGCTTCAGATCAGAAAGGACTTGGAGAGATTGTCTGGCAAATATTTTCAGTTGATAAATAATAAGGGGGAAGTGGAACTGTCTGAACAGTGCACCAGCAGAAAAAGAGGCAATGTTTGTTCACTAACTGTCTTCTAATTATTGACATATTGCAACTAATCAGCGTTAGAGGCAAAGGGAAGCTGTAATCTGTCCATGTCCTCCTCTTTTTGGACTGTTCCCAGTACTAATGGCAGCAGAGGAGAGTTCCGGACTGGACTCATTGCTTAGAGGAAATCCAAGCCTGCACAAAACATTACAGGTTTTCGGACAGTGCAAGCACACTTTCGTCCTTTTGCCTTTTTGCAAGGCCACAGATCCACAGCAACAACCCTTTAGCTGAAAGCCTATTTTAAGTTGAACGAACAGTAGCAGATGGAGAAACAGATTTCCCTTGGGAAAGAACGTCACGTCAGTCTGACAGCTGTAGTGGCAAGGACTAGCAATGTTCATTGCCCTTGTAAATCTTGGGGATAAACACCCCTAAAATGTCAATGACTGATAGTGGAGATTGAGTAGAGTGTAAGTGTTGTAGTACAGAATATGCGTTCCTGTGCTCTTGTTGCATAAAAATAGCAATGAATGATCATTTGTATTGGGCAGGGTGTAATTGCCTACGCTGTGGCATGGAGCTTGTGGGCAGGCATAGCTGGGGTGGGTGAAGATGCTTCTACGTGAACATGTCATGATGATCAGTGTTCATTGATTCTTTTACTCCCTTATATTTGTTACTGTCCAGGTGAATGCTTCCTCTTACTGAAGCAGAAATTGTTTATGCATACCGCAGTTGCAAGAGCTGTGCAAACATTAAAATGTGGCTATGATTCATTCCTGCTGATGGAAGCAAACCCCTGGCATAAAGGAAGCAAATTATTCCATCTCTCTCCACCATGGCATGGAGGTCTCTGTAACAGGCTTGGGGGATTTCTAGTCCGGTTTTGCTCCCTATTCGAAGGAAACATTTACTTTGCTCCCCATGCTGCAGCCTTGCAGGAGAAGCTGTGCTGGCTGCACACAATCTTCTGGACTGAGAAATGTGCCTGCCTTATGACACTGAAGCCACCCTCTAGGCAAATTTTTCCTCTCAGGCCATCCTTCCAGATACCCTTTTTGCCCTTTTCACCTTAAGGAGCAAGGAAATTACCAATGGGACATCGACAATGAGGGGAATTTCACTGGCAAAACCAGCAGCCCACTTATTATTGTTACTTTTTACTCATGCCTGGATCATCTTGCAGTGGTTTCTATGACAACAGAAAAATTATTTCTTAACATAAATCAAGTTTGTCAGACTTATGCTTGTGCATAGCACTTGCTGAAGGCTAGATAAGCAATTCTAAGACCGAAAGGAGATGAACCGATCCACTCTATGAAAACGGAGCTACCAAGGATCTGAAATAGAAAAGATCCCTTGTTTTCCTAGGGAAATTCACTTTGAGTATTGAATTGTGGTTGTTCTTTTCTATTTTGGAAAGAAAAGCACAAGAATAGTGAATATCATTGATTTATACACTTTTCTTTTAAATGCAGAGACTTTGGGACAAATCAACTGTGTTTCTCAGAAAAGAAGTGTGAATATTGAGCACATAAACAACATAGGAAGAGGAAGAAAGGAGAAGATTCATAGAAGCTCCTCTTTAGAAAATGTGAAAGGATTTCCGAAAATTGCATTCTGTGCCTGTTTGATACATGGATAATGATAATAGTTCTTGGTAACCTGGTCGCCAGAGTGCCAAATCTTAAGTTTACCTTTCCTTGCATATTTTTTCTCAGCTTGTCCTCTGGCATCCTTTTATTAGACCCTAAAAATATAGTTATCATTGACAGATTAGAAGGACTATTTTGCAGACAGTTCGTCTCTATTGCATGTGTTTCTGCTGCATGGTGATGAGCTTTTTTAAAAAGTATAAATTTCTTCACAGCCTGAGTGATGAATGGTAACATTCCATATCTGTTTAATCTAGAATGATGATAATTTTTAGTTATTACAAAACCCTTTCACAAGTTTAGTGCAATATGTAGCATTGATATAGCTATTGACTTTAGGCAGCAGGTTACTCTTGTTAATCTAAAATAGGTGGTTAATGGGCCATTTTAGTTAAGCTGTCTCTGACTGAAGGGGTCTTCTGTTCGTCCTGCAGAGGAGAGAAAAATCCATGCCTGGGTATGGAGGATGGGCTACATTATGAATATAAGTGAGCATATTGCCTTCTGTTCATAGCACAACTCCAGCTAATCTCAGAGGGAGCTTCATAGAATGAGCAAAGGCAAAGAAAGCCTCATCTTTTGCTGCAGAAGGTAATGCACTGTTTATTATGCTTTCAGTCTGTTAGTGCTTGATTCAGCAGAACCCAGTAGGAGTGATTTCCCTTCCTTCCCATCTTCCTTTCTCTGTTTCTGCTCTACTTCCTTCTTGGCATCTCCTTTCTTCATCCTCCTCCTTCCAGCAGTTCCAAACTCAGACTCAAATGCATCTTGGCTTCATTTCCATTCCTCTCCATCTGCTAAAATGTATTCATGTATTATGTATTAAATGTTGACATTTATAATGGTGTCAATAAGGTTTTGAGTCAAAGCCTGAATGGAAACAAGCAGTTTGGGCAGTGTTTACCTCTCTCGTCAGTGTTGTTTCAGTCTCTTTTCAGACTTAAGAAAGGAGTCACTGCACAGTTGGATCCTACTAGGAAGATTTCATGAACAACCATAATGGATAGGAGCATTTTTTGTTCTTTACTGGAAGCTTAAGTGCCAAAAAGTATGGTGGTTCCATGAGGCTAATTCATGAAGCAAGTGGACCCAGTGTTTCAAGAATCCTGTATCAAAATAAACATACGCAACTGCAGTAAAGTGAATGTGCAGGTCCTTTGAAACACACGCATACACACATATGCATGATTGGGAGTGGGGTTGTGCAATTCCACAGAACTTTACTATGATCTGAAGTGGGGTTGCCCTCCAGCTTTCCTTAGATGTACTCTCCATTCTTCTCTTCACTGATATTTGTCTGACCATACAGTAAGCCAGTTAAGGGAGATAAACTAGCAACTGATTTCATGGGGTGGGGTGAGGAAAAAGAAGCATCTTCTTCCAGTTTAGCTCTCCAAACCAATTCACTGCAGGATTAGGTATGTTTTTGCCAGTGTGAGGGCGAGCTGGAAAACCCAGCCAGCAGTGTCGTGGGGCAGAGGGGCAGGTAGTCAAGAGGTAACAGCAACCTAGGTCAGCTTAGACTCTGAGAGAGCTGCAGCTTCAGTGAGGATTTTGAAAATCTCAGGCATGACTTTGCTGTATCTGTAAAAGCACGAGAGATCTGTCAGTCTTGCTTCACAAGTATTGTGGCATTAGGGATGTTTAAATTTACAGCCCTGTTTTCCATTTCTTGTCTTCAATGTATTGATTGCTACTCTTTCTCCAAGCTGTTTGCTATGCATCATACTTTCATTTTAGTAGAGGTCTCAGACATATTTTCTCAGCTCTTGATATCTGGATAAGACAAATTTCTCCTGCTGTACAGATTTATTTGATTTACGTTTATGGGATGCCCATATCTGGCTATTTGGATCTGAACTGCGTATACACTAGAATAATTTGATTGCTGATTCCATAGGTCTTCCAATTACAAGATACTATATTCAGATGGAGACAAAATATGAAATAGGATCAGGCACAGGACCAGTCAATCCTTATTTTTCCCCAAAAGAGTTTTTTTTCTATTTCATCCAATACAAGGTTCAGCACTTGGAAGGAAGGGAAGAAAAAATAATAGAAATCCTTAGGCTTTATTTCCTCTTGGTAAAAAGCAATTGAAACAAGTGAAAATTCTGCTCCTTCATTAATATGATGAAGTAAGTAAGAACTAGACAAGGCAGACTAACAACTACGTGGCTGAGTCTAGAAAGAAATAGAGGTGAAAAGAGGTTAGACATGAGAAGAGAAAAAACAACAGTTTTCTGAAGGCTTCAGGTAGTCAAAGCCCTACACAAATGCCCAGCTAGGTGAACTGTGTCCTCTGTACTCTTTGATCTTGGTCTGCAAATGATTCATGGCATTTAGTGATCCGCTACGCCAGCTTGCCAGTCAGTTATTAGGGAGTCATAGAAATCAGTCACAGCTCCTCTTTTTGCATCCCACCCTTGTTTCTATTTCATTTAATTAATCTCCTAGCCGTGTATTTACAAGTGGGAAAGAAGCAACAGTGAAATGGAGCCCTCTCTCTGTATGGCCCCTCCGCCACCCCTGCCTTTGTTTTTAAATGTTTTCTCTTGTGTTTGGTTCTCGCTGCTCCTGATCTTTTGCAATATATCTCATTTTCTCTAATCATTTTACAAACACAGACTGAATCAAAGGACACTCTCCAGGGGAGAAACAACTTGTCTTAAGATCAAAAGTTCTGCTTTGTTTGCTGTTAGATATCACCTACCCTGCACATTACATTCATAATTTATTTTTGAGTTGCTGTTTATTCACTCCAAGTGGTTCAACCCATACATAACATCCTTAAAAAAAGCTCTGGTCTTGAAACATGCTGAGGACCACCCAAAAGCTGCTGAACATTTCCCACCACATGAGAACTAAAGGTTTAAAGTAACTCCTGTGCTATGCCTTAACTCTTCTGGTCAGAACAGCACTGAAAATCTTCGCCCTGATGGATCTGCTTTCCACCTTTCCTGTTTGCTAACCTCAGCTGATAGGTACCAACCAGAGCAATTGATTTCTTCAGGTATGTCTCAAAGAGTGAAGAGCTCAGCAGCACTTTTTGGTACATAGAACTTTTTAATGTATTTTCTATCCACTCAGTGGTATCTATAGGAGAAAGTAAATCTGTTACTGCAATTGTAGGTCATACGGGTGCCATTGAGAATTGCCTGTTCATTCACTGCTCTGTACCATGATGCTCTGTGCTTGGAGAGGGAGCTGTGGTTGTTGCCCTCCTCTTCTCAGGGATCAAGAGTTAGCCAAAAAGCAGGCAAGATTACACAGGGAGCAACAAGCAGTACTGACTGAAATTACCAGTAAATGACCTCTTTCTGAAGGGCTGCTATACCTGAGGTGGACATGGTGTAGCCACACCAAAAAAAATGGTCTTCTTTCAGGTGAGATAATTACCTTGTTCACAAGTCCTTCATGATGGCAGGAAATGATGTCTGATCCAGGAACAATAAATAGTCTTTGGCAGAAGAATCAGTTTTCAAGGATCTGTCTTAAATCACCTTTCTCTCACTCTTGAAATCATTAGCTGACAAGTTCTTCCTAGACAAGTATTTTATCTCTGATGAAAGCAAAGCTCCCTCTAACCTCAGTGCTTGAAGGCTTCAGAACCAGGTCCTGGCTATGTCTTTCCTTCTGTCCTAACTGTCCTTCCAGACTTGTGTGCAGGATGCTGGGAGCCATGAGAACAAAGCCGTGAAGGCCAACTGATGCAGTCCTGTTAAAAGTCCTGTTGTAGTTTCAGTGAGATGAGTACTCTACACTGCTCAACACTGTGGCTGAGATAGTGTTATATGTAGTTAGAGTAGTTTTTTATTTTTCCTAAGTCCATGGAGCCCCAATAAGAAGGAGGGAGCTAGTTATTACCCTTCAAAATAGAAAAAGTTAAATCCAATGTAATTTTTCATCAGAATCTGGTGCCCTGGTGATCACTGCAAAGGGGCTGTTAGTTCTTAGGTACTCCTGCTGACATCAGTGGGGCCACTTGTGGAGCAGCTTACCATTTACTCCAAGGGAGGAAGGCTATAGTCTAGCATATTTATAAGCTTGAAAGTCCAAAGACTGAAAGTCCAAAGTCCTAAGCCACTGACTTCTGAGAGGAGTGGACAACCATGAGTATCCCTGAAGTCAGAGAGAACTGAGGGTGGAGTGCAAGCAGATTTCCTGGAGTTCTGCATCTTGATCTTCAGGAACAACCTCCTGTAACTATCCAGTCAAAGGGAATTAAATGTGTGAATCTTTGCAGTAGAATTCCTAATCCTCAGCAGATGAGTATAGGCCTTTGTGGGAGACTGTGTTTTGTATCAATCCCAAGATTTTTCAGTTTAAATGTCTCATTCTGATACATGTGACATCCATGACTTTTCATCAGCCACAGTCTGACCCTGTGGTGCCATCACAGGTTGATATGTGTCTGTTTTATGATGGAGGCAAAGCTGCTTCTCTCAGGAGGTGAATTCAGAAATGTAGCCAACCTACATGTGACTCACAGGAAGAAGTGTATTATTTAGTTTCCCTTTATTATTTATAGTCATTGGGATCCATTAAAGCTGTGAAGCTGCACAAATGTTTGCAAAACTGGATCTGTATTCTTTTAACCCATACTGTGCCTGGAAACACAATACAACATTGCATAATAAACACCTGAGTGTGTTGTCAGGGGGGAAAAGGTAACGTTGTGAAATGATTTAAGAAGGAATCAGAAAAAGTGTTCAATCATGAAGCTAATATTTGGCAAGGGAAAAGTGACATGTCTATAGACCACACAAAAGACGTTTTCAGAGGATAGTGAATGGACAAGGATATAAGAAGGCTGTACCAGATGGCAGAATGAACAAATGAGAAAATAAACCCTACTGCTCACAGGAATTTTACGTGGCAACACACGGTCTAGTGGGCTGTATTCTCAGCTGTGTAGGCTGGAATAACTCCATTAAAGTCAATGAAGCCAGCAAGCCCAGCTGAGAACATGGAGAAAGGTGTTTCTTTACTAAGACTTTTGTGTAAGCAGCACTTCCATGCTGTTTGTTTTCACCTTGTAACACACTAAGGGTGAATTTGGCTTGCAAGGTTGTCAAGCAGCTTACAACACCCAACCCTATCAGCATCATTGCTGCTACTCTCAGAACCAACTCATGGAGAAATGCCGCAAAGCACAGCAAAACACTCTGTGGACCGAAGCAAGATGCTCATGCTAGGCAATAGTAGCAAATGTTATACAGACAGGAATAGACTACAGCCTCGAAAACAGTCATCTGAGCTTGCCTGCTCTCACCAGCATACAGCCCAGAACTGCAGGACCAGAGGTGCTTGGGCAGCCAGCACTCCTAGAGAGATGTTACGCTTCATCTCCTCTGCATACCGTCTGCTTCTGCTTCTCCATTGCTTCCAAAGGAGGCAGGAATGAGCAATTGCAAATCTGCGCACATACCAGCCAATCTGTTGTCCCATTATATCCCTAGATCTGCCCTGACTATGTCTAATGCAGTAGTGAAGTCAGACATAGGACACTCTGTACATTCAAAGCCTGTGAGCAATTTTATAGGAAAAGCAAAGCCTTCAACGAGAGGAAATCTTGAGGGAACTAAAAATTGTATTCTATAGCATGTTGAAAACATACTTGTGATGAAATGACCAAGTCATATACAACAGGTGACTTGCAGAACAACACCAGTGCTCAGCACAAAGCCATTTGTAGGGAACCAGAGGGCTCCTGAGAGGTTTCACTCATATTTTCCTTTGGCAGCATGAATGCAAGAGAAGACTACGCCACTGATTTGATTTTCCCTCTAACTCAATTTTCTGGACCTCTGCAAGTCAGAATCCTCCATAGGCAAAGTTTTTTAGCAATGACCAGATACATCAGGTAAATGGATATTCTTGGAGTGGCTCGGAAAGTTCACTGTTCTCAAAGTGACTCACTCTGTTATTTCCTCCCTCAGATTGCAAATGGCATTTCTTGAGTTTTTCCTCTCTATTTTTTATCCATCGTCAAATGCCCTTTAGCCTTGTGGACAGTACCAAAGAAATATGACCTGGTCATATTACAGTTTAGGAGGAAGAGCCTAGAAGATAATTAGGGGTTGACGTAAATACAGCACCAACCGGCTCTTGTATTCATCAACTAATCTCAGCCAAACCTCCTGATATGTTTATCAAGTTAAATGCTCAGTTCTTTTGATTTTTGTTCCCCATTTTTTCCTGTTGTCTTTGGATTTGTTACCTATTCAGAATAGTCATTAATTCTTGTCTCAGTAAGTAGGAGTACTTTGGAACCACATACTGGCTCTTCTAGGTGGCTTTTCCTGAACAGTTCCTTTCCTGAGCACTGCAGTTCAGTAGCAAAGCGTTATAAATTGAAGCTTCATGAGTCCATTATGCAATTCCTCTTTAGATACAAGATGTCCTAATGAGTGATGTGGACAGTTGCTGAGTGTTTTGGCATGGTAAGGAGCTCTCTCAGGTCCTCCTCACTATGGTTATAACCGTAACAGCACAAATACTAAGAACCTCTTAGTTTTCCGATATTTTCCTGCAACCCCCTCACCAGAGCTTCTCTTTTCCAATCAAAGGTCACTTGCTACTGTCAGTAGGACAGTAATGAGTAATTTTTTTGACTTGGCAGTGAAAAGAGACAAAGGGACAACCTATAAAGCAAATTTAGGTATTTTTTCAATGCGACATAGATGTATATCCTGTATGTCCTCTCCAAGTTGGCTATACCAGTTGGTGTTCATGCTGGAATGGCTAAAACAGTTCTGCTTATGTATACAAACCATTATTTAACTGCTGAGAAAATGCAGAAGAACCTCTGCTGGCATGTTGTAGCCTGAGCCTCCAGCCACCTGCCTGCGACTGATGCACCAGCAGTAACCTCGGGGGCTGGATGGAAGGCAAATGGGTTTCAAGAAACCACTTTTCTGTCAGTGTGAAAGTCAGTTTTCAGAGCCTGTAGTGAATAGGGTTGAGCAGGCTGCTCAGCGCACCTTCCTCACTCCAGAGCAGAAACTGAAGTTCTTGTAGTTCAGTTCATTTTGAAAGGCTCTGGGCAAGGAGGCCTCTTTTGCAATGTACTCTCTCTTCTCTACATGTGCACTCTTCCATGTGGGTACAGGCTGGGATTATAAATCTCAGTCAGAAGAGTAGTCTTGTGAATGAGAGTCAGTCTTAGGACTAAGGAGGAAAAGGTTGGCATCCTCCACTTAACCTTATCTGATGGAGTTAGTTAGGCTCTGTTTATAGTCAGTGGTCAATGACAGGTATCTTCCAAAAGCTGTTCAGCCCACCAAGCTTGCACTCCTTTTTTGGGATGTGATAATTGCCCCCAGTGGTGGCCAGTCTCTGCTGTCTACAGAGATAGGCTCTGTACCAAGGTTAGCTTAGATGCTTGATGTCTAAAAGACTAAATTTGAGGAAAATTAACGCCCTCCTACACGACAAGTTTTTATGAGTACTTTAGGCATGATCACTACAGACTACACCCAGTCTGGCTGCTGAAACCCTGCATTTGGTATTGTAACCTCCATTTCTTGGGCACTGCCTTTCTCTGCTGATGCTGTAAGAAGCCAAAGGTTGGCCGTTCTGGATCACAGCAGTCAAAACCTATCTTTCTTTTCTTCCCTTCCAATACCAGGAATGTCAAACTTTATGTCTGAGACAGCATTTAAGCTGCAAAATAGCTTTGATTTCTTATTTATACGTACATTTCTTTGCCTCTGCTCAAGCTGCCTGAGTGTCAGGTTTTGGCAACCAAGAGGCAAAAGAACTGTGTGGGATTGGGACTGGAAGAGGCTGCTGTCTCACAGGAGAAGTCAGAAGTGTCTTGGGGACAAGTCAAGCCCCTTGGAGGTAATGAGGAGATTTGATGAACCAGCGTCACTAATTCTGCTGGAACATTGTAAAGCAGGGACGGGTTTTGACAGCACTCAAACCCAGATTGGCAATGTATATTTAGTTGCAAGACACCCAGGCTTCGTTTGCCGTTAAGAGGGACCCTGCATAGTGGGGAGGTCTCTCAACAGATTATTTCCGTCCATCTAAAAGACTGTATCAGCCTATGTTATTTATGGGTTTGATTTTTATGGCGTAATTTTCAGAGTCAGCTCTCACCTCCAGCCCCAGTGAGTCTAGCTATACTTTGGGGGATTTACTTCCTGTGAATTCTTAACTAACATAAACTGCCCTATTGATTACACAAGGGGGAAATATTACTGCCGTGTTATGTAACAGCTGTGGGATTGGACTCTTGAGGGTTAAGATTCTCCTGGCTATGATCAGCTTGCCCATTTGGTCCGCCTCCAACAAATTGAAGACAAGCAGAGCGTCAGCATACAATATACAATTACATTTCTGACACATTGCATCTTGCTGTGCCATCTCTTCTTAAATCAGAACCTGTTTTCACTCTTATAGTTTAATACAGCATGATATGAAGCCTTGAATAGGAAGCATTTATTTTAAATTTGACTAAAAATAGCTTTCCTTCCACAGTGAGCTCATGGCTTTTTACTTTATCTTACGGTCAGTTTGCTTCACTTTCACACATACACATATTTTATGAAGTAGATTCATACAAATGAGATCTCTAAATTAATTTAATTTGTGTTTTATTTTAGTAGTTTGCTGTCACAAGAGTTCTCAGAAAAGGAGTTGGCTGTTGTGCAAATGCTCATTTTGCAGCCGTAGCACCTATTCTTGTACGTACTCAAATGTAGTCGAGTATATACTCTTATGCTTTTAATTTGAAAGGCAGCAGTTTTAATGGCTGCTGAGGAAGAGTTTAATTTGCATACTTTTGTCACTTCCAGGCTTTGTTAATCTCTGTGAGTGTAAATTTGCAGAATAAGGTGTATCAACTTGTTGATCAGACATAACGTAAGGCCCCGTTCTAAGTAAAAACTGCACCCTGTTCCTACTGAGTCAGGTACCTGGAGCGAGGTGGTGGGAAAAGCTCCATTTTTTATTTTTCCTTCTAAGGCGAGACAGAGTAGCTTCAAGGCTTTGCTACATCATCTTCTGCTTTCCAAGTTTTTTTGTTAACTCTGGGAAACGGACATCTGCTGGGAACGCTCTGTACAATTCCTGGTCAGCTGGCTAGCCACTTCAGGCTCCACTTATGTCTTAAATCCCTTTATCCCCATTGCCAGTGTGATTGTTGGGTATGGTAACAGTGTTTTCAGCCACTTATTGCAGGAGAATTTGCATTAATGAAAAAAGAAAAGAAAAACTGGATTCTGCATTTTGGGGCCATGGAGTTGTAGTTATCCCTGTGCAAGTTTTATGAAATTGACTGAAATTGTCTTCTTTGATCCACCAAAACAAAAAAACTTCTGCACAATACGGTCCTCATTATTCAGCCTAGTGGCATCATTCACACAGGTGCAGTTTACTATATCTCTTCATTTTCTTTTGAGCATTTCTAGCAACAGCAACACTAGGCATAAGTAATCCGTCAATCACATCTCATGGTAGCTTGGTAACTTTTCTTTATACTATATAGGGATCAGAATGAGGTAGCAAGAAGTATTTATTATTTGTGATAACTTTCATTTGTTTTCCGAAGGGTGCAGGAAATAAAGTTGTGCTTTATAAAATGCTTGTTAACAGGAAGAGCACAATAAGTTGCCAATAGTTTACATCTGTTCCGATCTGGAATATGAGTTAGTCTTACCTCTTGGCAACTTCACCCATACTTGAAAGTGGGCTTCAGTGCCTTTCTTTATACAGTACAATCAGGTTTATTGTCCCAGCATGGTTTGTCCGTTTGTATACTTACACATTACAGTAGAAAACCTGGGCATTCTGGTGGGTAAATGTTTGTGATAAAGCACAGGTACTATCTTAAAGAGAGCTGTGTCTCTGGCCCGAGGTTCTCTGCCATATCTGCCAAAAACCAAATTGCTTAAGGATGGCGAGAAGGGAATTCACATTCCCAAAGTTCAATCAAATAAGAAAGCCCTGCTCATAATGCCTCATTAGCCTGGCATTGGTTTGCAGGACTGTGTGCCACCACAGCCCATGTTTGTTCAGGAGAGCTGTGACTGATTACCAGCAATGATACGACTGATTACTCTGAAGACCTGAAGAGACTTGCAAGGGGATGAACACTGGAGAACAGAAAATGCTCTTGGCACAAATGATCTCATTTGAATAGATTTATTTATGGAAAGAAGACAAATTTGAAGGTGTCATTTATATTCCAAGGAAAATCTCTTTGTGACAGGTTGCTTCAAGAGCACAACACGTTTAACATGCTTACTCTGTTAAGGATGTTCAGGTCCAATGCATTAAATGTGGTGGTGAAAATGAATATGGTGATTTGAAAAAAAAAAAAAAAAGACAAGTAAGAGCAAAGGTTCGATTGCATATATGTTAGAAGCTGTGTCTGTTGATTCAAAAAGCTGTAACACTGGTTAAAGGGATTCTGAGCTTGTTTGCAGGAAGATAAAATTTCAACAGACTTGCAGAAATCTGAAATATTAGAGTGATACTAAACCAACTTGATTACAGCTCATCAGGTCAATGTGACTTTTCACAGCATTTGTTACGATGTCCAGAAATCTGCTGAACAACCAGATTCAAGTATTTCCTCCCACTACTAGCCCACTATGACCGGAAAAACAGAGGGAAAAAACCAAAGTACAGTGTTCTGTGCAGTTTAGCAGAGTAGCCAAAAAGAAATCTGGCAAGTGGCAGAAATTCAGCCATGGATTCCTTTGTCTCTTAGTCAAAATGAAAATAATGGAAGGATATGTCCTGTTGCACTGCCCCACAATAGCTTGTTTTTGTACTTTGCGCTTGAAACAAGAGACCCGATCTTGATCTTCAAGGTAAACATGATCTCCATAGAGACCAACACAGAGCGGATGAGCACCAAGCACTTCAAAAATCTAAAACCTACAAAACAATTAAGATCACGTCTAATTTCATAACATTGTGATAGAGCTAGTGTGTCAGCACCACAATTAACAATGTGTAAGTGCAAAAACAAGAGTCTGTTTCAACTCTGCTAAGCAATCTTTCACCATAGACATAGTCAGAAATATCTGAGGAGGTGAGAATGTTACAGCTGACTCAACAGCTTGAAGCTCCCTTAAGATCAGCAGGGACTTCAGAAGTACTGAAGTACTGGGTCCACTGAACTGCTGTTAAGATTAAGAGCATGGGTCTCCTTTTAAGGAAGATCCTATTGAAACTTAACAGAAGAGCTGTAGTTCATAGAAACATCCCACCTAACATTATGAAAACGGTACAGAGTATCATGACCAGGCACCATAAATGTCAGTGTTATAATTTTAACTCTGCATTTTTGTCCACCACAGTACCAGTCTGGCAGGTCACACTTTAGGATAAGCAGCTGGCTGAAAGGAAATTCTGGAAAGCCTGTAGCTTCCATTAACCTGTATCTTAAGATATTTCTCTGTGCAGCTCTCAAGTCCCTCCCAAGCCAGCACCCCCAGCCCGCTGCCTAAAGCAGCAGTATTTCTCTTCTAATATTTCTTTCCTGTGGAGTCCAAGGGAGTGGAAGTTCTGCTGCTGCTCTCTGAATCCCCTGAGTATTCTGAGAAAGACTTCTATCAAATTTACTATCAGCTAAACATTACCTGGTTCAGGTAATTCCTGGGGGCTATGGGAGGTGACAGCTTAGAGAACAGCCATGCCTCTACTACCATGAGTCTCTCTCTCTTTCCTGCTCCAACAGGCAGCAGGAATGTGGCACAAATGTTCTCCTTTCACTGTTGTTAAACTGTGACCAAGAATGCTACAGCTGTAAATTCATCAGCTTAATCAATATTAACAGTAATTGCAAGAATAGTTTCCGCAGGTTAAATAAGAAATGCTTTCACTTCAGATGAAGGCCAGCACCTCAACCATAAAGTTGATGTCAGCTGGTTGTTCATCATTTTGTCATATTTTAATTCTCTATTATAATTGGGTTATATTTTTTTTAAAAAGAAAAAAAAAAACTGAAAAGTTCCCCTGTTCTTAGCAGTGAGTATTTTGCTGTATGGCTCCCCTGTTCTTAGCAGTGAGTATTTTGCTGTATGGCTCATGACATTTGAATGTACATATGCCTACATGAACAATACAAGCCTTAACAGAAAGACTATGTCCAGTTCCTCATCAGCTATTAATAATGTTATAGTTAACCAACACCTGAGCACTGTGTCATAAAGCATGTGCTGATTTTGACTCTTTGTAGACCGCAGATCCCCATTGTTTGGGAAAAAAAAGTTTTATGTAGGTGACTGTATTAATTAAGCTATTCAAATCCAATTAGCTTTTTCTGGAGAGTGCTTTATCTCATTACAGTTCTCTCAACTTAAACAATAAAACAAACCAGCAAAAGCTACAAACCCAATCTTACTGTTCCCAGTGTCATGATGAGTTAATGTCCTGCTTGCCAGAAAGTGAGCAGTGATGCTAATGCTTCTAGTCAGGCATGCTCTTTGCCTTCATCTAGGGGTGGGGGAGCAACTCTGATGTTTGCTAGAGACACTCATCTCTGTCACAAGAGAATGGCAAGTCTTCACACCTCTGTGCCTACACCACAACAGCAATGGCCCACCACAGTCCTCATATTCCAGCAGCAAGAAGCTTTTGAATGTAACTTCCATCTATAGGCAATCACAAGCCTGGCTACTACGTTTGAAGGAGAGGCCAAAGTTGTGCTCTTGACTGAAACAGCACTGCCCATATGCTGATAGTGTAGCACATGTGTGAGGGTTTCCAGGATTCAGGCCCATCATAGTTGTTTCTCACACAGGACTTCACCCAGCCATGTGGAAGTGAGATGCTATCAACTTATTTTGCCATCTGGATGCTGCATTTTGCTTCTCATAAACAGACTAAGATCATCTTTCCTCATTAGCTAGGTCATTGAGTTGGCCAGCCAAGTTATTGTGCCATGTTATAACACGCACACTTCAATGCTTAATCACTTCTGACCAATGGCCTTCAAATACAAAAATAAGGACAGATCCCTAGTTTTTAGGTTTCTTTGCTAAAACATGCCCCAAATTCATGTCCAATGCTACTTGGCAGCATGAATGAGCACCAGGTCATTTGCTCAGCACTGATAATGATTGGCAGCTCTAAGAGAAATACCCAGACATTCCTGTTAATTTCTTACCACCTTGCAGGACTCTGGTGATGATTGTAATCCAAGAGAGGACTTGTAAAATCAGAAAGAGGGAGAAATAAAGGCCAGATATGTTGGGAAGCTCGTGAGACCAGAGAACAAGCTCTTCTGCCAGTGACTCAGAAGCAACCTCCCACCTTAGGAGGCATTATATGGTTTTATGTTAAGAGGGCAGGATTTCGATTAATGAGAGACTTCATGGTTATAAATAATAATATTGCTATTTGGAAACTTGCATAGTCGAGAAAACTGATCCAAACAATCTGTGAATGCTTATAAAAATTGATAGCCCCTGAACTGAAGCAGTGTAGGACTTGCCGAGTTAGATCCCTAACCCTTTTGTTGGTAACATGTGCAGGTGCTGGCACGCAGGTGGGACTCAGTAGAGCAAACCAAGAATTGTGTTCAAAACTGAACATCACTAACTATCCTGAGAGAGAGAAAACAAATATGCCAAAGTGGTTTTAAATGAGAAGATTTCAAAACACTTGTTAGTGATATCAAAAAAAAGACAATTTGACACACAACTCCTTTCCTCCTCTGGTTTCTGAGGCAAAGCTTTTGTGTCTGCAGTGTTATATTTTACTGTATCGGATTCTGCAGTAGTGCAAAACCACATGCCATGACCCTTCGCTTCATCCTGCCCTTCTTCCACAACTGGTGAAATTTCAACCTATATGGATAAACAGTGATTTTAGGATCAGATCTGCGTAATCCTAGTTTCCTTCAGTGCATGGACTCAGAAGTAACAGCATTGTAGACATTGTTACTTTTATCAGATGACCTAGGTGGAAGCTGGAAGTGCTGTGGAGGGCATAGTTGGATGCAGATGAGGGGAAATAGGACACAAATCTGTAGGAATTCAATATCCGTTTGTTCTGTGACTCATGGAACAGTCTGCTTACCTGAGACAACACTTTCAGCAAGCTTCAGCACCAAGATCTGCTTTGTAATGATGGTGAGACCTAACAGCGGAATTTCCCTGTGACGTTTGAATGGTTAAATAGGTTTTGTTTCAGAAACTAAGGGAAGTATGACAAGTATTATTATGATTAATGGGTGTTCTTATACTGCCCATTTCCTAGATGTGTTGTAGCTAATTTTAGCCAATGCACCAACTCTTTGTGCAGTCACACGAAAACACACCAGTCTGTGAGGAATGTGCATAGCTACAAGCTGGTCACATGAATTCTAGATGTCTGCAGAAGTGGCTAACTGATTCTTTTTAAGTGCCCTCTCCTCGCTTCTGCCCTCCAGGTTGGCCTCAAAAACTGTGTTCGCAGGTTTGTTTCTAGATGCCTGTGTCCAAAGTTTTGCCCTTCCAGTTACTAATTTTGACTGTCTCTGTGAGATGATTTCAGGGTATTCGGAAAGCTCTGTCTTTGCCACTAGCTGTTCTTTGCCTCAAGCTAACTAGCTGTGAAAGTACTGCTCAGGAACCCAGAGTTGCCTGTCCTCACTGAATGCATGTCCCGCTGCTGCTGAGATCTCAGTGATCGGGTTGTAACACTGAAGACACCATTGCGAGACAGTCTCACTGTTAATGACATGTCCATGCAGCACATACCCAGAATCCAGTACAGACAACATTTGCAGAAGCTGGGTTATGCAGCTCTGCAGAGCCCAAGATTACCATCTAGGGAGGAGAGCAGAAATAACAAGCGCCAGACACGCAGTCATTTTGGCTGAGCCCTGAATCCTTCATTCATTCCAGGCACAACTTTGTAGATGACTAAATGACAGGTTTGCTTTTGAAATGCAGCAATTACTGCTGATTTGAAGGAATGGTACCACGATTGATAAGCTCGCCAAACCCTATTTAGCTGGCCTCTCAGGCAGCGTGTAACACTGGCCTGGGGGAAAACCTGCTTCTTGGATACTAGTGATTAGGCTGAGCAGCAAAGGTTGCCTCCTAAGCATGCAACGGTGCTACAGTCACCAACAAACAGGAGTTGCTGGATGATCTCTTCAGTGACCCTTGCAACTGGATCTCACCAGCTGTGGATGAACCAGTGGCCACTGTCACCGTTTGTCACGTTCTGAGGACAAGGCAAGATGACTGAAAACAGGGGGCTGAGAAAGGGTATGACTGCCTGGTTCTGTCTAACACCAAAACCCTGCTGCTTCACTGACATTCATGTTCCTGCACCATGTATTGCTGTGTCTGTTGGCATGATCCTCCAGATGCTCAGTCTAAAATTCACAGCTACAGCCACCCAGTCTGGATGACCACATAACCTGGGCCACAGGGATTAACCCACAACCTTGCTGCTGCTAAGCTGATCCTGGCTGTCATTCCTGTGGGGTGGGAGCATACCAAGTCAGTCCTGCATTAATGGTGACTTTCTTCTCCAGCTGGTGTATATCGATATGAGAAAGTAATCAGACACAAGATTGCTCATCAAGTCGCCAGTTAAGGTAACGTATCATACAGGTGCTAAGCAGTCTGCATTGTCTTGTTCTTTGTCTGACTTCATATTTTGCTTCTTATGGTAGTCAGGACAGTCAAGGTGGGAGTCATCTCACCTGGTATCAGATGTCTCCACCTGGGCTGGCCTTTATCATCAGAAAGAAGTAGGTACTTGTCAGGCATGAGTCATCTGCCCTCTCTTAGATGTCTGCATTGGGGTGAGATGGCTCACACTCTTCCCAATGACTACAAAGGAAGTTCAAACCGCAAACTCAGATAAAGACATTTATATTGTAAAATATAAATATTATATTGTAAATCTAAAGTTAGATGACTTGAGCGCTATTCTTAATATCTGGAGGTGTGTTAGAGGTCCAGTCTCTCTCCTGATCAGTCATTTCTAAATAAAACTACGTTTGCCCTGAGAATGATGTGTCTAATTCCCACCTACTTAAGTGGGCATTCTTAAACTGGAAATATCCCAGTTTCAAATAAAATGTTTACAATTCCTTATGGAAATGCCTCCTGTCCCTGACTTCTATCTAGCCAGCTTCTATCTTTTGCTGCTGTTTTACCATCACGTCTTCCTATTATTTTTTAACTTAAACTTCTCTAGCCACCTTCTGCTCCCAATGAAGCACTGGGAGACCAAATAAAGCATGCAGGGAGTGGACACAGCAAAGAGAGAAGCTAAGACACACAACAAATTCTGCCAGCTGTATTAAATAAAGTGATTAGCCAAAGGATTTTTTTTTCACTCTATTCTCTTTTATGTTTCAAAAAAATTAGTAGTTACTTATGCAAGCAATACAGACTTCTCTGACAGTCATCTTAGTGGGCAGTGTCCCTTTAAATTAGATTTTTCTAATCAAATAACTAACTTCATCAAGCAGCCAAAATCAATGCTTTGTATTAGACATAGACCCAAACCCATTAAGGCCTTATTATTCAAGCATGCACCTCCCTTCAGCTTTTATCTTCCCTCAAGGGTTTTCTAGTAAAGCAGGCTTTTTTTTTTTTTTTTTTTTTTTTTTAATTAGCCCTTCTGCCCTGGAGTCGTCTATTTGATTTTCCAGTATCCAGGGAAGTTGTGGGGGGTTTTAACTACTCGATCCTTGAATAGAAATTTTTGCCTCTTAGTTCTTCATTACCAGTGATAATAAAGCTTTGTGGAAGACATTCTGATAATGCAGAGACAGAAGCACACAAAGGCAAAGCAACACTTCAAAGGGGCATTAGCTCTGCTATTGGAATCTCATTCATCTAACTCGCTCCTAAAGGACAAGTTAGCAATTCACAGAGGCGTAGTTCACACGTATACATGAAGTGGCATGAAAGGCCCTTCGGTTCAGCAGAGCTGCCTGATCCCAGTACCCTTGAGTGTGTGCAACTTTATCAGTGGTGGTGTTGTATATTTACTTTTCCTTGGCTTCATTCGGTTTCATATGGAGAACCAACCACTTGCTTAGCTGTTTCTATGTGTTTCATGGGGGACCCAGAAATGATTGTACGAGGGGTACAGTTATTGTACGAGGAGCAATGTGCATGTTTGCTGCCTTCCCATGTGTGCTGAGCAACCTGTGACTGCTCACCAGCCAGTGACGTGCAGTACCATGACTACCTCCATATCATGGATGCTGAGCCTCTGCTACTTAATCATGGTGTATCTCATCAATAATATAACCAGTGTACACATAATCAATGAGTAGTTAATCAATGTATGTGTATTCAATGGGCATATATATATGTATTATGCACTGTCTTATCCATTGGAAATATTACATGCACCTAATCAGGAACTGTAATTTTATTAATAAGAGCATTGGAGCGTGTTGTCCAAGGGACTCCCCAAAACTAAGTCCACATACTGGAACCAATTGCTATCAACAACTGATGAATCTGCATCGAGAGCACCACCCTGTAAGAGCACTAGCGAACGCAAAGCTGCTCAGAGGGGCTCAGCCCAGTGTTCTGTCATCAAGGCAGAGAAGCTTATCCTGTGCTGCAGCAGCCAGGGCTCCCAGCAGCAGAAGGGGTGTAAGATTGCTATCACCTTTTCTATTATTTCCATCCTTTACACAATAAACCGGTGAGCCAGCCTTCAGTGCTGGTGCAGACGTTGCGTCCATGGTGCAAAACAGTGTGGTGCTGAGCTGGAGCAAACAGACACACCCTCAGTAATTTTCCATTCTGGCAGGTAACTAATGTATCTGTCTCCTTTCCTTTACCAAAGGTTTACAGTTAACCTTATTTCTGCCCTCGGCTGGCAACTGCCAAAGTCTCTGTATCTTGCTGAAAAACTGGAATGTGGAAACTGAGACCAAGAAGCTAAATCTTTCAGTAAGAGAGAAGCTCAGGAGCCAGTGTGAGTGGGAACAAGGTGTTTGGTGAAGTTTTACCTCTGCTGTTTTCAAATGAGACATCATCACGTGAAGAAAACTCAATGTGAATTGCCAGCAATTGGTTTTCCACAGCGTGAGGCAGTTTCAAGCAGTAACTTTGAAAGGAGACTGTTCTCTTCCTTCTACTGAAAGAAGAGCTCTGCAACCTAAAAGTAGCCATGTAAATGTCTATGCAAACTATTTCATTCAGTGATCTTTTTGCTCCCGTTAATGAGTTCATCCATATCCTCCCAAAATCCCCAAAGCCTGAGAACTTCAAGGTTGCGCACTGTTTTGGGGAAAGCCACAATAGTAGCAGATGAAAAATGGAGTATGTTGAAATGGTGTGAAAGAACTGAAATTACCTGAAATGGCTGTCAGACAGAGAGTTTAGCCTTGCTTTCTTGGTCCAAGGGTCATTTTCAAAGTTAATTGCTTCTTAGTGTGAGCTTGTCAGAAGCAAGCCCCAGACCAGTGCAGAGGGCTCTGAATTGTGTATTAATTTTCACACTTACTGTGTACGTTTTCATATTTAAATTGGGTTGCCACGGAATCTCTGATCCGTTCTGCCAGGGTGCTGCTGACAAAAGGAGACTTAGGGGAGAGCTTAGCACCATCCTACTAGCCATGTGGGTTTGGAGATATGGTTTTCTTCATTCTGCATCACCAGCATGGGAGATAATTTCCCCTACAGCTGTGAGTGCTTCTCTGCCTCGCATTGCTGCAGGGTCCACACACATGGGGGGAGCAGGCTGGCCCCGCAAGCAGATGTCTGGCTTTGCAGCATCCGGCGTGTACTTATTTCTCTTGCAGCTCTCTGATGGGACTCCAGGAGCTGTGGCTGGGAAGAGGAGGGTCATAGAGCAGCTGTGCTGTGCTTCAGCCTGTTGAAGGGATGTCCATGACTGCTGCTGAGGAGAAGGCCTGGCCATCTCTTCCTTGGATCTCAGTAGCCTGTCTGTCTTAGGTACACTGAGCCTACAGGTCCGCCCTTGAAATCCTTTCACAAGAAGTAGTAATCTGCAGCAACCCACCTGCTTTTTGGCCTTCTCCTATGATTTTATCCACAGGAGTGACTTGAATAAGCACCTCAGCCTTTGTCTGGCAGCAGGGAGAGCTGGCAGAGGCATACAAGGAATGTGGACTGAAGTGCTGGTCTTTGTGGCCAGATCCACCATGCCTCACGGCCACCCTCCAGACCTGACTCCCCTGCAAGGGCATGGACTTAGCTGTCCGCAGCTGGTGGGAGTCCCTGGTGTACCTGATATGCTGAGGCACATGGACAGCACAAGCTGCTCACAAGCAGCCAGGAGCTGGGTAGGACTATGCTTAGAGCTGATTTTTAGCAGAGCAGACAAAAAGATGGGCAAAACGGGCGTTTTACCCGTGGCAAACGCACAGCCTGCTGGCTCTGCCCCTTGGCCTGCGCTGTGACCCTGGGTGGCATTTCCCCAGCTTCCTACCTTCCTCTCCACTTCTTGTAGGTGGTGCTGGAGTTGAAACAGCCAGGGAAGCAGTGTGAGTCAGACCATGGTTAAGAGCATGCCCAACATGCCAGGTATGGTAATTAAAAACAAATACCTAGCTCTTATGAACTGTTTAGATCATTAGCATATCTAAAAGCACCTCAGGAAGTAGGACTGCCTCAGGCCTTCAGTAGCCTTGTAGTCTATCCTTCTGCTCCAAGGCAGAATCAATTAGATGTAAACCATTTTTGACAGGCATTTTCCTAGTCTGCTCTTAGAAACCTTCAGTGACAGAGATTCAATAAGACCCCCAGGCAATCTCCTCCAGTGTCTCACAATGCCTAGATTTAGGAAGCTTAACTTTCTGGTCTAAGTCTCCCTTGCTGCAGTTTAAGTTCACTTCTCCTTGTCCTGCCTGTGGTGTAAAGACTACTCCCTGCACATCAGCAGCAGCATGTTTGAGGGCTGCAGTCCTCATTCTTCTCAGTCTTCTGTTCTCCTTTCTCATCTCACTGAGCACTCTCCATTTGTACAGTCTTTTCTCAGCGGTGATGTTATCTAGACACCCCTCCCCTCTTGGGTCTTTGCTTTCCCCTGAACTGCTGAAATATATCAACTGCTTTTTTTTTTTTGGTGTCCTGTTAGGTGCCAAATACAGGACTCCAGCAGCTCTGTGGTGCTTACAGTGTCTAACAAAAGACACTCACTTGTCTGTGTGAATCAAGTGTCTCCCTTTTTTCACTTCAGCATGGTATTGTGCATGCAGGTTAAATGAGGAATCGTCACCCTTGGGTCTTTCTGCAGAGCTTCTGGTGGATGGGAAGACCAAGAGCTACAGAAGTAAAATGGCTTATGCAGTCCCCCTTTGGATCAGAGGCAAGGGTGGGAACAGGCAAAGGGAGGTTGCTTTTAGAGAACTGTGTGAAAAGCTGGGGAAGGACATGGGAATGCAAGTGGCGGTGGTTCAGAGGAAAGCCCTCAGACTGTCTGTAAGAGTTCTTATTGTCAGAGTTGTACCCTCCTGCATCCCAGCCCAACCTGGAGCGTTCACTGCCTGTTCCAGACAAAACCAAAGCAGCTATTCCAGCATTTGCAGCCTTAAGAAGTCCATGAGGTGATGAAGTCTGTACAATGTGACACTAAATCAGGACCTTGGCTCACCCAGATACACACCTGGAGTCCTCCATGGGTGGTTTTCTGCCATGCTGGAGTGGGGTTCAGAAGTGAAACCATCCAGCAAAGCAAACACTGCAATGCTGTAAGGGCATGTCAGCCCTGACTCGCATGACTCCGCTGCGCTGCTGCAAGATGCGTGGCTGAGCGCAGCCGCCTCCATCTCTCACTGACACAGCACTAGGTCGGGAGACACAGCACTGAACTCAGAGAGGTCACAGCAACGTGATGACAGAACCAGCACAGGGTCAGCGTGCAGGAGGGGTGCTGATGCACATAAGGGTGTCAGGAGGGGATGAGAAAGCAGGACCTGGAAAGCTCTGAGCATATTGCTCCCTTGTTACCAGTTTCCATTTGCACTGAGAAGGCAGATTTTTTTTCTAATTGTTGCCAACACAGGGCATATTTCCTGACCATTTCCTTCTCCCTTCATGCAGCAAGGAGTGGTCCAGTCAGGTAAACTGCTGTCATTGAAAGCCAGATCACTTGGAAATGAGAAAGTCTGGGTTTGAAGAGAGACACCTTTTATTTTCCGTTCATGCCCTATTGTTTGGCAGGCTCTGACAATGCTCAATCCCATGTGCACAGCATCCCACGTACGGGAAGGCATACCCTGGTGAAAAGATGCACAAGGCTGTCGTCTTGGCTGCAGAGAAACAAAAGCTCCTGGAGGCACTGCTGTCGGGAGCGGAGGGGACGAGGAGCCTTGCAGCTGTCCTGCTCTGAGTGAAGCTCACTATTCACTCTCCTCCTGCTATCCATTCTCATCGGGGGTCCAGATATTTCCCCCTCCCTCTCCTTGTCGCTGATGAGCCCCCAAGGATGCTAATGCCATACCCTCTCTGCAGCATGAACAAGAAGCTCTGTTCTGAGCTTGGTTTAGTAGGAAGCTTCACACCACTAATTAGAAAAGATCCAGGGTTTCGCTGGGGTTTTGTTGCCTGTTTTGTTGTGGGTCTGCAGCAATGAGCCAGCTCCCGCGCCCCCAGCAGGGTTAATTATTTATGAATGTTCCACAGAGACCAGGTCCTGTCAAAAAATGATTAAGCCAAATGCTCGCCGGCTGCATCGCTCCACTGTTGTGGCAGTCGTTCTCACTGATTGCTGGCAGTGCAGGATACAGCCCTTATTAAAATAGGTAGACTACCTAATTGCCTCCTCTGGGAAAAAAAGGCCCTTTCCATATTCTGATATCCTTGGAAAATAGCAGACCCAAAATAGCTATTTAAAGCTATATGTATATAAAAATACATACATAGGTATTTACATGACTGTAGTTAATGCATATACACACTAGCTTGTGCACACAGGCATTAGAGAAAGGTGATAACGTATTCTTGAGTATCTTCTGCATGGTGTGAGACGGTGGGCAGTCCAGTGCTATGGTGGTAGGTGGATCTCCCCAGGCATCACAGAGAAGACAGCTCAGTACAGATGTGCAACGGGAGAGAACCAAGTAGCTGGTCCCCTTTGCACTGGGCCCGGATGGATAGTCCCTGCCTTCCCTTCACTACTTCACAGTGCCATGGATCTTCTCGCAGTTTGTGGTCCCACAGGCCAGCACCTTTGAGCAGGGGCAGGAGAGAGGCTGATCATTCTGTATGTGCGATATTTTGCAGTATTTGGACTCTAAAAAAGCAGGAGCCTGGCTTACCGTGTGTCTTGGAGCACTATTATCAGTACTTTGCCCACTGATCCATATTTTTGGGGAGGGCTGAGACTCTTGAGTGGTGTGTCCAACTCAAAGCTTTATCGCCTATCAAACACTCATATGTCCTAGGCACCTGATGTGGTGCCACCAGTGCTCTGCTGGAGATATAGGACAGGATGAGGATGGATGAGGTGGGGACATCAACCCAGTAACTATCTTCTGTTGTGCAGTAAGTGCTGACAACAGAGGCTTCAATATATGATGGAGACGTGTGTTGTGAGTCCATCGCTGTTTTGCTATATGAACAGCAAATTTTACTTCCCTGGTTGACAGGTCTCTCTAGTTCAGGACTCAATGCAGCTCTTGTTCTGATGGGTGCCTGCAGGTTCTCCTCTGCCACTAAAAAGAGAATGAGCTAAAAAGAGAAGCCCGGGGGGGGGGGGGGGGGGGGGGGAGCATTACAGCCATTTCTGATCCCCCCATAAATCTGTTCTTCTACGAATTTGCCTAGTTGAGCTAAACTTCAGGCACCCACATCCTCCTGTGTTAAGTAACATTTTCTACCCCTTGAGTACCTTTTGGGTAAAGAACCAACTTTCACTTATTTGAACCTGCCTCCTGATAGTTTTGTTTAATGGCCCTTACCTCCTGTATTGGAGGAGAAAGAGAAAACCTTTTTCCTGTCCTCCACCTTCACATCACTCATGACTTTGCAGACCTTTATAGTATCCTCCTCTGCACTTTCCTTTTGCAGAGGAGTCACAAAAATACTTATCAATGTTAAATTTTATCTGCCATTTTATTTCCAGGTCCCCTTGCAAGTCTTTGCATTTGGCTTTCATTTTACTACACCTGTTAACCTGAACTTTCAGAGCCGAAGAATCAGTATATCCTGGAGCCCTAGTTCATGGACACCACAAGTGAGAGTCCTTCTGCCATGTTGGAAAGCTGCTTCAAAGCAGGCAGCCTTGGATCTGATTTAGGATGTCCCCAAGGAGAGCTTACTTTATAACTCCCCTGAACTGAAATTCTTAAAGTTTTCAGAAGCAGCTAGACCCAGTCTGCTGTCTGAGCCTCGCACCTGAAACCGGAGAGGACCCGCTGCTCATAGTTGATGCCTTTGAGAGAGGTTCAGAGATCGACATAACTGGATGCATGTTCTGCTCTGCTGTAGCATGGGGACAGAGCTACACGAGGCATGCAAGGGCTTGCCTTACTCCAGTTTTCAGAGGAAAGACACTGCTTTCTGCACTGCCACCAGTCCGTGGTATTTAAAAGCCTTAAAACGCTGGTAGCAAATGGCAGCTGCCCATGGGTTAGGTACAAAGTTAATTTGTTTTGACCTGGAATGCAGTTCCTCTGTTCCTAGGTTTACAGTGTTATGTGCCACAAGAGCAAAAGGAAGATGTGTTTATGAAAGCCTATAAATCAAATGTTTGCCAAAAAAGTGGGGCAGCTACACTTACATGAGCCTTTTCTTCTCTCTGCCATAGACATATCCCTTACGTGGCCAAAAGATGGGTGAGGTGAACAAGGTAAATGCTGAGCTGTGAATTCCTGAGCCACCCAGCCTGTTACTAATTACCATGATTAAATATTGACACAGTGACTGCACACAGGGCTCCCAGGCAGAGATCAGTACCCATCCATGGCAGCAGCAGAGAAATCCAGACAAAGAAATAGTTCCCTGAACACTTACACTGCAAGACTCCAATCCATCCTACAATTAACTGGAGGCTGCATGTGTGAGAGCTTGCACAGCTCCAGCAAGGGGCTTGGTGGGGGTTCAGGAGGTTTCTGATCCAAAATCATTGCCTTTGGAATTCCCCTTGCTGCAATCTCCAGCAGCTAGTAGTGCAAGTGGGATGAGGCCGCACAGTGGGATCTGCTTCCCCCCACAGCAAAGAAAGGTTGTTACTCAGAAGAAGAGTAGAGACCTGATGCTCTGGCTGCCGACCCTAGGACATCCTCGGGGAAGCTCCCAGACTGACCTCAGAGCCCTGCTTGGCTGCCTGCCTGTACGCCCAGACGGGCTGGCACGCCTGATAACTGCATCCTCCTACACGGTCCCTCAGGCATCTTATACCCTGCTCTTTTGCGGGCCCCAGGTAAGAGATCAGGACAAAAGCCTGAAAATATACACTTGAGATTGCCCCTATTCAGGAAACTATTTAATCAAACATCTCGAGTTACGAGTGTGCTGCGCAGGGATGCACAAACTCACCTGACATGGGAGGATTTTGCCCAAGAAAGACTCATTGCCAGAATGGGGAAGACTCTGGAGGCTGTAGCTCTTTCTCTCCTCCCCAACACTGCTGGTTAATGTGCTGGGCTGTGTGCCAGGGTAGCAGATGTACTACTGCGTGGGTTTTCTTCCTCATATCGTGGCCATGTCCAGCACTGATTTTGCCCATAGTTCATTTTTTAATACAGCAGCTGACTTGGCCACAAGCAAAAAATAAAATATGATCCCTTGCTATTGCAAACTGCCTGAAGCCATCTGCAGCCCTGAGCTCCTTCTCTGGGAACAAGAAGCAGTATCTGTGAAGCTCTCCTGTATCCAGTGCATCCACCAGCCAAAACCCATTCCTTCTTCATTGGATCGTCCCTTTTCATCTCTTCAAATCATATTGGGCACCTGCAGAAGCCAGGATAAGTCTGCACCAGGCTAGTACTCTTTAAGCAGCAGAATATTCATGTTCTCAGCTCGACCCTGCTCCCATGCTAAGGTTTTTTTATGAATGCTGCCTGTTACTTATGTTAAGAACAGCCACTACTCATAATTGGAAGCTCTAAAAAGATTCTGCTTTGTGGATGAGCTTTCTTGTCCTGATGCCAGGCAGAAAAGCGCTTTCCAGGAGAAATATTTGATTTCAAAAGTGATAATAGACGTGGTAGCATTTGAGTGATTACATTTTCAGGGAAACACTGAAGAAACCAGGCTGTGTATTAATACAAATTGTTGCAAGGCACCAATTTCTCCATTCCCCTGGCTTTGCATTGCAGCGTCCAGTAGCTTTGCCCTGCAGGGTGAAGAGCTGCAGCAGCCGAGGTGGGGCTGGGTGGGACCACCCCAGCTCCGGCTTCCCTCCTCACTCCCCTGGGAGCAGCCAGGATGGGGGGAGGAAAGGGGCAAGAAGTTATGCTGCAGCTCCTTTCCCCGTGGGAGGTCAGAAACTGCAAAGACAGATGGAGACAACGGGCCAGAGAGAAGACTAAGGTACTCACTCACAGTGGGTTTTTTATCCCCTTTCAGTGTAACCCTTGCTGGGGATGGCCCATGTTAGGAGCTAGTGGCAGCCCTGAAAGGCACTCACAGTACCTCCTTATTTGGGATGGGGAGAGGAGAAGACAGGACACAATATATTTATTATCCACCCCAGACATAATCAACAAGCTGTTCGTTATCGGGCTGTAGCATATACAGCCGTAGCTTACATGGTTTATACAGGAAACCATTGTTTAAACAAAATATCAAGGATGATATTCCTTTGGCTCGTGGTTTGCCTGCGCTTTTAGTATGAGCCTGATACGCTTCCTGTTAACCAGAGCTGAGCTGTTCCTCTTGGGGAGAAGCCTGAGCCCCTCCAGGTTTGCAGGTGGGTTGGGGGGCATGTCAAGGAAGCTGGGTCTTGTTCCCCTCCACCTCAGACTTGTACCCTGGCTCCAGGGGAGGTGCTGGAACGGAGGGGGTTATTCTAACCCAGATGTAGGTCCCACACATCTGGCCTGATTTATTTCTTTTTAGCAGCTGAGAGCTTCTCGGTGGCCAGCAGTGGGAGAAGAGCTTATCCAGTGGGAATGACGGTGACCGTGACGTAGGAATTTGTAGGGAAGGAAACAACTTTGTCTTGATTTCTCCAGGTCTTTTTGTGACCTTGAGACAATCGAAAGGAGCTTCAATTCTGTTCTTCCACTTTTAATGATATCTTAGTATTCATTAACACAGTTGCACATTGAAGTACTTGAACATTTGTTGTTGTTTAGGTGTAACAACCGGCATTGCAGGGTTAGCTGTAACTCGGGACGAACATCCTGGTCCATAAACAAACAGCAGTGAAGCATGTACAGAAGTGACACACCGCTGTCTTAGGCAGTTGATTGACTCACATTGCTTTCAGCAGTGGCTTCTTCCCTTGCTGTTCCTCGCCCTTTAGAAACATTGCCTTGTTTTTCCATCAGCTCCTGATTTAGGGCCAAAAGGTGAACCAGCCTGGGTTAGAAATATCCTCGTTTGTGTGGGAGGTTGTTTTTAACACAAAGCAATTCTCCAGTCCTGTTCATTGTGGTTCCTGACAAATAGTCTCACTGGCACAACTGAGAGAGCAGGGCAGGAGCGAAATGAATGGCCAAATGCAGAATGAAGCCCTGCTTGAGCTAGACCGCCTCCAAAAATGTGCATGCCATCCAGGTGCTATCATCTGCTAATGCTGCTGCTCCTGCACACAGGGGCTGCCTATTGGACACACTCTTCAAAATCTGTTTTGGCAGTGCAGTGGTATATGCACTCTAAATACTGAACAACAGCAACTGCTATACATGTACTGAAGAGCTGAATGTGTAACAGAGAAGGCGGCAGTTCAAATGATAGTCACAAGCCTTGCTGCTGCAGGATCACCAGTGACTCTTTTACCTAGTTCCCATTTTCTCTAGCTGTATTTCCATTTTGTTTATTAAAAATGCATAACAGAGAACTTTGACCCTTATTAAAGTAGCCAGAACTTTAATTTTTGAAAGAATAGTATGGGCTTGAGTACAACTGATCTGAATTTTCTGATGAAATGCATCTAGATTTTACTCTCTTGAGAATAGCTAAATACTTGGTGGTTACATACCTCTACAAATCAAGTACATATCATCTACCTGCATTTTTTCACCCTTCTTTCAAATCACCTTGCTCTTCTTCTTTCCAGTGTAGAAACTTTGAATGCTTAAGTTCAGCCTGTAAAAGCTGTTTATGGGTTGGCACAGGGTGTGAGCTGTGACAAATGTTGTCCCAGGCTCTCTGTCACTTCAGAAGCCATCAGTCCAACAAAGCCAGAAACTGGTGTTACATTAAGGCGTCTATGGCATGACCGCTCCTATAAATACATCATTTACAGCGGAGACCTCTATGGGTTATCGTTGGGTTTGTATTTATGACAACCATTGAATAAAAAGGGGGAAAATTAATTTCCTGTTTTGAAATGAGTCTCCATTTTATCAAAGGAAAAATCTCCATCACGAAGCTGACTAAGCTGCCTGCAATTTAATGTACACAGCTTTCCTGTTTAGCCATTAAGCAGATTATTCTCTGCTGCATGGATGTGTCATTCCTGTTAATGTTAATCATAGTCCCACATATGCCATGACAGAATAAATGCCAAACTACATGAACCATTTACTCCCTAAAGGGAAATGCAACTTCTTCAAGCAATAAAGGAATCTGCCAGCAAAGTGATGGGAGCCCAGGAAGAGTAGAGAGAGCTTCTAGCGAGGCTGAGATGTAGGGATGTTGCTTTGCCAGCTTTGGCAGCAAAGCCAACCAAAGATGTTCCCACCCATCCTGTACCCATCCCTGTCCCCTTGTGCCGTCATCCCCTGCTCCCAAAGTTGAAGCAACTGTAAATGAGCTGCTAACGTGACTGATGTTTAAAACAGCCCTTCAGAAGAAACCAGAAACCTGGTTGCCCTCCTTGGTTTTCAACCTAACTTATTCCACGGTGCAGTTCTGCAGACAGTTGTACCAGAGGCACCAGGAGCAGCAAACTGTGGCCGGAGGCCAGGAATGAGCAATTAGGCAAGGGCTGGGGAGAAATGTTCCTATTCTGGTACAGGAGGGAGCAGATGAGCCAGAGGGTGTGAAGTCATGCCGGGAAGCCTGCCTTGGGACAAGGTGCATGTCTGTGCCACCTCTACACAGTGACACCGGCTCACGGAGCTGTGGGAGAGCTCTGCCTCCACAGCGGCTCACCCAGCTGCTGACTCCAGCAGGGTTTGGTCAGCATGTGGCTTCTCGCCTGAGCCTTTGCCGAGGCTCTGAGGGAGGCTGTCCAGACCTCCTGGATCAGAGCCAGGTCATTCAAGGTGCATGCCTGTTGTCTGCCCTCCAAGGCACCTCTGGTGGTTATGTCCACATGCCAGGGCAGCATGACAGGAGACTCCATGACCTAGCAAATCGTGAAGGCAGAAGGAAAAGGCTTTACAGAACATCTTTAGGAGTTCTCTAAACAGCTGTAAAGCAGTTGGTTAGATGGACAAAAAGAGTAGGAGCTAGATGAAAATTGGCTCTCAGATTAAGCTGAAGAAGACACTGGGATTTTGCTCTTTTATGAAGTTCTTGTAACTGCTGAGCTGCATCATTAAATCAGCTTTAACCACATGCTGTCTTTTCACACAGATTTTACATCTTAGCAAGTTTATTAGTAAACAAACCCAGTGGCACTACTTAATACCCTGAGTACTAACTTGCCAGGGGGTCAGAGCGACCACAGAGGATCTAAGCTTGTCCTACCCAGCATATTCCCAGGGGCTGCAAACCCAATGGTTGTCCCCAGTAACAACCCACCTGCAGACCTGGGATACTTCCACTCCCTGCACTTTGCCACCAAACATATATTTCTTTAAGAAATAAAGAAGATACTTGCAATTCTAAGGTGGCCCTCATGGTGTGAATGCAAGAATATGTCACCTGTCGTTCAAGGAATGCCAACAGTCACAGCAGAGGAGGGAAATTTAACCAGGCTTTTGCAACTTCCACATAGAACTCATCACTGGAACAGGTTGTTTCCTCCCCACATAGGGTTTTCTTCCATGGTCGACTCAGATCTAAGTCATATGGAGTCTCTCATATGGTACCAATAGGATATTAAAGAGAAAATAGCCAGGAGGGTCCACATTGCACATCTGGCAGGTCAAACTCTGCAAGCCCTGTCTGGCTTCCCATGTTCTTCTGCTTCTCAGGGACTGCTGGGGACTTTGCAAAGTCCTGATGTGTTGCTGTGGCCAAGACAGTTCCACGCACAACATTGCTGCTTGCTGGTTGCAGGCAGTGGCTCCTACCAATGTGTTTGACCTGCTCTTCTGGCTGGCTGTGGCTTGGTGAGCCGTATGCCTGCGGTGCCAGCCTGTGTACGGCTGCTGTACAGTAGCAGCAGCTGCAGCTTAGAGAGGGGAAGAGGACAGAGGATCTTTCAAAGGAGGCTTCATGGAGAAATGCCCACCTTAGCTGTGCTGTTCATCAAGGAGGCTAAGAACTGTGACCAGTTCTTGGGGGTGTCAGTGGAGGTGGTGACAGTAGAGCATGTAACTCTGAGAGCGTCGTTGTCCATTCAGGAGTGTGCAGCCACCGCTGCCATGAAACCCGCAGTTCCAGCTATGACTGGCCAGTGCCAGCCAACTTCATCTGTGCAGGCTGGCTGCTGGACAGGTGAGTAATGGTTGTGTGCTCTGCTGCTACCACATGTAAGACTCACCAGCCATCCGCAGTAGTGGTTACTGATGGTTAGGACCGTGTGGGAGCACCACCGGGCATCCCTAGTCCTCTTAGCTGCACTCCACACTGTCCCTCAGTGGTCACCTATAGAAACAGCAACCTTTTCGTTGTGCTCTAGCCTAAGTTTAACAAGGCACAATGAGCTCGATCTGGAGACATTCAGGCTGCTTGAAATTTTTCAGGAATTGTCATCTGTTTTCTTTAGCGTAAAAAGCTCATTTGCCAGCATAGCTAATACAGATATTGGTGGTATCAGCAGTCTTTCCCTTCTCTTTGGAAGCTCTTCTCCTCTGTTATCATGGCTAATGAATCGTTTTATGGGATATTGGGATTGCAGGTTGACACTACTTAAGTACCACCGCTGGATAAGAGTGGTGGATGCATTTTGAGAAATGACGGGTAGGTGACGGGCACTGACTGGAAGCTTTGCTCTGCCGAGCAGCAACTGCAAAGGCAAAGGAAAGCAGAGGTTCAGGAACCTGCAAGACCACATGAGCTGCCCATCAGACATGCTGCATCAGCGGTAGTAGTCAGAAACATGATATTCATGTCTTCTGTGTAATATTCTTGCATGTCTAAATGTCTGATATAATGGCACATGTCAGGCCACTGCACGTGATGGAATGGCATCATTTGGTCACTTTGCTTTGGTTGTATTAACTCTCAGCATTGTTGTCCCATTAATTCTCAGGCCTCAGCCTAGGTGAACACAGGGATCTGCAGGCCTGGGCAGGCTCCTTGTCTACAGGCAAGTCTTGCCATATATGTTTTACAAACAAATGGGAGGGCCAGTGGGAGGAAAGAAACTTCATTGGGAAGGAAAACATGATTTTTATTGTTCTGAAAGAACAGTTTGTGGCGAAAGCACCAACGGTGTGACAACATGTACAAGTTTATGAATCATGCAGATGGATGTGGTGACAAGCTGTGCCAAGGGTACATGGGACTTCAGCCACAGAGCTGCAGAAGTGCCTCACACAGCGGCAACTAGCCCTTTCTGTTTGGTGTGCTGGCCAGCTGGGTGGGGAGCACTGTGGCAGCAGGCTGGTGCTTAGTCATAAGGATTTGGGGTCCTGCCAATGCTCTTTTTGCAAAGGCAGAAGAAGCTGAGTGACCAGGGAGGGTGCCAGGGGTGGGCTGCAACTCCTGGAGACCGCAATGGCTGGTGCAGGACCAGGCACAGAGCACCTCACTGGGGGACGGTGAGGAGGAAGAAGAGGTGCAGTGATTGTCACTCAGAGGTACTTGCTACAGCCATGTTTGCCTGTGTGTTTTTCCATCAGATGCTGCTATGTCTTCTGTCTCCACGTCCATTTCTGTTGCCTGCTCTGGCTGAGCCAGGCTGCACTCAGCTGTCACAAGTCCTTTTCCAGTCCAATTGCAGATCAAACCAGTCACCTTCTCCACCAGGGCCTTGCTATGATGCCCTTTCCTGGTCTTGGTCCTCTTGTACCTCCTCTTTACCATTCCCTTTCCTTGTCGCAGGTAGGCTGCCAGCTGCTGAACCACAGTCCACTTTGAGGTGGGGTCTGTGACCTCCCACACACCTCCTCCTTGGTTCTTACTCTTTGCCTCGAGCTGCAGCCTGCTGGCCCGAGGTCGACACCGCTGTTCCTTTGAGGCTGACTGTGCCAGCATCCCCCCTGTGAAGCAAGAGAAGTAACAAGCTACTGTTCATTGCTTGGTTTCCACAGTAACAAAGATGGCTTTTTTTTTTTTCCCCTCCAAGAACACGTCCCCACCCCACTTTTGAGATGCTATCTCCATCACTTCGTATGCATTTCTGAAGACCCCAGAGATGGTAAGTCTATCCTTAGTTTCCCTCTTGAACTCTTTTGTGTGCTGATGCATGAAAGCAGGTTCCCCAGGGCTGGTGGTACAAGCCTTTGCTGATCTGCTGCTGTGCTGCAATCTATCTTTTAGAAGGGACGCTGCATGGGGCCAGTTATCTAATTAACTGCTGGTGTGCTTGGGAGGGTTCAGGGAGCACTGATGAAGCCCGCATTACTGGTTCTGCAGGTAGTGCCCTCCCTCCCTTTTCTGAATGACGTGAGAAACGAACTGCACATTGTCAAAACCTAAAGGAATTTAGCAAGAGGATTGCTGTGGTGATTCCCAGAAAGGTGCCTCCTGCTATCCTGAAGAGCTGGAAAAACACACACCCATGTGCTGGGACTAGGGGGAAGGGAGTCCTGCCGCACAGTCTGAGAGGCCTTAGCGAGCAGTCCATTATCCCACTTTCATTATCCCATCTTCAGCTCATGGCTTGTTGCATCCATAAAACTGTCTTGCCCTCAGGCTCAGACATTTCACAGAGGTGAGAAAGGGTCCACGGGTCTGTGCTTCATAATTTAGGCTTTGCATAAATAATTTTGTTGCAGTCTGCTACACCGACTTCAGAAGTCTCAAGAAGGCTTAAAACTGGAGATGAATTCATCAAGGTTATGGCATACACTTTCTGTAGCCAGCGGCACATGGAGGAGAGGCGTGACTGGCATTGTGGTTGACCACCTTCAGCACTGCAGCCAGGAAGTCCATCCATAGCTGGGTGACCCACCAGCAGCCTTTGTCATGACACGTAAGCCAGTGCTCAGCTCCCACAGCTCTGCGCTGCCACTCCCCATTGCTGCTACATGACTCACAGGCAGTTCAAAGCCTTCCCTGATAAAGATTTGCAGAAACAAAAAGAAATGCAGCGAACAAGAAGTAACAGAATAATTTAAAAAAAAAACCCACAAACAAACAAAAACTTGAAGAGCCAATATAAAAATTTCCTAACTTTTCTTAACCAAAAAGGACCGTGTGATGGGATAAAAACTGGCACTGATTTTCTGTGTGAGTCGCTGCATTTCCAGTACAACTTGTCCTCCTGAATGAAGCCTGCAAGTCTCAGTTCTCATCAAATGCCTTTGCTGGAGCTGAGCACACAGTCCTTAAGGATGCAGAGGAAAATGGAGAGCTGTGCTTGGAGGGCGGCTAGCTAAACAACAGGGAAAAGGGCAGCCACAGTCCTGGGCATGATGACCAGAAGAAAAACTGGGGAGAAAGAGGCATATTTTGCCAACTGCACACCCAGTTATTTAGCCTGCAGCTGTAGCTGGGGAAAGGGCAAGCAGTACATAGGGCAAATGTAAGCTCACATCCACTCGAGGTAACTCATTTTCTCATTACTGAAAAACGTAATGCACACGCTGACAGTGTCCTGCAGGCAAATGTAGCACTGGTTCGGGTCTCCCTGCCAGGGCTGCTTGCTGCAAGGCCGAGTTTTTTCCATGGACTGGCAGCAGGAATTAGGGTCTTTGTTTGGGGTCCAGCCCCTGGATTGCCAGCACATGCAGGGCAGGACTCGTCATCTCCTCAGCACCCTTTAGCCTAAATCTGTGCCGGTGCCTTGTGTCAAAACTGTCCCTCTCCTGGTACTGTGGAAAGCTGTCTGGATGTGGAGTGGCTGGCTGCGACAAGCTTGTTAGCCTCAAGTCATCTGAATGTGGCACAGCTTGGCTCCCTTACACAGCCACTCCAATCCCAGAAGCTGAGAAGGACCAAGGAAAAGCCAGCTCCACTTCCAGTCCTGGGCAGGGGTGACAGGTAAAATGAGGGCCTGTGCGAGGTAGGATGGGGATTGCAAGGACCTGGGCATGCAGAGTGATGACATCTGGTCAACAGATGCAGCGTGGCTGAGGCTGGTGCAGCATCAGGGAGGCAGCTCAAGGCTAAGAGCAGACCAGCGTGACCAGCAGCCATGCCACTGCAACACTGGAGCATAGGCACACAACGTACTCTGATGGGACATTGCTCCTGATGCAGTGCAGTCCAGCTGTGGTCCCAGGAGGGGTGGGCACCACTGGAGCCAAGCAGTGTAGGCACCAGCTCTCACTGCCCTATTCAGCTTTGACAATGCCAGCACCCACCTTCAGGCCGCTTCTTCCCCCCTCCTCCCCATGGTAAGCCCTCAGCCCATCCATCTCCAAAGCAGGACATTTTGTCCCATGCACTGATTCCTATTTGCCCAGCCTGACCCCTTCAGCAACAGCTGAAGTGGCAAGAGAGCAAAAGCAGGGTCTTGCAGGCCAGCAGCAAACTTGCTCTTATCATCCCTGCAATGCCATTGGCTCTGGTCGCTTCAAAATTTAGGCTCTGCTGACCTCTAGGGGACTGCTACAAACCCAAAAGCATAAAGGCTTCAAAGCTCATGGCACGCTACAACCCTTCACATGCTCTTAGGGAGCCCTATGATGGGTGTAACATAGCTGACACCCACTTCTGGGCCCTTTGGCGCTACTAGAGGCTATAAATAAAAACCCGGCTCCAACTCTGCTTCTTCCATCGCACCATTATAGCAGCAACACCTTAAGAAAAGTGTACAAACGAGGTAAGGCTGTTGTGGAGAGGTATTACCTGCTATCAGGCTGCCCCATATAATTGCTACTTTCCATAGAATCACAGAATGGTTTGGGTTGGAAGGGACCTTAAAGACCACCTAGTTCCAACCCCCCTGTTGTGGGCAGGGACACCTTCCACTAGACCAGGTTGCTCAAAGCCCCATCCAGCCTGGCCTTGAACACTGCCAGGGAGGGGGCAGCCACAGCTTCTCTGGGCACCGTGTGCCAGTGTCTCACCACCCTCACAGTGAAGAATTTCTTTCTCATATCTAATGTAAATCTCCCTTCTTTCAATTTGAAACTGTTACCCCTTGTCCTATCATTACCCACCCTGACCAAGAGTCCCTCCCCACCTTTCCTGCAGGCCCCCTTTAAGTACTGGAAGGCCGCTATAAGGTCTCCCGGAGCCTTCTCTTCTCCAGGCTGAACAACCCCATAACAGCCTGTCCTCACAGGGGAGGTGCTCCAGCCTCCTGATCATCTTTGTGACCCTCCTCTGGACCCACTCGAGCAGATCCATGTCTGTCGTGTTGGGGCCCCAGAGCTGAACACAGCACTGCAGGTGGGGTTTCACAAGAGCGGAGTAGAGGGGGAGAACCCCAAAAATACAAGGCAAGTGCTAAATTAAAGCACTCTCTCTTCCATGGGCTGGAACATGTTCTTCAACCCACAGACAGAGGCTCATGACAAAAGGTAACGACTGACAGCATTCCTTCAACTAAATCGGGGTGAGAAGCTGTCAAAGCAGCAATTTAAAACGCAGTATTTAAAGAAAAGAGACAAGGAAGTTGAACAGAACCACCGATTTTCATTTCAGCATCATTACATGTCTCTTAATTAGAACAGATGTCTCCCTAATCTGTGCAAAACAGAAGAGGACCTGGGAGGTCTGAAATACTGGCTCACCCACAAATATTACCAATTCCCAATTTCTGACAGCAAATCCACTGTTTCATGCTGTGCCAGATGACTTGGTGGTTCTAGGTCCTGTCCTGCAAAGCAGGGCTTACTCTGCAGTGCCCAAAGCTCAGACAAAATCATTTTCTCCTCCTTACACCTGCAAATACCACATTTATGCCAGCACATACTGACAGTTATGCCCAGAAAATTCAAGCCTCTCCTTCCCTTTGCCACGGGCATTGTAGCTATGCTTTAGCCTTTCAAAAATCCCTATTTAGTTGATTTTGCTCACAAAGACTCCATCAGTCATCAGAGTTTGGTAAGCTCTTTAATGGTGAGCTTGTGGTGCAATGACACTGCTGCATCTGATGCCTCAGTGGTGGGAGAGGAAGGCAGATCAGAAGAAATGCAGGGCTCCACGGAAGGCTTACACCTTTTAAAGCATCGAACAAAAGGGCAACATCTTTTGGCAACCCGTTTCACAGCTTTGCAGTCCCAAAGACAGAGAGATCTTCCAGCCAGAAAAATGGCAGAAAGCACACCAAAGACAGTCTTTGCATGGCATGGCACAACATGATTTCTCCTTGATGTGTTGAGGTCTGACTGGTGTCTGCATTAGTAAAGGAAAACTTGACAACAAAAAAACCCCTGCATTGACTGAAATCCAGAGCCGAAATTTCCACCACCACCCCCCAAAGATGAAAGCAGACATCCTTTACATGGCAGTGTAATGCAGCGTTACTGCAGATCTTTGCCTACATGAGCAACAGCATGTCGGTACAGAAAGGGAATTTCAAAGTTCAATGTATTTTACATGAAACCAGGGAGCTTTACTGTAGTCAGCAGTAACTAGTTCAGAGAAGTTTTTTTCTGCAGCTAAATGAACGGCCTTTTTGTTAATCTGTATATCTGTTTATGACCCAGCTTGTACTGACAGCACAGTGCTACACAGCTCTGTAGAAACAGATTAGCAACAATGCAGATGCATCTTTAGGGATTGTCTTTCTTCTTTAAAAAAAAAAAAAAAATAAAAAACAGCAATGAGAAAAAATTCAAGGCAGAGCACCTAAATGATAATTTGGCCCACTGAACAGGTGACTGTGGGTAAGTGAAGAAGTTTCCTTCTGTCTATGTTTAGCCTGTACCCAGGACTAAACTGTAACAGTTGCTCTATCACCCAACAAACCCTAACCAGCCAAATGAATATCCAATTGTCACAATCGACTGGAGAGCAGTCCTCAGGAGAAGCCAGGAGAAGCCAGAAGAAGCGCAGGAGGAACCCCAGCAGGAACCCCACAAGAGCTCCCTCTCCTCAGCAGACCTTCCTCTTCTATAATGACCATGACATTACGGTGTGGGCTACCCCTGTGGCTAACTCAGGTCAGCTGCCCTGGCTGGCTTGAGTCTGCCTAGCATGGCTGGGTGTGATTCTATCCCAGCTGAAACCAGGACACTTTCACACATCTGCCACAGACATCAGATAACAACAATGCAACTAAGTAAGTCTCAGCAGAAGTCCAATAAAAGCCCAAGGTGACAGGGTCTGTCCTCACGAGTCTTTCCTATCAGAGGTAAGGACAAAATTTAAGGAATCTCTTTACTTTATTGTATGTCTTGGAAGTGACTTCCCTGAGCCTTCAGGTCTGTGATGACTCTGCAGGGGCCACCTCAAGCCCAGCCTGTTACAGGGTCTAAGAGCTGCTGCCCTGAGTCACTCCTGCCTGGCTGTCATGTGAAGGCTTCCCAGCTGCAGCTAGCTGCAGAGACAGGCTGCTGGGGAGAAGGGGAGGCTCTGCCAGAATTAAACAGATAAAACAAAGCAATTTACAAAAAGGGGCATCCAGCTAGAGCCTCTGAAGGGATCCTTCCCAATTTCCCATGTCCTGTGGCCAGACTGAAACCAGACAGCACTGAGAAAAAGACCTGCAGGCTGGGCCAGGCTCCCCAGTGACTGGCAGCCAGAGAGGTCTCATTTTCTGGATGCCCAGCCTGGAAAGCCTCAGTTGGTCATGATTTTCAGAGACTGGATTATTTAGCTAGGCATCACTCCCTGTGAAAAATCTCATCTGGCACCTAAAACGACTGCTCTCTTCTGCATAACTCCTGCCTGACATGGACCTTTCATGGGTCAAAGGATAACACATCTCCCATGCCACCTCATCCCCCTGTGAGAAGGTGCTGCCTGTGCAGTAGGGATAGCACAGCTCAATAACACACACTGTGCTTAACTGCGGCTTTCACTGATGCACCTGGCTGCAAGCTGTGGGAGATAAGAGGTGTTTCTCTCCCCCTTCCTCTGCCTCGCCTCTTCTGGGAGTGGGAATTTCTGAGAAGAACAGAGTGGTAAGGATGGACACAGGGTAAGGATGGATGAAATGGTAACCTTGCCTCCTGCCACAGCTAAAGCTGATTGTGAGTACGACAGCCATGGATTTCAGCCCTGGGTCCCAGGGAAAGATCAAGAAACACATTGAAAGAGGCTAGGAATCTGTCCTGTACGGCAGCTTTCCAAAGTAACATCCGTAATGTTACTGAAGTCACTTTTACTGTCACAGTCTCATGTCCCACTTTGCAGAGGGGGAAAGGGCAGTTACCTACTGAGCAATGTTGTAGCAGAAACTCCTCCCCACTGCCCCCAGCCACCATCTCACACAGCACACCTTATGTGGGACACAGTGCCAAGATGCAGCAACTAGTGTGCAGGTCACTGATGCAGGAAAACTAACTCTGGCTGTTCCCATCAAAAGTGTCATTCCTACAAGCATGCAACTTTCAAAGGCACAGCACCACGCACAGAGGGAAACTGCCTGGAAAACAGCCCAGAGCAGGGCAAGAGGTAAAGCCGAAGTCTGGTAGGGTTCAGGTCATGATGCTCAGGGGTGTGCTATTCCCCACATTTCTGCAAGGAAAGAAGTCTACCAATTTTTTCTCTCATAAGCAAGTGCTTTTAAGATGTTCCTGTGCACCTAATGAAGCGGCTTCCTTCTCCCTGACTGCTGCTCTTACCTACTCACACAGTATCATAAATAATAATATTGGGAAAGAGAGGAGAAGGCTTTTCAATCTGCCTTTTCTCTGTCCCTTCCTCCCTCAACCATCTCAATGCATTCATCAGGTAGGACACTAATAGAAAAACATGACTGAGCTCAAGGCCCCAGTAGTATCCAGAGCAGCTTTTTTATAAACTGCATAGGTTCAATAAGCAGAAACTTGGCAGGATGGTTTGGGCTGTCTCAGAAGTCCCAGCATCTCTCTGAAAGGGGCCTTTCTCACTCCTGCCCCTGCTACCCAAACAAGTTGTTACATTTCTGAAATCTGCTCTTCCCTCTGGCATCCCATGTATTGTTCATCCCCCAAGCAGCACTCTGCTCATTGCATTCACGCAACTCATACTCAGAAGTGCCAGTTCTGCAAGAGGCTCTGCTCTGGTATACTTCTATTTAGCTAGAGCATGAAATGCTTATGAGAGAAGGGCGAGGGAAAAGGGAGACTTCTGTGTCCTTTCACTAATGGTTTGCTTTGAGGACAGGCAATGATAATGCATGCCTGCTCACTCGTAGATCTAAAAGCGCTTTATACACTGGTGGGCAAGTAATACTTATGGCCCCTTTTACAAAAGGCTTAAGGTGGGACTTTCAAAGTAGTTACCCTGCTCCCACTGAATTTCATGGAGGCCTGGACGCCTAACTGGAGGCCTGCCTTGAATTCCCAGCTGCTGAGATCCACCCGAAGCCCAGGGCAAGTCAATGGCAGAGCTCTGAACCCACATCTTCTCACCAACTCCCCAGGCTTGCAAGCATTTATGCATGTGTTCACAAATCTTGTGTCTGTCTGGCAGCCTAGCCACTGGGTCATGCTACCACTGGTTAATAACTGAATGGCTACTAACTTCAAAACGTGGTGGGAGTGATGGAAAAATAAAATACAAATAAAATACAAAAAAAACTTTGTAATACAACTAAACCAGTTCTGCATCTCTTGCATCATTTGGTAAGTATAGAACAAGTAACACGGTAATACAGAAATGTATTTGGTCAAAGTAAGCAATCAGTATTTTTTGATAAAATACATTCTATATTAATGCTCATTCACATTTAATAGACATGTAAATTAAGTTTTCCATGTATAAAATTCCAGTTTATTCTCAGTCATGCTTCAGTTCAGCAGCAGGCCTCAACACATTTGGCTTCCAGCAAAGTAAGAGGGGACAAGAGCACTCAGCTCTCTGCAGGACCAAGCCTCACACGTCCCCTGTAGTGCCCGGTCCTGGAGGTCTCATTTGAACAAAATCTCGCTGGCTTCAGTGGGAGTTTTGCAGGGGTGAGCGCTGCACAAGGGCCCCCTGGTTGTCCAGCACTTGCAGTCTGGCGTGGAAGTCACCCAAATGGCATATGGCATTCCGAAAAAAAAGTGAGTTAGTGAATACAGAAAGTAATATATGTACATAATTTACAGCGTTATGTTTGCTTGCAACCATATTAATGGTCAACTGCTCAATAACAATTCAATCAATATGCAGGGAAAGGTAGCAGAGTGCAGTACATATTACAACCTCCTGTATGGAATTACAAGCACTAGATCTTACGGTCTTTCCTCATTTCATGAATTCCTGCCTATTCCACTGCCACCCAGAGCCCAATTCTCCATCGAGCCTTGTGAAGACAATCCTTCACAGCACTTAGCCCAGTTCAGATTGTGTCCACACCTCCGCCACGGGTCCCTAACACCATGTGAGGGGCACAAGACACCTTCAGCTATGGGTCCTCAGCTACCACCCATGTCCACCCCTGCACCCTCCCCTCTGTTGTGCCAGCACTTGCCTGTTCAGCCACTCGCTGAACCAGATGGTGGGACTGATCCGGCTGGAAAACTGCATGTCCGTAAAAAGGCAGAGGGATACTTCCCAGCCAGACCAACCCTGCAGCCCAGCTCATGACACAGCTGTGCCCGGGGCTTGTGCAGGTGCGTGTGTGGGTGCGTGCACGTGTGTGTTGGTGTCAGCCACCTGCACCTAAGGAAAACGGGTTCAAAAGGCTAGCAAACCTGAACGGCACGACTTTGCCTCCAGCTTGTGCTACTGTAAATTGTGTCTTGCATTACACTACAGCAGGGCAAAGTTGGCCCCAGAAGATCTACTTGTATGAGCTGCAACCAAAAGATTGGATGCTACGAAGGGAAAGGTCCTCCCGAAGCAAGGCTCTGTTTAAGGTTATGGCATCTGTTTTAGCTGGAGAGGAAAGAAAAACGTAGGGACTTAAAGCAGGGATGGAAACCACTGGTCTTACACTTTATTTTAGTAAGCAAAAAGCCTATTGCTGCTGTACAGTGTTATACAATGAACTGCCACAGTTCTCACGTCACTAGTCCATAGAAAATGTGCTGCGACTACCAAGTTTATGCCTGCATGCCGAAAGAATGTACAAAGTTGCATTAAGCTCTGTTTCTCTTCCACTTTTTTTTGATATTCTTAAACTCTGACTTCTACAGTGTTACAGACACTTCCGTGCATAATCAGGTACCACACACCATCCCGGTTATGGAAGGTCTTTGCCCCAGATTGGAAAAATCAAGTGCTATGCATCTCTCAAGCCATCATCAGAAATGTAAACCACCCAGAAAACTTGCTCTCTTAAGTAACCTTGAAAAAAAGTCCTTAAAAAATCTACTGAAAAGGAGACAACGCTAACAACAGGGTTTTCAAAATGGTGCGAGTTGTTTCTAGGAGTTGTCCGAGAGTGAGTTCTCACTCATTTTTTGTTTTTATAAAGCTAATTTTGTATAAAAGGGCTTTTGAAGCGTGTGACCTTTGTTTCATGATTTTTAAAAAATTGGAAAAAAGGAGTAAATTAAGAAATATTTTGTTCAATTGTGGAAAACAGCTGTATTACAACAGAATCCCCTTTGCTTCTTATATTTTCAGTACAAAAGGCAAGTAAATAAAAGAGACCCTGCATCTTCACAGTCCAGCACTCATCTGAGTCACTTAAATCTATGCAAAATAGGTATAAAATATGAAGGGTCTTCTTCCACTTTATACCAAGACCCAGACAAACCCCTCTGGGGAGCAAATCCCCAGCTAAGTAAAACCTCACTAGTTTTTGTATCAACCAAAGTAGTAGTATTTTAGCTCCCCTCCACTGAGGTGTAAATGCCCGGACTAGCTCAAAGGCCCAGGGAAAGGAACAGGTCCAGCATAATTTTAAGAGCCAGGTGCTGGTTTATACCCTTATGGCTTCAAAGTTAAGCTGCACTTCAATTCATGATGCCACGAGGTTTGAGTAATAATTTAGCAGTGTATTGAAAACAGCAAAGCTTAAAGTTGGTTGTCATGCAGAAGTGGGATAGGCGATGGCCATTTTCTAACTTATTTGTACGAAAGAAGCATTTGGCTTTGGATCAAATGGTGTCAGAATATCAGGGCTGGTTATAACGTGTACTGCTGATATTAGTTACTCCCAGTTAATAATCCAGCATTTGTAAAGTCAGGTGAAAGTAGAACGACATTAATATGTCTGACACCCATAATCCTCTGGATTTCCCACTTCCCATTATTTTTGTTAAGCCTTCATGTGCACTTCTGCAGTACTAACCACTATTAAACTAGTGTTTTTCAGGAGAAATCTCTCCAATTTTGGTACTTTGTCAAAAACCATAGCTGTTGAACTAAAAAGAAAAGCGCAGGTTGCGTTTGCTCTCTGCGCTGGTTTCCTTGGAAAGGTCACCGGTGAGGACTCAGCACTCTCACCACACGCTTCCTACATTCTCAGTACTCTACATTCATGTCAGCAAACGCTACTCTCGAACACAAATCGAAGAGACAAGTCAGCAACAAAACTACTTCTAGACTGATAACGGCAGAATGCTACCAAGACAACTCCATAGAAAACCCACTGAAGCAGGAGCAAAATTCAGGTCACTTCTTAGCAAAGCTCATCACAGATTATTACTATTAATTTTTTTTTTTAAAACCGTTTTGTAAAACTTTTATCCTGGGAGCCAGATATCCCCATGTGATGCGCTAATTCAAACAGGCTAATGTGGGACCACCTGACCCCACCTGGTACCAAAGGCTTCTGAATTTTTTAGCTCCTCGGAAAATCACTGCTGACTGACACCCATCTGTTGGTGATCAGCTTCTGGTTCCTCTTCTTCCACATCTGCGTTATATTCTTCAAATGCATCATCATCAACATCTGGAAGCCCAAGTAACTACAAAGAAGAGAAAATACTGTGTAATAGCAAATTACCCACTTGTGCAACTTTGCTGCAAATCTTCACACAATACCTAGATGCTACTTCTTGAAAACCTCAAATCCTGCAATAATAGTATTGCATAACTGTCTCAACTCACTCTCTCTCCCTCTTGTGATAGAGAAAGATTTGAAAATGCATCCTCACACCAAATTAAGTGCTCAGAAACTGGAAGATAAATAAAATCAAAGCAAAGCACTTGCAAAAAGCTTTGTGTTCTTCCCTGAGGTCATATGACAAATTGTTGAATGTTTAGACTTGGCAGCGGTTTAACTTCAGAAAGAACCATGATAATACTGTAGCAGTAGTCATCTCGGTTTAAGATTGTGTTCGGCAGCCCTAAAAAAGCCAAAGAAGAAACCATGCTCATGCAGAACTGGCTAGTATGGAGTAGGCAAGGATGCCCTAAACACCTAAAGATCCCACCATCTTAAGTGCTTCTCTGCTACCCTTCACTCCACCACACCAGATGAAGCCTTGCATACTGGGTGAAGCCCTCGCAGTGAGAAATACCGTGTATTCAACTCAAAATTGCCTGAGTTCCTTTAAATTTCTGCAAATTAGATTTGGGCTTCTGAAGAACAGCCAGCCTATCTTCCTTGGACAATGTTTGGATGTCTCCACCCGATGGTTCGGTCACTGCAACAGCACTTGTTTGCTACAGGAAAAGGAGCAAACAGCGATATTTTAGTTTTCCCCCTCTCCTCCAAAAGGTTGCCAAGCCAACAGAAGTCAGGAAGACAGACAAACCAAAGAATAGTCAAAATAATGCATCTGTTGTGGAAATGTTGCATTAGAATCCTACAGTAGCAGCCATTAATGTCCACAAAGCAAAATCACACACCAGGCATTATTGGGAATACCATGTATTTAGCTTGCCAGGGCTGGAAGAGCAGCAGAGATGCATGCCACACTCTGGAGAGTGACGCAGCTGTTAGCTCTCAAAAGAGGCAAACCCCAGAAAAATCGGGAGGAGAGTGACACTCGCTAGGTGGTAGCACAAAAATGAAAGGCAGATTTTTAGGGACCTAAACGAATTTAGCCTGTGACCAACATTCAAAATTATTCAGCGGGTATAAACACAACGCACAGAATTAGCCTCTGGGTCCAATAAAGCTCGTGTTCCTGACTGCCACGGTGAGAAAAACAGCTTTTCAGTTGCACGGTTTCTTCAGCAGGGAAACGGAAGGAGAATTTGCTGACTAAATCCCCTCCTTCGCATTTTAAAAATACTTACGGAGAGACCCCAAGCTGAAAATGTTCTTCTTTTCTGAGATGAACAAAGAGTAAATATTCCTATGCATACATATTTTTCAAGTCAAATGCTTAACTGAAATGAAACTACTTGGTTCATTTTTCAGGATGCGGGGGTTTTGTTTCATGAAGCTAAAATTAAAATACTCACATTTTAAAATGCAAAAGCAAGGCCTCTAGACTTTCTTATCCACCAGTATTATTTTCACTAAAGTGATTCGGTGTATTCAAATTAAATGTGAGAGTTGTACTGCTCTGTTTATATCACCCAGCAGAAAGAGTTTTGATCACATTTTTTTGCCCAGCTCTGGTTAGAATTCCTCCTCGATTTGCAGGGAAATGAGTCACATGAGTCTTCATTTTATGGGATACTGTAAGCCTTTCCCATGCAAAATTAGCACAGAAAACACAACATACACTACGAGAACCACAGACATGCACAACCTCGAAGGATGGGGAGCACACGCTGCTTTTCACACATCCCCTCTCCCTTCACCCTCAGGAAACCCAGCTCTCCTCTCCCGGGCACAGCATAAATCGAAGAGTCATGCTGCTGATGTTGGCAGTTTTATGGAGCTTAGGAAGGACAGGGAGGGATGGGATGGGATGGGATGGGATGGGATGGGATGGGATGGGATGGGATGGGCTGCTCCTCCAAGAGAGGTGCCATTTTGTTCTCTCACAGGCAGTTTAGGAACTTCCAAGGCACTAAGGACCTTGACCATGAAGGTCCTGCTTTTAGGAGTCACATCACTTCCCAGAGGATTACGGTCCCTCACCGCTGTTAACCCCTTACCGCTCTCTGGACTGCAGTGACAAATCAGCCCACACCTTGACGCCAAGGAGGGAGGATCAGGGTCCAAAGCGCAGGGACCTCTACAAACATTGAGTCAAAGCAGAAGGAGGGTGTATAAAAGATGAGGACAAAATAAGATGATGACAGTGGACTGAGCTGATGCTAGACTGACTCCCACCTTGTCTTCTTTCAAACACACTAGTTTCTGCTTCTAGTCCATACCTACTTCATACATTAAAGTACCAGCTATGTAGCAGACTTGAAAGGACTTTAATGCAGAGCGAAAACAAGGAGGAAAGAGGCAAAACAGCAAAGGGGTGTAGAAAGAGAGAGCTGATCCATTACCCAAACAGCCAAGGGTAACAAAACTGCCAGGTGGGGATGCGTAGGGAGAGGGAGGACGGGAGGGTGGTGAGGAGGGAGGGAGGACACCAACCAGGAGCAGCATCGCCTGAACTATATCTATTTATTCCTGCTGGCCAAACTACCCATCTGGAGGTAAAGGAGAGGTCACTGGGACATGTATGAATTCAATGAATACAGGACAAACAGCTTTTACACTGCAGATTCCCCAGTTCAGATGCAGGCTTTTTAGGCTGAAGGTGAGTTCAATGGGGGAGCCCTGGAATTTGCTGCTGAATGGTATGACTCATGTTTTGGTCCTCTGCAAACTCCTGCCAGTTGGTGTGATGTCCCTCAGGCATTTTTTATTTTTTTGTTTGTCTGTCTTTCTTAACTCTTTCAAGTGCCCTGATTCTATACAAATAGCCTAGCAGTTTTTAAGTCACGAAAGCAGAGTGACATTGCCTCCTACAAAAAGCTGATGTACAAGCACAATGAAAAATAAGCCAAGTACAAGACTGAGCTTTAGCAGTTCACATGATGTTACACTAGAGATAATGCGGTTCTGCCGAATCGCAGTGTGAAGGGCTTAGTCTCCAGGCAGACGTGCTTACAAGTGCCAGCATGGACACCTCTGGCACCGAAGAGACAAGCGCATCGAAGGAGCTGGGATACTCTGAGGGTAGATAGTGGTATTTGAGCTCACTGCTATTGATATCACTTTGTGTGCCTGTATGGTGCCTGGCACTTTTGGATGGTCCCTGAGTAAGTGGATAATAAGGCAAATCACAGAGTTTTGTGGAAACTGACACAGGAAGGCAGTAATGGGCAGAGATAATATCCACACACACCCCCTCCCACCTTAGCAAAGAAACAGCTTAACCTTGTCTAGAGCAGGATTTAGAGGTGCTGTTTAGCTGTCAAGGGTTAACCAACACTTTTTAAAAGCCTCATCTAAATAAATATCCTGCCCTGGCACTGTGTTTATGCCCATAAAACATAAGGGAGAGATGCCTGAGCACAGTGAGGGCTGGTGAGCAGCCCCGAGGCCGCCCTCATTGCCTCCTGTGCCCAGGGAAGAGCAGCGAACAGAGGGAAATCTCTTATCTGCCACTGAGAGGGATGCCAAGCACTGGGCATCCCTGGTCTCACTGCCTCCAAAACACGGGGTCCAGCAGCATGAGCAGCCAGTGCCTTCCCATGATGCAGCCCCACAGTAAGCCTGCAGAGACACAGCTGGGCTGTTACCACAAACATCCAGAGCAGGACTGAGCTGAGTTACTGGGCAAAAATCGGTTTTGGACCCCTCATTTAAGGGAGGGCGGGTGCTTGTGCTATGCACCGCCAGTGCCTCCTCCTAAATATTTCCCTTTGAAGGACCCTGACAAAGACTTTCAAAACTGTCTAATAATCTTGGATGTCCAGCTGAAAATACAAAACGGAAAAGACTTTCACAAGGTGCTTACTAAGCACATGCTAAATACTTAGCCCCTCCTCAGTGTATCAGACTGAGTAGCCAGGACCATCAGACACTTCAGAAGAGCCCAGTCTGACATTCAGCAGCAGTTTTTCCTAAACTGCCACTTTTCAAACTGAAATTTGCCAGACTGGCCTCTGACAGCAGACCTGGTTGGGACACTGGAGAAGAAATGCCCTGCAAATGCATTGTTACCTCCAAGCTGACAGCAAGGTGCTTTCATTAGAAAAACAGGTCCAGCAGAGAAAGGATGGGGGACAGCACAAAGTAATGCTAAGGAAATAATTTTCCAATAATGACAAAAAGTGGTTTTGTTCTGGCAAAGGCCTGAGGATGCAAAATAACTGTTTCCATATATCTGTTGTAACACCCTTCACTTTTAAAAATCTATCCTACCACGCATGTGCTATTTTTAATAATTAAAACAAGGGGAAAAGGTCAATACACTCCTTATCAGTCTTGTCTACACACAACCATACTTCAAATAATAAACCCAGTTTTGTTATGCTGATGCAAATCTCTCAATACTAGGCCAAAGGAGAATCTGAGAAACTTAATCTTTGTGGTATATCCAAGAGAAAATTAAAAGGTTCTTGATTACAGTCTGCAAGAGGTCTCTCACAATTGAGGATGTCATTTTTGAGCAGACAAAAGCATAATGAAATTCAACAGCTAGGAAGCAAAACTGGAAAAATGCAGATTGTAAATAAAAGTTTTTCACAGGAGCATAACTAACAATGAGAAGAAAAAGTGCCCAGCAGTGTTGTATCCTTTAAGTCACCTGAAGATTTTACATCAAGACTGGGTGTCTTTGGAAAAGACGCACTCCAGCTCAACCACCATTTATGTGCTCAGTTGTGGGAATCATGGGGTGAAATGTGATGTATTAACGAATGGTCCGGACTAAATAAGGATAATCATTCCCCTCACTTTGAACCTTTTTATTCTGAAGAGTAGCTTAACTTGGTTTGACTGAAGCCAATTTCTCAGTAACCTAAGCTATGCTGAAATAAATGTAGTTTAAATGATATAAGTGATCGCTACCAGTTTAATTAAGTCTTTTTTAAGTCCTCTTTAGTTAAACCAATGGAAGTTTCTCCTCAAACACACAGCTTTTCTGAGCAGGAGAAAACAGCTATGAAGATCCAAGAGTCAAATATTGTTCTGGGAAACATATTTATATCTTTGTGTGTTTTCACAATTACAAGCAGCTGTACTGACAGATCAGATTTCCAGTCCTTTCTAAGAAAAGTGTGCATCTGTTCTATTTATTTCCAGTCTCTCAAAGGATTCTTTAAAACGATGCTTTTTTATGTCAACCAGCTGTGGCATCCGCGGCAAGGCAATGCAAGGGTGTAACATAGGCAGGGCCAGTGTTTTTATACTGGCGCTCCAGGCCCTCCCTTTTGCTCTAAATACTTGGGATACATTTCCAGTCTTCTCAATTAGTCAGCCAGAAAAAGAGAGGAGGGAAAAATTTCTACATTTTCAGTTGAGTATAAAATCATCCATCAGTCAGTTTTCCCATGGACATCATGGGAGTATGGCTCTGGCAACGGACCTCCACTCTGCTTTGCACCAGCCCCTTTACCCAGCCCCATGCACTCAAAAAGAGAGGCTGTGCAAAGGGAGGATTTGTCAAAAATGAAGGGCAACGGCCAGTCTTTCACCTCACCCTGATGAAACCCAGGCTTTGACCCAAATCTTAGCATCAAACAAGGACAGAGAAAGCTGAGCAGCAGCGAAACAGAAAAATACAAGCCCCCTCCCCACAAAACCCAGCTTCTGCCCCAACCTTTCTCAAGCAGTGACCAAACTGGCGTTTGCAAATACCAAGTGGCAACCACCCTAACAGCAAAATCTGAACCACTTGGGGGAAAAAAAAGCCAACCCTAAAACAAACCACCCTGAGGAGAAACAGTATTTCCAGCTTCCAAGAGGTTTACTTTCACTACTCAGATCCTTGCAAAACTTCCCAATTCCAGTGCCAGGAAATAACTCTGCCACAAAGCCCCGTGGCGCTGACTCGCATCCCGTTCCTCAGAGTCAGCGCTGCATCAGCAGGATGGAAGCCCCTGTGCAGCTGGGGAGACGCTGCCACCGGCTGCCGCGCCAGTTGGCCGCCCACCCTGCGCGGGAATCTCATCCTCTCAAATGCAGAGATGGAAATAAAAAGGCAGCTGGCTTCCAAGAAACAATTTCCAAATGCCTGATAGTAGCCCACGTGCTAACACCCCTGCACCCAGGCAGCTGACTGGAGATGGAAGCCCTTGCAGAAGAAAAACCACCTTGCTCCATCCAGTGCTATCCTATTAAAAGCCACAAATAACTGTCAATGTTTAGCAGTGAAAAAGAGGCACTTACAGGTCTGAAGGATTTGAAGACTTTTTCCAGTATTTCATGGAGTGTCTTTTTCCCACAGGAGGAGATGTAATCCTGTGCAAGCTGCAGAAAAGGTAAGCAGTCCTCACTTTCACTCCACACATGCTGAAAGCCAACAGCAACACAAGAAAGAAAAGGCATTAATAGGAATTCACACTGGCCTTTCCATGTGATTTTACAAGGTGACATGTTGTAAATATCTGACAAAGTACACTGGGCCTCCTGCAGTTCAGACCCACACCAGGGACGGGCTCTGCAGGCTGCTTCAGAAGCAACACTTCTCAGGAGGGACCTTGATTTTATTAACACGATGCATCAGAAAGCAAGGAAATCGATCCAGAAGAGAAAACGCCTTATGACGGCACCAGCAATGAAGGGTACACACGCCTTGCACATGCACATTTTATGAGTAAAGGTGTTTTCATTTGACACCAGTCCTGCTCAGAGGAAGTCACACTGAGTTTTCTCTTCTTCTGCATCATCTGCTGCAGTAAGCCCACAGGAAGAGCTAAAGCATCTCTTTGTCTTCCTGGCTTTAGTACAAGTGTGATGCGAACCCGGAGGTGGAACTTGATGTGCAATTCTCTTGACAATGCAGAAGAAAAGATGCAAAATATACCCTCAGGTTAGACACAGAGCCAAGGAGAGACATTTGGGCACTCACAACATTCTGACACTTCATGCCTCCCTCCCTGTTTTGAGTTTTACTCCTCCTAGACCGGAATCTTCTCTCCCTGGGCAGGCACATTTAAACCCATTTGCGACATTCCTCTCGTCTTGCTCTTGCTTCAGAGATGCTGGTTCCCCAGCCTAGCTCTGTGAAGCCTCTCCCAAAACTGATGCTTATTCTGCTGCTACAAGGTTGTTTGAAACAGAGCTGGTGAGTGACGGTGGAAGCACTTAGGCAACAATGCTTCTTGCGCACAAGGGCAGCACACAGCACAAGCTAATGCATACTTTTAAAGACCTTCTTTTTGAAGACTTTGTCCATGGGAGTGTCTTAAGCAGTCTGCTACACTGAGAAGCGTAATACTGCAAAATTAGTTTGAGACTCTCATACCCCTATTTTCGCACAGTAGCTCTTTCCCCCAATGCGCCATGCAGCTTTTCACTGTGCTGTAACAGTAGGTTATGTTTAAACAAGAGGAGGGTCTCTCTGAAGCTTCACTAACAGAGAAAGAGTAAGAACTACAGATGCTTCAATCCCTAACATAAGGTTTGCACGTCACCTTCCTGTTCAGTGGTGAATACCTGCCAGGGATGCAGTTTTACACTAGTCAAAAGAAAACACTACTTAATATCACCTAAGCTGCATCTTTAAGATTAAAACTGTAACTGCCTTGCTATGAGCCTTACTTGACCTACATTTTCTTTGCTGCTTGTTGCATTTTACAAGTATAAACATAGTGAAGTGTTTTGTTATGAAAAAAGCCCTGCCTTACTGAGTCGGTTCTGCTCTTTCCATATAACCAGAGTCATCTCTTAACCAGTCTGGCAATAAAAATACGTTCTTTACAGTCTTGCGAACTCTCAAAGGCACATACCACAAGTCTCATGATACTTTGTGTCATCTTAGAGTCATGGGCCTTGTAGTCCTATAAATATACAACCAAATCTCAGCTTCTGTTTACAACAAAAAAAAAAAAAAAAAAAAAGAGGGAAAAAAAAAAAGTCGGCACTTTGTGATTTCGATGGCCTAAAAAGGCAGAAGGTACATGAAGTGAACTCAAATGAACCCTCTTTAAAGTATCAAATGAACACTTTCAAATCACCACAGTTTAAGAACAGCCTCAGGATTTTGGAGCCCAAGATTTCTTAATACTTGGGGTTAGCAATAACCGTTTAGTCACTTCCAATCTTCACATCAAACTTAAGAGCTGGATGTTGCAGCTTGGCAATTCATGGCTTGTGCTAAACCTGTTATAATTGTTTATATGTGCAAAATTATTATGATTGCTAACATCCTGATTCTTGTTTAAATTATGGCTTCTTTTGACTACCAGAACTATACACAGGAGCTTCCACACAAATTAAAATCAGGCTCTGCCCTTTTATAAATAATAGCTAGCTCACTCCCCAGGGAAAGTTAACCCCATGTTGTCCTATCACGCTTTTACAGTCTCTTTTCAAGCTGCACCACATTTTAGGCTCCAGCATGAATTTGTTAGCATTAGTGCAGAATAAGATGACCTAGCACAAGGGGAAACCTAAGTCAGTAACCTGATCATTGAGCCTTTGAAGAGACCTTTTTGCATAGCATCATAAGGCAATAAGCAAGTAGGGCTTCCAACAATTTCCACGTCTGCAGAAGATTTAAAACTTTGGCTGTAGCAACAAACACGCTATGAAAGGTCTCACGTGCCATTAGTGCATGCATCTCATTCAGAAATGGCTTGATTTCATCTCCCCCCACCCAAGAAAACCCAACAGTAACGAAGACCAGGGCTATAACACCTACAAGTTCAGCTGCATCTACAGCTCTCTGTGGATGTTCAGTGCTGCACCGAGGCAGTGCAGGAACTGAGTCTCACCACTGACTCACACAACTCCAGAGAAACCTGCAAAAGGAATTTTGGCCTCTCAAAATAAAAACAAACATAATTTGAGGATTCAGCTCCTGCTTAGAAAGTTAGAGCAGTCAGTAAGGCTGCACACACGGAGATGCTTTTCCTGGAAAAACCCCGATGCCTGACGATCTCTCTGCAGTGGGAAAAGCGGGCTGCTGGCAAACTGGTGGACCACAGTGCTCAGCCATGGCTGAGCAATTAAAAAAATATTAACCTCATCATCTGAGTATGTGTTTTCCAAGCTTGCCCAGTTTTGCTCACAGTTGCTTTGTGTAACTACAAAAGCACACAGCCACTAATTTCCACCTCAGCTGACCTAGGATCATGGTTGAATTATTTAGTTCAGCATCTACACACAGCACATAGATGAGTCAATTCATAGGGTTGCATCTGGAAGGGTTTGCTTTCCCTCATGCCTTTAGATGATTCAGTGTTGCTGGATGACAGAGTCACTTGCTGGACCATCTTTTTCTAACCAGTCCACCTGTTGAGCATGGCAGCAAAACTTTTTCTTTGTGGGGATAATTTGACTTGCAGAAACTATTCAGACTCACTGACTCTGTTCTAAAATATATTACAGGAAACCTTGCATCAAGGTGGCATTATATTTTTATTTGCTTTATCGGTTACTTTGAATACCAGCAATAACATGGTGACAAAAGAAACGACAGACTATAAGGAACAGCACTGCAACCCTCACCCTCATTGGTTATGGTTATACAAGTCAAATTAATTTTCAAGAACACCACGAGCCTCAGGAGCTAAATTACACGTACTTCAGCTACCTAAAACGCTGATTCAGAGAGTTTTAGTGTCCAGGTGGTACTGAAAATTAGAATAGGCATCTAGACGGGTCTTCTGTATCCCTAGCATGTTAAAAACCTAGCCCAAAGATACCTTTACAGGAAATCAAGATTACATGATTGTTGTAATCTGGAATCTCTGATTTTATACAAAGTCCAGAGTTATTCTACCCCAGACTGCGTCTTGGCAACCTTTCCATGTTTTTCTCCTCCTCCCTCTTAAGTTCATCATGCTCACCACTTCCTCCTTACAAGTGGGTTATTACGGACTTATCTGGCACCTCCTACATAGCTTTTTAAGTCACATTTTTATGAAATGAAGATGTAAAGACACTTATTAAATGTGTGGTTCCCTTATAAGGGTCACAGGGCGCAAAAAGACTGTGAAGTGTGTCACTGTGAATTCTGTTTATACATGCTTTCTCGCTCCATTGTATTACTGGAGCCATACAACAAGGCTCAAGTGCAAATCAGAATCAGTACCCTGGCTTGTATTAAGTCTCCTTAAAATAAATCTTAGCCTATAATTGCACGTAGAAAGGAAACTTATCTTCTGGAACATAAAAAAAGAAAATGACTGCAAAAACCAAGACAGCCAAGCTGGGAGCAGAAATGAAGCCCCACAGTACACTAGGAGGAGAAAACACAATGATGGTGAAGCAGCTCATTAGTGGTTCTTAATCACATTAAAGAGACACCATCGACAGGAAAAGAATTAAGAATGACACCTATCTGCCCGTCTTAAAAGTATTATTATAACAAAAAGCACCTGATGTAATTATGCCAAAAGAAGACAGAAGAAAACCTGCCTCTAGTTTTCTCCTGTTTACATTCTGCATTTGACAGCAGTTGGCCCTTTTGCTCAGTTTTACTACTGGCAGCTTTGGCCGGGGAGTCCTTCCCACAGCAACCCTGGAATGAAAATACTTGCCAAAAAAAAAAGGGAAAACATGGTTGCAAACCACAAAAATTGGACAGTGTTGGAAGCATGGGAATAGGGTCTGAAACTGCTTAAGCTTTTTTTTAAAGTTGACTAGATTTTGTTTTGAAAGAGTTCGCTCAATTATTGAGCAGCATATAGAGAAACAATACATATCTAAGAAAAATGAGCTTTCTTTGCACTTTCCAGTATCATTAGCATCAACCCACAGCTTTAGCCTAGTCCTGCATTGTATTCATACATATCCCCTGCTTAAGAGTCCAGCAGGCATGGCCCCTTCCTGGCACAGGCATCTCTAGAAGGGAACGAGCGCCGGGGTTTCACAGGCTCATAGGTGCTGGGAAACGGGTGTGCAGGGCTAGTCCCACCATGGACCGTGAGAATCCACGCCCAGAGATGCTCCACTGCCACAGCGGGGATCGTGAACGAAGGTCTCATGCATCCCTGGACAGATGCATAACTAAACTCCAGGTAACTTCTTTCACAATTCAGGATGATCATCTGCCCGACACAATAAATAAATGTCCTGCTCGCTCAGATTTGTGGTCCTGGAGAAGTCACTTCACTGCTCTTTGTTTCCAAGAAACCATCTGTCAAATGGGTTCATACTGCACTTACCTGTTGGAAAGGGAATTAATTAACATTTGACAAGCAGGTCGAGGGATGAAAGTTGCTCCAAGGAAGAGAAGGTCCTACAACATTCCTACAACAACTGTCTGTGCTATGGGCTATTTTTTAAAAAATAAAATAAAATCCTTTCATTGCAGCTAACCGGAGCTTTGCAGGTTACAAAACCCCGCGGCGAGGTGCTGCTTTTCGGTAACTCTTCTTGCACTTCAGCTCCCCACCGGGAGGGCTGGGGGGGGCGGGGAACAACCCACCCCCCCATCCCAAAGCCACGGGTTGTTTTGCCGGTGCCATTTCTGCACAAACTTGCCGCCGAACTCCGCGAGGGGCGGGGAGGGGACGGGGAGGGGACGCGGCGGCGCCAGGCCGGCACCTGCCCGGGTCCCCCAGCCCCGCCGGGCCCGGGGGAGCGGCGAGGGGGGAGGTGCGGCCCTCCTGTCATCCTGACTCCATTTTATTCCTGCCCATTCTCCATTTGCCGTGACAGCCCTGCCAGTCCGCCCGTCCCTGCGCCGTGCCCCGGCACCCCGGGAGGACGGAGGGGGCCGCGGGGGGAGCTGCAGCCGCGGCCCCCGCGGGGCGCAGGAGGAGCGGGGGGGGGGTGGGTCGCACCGCTCCTCCCTCCCCCTCAGCCTCCCCGGGCCAGGGTGATGGGGAAGGCGGGGGGGGGGGGGGGGGGGGGGGGGGGTGTCCCTGCCCGCAGCCCTGCCCGCGGGGCCACCCCCCACCGGCAGCGGACTCCATTTTGCAGACTGTGGTGCGCGCTGGGGAGGATCTCCCCGGCGTCGCCACCACCCCCGGCCCACACGCCGGGGCGCCCCCGCAGCCCCCGGCACCGCCGACCTCCATCCCCGCATCCCCCCGCCGCCCAACCCCCCCCGGGCGCTAACCCTCGGGTGCTCCCCCAAGCACCGGCGACATGCACGGACGGAGGGGGGGAGCGTCCCAAAGCGGTGCAGGCGCTGCCCGCCGGCTCACGCACACGCACGGGTACCCGCTCACGCCCGTGACCGTCCCCCCCGCCCCGGTGCCCTCCCGGGGCACTCACGAAATTGTCGCCGCAGGCGGCCTCCGGGCAGAGCACGTAGAAGGAGACGCCGGGCTCGGCGTAGAAGTCCATCCGCCGCTCCGTCTCCTCGGCGGCGATGAGCTGGAAGGGCGTGCGGGCGCACCACCGCTCCGCCGCCTCCGCCAGCGCCTCGAAAGCCATCGCCGCCGCCGCCGCCGCCGCCGCGATCCGCGCCCGCCCGCGCACCCCCCGCGCGCCGCCCAACGCCCGCCCCGCGCACCGCCCCCCGCCCCGCGCCGCCCCGCGCCGCGCCGGGCTCCCGGCCCCGGCCCCGGCCCCGCCGCGGGTGCCGCAGGCGATCGGCTTGATGCCTTCGGGCGGCCCGGCGGGAAGAAAGGCCGCCCAGGGACGCGCCGGCAGCACGGCCGTGCGGCGCTCCGCTGCGCCCTTTCCCCCTTCCCGGGGAACCCGGGGGTTCGGCTTTTGCCAACGGGAAAGCCCGCCTGGCCGTTCCCTTTCATGCCGGACCGATCGGTTCCCCTTGCGCTGCGTTTCGCGGCAGCCACCCCGGCGCAAGACGTTGGGCTGCCTATACACTGACGGATTCACCCTGTGATGTCAGAAGGCTTTACAGGTTGTGTCAACGACGCTGGGGACCGATGGACTTGCAGTTGGGTTCATAACGCTCTTCCTGGCATACCCCAAGTGGTTATATCTGCTCCTCCTGGAGCACCCCAAGTGGTTATATCTATTCCTCCTGGCGTACCCCAAGTGGTTATCTGCTCCTCCTGGCGTACCCCAGTGGTTAGCCGTGCGTCTGGCGAGGTGTATGAGGCACAAGAGCTGACCTGCAGTTAGAAAGCGCCTTAGACGTGCATCGGTGTCTACCATGCCACAAAGGGAAACAAATCCCCACAGACCCGGGTGGGTTTTTGGCTGGAAGCCCAGGATGTCATAGAGGTGACCACGTAGCAGAGCCCATAAGTGGCAGCAGGCAGAAGAGTTGGCACGGACAAAGGCAACACTGGGCTCTGAATACTGCCTGGCGGCTGTTGGTTGTCTCCAGAGCAGTGGTTAACTGCAAATGCCCACCTGAGGGGGTCTGCGTTACACAGCGTGCACTCTCATCGTGCATACCAGTTGGTGCATAAATCCTATGACCGCTGCCAAAGCAATTGGTGGGGTCACAGGCTGCAGAGGGGATGAGGGCGAGCAGGGCAGAGCCAGCAAGGCTGTGGAAGGAGGCACCCACCCTGCCTCTGGCTGGCCCAGGGCACGCTCTGAGCATCCATGCTGCCACAGTCAGCCCCACAGCCACCGTCTCCTGCCCCCCCCCTTCGTCCAGCTGTGGGCACAGGTGCAGCACAGCTCGGCACTGGTGATACCACAGGGAAAAACCTCCACTGGCGTTGCAGCCGAGCACTGAGGTATCAGGAAATACCAGCAACGTGAGTGCTTGTGCAACACTAACTCAGCCCCTTTGTGCATGCGGGATGTGATTGCCTGATGCTTTTTCCACTAAAGGCGTTTCATTTATTCCATGCAGATATTCTGGATATTGCCCTCATTCCTGGGGTGCTATTAGAGTGGCAAGTGCTGAGCACCCCTTGCTGCACTTGGACCTGTGCTCTGACTGCACAAGAGCATGGTAAAAATGACAAAAGTTCCAAAACGTCCGGCCCAGGTGCCTCAGATCCCAAAATCTGTGGGTGCTCTTATAGGTACTTACCCTGGTCCCACTACACCTCCCTTTGCCAGGGGAAAATGAGGCAACAGCAGTCTCCTGCCTACTGCACAGGTCTGGGGGAGATGGGTGCAGTAATATCCACAAAGCACTGACTGTGTGGGGCACCTGTGGAAGATTGGTGGCTTCGCAGGCAGCCCCCGGGGCCAGAGTGGTGAGTCCTGAGCAGCTAGAAAGGAAATCCCAAACCACTTGCCATTTCCCAAAGGAAGCAGGGGTCCTGCAGAAACCTGCAGGCTGCCGGGGGCTCTGGGGGCTGGTGAGGCTGTGAGTCCTGTGCAGGGCTTTGCAGATTCAACACTCTTCCACTTTGGGTGTTTGGTGGTTTTTTTTCCCCAAATGTATTTACATCATTAGCATGAAAACAGGACATGGAAAAATACAGCCCTTTCTCCTAAAACGTGACACTGCCGGCTTGCCTGCAACCAGCGGTCAGGGTGCCACCCCCAGGCAGATGTCTCCGCCACCACAGCACTCAGCCACCAAGGTCGACCCCAATCCTGCTATCTCTTTGCACTTCCCGGAGATCCAGCCTTGTTTTCCGTCCTCCCCAGAGACGGTGCTGGTGTCGGGTAAGGTTGTGGTGGTGGGAGCAAAGCCTTGACCTTCTCTCATGCTGGGGGGGCTGTGCGCAGGGTTTGGCACGCGGATTTTGAGCCGCCCAAGGTGGGCAGCCAGGCAGCTGTGTCCTCCTGGCTGGCAGCACCCTGGCCTGTAGCAGCAAGGGGAGGTCAAGGCTGCATTGCGAGCAGCCACAGTTTCAAATAAATGAGGTCTCGGTGTTAACACCTATGATTTATGTGCATTTTCAAAGCCCCATGTGAATGTCTTTTAGTCCTTAAAACGTCACTTTGAAGTATGTGCTGTTTGTTATCTCCCTTCTGTGGGGTAGGGAAGCTGACAGGTTTCGAATGAGATTTTAAATATCTCATTGCAGCATGCGCTGCAAAATCCTTTGTCACATCTGACAGCATAGCCGTTCAAACCAGACAACCGTGCTTATTTGTTTATTTACATGTGACGAGTCTCTTTGCCCTGACACTGTACCCCAAAAGCAGATTATGAAAACAACCCAGTAAAGGATGGTGATTTTGGCAAGGCTAAAAAGCAACCAGCAGAAGCGCTGCTTGCAGAGCAAGCCAGGCTCGGCGGCCCTGGCCATTGCGCCGTTGCCGGGTGCCGAGGGATGGCAATGCGGACACGAGGTGGATGCAGTGCCCGTGACACCCTTCTGCTTCTCTGCAAGTCAAAAGCAGAGACACTCGCTGCTCATTTGAGTAGGCGGGTAGATGGACAGCAGTGCTGTACTACACCTCAGCTTTTCCAAAACACTGTATAAATCACGTGCATGGTTTTGCTTCCAACTTGGTCCGAATACCCATGAGCATCTGTGTCCCAAACAATGGCCACATAAGGAGGGGAGGTCAAGAAGCTGTCGGCTGTGGCAAGGATGGCTTGCAGAAGGGAAACCGCACCAGAGGGAAGGTATTTATTTCCCTCTGCCCTGCAGGGATGCACTTCCATTTCTGTCTCCCTCCAGGACACAGCAGCTCCAGTGCTTTCCATCATCCTGATCCAGGCTGTCGCGAGGTCAGGGAAATGTTGGTAGATCATTTCAGAGGGATGCCACTAGCCAGTAACTATCACCTACTGGAAACGGCATTTCACTTTGAAGAGCGTAGTGAGAGTATTAGGAAGGGAGAGCACATGGACTGCCATAGCCATGCTAATTGAATCAGAAATGCAAATACCAGCATTTTACAGGTGACTTCTGGTTTTATGCAGGTTCTTCACCTTCCCAGAAATTAAATTGTCAGGTCAAAGGTTAATGACAGCATGAGGGTTGCATGGATAAACCAATTTTCTGCCATTTGCATGGATTGGAGGAGGGATGGAGGGGAAGGCTTTTAAAGAATCAGGTACCTGGCTCCCAGAAGTTACCTTTACAAAAGCCTTTGAGATGCCTGGTGATGAGCACGGTCTAGAAGGCTGGAAACTCAGCAGCTCTGTGCTCAAGTGAGAAAGGGAAGAGCACCTTGCTGGATGTTTACTATTCCCCTACTCCCTCAGGACCCAGCAACATCAAATGACGTAGGGAAAAGGGACAGAGGGGAGGGAGAGTGAGAAGCTGTGGAAGATGGAGGAGCAGAAGGGTTTCTGAAATGTGTCAGACAAAGGCAACTTGCCCGCGTCTGTGGTGTCTCTCCAAAACACTGAACCACTGTTCTCTACAGCAGTTTAGAAATCTGACAAATCCAGCCCATGAACTGACCACCTTCAAGTTTTTTTTTTTCTCTTTTTTTCTTATGAAGAGCCCTCATTGGTCTGCTTTTGGTGAATTGCCAAGCAATTCACATTAATTCGCCTGACCAGCTGTAAGAACCTGATTGCCCTCCTGTAGCCCTCATTATGCACCCTTCCTGCTGATCTAAATACGGAAAGGTCAGGAGGGCGAGCTCCAGCAAATTATTAGAGATACACCCTTAATTGCTGTGCTGTGTCAGCTTGTTCTTTTGCATCTCTACGCTGTCTCCACAGTTTGGTCTCCTAAGGAAAGATTTGTTCCTTTGCTCCAGAAGAGAAAAGGATCAAGAAATCCTAGGGAGAAAAAAATTGGCAAGGGGAGCTGATCCCCTCATGGCCAACCCCTCATAGACCTTCTTTACACCACGGACCTTGAAAAAGAAAATATTTCTTACTGTTATCAGTACTGGCTCGCTCTCAACATGCATTTCACATGTCCAGAGCCTTGACTATTGCACTTGCTTGAGAGACCTGCTGAAACAGCTGCTGTCCCTCCAAAAGTCTGGTCTACGCAGGGCTTTCAATGGTGCTTGCACTATCTACACGCGTTTTCACCAAGCCTCTAACAGCATTAAGCGTCCTACTGCAGCACAGCAGTGGTGGGTTCCTCCAGGGGCTCAAGCTAAGTGAATATTGCCCAGCAGATCAGGTTTTAACGGCTGTCTACATTGAGGTTATTAAAAAGTAAAAAATTCTTGGCTGCTACAGTATTTCCAACCCACCCATCAGGTGCTGCATCCTCCCCCAGCCCACAACCCCAACCACATCATCCCCTGAGGCTGGAGTCCAGGAGCCAGCACTTCCCACCTGACTTCTGTGTTCCTGAGGATACTCAGCTTTCCAGAGCGTCTAGACAGCAATTTGTGTTTTTCTTGTCTTTAATGAGGAATGCAGCTGTGATTGTTGTCTTTGCTTTGGGTTGCTGGTTTTTTAACCCATTGCAGTGGCAAATGGAGTTGAGGAAAGAGCAAGAAAACTGTGAAGAATGATCCAAGCCAAGAAGATGTTGTAGAGGGAAGGTAAATTAGAAATGCACCATTTCTCAATTAAGTTTTAAACTACCGAAATATGTTAGTTAAAAATCTATGCAGAATGAAGATCTTGCTGCTTCCGCAAATCCTGACATCCTCCTTTTGAAGTCAATGGTTCAACATCCTATTGCATTGGCAATAAGAAATCAAGCACATAAATAGTGATGAAGATCTGGGCTATGCAAAATCCACTTGCTAATTAGCAGTTTTCCCTGGTGGCATTGTCTACTCCAAAATATGAACTTAAATTCTAAAAGGTCATCAAACAACTCCCAAATCTCTCCTACTCCGCGTCCCTGCTTTTTAGGAATAGGAAGATTATGTGCTAAATGTGAGGGAGAATATACTGATGCCCTGTCATCTTCCTGGTCCTGCAGGCAGGCGGTTTTGAAGTCTCTCTTGCTCTGGACACCCAGAGCAGCAGTATCGCACCACATTGCCAGGTGCTATGCAGTAACAGCGGCGTGTCTCCAGGCTATGTACTTATTAAAGCATTACATTTGTGAGCAGTGTACTGAAATATGACCGAAACATTTGATGACTCAGCAAACTGAGGGTGACACAGGAGGCTGGATTCACCGTGGATGGCTTCACTTGAAGTTCTGTAGATATTTCCTTAATTCTGACCCTCAAAGCCCAGCACGAAGCCTTCATCCTGCTGCATGCAGGTAAAAACACCAGCTGATTTTGAAAGATGATTTTCCTTGAAACTTTCTGAAGCACAGACTGCATACATATTTAATATTCAGTGCCCTTTTCAAAACGGTAAGACTCTTCTCAAATATAGATGTGGTGGTAGGAATGAAGAGTTGTGAACTTTGTTTAGGGCCAGCCAGCTGAGGGTCAGCAAGCAGCCAGCCAGATGTGGCCAGAGGTGAGGCTTAGTGAGTCCAGGCTGGACACAGGGATGGGAGAAATTGGGAGGAGAGCACTGGAGAGCTTCTACCCTTACATCTTTTTTGGACATAGTGGTTGGTACACGACAGTTCCTGCCTTTTTCACCAAGATGCGTCTGCCAACACTCTTCTTTATCATTGAATCTGTATAGCCATGAGCAGACCATGTGGCCAGGCAAGCCAAGTGGGGGATATATTATGATTGGCTTATTAAGAGCTGCAAGGTGACATTGCAAAGACGTGAATGTCATAAGGCACCATGAGCTCTTCAGGCAAACAAACAGGGTATTTTGTTAATTTGTGATCTTTATGATATTGAAAGGGCACAGAGCTGCAGACTGTCCCTGATTTTCAGATTAATTGCTCCACTACTATAAAAGATATTCTCATAATAGTCCCAAATTAGTTGATTGCTTGAACTGCCAGAATCCTTAATGTTCTTCTATTTTAAACATATGGAAATTGATTCAACACTTATCATCTATTTAGAGATGTAAATTTATTGAAAAAGATGCCGCTTCTTCCTCAGCTTCAGGCAAGCTCTGATACTTAGCTTTCTGGGCACAAGCAGGTTTTTACGAGGACTTGTGATTTTAACTACAGTGATTTATTTTCCTTCTAAAGGCTGGGAGAATCAGAGGAAAATTGACTGTATTGTCTACAGAGGAAAAAAAAGATACTGGTACAAGCACTGGTGTGAACTGACACAGATACAGCAGTATCTGGCACATCATACCCTCAGGGTCTTTTCCCAAGCACGGACACTGGCCCAGACCTTGCCCTGACTTCTGTTGCAATTGCGCTGGCAGCAGGTCCACACTGATGTTGGAAGCATCACTTACTTCTGCTACTGTCACTTGCTTTAGGGGAAGAGCGATGAAAAACTGAGTGCAGGCAGTGACAGCAATGACATTGTCCAGGTCAACACCCCATGGCAAAGGAAGCTCCCCCCCCCCCTTCCCAACTTTAGCCTAAGCTTCTAAAAGCAAAAAGCATTGATCATTCATTTGCAATTTAAAGCTCTTCTCTGAAAGTCAGACTGGCTCCCAACTTCAGTCTGTTGGGACAGCTTCCCGCACAGGCAAGCCCTGTGTTGATATTGCGGGCATGAGGCTGCTGTTAGGATTAGACGAGAAAATCTACAGCCTGGTCCTAGCTCTGCTGCTGAGAGCCGCCTTTTCATTTGCCATAGTCACTTAGCACCTTATAAGATGGAGATTTGTGTGTATTACATAGGAATGTTGTTTGAGCCTTAAAGATTGCAAAAATATTAATTTCACCTGCTGAAAAATATATTTTTTAAAAAAATGGCTAAGTCTCAGCTATTTGATCATGTGTTATTATTCAGCATGATTCATATATTAATACCATACTGAGAATGTCTCTATAAAGCACAATATTATGCTTCTGGGATTAAGTAATATTTCTTACTGTGTTTCTTATCCCAGTATTTTTGCAGAGAAGCTGGCACAGGGGCAACTCACACAAGGTGCCTACACGTTAGTGGTTAGCCTAGGTCAGGAGAGCACTTACAAAGTGAATGCCCCAGTCATCCCCACTTACCCCGCTGTGGTTTGCATCATGGAGAGGGCACATGAGGTGGATTCCTCTCAGATGAAAGGTGGGCAGTGCGCACATTGCAATCTCAGCACTCTTCTGCACTATGGATCTGCTCCCGGGCTGTACTACTTGCTCGCATAGACACAGCTACAGCATATTTATGCACCTTAAAATCTCTTGATGGCATTTGGGAAGCAACTTCACTGGCTGGATTAACAAACTACCAAACCTGGTATCTTGACTGGCTAATGTTTAATCAGCGGCTTTATTTTCTTGTTTACACCAGTTTGTTTATGATGCTGAATCCAGCCTCAGTAGCACGGAAGAAAAATTTGGCTCTGTTCCTGAGGTAAAGCACCTTAGTCTTCTGCATAAGCCTGGAAGAATTAATTTGGAGTAAGACAGTGTTACCACAGAGCTGGTTTTTGGAAGAGCCCATTTGCTTCTGGGATGAGGTTCAATCAGTATCTTTTCTCCCAGTAGGAACTGGTGATCTCCCTTGTCTTAAGACCCACTAGATCCCCTTTGAAAAGAGCAGGGAACCACCAGAGTCTGCTGCTGCTGAATGGTCCCCATCCCTACCCGTCCCTTCCGCCTCCGCTCTCCGCCATCCAGACTCAAGCTACCAGCTCTCTTCCCTAGTTACGCAATGACTGCGTACCTAAACACACCCCTTATATCATGAAGGAGAGGGTGACAACCACTGGCATCTCTCAGGGCATCACCCCATGCTGGTGCCTGTGGCTCTGGCATAACTGAAAATTTTGGCATGCATCCCATAGGCTCACAATGTTTTGGCCACCTTTGTTACGTGTGATGAGCGTCCAGGTCTCCTATCGCAGGCTCTGTGTTCCTAGCAGACTACCACAATCCTGAAACTTATTTGAAGCGTTGGAGTAAAACCTGTGGTGCTCACCGAAGTATTTGATAGCTGTTTTCCTGAGCAGATGCTTGTTTATTTTTGTTAGTGATTATAATGTCTGGCAGTAGGAAAATGCTAAGGAGGTATCACAGCTACAGAGGAAAAAGCCAACTCCCAAGTTACAAAGGGGTGATGGCAGAATTTACGGGCTGGCTGGGGCTGCAAAGAAGTGGACAATTATATCTTACTTACAACATGCAGGGAACGTTTTCCGTCAGACCAGGCCCTGTGCATGTGTGCCTCGAAGGTTTTCACACAGACTCCTACAACAAAGCTAGCTGGTCTGGGAAGCAATGCAGGTCAAAATTTGAATGTAAAACCTTCAACATGATATTTAGTGCATTTTTACATTCTGCCCTTCAGAAAACCCCATTTTTACAAAAGTTCAGGAGAATTAAAGTCACTGGCGAATGTACAAGAACCTACGTATTCTGTGGGATTTCAAGTCAAATTCATACATTTCCTTCCAAGATATCCCATCAGTTGTCTCGTTTAGCTTGTCAGTGCCTTTTTGAAAACCCATGGTTCAACTAAATCCAACAACACGTAGAAAGCCCCATGTCAGCCTCGCTCCAGCCCCTGCTTCCACGAGCATCTGCCCAAAAAGTCAGGGAGACATGGTTACCCCCACTACGCACAGCACACACAAACTCACTGGCAGAGCTAACGAAACTTAGCAGCGCCAAATATCTCACCAAAACCCTTGCAGAAACCCCTTTAGCAAGACATTTTTCACCCACTTTTTGTCCAAACTCCACTTCTCCCAGCCACAGGGCAATGGCAGCAATGAATTTTGCATTTTATTTACAATGATGCTGCGAGACCAAGCCAGGCCAACACAGAGAGCATCCTCAGTGGACCAGCAGCAGCTTGGGGTGTTTCACACTCTCACATCTTGCCCTTTCTTTCTCGGTTGCCAGAGGAATACTGTTTAGTCCCGATAAAGGCAAAGCCAAGGACGGGGAGGAAGATGGGTCCATTCACAAGGTCTTTGTCATCTACAATAAATCTAGAGCAAGGGTGAATACAATTAAAGCGTTTGTAACATTTCAACACCCACCCCATTTCCTGTAAATTCCTGCAGGAAAGCACACATATGCTGGAAATAGTGGAATTACAAAAGAAAGGAAGGGAGTGTAAGCAGTGGGAATAGGAAGAGATAGCTAAACAGATACCTTTCAATTGATAGAGGCACCCTTCTCACACAAAGCAGAGGTAGTTATTGACTATTACTTTGTTAATCAGCTTATGATGTTCTGAGAACAGGGTTTGGCTGTATGATATACACAACAATCAACTACTTCAGGTGCACACATCTGTCCCAGCAATTCCTCAACATAACAGCTTCTGTTTTTAAGGCAAGTATCCGCAATACTCTTTTTCCTTTGCTATTACATGTATTTGTGTGTGTACAAAAACCGGTGAACAGCCAAGTAGATTCAAAATGCTCTCATTCATCGTTAGGAGCTGAACCCAAGGCCCTCAGAGCTACCAGAAGCCTTCATCCCCTCAGGCACCCATTGCTGGGCAGTGGTATTTTCCATAGGATCTCTGACTCAGCGGCTAGCAGGAAATGCATAGCACACTGAACAATGAAGCATGGGCGATTACTGAAAATAAGTGTTCTCCATCACCAATAATTCCAGGCTACATTTCTCTTAGTTTCCAAATTAAAAGAAAAAAAAAAAAAAAGAAGAAAAAAAAAAAAAAGAGATCAAAAAACCCCCATGACGACAAGCATGGGTTGTTGAACATTTTTTATTCAAAATAAGTGGACTTTGAAAGAGGAAAAGATGACTATAAAGCTTTGCACAGCAAACTGTCTCTATACATAGCTATGAACAGGCACATAGCTAGTCTATAATAAAGCAAACTGTGCAAATCAACTTCGGCACAGTATCTTCAAAATAGATGTACTACCCACAGTTAAGCTTTGAGCTATTCCAAGCAATGCTGAAAAAAGCCAAACATTTTGCTATCAGTCTGCCTTCTCAACTAAATTGGTTCAGCCAAGACTTGTGGCAGAAGGGGGATGCTTTGGTGGCAGAAGAAAAGGTAGTGCTGCACACTCTTACAAACGTGTGACTCTCACCAGGGACAGGGACACTTTTTGCCCGGAGGTGAGCGTGCCTGTGGTTCAGCTGGAGTGGCTCAAGCCGTGCCTGCTGGTAGCGGGCTGGTCAGCCCTCGGGGCTGGAACAAGGGCGGAGGCGGGTGGAAGCTTTCCTGCACCTCACTAAAATTTGAAACACAGCTTGGTCATTGCTGCAATCCTATCTTAAGGTGTCTAAGGACCAGGACAAGCAGGTGGCTGAATTTGTCCCTTTGGAAACCAATCCTTTCTATTAAAAGAAAATTTGTAACAGTATTTGAAATTATGACAATCCCATTGAATCGATTTAAATCATTATTGATTATTACTCCTAAAGCAATTTTAGTTATGGGAAAAATCACAGGCAGGCCCTGTTTGCTGGTGAAGTTTCAAGTCAAACCACCGAAACGGATGAAGTCACTGACCAGAATAAACCAAAGCTGTCTTGAACTGCTAACCTCGCCATAGCCAGCAGGCAGCTCCCCCATGAATGCAAAGAACTATTTACTCAGTTTCAGTTCACTCAGAAAATTGCATTCCATATGCACCGTTAATTCACATTTAAACTAACTGGCATATAAAAGATGTTCCTACTTTACGTGGAAAAATTAGTGTGAGGTGGTGAGATCTGCTAGTGCTAAAATCCTGCAGGATTAGAACCCACCAGAAATAAACCAGGAATACTCAGTTTCATTAACAAGTTTAATCAAAACATATTTTAGTCAACTTTTATTTCACCAGCATGTTACAGATATTGCCAACTAATTAAAAGAATTCTAAATAACTGCTTTTCTGCAAGTAATTTGAATTCCAATTTCCACCTGAATAAAACTTGCTGCAAATCATGAACAAATGAACAACCATGTAACAGGAACAGACAATGTTTACTATTTCCTAATATACGAAACATAAAACTTTAAGAGCCCCGATCGAAATGTCAGGCTGGCAATGGCTTTAAAACACACTCACATGTGTCTTTAGAAAAAGGGAAAAAGCAGCAGCCACCCTTTCTGATCTCACAAGGTGCCCACTGAAGCCTCCACGTGGCTCACCTTCACAAGACATGTCCCACGTACCCGTGAGAGCTGTGGGAAGGCTGGAGATCCCGGGGAGCTTCTCAGGCAGGAGATGCCAGAAGCCGCTTGGGACACAGTGGCAGGGAGGGGACGGGCGGGTCACACACGCATAGGGACTGGCCTGCTTACGCCCACGAGCACGCTGCGGGCCACTGTCACTCACCAGCCCCACGGGCAGCCAGACACTGTGGTCTGGGTGTGGGACCTGCAGCTAAACAGCTCGGAAACAACAGGCTGGCCTCCCTTGAAAGGACACATCGCCAGGGGACGCAAAGGATGGCCAAATGTAGCTTAAAAGTGGTGTGGCTGTGTGAAAATATGTTGATTTGGTTGTCCACAAACAGGGAGGGGGAGAAACCTTCTAGTGAGGGACAGCAAGGAAAAGTGACCTAGAGTACAAATACAAAACAAGGCAGAAATTGATTATCTGAATGAAGCTTTCCCACTCGCTGATCTAAACTGTAATTAAACTGGCAATTCAAATCAATGGAGCCTGGTGGTGTCTTATCCTAAGTTTCACCTATTTTATTTACACATAATTAGTAAACTTCCTATGACATGTCCTGGATTTTAGAGTGCATGAGCAGCCAGCAAATGGTAAGCAATGAAAATGCTGCACCGCTGCTCCATTTAAGCGCAAATAAAGTCAACAGAACTCAGGAATAAGCTCCAATAATGAGGAAATGGCATCAGAGAAATGCCTCCCTGCTTACTCAGATCTTAAGCTGAGGAAAAGTCAGAAGCATTAATTAGACCTTCAACTACCATGCAAATCTCCTACACCAAGGTGTAAAATACCAAATTGGTAAAAGCTTGCTAAAACAAAGCACTTTTACTGTCGGAGGAGGAACAGGGGGGGGAAAAAAAAAAGAAAAAAAAGGAGAGCAATTGTGGCTTTACATCAAGTATATTTCATAATTGTCTGTTAAAATATGTACCCACATCACAAAACACTTTTAAAAAACCAAGTATTTTTAAATGTATGTACAATAATGCAAAAATATGCCTAAATATGTATCTAATGCAAAAAAATAAACCATTTAGTAAAATCTCCCTTCAAATGTCCCCTTGCTCTTCAACACCTTAAAAAAAAAAAAAGGAAAGAGCTCAGTAAACAGGAGTTAAAACACAAACTACCAGACAAAAGCAGTACAAAGCAGACACTTAAGAACGGAGAGGCATTCAATTCAGCTTCTCATTCCCCTGGATGACACCACAACTATGGCACCACTTGTCCTATGTCAGTTCAATTTTGGTTTTAAAAAGTCAGCCTGGTGTTCAAGCTGTAACAGGCTGCCTGTGGCACTCATCTTCATGCAAGCAAAAAAAGTTAATGACAACCCAACTAAGCACCCTTTAAACCCCCTTAAACAGGGGTGAATTTCACCCTAGGCAAATATTTCCTGCTCTGTGTACTCCTGCCAAGCACAGAGATCCCGTCCAACAACAGTATGGACTGAAGTCTACCTGGACAACCGTGGTGGGATAGAGAATTCTGCTGTTTCACGGTTAATTGTTCAGTCACCTCTTCTTTCTGCATTCTCTAGGAAACTGCAAAGAGGGCTTTGGTCTTACAATTCCAGTTAAGTCCAATATCTTGTATTTGTGACATTGCAATTTCATTGGTAATCGGGCTCCTACATATTTCTGAAGACTAGGTCTGAATGTCTGGGTTAAACGAGACACTTCAGTTGCAAAAGAAAATGCTAATCTGGTTCTTATTTGGATGTGTTCACGTGACTGATGTATATCCTTTACCTTGCTACAGTAACTGCCCTCAGAGTCCAGCTGGCTGCATGTGAAATACAGCTCCTGTTTGCAAAAGCCATCTGAGGTTTCAGTATTGCTCCCTATAGAAAAGGTGTCAGGGATCGAAGCGCTATTTAAAAAACCTGCTTATAAGGCACCGGTGCAGCAAGGTTTGTGGCAAACATGGTTTCATGATTTCCATTTTCTAACTGTCTAAAAGTAAGTCCATTAAATCAACCATAAATAGCAATAAAAAGACATTAGAAAAGTCCCAAACCAAAGAAATCAAGTTAGTATTGAAACTTAATTTACGACAGTCCCACTTCAGTGCACGCACTAGCTCCTGCATGGTTTTTTAAACTCATTGTTGGCTCATGCTCACCCTATATACAAAAGTCCCCCCCAAAGGTCATGATGGGCTGAGTATCTTCCACAAACAAGACATTTGCAGATTACATCATATAGTTACACATTAAACTTGCAGATGATGGACATGAACATAGATAGGAACATATACTGGCTTACCCACTGTACATATCTATTTAAAGCTTTAAAAGAATAAGAATATACACAAAATATACACTTAATTCACAAAGTAAACCAGCCCTCAACATTTGCTATTTTGTAGGGCTATGCATTTCTCCTATTAAAATTCCACACATGGAACTATCGCTGTGCCAGCTCCTCTTCATAAGCACTAGGATCACTTCAAGGTAAATTAGTTCTTCATGTATATGTAACAGAAACAGCAAAAGCTCAGCCTCTAGTCATCACTGTCGCTCCCAGACTCACTCAACTGCAAGTCATTTCCTATGGAAAACAAAAACCAACAAAACACAACAAGTGAGTAGGCGTTAATTCACATTTCACATTTCGTGGCAATCAAACCAAAGAACAGTCACATTTACACTGGAAGATTTAAATAAGAATAACACAAGAAGTGAATGCAAATATCATCTGTCATTTAATTGAACGGTTCTCCATGCCCAAGAACATTAGGAGCTGCATGGGGCCACTACACAGTCAGATCCAGGCCAAACTGAGCGTCCTTGGCTCCACAGCCACCAAAGCTGCTCTCTGGTAGGAGACCAGCATGGGCAGAAGGCATTCTGCAGCCTCTACCCAGTCAAGCTCCCCTATATGACTCTGGGACAAGGCATTGGGGAATTCCCTCGCTTTCTCAGCCCTTTTAAAAATCGATTTTTTTTGTTTTAAGGCCGTTTGGGTAGCCAAGACAAGGCCTACGCATGTCAATAAACCAAATGGAATGTTAAAGCCATCACAACTCCCGGCTATCGGCTGATCTAAGCTGACACATGCTGTGACAGTGAAGGCCTGCCTCCAAAGCGCAAAGAGAGATCAGACAAAAGGCGGCCAGGCCAGGATACGGATCAGACCGACAGTCTCAGACCCTGTTTTGCAGGGCACTTGTGACTTGGTGAGGTGGCGGGGATAAAAGGGGGCAAGAATTTCTGGTAACCAGACCGAGCTGTTCCAGCGTTCTCCCACGGCCCTGCCCCAAACAGCTGCAGAGCAGCTAGGCAACGGCTATGCCCTGGATTTCTTCACCTCCTCCTCCCTTTTGTGAAACAAGAACTCGGGTTATGGTAAGCATGGTGAACCTCCTCATGTAGAGGGTCACCAGCGACTTGAATGCTCAAGGACATACTGATGCTTGGCAAAAGCATTTTAAATCCAAAGGCAAAAAACATTGTCTGAAAAAAGGAGCTACCCTACCAGTTGCCAAATTCTGCTGGAGTCAGAAGCTTCTTGGCTTTCAATGACCTACGCAGTATTGTCATGGCCCAGGAGAAGCAGGGAAGAGGCAGCTCACAACCAGAAACAGGGAAATGGAAAGAGTCCTACTGATTTTGTTGAACTTTGGATTTCACTTAGACATTCATTACTGATAGGAAGACTGACAGGTCTCTGCAGTTTTCCAGCAGGCCTTTTCAGTATTGTGTGTATAACATACTTGTCTTCTCAAAGCTGGAAACCCTTCATTTATCTATATTTCAACTCCACCAGTTCCCTGTGTGTGGGTGCCAAGAGATGTACACAGACATGCCCCAGGAGGAATTAAGAACAATTTATGATAACTAATTTCTAGTTTCTTGTAAATGCAATATTTTAACTCCACTGAGTTAGAATATACTTGGATCTAGCATAAGGAAAGAGTAACACAGATGTACACCATCTCCCCAGACACAGTCTCATGGGACAAAACTATGCTTTAAAAACATTTTTTACACTTTTTAAAAGGAGTGAGTTTGAACTGATTCAATGCTTGCAAACGCCACAGCTGTAGTATTTTTAACCAAGTATGTCACACTTTGAATTTCCTTTCCTATTTGTGAAAATGCAGCTGAGACCAACACAGTATGAACACTCTAACAAAGCAATACAGCTAATAATGAAGACCACAGAGACTGTGCATTTATGACCATAGGGCAGCCTTGTACCATTCACAATTCTTTACAGACCTTTAACTGACACACGTGACAATCTCACTATTTATGTCTAATCTGTGTTTTCGAGTCAAAATAATTCCCATCCTCCAGTGCATCAGATCCTCCCACAGTGACGCTTTTCTCATTCCACCTGGAGGCCTGAATCAAGGCTCAGCACAAACAATGGGGGCCATTACACCGATGCCAACAGGCTCTAGACCAAACTGAAGCAATCTCCACACCTTCAGACAGGTCTCGGCCCTCTGTTTGAAAAACCTGCCCACATTATTGCAGCCAGTGCAACTCCCTGGGATTACCATTTGGCAAATTGCACTTCACGGAGTTAGCCTAACGTGCTAAGAAAACGAGTGGTCTCAAGCAGCTTCCCACAGCGAAAAGACACAAGCCTTTACTTACGGAGCGTGTTCATGAGCTGATTGCTTCCTTGCGGCCTGCTGGTGCCGTTAGCAACAGCATTCCTGTTGTTATACTGCTGGTGTGGTGGCTGGGAAGGGGAAACATGTGCCGGCTCTTCCCCCTCACTGCTGGAGCTTTCATCTTCACTCCCAGATGAGGTTTCTGAATCCGATGAGCTGCTTCCACTGCTGCTGCTCATCTGCTCAATAATTTCAACCTCTGCTCTCAGCTCTGAAATAAAAGGACATTCATCTGGCTGAAACCATAAACAGTGCCCCATGGAATTTTGGAGAAGAATGTGAAAATGCAACAGTTTTATCAAGCATAATTTATCACATCAAAATATCTCACATGAAAGAGACAGGAAGGAAAACCAAAAAATTCTGAAAACTTTTTTACTTAGTTGTTGTGGCTAGTTTTAAAGAAGCAACAGCATAGGTTAGTATCACAAAACCTTCACTTCCACTGTTATTATTTACATACTTTACACTCCTGAAAGCACTTACTGCTTCCTTATTTTTGACAGGTTACATGTTCTACATACAAAGTAAGTATGTTTCCTGATTAAGTTTTACAGGCCAACAGCCAGCCCATTTTTTAAAAGCATCTTAATGTGAAGGAATCTAGATTGTTAGATGTCAGCAACACTCAGGCTTTTGGAAAACACAAAAAGCGGGGGGAGGGCACAGGCATATGATCACAAAGAAACTGCCTTGACTTCAGATAATCTATGAAACTGCTCCAGTGCAAAGTCACACAACTCATTCCAAACAAACTTCAGAAGCAGATGGATGATGTTGGATAACTTCACAGTGAGGCAGAAGAGAATAGATGAGAATATTCGCATGTTGGGGAGTGGTAGTAATATCTTAACCTGCAATAGAGCTTACAAGTAGCCAGGAAAATACAGAGATAACTTTGAAGCTGTGAAGTCATTCAAGTCAGACACACCCCACTTCAGAGTTTCCAGTGCAAAGAAACACTGAAATACCATGACAGCCCCATCAGCAACAGCTAGTGTTGGCTGAACGACTGGTTACTAAACAGCTATTAAGGTAAATCACCCCAAATCATATCATATTGTTAAATTTGTCATAATTGTAAGGGGCCTAAACACTATTAGAGGACAATTATTGTGTATTCACCCACAAAGCTCAGTATCTAATGACTCAGTTCACCGAGGCAGGTTTTCATGAGAGAACAATATTCACACATACGTTAAGCGTAGGATGTAAAATCTTCAAAATTTAGGCTTTTGTTGTGCTAACAGTTCTAAACCACAGGGTTAGAACTCAGTGCTTGCCCCAGAGAAGTCAGAAAGCTAAAGGACAAGACTGAAAGAAGGGAGAGATGAGGTATTATCATCTCTACCTGATAAATGGAGAACTGATGCCAGGAGTAATTTACCTTAGGTCAGATGTGTGTCAGAGCGAGATGAACCCCAGGTCCTCAGCTGGGGACATCCTTCTTGTGTATAGCATAGCCAGATCATGTAAAATGAGTCTTTCCTTTATGTAAAAATGGCACAATTTTAATGCTTCTTATCTTCAGCCCCTGCAGGAGTAAGTCTGTGCAACTGGAATGTTTCCCTTTTGTAGTAAGATCCATTTTCCCTGAGCTGCTTAACACTATAGAGTAACAGCTATGTTTTCAGCCTCCACATTATTTGCTGGAGAGAGTTCCTCTAGCTCAGCATGTATTGCTTTGAAAAATTAAGTTTTCTTTTGTCGGTTTTAAACTGCTATTTTTCAATTTCAAAGTTCAGAGCTCAATTTCAAATGCTATAGTTATAGCAAATCAGAGACAAAGGAAGACATATTGAAAGGGAACAACCATATGACTAACTCCAGCTGGGTACTTAAGGATAGTGGGGTCGTTCCTCCAACCTACTTCCTAAACCCAGATCCCTGACTAGACCACTCGTGTTCTCTGTACTTTATTAGTACGCCAGGTAAAACCTACTCTACCACCTTGAAGACATAGCATAAGAGACCACTGGAAGAGGGAGTAAGAATATACGATTAGGCCAACAGAAGATACTACTTTGTACTGTAATGTCTTTCTCCCTTATTCCCTCCCAACAGCATCCTGCAGACTTTAAAAATCCATTTCATGCCTGGAGTCTGATACACAGACAAATGAGCACTTGTAAGTCACTGTTCTCAGCCTACCCAAATCGAGGATTTCAAACTGTAAATGTTGCCTGCGTTCAGGGCTAAGAAATTCACAGGGGAAAGCTAAAGGAAAGGTAAACAGGAATAAGGGTTCTAGCCCTGTAAAATGCCCATATTTATTTTTTTTTCCCCTAGCTTAATGACATAAAATTTCCACATACTTCTAGTGATGGAGTTGCTAGCTATAAGTTATAGTGATGATAATAATACATTGTTAGAATATCCTGAATTGTAGCAAGCACTATCACGTACAGACCACAGTCCATATTGCAAAAAGATTCAATAAACAAGTCTAACACAGGACAAGTGTCAGAGAATCACACACATATGCTCACAGAGCAAGAGAGTCTATGGCTGAAATGGAGGAGTGTTGGCATATGGGCTGAGAAGAACATAGCAGCCCAGAAAGCAGCATATAAAATAGTGTGAAGATGATGGAGCTATCTAAGAGGCATTGGTGGTGAAAGGGAAAAGAACTAGAGAACTAGAAAAAAAATTAAATAAGAAGTTTGAACTCGATACAGTAGGTGAGAAGATAACTGAAGGAAGGAAATGACGCAGTCTGATGAATGGGAAAGGAAGATTAGCCTGGCTAATTTTAAACAGAATTAGAGATTAGTGTCAGATTGAAAAATGAGGGGTTTCTGCTGGGGAGGCAGAAAACTTAAGAGCCCACAAAAGAGTTTTGAGTATGAGGAGGGAAAGGGAGAATGCCTCAGAAGAAGTGGTAAGGTCCACTACACTGAATACAGACAGAGAGAGCAGAAGAGCACCAATATCACAAGCTTCAAGGGCTGGGAAGTTAAGAGTGTTCCCAGTGACAGTGGTCACTGGTAGAAGCTTGATCTGAGCCCATTTTCTAGCCAACTTTTGCCTCCCAGGCTGTCAGCTTCCCCTCAGCTCTCTTGCCGCTTAATTCCTTGAGCCCAGAATTCTGAACACCTTGTCTGCGCAGATGAGAAAAAAGTAAATGTTTTCACTAATGTTATGGTGGCTGCTGCATCGCTAGAAGTCTGTCAGGCAGAACTCCAGCAGGACCACTAAGGGAGTCTATTCAAAACCCTCTTGTGTCACCCTGTCAAAGGTGGCGGCTAAGCCAATGATGACACCAAAGCCTTATAAGAAAAACATATCCACTTTAAAATTGCCCAATTTTGCATTTTCTTATTTGCCTGTTATGCTTAGTGCAGTTATAGGTACTGAAGCCTTGGCTAAACATTTCCTTGCAGTGCCTCCAATTCAAATAGTTGTGTGTATATACGTGTGTATATATGTGTGTACATACATGTTAAGTGACAATGAAAGAATCAGACCTTTCCTAGATCTTTTTGTGCCGCAAGATCAAATGCCTTATATTGATGCACCTTTAAGGTTTAAAAGGTGACAAGAGTTAGGATGTGCAGCAGTTACTTCTAAAAAAGCTTTCCATATAGTATAGTTCCAAGCACTTGCCTTAATTGAGTCTACATCATCTGAAAAGGCTGACATTGCTAGGGGAACCTTAGCTTTTGCACATTTCATGTTATAACTGTAGGCTTCCTTTCAAGAAAACAAAACGGCTTACTGTTTTACACCGGCAGTCAATGCCGTTTTTAGAGTAAAAAAAATTTCAAGGTCAGGAATCATTACACAAAAAGAACAGCCTTTCTCAACAGGGCTGTCTTCTGTATATATTCTGCATCAAATGCCCTAATTTCTTTCCATATTCATGTCTAAGGGTTCTTACTTCTTATCTCAATTCCAATAGGCTATGCAGCATTTCTCACTAAACCCCTAACCTTGGGCTGCCAGAATGCCAAGGACTTTCAGAAATAAAGTCATTCAGCTTTAAGCAGGATGAGGTTGTACATCCATAGCAGAATGCTTACTGTTAATAATGGTATGCAAGGTGGAGAGAAATCAAGTTGATATTGGCACTTTGAGCACGCAGAGATGGCAGCTAGAAGAGGCAGTATTTCACAGTGAAGTGCAAGAAATTTGACTGAGGTGCTCTTGAGAGACAAATACAGTGCTATGGCATCATCCTTACCCACTACAGTTGCACATTAGGTAAACAAGATCTGCTGAGATTTTCAAGCACTGAATTTACAGTCTCCAAACCAGAAAAAAGTTTCTGTGGTTTTGTTTTGGGTTTTGTTTTGGGTTGTTTTTTTTTTTTTTTTTTCCCCCAAGTACGGCATGCTGTAATTATGTCAATGTTATTGAAAACATTTCTGTTGTGGTCAAACACATGTGATAAATGCTGATTATTTCATGTACATAAATGGCTGTTGCAGTATACGTGTGCAAATGCTCACCGCTTAATGAAATATTATCAGATGTAGCCAAGTACTCAAAGGAACAAGCTCTAACCCTCTCTTTTGCTCCCTTTGGGCAGGAGGACAATATAAAAGCTTGGAGGGGAAAAGACTCCTCTGGTGCAAGACCCCTAGATACAGCCTCCCAAAGGCCTCTCTGCATGAAGGAAAGGACTTCTTCAGCTCCCACAGGCTCTGACTCTGTCCTCAGGTGCTGTCATTTGAACAACTGTGTAATGGGACAGAAAACTGACCTACCTGAAAGCTTGTTTCCCAGCTCATCTGTAAGGAGAGCTATGGAATGCACAGCTGAGGGTACTAGGGGAAAGCAGAAACTTGCACTGAGGTTACCTTAAAACTATTGTTAAACATCACGAGGGTTGTGTATCCTACCACACCCTTAAGTAGGGCACTCTGGGAGCAAGGAAGTGTCATAGCACTGGAGATCCTTTCAATCACCTCCTTTAGGGCTTGCAAGTTCTGTGCCGTGTCCATTAAAGAAAAAACCACAGAATTTCAGCTTTGTTTAGCTTGCTTTCATAAAGGAGGTACTTCACCCAAAATGAAAGCTACTGCTTGAATGGAAAGAACACAGCCTCTTAAGAACTTAGAAGTCTTTATTCATAAAAAGACACAGTAGGGGAAGATAACAGGACTGAAGACTATCTCACAGCTTTTACCGTTAAGTTTTATTCATTATTTTAATTGCAGAATGGTGCCATTTTAGTTCTACCTTTCCCAAGTAGGTTCTTATGATATAAATGGTTTAGTAATGCTGACACTCCAGATAATCAATGCTGGGAAAAAGTTATAAAGAGCATGTAATGTAAGCCAAAAAAACCCTACCCAGGTATTTGCACTCTTTTTGGCCTTGAATGGTGCTCCCTATAAAACACCAACTTGAAGTCCTGTTTTTACTCCAAGTCAGGTGTTCTTTTGCTTGATTCTGGAAACAAAACTCTACAGATTATTTATTTGGAGGTACTTTCCAATAAAAGATGATCAGGTGGCAAAAAAAAAAAAATTGCTAGGACAGTTCTAAACAATATGACTAATATTTTAGACCAGTAGAAAATGGTCTTTGTAGAACAGATGTCACACCAGACAAATGTCAATAGTTTACTATAACATGACCTTTACAAATTGCTGTACGTATACAAGAATGCCCCAACGGTTAAGTAACTTATTACACACTATAAGAACAGGCATTTAAAATTCACAACTGATGCAATACTTAAATTGATATATCACCTGTTATCTTTCTCCTTACCTATCACACAGAAAATAAAAATGGCACTGCAGCTAAGGGAACTGTAGCTAACACCCTCAGACATTGATTCTGTCTGCTGACCAGCGTCCAGGTATTTGTGCTGTGAAAGAGCGAGACCAGTCAGCACCTATGCAAACACACAGATAGCTCAGCAGTAAAACTGTCACCTAGTGATTACCATGAACTGAAAAAATACCCTGTGAAGTAATTAACATAGTCTGGGCAATTAACACAGGCTAAGTCTACAGACAAAAATAGCTATACAGGACAGTGAAAAAAAAAGAGAAAAAAAAAAGACACAGAAAAAAATACTACACAGAAAGAACAATCTTAAAATAATTGCATTTGGTGCAAGACAAGAGAACCAAACAAAAATTTAAATTTGAAGTCTTCCTCATTCTGACTGTGATATCCACAGCAAAACCAGATTATCACACCAGTATGAAAGGATGGACACGGGCAAAGAAAGTGCGTCCTGCCCGCAGTGAAACACTGAGACAAAGCATTGCTTGAGCAGGAGGCTGCGCTGAGCCAGTTACCCCTTCAAGGGACTTTGACAGAAGTACAGCAACTATATGGCAGATGTGATCAAAGCTGCAGAGAAGCTGTAAAGGGGAAGCTGCAGGGTTGTTCACTCACTCTCTCATCCTCCCCTGCTAGCACTACTTGGCATGGCACAAGCTCCAGGTCTTGTGACAGGAACACAGCCACCCAGCCCTTCCATCCCACTGGCAAATGGCTCCAACCTTACGCAGTGCGGGAATAACTTTCGTCCAAGTTACTTGATTACATAACTAGACCTTGGACCATTAGCTTTAGTTCTCGCTGTTGTCGTTGCCTAAGACACCCATTCAACTCGTCAGGCACTCAGCTACAGGTTTCTGAATTCACACTTATTTTGTCTTCTTTTCAGAACAGAGAAATAATTTGGAAGAGAGAAAATTATCCAAAAAGAGGAAGTCCTCTCATGCCAGAGAAAACTGCAGCATAAACACCTATGCTGGCAGAAGAGAATAAATAATTCACTAAGATGCCCTAAAATGAGATATAACGATGACAAACCAGCTGTCAAATACTATCTTTTAATCCCCGAACATTCTAACGTTTCTATAAATTGCATGGTCATAGTTTTTACTATAAAGAAGAAAGACAAAACCAAACAGGAAACTGCAAACCCTTCTTTACCTCTCTTAATGTCATCCAGCTGAGGCTCAGGAGAAGGATTATCTTTCAGAGGAGAAGTTTTAGGTCCAACTGCTGGCTTGGGGGGGGCTCTGAACTGTGAAGGAGGCTGGGATGCTCGGGCAGACTGTTGTTCTATTCGGGCTTGGATCTTACTGCTGCCCTCTGCTCTGAAAAAACAACCAGAGACATTCAGTGGTACTGTGCAACTATGTTCAGCTTTTTCAGCACCCTTGTACTAATGCCTCATCTGCGACTTCCTGTTGTATAGATCTCTACTTTGTTTTATAAACAGTGCATTACAGCTTTCTGTAGGCAACACTTGCTTTCAATAAAAAATAAGCATATATGCCTACACTGCAACGCCCTTACAAAATTTATTTTCAAATCCAGATGTGGTTCAGCAGTGCCAAATTCTCTACTTGAAGAACAACGAAGGCTTTGATTTAGCAATTAGTATTTGTATGTTTAAAAAAGAACAAGCAATTGTAGTCATTTAAAGTAACTACATGATAAAACAAATCCACTCATAACAAAATCCTGCTTAAAACAATCACAGCAAAAGAAACAATTTTCTCACTTGCAATTAAATCATCTCAAACTGAACTCTCTTAAGAGGTCAACCTGACTAGAGCAATCATTCTTACTGCCAAATACAGCATACAAGCATTTAATTCCTGTTTTTCATTCATTTGCTACTATCCCTTAAAAATAGTTTAAGCTGTTTCCTTAGTGGGAAATAGTCTCCAGAATAACGCTATGCCTAGCTGCTCAACTCAAATCGGATATTTCTTCCTTTTACTGAATTAACAACATGATTGAGATCGTAGGACAACCAAGATCCTTGGCAGAAAAAAAAACCAAACCCAAACCAAAATACTTATTCAAGTCCCTCTACGGCACACCATAATGAGTTTAAAGTGTGTGCTTTATTTATTGCATAAAGCCTTTGGGGGTATGGCTTTATGTAGTGCAGCACAGAAGAAGCTTATGTGGATACCAGAGTTCAGTTTTGGTTCTAGGAGGGTCCCAGCTCAGCAGTGTGACACTTTGTGCCTGTGAGCTAATCCCCTGAGGAATGAGCTCAGCTAGCCCGTGCGGAACTTCCTGGGCCTTCACCTAAACTGCTCCCGGTATCTCAGCTAGTACATGTAGCACTAACTCAGGTATCTCTGTGCCTCATGGAATTGTAGATGCAACCTCAAAAATTAGGCACAGAATCACCTCTTCATTCATCACTGAAACGCAGCTATTAGATACCACATTAATGCAGTTTACACAGTCATTTACAACAGAAGTGAGGGTTTGGGAATACACTCATTGTATGAAGTGAAAGGTAAAAGCAAAAGACTGCTTCCAGGATTAATTATGCTCTTGGAACTACAGAAGGTCAGAAGGTTTTATGCAGAAAAAGTGCAATTACTCTCTCACGAATGTCATCAGGATGTTAACACTAAAAACTCTGCTCCCACATAGTGACAACAGGTCATTAAAGATCAAAGTAGCCATGAAAAAAAAAAAAAAGACCCTTCTGATCTAGAAAACTGAATGACTTTGCAAAGCACTATTCCTCAAAAGAGGGATCCCCAATTTTTTACTACCATGTCTCTGCTTGAGAAAAATCGAAATATTGTTCACCTCACTAGAGCCAAAACTCCGTGGGTCCAAACACCTCACTCAACCCAAACCCTCCTGCACTTTTTTGCTCCTTTCTGACAAAGTCCAGCAGAACTTAAATTGGGAATTCAAATCTCATCTATGATGTGCTCATATCCACTGGACAAGATGAATGCCACAAGGATGAGTTTTCACATCACTGAGTCAGAGGACTGTTACAGTCCATTTAGCTTGAATGCAAGGTGTTCTTGGCAAACTTCCAGTCAACTGCTGATGAGCTGCAACCCACATTTCTAGTAGTTTTAGCACCTAAAAGTTCTACTCTGCAATAAAGACATTTTTTTTAAATGTAAAACTAGTAAAACTATTTAAGAGCTTCTTCACGAGACATTTGAATAACTGCTTTCTCTTTAGATCTCAATAACCTGTGATCCAGTGATGCTGAAAAAACATGATCCAGAAACTTCAGATACTTGCAGAGCAGCAAGATTACTAAACATGTTCCAGCTGCACACTTTGTGCAGTGAAGTACAAATATTGGGTCAGAGAGGATTTCTGGCCTCAGCAGTTCTTCTAGGCAGAACCTCATAACTGTTATTTCTACAGTTCCCCAGCAGCTGGACACTTTGGATTTATGTTCCACTTTACATATCACTGATCCAATATAGGGATGAATGTTTCTTGTTCCCTAAGAGTATATTATTAAAGCATCATGACTCCCACAGGAATCTGTAGGGAACAAACCTAGAAAGTCCAACAATCCTTTTGACAGCCTAATATTTCCATGGTCTTTTTCAGCTAACTAGAGATTCCTGAAACACATCCCATCCCTCAGCCAGCTTCCAAAGCTTCAAATCAGAGGTCTTTCATTGCAAACTATAATTATGTCCTTTCAGCAGTGGAGAATTTACAAATTCTTTACTCTTGGATTCACAATCCTATTTGCATTTTTATGCAAGATAATTGGCCATGTAAAGCCCATAAGGCTTAGTAATTAAACATCACTACAAAATAAAAGAAAACTTGAGTTATGGTTCAAAAGACAGTCTGAAGAAGAAACTTCAGCACGTATTAATCCTATCAACAGCCCCGTCCCTGGCTTTACCTTGTTTTCTTGACTTGAATGCTGCTACTAAGTTTTTCCAGCACATATTCCCCAGTGTCATGATTGATAATAAGCACACAGTCCTTCTGATATGGCCTTTTATTTCCTTTAAACACAGTCATTGGAGGAGTTGAACCCTGGTATCAAAGAAAAAACACACATTTGTTTGGTTATATTCCCCTACACAAAAGTTTATAAACACTAAGAGAAATGAATATATGTATTGTTCTGACCAAGAGGCTAAGCAGTTAATGTTTAGTTCCTACAGAAAATGTTCATTCATGAAAAGGGAAAAATACAGTTATATGCAGTAGATCAGAGGTTTCCTCATAGCACTCCTACACCTTTCATCATTTTAACTGTCTCTGCAGTGACAAAACATCTTCTCCATCGTTGCCATTATTTACAGTTCTCATTCCCAAACTGGCAACATAACTGAATTTGCATAGCTGGCCCTGACAAGTGTCAGAAATCTTGACATTTCTGCTCTGCAAATCTTTGATTTCAATAAGAAATAAAGTTTTAATTATTCGTGTAGCAGAACTGTTGCCGAAAGAAATATGTGGTCAATTGAAAAATAATTTAAACTGCTTTGTATTTAATTTATATTTTTAAAAGAGGCTGTATTTTTCACAGCGGATTACAAGCACTGTCTCAAACTACGTAAGAACAGCTGCCTTCTTCAAAGTCAGATTAACAAGTAGATGCCATGCAATTACACCGAAAAGTCTTCTCAAAAGCAAACAGGGTATTTTGACGCCTTCCAGAAAGCCCCCACATCCACACAATGCTGCATAGAGCCAGAAAAGTGTAATGGCTTAGACTGAGAAGCAATAAAGACAAACTCAAGTGGTGGTGCACACTGGCAAACTGATACTGCTGAGATTATGCTCAGCTGTCCTGTATCCATGCACAGGCTGGCTCATACACCTGGTTTTGGGGTTACAGGAGGCAGAATCTATGGTCTACCTGCACGTAGCAGCATGGACACACACCTGGCCATGTCAAAAAAGGACACATTACTTGAAGGGGATATACTGAAATATGTTCTCAGCTATGAAACCTTCTCAGACTTCTCTGCAACGTATAGCTACTGCACAAAAGAAATAAAATAAAAGTTTATTTATGTGCACTTGTACACATGCTGTAGAAAAGCAACCAAAATCAGGGAGAAAAGGAAAAAAATGCACTCTTCTACATCTTATTCTCAGTAGCAAAAATGAACAATCATATTTTAACCACTCAGAATGCAATTCCTATTCTCCATATCACTAATAGAATACGTTTGAATTTAAAATGTCTTCGTTAACAGTAAGGGTGAAAAATCAGAATTGCCAACAAAGATACAGTAAGATATACAGAATTCAGAAAGGATGTCTCAATAAAGTCTAGTCTTCAAAGCATGTTAGATTTTTATCACTTGTACATTTAAGAGAGGAAAGCAACATTTAAGAGAATAAAAAGCAAGCTGAAAGTCAAATCCTGCTCGTTGTTGACCACTAAGTCAGGAAATGTATAATGCACAAATTTAATGAAAATTGATCAAAGTTTGTTTGCTACCTAGAAGCCTAATTCAGAAAAGACTGTGATTTTGGCTGAAAAAAATCAGCAGAAACAGAACCCTGCAAGTTAACAGTCCCACCCTTCTATTTAAAATTGAATGTTTAGGTTTTATGTTAGTGCTCAAATAACACTGGCTCCTCTTTACAGGATAGAGGAAGCAGCAGGTGAAACAGGTGACGTTTAATCAATTTGTTTTCATGCATGAGGGTTTTTAACAAACAGAAATTCTTCACTTCCCCAACCAAGACCGTTTATCAAATATTGAAGCCACTAAATCCACATGTAGAAACAGTATTTCAATTTATCCAAGCAGCAAGGGACATCAAAATATCTCCACTGAACAAATTACCAGATAACCTCAGGGACCAGTCAATTAATTTCAAAAAACAACTTAGAATCTGAATCCTATCCAGTTGTTGGGCAACTGAGAACCAAAGCAGGATCTAAGAAATTCAGTAAGTCTTGTCAGGATGAAACTATCTCAAACCTTCCCACTCTTTTCCAGTACGCTCAGCGTTTTCCAGCTCTCTGTCCGGAACCCAGGCAGCCCTGCCTCGAAACAACCTGTGCACAGTGGCTGCGTTGAGTGCCGTTAGCTGCCCAAGCCTCCAAAGCATACTATAAGCTTGAAGATGTTCATACGCATGGGAAGGCAACAGAATTAAACTCATCAGCACAGAGATTTGGAAAGGGACATTACAAGTGAAGTTGTTCGACACAAAAGATGAACGAAAACCACTGTTCCCAGTCAATCCAAGATGGATGCCACTGCTAGTCATCGTATTGTTACCTGCTCTCAAATAGCACTACCATGCTCACCGTTTTTATAGGCAAAACCCAGCATGTGACCTCCTGCAGCATTAAAGGTGACCAAAGCCTTGTAAAAAACAGGAGTGGGGGGGAATCGGGCTAAAGCCTCACTCAGTGAGAATTATCACAGTACCATCACCTACCAATTAAAAACACCAACACGCTGGAATAAACAATACCAAAAGGATGTGACACACTGCTTCCAAACTGACTGGTGCCCCCCTGCAACCACCAAACCCACTGATGTCTGTGAATTCTGGTTTATTGGCTTGACACATAGCATTAACTTCAGCTAATAAACAAATCCAGTTCCAGCATGCAAGCACTTTCTTCTGTTTTGGTAAGGAAACCACTGAACCTTCAATTACAAAACAGCTGCAGCTATAAACAGCTTGATCACTTCTTTTATTGCTGTTTGACTGTCATCCTCACACAGTAGATCTTTATGGCATAATTTGAGGAGGAAGTGGATGGGAAACCACTTCATTGCCACTCACCAGAACCGCCCTCCTTGATTTCACTGACAAAGCTAAAGGCAGGGAACCCTCTATGCTATCTGTACACATTTTAGTAATGGGAAGAATAGGCTTACAGGCCTACCTGTGGCTTCTGAACATCAAATGATGAAATCTCCAAACCCCTTGACTAAAGCCCAAATTACCCTGCCTTTCTTCCTTAAGCTATAGCACTAAAAATCAATGCAAACCAGGTACAGAACTTCAGCTAACAGTAAAAGTCTTCTTGTTATTCAAGGAAGAGTTGGAAGGAAGGAATCAAAAGTAAAGAACAGACTGCAACCTTACAAATACAAGCCTTTGCAATGATTTGATTGTGCAGTCCTTTCCTAAGGTAACACACTACAAGACTGGCTGCTCAAATATTGAACCCACTTGTACTAACAAAGATGAAAGTGAAAGTAACATTTACATTAGACGGTAACTACATTGCAAATTTGTTGGAGAGTAAACAAGGACACATATATAACAAACTTACTGGAATATGTGGCAAAGTGATTGTTACGTCATCTCCTTTCCCCACTTGGAGGTCCCCCTCACATGATGTATCAATCGATGCTGGCTTAAAATCATCTAAAGAGGAAAAGAATTGTGATTACATTTCTTGGAGTCTTCAGAAAGGTCATCCTGCCCTGCAGAGTCACTGCACATTTATTGTGATTATAGGGAATGTTAAAATACAGGCTAGTGTTTACAGCAGGGGTGGAATAACACAGCAGCGCAATCTGTCTATGCTCAACGCCCCAGTCATACGATGGTACCAGGTTCTAAACTTCCTTTTAAATTGGAAGTAAGGTTCTAGACCTTGTGTCTGAAGACCAAAAGCAGTCTTCTCCAAACCCCAGGCTTTGAGTGATGATTTTGCAAGCAAGTATAAACCTGTACCATGCATCTCAAAACAGTACCAATTTCAAGACTCAGGCTCTGCGTGGCTCCTGCCAATTCCAAACCTGAGGACCCTCTCTGTGACAAAGACTAATTTAGTGACACCAATTCACTTAGCCTTACTGATTTTTCTGGTTATTTAACAGCTATCTTGCCTCCGCAATACTTCCTCAAGGGTAGAGGAGACCTCAGATTTCACCTGTAAGGAAAAAAGAGGTGCTGATCTTACTTCAGAAGGCTCCGCGCTAGTCCAAAGCCACTGCAGATGGAAAGCATGACTAAGGTGAGACACTGTAACAGCTTTAAACTAACCCTAGCTTTAAGTATTTTTGCCGCATTGTCTAGAATGCTTTGTCCCCCAAACAAGGCACTTCTGTTTAGTCTATTTATTTGAACTGAGAACATTTTAACTTAAAAGTATTTTCCCCTCATTATTCTGCCATGCTGATGAGCCACAAAACTGAGAAAAATCTATCAAACCTCTAATATTTTGACAGAGGATTTAGACAAAGTGAAATAAGATCAGACAGATATAGGTTGGTTTGCTTTGGTTGTTTGTTTTTAAAATAAGCCTCCATTCAATTCTAGCATCTCTGGATATGAAAAGGTGCAATTATAGTCACCATCAAGGCTTTTAATTACTGCATTAGATAAGAAATTCATATCTCAGAACAAATTTAAAATATAATTCCACTATGAAAAGCGTAATTGTGGAAAAAACCCACAAAACCCTAGCTTGTAATAAATTCTCATTAAGAGGACGTTAATGTCTAATTGAGTTTTACTTTGACAGCACAACAAGCAGAATCAGGCACACTTGACTTAATCCTCATGCCTTAACTGCCAGACCAAATTATACCCTTCATTTTCAACTGAGCAATCTATTTCTAGCTATTGTTTCCCACCTACTTTATGTGCAAGCTTGCTAAATAAAACAAACCAGCTGTGTAAGAGCTAGTGTCTTTGCCAAAATGGGATCAAGAGTTCCAACGGCGCAGTCACTAAATTAAAAGGAATATCACTATCACACTTCTTTCTTAGGTATCAGCAAAATACAGTTATTCTAAACAAACACTCAACAAATTGTTTTCATTTGGTTAGCTTACTAGTGTATGTGCTTGGCTAATCTTGCTGTAGATCAAGTGCACATATGTCCCTCCAAATGAAACCACAGCCCTTTTTCCAAAAGCCAAATGTTTTTAAGATGAGTTTTCCAGGGATAATGCAGTTTTTCAGCACAGTATTTCATAAACATTATGGAAAGGAATGAAGTATTTTAAGAAGGCCAAAACAAATTTAGCCTACAAAATCCTCTTATTATAGTTTGTGTGAAGAGGATTATGGGAACAATGTAATGCCTGGATCCCAGATAAATCATTCCAGATCAACAGTTAGAAAAAAAAATCATAACCAGGAAATGAAGAGATCTCACTTGAAAGTCACAGATGGAAAATACAGCACACAGAAAGCTCTTTTGAAATACAACTGCATTTTTCCAGTTGTAGTCTGAAGAGCTTTGGCTTTGCAATCCCTTAAGAAATTGATTATTGAAGCACTTCCGATTCTAGAAATCCAGTGTATTGGATTTGGATATGGCTTGGGTTTAAGTCATACACTATCAGACAACAACCTCATTCATTTGATAGTTGGGCTATTTTAAAATTTTGATTTATAAATGGAGCTTTGCTAGTAAGTCAGTGCTGGATAAAACCGTTCAGTGTTATGTATAAACAGTTAAATGTACCAAACATACGGTATGGTATTTTTTTAGCATGGTGCAATTATGTATAACCAGAGGGGTGAAACACACAAAATTTAAGTGCTAATCCACTAGACAGAGGTTACTATTGAGCAAAATAGCTTTGCCTCAGTCATTGACCATCTGCTTGGGTAACAGCTCCATCTAGAAAGCTGTTCTTTCAAGTCACACTCAGGTGACTAATATCACCGAAATTACTTACTCGTGGTGTATGAACATGGGCCATGAGACTGGGCCTAGTACTATGCATCATAAACCAAAAAATCCTACTGTTAACTGTATAAATTCCCCACCTTAATACAAAGCTACTGAAATGTAAGTTTAGCATTACTTTCATTTACTGTTGGTGATTCACTAATTTTAAATCCTGGACTCATTTAGGGGAAGGAAAAGCAATTTCTTGCCCACAGAATTCAAGTACAGAGATCCAGTGGGCTTCTCTTCAAAACGATCTTCTAATATGAAATTAAATGTAACCAGTGCTAAACACAGCAGTCACAATAATATCTGACAACTCAAAAAAAAAAATCGCATATTCTTCCCAGTTATTCCAAAACTTCATAGATGCTCAAGACCCTACCTCGGGATTTATTTTACACTTATTTGGCAGTACTGTATGTAAATGAGATATTTCTGCTCGCTTTCCTGGAAAGTGACTTATTACAGCTGGCTGGAGTCGTCGGCACAGCCAGGGACGGGGCTGCTGGGTTACACGTTGCCTCACCGCGAAAATAACCAGTTAAAAATCAAACTGCGGGCGCTTCGGCTGCCGACCAGCCGCGCTCCTCTCCAGACACACTCTGGCCACGCCGGGGCCTGCGGCGTCCTGTCCTGCAAGTGCCACCAAAAAACCCCAAAAATAAACTGGCAAGCCACCCCCTCACGGAGGGGATCGTTTTATGCTCCGAAGCGATTCACGCACGTTTCATGAAAAGCTGTTCGTCCGCCCTGGCCTGCCTCGCTCAAACCTCCTCCCTACCAGCGCCCTCGGCCAGCGCTCACCATCCCCTTTGCCCCTCGGGCTGCCCGCCGGGGCGGGACACCTCTGTGGGGAAAACACCCGTCGGGGTGGCGGGAGGGAAGATGGGCGCTGAGGGAGCGGGAAAGGAGGGAGAGGGGCGCTGAGGGGGTAACGAAGCCCCGGGGTGGTGGCGCGAAAGGGGCGGTGAGGAGCAGGGGCGGACAGGGCAAGAGCAAGGCTTCGTCGTGGCGGGCCGGAGGCCCCCGCAGGCCGGCGGGGAGGGGTCGGCCCTTAACGAGTAAGAAACGGCGGCGGGACTCCGGGAGGAGACCTCGGTGAGGATGGCGGGGCGCCGGACAGGTACTGCCCCTCCGACCCGGGGCCGCCCGGCGGGAAGGCGTTCAAGGAGAGGGGGCTCGCCAGCAGGAGCGGTGGGTGCGGCTGAAGGGGAAGCGCCGCCGGGGCAGGCGGCAGGGGGACAGGACGGAGGGAGCGGGAGGAGAGGGGGGAGAAAGGGCGGCAGCGGCGGCGTAGCCCGCCGGGAGGGAGAGGGGGTGGCGCTCACAGCGGATGGTGTGGAAGGAGGCCTTGGGCCGCCGCTCGAAGCTCTCGCCCAGCTGCAGCGGGTGCTCTTCCTTGTCCAGCAGCGAGTTCGCCGAGCCGTTCATGTCCCCGTCCCCTCCCCTCCCGGCCCGGCCGGTCCCTTCCTCTCCTCCGTGCGTTGCCGCCCGGCGCCCTTCCGGGGGCCGAGTGCAGCCGGGAAACTGCTCCGGGGTTGGCGGCGGCGGGTACGGCGGGGTGAGACGAAGCGAGGCCGGGGCGCTGGGCCGAGCAGGTGCTGCTGTCCCCGCGAAGGGGGTACGGGTCCCCCGAGGGGCGTCCCTGAGAGAAGAGGTGGGAGCCCGGCGCTCCCCGCCCTCGGGAGGGCAGGGCAGGAGGGGCCTGCCCTGCCCTGCCGGGGCGTTCAGCGCGGCGGCGGCGGCGGCGGCGGCGGCGGCCCCGTCCCCTCTGAGGGAGCAGCTGTTGGCGGGAAGCCAGTTCCCTTGTGGGGGGACCGGGAGCTTGCACAGAGGCATTATCTGTGCAGTCTGAGGGCTGGATTACACACCTTTAAAAAGCTCTTTAGCCTACACGTAGGCTGTTAAAACGGTGTTTGTCATCGTGCTAACTTCTTACCGAAGCGTTTTCTGAGCGCAAATGGGTTAGTGAAAGGGCCACCCTGGATATTTTTTTTGTCCTGGCTTGTCCTGTGAAGAAATATAAACGATCTTTTTGTAGCATGCCAGGCATAAAGTAGAATTTTGCTGATTAAGCTTTTTTTAGTGTATACTCTTCTTGAGGAGACTTTCTTTCAAGGGAACCTTTCTCTGTAACCTTTTCTGTTGTTTTTGAAGGAAAAAGAGGGTGTCTGTCTCCTGTGAAGCTGGACAAAATTTTGACAGTTCTTTATTTCGTTTGCACACTTTTGTATTTTATGTTCATATTTGTATCATGAGGTAAAATATGTAAGTGAAGTACTTATATATATATATATATTTTATTTTTTTTTTTTTTTTTTTTTTGCGTTAGGGTGGGTATCGTTGGGTTTTTCTCATTTCCATTTTGGTAAAATGACACCGATGCCTGTTGCCAGGCACTGACATACACCTTTTGGCTACCTGGGCTTCACTGGGAGTTACTGGGCCATGCAGGATTTAATTCACATGTGCCATCTTTCGGGGTCTGAATATTTGTGGCAAGGCAGGTCAGAACTAGTTTAACATCAAAGAAAATATTTGGATCCCTTCCCAGCCTACGCAGAGCTCTTTTCATTGCTCCATTTTTGTTAACTTCTGAAAATAAAACCACCTCTGATTGTGGAAACTGGCATGGATCCTCAGGAGGAGTGGAAGGAATGCTGACACAGGCCGGCTATGGGCATTTGGACCACAGTACTGGTTTTGCTCTCTTGTTCGAGTGACGTGGTGTTATAAATGTTTTCTCACAGAGGTGAGAGCAGAAAGGAGAAATGCTAACATGAATACAGCTTGTTTTGTCAACTTTAATGGGACTTTTAAATGTCACCTGTTTTTCAGTTACAATTTTTCTGAAGTGTTCTGATTGGGATTAACAAGAAACAAAGCCCTTGCTTTCGTTTTAAAGTCAGTTTTAGTGAAAATAAGCCTAGAGCTGCACCATCTTTCTCTTTAGGTAGCTTTCTAGGATGTAGAGGGAAGACCAGTAGACTCTGTTAAATATCTTCATTGACATCAGTGTGATGTTGTATGCAGTTATTGGTTTGGATGGAGGATTTCTGAAGTTAAGAGAAATCTGGTGGTATTGCAGTCCATCAGGTAGGACAGATCACTGTAACGTTGTAGTAAATGCATGCTGTAACTCCTCATTTTTTATTCTGCTTCTAGATCCTCAGTTATTTTACTTAAGTGATGGAAACATAGACTAAAGAAAAAAATCATCCTTGAGTCTTTGGCATTCATGTTTGTGTGAAAAAGCCTAGGATGTTCCAAGAAAACACGTCAGCCAATTGCTTAAATATGACAACATCTACCGAAGGTGGTACTTTCCAAAAAAAAGGACATAGGGCAAGAATCCTTAGCCCAGAAGAAGCTGAGAGGCTGGTGAAAGATCAGGTTCTGGTGTCTGAGTTCAAACAGCTAAAACTGGAGAAAGAGGCGCAGAAGAACTGGGATCTATTTTACAAAAGAAACAGCACCAACTTCTTCAAAGACAGGCACTGGACAACCAGAGAGTTTCAAGAGTTAAAAGCGTGTCGGGAGGTGAGATGTATACACTTCCTTTGTAAAAGGTGGGATCAGTTGTTTCCAAATTATTTAATAATACTTATAACAAAGCCGTTAGGGTAAGAGCTGTCACATGTTAAGTTTGCAGTGCCCTGTGTAGTTTGTCTTAATATCAAAGATACCTCCTCAGGATCAGATGCGTCAGTTTGGTTTCAGTTTATAATTGACCCATACTGGATACTAAGAATGGCATCTGGAATATTTGTTTTGTGTCCTAAATAGACAATGTGTCTCTCTGTGATGTGACGTTTTCAGATGCAAGTTGGTGCACTTCAGAACACTAAAGAAAAGCGTCCAGAATTACAGGCTAGTTGCAAAATATCGTTAAGGGGAATAGCCAGATGTATCCGTTGTTCATTACAGCTGAATGAAAGACAAGACAGAAATGGTACAAGAATCTATTGATAACTTAAGGGGTAGATGACTAAAGAAATATTAATATATTCTAAAAAGATTTGTAATTTTGCAGAAGTCATGATTTCTGTTTTGTAGTGTCAGATTATCCAATGGTTGCCTACTCCAGTTTTTGAATCAATGGTAATTAAAATTGTTTGTAGCTTTTAAAATGCTGATTGAACAGTGTCTCTGCTCATATCATGAGGAAAACAAAAATGATGTGCTTTATCTTGGATTTCTTCCTCCCCAGTTTGCAGATCAGAAACTGACCATTCTGGAAGCAGGCTGTGGGGTTGGGAACTGCTTGTTTCCACTCTTAGAAGAAGATCTGAATATTTTTGCATATGCCTGTGATTTCTCTCCTAGAGCTGTTGAGTACGTCAAGGTTGGTGTGATATTTGGAACTTCTTTTAGTGTGTCTTTAGAAGCTTCTGAAATCACAAATGACTGGAATGACAGACTTCTCTTGCCTTCCTTTTTGTAAGAAGGGTAGGACAGCTTTTGCCAAAAAGTGGAGACTGATCCATTTCAGTGGATCTGCTATGCAGAAAGCCGAATCATTGCTCAAGACCTAGTTTTCCAGCACCAAATTTTAGCATTATGGTAATATATATGTGTTACTTGAATGATTTGTGAAGACTGTTTTTTGGGAGCACTACTATGTCTCTGCTGACTGTGCAGTACAAGCCAAATTTGTTTGGCATGGAAGCTTGGCCTTGATATTTGTGGGGCAGAGGGAGTCCCAAGGAGAACCTTGAAGTCGGGGCTATGAAAGTTATTGTTGAGAAATTTGTAGCCTGATTAGAAATAGGTATGTTTATACTTATTCATAGGTAGGTGGTACTGCAGTACAAAGTCAAGTCTTCCAATAAGGCTGGTGGGGGCTTTGGGCTTTAAAAGTATTCTGGTTTATTAAGTTTATAATAACTTAATCACAGGTAAATTTCTATATATATATTATTTGAAAGCATTCTCTTGTGGTACATTTGTGACTGAGAACCACAAGACACATACTGTATGTCTCATGGGAAAGATGGGAAGAAATACGTTTGGCAAACAGGAGAGGACAGTAGCTTGGTGGGATGCCACAGCTGCACTGCAAGATGAGATTGGCCTGAGTGTGTACCCTGGGTTTTGGATGCCTCAGGAGGTGTCTGCCTCCACAGCTCTTGCTGAACTTCTTTCTTGCCAAGACTAGGTTTCCTTTTACCTAGCAAAACGGTGGGCTAGAACATCCCAGCTGCAGGTTACGTGACATGAACCTGAACTGTTTATTTACAGTCTACTTGTAGCTCAGGAGCTGAACTTTGATCACCTTGTAATACAGAATTTCTTTTAATAATATTTCTGTTTTTTTAAAGAGTAGAAGCAGCGGTAAAACAGAAGTGGTATGTTTTCTGATCTGTCTTAACACACATTCCTCCTCAAATTCCTGAGAACAGACTATTCTAGTAGTTATAGTTTCACCGTTGTAGTGTGCAGCAAAGAGTTTCTGATTGCATCAGTCACCTGTTGGAAGTTAATGTTGTTTTGCCACCATGTCTTGTGTCACTCTACTGATAAGTTTCACAATTTTTTCACTCTTTTGCGGTAACAAATACTGCTAATTTTCAATGAAAGCATAATGTTTTCATTTCCCTAGAAAAATGCCTTATACAGTACTGAAAGATGTAAAGTGTTCCAGTGTGATCTTACCAAAGATGATCTTCTAGAAAATATACCAGCAGATTCTGTGGATGTTGTCACACTTATATTTGTGCTTTCTGCCATTCATCCTGACAAAATGCATCTTGTGCTGAAGAACATTTACAAGGTAAAAACCAGCTGATTTTACAGCCTTTAAAGCATGTTCCTTCTTTTTAGCTTGAAAGTATAATTTTTTTAATGAGAAAATAACCTGTCTTGTAATGGTGATCTTTAATACTCTATTCCATGGATATATTTAGTTAGTTCACCTAGTATATGGGACTGCAGTATGTTTTACATTTTTTTTTTCTCTCTTGTTATTGTGAGTTTTTTTGGATTCTGGCCTAATGCATAACAAAAGGTATCTTGAATGTGTGACTTTGGCTCCTAGGTTGTATGCTACAAATCATGTCTATGGATTTCAGAAATGTCTGTGTTGATAAGGTGTGAATGACAGTGAACCAAAATTGACTTCCAGAAGATACAGTGACTTGCAGTTAGGATGTTATTGTTATTATTAAACACACTTGATCTGTGGTGATTTAGAAGTGGGGCATTCAGAGATCAACATTAATCTAGAGAGACTCATCTCCCTGGGCTGCCTTTGTTAGTTGATAGACCAGGATAGGCCCATCCAGAGGGTGGTTTAAACAATCAGAATTGTGATTGTTCTGAACCTCCCTGAGAAGTCACGTATTGACTGCAGAGGGAAATAGTCAACGTATTTTGTATTTATGCATATGTGTGTATTTTGGGGGTTTATGTTGTCAGATATCCCATTTGTTTTATCATCAGTAGTTTGAAAAGGGTATGTTAGATTTTTTTGATATATCTGCAGCTGTTTTCCAAAGTCAGAGTTGGTTCTTGCCTTGTGCACATGAAAAGGCTAATTATTGTTTTCTCTGTGGAGATGCCTGGCTCATTTAACTCACTTGTAGGTTTCTGCACAAGTTTGCAGGTGGCAAGTACTCCTTTTCTCCTCTAACAAATACATCTGGTATTCGAGGTAGGAAAGGTGCATGCATCAAATGTCTAAAGTCGGCATGGCCAGTGACCATGTGTTTCTAAATTTTAAACTCTTTATGGCTGATTTCTTTAACAAAGAGCAATTAAAAAATGCCTCAAATGCACAATCCATTTTCCTGAAATTGTTTATCTTTTATTTCTTACTATGTTGCAAAATTTTTCTTTCTCACATGAAAAAAGAAATGTCATGGTGTTCTAAATTTTACTGTTAGTCATTAAGCAAAATCAGGTGGTAGACTGTATACTACCCAACAAAGAAAATGCACTGTAAGGAGTTAATTTTTATTGTTAAACTGTGTATTTTCTTCTTTTCTCTGTATTTGAAGAGTGTCACAAAAAGCTTATTTAGCCAATCAGCACCCAAACATCTGTCTTAACACTGTTTGTAGTCTACTGTTTGTGGGGAATCGTTTTTAAGAGCGGACGATCCAGTTTATATACAACTTTTTTTTTACACAGGGAGTGAATTCAATATACATATAACTTCTGTATTGTCTTAGTTATATGTGTATGGGTACAGAAATAACTAAATATATATATGGCTAAATCCATATACCTTATTAAAGCCTGCATGTATTATGTGACAGGTATTAAAACCAGGCAAGTGTGTCTTGTTCAGAGACTATGGACTGTACGATCATGCAATGCTCAGGTTTAAGTCTGGCAGCAAACTTGGAGAAAACTTTTACGTTAGACAAGATGGGACAAGATCATATTTTTTTACTGAAGGTAAGACATACTGTAGAGTGCTTTCTTTTCTGTGAATCTTCTGTTTAAACTTGCTTCGGGGAATTGCCAGCATGCCCGTGGAAGTTTTGTTTTACACAGATGAACTGTTAAGTCATGGTGTACTTCATTTGCCATCCTTTTTGGGAGGAAGAGGGTATTTAGACTGGCAGGACTTTTTGGAGCACTTTCTTGTTTACAAGCTTCTTGTACGTGCTATAATGTGCCAGGAGCAGCAGTTTCTGAATTTGCTGAATTTCATTCAGATTTGTTATCTAAGGGAAGAACACCAATGTTCAGTAGCAGAATTATCATCTTCATGAAGCAACTAAGCAGGTATCTTGGCACCATTCTTTTTGCAAGGCTATTCCTGGTGTGCAAGATGAGGTCTACCGAAGAAGTCGGTGACTTCTAAAGCAGAACCATGACCACAGTGCTGAGAAGCTTGTGCACAAATCCTGCTGAGATAGCACTGACTAGCTGTGGTCACTCTGTCTTCTGTTTTTGTAGTAAAGATGATGCAAAAAACATTTCTATGTTATACAGTATTTAAACAGTTTTTTCTTCAGTGCTTGTAATGCTTTAGGAAGGAAGGTAATTATTGCAGTTTACTGGAGGAGAATTTGAAGCAGAGAGACATGAAGGAATTTCCTTAGACTCTCACAATGAGTTGGGATTATAGCTTGTCTTTTAACTCCCAATTCCTCATGCTAAACTTTAGTGAACCGTTACTTCCTCCTATCAATTATAGGGCATTCTGTAATGAAAGCTGTGTGTTTATTTCTGTGGGGCTCTTTGTTCTTAGTCTAAAGCAACGTACAGCCACTGAAGAGACCGATTTGGAGCCAAGTAAATGTTATTCATGTTTTATGACATAACGTATTACCTAATTGCTTCTGATATATAAAAAACATTAATCTTGTCTGAGCTCTCTCTATTCTTTACAGGACAATGATGAAATCTAAGATAATGCAGGCTGTGCTACAGCTTCATTGAAGCATTTCTAGAACTGTTATTTATGGAGTGATTTTTAGTTCTGTTTAAACAATTAGCTCTTAGAAAGAGAATGGATGCTAAAGGGAACAAATAAGAGACTGACCTAGCTGTGGAATTTTAAATCTGACTTTTATCGTGTGTTAGAATTGTTTCTGAATGAGAAATTCCTTGCTAGTTTGCTTTGAGGGAAGAATTGAGGTAGGGAGGAGTAAGAGGAAGAAGAGAGAATTTGTCTTATATGGCTCATGTTATCAATTGTTTTGCCTTGGGCTGGTCTGTGACTGTCTCATGGACCACCTCTGCTCCCATTTTGAGTCATTATGATCTCATTCATCTCACTAATTTTCATGTAAATATTGCTTAATGCTTGAGAATTCTTTTATTACTAGAAACATGACTCCCATCATTTCCACACCGTTTGCAACCTGAGCTATTTTTCATTTGTTTAGCGTTGCGCTAGTACACCAAGTAATTGCTGCATGGGGTGATTTGCATGACACTTTTTTATAATATGTCTGGTCTCAGATAACAACATTGAGCTGCTTCTGTGGAAGAAAAAATCCATTCTTCTCTGTTTGAAATAATATTAGATTCATGGAGGAATGCATGGTTGTAATTTTCTGTTATGAAATATATGCAATTTCCTCACAATGAGATTCCAATAGGTCCACAATTAAATGCTGTTTATTTATATTTCATTGAAGTGGGTCCTCCATTTTACAGGAACACACTGTGCTTACAACCAGTGCATGTGGCTTCATGATGGGCTTAGGTTGATACAAGCCTGCACTACCACCATAGTAGGTGGTCTCATCTTCCTTCCTCAGCACACCACCTCTTCCAGTGCTGGGCTTCCTGTACCCACACGATCAGCCATTTCGTTGAGCCGATCCTCCCGAGCAGTGAAAAAATGGCATGTCTTTACTTCCTTCAAGTAGCACAAGTTTAGAATGGCTTAAATTTATTGTGAAACTACTGCCTGAGTAAATGAAACAATGTGGAGGAAAGGAAAAGTAATGATGTTTCGTTAAAGTAATAAGTCAACAGCATGAGCGGCCCTCTCTGCTGCACAGGTCGCCCTGTTTGTGAGGTACTTCTGCCTTCCCTAAGCGGGGTATGCTTTGAGTAAGATTCTTTTCTTTATGGAAAATACTTCCGATTTGACTTAGTGGAGGCTTGGTAGCACGGTATCCACTTTGCCATTTTGTCCATTTTTCTGTGCAGCAGTGGAGTGTGCATGTCTGGTAACGTAGGGTGGTATTTTTCCTCAAGCAGAGCTGCATCTACAAGGCTGGATTACCTTTGAAATAAGTGATGTGTTTAGCTAGCAAAGGTCAGCTGCACAAGGTGAATATGCACTGGCATCAGTCACAAGGAGAATGACGACACTCAATAAAAATAAGAGATGTGGCAAGTTTTGGAAACTAAACTGAGTAGCTAACAAGCCCCAGTTTTGCAAGCTGTTTTGCTTAAGTTGATGTTTCTAGCGGAAATCAGTATTGATTTTTGTTCAGCAGCGTGCCTATGTAGAACAGCTTGAAGTCTGAAGGCCTGTGTGTGATTTTCATGCTGTAAGACATAAGAACATATGCTTATATAAATGCTGACCAGTGTTTTAAAAATAGCTTAAACAGAATATTTAATCTTATTTTATTTTAAATCTCTTCCAGAGTTCCTGTCTCAGCTTTTCAAGGCTGAGGGATATGAGCAAGTGGTCAATGAATATGTACAGCGAGAAACTGTGAATAGGAAAGAAGACTTACGTGTTCCAAGAGTTTTTCTTCAAAGCAAATTTCAAAAGCCTTTCAGTAAGACGGAAGTTCTTGCTGATTAACAACAGCATTGCTGTTTGAAATTGAAGTTTTTCCTTGTGTGTGCTCTTCTTGCTGGTAAAACAGAAATGACTGCATCCAGTATTTCTTGTTGCTTTTCATCCTCAGATATGAAATATGAATGCTGTATGAATGGGATGGTTTAGTGATGCAGGCAACCTGTTGAGTATGTGTATTCCTGCTTCTAAAGTAAATCCTGTACAGCATTGTTGGACGATCAGGTAAAGCACACTACATATGGTTAATTTTGAGCACTAGTTTTCATTAGTTATTATCAATCATAATGGTTATTTCCATTTTTAATAAAAACTATTTTTTAAATAAACATCCTGTGTTTCCTATCACTTATGGTTTTTGTGGCCTGTTAAAGTTGCAGTATTTCATCTGCTTTCAGTACTTGTGGGACTTCTGAGTATAATTTTGCAACACACAGGAATGAAACAGACTCAGTGAGTGGTGTAATGTCAAGCTGCTTTGGTGTTTTAATAATGGTATCTTGTTAATGTGCTCAGCATGTAGATGTGTAAAAAATGTTTATATTCTGAATGAGATCCTAATTTATCTGATTTCATGCTTGAAGAAAGTTGTTAAGGATCAGGTTGTCTTTATGCCTAATTAATTTCAGACGTTCCTTTTTTGATGGGCAGAAATAGTTGAGGTTTTGCAAGTCAGTTTCCCATTTGGAACTGAAATCAGTGAGTCGGAAGTACTTTCTTTAATACCAAGTTAGTCAGCTGCTTTTTTTCTGAGCAGAGGTCTTAATTCTTTTCCATCACTCTCAGGAAAGGTGTTGGTCTGCTGTTCCTATCACTAGAAGCCACTGTATTGATGCTATGGCTCATAGCTTGGCACAGACTTAATTGCTTGAAGGAATTTCATCCTTTCCCTTCAACAGCTGTGACACTTTGCACTGCAGAATTCTTTGTTCTTGGATGATACAATCTCAAAAACATGTCTGAATCTTTAACCTGCGTTTTGAACAGCTGCTGTGCAGCAGAGGAAGCTCAGATGTATCCGGGGACTCGTGCAATGGGCTGTGCTGATCTTGTGTAATGTTCACACGTTGCAAAAAGGGAAATTCCAATGACATATTAACTTTTGTGTGTGTGTGTGTGTGTGTGTATGTGTGTGTAAGGGGAAATCAGATACTGGGGCAGGGCCCAGAGAGGTTGTGGAACCTCCGTCCTTGGAAATAGACTGGGCACGGCAGCCTGTGGCTTTATTTGAGGATGTCCCTATTCTGAGTAGGGCTTTCATTGTTTGCAGTATATATTAGTATGTGACTGATTGATCAGGCCTTCCACTGGATTTGTGTGTTGCTAGATGACCCAGTCATACACATCTGATGTGGACCAGAGGTATTTGCCTCTGTTTATGACAAACTAGCCATAAGGTGTGATAATGATTTTTTTTTCAGCACTCTTAACACTGGCCGTGTGTGCATGGAGGGAAAAAAGTAATACCTTTTCTAGCATAAAACCTAATGTTACAGAAGTTAACCAATCTGAATTTTTTGAACAAATTGGAGCTGCCAGAGGTCTTATTCAGTTGACATGTTTATAAATGTTTATAAATTTGCAGCAGATCATTGCTTTGCATCAGGGCACCACAGCTTTTTTTGGTCTGATACCATGAGCCTCAAAGCTGGATTTATTGTATCATCAAATTTTGGCCTCAGAGGAAAAAGCGATTAAACCACACAATTCTCCTAATGACTCTTTGAGGAGGGTTATTACATGACATCTCCTTTTTTTTATGTAGAGTATCATCCCGGGGATTTATGCATTGCTGAACCCTGCTGTGCAACCCATTAGCACTTCCTGCCATACTGGTAATAAATACCTAGTAACATTTATAGTAAATGAATAAATATGCTTAAAAGGGGTATAACAATGATAGCATTATTCTAATCTGAGCAGTCATCATTTTGTGGCTCCTCAGCAAATGTTCATCTCTAGTACAGCAGTTCTGCAATGACTGCATGTAGTCTGAGCTCTGTTGATTTTTGGTGGTGTTTGAACCCTGTAACACCAAGTGCCTTACAGGACTGGATGTTTGGTCCTTTTAGAGTATACAGCGCATAAACGAGACTAAAGGATTGCCTTCTGTGATGCCTCGTCGCTTTGCCGTGTGATTATCAGCATATGCAAAGGCAAATACACTGAACTGGGAATCCCAAAAAGGAAATGAAATGTAGGCAAGTATTACAAATATTAATCAGAAGGTTTGAGTCAACCCCATAGACTTAGCTGCAGACAGCCATTGACTTTGTTTTTACACTGAACTATTACCTGAACAATTATACACCTTTTTGTGTCTGGCTGTGGCTTCGCTGTTTCTGTATATTTCTACTTGAGAAACTACTGTTACTTTTTGTGCACTAACACATTAAACGGAGAGCAGTGTTTCTATTTTTTTTATTTGTCGTTCAGTCTCATTTCCAGTCAGACCTGGAAAATAAAATAGCATGCATTAGTGCCCCTGCAGAAAGGTCTTCAGCTATAGTTGTGACACAGCAGAGGTTATTTTGAGACAAATGGTCAGGAAGCTTTATCTCATTTCTATGCCTCTGCTTCTGTGAACTCTAAATCATTGCAAGTTTTTGTAACTGTGGTAAAGTTTGAGTAAGTTGAGTCAGCTTTAAGAAATCCTTGTCTCATCATGTGGGGTGCATGTGGCTGTTGTAGCGCTGAGTAAAGTGGATATGCTCCCCACCAAACTTTCAGCCTTTCCAAGCTCATGTAAGCTCACCAGAAGTAGCACATGGCAAGGATACCTGTACCTAGTATCCTTACTCGAAGAACTGTCCTTAAGGAGATGTGATAATCAGGATAAATAGCGACAAAGGACTTGAAAAAAGTATATACGCACTGAATCGTGCTCACCTTGCACAAACAAGCAACTGTGCCATGACTGTAATAAATATCTTGATTGTTCTTTGATTTAAGTTGTCTTCAGTCAATGGGGGCTGCTGAGACTGACTCAGTTGTCTGTAGAAGACCTTCCTTTTGTTTCCCTTAAGCTGAGCTAGCTGCTCTACCTGGCAAGCACAAATATAAGTAGTAGGTTACTTCATGCCATCACCCTGTTCTGAGCAATATTTAGAATAGAAGCAAGTCAATATCGAAGTAGTGGGACTAAGAAAACCGCATTTATTTATTTATTTATTTATTTATTTATTTATTTATTTACGGTTTGGTGTATGATTACATTCTCTGTTTAATAAAGTATGAAGTGCGGTTAAAACTTTTGCTGCCATAACAGAATCCTAAATGTCACTTTCCAGTGTGGAGTTCTCTGATGTCTCCTACTGGAATTAGATAGCATATGTTAATGGGGCAGTGCCTGAGTGAGGCCATGAGTAAGGCCTGTCTGTTGGCTATTTATGTCAAATTTATAGAAATACAATGTCTTTGAGTCTTCTAACCTTTCATGTTCTTTACTGTTCTGTCAAATTTGGTTGGTACTGTGCAATGTGTTTGACAACAGGCTAAGACTAGACAGAAATCCACACATGTATTGTGCCTATACTGTATGCATAGGAAAGCTTGCTTTCCTTAGTAATACGGGCTATTGAGAAAAATCCATTTGAATTTTAAAGTGTGGGATCACAGCAGGTTTTGTGTGGTTCATTTGATAGCTAAAGGGCTATTTCTGTGCATCTTTCAGGTACCTGAAGGTTCCTTGGGTTCCAAAGGCAGAATATTTAAGCAGTTAATACAGCACTATCCTCATGGTTGATTGTGCATAACCGATGTTCTTTTTTTTCTTGATCTGTTGTACAGTTTATCCATCTGAATATATAGAGAGATACAAATTACCAATTAGGAAGTGTTTCACTGGAAGAGTTATTTGGAAGATAGATAGATAGATAGATTTGGAGAGGATATCAGTGTTGAGAATCAGTATGTGAAGGAAAAAAGGTAAGATTATGTTTAAGCTTCTTGGGGAAAAAAAAGTTTTCTGAGTTTCATAGGCCAGGGATGACATGCAATTAAATGAGTTGCTCATCTAAAAGGTGAAATTTTGTGAATGAAAGCCTGCAGCTTCCAAAACTAGGCTAGTGTTAGAGGCAGGCAGAAGGGCGACATCCAGTTGTGTGCGATATTAGTAATACATGCAAGATTATCTGGGAAGCAGAATTTTATCTTGGAAAGATAGTGTTAAGATACACTTAGTGAAAATAGGTAAGTCTTCATTTATGGATTTTTACCTCCCATAGTGTAGCTATGATGAATGTTGTGCTTGTTGTTATTAGGAAGGATTGTGTGCTATTTCAAACATTTGGGAGCAAACATTTAGTAGTTATACGTTCTGCAAAAACATCTAGCCCTTGGGTTCAGGATATGAATATGTTTGCACTCTGTATTTGTAATGTGAGTCCATTTATTAGAACAAAGGCAGATGGTGAGCCTGCACTGTGGGGAGGCACACGGAGGCATTGCTTGCAAAGATAAAAGCTATTAGCCAGGTAAGATGTTCCATCAGAGAATCTTTTTCATTCCCACTTCCTAGGCTGATGTGCACCGTTCATTGGGGGGGGGGGGGGCGGGGAGAAAATACCACTTCTGTGAAATCAGGGAAGATAAGGACACAAGAAAAAGACTACATGATTCTTCCAAACAACTAGTGATTTTTTTTTTGTCCCTCTACTTAAATTATTCTGTTTGGTAACATTTACCCGCTTTTCCAGCAAGTCTGAGGTCTCATTCTTGGAAGATTCGGTTGCTTTTGAAGGTCTTTGCCAGAGACACGGGTGTAACCAATGTGTGCTTGTAGAATATATGAAGTGAAGGATTTGGAAAGGCAGATGTGTGACTGAAAACATAAATCCAGGTTTATTTTTCTCCCTGGACTTCTAAGAAGCTTTATACTTCACTGTCACTTCAGTGATTTTTCAGAATTCCCACTCTGGGGTGTCTGTGCTGTCTTACCCTTGTTTAAGCTAGATGTGCCATATCAACTCTGGCTCAGGTTTCTGATGCCTGTAGTATCCAGAGAACTTAGAACAGGAGTAACTGAGGGTAGTTGTAGAGAAAAGTCAGAGAGCAGAGAAGTCATAGCCTGCCTACTGCCTGTGATCCACCCAGTATTTTACTACAGTCAACTTCTCTGGACGCTGGGATTTCTGTAATAGTGTTTGAATAGCAGAGAAGCTGCTCTCCAGTGGGGTAATGATATCTTCGTGCATATGGGATTGTTGGGCATCTGAAATTTAAGGATTTTGACATACTTTTTTTTTGGGCCTTTTTCCTAATTTTGGCTTCAAGGTTTTATGTGAAAGATGACATTTAATTGGAATTTTTGTCATCTAATAGAAGCCTTTTGCTCTTAAATGTTGCTGTTTTGCTAAAAGCAGGGTATTCAAAAGCAGGATGGCAGAGGATAGAAGGAAAGGAGAATTGTTTTCTGCACAAATACAATAAATGTTCTATTTGTTTTATTAGCAAAGGAAATTTCATAGGAATGATAGAATAGAATATTATCTATTCTTTCTATCAATAGAAAAAATAATTTGAAGAAGCCACAAAACCGTTCCCACTAATTTTTTTCTGAACTACCTTCAGAAAGATAGTTCTGAAACCCTGTACTTCTTAGACTCAGCTGTGACGAGCTGGCTGAATTATCTCAACACAGATTTCACATTCAGCATTCGCGGATGCTCTGTCATGTCCTTTAGGACCTGGCCCCAGGGAACATCACGTTTATAATCTCTTATCTGGATGAATGCGAGTCACTTACTGGAAGCGGAATATGCAGATGTTCTGGACTCTCCTCCTGATACAGTAGCATACCCTCTTTGCTCCATAGTGTATACCACTAGGGATTTTTGCTGGCTTTGGATCAGCTTCCAGTAATGGTTTCAGGCTTTATTTTTAATTTTGAAAGCAGCTAATAAATTAAGCATCCATATATTCTTGATCTGTACTTGGCTGGGACACAATGGCCAAGAGAAAGCTGGTTAGAAATAAGAGTAAAACTCAGGAGAGAGAAGAACCCACTTTGAAGTGAGCTGAAACAATTAAGGTGATACAGAGCCAGAATCTATTTTAGAAATCCTGAAAAATCTTCCTCTTATGGACTTTCCTCTATACAAAATATTAGCTTGCCCTTTTACTCAGAGATCCTTTCCAGGCCGCTAAATAAAGGCTTTAAAAAAAAGAACATAGCTGAACCTTAAAGGAAAATACCACGAACAGCCTCTACAACATGAACTACATATCTCTCTTAAGGTAGGGCAGTGGTGTTCTCAAAGGCTACTGAAGACAGGATAAGCTTGTCAACAGGTACTGGTACTGAGAGCTTTTACCTTGATTCCATAATGCACAGGTTATACTTCATTTGTACAGATGACTTCTTGTGAGAGCCCTTTGTCTGATTTGGTCACCAATAGTAGATCAGTGAGATGGAATGATTTTGCAGTTACAACAAATCTTAAGATGTATTTGTACTTCTGTAAAAGAAAGGCTTCTTGTGAATGACTGATGAATTGAAGGAGCAAGACTGTCTTGTCAATGCTAGCAGCAATGTGGTTTGCTCATGTGCCAGGCTAGCCTATCATTTGGCAGGAAATGCAGTGTTGGGCAACATTTTGTAGTACTGCAATAAAAATCCAAATATTAATATCCTTCAAAAAAACAACAACAAAGAAAGGAGCTTTCAAAAATTTAAGGAGATGAGCTAGCATGTGCCTGGCATGCTCAGAAAGCATGCAAGTTAAACTTTAGCTGCAACAGTGGCATTGTTCATATTTAAATACCAAACAAAGCTGAAGATGTGCAATGCCAGACGTTGCTCCAGGGACACTCATGGTTTTGCAGCACAGGTAGCAGTAGTGTAACTGTCTATTACTGTGATGACACAGTTTTGTTTCATGTAGCCCTGCGGAGAGTTGGGAATATGTTATTCTTGACTACTATTGTTCATAAACATGAGTAAAGTACAAGTCATAAATATGAGTAAAGTATGGGTAACATACAAGAAATTTGCTTTTGTGGCTTGATTTGACATTTCCTGGAGCCTTTGACATTGTATATCCTTACGTTAGCTAAGTTTTTATTGCTATTGATTTTTATGGTGCATGTGTTGAATGTTACAGGAGGTGGAAAGAAATACAAAGTGCTGAAATGGTAGATTGTACAGGACTGCAGGAGAGTCTCTGAATGGAGCCCAAATGTCAAGTTTAACATATGGTGTCTTACGAAGAGGATTCTTTTGAACAAATCTCTTTAAAAATGTTCACTGCATACTTCTTGTGGTGATATCTGGAAACCCATGAATGGGACAGCATTGTTCTGGGTGCTGTAGACACACAGAGTAAGAGACAATCCCCGTCCTAAAAGTTATAACCATTCAGTTATGCAGGATGGGTAAGAAGAGGAAGGAAGGACATCCCATTTGTGATGAGACATAGAGATTAATATTTTCCCTACTTCAAATTTAAATTACTGTGAAAATGGGACTGAAGAAATTATTTCCCATATCTTGTTTCAGTATCTACATAGCAAGCCTTCTTACTGCAGAGCAGATCCTCTGTTAATGAGATACTAGTTCTGATGAAGGAAAATGTGGTTCCTGAACCTCCTGTCACTGGAATTTGAAAGACTACCATTCCCAACACCGCTTTTGGTTTCCTGGGTGATTTCAAGCCTTGCCTCTCACTTTCTGCCCTGTAGGGAAGAGGGAAGAATCTTGGAGTGAAAAATGGTACATAAAAAACCAGTTGCTACGTTTGGTATAAGTTCTAGGTCTTCCTATTTTCCTACTGCTACAACCATCAAGTTTTTCAAAGTCTAGGATATGAAGAGGTAACCACAGTACATCCTTGAAAAGGAAAGGATTGAGTAAAAGGCCAGCACTGGAAGGTCCTTTTCCAGGTTGGAAATGGACGTGGTAAAAGCCTCCTTCTGTCAAAGTCAATGGGAAAACTTCATGTGACTTCCTTGAGAGCTGTTGCAACTCCAAGGTGGCAAAGGGAATCGCACTTTAGGATGGGAGAGCTAATGCATCCCTCCCTTTGCTGACTCTTGATGTTAGGAAAAGAGGATCCACTGATACAGTCAAACCTGATCATAAAACCTGATGAAGTAGGTACTCAAAATCCATGAAATGAGGGGTGGAGTGGGTGGGGAGGAGAAAAACATATAAAATGCTTTGATGAGGGATACAAAATAGATATTTTTGTTTAAAGCAGAAGTGTTTCCGTTACAAATGCATGGTGTCAGGAGCAGACACTATGATAAAAATGTTAGTTTGTTACAAGAAGCGGCAGTTCTGCTCTTCGCCCATCCCCTGTTTTTCCAGTCTGTTCCTGGTCAGAACACAGCAAATACAACCCTCATGCAGTCCATAGGAAGGTTACAGAGTTGGTGATCCCTGTGTTTGTCAGCCTGCTGGATTTATAGCATAAATCCCTTTGTATTCTATAGTTTTAGTGCAACCTTGTCTTCCACTGCTGTTTGAACCCCGGGTGTGGAAGGTTTTGAAAAGGAAACTGACCTAAACAGGGGAGGAAAATTTGTCCATTAGTCTGCAGCTGACGTGGTGCGCATTTCTTGAGTAAGGGTAATATTAGGTATTGTTTGCAATGCAGTGAAAAAGGAATAGCTTCTCTTACCATCAGCTGTACTGTAAAATAACTTTCTTCTCTCTAGACTGTCTCTACTTTGTCAAGCTCTTATCTGGCTTAGTTGGATGCTTGGTCTCATGTTTTATGCCTAAATATGGAGCTCTTATCATGAAGTTACCTATTTGTGCAAATGTTGGATTTTTTTTTCCTCTACCCTGCTGCATAGGTACAGTTTTACTAAAAAGAGTGAAGGAAGGGTGTTTGGGATTTTGTTCACAAGATGGCACTAGCCACTAATCAGTGCTACCTTCCTTTTAACCCCAGCACTGAATTACCTAAATCTTTAACAGGGTGGTCGGAAGAGCTGGTAATGATTAACTATAGACAAGACAGCTAGAGTCTTCTTATATACAGTTAAGTCGTCTTTTTGTTTACTTAAATAACGCTTGGATCTTGAAGAAGGAAAAAACAATTTTTTTTTTTTTAAAAAAATATAGTTGCATCTCAGAGATACTTGTTATTTAGAGGGAATGTTCTTAGCACCATGTGAGGGAGAGTAAGGTGAAAAGCTATTACTGTTAATGCCAGCTGGGATCCTAATTGCCTCTGCCCATGAGGCAATAATTTGTTGCGTTGACAACTTGCAGTTTGTTTCTGTTTAATCTGAGTCCCCCTAAATTGTTACCTTAGAAACTGCAATGACTTAAGATACAGATTTCAAAACGCAATGCCTTAATACAATATTTTTTAACTCCTCAAAAATATTAGACAAATTTCTGTTTATATGAACAGCTCCTGTTTTCTTCCCACTTTTGTTTTATAGATGAGCTGCTCTCCAGTAGAGCATCCATTCAAGCAGAGCTGTGTAAGACGCACATGACCAGAGAGGCTGTGTATCTCTCATTAATTACTATGTGAAGTTGGCTGCAATTTAGTTTGCTATTTTACAGTTTCTCCTACTTTATTAATCCCCATTTTGTCTCCAGCAAGCCCTTCTCATTTCAAGGGAAAGAGGAAGAACAAAATAAAATTACATTTACATCTTGCTGGCTTTATATCTCACTTTACACGTGTGTTTAGTATAATCCACTACCACTAATAAGCTACATGTAAAATTGCCTCAACTGCATTTTATGCAACAGTAACTCTTCTGGATATTAAATATTAGAATTGGTGTAAATGCTAATTATCTGGCAGTGCAGAAATGGATTTGTAAAAATGCAGCTCCTCTCCTTGCCTTTCTTACACTTTCCTTTCTCTTTATTTAGGACTGGCTTATCCTTGCTTTTTGCACACAAGTGGGATCTGCCAACCCCAAAATAAGGAGCTCCGTGGAAAAGCTTCTTGGAGTGAAACCTGTCACCAAGCAAAGCACGGAGGCTGTATCCTAGGTGGTTCCTTCCCAGCAACAGGATGATAGGCAGAAATGGAGCAGACTGAGAGCTGCTGTTTCCTACTTCCCAGGACAGTAGTGAGTGGGACTAATGGCTATGTTCAGCCCAGGAGAAGTGTCACAAAGGACTCTTTTCCCACAGGCAGCCTCTTCAGGCAGAATTCTTTCCTGGCCCCTCTCCAAGCAGTAGTGTATCTGCTAAGTCATCTTGTGGACTTTCTTGCTGAGAGCCGCCTTATTTATTACCAAGCGCCTGATCCTACAAAATGCTGAGTTGTGCTGTCAATTTCTACTGACTTCCATGGAGGGACCACAGCATTGCACAGGTTTGGGCCTTGAGCCATTTCAAGAAAAGGTTGCTTTGATGGAGAACTGCAATAGGGGCTTACAAGTGACTATTAATAGTGTGGTACTGGAGTCCTAGCACATTGTGTTATTCTTCCTTCCCAATCCACCAAACTTGTCCTGATTTCCACTGTATAGAAGTAGTATCTGGCCTACGACTTCCTCTCTAAATAGCCAGTGATCAAAAAGAAAATGTGTCATTGTCATGTCAACATTCATGTGTCTGTACAGGCTGAGAGAGCAGCAGACCCAGAGACAGCGCCAGCTGAGAGTGTTCTGGTGTAGATGGGCAGGACAAGAAGTCTTTCCTTTTTGGTTATCGCAGGCTGCTGGGGTGTCACAGAGCCATGGGAGTGTGAAGTTTCCCCGTTTAGCTCAGGATTGCGTTCAGCCTTGGCATCTCTTTTCAGTAGACACCGAAAGAGCAGTGGAGCAGGGATGTTGAGCAGTGCCCTGGACTGTGGTGTTTCTGTTGGCAGGTTGGTCTGTGTCACTGCCTGCAGCTCCAAGGAGCCATGGGCAACTCACAAGGAAGAAGAGTGTGACTGGTGCTTGCATTCTACAGTGCTCGCACCAAGGCAGGTGCTCAGAGGCAACAGCCATACAGCCTGCAAGAGAGGTTCTAAAACTGGCATCTGCCCTTTGTTCAAGTTCAGGATGGGTGATCCTGGCACATACTTAATGAGACTGCATTTAATACACAGCTAGAGAGCCAGCCTTCCTGCTCCCCACCCCTCCAGCAGTCTCTAACACCAGGCAGGACAGCAGAATCACTTGTACAGTTTGTATCCAGGATGTGCAGTGCTTGCTCAGCTCCCAGCCTCATGGCCTCTTCCTTTCTGCTGCATTCCCTGCGTGAAACTGGGAACAAAAGGCATCCGGAGGCCTACAGTGTGGTTGCTCCCTCCTCTCTTAACAGGAGTTGAATGGAAGCACGACTGTTCTGTGTTGGAACTAATCGGTGGTCACAGCTGCCTCTGAGACTATGCTTGAGCATTGTACCCCCGAGAAACTGTGGCACAAGCAGTTAGAACTAGATGCCGTGCTATGCAGTGGCTCATGTTGTGCCAGGCTAAGCAATTAGGACTCGTCTACTAAATAAAGCAGACTGTGGCCAGGCTTCTTGTCAGTGTGTGACTACTGTATGGCAGATGGTACACAGAGTGTAACAGACTAAGAAAATATTCTGAGTGGGGAAAATGTCACAGCTAAAAATGCTACCACAGCTGATGTTCTCTGCAAAAGCAGAGGCTAACTGACAAAGCCTTTTATGCAAACAGTGGGTACCAGCAAAAATGAAGACAGTCATGAGATTGGCTTTTTTTCCTCACATTCTGAATCAGTTGATGTCTCTCAGACTTTTGAGGCATGCTTTGCCCTCCATGACACTAACCAAATAAAGATAAGAGAGGATAGTGAGGGTTTTTTTGTTTTATTTTTAACAGGGTAATACAGAATGAAAATGCAAACTGAGGCACCAACTTTCAACTTGATCAGTTGTAATTTGCAAAGCAGAGGAAAACACCCAGACCAGTTTATGAAATTTATGAAGGCTGAACAACTGTCTGACACTGTGGAGGTACTAGAAAATGAAATCTACTGACTACGAATAAGGAGATCTAACACAGAAAGGCATGCCCGAGCTCAAAACTGGATTCTCAAGAAACAAAATGTGATGATGCAGAGACTCTGGTGAACATTGTGAGCCAAGACAATGCAGCATTTGAAAGAAAGATACAAGAACACCTGTGGGTTGTATTATTTGCTAGTGGCAGCAGTGAGTATGGGTTGGACTGGAGGATAGTGAGCTCCAGGAAGGAAGGAAAAGTGGATAATGCTGCAGCTGAAGCTATATAGACTCATCTCCCCTACAGTGAATAGGACATTTGTTAGCAATGAATTAGCCAGTGCGGCACAAACTGATATAACGTCAGAAATGGGAGTATCAACATTAAAACAGTGCTGATAAGGCTGAAGAGAAACAGATAAAGCCTAAGTGATGATGGTATGAGATGTGACTTGACTATCTAGATAAGTGAATGGGCACTAATACAGTTTGCTGGGGGGCAGGAGTGGGGAAGGACAGTAATTGTTGTGGGAAGCGGGGACTTACCTAGTTGTTTACCTACTCATGTGGCTATACCCGTTAGAAAGGCAGGAGGCAAAAAAAATATATAGAAGAATTTGAGAATATGTTCACAAATCAGCAATAATTGTAACACAGCACCAAACAGAGATAGTCCAACTGTCCCGTAATTCACACCCTTAGTAAAGTTCTTGCACTGAGGCTGGGAAGTCTGGGAAGAGACAGGCAGATTGATTATACTAGGAATCACTAGAATCAAGAGGGGAGCTAACAGAATGGATGCCCATTTGCTCATTATTGCGGGAGAGGGCAAACCCCCAGAATCATCCACTTCATGTATGAGCCCAAGGAAATTTAATAAGCATTTAGAAAGGGAGCAATTTTCCATGGCCTGGAAGAAAAATACCTGAAGATGTCAAATATTTTTCTTAGGCTTAGTGCATCAGCAAAGTTCTGAAAGATGCTCTTAGCCCCAAAAAACCCTCCTGCATCCCTGTGACACTGCACTTTCAGGGTGTAGCTAGACTGTGGGACTCAGACCTGCATACTGGCCCCCAAATGACTGAATGTTGGGGTAAGCTTACTTGTGCACCATTTCCCCTCCTCTCTCTTGAAGTCCTGGTTTTCATTAAAAAGGAGCATAGCTGTGTGGGCAGGGGGAGAGCCAGAAGGGTCTCTGTGGGTACTCCGGTGTGACTGTATTATGGAGTATACTCATCCTGATAGCCTGAAGTTGCCGTTCAGGATTTCTTGCAACTTGAGGAATTTGACTGGAAAATGCAAGTGACAATAAATGCTAAGAGTAGCAAAGTTTTATACAGAGAGCTGCTTTGGCAGCCTGGGTCACTGCATGGGTCTCCTCTCACAAACAATTGAGAGAGAGAGATTTTCTTAACTGACAGAAGTTCTGAGTGATCCGGCCCATGCAGTGTGTGGATGTTGATGAGCGCTGGCTGTGCACGGTTCAGAAGGGAAGCAGTGCTGCAGCTTTTGGGAGGGTCCTCTGCAGAGTCCCACATTGCACAGGGGTGTGTGGTTGCAGCCTGCAGACTGCACAAGGCAGACCTCTGTGCCTGCTTGGCTCAGAGTGATTTCTGAAAGAGGAAATAGAGCCCATAAGCAAGTCACCTGCTATCCAGCCCTTTACCCGCTTTTCCGTAGTGTCCTTCTTTCTAATTCTCCTTCCTTTCAGTAACTTATCTTGCCTGGCTTCTTCCTCCTTTCAGTCATACAAGCTACCATGCAACTAGCATTTGCCATTTGTACGCGGTAAACATTTCCTTCCTCCTCTATAGTTTTATTGCCTTTGGACTGCAAATGTTTGGGGGCAGGTTTGACTTCCTGTATCGTTACGTGGTACTTAAAACAATGGAACCCAAATTTGGGTTGAAACTACTAGGATTTAGTCACCCCTGTTCTTATTTATCATTTATAGAAGAGGAGCTCTACTGGTAAATGCTCTGTCAAAAGCACTGCTGCCTCTGTCAGTCACAGTTCCTGCTGTGCCTCATTTGCGAAGTAGATGTGCTGGAGGAAATTGCTCTACACCCAACACGGGGTTAATTGCTCCTTATTATACCCTTCTTCAACATCTCTTTGTTTTTTCTTTTAATTTCTCCTTTTTCTATTAAGCACTAACACAAATGTTGACAATTCAGATTATTTTATGAGCAGTAACAGCCTTCTCTGGCTCCTTATTACACTGACTAGTGAGTTCAAACAGTTTCATGTCACTCTTCACATACAGCTGTGCAGAGTATGTCATCCAACCTCTTAAGCCATTTGTTCTCATCTCTGCAAGCTCTTAAGCTACTAAAGATCCTAAATTGTATTACTTGGTCTGTGAGCCTACATGTAATGTGGCCTGGTTTGTGAGGCTGCACAGAAAGAGAGGAAACCTCATTCATTGTAAGCTTATGTTCTGGCTTCTTTCAGCCAAGTGCTGCTTGCAGACATTTGTGCAAAGAAATCATCTGTTCTCTGTAGAGCCAGGACCAGTGCCTATTTCCCAGTTTTGGGTCATGTTCCCTTCAGAAAGTAGGGGTGAGAGGAAGAGCAGCCCAGCTGAAGAGAAGAAGTGAGAGATTTGAGGATGAGCTTCAGCTGTTTGGCAAAACAGAGGAGAAGCCTGTTTGAATTATTGGCACTGGCATGTATGAGAAAAAGCACACAAGCTGGTGGGCTTCTGCTTTGGTTCCAAAAAACCAAAAGTTCTGGGATCTTGTAACCACCAGAGAAGCATGGGTAGAGCTAATTATTACCTAGAGAGCTGCTTCAGGTGAGTATCCTTGCTATAACATGAACACAGACAAAAGCCAAGGGTTGTGCAAGACTATATAAGTGCTACTGCTAGCTGTGCTCTAAGCAGTTTGCTTTGTTCCCAAGAGTTGCTTGGCCAGTGGGATTTACGTTGACCAGGTAACTCTTGCCTAACTAACTTAAAGCTGGCTAGCAGATGGATGGTAGTGCCTTACACATACGAAATCTGTTTGGAGAGACTTAAATAGCAGCTTCTGTTTCCTGAGGTAGGGGAGGATTAAGAAGTAGAGAGTGATGGGCTAGGCTCCCTTGCAGATGCATATTGCTGAGCATGTATACAGAGACTAGCTAGGGCTAAATGGCTGCCAACTGTGCTGCCCTGCACGGATATGGAAAAGGGAGAAAATGCTGGGTTAAGCAGCTCTGATGGTATTTTGGCCACTCTTGCAGTCTCTTAAGGACATGAGAAAAGTACCAGAGGGAGGTAGGCTCTGGTTTTCCTTGAGGCTGGAGTTTCTTGGCTGTGTTTGCTTGTTTTCAGCTCTGTGGTTCTCTGTGCTCTCAGGCAGGAGTGTAGCCTGGGCATCAGACTGGGCTGAGAGCTGCAGGCAGTCAGAGGTAACTGCCCTCTTCTGATTTTCCCAAGCATCTCCAGCTGGCTGAAGGCTCTTGGTATAACATACCATACAGTAGCATGAGGCTCAAATGCTTAGTGAGGATCCTCACATAAATAGTGAGGATTGCTCACTCAGCAAGTCTTGGCTTTAGCTCTCAAGAAGGCTTTCATTATCTTGCCCTGAGTTCCTCAGGTCTCTAAAAAAAAAAAAAAAAGTTGTTCAACTGGCCTTCAAGTAGATAACAAATGCAGTACTAGAAAGACAAAAACCCGCTTTGGATACCATTAGAACAGAAAATAAGTGAGGAATGTGGAAATAAGTTTTCATGTGCAGCCTCGGCTGTCTACTCTATGCTGTCTTCCCAATAGGCAGCCCACTAGAATAATTTTCTTTTTTCTTGGAGTCCTGGTTCAGACTGTTGTATTGCAAACTCATTTCACATTACCAGAAGTGCAATCTCAGTTCCCAGTCCTCTGAGGTACAGAGCTTGAAATGATGGCACAAATAAATAGCAAGACCTGCAAAACAAGGCTGTACTGTCAATCTATTTTAAGCCATTTTGTGGGGAGGGGGAGGATTTGACAGGAGGAGAATATTTGGCTATATAGAAGCTGCAGAATTCCCTTCCCCCACCTGCAGTTCTTCTAGATGAAGAGGTGGGAAATACACCATGTTACCTGGAGTTGATGGGGGAAAACCATTTAGCATTTCTTGATATAAAATCTGCTGCACTTTCTGTATTTTATCAGAAATATTTCACGAACTGCTCTTCAGCGTTTGTAGTTTTTAAAGGTATTCTAGGTATAATGCACATAAAAGATATTCTGGACACTGCAGACATGAATGCATGCTTGTAATGACCATTAGTATTTGCAGGGTAGGAATCTAAGTCAGTAAGTGTGTTAAAAACACCTGGAAGAGAGGTCTGCTCGTCTGAGAAACCACACAGAACTGCAGACTCGAAGCAAACTCTGTGGCAGATAAAAGCAATCAGTGTCTTTTGAACTTCTCACTGACTCTTTATTACTTGTCAGTCTATGTGTAAAACAGCTATGAGGCCCTTTTAATACACCTTTTGGAAGGAAGAGTAGTTTTAAAACTCAAACTTCATTTATTTCTCTGTGTTTATTTTTCCTCTTCAGGGAATGCAGGTGTTTCTTTGTCTCTGTGCATGCTCATGTTGCAATCTGCCATTTCAGTGCTTGAGGCAGGGGTGGCAGCAGCAGCCTGGCTCTGGGTCAGGCAGATTGTACACTTGTTCTCCACCTCTGTTTTGAAACAGGCAGTGGCATGGCTCTAGCCAACAGCCCTCCAGTTAGACCGTGTGGATTTGTGAAAATATCAATTTAAAGTGCCTGGGTGAAAACTATGATTTAGTAGAAAAGTATTGCAGTGTGCTTACTAAATTATTCCAGTGTAAAGAATTCTTGCAGTTCTAAGAATAACCTTTCTTTACATAGCTTAAAAAAGAACGCCTACTGTTCCTTTTCTGCTTTTTGTCAAGCAGTTTCTCATTATAAAGTATAGAATACAGCTTTCTTACAGAAAGCATTCCGGTTTTTCTACTGAATTGATGTTCTTTGTTGTGAAATCAGACTGTAAATATGTAACTCCTGGAAGCTTAAAGTTTATCTCTTGCATGAGAAAGCAAATTCAGGTCAAGAGTCCAAATTTCGAAGTTTTCTTTGTGCATCTATCTTAAGTTTTAAAAATTAGGATTGTGGAGAAATAGGAGGATATGGACTAAAAACATTCTAGAGGAGACAGCTGAGCTCTGGATTTGGCATTCATCACCAGTGTCCAAGTTCCTGAAGTTTTGCTTATTTTTATGCCGTTTATTTACTTTGTCTGTAGTCAAATTATCATAAAACTAAGAAATACATTAGCCAACATCTGTTATCAGAGTGGTTCCGTCAAAGCCTGATTACAGTAATTTTTAAAATCAGATCCTGTAAGTGAAGTCTGTAGTATCTGTTTTCATCAGGATAAAAAGCAGCACTCTTTTTTTGAAGAGAATTGATCTGACTCTGCACACTTGGATACCAATTAGGAGCTAATTCTCACTGTAAAACCACAAGGAAGAGTGGGTGGAAGGTTGTACATCTCTTTAAAAAGGAACTGAAATAATACTGGTTTTACAGTCATGTTAATCTTACCATATGAATCACAGAATATACAATATCTTGAACACAGGCTTTTGGGTGTGGGGAAGGTGCACCTGAAAACAGGTCATAGTTGATGAAAGGGTGTGCTGCTCTGCTCCAACAATGAGATACTGTTAAGTATTAATGCAATGCATTTCTTATAGGTGAAGGTGTGATATATAGAATTTTCGTACCCATTTATGTATTTTTGGTAGAGAGCCTGTTTCCTCCCAAAACAGCTGCGGTTACTGTAACCCTGTATAAAAGGTATCATTAGCTTAAAAGGAGCTTAGAATGATGTCGCTGTTTCCCATATGGGTGTAAGGTCAGATCCATCTTGTACATCCTGCATGAAACTTAGGTGTCTGAGTCTCAGGCATCCTCTACTGTGTCGCCTTTACCTCCAGCCTTGTGTGTGACTGGGATGGAGGAGAGGCTGCAGTGTTATGGTGCAGCTGGGGTAGGTTTTGGAGCCAAGGGACTGCTTGCTAGAAGGTGATTTCAGTAGCTTTATGCCATGGTCCTTCCTCCATCCTGCAGTTGGGAGCCAACCTTGTGCTCTGCCATGTGATGCAACCAGTGAAGTCTTGCATGTTGGACTGGGAAAGGTCTTCAGCTTTCTGCCCGTGGACTCAGATGGACAAGCAAGCTATAGCGTGTGTGTGGCTCTGCAGCACAATTGTCCGTGGGCGTACTCCTGTCCTCGGGGAAACACGGGGGAATTTGAGCTAGCTTTGCCCTTCTGGGTGTCTTTGTCTGTACAAAGAGGGTTGTACTACATTTTTGCATGTAGGCAAGTCATGACTAAACCCCTTGCTTCTGTATCATAACATTATCCCTGCTGCTGACAAGGCTATGGGCAATCCTTCTTCTCCATCAGTGACCCAAAGGAGGTTACTCTGCACCCTCACGCTTTGGGGCTCTTCTGGCCTCTTTCCCGCCAACTCTGGCATGTTGGACTGGCTCTTCAGCTAGGAAAGGAGCACAGCTCAATTGAACTCCATGGAGCTCTGCTAATATATGAGTGGCAGATATGATCCATTATTGTTAGTGTTCCCAGGGGTAATGTGCATCCAGATGCTGTTACTGTAGGCAGGGGATAAGAAGCCACAGTTTTGTCCTTAATCTGCATGTTTGTAACACTACAGTGGGGGGAAAAGGTGAAGAAGCATCTTGCCTCCTCTCACTTCTGCTGGTATTTACTTGTGGATATGACAAGCTGTCATTTTCTAGTTTGTGTGAAAAGTGGCACTTAATTTCCCTTTCCTCCATTGCAACTTTGCCAATGTGTTTTCTGCATGCAGATATAGGTTTCTGTTCATTTCCCTAGCAGATGTCACAGTGATTCGGTGCAAAATCTGCTTGGGGACATGATTATAATTGAACTGTTCTCCAGGAAGGGGAGATTAATCCATTGGTATTTTCTGCTTCTGTTACATTATTAGAGCTTTGTATTTCAGATTCTTGATTCAGAATTTTAACTTTCCATTTTGTACAGGAAGGAGGCAATGTCTGCAACTGTTTCAAACTGTTCAGAAATTCTGTAGGACCAAATATAAATAATGAAAGTATCTGACCCTAAAAAATAGCTTCGATCTATGCTGATTTTTATGAGACTCTTAACATCCAGGCAGTGGCATATAGTGCAAGCTGCTATTTCTAAGGTGTTTTAGGCAAGGCTGGATGAGATGTACTGGCAATGTGAATTCAAGATCGTGTTTCCTGCACGTTACCTAAAGGCGTTTTGAAACCGACTTCATATTCAGTGCCATTGTGAAGTGACAGTTGTTTGATATTTAGATGCAGGAAAGTGTCTATGAGTAGAACGTGAATGCTACTGTTATTTAAAGTAAGGCTTAATTAAGTGCAGGCTCCTATTAGTCAGAATTTCACTGAGAATGCTTATCTCCTTTCTTTCACTTCTGCATCCAATTTACATGGAAAAATCATTCTCTGCTGAGGAAGCGGCTCAAGAAGGTTTGGCATTCTTGTAACCACAACTCTGGGGCACCCCTTCCCCCTTCAGAATACAAGTTAATTATATAGCTGCAGCAAAATAATACAGGAGCCAAATTAAAAAAGAATAAAAGGCAATTATTAGCTGCTCACATTGCTGCTGCTGTGCTATTGTTTGGTAGCTGTCTAGTTGATGTGTGTGGCTGTGATATGCAGTCTCTGGTTTGTGTGCACGCTTGGTGCCTATATATTCATTCAGGAGTTCCCAACTGCCTCCTATTTTCTGTCATTACGAGTAGATGCTTACATAGCAATGCATCTCCAACTGGCTCTTGACCAGGCCTTCTCCGGGCTTGTGGAAATACCCCTCCTTTAATAAAGTGAGTGTCAGTGGAGATTTCCACCTTCAACCATTTTGATATCCTTGGCATAAAGAAAACGCTGTTTCCTCCCTCTGGAGGATTAGATAGCATTAAAGCTGCTCAGTCTGTGAAGATTAGCATACTGCTGGGTGGCTGTTTTTTCTCCCCTTCCCCCCTTGAAGGAGTTATTGCTCCAAAGGGGTGCCCGCAAGGGGAGAGCTGTACTGCAGACCGCCTGACATCTGCTTTGTGCCTTTCACTCTCTCTGCAAAATGCCTGCATCTGAAAATCAATTTCATCTCCTGCTGTTTGGAGAGGGTGTTCCTGTGCTTGCATCCCACTGCCCATCCCTGGCACTGTGCAATGGCAGTTGGAGGACCGATTGCACCACTGCAGCTGTTGTTGTACTGGGACTCTGTCCCAGTCCTGCTTGCTGGGACTGGGGAGCAGTGTGGATGCCAGACTGAGTTAGAGCAACTTTTGTCCCCACGTGTCAGGACTGCATTTGCACTGTTGGCAGTTCTCCCAATTTGTTTGGGAAATCTCAGAGACAAGCCTTCTATGTCCCCGGGGTGCTGAGCACACTGAACCATTTCTTGTGATGGTGACCAAGGAGGCAGGCCCATCTCCTTTCTGGTAGGCTTGCTCTTGAGACATCTGTGTGTCAAATGTATTCCCAGAATATTTTGCAATACGTGAGTGTTTCTCCAAACGAGGGCCGGATGATCCTCACACATCTGTCAAACACAAACCCCTTCAACTACCTTCCTCCTTATCTGCGTTTTGGCTGGTGACCTTGCTGATTTCCTGAGCTGCTCAGTGCATTCACAGCAAATGAATGATCCTGGCAACAAATCACCTAGGCATCCTTTCCTTTCCTAGACACAGTGCCTGAACACCTCTTTTTTACAAAAAGCAATGGGAAAAGTTTAGAGAAATGAAGGTACCCTTTCAGATCAAAGTTTGGACATGTAAAATCCCACTGTCCTACCCAAAACGTGCCCCAGGTATTCATCATGCCTACTATTTCCAAGGAATTCAGATACTTTGCCTGACAGGAGAGTTGCGGGGGTGTGCTGTGTGCAGGGGTGTATCTATGTCTTCTGATGCTAAAAGCTCACTTGCAAGGAGTTACCCTGTAGGACAGTAGGAAATTAAAAGATGGGAGGAAATTCGAGGAAAGGCCAAAGGAGCTAAAAGGGAGGCTCAGGGGTCCCATTTCAGACCAGAGGAATGTAGTCCCCAGTGTGGATTGATTTGTGTTCATCTCTGTGTTAATGAAAAACAATCTGTCAGACTCCCCGTGGTCCTCTTGGGCAGGATTTCCAAAGGGCTGAAGCTTGCTCCCTTATCTCTTCCTGCTGTTGTGGAGCTTGCTCCTGGGATAGGCACTGCCCATTACAGCGGGGAAATGGCCTGCCTGCACATGTGAGCTGGAAAAGTGCTGTTCTGATACAGTCACTGGCTGAGAATGAAGGAATTGTCACCTTTCCTCTGTGTGTCAGCGAAACAAGGAAAGCAAAGTAATGAATGGCCTTTTGGGACAAAGGGGAGCATTTTTTTATTCCAGTTACCTGGCACGTAGCAATCCTATGTACCCCCCGCTCTGGAAGTCTAGAGGGCATCTTAAAAAAAAAAAAAGAGGGGAGGGGGGGAGTGAGTTTCCTGACTGGTGGGGGGTTGCAGGGAATCCCAAGGTGAAATGCTTCACTTCTGCCCCTATGAACTCTTATTCAGTGGGACTGTAAAACTGCCCTCATATTGGAGAGATTTCAGTGGAGGAGAATTTGCAGCACCATATGTTAATCTCTCCTAGGGTTAAGCATGTTTTCTGTGGCAAGAGAGATTTGTCTGGTCTGGGGAGGGTCAACATACTCCAGATGGTACTACAAAAATTCTCCGGTCTCTGCAACAGGCAAGCAAACATGAGCCCAAAGTGGGAGTTGAAATGATGTAGCTGCATCATTTGGACAAACACTGGTGTTGAACCGTAGCTCATGGCAAGTGCTGTGGAACAGTTTATATATGAACAAAAGAAATCTGTTTTTGAAAGAATTTATTACCGTAGCAAGAATTACTTTTTTTTGGTTACCTAACTTGTGCTATGGAAATCTTAGTGAGGTTTTTTTAAGGACTATGCAGTACAGCATGGCTCCTAAATATCTAATTCTAGTTCAAAATGAGAAAAGACCTTTTGCAGGACTAGAGGAATAGAGCAAGGATGAAGTATGCCAAAAAGGAGAGTCCAGAAGAGAGATTAAACTAAAATTTTAAAAATGACTCTTGGGATCTGCTTTTGAATTTTGCTGTAAGATTCTTACATGCCTCTTTGCAGTCATTTGGCCTCTTTATACCTTCATGGCTTTGCCTGAGAAGTAGATATAACCCTAATACTAGTACAGATCTTCTCTCAGTCTTTTACCCAAAGCTACTTCTGTTGGCATTCTCTGGTACAGCGCTTGCTTTTACCATCCAGGAGAGACTAGCCTGGCCTTGGGGTTAGATTTTTGCTGGTATATTGAATTAATATTTTTAAGCCTAGATCTGGTACTTGTCTGCATCTTCTGGTGAAAGAGAAAAATCTGAAGCAATTCAGCTAATGGTGAGACCAGAAGCATGTGGTGCAGGTATCTATAATCTGGTAGCTTTAAAGGTTTGGTCTTGTGCCTTCAGAGCTCTCCAGTTGATGGAGACCTGAACCCCACTCAGTGTCACGGAACTCTGAAGACCCTTTTCCCCTCTGCTCCTGCATATTTATGCTGTACTTCCCAGGCATAATGCCAATTTGTAGAAGCTGTAAGGATTCCTTTATCCTCAGAAGTTCCCAAAGCAGTGGGCAGTTTTGCTTTCATTTTGTTTGCAAAACTTACGCTGTGTCTTCTTGCTGCTGCTTCTGTTCCTCCCTAGGTCCCTCAGGCAGCCTCGGCAGCCTCTGTTTTATGCCTGCCTTGTCTGCATGGCTGAGGGACCTGTGGGGAAGAGCTGATGAAGGGTTAGGAGGGTGAAGGTCAGCCTGAGGGTTGGTGTTTTGTCTAGGCTGCAATGCTGAGAGAACACTACTGAGACTGTTCTGCTGGTGGAAAGTTGGGGTGTGGGGAAGTGAATGAGAGATGGAGTGAAACAGAGAAATGAGAGGAAAATTTTCAGCTGAGAAGAGCGAACAGCAAATTCTGCTTCTAGGAGAGGGGTTTCCAGGATCTAAAAAGTTGTGAAGATGGGAAGAAGAAAAAAAAGAGACATGAAGGACAAAGACAAATTGAGGAAGGAGGGAAGCAATGGGTTAAATGATGCTTGAGATGGTAGAAAGAACGGGAAGGTATTAAGACTGTGGAAAACAGAGTCTGAGCTTGGATGGTGAGGGAGAAGTAGAGATGAATGACAGAGCTGAGGAGTGGGGAGCAGAGGTGAGAGGGAGAGCCTGTTGCCTTCATTGCAATCCAAGTGTTTATTCAGCTCTTGAAGATGTGAGGCACTTGGTCAGATACTGCTGGCAGCACGGTTGTGGCAGCGAGGCTTCAAAACCTGCCCTGTGTGACTGACTTCGGGTCGGGGCAGGTTTCACAGCCTTGGCGCTGCTCTGGACTGCTGCTGAGCACCAAGGTGGAAACGCAGGGATGCGGCTCTGCAGCAGCATGTCCCTGCGGGTTGTGGCACAGGGAAGGCAGGACAGGGAACGCAGATAATCGCTACTTCGTATCCGGATATATGAAGTTGGGTGCTAAAACAGACTCTACTTCACTCCTACACACAATGTGTTCAATCGCTCAATTTTTATGTAACGGGAAGCACTGAAGAGTGTGAATCTACCAGGCGGTGGGTGGAGGGCAGGAAATCTTGCTATTAATGGTCGGAGAGGGTGGAAAGGGGCTTTGTACACAGGAAGCACTTCACTTTTACAAAGCTGAGACAGATCTTTTTTATTTGAATATTTTAAAAGCCTCTGGATTTCCATATATGTCTGGAAAAGAGACACTTGCAGTTGTGGACACTTAGGATCTTGCAGGCATCAGACTCAAATTTGTTAAACTGACAATTTTTTCTGCATCTAGGTACTTGATAAGTTCATATTTTCTGGCACAAGGTAAATTAAGCTGTAACAGGCCTGGAAAGGAAACTAGAGAGGAGGGTAGAAAAAGCATTTCCTATTTCTCCTGTCACTGCTTCTGGGTCAGCCAAATGTGGTTAGGAATCCAAGAGACTGTGCAAGGACCTTTCTTAATACCTTACTAATGAGGCTTGGCTGTGGAAGGGCTCATCCCCATCTCTGGGCATCCCAGCTGTTTCCCTCCTGGCTGCCAGTCTGCCTTCACAACTCAGAGGCAGGGTTCCCCTTTGGTTGCCAGCCCCTGTCTTTTGCTCTCTAGATGTAGACCACGGTTCTGCCTTTTCTCTTTGCACTTGAGCTGGTCATGATGATAATGAGGTCCCAAATCTTTCTGTAGCTACCTAGTCTACTCAGCCCCTGCTTGAAAGCTTATTTTGACTAGGTGTTTGTTTCCCTGATCCTCTGGGCCATCCTTGTGCTTGAAATGTCTGTGCTGTTTCCCACTATTTAGTCAATTAGCACCTGTAAGAAATGGGATTTGTGCAGGAAATCAAAGGGAAAGCTTCCCTGGATAGCTGATGCTTGAAGGAATGCTCTGAGATCTCTGATGAAAGACGTTCTGGAGGCTCAGGGTGTTAATGCTGTGCACTCAGCTGCTTAAAGTAGGATATAGGTGAATTTCCTGTCTGATAGCAAGATTACTAAGAAGCAAAGTCTGTGGTCAGAGAGCTTTCAGTGGTCACCAGATTGCTTTCGCATGGAGCTGTGCTCCAGCCTGCACACACGGGGTAGCTTTGCTCCACAGGAGATGCCTCACTGGTGGCGGGAAGATGCGTTTGAACAGTGTTGCAAAGCATCTCTCGGGAGCATTGCCCATGAGTGGGAGGCGTCAGGAGACCCTTTCCTGGTGAGGTGGAAAACTGCTCTGTGCTGGGTGCATAGAGTAGCCATGCTGTGTGAGGGAAGGGTTGTGGAAACTGCCACCTTTGAGCAACCATTCATGGCTTTCACTGAAGCACACTGGACACACGAATACCTTGAACCAGACCTGCAGGAGCTGCACTACCTGGAGTTTCTTGTTTGCCATTACATTTTCACAGTGCTGTGTTGCAGGGACTCCCACCTTCATCTGTCAGTGCTGCATTTTGTGTCGTGATCAGTGTGGGCTGGTGGCAGGAGACCAGTGAGGAGATCTTATCCTTTAAATTGACTGCTAATACAGTTCAATAGCCACAAATATGGAATCAGTCTGAACATTAAGCAAACAAAGGACTGGAAAAATGTATTCTTGCACACGGCTAATGTTATTTGGGAATTTGAGGTTGTTCTTTAAGTTAATGTTTTAAATGTGATTTGCACAGATGTCTAAGTATAAAGAATAAAATATGAGGGTTGATGGGTTTGTACTGAATAGCAATGATGTATCTGCTCCACTGCAGAAGCATTACCGAATTGTCAGGATCAGTAGAAGAGAATGGCACTTGCATCTCATTTTGGCTCTCACAAGGCAACACCTCTTGTCTAAGGCCTTATTTTGAGTACAGACGAACACCTTTGCATTTGATCCTGCTCCCACTGAAACTGATGGGAGATGACTTATCGAGGAAAGCAGTCGGCAGGACTGGGAACCTAAGTGGATATATTCAACTTAAAAGGGTGCAGTATAGGGTTTTTCCCTGTTCAAGTGTCAAGCACTGTAAGAGGGATCTTCCTTATCGTTCAGCAGCAGATCTGAGGAAGAGTCTCATGTTACTTGGTTATTTTCTAAATCTGCAAGAGCAGCACATGCTGTATTTTGGCCAGATGAGCAGTGGGACTGCTCTGCTCCTCTGCAGATGTAGTGGCATTGTACTGATGGTTTCCAGTGGGAAATTCCACCCGCCACCCACCTTGCCAAAAGACAGCTTGGAGGAGGAGAAAAGAAGTCCTGTGATGATGGTAGTTCTTTCCCAATGAAACAACAAGAAGCAGGGAAATCCGTCAAGCTGTTAGTCATGCATTTATCTATCTATCTATCTATATCCTAGTATACATGAGTGTAGAGAGATACATATATAAAAACTACATTGCACTCACACTATCTGTATAAAGCATCATCAGTACCAGGCTTCAGAACAATAAGAAAATTAGCTCATGGGATATGAATGTATATCCAGCAGAAACTGGCCCAGCAGGCAATTTTGCTAATAATCTTTGTATTTAGTTTTTATGAAAAATATTAAGATTAGTGTGGCTAGAAAATAGATTGTACCTCTTTAAGTGAGCCTCCTTTCTTTACAGCCCTGTGAAGCCTAGAGGGTATTTTCAATCATCCTTAAATGGTGCTTGTTAAAAAGAAGTGAAATTAAAGGGTATTTTGGGACGTATCTTTTTCTTTAAATACGTTCCTTGTAGATGGGAAATCTACGATTGTTTGTATCATAGATGCCCAAGCTCCACTAATATGTCTTTGTGTGCAAGTTCATAAGGCAATAGCATCTTACAAACTGGTGTAAAACAGATGATTGGTTTTTAGCACTTCCTAAAATGCAGAGAACAAGCATGCTGCGACCATTGTGAGTATGGAAGTGTGAAAATTTGCTTCAGAAATAAGCCAGAGGAAGTTTTGATTCTGACCACTCCTTAAATGTTTAATACCCTGCATGTGGGTCCAGGGAATTTAAAATCTTCCATAAATGCAGCGCATATCTTAAAAAAATCTATGTGCTTAGCCTCTTATCAAAGATTAAGATATGGAGGACCAGATCTTCAAAAGTACTGTGACTGTGGGCAAGATCCTACTTAATCTTTAAAAATGTTTCGAACACGTGCAATATACTTCTGAAAACCAGGGAAGCATACGGTGTTTGAATGTTGACAGAGTAGTGTCTTCGCTGCAGTTAAGAGGGAGATGGTGGCTTTGTTTTTAAATGAGACCTAAACGAATTTCTGGTGTAACACTGCAAAAGCCAGTGTAGTAAACTGGTCTTCAGGACTGATTCCGTTAAGAAATTACGTGGAGGTTTTTATGCCCATAAATGTATTGGGGGGGGCATGTTTTTTACACTTTTTTTCTCCTTAGAACTGGACTGTTTATACTCCTTCTGTGTTTGTTTGATGATAAGCTATTTAAAACCAAGTTGCAACAGTGCTTCAATATTTGAGGCCAGTTGGAACTTAGCCTCTAGCATCATGATCAACGAAAGCAGAAGAATTTTTTCAGAAGAATTTCTCCAGTCCCCTTGAGGAGAGAAGCAGTGTTCAGTAAGCAAGGCTCTGTCTCTCAGGCTGTTTTCTTGAGAAAGGTTTCCATGAACTGCAAATGTGTCTTCAATAATTAAATGTGCATCAATTAGTCCTGAACTCTGCTCAATATGCTATCGGTGTTCAAAACGAGGAGATATCTGTTTCCGAGGAAGTAAATGCAACTTTAATTTGTGTTTTAGGCCCTTACCTCTAGTGCTTGGGCAGAAGCAAGCTTTGAGGGCAAGTATGGGCAGGAATTTGAATGTAAGATGAGATTTGGAAAAAACCCCAACCCTTCCTTAAAATCCATTCAGAATCTACCATTATCAATATATATAAAATTACACTATCCACTCACTTTGATTTTTTCCCCCTGCTAAATTAACTACAGTCATTAGTATGTTTCCCTAAGCGGTTCTTCACTGATGCATACTTCTTCCCAGCTGGTTTTATTTAAAATGCAACTTCTAGTTCCCCAATGTCTATTCAGAGATGTAATATCTAATCTACAAACCATCCTCTACAACAAGGCAGAAGATTCTTCTTCCTCAAAGTACAGAAGTTTCCCTCTTTCCCCTGCCAAATGCTGCCTGTACACTGAGGGTTTCTGTGAGACCAAAAAATGAGGTTATCTAGCAACTTCCCCCAAAAGTAAGACTGTAGCAGTACTCTAGGCCAGAGCATCATCCTTGCCCAGGAGTTGCCGTGCTCCAGGAGCTGGTGTTAGTGATAAGACTTGTACCCCAAGTGCCTGCTGTCATGTTGCCACACAGAGGTGTTGCCTGGTGCAATTAAATTGGTTGTTGAAGTGACTTTGATCGTGGCTCTTCCTGCACTGGTGCCTCCTCTTGTTCTTTTTAGGTGAGCTGTACCATCTCCAGCATAGCTTGAGCCAAGCTGCAGCCCAGCCTGGCGGGTCTGGGCTAATTCTCTGCTGCGGCCATTCTGGAATCCCATTAGTGAAAAAGCAAGCTGTTTCTTCCTGCCTTCACAGTGCTTTGTTCAAATATTGAATGCTTGGGACCAGGGTTTTGAAATATTGATCAGGAGAAAGCACAGACCGTCTCGGTCAGGCCTCGTGCAGGCTTCACTCAGCCGCCCTGGCACATGTGGGACCTGTGGGGGAAGCGAAAAGGTCAGTATGACTGGCTTTCTGTGGGTGGGGTGGGCTGGGGAAGTGCCTGGCTTTTAACAGATCATGTAGGAGAGATTTGCTGGGATGAGATCACTCATGACTTGGCAAAAGTAATACCCAAATGCCATCGTCCGCAGTTGACTTCTTGCGCCGTATTGACTTAAGTGGAGCACGAAGCCTGCCTGTGTCCTGTGCGGCATTGTTCCTGGGATACTCCTGGGGCCCTGCCGCCCTTTGCATGTGACAGCGGTTTCAGCCAAAACTATTTAATGGGGAAGAGAAAAAACTGAGCATGCAAATAATATTCCCAAGTCTTTTATTGATCTACATGTGCACTGAATAGTCTCCCTTTTCCATCAAAACTTTCCCTTAAGGCTGCTTTTCTGCTTATGCCTGATGTCTGCAGTGATGACAGACGTATGACCTGTGCATCTTCAGTGATTTTTTTAATAGATAAATCTCTCTGATGTGTTGGTTTGATATAAACCGATCTCAATGGCCTTGGGGCTCTGTGTGAGGTTTCAGAGCTGTGGGGAAAGGGGCCTGTGTATTCATACAGTCTCCTGCACAGCACTGAGCTCTGCAGGCAGCTTGCCCAACATGCTAATTCCACTGTACGGCTGAGCAAGGAAACAGCTTGCTCTGCCTTGATGGTAGCAGATTGGTGAATTTAGCTGGAGGTTTTTTGGGCTGTGACAATCATGGGGACTGTTGTGGTGGCAATGGAAGAACAGAGTCCTCAGGCAAACCTTACAGATCTCTTGGGGAGAGCATGTCTGCGCAGGAGCATTTCTGTACCCCAAGCAGCGGGCAGTGCTTTGCGTGACGTTGCCGTGGGTCAGAGTGCATAGGTTTTGGAGAAGCGTGGCGTAGCTGCAGTTGCTGTTTTACGTAGCCTTGTTTTCTGGAAATGTGAGCGGTGACAGCAGGACTGCCAGCATTAGCTCTTCCATGTGCTGCTTTGTGTTTTCTGTGCTCTTTCAGGATGATGTGAGCTTTGGTTGTTTGACCACCGTGGTCTTGGCGCGAGCCACAACACACAGGGGATGAGAAATGCCAGGGCCCTGAGACCCTCTGGCTCTGTGTGCATGTTGAATTCCCTTAATGGACAGCAGGAAGAGTAAAACACTTGGCTTTGGCTAATTTGGGTGTTCTTCCCTTTACATGATTTTTTGTGCCGTGAGAAATGAAGATGTTGCAAACAACCCATCTGCGTTTTTGCAACACCTCGTCTGTTCCGTGATTATTTCAGTTTGTTGGTGTCACTTTGCATGTTTATACTATTTTCAAATGTTGTGTCACTCTCCTCTTCCTCCTGTCTTTTTTTTTTTTTTTTTTTGATTGCTTTACAGTGTTTGGAAGAGCTTGACTGCTTTTCTTTTGCCTCCTTTTTTACCTTAGGAACATGATTTTTTATCTTCTTGTGCTTTGCCGGGATTTTTTTTCACCTTCAGTCTCACAAAGGAAGCTTCTTCACCACCTCTAAACTTTTATTTTTTGTCTTTTGAGGAGTTCTCTAACAAAACCGGGATTAAATCGAAAGTGATACTTTTAGGTAGAGATACATTCCTTACCTGTTTGAAATTACTTGTTACCCAGCCAGAGGGAGTGAGGAAGCGGTTCAGTGTGGTTAGTGTTATTTGAGAAAGGGCCTTGGCTCAGCCAGTTCCCTCCTCTTGCCTTGTTTTTCCTCCATGGGGAGCCTGGCCCATGTGCTTTGGTGGGACTGTCTTCTTTGCTTCTTGAGGAGGGAAAAGACAAAGCGTCATGTTTTTCATTTTCAATGAGGAGGGAATGTGCTATTAGTCTCTCTCTGGGGGTGCTGTGAGAAGGGAAGAGAAAGTAATTGTTTAAAATTTTATTTCTTCACTGCAGCCCACAGAAGGGGCTTCAGCTGTGCCCGAGGCCAGTGGGATGAAGTGGCACTGGAGCCCGTCCCTGCAGGTGCACTGCCAGTCAGAAGCGTTGCCCATTCTTTTCCCATTAGTGTTCGGGTGCCTGTCTGGGCACTGCCCCCGTGATTAAGGAGACCCTAATCCAAAGCGCTCTGCTAGCCAGGGGCCATGCATGTACAGTGTCAGTGCTTCTTGCAAGAAGTTCCTTTTTACTGACAACAAAAGGACATGTCTTTAGTATGTCTTTTTCTGCTGCATCTAGTAGGTACAATAGTGGCTTGCTCAGCTGCCACACAATAGAAATCAGGGGTTCATTTGAATTTTCAAGGTTGTTGAAAATGCCTTTATTATTTTCATCTCTTCCCTTTCTCTCCCCTTTTCTTCTCCACAGACAGGTCAGCCCCCAGCAGAGCCTGAAAAAGAGCAAAGAAGAAAAGAAGGGGAAATAAAAAGAAAACAAAACAAAAGGAGAAAAAAGCCACGCGAGGTAGCGTTAGCATTTCCCTGCATCTGAAACTACTTATTTCGGTTTCACGCACTGCAGTTGCGTGCCCTCGGCCTGCCCGGCGGGGAGGGTGCAAAACACGAGCATTTACACAAAAAAATGGGAGGGGGGAAGAGGGAAGGAGGGTTAAAAAAAAAAAAAAAGGAAACCCCGCAATTCTGCGCTCATTTCCTCCTTGCGGTGCGAATGCACAAAGAGACGGGGGGCGCTGTGGGGAGGGAGGGGTTCCCCCGGAGGCGGGGCCGGGCTGGGCCGGGGCGGCCGCGGCGCCGGAGCAGCAGCAGCAGCAGCGGGAGCAGCCGCCGGCAGCGGCGGAGCGGGAGGCGCCGGCAGCCGCCGCCATGGAGCCGGGGGGCAGGCGCGGCCGCGCCGCCGAGGAGGGCCCGCGCCCCGAGGAGGAGGAGGTGGACCCCCGCATCCAGGTGAGGGGCGCCGCGTCCCGCTCGCCTCTCCGGGGCGGCGGGGGGCTTAATTCTATCATTTATCTTAATAGGTATATAATGCATGTCATAACTGTTATAATGATTACCTCTTTCCCCCGCCGTATTTTTGCTTTTTAACGCGTACGTACGTACACAGTCACATACATCTCTACGCATACATATATTTTATATACGTGTATATATATGTCTGTGCCGGGCGGCGGTGCGGAGCAGCCCCGGGTGCCTCAGCGCCCGCCGGGCGCGGAGGGAAGCGGCCCCGGGGCTCCCCAGCCCTTTGTTGCTCCGGGGCCCCGCGCAGCGCTCCGCGCCGGGCACCGCTGGGCGCCCCTCCTTCTTCTCCTGCTGAAATCCCCCTCCCCTTTTATTTTTGACCATGACAGCGTGACCTTGCTCGTGAAACGGGGCTGCTGCTCAGAAATTCGAAAATGGGGGAAGATATAAGGGTTTTTTAATTATTATTTTTATTTATTGAAAAAAGGAGCTTCAGTGGAATATGATGTTTCCTTTTGATGAATGGCTTCCGAAATGCTTTTTATTCTTGCGTGGTTTCTAAACAAAGCTTTCCTCCCCAAAATCATGTCTTGACCAATTGCCTGGTGCAAACTTCAGCATGCTGTGGTCCCTGAAATGAAATGTATTTTTAGGTCTCTGCAGATTTATGGCTTTTGCCTCCAGCGTTGCTGGGACCGTTTGTCATGAGTGAATATAAGCATGTGTGTACATTGATGTGAGGATGGATCCTTGGCATAGGGCCTTCCTTGCTGTAATTGTCATTCTTTTCTCCATTGTGAGCATTTCTCTTCCAGGGCTGAGCAGAGCAATTGCAAAATTCACAAAACATGGTTACACAGAGCTAGGCCCTCGTCCAAAAGCTACACGGTTACTGCCCTGATTTTGAAAAGCTGAGCTCCATTAGTGCCTGTTGATCTAATTTTGGCCTTAGGTTCTTCAGCTTGCAACGTGTTTCCACATACCTGATTTGCACGTTGTTGGCAAAACAGCGGGGTTTTTTAGGTTTTTGTTTTGGTTGAAAAAAACCCAGGCTGCTGTGTCTGCCTCTGTGAGAGCCATGACGTTCTTAGCTGTACAGTAAAGGCAATTAGGTAATTTCTGTACGAGTGTCGGTTTCAGAAAACATGGATATGCAAATATGTATCTTCCAAATCCTAGGAGGTGGAAATGAAATTGGACCTCTGATCATAAGAGAACTAAACTGTTGCAATTAATTCCTTTCTGATTGTAACCAGAGCCATTCTCTTGTAACCTAGTGGGAGTTGCTCAAGTGACAATCAGTTTAGTGTTCGGTTTATACAGCTAAATGTTTCAAGGTGGATTCTGTTACACCTGTTGAAAATTAAATAACGTTTGAGTCGGAGGACACTCCTGCTGAAGTCGTGGGAACTCACATGGAGTAACATGTTGCTGGAATAAAGGTGGCTATTGAAGTCTGCTCCTGAGGGTTGCTTTTTGTGGTAAGAAAGTAATTAAGAGTGAGCTTTGTTTTTACAGTAACTTCATTGGTGCCAACACCACCTCTAGTAAACATTTATTCAAGGGATTTAACACCTTTGTTTTTGCTGTTAAGAGATCAAAATGTTGGCATGAAAGCAGACAAAGTAAACGTAATTGTATGTCCCATTGACTGGTTGTTTTAAAATGGTTTGCCAAAATCCCGAGTAAAATGCCTCTTGTGCTGCAAGACATGTTTCTTATCAATGCTGTGCTTTCACTGTCTATCTCCTGTGATAGTACTAACTTTACACTAATCCTTTTGGGGAGGGTGTGTGTATCTCACTGGAAACTGGCAGATACTGATTATTGATTAACAAGACAGAACTTACTGAACCTTATGTTTATTTTTAATAGTGAGGAATAAGCCAGAACAGGAAATGTACTGCCTTAACATAAAACTGTAGAGCTTCTCTGGTTATTTTTCTTGCAAGTAGCAAAATAGAAGACCAGCAGTGAAGTTATTCTGAATGTCTCAAGGTTTCCTCTTTTCACTGAATTTGTAAGCCACAGCCCTTGTGAGCTTTCAGTGAGGATGCTGAATGAGCCTTCTCAGACACTCAGACGTGTGGGTTTTTTTCCCCCCGATTTCTTAATATATGTTTGACTTTTTTCTTTCTTTCTAGGGAGAGCTGGAAAAACTGAATCAATCTACAGATGATATCAATCGCAGGGAGACAGAGCTGGAGGTACAGAAGCCATCCTTGCATTTTCCTTTTGTGCATGTGAACAGTATTTTTGAATGGGTTCCTTCCTGAGTTGTGCTATTCTGAATGGTGATTTGGCAACAAAAGTCTGATGATGATTTTTTTTAAAGGTGTGAATTGAGCTAACAGCTGGAACAGAAAGGGAGAAGGTTGAAGGGATGCTGACAGTGTGAAAACCCTATATGAAGAAACCCACACCCTGCCACTGCCAAACCCTATTTTTAGATTTTGAAACTAAACTTAGGCAAGTTCTGTTTTTACAAGTCACTGGTTTTGTGCTCTTGTGATTATAGACAGTGAAAGTTTATTTGGTTAAAGGTCTTTGCCATACAATTACCTGCCAGAATCTTCTCTGTGGTGGCTATTTTTTTTAGCTGGTTAGTTTTGCCTTTTTTGCCATTACTTTCTGAGTCAGGAAGGTAATGAAGGGAAGTTGAAGGAAAAGACTTCCTAGTTGGAAAAAGAGGTTTTCTTGGACACTTAAAAATCTAATAGAAAGTTCTTAAGAAATTGTTTCTAAAGCCCAAGATTTGAGCTTCAGCTACTTAGTAGTTATTCTGGAAGTCTCACCGTTATTGGTCTAATAACAAGTCAAAACAAACTGTCCTAATTTGGTGTCTAAATTTTCTTTCGTTAACTGCAAAACAAAGAAGGTAAAGCCCGTGGAAGTTTAAGATGGATTTGCAGCTAAAGGAACACTGGCATAAAATGCTACTTCACATCCTAAATAATTTTGATAACATTACAGTATTTTGAATACTATGTCAAAATATGCTGAAATTGCAGTGATGAGCATACTTTAAAAGTACGTCTACAGATTTCTGTTCTTCATCTTCAAAATGTCAAAGTCTGTGTTTGCCCCCCACCCCTTGTATGTGTGTTTTTGTGAGATGGGTACCTGGAGCATGGGTTGGTTCCTGGTAGTACTTTAAAATACTGGGGTATCCACTGTATGCACCAAACAGAATTACAAGATTCTGAACTTCTTTGGAAACAAAGCAGCCTTGTCATGTGGCTGTTTTCTTTGCCCTACTCTTTGCATTTTCTGTGCTTTGTGTCATGTAGATCATGAATTTATTGGCAAGTAAACTTAGTGGAATGGTGGACTCTTTGTTATGCAAAATTAAACTATTTCAGCTGTGAAAACTGTTCAGTGTCACTAGCTTGATTTAAATGTTATGGGTGAACTTTAAAAATTGGTATGCTATTCTGCAACAATACCAATTAAGTGGGCTTCAGGACTCTTTGTATACACACATTAAAAAAAAATCATTATATATATCTTTTCAGTCTCCTTATTTCATGCTGAGGTACTGAAATTGAAAGATGGTGCTATGGATAGTTGCCCGAATTTCATTAATCTTGTCATAACCTTGCATTGAAGACATATTATGAAGCAGATAGAATAGTAATCATAATGCAAATGCATACTCATGAAATAAGTTCCAGTGATTTAAGATGGGATTTTACTGCTTGGTTAAAATTATCCGTGTGTTCAAGTGCTTGTAGAGTCTGGAGATTTGTAGCTACTGTGTGTATGACACATGCTGAGCTCTAAAGGCCGAAAGGCTCCTGGATATATCATTGTAAATAAAAGAGCAGTGTTTCCACATTAGCTTGATCTTACATTGTTGCTTACTTTACTTAGACTAAGAAATACTAAGTGTCAGATAGTGCAGAGAATGGTTATATGATGCTTTCTACCTCTGTGTTTACTGCAGATCTGTGCTTACTGTAAGCAGTGTTTGATGGAATTAAGTTGAAATATTGTCAACAGTGTGCTTTCACGAATGTTTCCTCTTTGCCTTTCATCTGAAAATCTTACTGGATTGAAGCCAGTTTGTGTTATCATGCAACTGCGTAATTTTTAATCTGGAAAGATTTTCATTACTTTTAATCTGCTTAAATTTTGAGGAAAAATGCAGTTGCAAGGCTTAATTTATATGAGTGTTGATAAATGTGTTTTAAATGGACTTAAGACCTTTCTAGAGGAAAGACGTTAAAAAACAAAACAAAACAAACCGTCGGTTGTGGTTAGAAGAAAATCCCTGCATTCATACTCTGGACAAGAAAAGAAAGCTTTGCCAAGCAGCCTTATAGGATAAATCCAGAGTTTGGAAAGGGCAGTTTAGAACTGGGATCATTCTGCTTAAAAGACTTCCAAAATCCTTGAATGCTGCTGAAAACATGGACCTCTGGAAGAGCCATGCTGAGTTTGCCTTTGAAGATTTGCTATTTTGGCTGTTGTTAGCTGCTTTGGGTCCCTTTTGCTACCCCTTTGTAGTTTGTGGTGTTGCTGCTATTCCAAGATATTTCATTAGAAGAAAGATGTGGGTGCTTTTTTTTTTTAATCAGACAATGGAATTATATTTATTCTACTCTTCTGTTGTTTTCTTCATCTTTTCAATATTTGATCATAGTTGTCTTTAATGGGAACATAGACAGTATCATTAGGCTATGTACAGCACAAGATGCTGATTGCCAGCTTCCTGTAGCATTACTTTGTAGTCCATACATTCCCAGTGTTGATTTTTTTTTTTTTTTTTTCCCCAGAATAATCTGGAAAAGCAACGGGAGTGTTTGAGTAGAAGGTATTTCTTTGAAGGAAGCTCAGAAAAAGGCACCCATGTTTTTGTGACTTGATGTACTCTCTGATAAAGCAGGAAGAGTAACCTTGTGGGATCTAAGTACTGAGAGTCTGTTCTGGACTTCCTGTGGATTTGCACAAGTCACTCTGAATGGGACTGCTGACTGTCTCCAGTTCCCATGAGCCAGAAAAAAGGGCTGTAGGTCTTAAATGCTTCTGAACCCCATGCTTTTGTTCTTGCTGTGCCTCAGGGCTACATCTGCAAAATGGAAGTAAAAATGCTGCTTTACCCGATGGAAATGTTATGGGGCTGAAATCAGTAGAGGCTTCTAGGATTTTGAGACTACACTGTCATGGTGTGGCCATAGACATGTCCATGTTTGAACAATGTGGAAAACACTGGTATTTGCTGCTCACAGAGGTGATAAAATGGGGAATTCTGTTCAGCCTGCCATTTTTATTTTATTTTTTAAAAAAAATTCTGTACCCAGAGTACCATGTGATCTGCTTTAAGTTGATCAGCCTGCCTTTCTTTATCTTTTAAAATAAGTTTTGCACCCAAACCACCTGTGAGATGGGTGGATTTACATGCATGGCATGACTTGAACAGATACACTGAAATTGGCTACATCTATTTTACTTGATATAATTACTCTTTTTTTTTTTTTTTTCTTTCTCTTTTGACCTATCCTATTAAATCCTGGAGAAATGTCCTGACCTGATGATGCTCGCAGCCTGTTCAGGAGTTGCGGAGCTGCTAAAGGGCGCCGAGTGGCTGGTAGTTACATGTTGCGTTAATGTATTGCCTGTTAATGAATCTTTGATTAGGCTTGATTTAAAATCCATAATGCTGCTCATACTAAGTGCAACACCGAGCGTTTCTGACACAGCAAAAGGATGATAAGGGTCCTCTGAGGGATTTAACACTTGGCTTTGCTAATGTCCCTCTTTATCTTTGAAGTGTCTGTGAAGAGGTGGGGGAAACATCTTGCAGGGAGATGCAAGTATGTTTTGGCCAATTGCAAGTTAGAGTTGTGCCTTGCTTCTTGACCTTTTTTCCTGTTTATTGGAAATGCATCTCCATCTGAACTCACATCAGGAATTGCAAATGCACTTGACAGATGTGCATGACTCGCCTGTCCAGCTAACTCATGCACATCTTTGGCTCCTAAAGTATAATTTGGTTGTAACAAATTCACTCAGGGACCCTCTGGCACCATTGCGGGAAGGGGAAATATAACACATACCATTAAAGTTACCACTGAAATCCCAGCTATCCCAAATGCGGTTTTTGTTAGAGAGAGTTTTTGTGTTGCTGGAGCTACGAGCTTGCCAATGTTTGTTAAAGGGAGATGACTGCACATGAAAATCAGAGCTGAACAGTGCTGCTTTCAGCCATGCTTGTTATAAGTAGGGCCTGATTAGGATCCTTCTTGTATGCTTGCCTAGATCCTCTAGTTCTGATCTGCAAGATTTTGTGTTACTTTTAGTGCTGGATTTATCCTAAAGATCACCCTGGGTTGGCATTGGATGGAGTCAAAGGAAGGGAGTGTATCACCTGTGGTGCTCCTTCACTTGTGAGCCTTGTCAGCATTTGAGACCCCTCAGAAGGGGATGGGATATTTTGTTTAGAGTTGTTTTTCTTACTTCCTCACTAAAATGCTTGTTTGGGGGGTAAAGCTCAAGCTTTCGACTCTGTCACAAGCAAGAATTTTAAGTAGCCTTTTTTAAAAAGTCTTTCAAGTTTTAGAAAAATGGCCTGTCAGTGTCAGGAATCTCATTCTGAGCATGCCTGCTCAGCCTGGGGAAATGTCTGTCTGTAGAAACATCTGCCGCCTTATCAGCATCCCTGTGCGGCGTTTTCCAGTGTCCATAAAACAGCCCGCAGATAAGGGAGGAGCAGCTCACTGGCTGATGTTCTTGCTGATTTTTGGAGTGCGATACACATGCATGACTGATTCGTGCAGCACTAGCAGGACAAATCTTTCCATGTCTCTTTATAATCTTGTTTCCATAGGAAATGGCTCCTGTGTGTGGATTGCTTGTTGTTTTGCCTTCTGCTTTCATCCATGAATGAGTAAGGAAAAGCTTCTTCCTCTGCTATGGCTCTGGAAAGATTTTGTGGCCCGAATGAGTCAAAGGGCTTGACTTGATTCATGTTCGTGAAGCAGAGAGAGGTTTCTAGTCTGAGGGAGGGAAGAACGGTTAGTCAGGGAAATCTTGTTTTGGAAAGAGCGCCCAGTGCCTTCCCCTGTCTGCTTTCCTCTCCCTTCATTTAAGAGGACTAAAAATACCAGTGTATTTGTAGTCTCAGTCTGTAACTGCAAGCAGGAGGTTAAGGCAAATACCAAATACCAATTTTTATTGTTCTTAGATGACAAATTAGTAGCTGTGTGGAAAAAAAGACTTTTCCCCATGCTTAAAAATTGAGACGTTACTTAACTCCTTTCTTGTACTTTGTTTTTTAAGTTTGGTAGTCAGTCTGGTTTACTTGAACTGCTCAGGCACCTGAGACGTTAAAAATGTCATTAACCTGTTCAATGCTCTGAGGTAGATTTCTGAGCACATGCGTGTGCATCTATCTTTGTTGTGTATGTAACTGGGCAGCCTGTCTGCTTTCACACTTGGATGTTGTTAGTACTGATGCTGTTTTAACTTGGAAATGAGCTTTTGCAGCTGGTAGGTCTCTGTAGCAGAGGAAGGCAGGTGTGGATACTGCCTGCCTCTTAGAAATGGGTGAAGCCTGTCTCTCGGTCAGCAATTTTGTTTCCCATGCACCTCTCAGGCTAGTTTAATGGGTTGTCAAAGTCTCTGCACACCAAATTGTCAGAAAGGTCATAGGACAACCTTTGTAAATGAAATTTAGATATGCTTGGTATTAAGATGCTTCATACCCGGTTGATGTGTTAAGTTAATTTTAAAAATAAAATTGTTTGAAAATACATGCTTCATGTGATGGGCAGAAATGGTTATTTGCCTGTCATCTGGCATCTAACACCAGCTTATCACCATCACTCATGAGAAAGGAAAACAAGCGTGCTTTGTTCTCCAACAGGTGCAGTGTAGGGGTAAAATTGTATTTTAGATTCTTTCCATATTTGAGGGTGGATCTCCAAAATGCTGTGTGGATGGTCTGTCGTTAAGTGTGGTCCCTTTTTTGGTGCAGTAGCAGATAACTGCCCAACAGCAAATTACTGGAAACAAAGTCTGTTTTTAATAATAAACTATTGCAGCGAAAGCATATATAGGGTAGAAGTCTAGCATGCTCCCTAAAACTGTGCTTGTGAAATCTGTCATTTGACAGAAGTGCTAAGGATTTCCAGGAAGAAAGTTGATGGGAGTGGAGCTCTTGCAGCTGTAGAACAAGATGTTGAAAAGTAAATTGCCACTGTTCACATGATTCCTGAAGTGCTATGCCTACTAGAGCATGTGTATGGCAAACACCTAGGTAGTGACAGTCTAGTTACTAAGACTGTAACTTTCGGTGAGAAGTTTCAACTGCTACTTTTGTTTTTGCACCTTGCGACATGAATTGAGAGTAAAGTGCCTTAATTGGCTTTTGTCCAGCTTTAAAATGGTTTATCACAGTCTCTTCTGAGCAAATAGGAGGGAGGAAACATTGGAAATGTTAGCCAGTCTGCTTTCAATACCACCTTTCTGTTTGCAAAATCAGTAACCATGTGTTCTTAAAAATGATCGCGGAAGATTATGAGCGAGTAGAGGGGAAAATGTGCTTTTGAAATGTTGTCTGGGTGTTTGAGATGTCTTTTACCAGTTGCATTGCTTCTGTTACAGTTTATCTGGTCTGTGTATGTATTCAGTGCAGTGGTGAGAAAAAAACAACAAACCACCATGTGTGTTTTTCCAAAAAACCCTAGAAATGGTGAGTGTGACTTGTAAGGTTTGTACCTAAGGCTGCATACTTGCTTTTATCAATAACTAGTGTTTCTGTTGGGAAAGCATCATCTTTAAAGCAACTGAAATAGGAAACTAGGAATTGAGGACTGTGCTGGAAAAGTTGCATGGCATATGCTGTGCTGTCTTGGTTTTGCTCATGGCAGCAAGTTGCAGGAATTGTCGCTGTCTCTCTATTACCCATGTGCTAGGGAAAGGTCCGAATGAAGCAAGAGTTTGTCAGTTAAATAGTAACACTTGTAGGGAGGCCCATCGCACCAGAGGATTTGATCAGTAAGTTGAAGGTGGTGTGGTTGGCTTCCTAACACAGATGTAAGGCCTCTCTTGTGCTGGGGACCATGGACAAACTGCACTGCTGTGCTGTTCCTGAACTTCTAAGTTTTTAACGTGAGTGTTCTTACAGAAAACACCATCGAGAGGATTTATAGCTTTGAATCACTTCACATGTGGGTTCAAGTGTCTCACTGACAGTAATACAGAAAGCCGGATGTAGAGCAGGGAATAAAATTGATTCCCAAGTTACTGCCTTGACCACAGGCCCACCCTTCCCATGAACCACAGATGCACTTTTCAAGTCATGTGAGTAGCAAGTGCACCAAGCCCAGTGCTCCTGGTGCTTCTGACCTCTTCAGTTTCACATGAAGAGTAAAAATAGCTGCTGCACCTGTATTTCTTATTTGAACTTCCCTAGAGGCACCTGCCAGGGGAATTTTGCACAGTCCCAAGGGGGATGACTTTTACAGGTGCTCTGCCAGCATGCGGCAGGGCCAACACACTGAGCTTGTGAGCCACTGAGCTTGGCTGAGTGTTTGCTGGAGGGAGCTGTGCCCCTGCTCATGGGAGCTGTTGCCAGAGCTCCCAGATAGGAGCCAGGTCACTGTGACCATGACAGCTGAATTGGTTTGGACTGAGGAGGCTGGGTTGCCGCAGGAGCACGCACGGTGTAGATACACAATGTGGGTTCGTTTGCTTTTGTAGTGTAATTGGGGCTAGTGGAGAATGGAAGTGGTGTGTGTAGTGTAGGAGAGGGCATGGGTTTGGCATTACACCTTCTCGGAGACCTCTGCATCTGTGTCCAAAGAGGATGGCTGGAAACCTTTGGTAGGGGGACTGGTCCCAGAAGAGTATGAGCATCTGCTTATTCTCTCATGCAGAGGGTGGCAGAGCCTGCAGGCTGGTGTTATTGACAGTCAGGAGCCTGAGAAATAATGTAATTTAGAATAAGTCATGTGATGGATGACATGGGTATAAAGTTCTGGGGTGTTTTGGTTTTCGATATTGTTCTTCACTGGAAAAAATGAGGATGGTTGGACCAAAATAGCCCCTCAAAATAGGAAGTAGGCATCTTTTGGGGAAAATATAAACTGGAAGTTCACTCCAGTATATTCTTCAGCGGAAGCTCCCTATTCTGTGTAACTAGCTACTCTGTGATGTGGGGCTGTGCTTATGGGTGGACATGTGCTTAACCATTTGCAAGACCTGTGCCTCAGGTGCCAGTTACAGTTTAGTAATTCGTATGTGCTTCAGCTGAGTTGGTGGGAAATTAATGAGTATGGAAGTTGCTGTTAGTTCACTGCTCTGTCCTTGGTGTTCTTAAGTTTATTTTTTCTTTTTTTTTTTTTCAACTTCAGGTGGAGACTAGTCCTCTTTTTCCTATTGGATAAGCATGTACATAATTATTACATGAATAAATTTGGGGTAGGTCCCTAAGCACAGATTAGGTAGTGATGGTTTCTTTGTTCCAAGTGCTTATCTTACAAATGTGGAACTGAATTTTTTGATCAATCGCTGCATAGGGCTTTTTTTACTTAATGTGTATACATTTCTGTTTTTCTTTAACTATTTGCTTTCCACAACTAATATGCTAATATGTAACTTTCACAAAGAAAGTGAAAAACAAACTTTCAGCCTCACTCATTTAGAAATGAGTTTTTAATTTTGTTCCTGCACTTGCAGGAACCTCTTTTTTTTTTTAAAAAGTACTTCATTACTTAACGTTTTTCTTGCAATATAGCCGTCAGTCTTGCAGTCTTATTTCAGTTACTTGTGAAACTCATTTTGAGCAGTGAACCATATATTGTCCAGTACTTTAATTGGAAATATTCAAACTCTTCTCACTGAGAAAATAATTGACTTGATACATACTGCTTGAATGATACATTTCAGGCTTTCACTAAGAAACGAGATTATTGACTGGATTTAATTTAACAAAATAGTAAGTTAATGTGCATTTAAATCACGATTTTTGACCTTGTTACCCATTTGAATACTTCCTTAGAATAAATTGGAGTATGTTAAGAATCTAAAGCTATTTTCAGTGGACTAAAATTTTACCGATGCTGGTTAAGGTTTTAGATAACACTAAAACAAACAAACAAACAAACAAAAAACAAAACAAAGAAGCTTTTACTGAAGTATGGTGCTTTTTCTGTAAAAACTAATGTATTAAAACAGTGTTTTCCATTTCTGAGAGCATAGTGGTAGATTCCAATGTATTTTAATTCTTCCAATGAATAAACAGTTGTGCATTCTAGAAATTCTCAACAATAATGACAAAACCCTCCTGAACTAGAACACTTTAAGTCAGCTGCTTCCTGATAATCAACATGTCTCTCCAGCAGTCTGTGTAAATCCTGCTCTCTAATTAGAATTACAAGGCTTGTTAAGAGCTCAGTGTGGCCCTTCCTCTTCATCTCCTTAAATCCTGGGCCAAGTCCCAGCCTAAATTTGCATCTCTGCCATAATTCCATTGATCTGGAGTCTGTGTTGGGTGCTGAGATTGAAATAAGAATCACTTTGCTTAAAGGTGTAGAAATTTCAGTGAAGCAGAGAAAATACTTTGTTTCAGCTAATCATGTAAAGAGAGCAACTCATCCAGTTTGGAAGTAGATGGAATTTACTTTTCTTAAATGCAGTAAATGATAACAATCAAATGGAAAGAAGGTTTCCTTACTGCCTTGTTACAAACCATAGCTGAAAAGATGGGCTTTTACAGCAGGAAGTCTTGCCACAAGGACCTGGAAGCTTTTTGCTGCTATTGTAGTAAGTAGGGTGTGTTTATAAAAGGAAAGAGGAGCTGACTTGAAAATATACTGTGTGGGAAGTGTCCGGTTCTTCCTGCAGGAAGCAGATCCTGTCCATCCTCATTTGCTTTGTGAAATGGTGTCTCGGGGGGGAACAGTACTAGAGGTGTGATGTGCTAAGGTTTAGGAGATGCCGATTTGCCAGCCTGCTGTGGGGATTTGGCCTGCCTGCTAGCCCCATTCTGGTGTTGTCTAGATTGGATATCTTTGCCATTGAAGTCCCCCTCAGAACTTCTTATGCTGCTGTTTGCCTCTCACCGAGTAATTTACAAGCTATTTCTCTTTGAGAAACCCTGCCGGAGGTGACATCTAGCACAGGCTGTGTCAGGCTTTGTATAAAAGCTGTCTCTGAAAGACAAAGATGTGATGTTCAGGCTGCTAGCTTTCGGATGTGGTTCTGGGTTCCTGTTATTCCCTCTACTGAAGAATTCTAGTTTGGTCCAAATGCCAGTAGCTGTTTTGAATGTGTTGGCACGTGTGTGAATCTAAAGAGCAACATGAAGGCAGGAACAAACAGGTAGAAATAAATTTTGAAGCTCTAATCTGTCTTTGTCCTTTCTTCCCTTTCTGCAATGTTTTGAAGGATGCACGCCAGAAGTTCCGCTCTGTGCTGGTTGAAGCAACGGTAAAACTGGATGAACTGGTAAAGAAGATCGGAAAAGCTGTAGAAGACTCTAAACCTTACTGGGAAGCTCGGAGGGTGGCCAGGCAGGTGAGAACTTTCTGTCTTAGAAGTTTGTACTGGTAGTTGGAGAGCACATACCGATTGCATTGCTTTCCTGCTATTAATAACATCTTAAGCCTGTGCACTTGGCTGACACTGGTCTATGTCTCGTGTTGCGTGTCAGCTGTGTGAATCGATGGCAAAAACGTGTTTCTTCACAGCCACAGCTGCACATGTTCTTCAGCCTAGGAACAGCTAAAGCAGACACAAACTATCAATAGCAAAAGACTGGTTCTGTTCTCCCCTCATTATCAATGGCCTTTCAGAGCCCTGCTCTTTGCTATCAATAGTTGTAATTGTTTGAAAATACAGTGTAGACTTCGTATATCTGCATTTTCTTCTTAAAGCAAAATGCTTAGCAGCGAAATTGCTGTTGCTGGAAGCTGCTGGGCAAGAGGCTGGAGTGGGGCAGACCTGGGGAATCCTGCAGGGTTTGGTACTGATTAGGTTGTGCTGAAGCAGAAATGTGCTGAACGTGGCTTTAAAGTGTGTTGATTTTGGGAGAAACTGTCATCAGGACCTTACCTCCCTTGCCCCAACTACTACTGGATTACTGATAAGCACCTAAAATAGTGGGGTTTAGTTGGCAAGTGCCTGTGTGGCTGAGGCAGGGAAGGATGAGGGGTGGAAATAAGGGTGTGATCTACTGGCTGCAGGGAAAGTGAGAAAGCTTGCAAGATGTCAGACAGCTTCTCACCTTAGGGAAAAAGTGGCTGGCAGTTGAGTGTGTGGTGGCTTAGGCAGTGCTTCTGCTTGGTGTCTGTGATGGGCTCTGCTGGTGTCAGAGGCTTTTTGTTTTTCCCCCCAAGGGGGATGCTGTTCCTGGGTGCTACTTCTATTTTCTCTTAAGGCAGGGAGAGGCAGAAGCAGGGGAAGTTGCCTAAAACTGCTGCTTCTGTGGTTGGCTGGAGGGATGTGTGGAGTGGCATCCCTGGCTGGGTAACCAGGATGCGGTTGTGTTCGAGGGGAGATTAAGAGAGAGGTGGAGTAGCATGTGTGAAATATATGAAAATTACAGGAGAAGGATTTAGTTTGTTGAAATAGGTAGGGGATGAGGTTGAGGGATGAGAAAAGTAGTGTAGGTGTGTGCCAGGAGGCAGAAAGTAAATTTGTAGGGTAAGAGAAGGGAAGAGGATACATCCTCAGAACAAGGCATAGAAAAGGGAGGTATGAACGCAAGCTTCATGGCTTTGAAAGCTGATGAAGCAGGAATTGGGTTGATGGGATATGGCATACAAGATAATGTGTGACCATGTTGATCCTTTAAATTGCACGTTATTGTTTTGGAGCTGTTGTCTCAGGCAGTGGGAATGATGTGTGGGGGTTATTAGGCTTAATCCTTCAGACTAGCAGCAGCATGGCAAATAGGTAAACTCTGCTTCAAAGCACAGCAAGCGTAGTATCTACCACTGATCTGTAACTGCTCTGAAAGCAATCCCTGCTCGTGGGGCCTATGGTGTGTGCTAGAGATAAACCAGTAGTGAGCTAGAGAAAGGGAGGAAGTTAGTAATAAAATAAGATCAAGGAATTGTTTATATTGTGTTAATTAGTATGTTCAATTTTTAAAATAATAAAAAAAAAATTAAAAAATCTCCCAAACACTGCCCCAAGTATGATCTTATACCTCTATTACTATAAATAGCTATGTAAGGCACAGAATGCATAGGTCTTAGAGTTATACTTGGAAAAGTCAGTGGTAGAAATGTATGCTCTGCTGTACAAAAATCTGTGACTTTGAGGTTTGTAACATGAGGCACTGGGAGCAGTGAACTTTGTCCTCTGTTCTGAAGTTGGCAGCAGATGTCCTGAAAATAGTGGTGTGAGGGTGTTTTTTTTTTTTTCTTGCATCTTTGCTGCCACTGAAATCCATTCAGTCATGCTGGTTCAAAGGTGCTTTGCAAGAACACTAAAATCTCAAACCAGTCAAGGCCCTTAGATTTGTAGAATCACTACTCCAGTATTCGGCATGCATATTTTTCTCTCAATCCATTCTGACATTAGCTAGGTTTAAATACTGCTTGTCCCAGATCTGCTAATTTGCTATACACTCAATTACTTTTGAATTCCTTGATAGCCTTTTTGTTTGTTTGTTTAAGCAGGGATTCCCCTTCTAACTGTTCATTTCACTTTTTTTTTTTTTTTTTTTTAAATTTTGTGTTATGGAGCAGGTCATGGAAGAGAGCTTCCTCTTTGTATCTGCTCAGCAGACAGAGCTGGATGATGGTCTCTTGCTTCCCTTTGGCTCTTTGTCTAATAAAATCTTGAAGTAGAAAAGGCGAGGGCCAAAGAGGAATATTAGCATTGAAGGGCAGTGAACCTATCTGGAAACTGCCTGATTGGAAGGATTGACCAATCGTCGGTAAAGCATTTGTTTAACCAGGAGCAAATTTGCTATATTAAAGGAGGGAGAAGGGGTGAGTGGGTAGGGAAATACGAAGCTGGAGGAATGTACCAGAATATTAATATGTTTAGGTGCCAGTCTGCATCTTTCTTTTTACTTTGATTTGTAAAATTGTAGAGAAATGGGAACAGCTTGATATTTTTCTGTTCAAATTTATAATAACAACTAGCCTACAAAGACTGTCTTTCTTCTGTTTCTACAATTATTTTAGAGCCATTAGGCTGCCTCTGAAAAGAGGCACAAGGTTCTCAGTGTTTGAAACAACTTTAATTAAACAATAAGGGAAAAATGCATGATTGTGCTTGTAAGAGAAAGGGAAGTGTACATTCTTGTTTGTTCTCAGTAAAGGGAAGTAAAAATATGACCTATAAATTGGAGTCTTCTGGGAACAAAGAACTGCATAATTAATGACATCTAGTTTGGCAGAAATGCAGGAGTTGTCTGGAGTTACTTGCATTTAAGACGTCAGTTGTAGAGTGATTGCCTGATGCAAGCTGTATTTAGTCATATCGAGGAGCCTGCTTTCACTTGGCACCAGCATGATTACCTTCTGGAAATACTTCTTTCATCTATTAAGATAAAACCCATTAAAAAGGTATGAGGGCACTGGTGTGGGGTTAGCAAAAAACAGGCCCCCAACTCAAATATTTCCCTGGAGAAGCTTTAGGACCTTAAGCCCTTCTGTCTACCCACCCGTATCCCCATCTTGTGCAATCCTGTGTTGGCAGATGATGTTGAATACGAAACAAATTAATTCTCCCATGCAAAAGTCCTGTAGCATCTTGTTTGTGTAATGTACCAAGAAAGCTTCAGCTTGACCTATCTCAGGGTGAAACTTCTCTTTAACAGAACAATGGTTGCTTAACATTAGGATTTAAGTGCTTTGCTCTCTGAAGTGGTGGCACAGGGAGTCAGGATGCTGTCTGGTGGCTCCAAACAGTGGGCCTTTTGTGTTTATTGCAGGCACACTGTACTGTTTTGGAGCATTTTGATCCAATTTTGTTGTTTAATCAAATTTTAATGTATTTCTGCTGCAAGAACTTTTTTGCATTTGGCATATTGTCTTTTCATCTTGTTCTCTGACTTATGCCATAAAGCACATCTTCAGTGGAAGAACTTTGGCATATATATAGTGGAGGATTGTGTATGTACAGAAGCAATGACCACATTGCAGCAATATAAAATTCCTATAATCCAGAAGGTGGTCCAGGTTCGAAGTGTTGAGAAGATCAAACTTCCTATCTCTCTTTGATTTTTTTTTTTCTTTTTTTCTAGTAATCTGCTTCCCTAGTTGACTAGTCAAAGAATTAGACTTTTCTTGTCCAAAGGTAATGGGGAAGAAATGTGAGGTTGCCAAGAAACATTAATAATGTTAACAACGGTGTAGGTCTTGAGTCTCTGAGGCAAAGAGTGTCTTAAGGCACTGTTGACTTAGCATTTTGCAGGGCTGGGGCTGAAAAGTGCCTATGCAATAATATCCACAATAGTGTCTGGGCAGATGATAGAGTTTGAGAAGTGTGTTGCCTCCCTAGTGACAGCATGCTCTGGGACAGGATGCTATGCAAAAGCAAGTGTGGTCTGTTGCATAAATCGCTGGGCTGGTAGGAGCTGATTTTGTGCTGCTGCGTGGCATCGATAAATTACTTCGTCTCTCTCTCAGTTCCCATATAAAATTGGAGCTGTCAGGCTGCTATGAAGCTGAGTTCATTAAGGGAAGTAAAAGCACTTTGGGGTCATTGGGTGAGAGGTGCCATTAAAACACTGTTATCTGTATGTCATCACTTGTGAACCCAGGGACAAACTGAAGAGGAGGACTTGTCTTTCTGCTTTGCTTCTACTGGAAAAAAATGTCTGATAAAAATGTGTTCTCACCTACCCCCACAAATAAAATAATCCATGCATTCGTAGTGACCCTAACCCGAATAAAAGCCCTGGGAGTGTTGTTTTTAAGTAAGCTTTAGCTCCTATTACTGAGTGCTTTTTTTTTTTTTTCTTCTTTTCCCAGAGTGAGGAGTTACATTTTAGTCCTCAGTACTGGCTTAGATTGGGAGCAGGTGTGGATGCTTTGCTCAGCTTTAGTACTGAGCTTATTTGGGAGGGACTTAGTTTTGCTTTGCGATATTCCCCTCACCCCCCTGCCTCATTTAGCTTTTACAAAAGTGTGTCAGAAAACTTGCTTCAGGCAAAAATAGATGAAAGATCTATGCTAGGTCATATCTATATGCATTTCTCACTAAGGGACGCATCTATAGCAAGTATTCGGAGAGCAATATGTTGAAGGGTATGTGTGTTTTGCTTCCTCTTGGGTCACTCTTCCTCGTTCAGTTTTACAGCTAATTCTTCTTTTCACATTGTTGGGATAGTTTCTTAAGCAGCACCCTTTTAACTCAAACAGCTCGGAAAAGCACACTGGAATCAGTATGTACACTGCTTCTTCCCTGCTGAAGTCTAGGCATACCTGAGAGGAAATGCAGTTTATGGACAAGTAGATAGTGTTCAGCAAGGAGAGCTAACCTGTCCCATTCACTGCAACTTTTTATGTAATTGAGCTCCTCCTTCTCACCTCACTAACAGTCTTTCTCTCACGTAGTATTTTATATGGGATTGTCACATCTGTTTGAAGAAATCAGCTGACAGGGTAAAGAATTATTGGGGGTGAGCCTTCAGATATTCAGACCCTGGCTTTCTATTCTGCCTGTCTTCACACTTAGGGCCCTTAATCACTGACTGTAGTCAGTGATTAGAGGTAGGTGCATTTGAAAAGCCTTCTGAGGTGTGTATGTCTTCCTTAAATGCAGAGGGACTTAGGACATCTTGTCTTGAGTTGTTCAGCCATTTGAAAGTTGTTGGGTGAATCCTGCATGAGGTGGTTCAATGAATGTTATATCCAAAGTGAATCAGGATGAAAAGTAGCTGCTGTAATCTTGCAGAACAGGAACTGAGGAGGAACTGAGCCACTTGATGGTGAAGGTGGGAGGGGTATAAGCAGATAAAAGCACATTACCTAGTTGGAAGACTCTTCCTCAGTAGATGAGACCGATACCATTCTTTGCAAAAGTCAGGGTTGCAGTGCCTATAAATGAACGAAACTTTCCAAAGTGGCCACTGCATCTCAGTTTCTAGGTGTTCAGCTTGAGAGGTCTGCAAGTAGCGTGTCAAGTGTGGAAAGTTACAGATGGTAACTTTCTTAGCTCAGGAGATGAAAGCTTCTTAAATTCGCATAACTTGGAGGTTCAAAACTGCCAATCCCCCTTAAAAATTAATTAGGAACTGGAAACTGTGGTCTTGCCAGTGTTGCTTCCTGCAGCAAGCAAGTTTCCCATCCAAATTCTCTCAGTGAGTGAGAGCTAATTGGATCACAGCACCAGCTGGCTCTGCTGTGGACAGGAGGGCAGCATCGAATATGGGTGACAGCTCCTGAGTCCAGATCCAACAGTGGTGGATATCCAGGTCTTCCTCTCTGGTTCCTAGGCACTGGATGTGTTATCCATAGGTATATTGGAGGTAGCCATGTCATAAGGAATCTCCTTTTCGATCCTGCTTTTATGAGCTGAAGTCCTCATGCTCATGTTTGAGACAATAAGGAGTTAAGACTGATTATCTGGTAAGCTTATCTTGGCAAAGAAAGGTGGAGGGAGAGGGAACTTGAGAAGCAAAAATTAAATGTCAGCAGAACTGTGACAGACTTGCATTCCTTTTTGGCAACTTGCCAGGGAGCTAGTAAAAAGCAAAATTATTGGCACAGTTACAGTGGAACAGCCAACTGACCTTGCCTGGCTGAAGGAGTGTTTCTGGTTAACTGTTTAGAAACCAAAAAACTGGTGGATTCACATTTTCAAAGCAAGGATACAGAAACTTGAAAATTGACTTTGACAAATCTTGTACAAATCCTTCCAACTGTTTAAGAAAAACTCAAACACCCAGAACACCTGGCTGCTTTCCATGGCTATATTTCAGTGCTGTGTGTTCGTTGATAAGCAATGATTGTCTGTGCAGCACTGCTGCTAATGGACTGTTAATTCCGGTCTCTCTTACAGTTTGTTCATCTTGCACATGGAGAAAGTAGTAGAAAACAATGTGTGTCCCTTTTATCAAACAAGAACAACCCCTGTCAATGTGGGGTCAGTAACTGCCATAGGCTCATAGGAGTATTTCCACCTGTGTTTGTGGTGGTGGAGCCAGCAGAAGGTATTTTGTACAGATGTTGCTCCTCTGGCCATTTGCAATAATTCGTCTAGGCTGACAGCGTAGATTATGTTATTTGTGGTCTGCCTATGCTGACAATTTGCCCTTTTAATTGAAGATGCTATATTGCAGCTGTTCTGTTGGCTCTTGGGGAGCCTCACAGTAGAGTGAGGCAAGAGGAGGTAATGATTTCTGTTTCAGGAAGGTGGGGTGAATGGTGTCAGAAGTGGCTTGCTCCCCATCTGTGTAAATCAACCATAGAGAAATGACTGTGATTTGGTTTTGGATTACTTAGGCTGGTGGGGTGGAGAGGCCACTCAGAGGCAGCAGAGCATCCTCCTTCCTGAACTGGGACTAACCTGTTGGTGATCAAGAAACTTGTCTGTGGGGTGGAGGCTGATGTGATGGCCTTGGTTAGAGCGGGAGGGAGGCAGGCAGGCAGCACAGGCCTTGCCTGGGAAGAGATGGCTGGGGTGGTCTGGAGGAAAAGGAGATATGGAAGTTGCCATGCGGGGCAACTGGGGAGCACAGCGCTGTAAAGAAATTGCGAGGAGATGAAACGTAGGTGAGCTGTGCAAGAAGTGGTGCCTGAAAGGATGAAGCATGGAGACTGTGGGTTGTACCTGATGGCTTAAGAAGTTTTGTGTGTCCTTTTTGCCTTTCCACTCCCTGTGGACCTGCTCTAGGCCTGAACCCCTTCTTCCCACCAACTTTTTCATTTTTTTGTTACGAAACACATCATTAAATCTTGGGGAAACCATGTCGATGTGACGTCAGTCCTCTTGTGAAATGTGGAGTTCCCATTGCTGCAATCCCAAGGGGCATCCTCAGTATATTAATCTCCCTCTCCATATGGTGCGTGGCTGGCTGTGGGGCAAGGCAGCACCCATCTGAAGAGGAAATAAGCCAAGCAAGGGAATCTGACATCAGTAATTTTATTTCTGAGAGTGAGGAGTCATTTCCTGGACTTCCACCAGGGAATCCACCAAGTTTCATAAACTTTATTTCTAAAGTAGGATGCACTTTGGGTTAAGTAAAGAAAATGTTTTGCCACACCCAAAATTTGACGGAGTGCCTCTTCATGCTATTGGGTCATGTTTGCACAGTTGTGATTGAAACTCTGTGAGTAGTTTGTAGGAGTCATTACCCTGCGTTTGGGTATGTATGGCTCAGCATTTCACTGCTGTCAAAAGGAGCTTGTGCCCAGGTGTTCTGTTTGCTCCATCTGGATGCTTAAAACCTGAAAACTATTTTAAGCCTTGCTTTATGATTCTGTTGCCTTTTCCTTCAAGCCTAGGAAGCAGGGAGCTCAGGGAGGCTTACCTGAGTCAACCAGCTGGGTTTTGCCTGGCTGATTTATTAGCATTGTTATTTATTTACTTTAAGACCTCAATTTTTACATTTGTGTTTTGGTTCTGTCATCTGGTTGAGCAGTGTGATATTTAAGTGTCTCAAACTAGCTGTCCTTAACCTGCTGAGATTGTAACAGATGTTGCCTGGTTAGATTTGGAAAGTTACACCAAAGATCTGATCTGTGAAGAAAAGCTCCTGAAAAGTGTTTGTCTTCACATCAGCCCTGCTAATGCAGGGTAGTAGGTCAGTGTGACTGGCAGGTTTCTACCCTCTTAATCCAAAGCAGCTGGAAATCTGCCCCACATTTGGGAAAACAAACAGCTGCTACTTCACAGATGAACTGAAAAAAATCCTTACCTGATTCATATTTAGTGCTCTGTTACTTGCATTTCCTGCAGAGTAGGTGGCATCTGTAGCAAAACCATCTGCAAAGATTATGTTCTTGGCACCTTTGGATAGTAGGAACTAATTTTTAGCCACTTGGTTGTTGAAATATCTGTATCAATAAATTCTACGCGTATATGTGCCCCCTCCGAGAAGTTAGACCACCTGTGTCTCTGCTTTCTATGCCTCAGTGGATGGGTCTAGTTATTTTGGGTTGCTATTTATACATCCTATGTTTTTGTTTCATCTGAGCACTATTCTGTTGATGGATGATTAGTTTGTATAAGCTATTGATGCAAAACCTGTAACTGGTCTTCTCATCATTAGTAGACGACGTGCCTCGGAGGGCTCCTTTATGTAAATTTGTTAGCTGTGCACTGTAAATTAGAGGTTCTTCCCTCTTCTGCTTTTCTTTCTAGAAGCAGAAGAAAGTGCTGTTTTCATCTAAGTGTTTTGAAGAATTTACCTGGAAGAGAGGAAAAAAAATCACACTCTCTTTTTGGTGTCTCTTTCTCCCACTTTCACTAACCCCACAAAGCATCCATCAGTTCTTAGCTGTTCTGGATGGGAGCAATACAAAGCCAGCTAGCTATCCAACTGACTCTCCATTAATTGTCAAGAGTGCGATGACCTAATTGGTTTCCCTAACCTTCAAGAATGTTGTGGTTTTTTTTTTTTTTTCTTGTTCTTTTTCTGTTGTGAAATACTAAAAGTGTTGTGCAAGTAGGTTTGAAATATTGGAATACTGGGGTAAATTTGTGTAGAAAGGCCCTCTGTTCTTTGAAATAACAAGGAGAGGGCTAGGGCAGGAAAGTTTGCAGGTGTTTTTTTTGTTGTATGTCAGCTGATTTAGACAGAAGTGATAGAGGTGATCTGGCTATTGTGCTTAGCCACAGATGTGATGGCAGATGCTGGAACTGGTGGGAAGGTGTAAGCAGTTCTCAGAGGGTGCTGGGATGTGAAAAGAGATGAATTCCTTTTTCCTCTGCTGTCTGAAGATTTGTTTAACATCATTTTGCACCCCCTTCAATTTGAAAAACCCAAGAGATTTAGATTGTGGGTTCCTTTGCATAGCTGTAGCACTTTGCATAGCTATTGCCAAAAGGCAAATCTACAGAGTCTGAAAAAAGTATAATTTAAAGGAAAGATTGCCTTGCTTTATTCTCTCTTACTCTTTCCCCTCCCAATCTTTTCTGGCCGCTAGTAAAGGCTATTTCCAGAAATTGTAAGTCACAGACAGGATCACATGTTAAAAATAGTAGCTGACATTTGAGCCTGGGTGACTTGAGGTCAGGGTGATATCTTCTGTACCTGGTTTGTGTGGTAGTTGCTCAGGGATGACTGCTGAAGGCAGCACAAGTCTTGCAACTTTGGGGAAGCTGTTCAGCCACCCCAATCTTTATTGTGTACAGTGGTCTAAATAGGTGGGAGTTTATTATGAAGTGATAAATGCTCATGTAAGGGGCTGCTGCCAAAACAAATCTGATATGGATGTTGGTTACTGCCTTCTGGGTCTGTTTCACTATGACTTCTAGTAAAACAGTATGAATTTACGAGCTCTTGTCTGTTATTGGTGAAAAGATTGTCTGAAGAGTCTAATTCCTCCGTAGCATGTGTAGGAATGGCTCTGTATTGACTCGGTTTCTGTAAGAAAAATCTCTCTTAATTGCAGCAAACTTGGAATTCTACTGTTGGAAAATAAATTTCACTGTCAGGATGTGGAAGAAATGTCCACCTTTTTAGCTGTGTCTGCTTCTGATGTTTGGTTTTTTTTTTTTTCACTTGGTAAAGGGTGCTAATGGTTTGTTCTTAAAGGAGGATTTTATTGCTGTGAAGTGGAATTGAAATTTCATCAGTTCCTGCTGCTACCTAGACTTTTTCTTTCAAGGAATGGTCTTGGCCCTTCCTTTGTCCAGGACACCACCCCCAACTTTTTCCTTTAAGTGAAGCAAGCTTGTTATTCACATCTGCTATGGAGTTGTATAATTCTACTAGGAAAAATTTTGAAGGGTCAACAAATGATCTTTGGCATGTCCCTTAGGAAAATATCTGTCTCAAAAGTAGCTGTGAGCATGCTGTCAAAGATGTACGAGATCAGCCTGGGCCTTTCTTCAACAGCATGCCCCTGCTATTGAGGATGGGCAGTTGCTGGTGGGTGTGAAGCTTTCTGGGGAGGGGGAGAACATGTCCAGAACAGCCCATCACCCAGGTGAAACTCCTACCCACATGCCTTGTCTTTGCTTATATCGGCATGCCTGCACGCACAAGATGTGCTTTCAGAACCAGGCTGCCAATCCCTTGTTAACCCTCTGGAAACTGCTTACAAACATTTGCTGCTTTGGTGGCAATCAGGTGAGGAAATGATCCGGTGCTTCTCCTGAATGTATCTGTTGCATCCATATGTGCTGAATGTTTATTATCATAGATAATTAGCAAAAACCACTAAGGCAGGTGGTGTACGTCTTGCAGTGTGTATTTGTGGGTGTTTGTTCCTTGCTTCTATATTTGATTTCGGCAAAGGAGGCTGCTGCCAGGTGCAGATGAGCATGTAGAGCCTCTGTAAACCTAGAAACCAGCTGTAAACCCTAGACTTGCTGAGTCACTGCCTAAGATCTCAGAATGCAGGTGCATATTGGGGGAGGATTATATTGATTTTTTTCTCTCTTAATAAGATATTTTACCTTGGAGAGAAAAATCTGGACATATTCTATGATCCCCTTTTCCAGAAGGCATCAGCTTTATAATTTTGGCCACAAACAAGTGCACAACTAAAAAGCAGATGGCAGTGAGTGCCCAAGAAGGCTGTGTCTGGATGGTATTAGGATGAACAATTTGTCATATTCTGGTGCCACAGACTCGTTAATTAGTATGAGTAACTCCAAGCAGACAAGCATCTCACAACAACCTCATGAAAAATGAGGGAGGGCCAAAAGGCTTGGTGTAGTATCTCCATCTCCCATAGAAGCTCTGTGCTCAAATGAGCATCACCTCCCTACTCCCGTGAGGTAAGAAGTCCAGTAGGCTTCAAATGGCTGAGTATGCAGTGGTGACGATCAGCTCGGGCATTATATTCTTGCCCTCATTTCACAAGATCCTAGTGTACAGCCTAGATGGGAGCCACCAGAGAACAGAGAAGGACTGGCAGAGCTGATTGTTCATTCCAGTCCAGGATTGGTCTTAACAGTGTTTAAGAAAATTGAATGTTTAGATATTTTATTTCTCATTTCCTTCCATTGCTCCTAAACAGGGGAGGTGGGCTTCTGTCTTTGAGGAGCCCAACTGTCTGTATGCTGGTAACAGAAGTAGCTAATTAAGTGAGCTACTAGTTGTGCCCTGGACTTTTTGTCTCTTGGAACATGGCTTGTGATCCTGTCTTAAGGGAGTGACACATATTGCCTAACTTTAGCATAGAGCTAGATGTCTCTCAGAACATGCTTTGCAGGTCTGCTTTTATTTCCTGGGCCTTTTTATAGACTACAGGTTTACCAGGAAAATAAAACAGAGCCAGGAGTCAGGTCAGTTCTATAACAGTTGAGCTGTAAGAAGAGGATGGGTAGATGCATGGATGGGGCCAAAAAGCCCAGCACAAGAACAAGACACTTAATCGAAAGCAGAGACTAAGTGACATCTGGTTATTGTATTCCACAGGCATTTCATCAGTTATGCAGCAGGGAGGGAATGGTTTGTGCTCTAAAAAGCTCTAGCAAGGCTTATTTTCACCTTCTCCTCCCCTTTGTCCTCTCTACTCAAACAAAAATCTTCAAATTTGCTTTTGAAAAGGCAAATTTTAATCCATGTACAATTTTATAGCTTTTCAATAAACAGCTTAAAGAATACAAGGGTGTTTCAGATTCTTGAGAGACTGTATTTTCTGTCAGTAATACAAACAATCATCACAGATTAATATATAGCTCACAAAGCCTCATAGATCTGCCAAAATGAGGTCACTCCCGAGGTTTGGGATTTTATGAGTTGTTTATAAGCATCTGTACCGTGGCCTGTAAGCAAGAAGGGGTTTCTCTCTTTTTCACTACCTCTCAGTTCTGGTTTGGCTTGGAGTTTTTAGTCTGTAGGGAGAGGGAAAAGGAAGGTCATGGTCCTTAAAAAAGCAAACAGAACCCCCACCTCGCAGCTGCACCACTAGTCTGATTACTCTAGAAAATAAATGTGTGGGTCTGAGAATCTAGGAGAACATTCAGCATTGCTGTAAATTTTTTTGCAATTATGTGTTGTTTTTTTTTTTTTTTGATAAACTGTAAGAAAAAATGACGGTGTTCGATAGAAATGCTAGCTGTGCAGGACCTCTGGAAGTCATCTGATCCCAATGTCCTGCTCAGAGCAGAATTGTCCCCGTTGCTCAACTGCATCAACAATGGCTTTGCCAAGTCTTGAAAATGTCAAAGAGATTGAGATTTGTAACCTCTCTGAGTAACCTGTCTGTGGGTCATGCTGCCCACCTGGTAAGCTAGACTTTTTTTAATGTGCAGCCTGAACTTCCAAGCTGCCATCTGGGGCTGTTGCTCCATGTTATATCATCCAATACTGCTGAGAACCATTTGTTTGGCTCTGTCATCTTTGCAGCTCCCCTTCAAATTTTAGCTGGCAGCTACTTAACTTACTCCTTAGTCTCCTTGGTAAACTAAAGAAGCCCACATCCCTCAGCACTCCTTGTAGGAGTCATTGTGGGCCTCTGAACCCTGTCTCAACCCTCTTGAACTGGGGGACCTGGATGTAGTAATCGGTGTACAACCTCACCAGCACTGAGTTGGGAGGAATGATAACTGCCCATTATTGCCCAGCTGTGGCCCTCTTAATGTAGCCTAGGACATGGTTTGCCTTACTCGCAATGAGAGTGCACCTTTTTGGCTTTTTCAGCCTGATACACGTTATGACATGCAGATCCTCTTTGGCAGGGCTGATTTTCCCATATGTGTTGGTCATAGGATTATTCCACCCAAGGTGTAGGGCTCCACACTTCTTGTTGAACCTTGTGAGGTTTCTCTTGGCCCAGTCAAATTTCACGAGGCCCATCTGGGTTGAGGTTCTGCTGTTTGCCTTTTCAACCACCTCCTCTAATTCAGTATCATCCGCAAATTTGCCAGGGCGCAACTATGCTGGTATCAAGATTGTTGTTGGGATGTTGAGCATTATGAGCCCTTGTGTTGATGTCTGGGCTGCTTTTCTGGTTACTGGCTGCCAGCTGCATTGAAACAGGTTGGGGAAAACTGGAGCCAGAATAGCAGCGCTCAGCAGTTAGTTGCTGTGAATGCTGCAGTGAGCACTTAACCGCCTTCACCTTGTAGGCTCCTGAATTATTGAACCCACTGCAGTGGTGGGCAAGACAGGTATGCCATGGTCAATGAGTGGTGATCCTGCTGCCTTCATCCCTGCCAGAAGCTTGTGCAGGATGTTGCGGCGCAGTCACTGCCATCAGTGATCCCTGAAGACAGGCAGTGCTACGGCAGCTCTGGTGGGCGACTGATGGAGGAAAGTTCCTGTTTTAAAACATGTTCCCTGTTGTACTTTGCACAGTAAATTAACCGTGGGATGTTGTTAAAAGAATGAGAGGGGGCCAGAATGGAAACATCTGAAACTTGCTTCCTCTGAAGAGTGTGACTGGAACACAGTTAATCGTTATCTATTTGGTAGTAAGCAAGTATGTGTTTGCTGGTAGCAATTAAACTATTGTTTTAAAGATTAATGAGTGGGAGAGACATTGGTTTCACAGTAACAAACAAGCGCCTTTCAGAGCAAAGACCTTGGGCCAGCACGTGGTATGCCGGTGCCTTGTTCTGAGCAGCAGCTGTGTGTTCACTTCACGCTCCAGCTTACAGTGATTTTATAAACAGAGATTGTTCGCGCCTTCTATTGGCAATAAAGCAGAGATGCCGAAATAAAGTGGGTGTCAAGACTTTGGCAGGACAGGATGAGATAGGTTCACCCAGCTAAATGAGAAGCCGATATTGTAAGTATTTGGAAATATCTGATCTTTACTGACTGCTGTTTCTATAATGGGAAATTTGCTGGTTGTGTTGGTGATGCCATTTTCAGGAATTTATCAGTACTTGTGGTCTGGTTCTCTGAAGAGGGATACTGACTGAGGGGAGAAATTCTGTGGCAGGCTGGGCCCCACAAAATGTATTCTGGCAACCTGGGTTGGCCGTTAGCTGCATGCACATGTGCTCATGGGTGAGAGGCTGGGCAGTGTCTACCAGAGTGTATTAGTCGTCAGCTAACCTCAAAGGAATGCTATAGCTGTGTTGCACCATATTTTGGTGATATTGAGCAGTCCTGTATAACTAGGTTTAAAAAAAAAATAAAAATTTGGGGATTAGATGAAGTGAGGAAGAGGAGTATATGTCCTTGTGGATGTTAATGCAGAAGATTCAAGCTATGTGTGGTAGGGTGGGAAAAATCCTCTGTTAAGTCAGCTGGGCAAGGGCTCTGGCTACAAGCGGAGATTGGGGCAATAAAAGCTGTGTGGACTAAATAGAAAATTATATTTCATAATTAAAGAGTATAGGGTTTTCTGCTTTCAAAGTAGACCAGAAGATGTGTCTGTGCTGGCTTGAGTCTGTACGCTACTGCCAGTTCCAGAAGACTGACTGCATTTTAAAAAGTGGCTGGGTTTGTTTTCTTCTGTTAGCTTGCCACAGCCTAGCTTTTTTGTTTTCATCACTATCTTTAGTTAACAACATAATCTAGCTGTTGTGCATGGTTCTTTTCTGTGCAAGGCCCTGTGTAGACTAAGCAGAGGGTTGCCATGAGGGTGCAGCTTTTATCCCCCCAAAAGGGATTTGTCAGGACCAAGCTCCTTTCAGCAACACATTAATAGCTTGCAATTATGAAACCTGTCAGTCCCCCTTTAATTTTACATCACTACTTATTTTAAAAGTTGACCTATTTTATATCTCAGTGCTCCACTAGCTTCTGTGAATGCTGCTACTGAGTGTCACCTCTGAGTCTTTGGGAGCTGGCTGGGAAGCTCAGGGCTGTGTGTACTGGAGCCAGGGAGATCAGCGGCAGAAGAGCTGATGAGAGGAGATCACCTGTGTAGAAGAGCACAGGGTGGACAGTGGCAAAGAGAAAGCTCTCTGCCATGAAGGGAGGTAGAGAGGAGGGGGCTGAGTAGGCAGAGCAGGAGTCTTGGGCGTGCTGCTTGTAGGGAAGAGATTTACTGTTGTGGGAGACTTCTTGGTAGCAGGTTGCTTGCAGAGTACTGAGTTGCAGAGGAGGGGTGAATGCATCGGCAGAAAGGTTTGCTGCTCTGTGCAGATGGTGTGTGATAGACACTGAAGTGATGTTGGGATTCTCCTTAGCTGAGATTTCTGTGGCTGCTTACTTGCATTTCTCAAGGGGTTCCATTTTATATTTTACGCTAATAGGGGAAGGGTCTGCAGTGGTGAAGAGGTTCAGTTGAATTTCCTGGCAGAAAGCACTGATGATGAGGCACAATGAGCTCCCAGTCACTGTGGCAGTGGGAGCTGGAGCACAGGTTCTCCAGTTGCCAAGGTGTCAAGGCTTTCTTGTTTTCCATAAACAGTTTTACTGGCCTAGCTTCTTCTGACTTTTTTGAAAGAGACCACAGAGTCACAGAATGGTTTGGGTTGGAAGGGACCTTAAAGACCATCTAGTTCCAATGCCCCCATGGGCAGGGACACCTTCCACTACACCAGGTTGCTCAAAGCCCCATCCAGCCTGGCCTTGAACACTGCCAGGGAGGGGGCAGCCACAGCTTCTCTGGGCACCATGTGCCAGTGTCTCACCACCCTCACAGGAAAGAATTTTTTCCTAATATCTAATCTAAATCTCCCCTCTTTCAGTTTGAAACCGTTACCCCTCATCCTATGACTTACCCCCCCTGACCAAGAGTCCCTCCCTACCTTTCCTGCAGCCCCCCTTTAAGAGCTGGGAGGCCACTATAGAGTCTCACTGGAGCCTTCTCTTCTCCAGGCTGAACAACCCCAACTCTCTCAGCCTGTCCTCACAGGGGAGGTGCTCCAGCCTCCCGATCATCTTTGTGACCCTCCTCTGGACCCACTCGAGCAGATCCATGTCTGTCTTGTGCTGGGGGCCCCAGAGCTGAACACAGCACTGCAGGTGGGGTCTCACCAGAGTGGTGTAGAGGGGGAGAATCCCTTCCCTTGACCTGCTGGCCATGCTTCTCTTGATGCAGCCCAGGATGTTCACTTGTATATCGTGTAGACTCCATGAAGCACCAGCAATATGGGTGACAGGCAAAAAGTTGGCATCCCACTTGCCTCCAGTTTCCCTCAGAGATTTTTGTCCTCATCCCTAGTACATTTTCACTTGTGCTACCCTAGGGCTAAATCTCTCTCAATGTAATCACCAGTTTGTTCTTGAAAGCAAAATAACCTAGTTTTCAGCCATTCATTTGAATTTTGAATTCTGGTCTTTTGAGAGGAAGCCACTGTCTAAAATGATGAAGTTCATAGGCAATGTCAGGAGGTTGGATGGAGATGTGAGCTCCTGTTGTTCTCTATGGTTTTAAAAGCACATGAAGAACATGGCTACTCTCTCTTCCATCAAACTGAGTGACCTGCAGGCTTGAGACTGAAAGCGTGAGAGCAGTCTGTTGGTGATGGTGCAGAACAACTTGTACATGCTGGAGGGGAGTTTTAAATGAAGTTCATTTAAATGAAATGAATTATTGAGTAACTGTACTAACTCAAAAGTGTTTGAGTATCCTTCTTCACATTGGCAAAACCACAAAATTGTTGATGTTTCTCCAATGACTAATATATCGTTCTTTACCCTAGCGTTTGGCTTTTTTCTTTCCCAGGCTTTCAGTAAGTTGCTTAAAATAAAAGACTGTAGACTGACTTCAGATAACTGCTGAAGCTAAATTGCTATTTGGACTACTCTTTTGCTTAAACCAAAATGCATTTTTCATTCCAAAACAGTGTTTCCAAACTGCCATTGCAGAGTAGCATTCTGTAAATACAGCTGGGAGAGAGTATTTAAGTACAGTTTTGTTTAGTGTTCCATTTGCCCACACAGTTCCAGGGGCATGAAGCTGAACGTGGCAAGAGTTATGGGCCTGCCCATTAACAGCTTCAGCTTTCAATGTCCTACATGTCCAGGTGTGAGTAGAAGTCTAGCTGAATTGTAAGTTTAGTTTCTTGTTTTCTTATCATAAAGAACATTTTCCCGCTGTGCAGCCAATTGTGCTTTAGAGGCTTCATCAGAAGAGCTACAAGTACTGCATGCTACCACTAAATGTTGTTTTCCGTGGGGATTTAGCAACTCTGCTCCTAAAACATTTTGCTGGCTTAGATGTGTTGATCCCTGACCTGGGTATCTGTGCCAACAGAAACTTTGAAGTGCTGATGCAGTTACAGTGAGAAAACTGTTCTTCTCCTGTGCTTGCATTGCCCCTGGGATCTGGTTTTACTACAGTTTCGAAAGCAGTTACTTGCTGGTGCGGTTCTGCCTGTGCTAGGAATGGGTCACCAGTGTTTTCCTGCGTTTGCAAGTTGGTTCTTGTGCAGGCAGGCCCGCTCCTGCAGCAGGGCAGCCATGGAACTGAAGCCTTTACTGGGGCTAGACTTTGATGGCCTTATTGCCTGGAAGTTATTGGGACCTGGCTCCTTCTCGTAGGGTCTTCCATGAAAATCAGTCCTGGTCTTCCTCCCAACATCCTCAGCACTGTTCCGTAGTACTTCGTGCAGGCTGTTACTGGAGTCTTCCATTTTATTTAACTTTTAAAATTCCTATCTCAAACTATTTTTATGGAAAACTTTGGGCCTTTATTTGCATTTGATCCCTTTACTAGCATAGGTCAAACTTACTGGAAGAAAAAAAAGTTGTGAATTTTCAGAGGATTCAGCAGAGGGGGGACTAAGATTCAGGCTTGTTGATGTGTCCTTTGTTGGAAGCTTAGGTTGAGCCTTGTTTAAAGACCCACAGATGGCTTTCCTGTGCTTGGTGGGTACCATGATTTAGGTTAGTTAGTGGCTAAATTAAAATAGTCTTTAGTCAGGCTTATTCTGAAGTTATAAAATGTGTTAATACATTTGAAACTGGCAGCTGGTGACTGAGGTGGTGAGGAGATGTAATGTGTGGGGTTTTTTCTGAGACTTTCTAAGAGGCTGTATTAACAATGACTTTATACCAGGATGCTGTTAATCCATGAATATTGCCCCATAGCTCTGTGCTGCTTTGGGATGTGCAGTCCTGCATGGAAACTAACACTTTAACGCCCTGGCTTTTCACAAAGCCTTTAGGCAGGGTGGTGTGGTGTAAGCTGCCTGAAAGCAGCAAAGGGCATGGGTAGATTTTTTTCTAACTCTAACTTTCTAATTTCTCTTTTGTGGAAAACGCCAGCAGCTACTTCAGAAGGAAGTTCATCAAGGACCTTGATTGGAAGGAAATCACTGCACCGATTGTGATGACTTTGATTTCCCTCCTCAGCTAGTAGCTGAAGGACCTCTGACATAACTTGTATTTTTTCATGGTCACTTTGGGGTGAAGTACCTCTCTGTGTCATGGCGGGAAGGAAGTAAGAAGAGCTTGCTGCTATTTCAGGACATTGTGAGGGAAATGTAGCATGCTTTATTTCCTTTTGAGACTGGTGTTTAAATTAGGAGTGGGTCTCCCCTGCCACGGGGCAGGGAGGGGAGGGTTTTTTCCATTACCTTCACAAATAACTGTGGGGTCTCAAGTGTGAAGGTATTTGATGCAGCTGGTGTTGAGGAGGTGTAGCCAGCTGTTTGCTGGAGAAATGCACCATTGTTCTACTTATTTCCCATTTTGTATCAGGGATTTTTTAGCCACTTCCCAAATGACCACCATTTCTTCACACTAAAACCTCTTCCTTTATTCATAAGACTAAATCTTCCTCAACTTAGTATTCTGTATGTTGGAGTTCTTTCCCCTGTTTCAGCCTCAGACTCCTCTGGATATCACGACATGCAAAGTTTTATTCATTATTTTGTCTGTCAGTCATGTCTAGTCAAAGACATTTCCTGTAGGTATAAACTGGGTAATTCCAATTTATTTAAAAAAAAAAAAAAAAAAAAAAAATCATTGAAGTGTAAACAAAAACTGTCTCTGCAGTGCTGGATATTCAATTAATTGGATGTGAAGCTTACATTTGAAGGGTGGTGTTTGAGTGCAAAACAGCTCAAAAAATACTCCTTTAAATAGAAATTTATGAAATATATAATGTAGAAAAGTTCAGGTAAAGATTTTACTTTTGAGTTAAACAAGGTATTTGTGTGTCAACTCAAAAGTGCTCTAGAGCGGTAAATTGCTGATGTGGTTAAGAGACAGCAAATGAACACAAAAGCTACAGTAATTAAACATTTTTGATGAAGGATAGTGTTGAACATTGTGAAACCTGCATGTTTGAAAGCCTGAATGTTAAAACTGCTAGTGATTCAGTGCTAAGTATAAAAAGAGAGGACATCTCTATCTTATTAAAAAAAACCCAAACCACCCCACCAAAAAACTAATAAACACCCCCCCCCCCCCCCCTCCAAAAAACCCCAAAACCCACAACCAACCAAAACTCAGCCAACACCAGTAATCTGTTTATGGATATTCTTTGTCTATTCATTGTAGAGTCACCTATTTTGAACATTTAAGACTTGGTACTAAAGGGCAACACAGCAGACTGCTGAACCCTGTGATGACTTTGTCACCACGGTGCTACAGAAACCAGCAGTACGACTGTGTGTAGTACTTCTGCTTTATTGGCTGCTCTCCCTGTTTGGGCTGAATTAGGCAAGGGCTTGCTGCTGCGTTGGGGACCCTGGAGGGCTGACGCTCAGCTGTGAAAAATGGAGGTGGCTCCAGCCTGCAAGATGGGATGTGAGCGTTTTACTTGAGGACTGTTCAGAGTGGGATTTGGGTATCCTGAGAGTCTTGTTAGAACCTTCATGAGAAATGAAGGTGGTCTCAGAGATGCAATGTCTCGGAAACTTTTTTTTCGGTCCAGAATAAGAGATCACAGCTCATTGATTAGGTGGCTCCTAACCTGTGCTTGATTTGCTGGGAAGGTTGTATGTTGTTTTGGAGGAGTCTCTGCTCTCACAGCAAGAAACATACAGTTCACCAGAAGACTCTGTTTTCCCCTGCTTCCATGCAGACACTTGAAAGTGCTTCCTTCAAGCTCAAACTCTGTGTTATTTTGCTGAAAAGAAGCAGCAGTTTCTAAAGGACATAGCAGGGCCTTTATCTGTGTTTTACATGCATTGCAAATTCCCTGGGGAATTGCACCAGCTTTGCTATGTCCCAGCAATAGCAAAGTAGAAGAATGTCCAAAGAATTAGCAGCTGCCTTCTCAGAAAACTTGTTTATGTTTTATAGCAATGTAATACTTCCAAAACATTTCCTTGTCATGATTAATGGTGCACCGGATAAAAATCTACCCTGACTAAACTCAGGGAGTGCCGTTCTCAATGTGTTCTTGACATGCTACAAGTTTGTAATTGTGTTTTCTTTTGTTATGTTTCTCAGTGATTAAACCTATATCATGAGGTATTTATCTCTCAGCCAAGTGCTTATTTGTAGGCCATCAGCTGCGCGTTTTTTGACTGCGAACACCATGAGACAGTTCTTTGCAAATTACCTGTTTGGGTGGGAACTGCTGACTTAGCAGTACTTAGTCCAGTGAGGAAATATGTGTTGCTTCCAAGTAAAAGGCTGGAAAACAGTAATTCTGGCATGGTGTTTTTAGAGTTCCAGGATTAGGTGGTAGATCTAAACATGACAGTGAGGATTCTTTTGTCTCTAATCCCATCTTGGTGGTTTTTTGTTTGGTTTTTTTTTTTTTTTAGGCACAGCTGGAAGCTCAGAGGGCGACTCAGGATTTTCAGAGGGCCACTGAAGTGCTGCGTGCTGCAAAAGAGACCATTTCGCTTGCTGAGCAGAGGCTACTGGAAGATGACAAACGTCAGTTTGACTCTGCCTGGCAAGAGATGCTCAACCATGCTACTCAGAGGGTAATACAAATGTGCCCCAGCACCTGTCTTTCACGTATTTTGTGTTCTCCTGCGGTGTATGAGGCTTAGTTTCTGAAAAAAAAAAAAAACCCACAAATTTTTGTACTGGTCCAGATACATGACGTGTCGGAATTGAAGCTACAGAAAATTATGAAGCATAAGGTTAAATGATTTGGGCCCTGGGCTGCTACTGGGACAACTATAGTTCTCTATCTGGCTGTGCTAGTAGCTAGTGGAGTAGCTCTCTGCATCTATAGAATAGGAATAAACAAAGTCTTAAGGCATATCTGCATTTGGAGTTATGCCAGAGCAATTGCATAGGGATGGCTATTCCTGAATACACGTGTTACGGAAACTCTGACTCTGGAAAAACAGGGGCATGTTCCAATTTTAGTATAACCTGTTCTTAGTATGGAGTAAGTCAAACAAAGCACTTTGCTTTGGAAATGTGTGTTTGAATGTAGAATTACTTTAAAATGTGTGTTGCATTTTAAGCTTGCACACTGTTCTATCATGAATTAACTTTCAAATTTAGACAAGGTCTTACCTCTTTTGTAATTTTTTTTAAATCTATAGAAGAGATGTACCATCTAACAATGAAAGGCAGTATTAATTTTAGCAGCTGCCAAGAAGATTTATCCTGTCATTTGCTGTGTCTCTTTTTCCTGTTTTAAAAAAAAAGCAGAAAGGTTTTTTTTTTAAAATGAAAGAACCAAAATTCGAAGTTAAAAACCTTTGTTCTATCAGAGTTCCCATAATATGCCAGTGAAGCTGAACTTGCTCTTCCAAGTATGCTAGCGTGCCATACAATGTTCATATTGTCTTGCAGTCCTCAATGCAGTAGCTCTGTTCTGTTGCAGAAGCTTCTCCGTTAAAAGAAAGCCTCTATTTCAGAGTGACTTGTAAAAAAAACCAGCTGCCTGATGAAGAAACAGGGAACAAAAAGGATGTTTGCTGTATAGGAGAGAGATGGAAAACCTGGTATATATTAAAAAAGAGAAAACAAACTCCAGGGTATTGTTTGTGTTATTGTCTGTTATCATTAGGTATGTGCAGATCTAGTAACCTCTGTGTGTTTCTGAAGGGAGCCCCACCGTTGCAGTGCATGTATGCCAAGACACCAGCAGCTGTCACTTTCCATAGTTGTTTTCCCTGCTCAATATGAGAAAAGTCCAGAAATGCATACACAATTTCTGGTTCTTGGAATAGATGAGAAAACTGGAAGCATCTAAGGAGTTGCTTAGAGCTCCTGACTGCTAAACTGCTGAGATTTGGTGGAGAGTGATAGCAACCATGTATCAGCTGCCTCTCTCTAGCTGGCATAATGAAAATTTGTGTTGGGGTGGGTGAGGAAAGAAATGCTAGCAATTTCGAGAGTTCAAATGGATTCCTTTTTTTTCCTTGGGTATTTCAAGGGGATCTCTGTGGCCTCCTACAACCCTTAGTCCTTCCCTGACAGTCTGCGAGAGTACACCCGAGATGGGCAAACCCACTGATTTAGAGAAGATGGTTGCTGACAGTGTTTGGTGGAGTCATGCTGGTGGTGTTGATACAGATCATCACTGAATGTAGAATATCTGCTTGTCGGAGGGCTGACTGTAACCATAATGTCTCTGATGGCTACAGCTGAATAGTAAATAGGAGCCTTAAATTTATTTACTGCAGTTATAAAATCTCCTAGGCACAAACTGGATTGTACAGAGCTCATGGCTCCTTGAATGGCAAGTGTGTTACTCCATTCTTCCTGGTGCCTAAAATAGCCTGGGTAAGCTCAGTTCCCAGAAAGCACCTATGTGCACCTTTCCAGGGTACAGCAGATTTTGAAAGAGTTATGTGGGAGTTTGTCTCGTGATTTTCATTGACCATACTGGAGGTCTTAAGGCTAGGGCCAGAGCCAGGCAGCGTGAAAATGCTGGTGGAAGTCTGACTGGACAGACCCAGCATTAGTTTGTTTGGAGCGCTTGACTGAGTTTTATAACTTCTTTAGGAGCAGAGTGAATAATTCCTTGGTTTCAGTTCATGCAATTAGTGAAGTGCTTAGTGTTCAGTGAGGTCTTGAGGCACAGAAAACATCATCGTTCCTGACCAAGCAATGAAAACAGGTTGGAGGATGAGATCTTCTAGAACAAAAGTTCTTCTTGGCTGCCACCGTGTTGCTGTTAACTTGGATCGTTAACTACTAATTACATTAGAAATTACTAATGGAAAAAACTGTTTCTGAGGGTGATGAAATAGAATTCCTCTACTTCCACATATAAAAATACTCTTGGAGGAAGTTCTTGCATTCTAGTTGTTTGTATTTGCTAGCTTTTTTGTGTGTATTTATAAATGACAGTTGTACTGGTTGGAGAATAATCTTGCACTAGGTCTTATACAGCAATGAATCAAGCAGAGAAAAGCACCTCTGTGCCAAATGTTAGAAGTGGGCTACTAGTTAATTTGTTTCTCTATTGATAGAAATGTCAAGTGAGTGTAAAGTGGTTTTATTTGCTATTCTTAAGCAGAGGTATCAGGCTTTGTTGAATTAATTGAAATTTGGAACAAAACCCAAGGCCCTGTAGCAGCTTGGTAGCTGACAAACAATGCAAACAGAGAGCACAAAGGAAACGTGTAGGCAAGAGAACAAATGGGACATTTTTTTTTTTTTTTTTTTTTAGAACAGGTGTGTATGGAGATACTGCCAGGTTACTTTTGCACTTGACCCAATGGATGTGGACACAGACTTGGGTTCGAGAGTACCAAACGAGGAAATGCTGTTTTCAGACTCTCACTGGGAGGACATGTAGAAAGAATTTCATGTTGTAATTGCTTTTTGATTTCTTCATAGACTGAAAAGCTATTAACAGTATTTTTAATGTGACAGTCTAATGGGTTGCTGTAAACAAGGCTTTGGTAGCCACTGATATAGAAAATCATATAATTAAACTGATGAGAAATGGGAGAGTTACTGAAATTTTGCTTATCCTGAGTGGGCTGTAAGCATAACATGTGGAAGATGTTTTTATTTGCGGAGTAGGCAGGGTGGGCATGAAATAGGTACAGGGAGTACAGGCTGTCACTCAGCAATTTTTTCACCTCACAGTTTGAGCTAGATTTCCAAAGGAAGCTGGGTGCCTAAACAGGAGCTGGATGCCTGCCTGCCTGTGAAGATGGAACTAATACCTGTAAATGTCTGTGCTTGAACTACATGTTGACCACAGTGAAGCACAGGACTGTGATGTGATCCTGCAAGTCAAGCAGCTGCTTTATCTGTTTCTACTCTTAACTTGATATGTATTTTTGGGTAAATTCCTTTGGGTTTTTTCTAGATGTCCATTTCTCTGCGTATCTGAGATAAGTGTAATGACATTTAGGCTGGGATTTGGCTCACCGGTTTCAGATGTCTAGAACATTACTTTGTATGTCCCAGTTACTTGCCTAAACTTCCATTATAGTCAAAGGAGGTCTGATCAGCAAGCTAATGGTGTCTGGAGAACAATTCATGTGACCAGAGGAGCAAGTTCATTGTAAGATGAATTTTCTGTTGATTGTAATGGAAATGTTGTCACCTAGCTTGCATATAGACAGGTTTGATGAGCTCTTAAGCTGCCTGGAGAAGGAAAGTACTGTTCACTGTTAGCCATTGGCTTACCAGGTTTTTGGTAACTGCAGTTTGTCTTTAAAATTTGGAGAAAATGTTTTTGGGAAGTGGAAAAGTGTTGCCTATCTGCTAGCAGCTTGAATTATAATGCTGCAGTTTGGGGTGCAGAGAGCAGGGCTATAAAAGGGCCAAAGGATGGAGAATTTTGGAGGGATGAAGGAGAGACATCTTCACATTTATAATCCTGTTGAAATAATTCGTAAATGTGTACAAAAGGAAAGTGCTGACAGATGCATTACCTCAAGTTTGAGACAAGCTGGAGCAGAAAGGAATATACTTCATGAATTTTAAGAGAAATTGCTAATTTCTAATTGCCGATGCAATCTGCAATCTTAAAAAAGGTTCTGCTTTTACAGTCTTTCCTGAGATCTGTTCAGTTCATAAATTCTGGCAGGGAGAAGAAATGTTTTGGCTCTTGATCATGAGACATTTAAAAAGGAAGGGATGAGGGGAGAGTGAAGAGGGAGGAGGCATGCTCCCTCTTGGTTTAATTTGGCTTGTGAAGCTCCCTTTGATATTACACCGTGAAGTACCATCTGTCAGCGTAAAATGCGTGGGTGCTTTTGTGATGTAGAGAGAAGAGAGATCTTCCTGCAGATAGAAATACTGGGAAAAAAAAGGGAGGAAAAGAAAAGTCTATGAAAGAAACAACAAAAATATCCACGTCCTTCCCTGCCCTAACCTCTGTCACTTCACCCTGGAAATTCAGGTGTCTTGGTTTGAAAAGACAGGTGTCTGTGGAGGAAGGCAGGAGCCTCCCTTGAAATGGAAAGTGCAACCCCCTTCCCTCCAAATTATTATAATTTTGAAATTAACGGGCCTTCAGGCAAAGGTATGGGGAATAGGAATAACAGTTCTTTACTAATATATATATATATATATATAACACAAGTCAGGAAAAAACAAACAACCCCCTGGTTTACACTGACAGAGTCAGGAATACAACCTGACACCCTGTTAGGGTGGCAGTAGCAGTCTGATAAGATGCTGGCTGCAGTCCTCCTGAAGCGATGGATGTAGTTCTGTGGAAGCAGCAATCAGGTAAAAGAGTCTGGTCTTCCTCCGAAGGTCCAGTGGTAGGTAGGTAGCTCTTGTCCTCTGGAACTCCAGTGGGGGGAAAAGCTCCTCTGGGAATCCAGTGGAAGAAAGGCTGCTAGGGTGTTCGAAATCTCAGTTTTTATTTGGCATGGACTGCTTGGCTCCTTCCCCCCCCTCCCCGGGCGGAGCATCTCACAATGGGATGGGGAGTCGTGAGGCAGTTCCTTGATGGGCCATTAACAGGAGATAGTCCAGGAGCGAGTTATCGATGGGTCAGGCGATAAGGCATTGTTGTGCCCAGTAACAGGAGATAGTCCAGAGGGGGGAGGCAGGGAGCACCGCCCCACCTGGTCTCAACAGCTCCTGAAGATGGTAATAGAATATTTTTTTTTCTTTTGGCACATTTTACACTGTAACCCAGGACAGCAGGGGTTAAATGCAATCCCTTGTATTGCTGATTCTGTCCTCTTGGTTTACTGATCTCACATTGTCTCTTACCTCTTTTATTTCTAATTCTTCCCCTAGAAGAGCCATCAATTAAATTTTTTGAGAAGGAAACAGTTGTCCAGAGTAATTCTCTGGCTTAGATGGTCAGCTTTGCTTGATTTCACTGATAAATTTTTCTTTTGCATCTGTTGTTATTACCGAAATTTTTCCTGAAGTCCATCTTTGACTTCTGTGAGGAACAAAGCTACTTATTTATATGTACAGACTTATTTACTAAAAAGAGATACTCTCCACCGGAGAGTATCTTCCTTTCCCAGACATCTGGATTGGAAATGGAGTGTAGGGAAGGAGAGAAGCAGAATTGAATTGATTGATACCTGTGTTGGGGCTTTTTGTTTGTTTTTGTTTTCCAATAGTTGTATCTTGTAGCCTGTGCTACCTGGGAGAATGAGTTCTGCCTGGAATAGGTGATCTAGTAATTAAGAACAAGTGTGGGCTACAGAAATGTCCAGGGAATGTGTGGGCATCCTAGAAGTTCACCCACTCTGGATGTTCCCATGTAAGAGTATGTCCCCTGCTCGCCCCAAGCGTACGAATGGCAGGTACAATGTAAGGTGTCTTGAGCAGTCTTCATTTGAAGAGGTGTCATCCTCACTTTTATCTCTGCCTTTTTCTAAGTGATGCTGTTGCATCTGTGACGGCTTAGGAGCATCAAGAAGATGAGGTCAGCGGTAGGAGCACAGTGACTTTTATTAGACAAAACAGCTTATTTGGTAACTGTGACCAAAAGCTTGTTTACAAGTCCATATAAGACTGTTTTTCCCCTCAACTGTATTATTAGGCCTGATAAAAAGTACTTCTTTCACACACAAGCCTTGTCGGTGGTCTTCTAAGACCTTTTCAAAAGGTGAGGAGTTTCCCTAGCTGATCTTCCATTGAACCTCCCAGATGTAGAGGTGGCAGCATGGTTGCAGTCTGTTTCTGTCCACTACCCTGATGGACAGCTGCTCTATTTAAGGAGTGTTTGGCTTTTGTGGAGGGGTGGGTGATATTTTTGTTTCTTCTTTTCTGAATGAGATGCTTAAATGCATCTTGTCAGGTGATGGATCTCCACAGAGATACCTCACAGTCTTCCAGACATTGTCCTTGGCATCGGGCTGCTGTCCCAGGGGAAGGGGACGGGCTGTCTCTGGCCTCTCCGCAGACTTGTGTGGGTAATGTGAACGCAGTGACATAAGGCCCATAGGAAAACAAGGGAGCAGGGGGAGAGATATTCCTTATGTCACTGATTTCTCAAAAGGATGAAATATACAACTTTTATTTTTCTTTCTGGAAAGGGTAATGAACGTGGGTCTGGCTGGCAGCAAATTCCATATTTTGTCAGATGTTTTGAGGTGTTTACAATCTTTCATCCTCAAATCCTGGTTCTGCAGGGTTCAGCATTTCTGTGATGTTTGATATGAAAGATGCACAAAATCAACGCGATACTGGACACCTAACCTGCTTTACGACCCTGATGATGGTAGTACTTATCATGTGGTTCATCCCAGATATCAAAGCTGATGCTAGTTTTGCCCTAAGAATGGATGTGAGGGATTGACATTTAATTGAGCATTGGCAAATTCCAGCCGCTCCATTATTTTGTAGCTTCCAGCATTTTTAAATTGCAGTTTCATTGCCACGCTACAAAGAAGGCAAACCAGCTTCTGTGCAGTCTGTGGAGACTGCATTTTAATTTAAGACACTTCCACACTGAAACCAGCCTTGTCTGACATATTTCACTAGGGAATGTCATTGCATCAACCTAGCTTTCGGACAGTTCTTCAAGATAAGAGGCTGCAGCTTGTTTTCAGGATGCAGGAGAGAGCCTGTTATGAATCTGATAGTGGGTTTGTTGGGTTTTTTTTTTTGACCTTTCTTCGAAAGTGGATGCCTTACATAAATAGTTGAAGGGTGTTAGAGTTGAGTATATTATTTTATATCTAATCAAAAGAGCCTTTGGAAACCTTTCTTTCTCATAGTTTAAAGTTCTGTAACAACTTTTTTTTTTTTTTTGATAGTAAGTTGTGTGTGCAAATGAGCAAAATCTGCTGTCCAGCTGTGGCAGCAAGAGCCTCTAGTTGATGGTGATGCAGTTCAGCTTTGGCATGTAGCAGTTTCATGGCTTCATTTAGGCATTAGAAAGGACAACAGGTCAGTTTTCCGGAGAGGAGCAGCACTCCAAGCAAAGTTGACCGTGTTCTTTTCCCTGTTCAGTTCAGCCTGAGGGCTAGGACACTTCCAAAAAAGTGGAGCTTTGTGGGTGAGGTAATTTAAAATCAAGGTATCTTGAATATTTGTGCTCTCTGGATGTGAAAGCTCAGGTACACAGGTTCTGGTGGTGGGAGCCAATAGGAGCAAATTTGCTTGAAGTTGTGGAGTAGTTGGTTTCACAGCTGAGACATTTTGAAGTCTGCTACTGGAGAAAATCAATCCCTGCTGGTCTTTGTATGGATACTTTCATAGGCTCAAGAGAGGAAGCCTGAAAACTGCCTGCTTTTTCCTCCTTGTCAGAGCAATGGAGGAGTGTTACCACTTTTCTTATTTTAAACAAATCCGTTCTCTCCCTGCCCGAATCTTGGCTACTAGTGCATTAAGAAGACAAATTTTCTTACATACACCTGACATCTCAAACTTGCACAATAAAATATCCTGGATAGAATTACTGTCAGAGCGTGACTAGGGGATATCAGCAGAGCAGCTCATGAGGGACATTTACTTTTCCTGTTGCTTTTGTAGACACCTAATTGCTGCAAAATGCCACGGCAGTGAGAGTTTGTTTTTAAAGCTTTGAAGAAATGATTGCTTGAAGAATTTGCTAGCTTGTGCACAGCTGACATGCTGGGCCTGGGACTGCTGCGTGTTAAACATCTGCCTGCCTGGCTAGTGGGCCAGTCATCAGCATAGCTTCCCCCATCTGCACAATAGGGGCGTCAGCTGAGGGCTCAAACCTCTGTGCGTTTTTGGTGTTGAAACCGCGATTTGAGGCTGGCCAGCTGTTTGACGAGAAAAGCCAGCTTCCTGGCCTTCTGCAGGCAGGCAGTCGCTAGCCACGCTGTTTTCTGGTGACTGGCGATTCTGGCTGAACTGCACTTCAGTCCTCCCACCGCTGTGGTTGGTTTTCAGCCGTTTCCAGAGTGGTGGGACTGCAGTCTGCCGGCTCTCTGCTGGCAAAGGCAGGCTCCTGTGAGAGAAGCGGGAGGGAACAGAAACAACGCTGTAAAACATTAACTGGGTGACTTCTGCTAGCACCATTCTGCTCCTGAATATCTAACTGGGTTAAAAAATGGATGATCCCAAAATCTGAGGCTCTTCTGAATTTCCCGTAAGAGATATTATGCAAGAAGCTACAACACCTCTGTCATAATTACCACAGTGTTTGCAAACCTGATGCATTGCTGCTCCTTTCAGGAAAGACTTCTAAGTAGGTTCATTGAAAGTAGTTTTTTCTATGCCTTTACTTTCCTGACATGAGCTGATTGGAGAGATTATGAAGTTGCTGTTAATTAAAATAATAAGAAATGAATAATTGTGTCTTGCTGCTCAACCTATGCTTTACCTCTTGAAGGTCATGGAGGCAGAACAGACCAAAACGAGAAGTGAGTTGGTTCACAAGGAGACTGCAGCCAAATACAATGCCGCTATGGGAAGGATGAAGCAGCTGGAGAAGAAGCTGAAAAGAGCCATCAATAAATCAAAGTATGTTTTACATTTGGAGATGAGTTTAGTGGCGAAGTCTGTTTGTGGGAGATACTGATTTGGGGTTTCTTGGGTTTTGGTTTGTGTTTTGGTTTGTTTGGGTTTTTTTGGTTGTTTTTTTTTTTTTTTTCCTTACAAACTTGCCCTTTGTACCTCTCCCTTTGGGCTCCTGTCAGCATGCGGCAGCCTCGCAGCACGACTGGTACTGGTATTAGTCCTTGCATTTGTTGTCCTTGTAAGTGTCTTTTGAAGCACCTGACTTGATAGACAGGTGAACTAAATAGGATAAGAAACCTTTTCTAGGCATGTTCTTAGTCTTGTTCTAGTGCATTGAACCCTTTGGTGAGAACCAGGCTCATGGGACTCGCGTAGATGCTGCCTACAGAAGCACAGAGCTCTGTGTGTGTGTATGCTTCGCAGCTTAGGACTGTTTGCAGTGTAGCTCTTATTTTTAGTTAGGACGGCAACAAGACAAGTGACAGAAACCTGAAAGGCGCGAGACTGCATCGCGGTAGCATGCTGTACATTAGACTTGTTTACCTCCTAACGCTGCTGTAGCAAAGCTGTGCGAGAGCTGTTGTTGGGGAAGGAAGCGCACTTCAGAGAGCATAGCTAAGCAGCAAGTGTCATTAATGAATGTGTCGGCATTTGATCTGTGGTTTTGCTCTGCAGAGAATTGAAACAGCTTTTTGCTCAGAACCTGTTTAAAATTTTGGCCCTGTTTACCACCAGTTCTTAATCCTCTTTGTATTTCACAGTCGTTTTCTTTATATTTCCAGACTGTAGCTTGTCTAAACAATCTGCTTGCTGTATTTAGCTTTTAATCCCTCCATCTAAAAGTGACTTTTTGGTGAAATCAGTCAACTAAAAATCTCTTTTGATTGGTGTTTGCTCAATTCAAGAAAGGATTAGCACTTCTCAAGGAAGATTCAAGCATGCTTGCTGAAACAGTGTAGCAGCGTGCCTTTGTAGAATGAGCTGCATGCTGTTTGTCTAGCACTGCACAGGGACTGTGAAAAACACCATCAGATCACTAAATGACAGATTCCTCTGGATAAGACCAATATCTGAGAAGTAGCTTGGCTGCTAGGAGTTCCTTCCTTACAATAAGATTTAAAATAAAGACCCTGATACGTTGTCTGTGGGGTCCCACATACCTTTTTAAAACAATGATGGTGCTGAGCCGGATGCCCCAGCTGCCTCTCATGTGACTTTCCTTCCGAGTCTTCATTTCCTTGCTGAAACTACCCTCGTGGGAGTGTTGCCTTGTGTTGTTCTCCTCAGGACAAGCTGGCTTTCGCTTGTGTGGCAGGATCCAAACATATTCCTTTGTCTTGCAGCAGGGCTGACTGCAGCGTAAACCCACCTAGGTAGGGTGTTTTGGAGATCCTTTAATAAGGGGTGTAGAGATTCTTTAATAAGGGATGTACAGAAATGCCAATTCTAATGTAGTAATAAAGTGGAAGATGCCTGATGCACAAACAGGCGTATTGTGGATGTATTTGAAGTCATACTACATAGGGATGTCGGAAAGGTCAGTCATCTCTCAACATCGCAATTTTCACATACAGGAAAATTGAAACTGAGCTGAAAACATCAGTGCTGTCAAGTGGCTACATAAAACTGGGAAACGAGGATGCTGAATTTGCAGCTGCTTGTATTATAGGGTGTAACTGGCTACTAGCTGCTTTTCAGGAAGGATTTTACACCAGAAAACTGCTCTGTCCTTCTCCCTGGGTGGTGCGGGAGGGTTGGCTATAGCACCAGGGCCTTTCAGGCCCGTGTTGTCCACTCTCTCTCACCATAAACTCGTGGGTAGATATGAGTCGCTCTTTTTCCATGCAAAAAAATTATTTGCATTTGCCCCTCGCTTCAGTCTGGATTAAGATGCTTAAAATATTACTATTTAAAAGTAAGACTGGGACAGCCTGTAGGAAAGTAATTTAGATGATTTGCAATGTAAAGTTGATGAGTGGATGATTATTGGATTGTTTTGGTTTGGTTTTGCTTTTAGTTTTGTTTCTGCATGCTTGCTTGCTTGTAAGCTATGAATGTGCATACGGCTGCATGTTCTTAACAGTTGCCACATCTGGCTCAGCGCCTCTGAGCTGTAGGATAATGAACTTGCCTGTGTTAGCTGGTTTTTGGAAGTCACTTTCTGCTCTGGTGACTTGGGCAAAGTGCCTTTGACTCTTCCTGCCATCTACTTAATAAGCACTTTGCTTGACTATGCAATGTCATGGACTTAGCTGATGATGTGGACACTGATTGCCTCAGTGAACGATTCGCCAGCCCTGCTGTGTCATGGACCAGGTTTCAGTAGCTACAGGGTTGTGGATGTAAGAGAATGAAGTGACCTGAGGACACACGAGTCCCTACCCTGCCAGCGCATTGCTTTCTGCTGGCATCTGCCAGGCTGTGTGTTAGCGATGAGTGAGGAAGAGAGCTCCTGCGCGTCAGGCTGTTGGTCTACGTTTCCTGGCTTAGGTGCCATCTTTGTCTGTTACCTGTAAACATGCCTGCTCATACGTGCGTGTAGATGTATTTGTGTATATGCACATATATATTATTTTTTCATACCACACAAACACACACATGCTTGTTTGCTGATAGGAAAAAAAAAAAAAGGAGGCTCTTTCCCCCAGGTTTGTGGAAGCTGAGGGGAGGTTCGGATTCAAGCCTGGTTGTTCCCTCCTAGTTGGCACCAGGGTACGGAAGGGAAAGAATTGGGTCATTTGTGGTGAGTGGGTTTCACTGTTTCCCCTGCGACACTGTTTTTTCAGTGTCTCTGCCCCCCCATTGCTTTGGGGTACAGCTGCGGGAGTCCTTTAACTGTTGGATCCGGACTACGAACTATGATATTTTGCCATGTCTGGCAGGTCCATCTCTGTAGATTTTGGCAGGGTTATGCCCCAGAGAGGGAAGGCAGAGGTGCAGTTTGGATCAGTGTCACTGGAAACATCAGAGACTTGGCTGTGTGCTCCTAGTGACGGTAGGGGAGTTAATTCAAAACATAGAAGCTGCAAAATAACCTAGTCTCAGGGAAATGCGACCCGGCTATTTTGTGTATGACTGTGTAGTGAATTCAAGCCTTCAAAGGATCGTAAAGTCACGGTTTTACACTCCTGAGTTCTGGTGCACAGTCCAAAATGTAGCTGCAGTAGGACTTAAGAGCTCAGAAGAGGCTTGCTGTAAAGGTAGAAATAAGACAAGGGTAGTTAACATTCTGTTTCGTATAAAAACATATCTGATTGTTCGTACTTTCCAGGAGAGCTTCTGAGAGGTGAGGAGGGTAGCAAGCCCTGCTAAAAATCAGGGCTTTTTTTGCTGCCTGGTGTTACATTGGATGGTATTGGCTTGTGGGCTTCAAAACTTCAAAGCTGGCATGTGGTTTCTAGGCTTTGTACTGTACCTCTTCTGCCCGTGTCCCCCTGCAACCTTATAAGCAAGTTTCATTGTCCATAGTGAGAAATGGATTGGGTGTGACGCTGTCCTCTGTGTCCAAGCAAACTGTTGGAGAGCAGTGCAGTGGGAGGGACATGCCTGGTGGGGCACTGGTGGGAAGTGCTGTGCCCTTGCACGTGGTGCTCTGACCTCCCTTTGTCCTCTCTCCTTCACTGAAAAACCTAAGAACTGCCCCTCCATCCCCATATCTGAACGTGGGGGAGTCTAGGGTTCACCTTCTGTGGGGAATTTACATATGCTGTGGGCTCAAAAATTAAATGGATACAGAGAGAATGCCTACACTGTCAGCTGCAAAAACTGGAATTTTGCAATTGTATTTAGGTCAAAAGACCCATGAGAAGTAAATATATTAGAAAGGAAAAGAGACATTGAGAGCACATGTAGGTGTTCTATCATCTAGATAGTGGTGTCTTGGGAGTACAGTGGAACACAAACCAGCTATGTTAATGCTATGAAGAGAGCAACTCCCACTGGAGTACTCTGTATTCGGTGATTGTAAACAATTGTTCTTTGTTTTTCCACAGACCTTATTTTGAACTCAAGGCAAAGTACTATGTCCAACTAGAGGTATGTATGTAATTCAGATCCATCTGAAACTCTTTACTGCTTACAGTAAATACTGAAATTAGCTCTAAAGTCCTCCAACAACTGTGTTGCATTTCCGTACAAAACCAATTCATTTCAAAAGCTTTTGAGCAATTTGCTAAGCTATTTTAAATATAAGACTGAGAGGCTTTGTTTCCTCGTGTTAAATAAGTGTTCAAACCCTGATGCTTGCTGTCAGAACTCAACAAATATGGTTTGAGGTTTGACCATCTTTACTTCTTGTAGTTTGACGTATCTGGGGTTTGTTTGGGGTTTTTTTTGTGTGTTCGTTCCCCCCACCCCCCTATGTTTTGTGCATCAGACTGTTTAAGTGTGCTTGGGGTGCTCTTTTCTGTACGCTGGCTGGGTCAATTAACAGAACAAGTAACCTGCTTGTAGGCCTCGAACATCATGCAGATGTGAATTTCTGATTTTTGGGTTTGGCAGAAGCGGGATTTTGGGTTTGGCTGGATAGGCTGACAGGGCTTTTTTGGCATCACTGCACTCTGTGTGGTGCAATGATGTCTGGCCAGTGCTTGACCACAGTGCACACCTTGTAGGGCACAGTGGCCCTGGGGTGGGCATGGCCGTTGTGCATGGGACGGTAATCCCTGCTATTACAGCCGCTAGTCTTGGAGCTGCCAGGGGTGGCAAAGTCGCACTAAAAATTCAAATGCAAGACCTGCTTTCTTTGTGGTTGAGTGACTTTTAGTGCATGCGGCCCCCAAAAACTGGAAGCCTGGCTCCTCCGAGTTGAAGGGTAGTGGCTTGTGCTGTGGGTGCGTGGGAAGTGCACGGGCTCAGAGTGGAGCACGTTGCCTTGCACTGTTGGCCACGAGTGCAGGAAGGCTCCAGCGGGGTGCTAGGTCAGCAGGAGCCTAGCTAGAGGATTCCCATTCCTTGTCTGGGGTGCAAGGTATGCCCCACACCTTTTTTCCTTCCCTGGGTTGCCTGAGATGCAACAGGTCTTCGTAAGCCTTGGAGACACTGGTGTGCACCTTTTCCTTGCCAGGATCCAGCCTTGGGCTGCCCTCTGCTCCTCTGTCTTGCCTGTCTGCATAGCTGTGGTCAGCAGCTCTGCTGCATGGAGCTGAACCCTCGTCTGTCCTGGGCTGGGTGCTGGCCCCAAATCCCTTCTGGCTAGAAGCATCTTTTGAGAAATCCGCTTTTCTCGGTGGGCAAAGGCCCACTGTTTGGAGGCCTGTTGCTTCTCCATGACAGCTGCTCAGTGCCCTCCTGAAGCAGTGTGATTGTGTAAAATACAATACAAAAGACAGCACAGAACTGTTTTCAATCTACAACATAAACCGGAGTTGAGTCAGGTACAGATACACAAGCAGTGTTTTACCTTTGGGAGACAGGGTGTACAACACTTTTGCCCTTGCTGTAGAGTGGGTTTGTGCCTGGGGACATGGAAGCTGCTGTGTTACATCTGTCAGGGTTTGAGGCTTTTCTGCTTTCTGGTTTGCAGGTTTAGTGACCAAGAAGTGGTGGGTTTGATGCTCAGAGGAGAGTAGGCTTAGCCCCTTTAGGGAAGAACCACAGCAAACCCTTACGGGTGGTTGTAAGATGAAAAGGGACACGCTGTTGTAAGCTGCATCCATGTTAACGAGAGATTCTGCATGTTAACGGGGGACCCCTGCTCTGTGCTTCGTCGGGGTCCTTTACAACACTCCAGCCCCTGTCTCCTTCACAAGTGCCACTGCTTGCGCTGGGGTGCTCTTGAATTAGGAGCTCTCCCATCACCTAGATACCCACCGTGGTTTATGCTAGCTTGCCTGTGCAGAGCCAAGTCATGTGGACACGTAACGGAGAACTGCATACCGTGTGTTGTTCATAATGAATGTGCATCTAATGACTGTCTTCCTTGGTAGCAACTGAAGAAGACTGTGGATGACCTGCAGGCAAAACTGGCCCTGGCAAAGGGAGAGTATAAGACTGCCTTGAAAAACCTCGAGATGATCTCAGATGAGATTCATGAGAGGAGACGGTCCACTGCCATGGGGCCCCGAGGATGTGGCGTGGGTGCTGAAGGGAGCAATACCTCTGTGGAAGACCTGTCAGCAAGTAAACTGGAGTCGGACACCATCTCCAGTGAGTACAGAGCACTGGGAATATCCTGTGGGCATCATAAGAAATGCTGAGATGGAGGTTGCTCTACGTATTCTGCAGCTTGAAATTTGCTGGCTGTTGTGGGACCGTGGCTAACTTATTAAGCTTCTTGTTATTACAGGAGTTTATTGTATTCTTTAATAGCCAGTTTTCAAGGGGAAGGGATATGAGTTGAAGTGCATCAGCTGTTCCCTTAGCATTGTTGTTGGTTTCTGTGCAGTGTTGTATGAAAGGAATAAAATTAATGCACTTCAAAGCATGCTCCTAATTTTTAAGCCAGTGATGCTGCTGTCAGTGCCTTCCCTGGGGGTGGTTGCAGGCTGTCGGTGACTTGCCGGGGGTGGTCGCAGGCTGCTGTAGATCATTCAGCCAGGCTGCTGAGGCGGCAGCGCTCTTTGGAAACAGACCTTTTGGATCAAGTGCTTGTCTTGCCATGCTGGGCCTGTGGCAGAGGGGCTGAAGTTGCAGCTACAGTAGTACAGAAAGGCGTGATGCTCGCACAAAGGGCTGTAAGGATAAGCTCCTTTGTGCTGTAGGACCTGCTGCCAATATGTGATTTCAGCAGAGCATGTGTGCTGCGAAGAAGGGAAGCGAAGAAGCGGTGATATGCTAATGCAGTGTGCTGAGGCTCTGTACAAGGGACGTTGCTCTTGGCTGACAGCAGCAACACCAAGCAAGCTCCAAGCCTAGGTAACCTCTGCTTTCTGGTGGCAGAGGGGGAGCTTGAGCTGCAAAGACTGATAGTCTGTTGTATTGTGAGTTTGCTTTTGTCCTGGCTCTGGGTGGAAGTGGATAGGTGGACTTTGCACGTGGCCTGCTCTTTCCTCCCTCTTGGACACTTCCTCCCCTTCTTGATGCAGAGTCTTTTTTTGCTGCCTGGTCCTGCAAATCCCAGTTTAATTTGTATTTCAGCTCCATTTCTGCAGGTAAAACTCTAGGTCAGGATTGCAGGAGTTTATAATTACATGACCTGAAGGCTGAATTTGTGGTGCCCTCGTGTGTACCGGTGCTGAGGCCCTGTAGGTCTGTGGCACAGCCTGGCTGTGCTGTGGGAGCTGGGAGGCAGCCCTGGGCTGGCCTCGGTCCGCTGCAGTGGCAGGAGTTTTCGCACAATGTGCTGGAGCTCCCACACTCCGTACTGTGCAGCCGGGACCTGAGTTGCCACAGCAAGTGATGGTGGTGTCTGGGCCCACTGATGCAGTGGGGTTTTGGTATGGCTGCCTATCTTCGGGCTCCCTGGAGTCCCAAGGTTGAGCCTTTCTGAGCTAGGCAGGGCTTGCCTCTTTGGATACCCACAAGTCCCCCCTTCTCACGCAGAAAGCCTCCCGAGAGGGCCTTGGGTATAAACTCTGTTGGGGGCTTTCTTGGGCTGGAGGAGTTCAGGGGCCTGGTATGTAGGGGTGGAAAGAGCCAGGAAAGTCAATTCAGAGCAACCTCTTGCTGGCCCGCCTGGCCGCTGCTGAGGCTGCAGGCAAGGACGGGCTCATCCGCCTCTTTGAATTGCACATCCTGACGTTTGTGGGAGGACTCCAGGTTGTGTCTCGTGGCAGCACAGGGCTGGGTTGCAACGGGGCAGGACTAGCAGCCTGCAAACATAATAACCAAAGTAGCCTTGACAGGTGAAGCTCTTATGCTTTGTAACATGTGGGGGGTTTCTGCCAAGGCCCTTTTACATCTTGATTTCTGTCTGCTGGAGTTGAATAAAACACCTCATGATCAGCAAGAGTTTTCTGGCCCTAGCAGATGCTCCTGTGTCGCAAGTTTAGACTGTGATAAGCAAGCTACAGTTTAAGTTGTGGACTAACTGGTATCAGTGCTTCTTACCAAGAAGAGGACTTCTGTAATTAGAAATGTCTTTTTTGCCCAACCTTTTATTTGCTTTCACCCCCTGCAAAGTTATCTGTATTGCTCACCACATAGTGATAAAACACAGCGAGTGAGAAGAAAGGACACTCTGCAGTCTTGGATTTGACATCATTAAAAACAAACCAACAAAACCAAAACCACAACAAAGTGTCCCGGCAGGGGCCCAGGAAAGGGGGATAATGCTGTTATCCATTTTATGTTTGAAGCTCTTTAGGTCAGTTCTACAATGTGTAAGGACAGTTCTGCCATCTGCAAATACAGCAGAAAGAGGCTGAATACCTCTGAAATAACTGTGTTGGTAGCTGCTTCTGTTTGCACCCTTTGTGTCCGAGTGGTGCACGTGAGCCCCAGGCTGCCGAGGGAACAGAACCACCACTTTGAAACTTCTCCTTTGAGCCGTTTCATTAACGCTGCTGCTTTTCTCCTGCTGCTCTTTCAAGGTGGTTCTGAGCCTCTCTAACAATGGCAGGAATTGCAACGAGATGTAATTGAAGATGATCTCAGGTCACTGTAAATCGTGGGACTTCTTCAGACCGGTGTGATTCCAGCACACGCCTCTGTTGTGCAGAGGCTGATGCACCTAAAAAGCCTTCTGATCCCAGTGGGGCTACTTGTGTGCAGAAGTCTTTGGTTCATAGGTCCCCATCCCACAATAAGCTAAGATTGACAAAATGTTGAATTTTTGCAAAATCTACACTCTTGTACTGCACAAAACAGAACCTTCATTAATGGGTTCCTCCTCCTGTTGCTAGCAGAGACCCTACAGCTTAGTCTAGCCAGACAGGTTGGAGTTGGTTTGCTTTAATTAGAATTCAGATCTGAGCAAACATGAGCAGGGAAAATGATATATGTGGGTGGGGCTTTTTTTATTTTGGTGTTGCTTGGTGATCCTCATCCGAAAAGAGATTTTGGGAGTTCATGCTGGATTTTAACTGCAAAAGATAAGGTGGAAGCAATCTGCCCCTGCAGCTATGTCTGTCTAATTAGTGCCTCAAATAACCAGGAGTCTGTGCTGGGATCAAGATGGCACTGGCTGAGGCGGGCGCAGGGACTAGGCCCTGGCCTAGGTTATGTGCTGAAGACCACGAGTGAACAAGGCCGGCTGGGCAGGGGGCAGCAGGAACAGTAAAAATCCCAGAGCATCTTGGCTTGAGGAGCAGCAGTAGTTAGTGTAGGGCTGGTCTGGCAGGGCATGGCCGGCAGGTGTGCTGTTCCTCGGAGCAGGGCCAGCCTTCATGCTGCATGAAGTGCAGGGTTAAGGCTTTGCAAAGGGGGCAGGCTACGAGAAGAGGCCACCCATGGGCGGGCAGAGCATGTGTGTACAGAAGGTGCAAACCTGAGAAACTGCCTTTGCCCGGGACGGTGCCGGAGGGGTAGGTTTGCTAACCGGAGTATTCTTTCTTTGAATGCTGCAGTGGCTTCAGAAGCGTTTGAGGATGACAACGGCAGCAGCCTCGTATCCGAAGAAGATTCGGAAACTCAGTCGGTGTCCAGCTTCAGCTCTGGTCCTACGAGCCCCTGCGAGGTGCCCACCCAGTTTCCTCCTGCGACGCGACCTGGAAGCCTGGATCTGCCCAGCCCTGTGTCCCTCTCTGAGTTTGGGATGATCTTTCCTGTCCTCGGCCCCCGAAGCGAATGCAGCGGCGCGTCCTCCCCCGAGTGCGAAGCTGAAAGAGGTACGCACAGCTGGATACGCCCTGGGCCGATGCTGTTCAGCTTCATAAAGGGAGTGGGAAAGCCTGCTCAGCTCCCCTAGGCCTGTCGCCAGCTCCCTGAGCTCTGACCCGCTGGCAGCTTCCTTGGGGAAGGCAGTTTTGAAGGCCCTGCGTCCCACGGTTAATGATGACATCTAAAATGTTTTAATTGTTCTCCTGCCTGGGAAGGTTCTCCGGTTCTGTCTCAGTGGAGGGGTTTGAGGTTTCTCATGAAGTAAGTGATCAGTGGGATTCTGATGGTACATTTACTTTAAGGAAAACCTGAGTTTGTTTTTTTTTTTTACTGTCCTGCTTGCTGAAAATCCTGCTTTCCAGGAAAAAAAAAAAAGAAATAACATGCCAAAAGGAACCTCTTGCAGGCTCTGCCAGCCCTTGCTGACAAATTCGGACTAGAGGATTACCACCACCCTTGTGTACTCCAACCTAAGGCCATTTAAGCTGTAACTCGCTGATGCAGTGCATGAGACGAGCGCGGCTTGAAGGCCGACTTTGGTTTCGTTAAAAGCATTTTGCTCCTGCTCCTATATATACGTGTATATATATATATATTTCTTTTTTTTTTTGCTTGCTTTGGCAAAGGAAGCTGCAGAGGCACCCGCTTGAAGCTTAAGTTGCAGAATGAAATCCGGGTTTAACATCTAGTTTAATCCTTTCTTTGCAGGGGATAGGGCAGAAGGGGCTGAGAACAAGACAAACGACAGAGTCAACAAGAATAGGAGCAGCAACAGGAGCAGCTCCACTGAGGGGCTGGCTTTGGATAACCGAATGAAGCAGCTCTCCCTTCAGTGCATGAAAATCAAAGAGGGAATATGCGCAGGCAGAAAAGCTGCCCAGATTGGTTGAGTCCTTCTTGTGCCCTGTCCTGATTAATGGGAGTATAAATATTTATACATGAACTTCTAAGTGTTTGAAGAACATTGTGCCAATAATATATGCCAAATCTTAAGCGTTTACTCTAAGAATTTACAACTGCACTAAGAAGTCTAATTGATGTGGAGGGCTGAAGTTTTTATTCAGTAAATCCTTTGTAGGCCGGACAGGTTATCAAATGTTTAAGCTGTGCTCATATTTCACAGACTTTGTCAATTGTTTTGTAGCAGCCTGGCTGAAGCAATAATTAGTAATGTTCCCGTGTAAATTCATGCCAGTAGGGGGTCTGAAATTCAAGCCAGACATTTGCAGAGCGCTGTTTGGCTTCAGTTTTGTAGAATGAAATGCTCTTTAGATACAGTGGATCTCTTGAGTACAAGTGGCATATTCTTTAAACATCTGTATTTGTCTGTATTATGCTGAAACTGTAGAAATATTTTGTATACAGAAAAGCTGTTGCATGTGTGGGGTCTAAAAGCCTTCACTCTTCCCTTGGTGCTCACAGAAAGGATAAAGATGAGCCAGGCCTATAAAAACTGGTGTTGTGACGGACAAAAAGGGGATGGTAACACTCGGCAGTGGTAGGCCCTTTCTAGCCACCTTCCTGAGTCTGGCTTGGACTCTGAGGGTGATTCCAGTGACCAAAAAGAGTTGATTGGCCCCTTGCCCTTCCCCTCCCCTGAGAAGTGAAGTATTATTTTTCAGCACTTTAAGTGTGGGTTTTTTTTTTTTTTTTGCTCGAAAATGGGAGTCATAGATGTTTTCAGGACAGTTATGATAAGGGATTCGCCCTTGAAATAATGCATGAAGAAAAGGAATTGCCAGTGTAGATTGACAATGTGTTCTTAAGTTTCTCCGTAGGTTGTACTGTGTGGGGTTTTATAACTGTTAAAGGAAACTGGGATTCTAGTATGCCCTAGAGAAAGTGTTCAATGAGACTAGAAAGGGCACGGGCATGTTTTGCCAGCAGCTGTTAGGCAGTAGTAGTGTCTGGTAACTATGCTAATAAGTGGTAGTAAAAATCCTAGGACTCTTCAGTTTTGGTGGGTAAGCATTTCTGACAGCACCATTTTATCTAAGATGTCGGTTTATATTGTTAATTTGATGGGAATTTTAGTATTGCCCCCAAAGTATTTTCTATTCTATGTTTTTGCAGTCCTGTTGTATTTCGTCCCTGCCACAGCTTGTGTATCTATTCTCAACGTTACTGTAAAATTCTTCACACTACAGTAAACATTTTTGTTTTCCACAATTTGAGTCTGTGCAACCTCAGTGTATCTCAAGCGCCAAGAACTGAATCTTCTGCAGCAAGTTTGGTCTTTAAATACCCACTTCCAGTTGAAGACTGCGGCCCGGCGTCGCTCTCCTTGGTATTGGATTCCTTTGCAGTACGTGGACAACTGTTACCTCCTTCCAGCTTCCTAAATCCCTGCACACGTGATTTGCCTTTTACTCTGAACTGCGTGAGACCAGAGCTTTAGTCAGGTTTTCCAAAATCCCTTAGGATGCAGAAAAGAGGGTATTCTGCTGCCGAACACCTCTGTACTTAATGCTGCTGCCATTTGCTGTAAGGCCATGCAGGATTAGAGGTAATGAAACCTGTTTTCATAAAAATTAGCTTCAACACATTGTAGCTGTTAAGCTGCAATATCTTTAAATATTCATACATTTACACTTTCCGAAGACCTGAAGTCTGAACTCTGACACTGGTAGCATTTCCCAGCCCAATAAATGCTTGGGAAAGAAGTCTGTGGTTCCAGCTTCTGATGTGACCATTACCTGGGGAGAAGCTGGGACTGACAGTATTAAATACGAGGTGAAAAGCAGTACAGAACTGCCACGTTGTACAAAATGTTTTAACTTAAACTTTGGTAGCTAAGCTATTGTCTGTGCTCCATACAGTTAGAAAAATTAGCAGAGGCAGTTGTTGAGTATCTTATTTTTGCAGACTTGCCAGTCAACCCCTATTACATTTCCCTGGGTTGTCTGGGTATTGTTTTGGTGGTGGTTGGGCTTTAACCTCTCTTGCTATCAATCTTGTCTCATCTGGCCAGTTCTGACTGGAAACCCAAACTCCCTGCATTAGTTTTTATGTCAGCAGGATATAAAAGCAGTCGTGTGCTGCCTTGCATGTGTCCTGATTGGGTTCCCCTTCCAGCTGGGTAAAACCACAGATCAGGAAGCACCGAAGGGTGTGGGACCCACCGTACCCTCGCGTTACACCACGCTTCTGCAGCCTTCTTCTGTTGGTGACCCCTGGACTTGGCAGGTAAATCACAAGCAAACAGGCAGAACTGCATATCTAATAAATTAACGGAAAACTTTTTATTTTAATCTTCATAAAAGCCATAATTATAAATATGACAAACTCCAATGACCAACCATCACTATAGAGTACAGGCAAATGAACAAGGTTTCTCCAGTTACTTTTCTGTTGGAGCTCTTTGAGCATTCTGAAGTGTAACGGATGGTAGCTGCCTTCACGGGTATAAAAATAAGCGTCTGGTGTATCAAAGTATACACGATCACTTCAGCTGCCCTGAAGTGAGAATGTATAAAGCAATGTTAACCTAGGAATTCTCCTTCTCTTTGGTATTATCAAACAATTTAAATGTCCTTTTTGACGAAGCGATGAAAGCTCTCCTGTATACAGGTACACAGACTTCCCTCTCAATAGCTGGCTGCTCAGCCACCCCACAGACTGTGCGGTCAAGTGCGTAACTGCTGTACAAAACAGCTACGTGAACCTTTGCATCAGGAAACTCGGACCGGATCTCAGGCTCCTGGAGCAGAGGGGATAGGAGCCGTTGCTATTGTTCATCCATGGTACAGCCTCTCACTGAGCCTCTGAGAACTGGTGGATTAACCGAGGACTAACCTCGGTTTTCCTAACAAAGCCAATGGGGGCATGTGTGTGTCTGGGGGGTGTCTCGCCCTGAGCTATAAACAGCAGCATTATGGGGTCTGTATGGAGCTGTAAAGTAGGATTTAAAAAAAAAATACACAGAAAAGGCTTTGCAGTGCGTAAGGAGGAGAACATCAAGACTTCTGAAGAGGCTATCTCCAGTTATCCCTCTGCACCACTGACACAGAATTAAAAATCATTTCTTTGTAGTAGTCTTCCCTTAGGGAAACAAAGAAAGTGTAAACTCTCTTACAGCAATTGGCTTAGTTTTGTCAGCTATCCTCCTCCTGCGGTAGCTCAGAACCGTACAGGGTGTGACAAGCAACTTAGGAGTGTGGGATGCGTGTCGCTGTATTTCACTGTTTAAAAGCTTCAATTGCACGTTTACAGGCAGAGAATGCTTAAGGGTCAAGAGGTGTGTGTGGAATTGGAAGTGAAGTAACATGACTGAGGTACCCATGTTACAGTCTGAGCTGTGGTGCAGCTATTTAAATTTTTGCACACGCAGGCCTTATTCCTTTCTAAAAGCCTTGCTGTGTAACGCTTCCATGCTGACATCAGCATCTAGTATTTGCTGTCATAGGATCAAAACATGCTAAATTATATAGGAGAAAGAAAAGCTTAACCTAGATATTGGCCTGAGGCTGGGTTCAATTCAAAGGATCAGTTCACTTTCCGGAATTATTTGTGTAAAAAATACAGCTGTATTTGACAGAAAATAGCAAAGGAAACTGCAAGCGCTGACATGAACACTTTTTTTCTAAGAAAAAAGGGCAAGAAAATTTTGTTGTAAGATTAATTTGCCACAAACGGAAGCTGTAGACTAGAATATTTTGTATTTCCTTTTAAATACCCCACCTGAGTGTTCTGTCCTGTGTCTGAAAGAAAATGTACAGTCCTAGGAGATGCAACATCTGGACAGGACTTGTGTTAAAAAGGCCACCGCTACTGAGTGTTTTAAATCCTGTGCAGTTACGGGGATGAGCCCAGTCCCCTGAGTGTACTGTATGGGTAAGGAACATGAGTGTATCCTGGAGGGGAGAGGATGCTCTGTCCTTTAACGCCTTTGTCTGGCATTAGCAATGTGAGTTTGTTCCTCGCTTTGAGTCTAGCACCGTGTGGAAGCTGAGCCTTATCCAGCAGAAGCTTTAGCACTAGCTTGAGCTTGCAGGGCAGGGGCGGAAGAAAGAGAAACCCCTTCCTGCAGAGCAGGAACCAGCTACAGAAGAGCAACAACAGATTTTACTGTAGGCAAGTCTACCAGCTTGCTCTCACACAGCAGAGGATGTGCAAGAACTCCGCACTGAGAAGCGACAGTTCTGGCATCTCCCTTTTGTACTGTCAAAGATGCTCTGTTGAGACTTGCTACCTACCTCTCACTTCACCGGGGCCAGCACTCATACAGGACTCCATTGCCACTCTGCTTTAGCCTGAGCTAAAAACTTCACGCAGGTTTGTAGGGAAAATGTGAGTCGAATGAAATCTTAATTCTGTAGGGATGAATCTGTGCTGGGTGCGTGCTCCAAAAGCCAAGGATGACCACAAAGAATCTAATCTGTTTTTTGCTCAGCTCGTGCCTATGCTGTTCCCTCTGTTGGTCTGTTGCAATAATCATCAGAAACTTCTCTGCAAAAGAAGGTAAGTCACACTGTGACACACTTGTCACAGATTTCCTAGCCCAGATGGTCTTTGAGAGAACTGCAGTCAGAAAGGCGTGTGTTTTCAATGCCCTTTTAAAGCCAGACACTTGCTAAGCAGCTGTCTGATGAAGGAAATGAAACAAAAGGATCTTGTACTTTCTGGAGAGGGCCAATAGCAGCCTTCTGTGGGAATAATTTTATCTGGTGCTCCTGTAACGTGTGCGCTCAATTTCCCAATAATCAAATGGCACCTGTGCTCCAAAATAAGATTTAAATGCTACCTTTTTGCTTGGAAAACTGCCAAACCAACCTGAATGGCAAAGAACTTCCTATGGCTGTTTTAAAAACACCCTCTCCCCAGCTGTCAAATGTAGTGGAATTAAGTCTGCCTTTTGTAAAAAGACAAAAAATAATGCATTTTAGGATCAGTGAGGCAGTCAGTATTTAAATTAAAAACTTGGTTATCTTCAATCCTCTTCAGATACAACGTATATAGATCTTCTAGAGGAAAAGCACACCCAGTCTGCTTCTAAAGAAGGTTGTTCTGTGCTAATGCCACTTCCACTATTAAGAACGCTGACCCTACTGCTGTTGCTGAAGCTGGCTGAGCGCTCAATTCATTCACTAGTTTCAACTTGCAAGAAAAGTTCCTTTTCAAGGATGTCTCGTCTAAGGGGATCAGCAAGTGCATTTCTTGCTGCCGTGGTTTATGAGGGGCAGAGGTTTAAATGATCCTTCCCCTACAGGCTGAATACTTGTAAAAATGACAAGAATAAAACACTTCTTTGCTGGGGGAGTGGTGGTGGGTAGTTCCCTACTTCCTTGCACCAGCAAGTGAGACTACCTCAGGAGATACAGAGAATCTCACAGTGCACAAAGAAAACCTTTCGCACCTGCTATGCGAAGGGCGAGCTGCGCTGTCTGTACGCTGCTGCTGACCCGGATCAAGCTAGCTCTTACCACTAGGAGGAAGAAAGCCTGTTACATTGTGCTGTAGTATTATGCACTAAAGTAATACAGATGGGAAATAACAGCTCTCAAAGTACATGTAACAAGAGTGAAGCCGTTGTTTTTCTTTTAGAAAGAGCTAAAGCCAGAATCTTCCTTTTCCTTTGCTCCTATGTACATATTCCAACAAGCCAAACATGTTCCTCTGGAATACTACATGCTCAGCAGTGCTAAGTTTACATTAGATGTGAGAACTAGTTCAATGCTGAAAACACTCAAGAGAGCAGCACAAACATGTAGTAAAAGCTATTTGGTCCTGAGACTGAATAAGCAGAATACACAAGAGCATTTTTTCTTAAATGTTTACTTTTACGAATAAAATCTTAAACCCATATACCCTGGAGTTTGGGAGAAGAGAATTTAAATGTTAGTTTTTCCTCTCAACTTACTAGACTTTGATTGAAATGTAGAAAAACTGCAATAAATTGAATTCTGCCAGTTCAGTTGAGTATAAGCATTTTAGCTTGTTCACAAGCCTGCTGAACAGTGCTCACTCCACTACCAGAGCAGTAAACCCCATGGCTAACTGTCTGCCACAATTAACTGGCAAATCAGTGATTCAATGCTTTTGGCTATAACTTAGAATGTAATTTTCTTTTATGCATATGTGTAGTAAGAGTTATTCACCTGTTCTCAGACTGTAGGACAGATGAAAACCACCTCCTTAAACAGTAATGCACAGCTCTGTCTCCTCACTGCAGCTGTGATACCTTAAGAGGAGTAGCACTGTTAAAATCTAAGAAAAAAGGACCCTCTTGTTGAGGCAGGAATGTGGTGGGGATGATGTTGTAAACTCCAGCAAATATGTTCTCCACTTCCAAGTAGCAAAATCCACACCTATGATAAAAGAAACTACCTGTTAGAACTAAGGTCTAAAGCATGTTTCAAACCTCTATGACTTCATTAAGTGAATATTACCTGTAGTCACCACTGCTCTTTTTCTGAAAGCCATAGGAACCAGGATCTCCTACTGTCGAGACAGTGACGAGTTCAAAACCAACGCTGTATTGCCTGCAAGTGATGTGACAGACTGTTACTTTTGTTGTTTGGGTTGCCAGGATTACTACGATTTTTAGATTAAAAACTACACAGTGTAACTGGAAGACATCTAAAGTTTTGTCACATTTGTGACAGAAATGTTAAGTCAAACTTACCATGAAATGCATGTAGAATTTGGAGGAAGACAGAACGCAGTTCAGGTTCAGAACTGGACTATATGGAACAGGCCTGCTGGCAGCCTGCCTCTGCATTTGAGCAGATTTGAAGTAGTTCAACTTGTGGTGACACACTCCTGTGCCACGTGGCACAGACCCTGCGGTGGGATCTGATCGCTGTCAGAGGAATCAGTGTTGGTGATCTCAGCCGAATTTCTCATGTTGCGCTATAACCCGGGACAGTTTATCTACTACCTGTTAATGCAGGTGACATCACCACTGCCCCACCATTCAGACTACCCAAATATGATCTGCAAGCGCAGAAGAAAAAAGCATACAAACCCACCGCTCAGCTAGTGGAACAGTACAGCCACACCTTTGCACTCGTCCTCATTTCATGAGAAGGAGTTTCCTCCAAGAGGGGAGGATGGACAGAAAAGTGCTGCCATTTTGTGGGGCCCACTGTACAGCTTTGCAAAAGATAAACGCCTGCCTGCATGGCAGGAGAGGCTGCCATTTAGAAGCGCTGTAAGCTGGTAGTTTGAGGTAGGTCACGAATGTTGCCGTCTATCTGCTCGATAGGGCACTGACATCCAATACTTCTCCTGGCCTGCTAGTGGCAGAGTAAAAAACGCAGTTTTGGAGCTGAAGCTACTGCACAGGCCATTGCTCGAGAGCCTGCAAGGGTTTAGTATCCTGCATCTTAACCCTACTGCAAAAGAAAAGGGATTATGATCCTCTTTAAGAGGGAAAAAAGTCTTTTCTACCTTCTTCCCTTCTATGCAAAGTGTAGCTCTGCTCAGACCCCAAAACTAGAGAGAAAGAAGGTTCCTGCTTTCCTTGGAGGTCGAGGACTTCCTCAGTAGCAAATGTGCGGGTTTAAACCACTAGTGATGGTGAAGTTCGAAACATAAGCCTGAGCCACCTCCCATACCTTGCCTTTTGGCTTTCCAGGGAGCTTCCCACCCTCCCCATGGAAGACACTGACAAAGCTTTATCTTTAGCATGTAATACTCTCTACAGACCTTGGTCCCCGTAGTTCAATTAGTAATGGTCCATTCTTGTCCAGCTGGAATTGATAAATGGGGTTATTTTTGTAGGTGTCTCTGAAATTTCCACATCCTCCAGCACTGTGACCTTTCCACTGTCCATTGACCTGGAAGAAGTCAAAAGTACAGAAAATACTTTATATCCTGAGGATTTGTATTGCTTATTTATGCACACAAACAAGACTAGAGGCTCCTCTCCTCTCGCTTCAGAGGTCACCGATTTCGGTAATCTCTCCTAATTTTTAAAGTGCAAGTGAAAGACTGTGTTAAGTATTCAGAAAGTTTTACTGCAGTCCTCCACCCAGCTTTATCAAAGCCTTAGATCCCTTAGAAGTGTACATTACTTTTTCAGCTAATATTTAATAAATAACAAGTGACTTTCTGACTATGACAAGCTGCATCCAACAAAAGAGCTACATTCCCATCTATCCCATGACTACTGAAGTACACAGGTTATTTTTTTTGCTCAGACCCTCCTCTGCTGCGCTCAGTGAGAAACAGCAGCGGCCCGGGAAGCGCACCACCACTTGTGTTGTAACCTTTGCTTTTGAAACCACTGCCTCCAGCCCTGTCCATTCACCTCTACACCCTCCTCTGAGAGCCAGCATTACAGGGACAAGATACCCGTAAGGACAGATTCTGCAAGGACAAAGACATACAAGAGGAAAAATGCCGCTCAGGCGTTGAGAAACAGGCCATCTGGCCGCCAGTTCCTCCTGCTAGTCACTAAACTGAAAGGTTAGCCTTGCAAGACATGCCAGGCATTCACACAAATTTATAGCTGAGATCCATTTCTCCTGTTACTCCCCTCCCCTCTCTGTCAAATCAGCAAGAAACAACATTTTTTTCTTGCAATTTAATTTCTTTACTCAGTGTCCAAAAACCTCAAACATGGCAAGTTTGGAAGCAAGGGGGATTTCTCTCCTGACTATGCTGCTAGCTGTGTGCTGTAGCTTCCCAGGCCTTTTCCACCTCTGCTGCACTTAGTTCCAGGAATGTCCCCAGGGCTTGGCAAGCCTCAGAGGCGAGCACTCAACTTCTTTAGCATAAGACATCTAACCCAACTTGCTTTTACTGGTAAACTGCGAATCCCTTACCTGCTTCGTTTTAAGTGTGATGACTGCTAAGCGAGCACCAGATAAACGTTAAGCACAGGCACCTAACTTTTTGTATTTGATCATAAAGACAGAGCTGGCCTTGCATAGACAGGACACGCCTTTTATTTGAATACTAGACAGACATCTTCAAATAATTAACAGGATGTTGCCACATACTTGATTTTCTTTTGAAATTCAATACAGATATCCTGCCCCAGACCAGGCTGGTCACCTTCAATGAGTTTTTGACCTCTTAAAGCACTCCCCCAAAATAAGACCAGTTTTTAAGAGCTAAAAAGACAATGGTTTCCAGAAGAACCAAGCAGATCATCTTGCTGGTCCCAGGAATCTCTCTAGCCCCTTACATTCTCCAGGGTAGGCTGGCTTCAAGGGGCTGTTCCAGAAATAACAGCTGGTACGAAATGCTGCCTGAACCCGAGAGCCTAGCTGCGAGCCAGCGTGTCCCACGACCGCAGGGAGTAATGTAATCCTTGGCTTCAGGCACGAGCGTCCTAGAAAACAGGCTGTTCCACGGTGCCTCAAACTACCTTCGTTTCTCTCTTCCTGAAGAAGTTACTGTTTGGACAGAAGACTCCTGCCTACAGTAGGGTTCCCCAGGGTATCCACAGTAGGTACAGAGCTTAAAGTTAACAGCTGCTGGCTTATTCTTTCTTGAGGATAAAATTGCTAATACACAAAAATACATGCAAGTTACTTCATCCTGTGAGCTCCTGGCTATATTTACACTTCAGCTGAAGGTGTAACTGCAGCTCATGTTGACAGCAGAGCTATGAACAGCAGCTGGCCCCAAAACTGCCTGTGCTTCTGACTTAACTTCAGTCACAGTTTTGCTCTTGCCCCTGGCTGCTGTACCCTTGGGGAGCATTTCCATGTGAAATGTACCACGGGAATATTGCCCTGCGCCTGTTCGGCAATGCGAGTGCTTAATGCAGTGGTTACAGGCCTTTGAGGCGTCTTTGCAAAATTTAGGAGCAGGAATGTATCGCAATATTGCCATCCTAAATCTGTTCATCAGTCTCGCTACTGGTGCCTTTGGTTTGTCATTCCTGATTTTGTCCCACCATGCCAAGAGTTCTTCCAAGAAAATGATGCAATCCTCTCAAGGGAAAACGAGCAATGCTCTTGCAGTACTAGCACAACCTGATCTCTGCAGAGTAATTACATATTAGGGTACAGGTTGTTATTCCGAAGGCCGGTCTATTCTGCAGAGGATTTACAGCGTACCTGCGACGGCAGAGCTGGAACAACACACTGTGACTGAAGGTGGAGCTCATGTACCAACTGCCCGTGAACGTTAAGCCACCATCCATCCAGAGGGGTGTGAACCGTGAGCCAGCCCAAGGCCCTTTGTGTTGGCACGAATTACGCTCACAGTGCAGCTAACTGTTTGGCAAATCGTACGTAACCTAAGTGCAGGATGGGTCTGGTGCTAACGATGCTTAGATTCAGCTTTAGTTAAGAAGGTTCATTTGTTAGCAGATGGCCTGAGCTGGCATTTCTGGGCAGTAGTATAAAAATACATTTAAAAACCTTGTACATCTCAAATATGGAAAAGCCAAACCAGACTTATTATCCAGTGACCCACAAAGCAAAATATTTCTTTACCCGTTTGGAAATGGTGTAAGGTGTAGGAATCTTGGAAAAGGTGAACTTGCACAAGGAATACACCTGTGTTGTAAAAGAAGCAGCTGGTCACATATTCATCTTGCGCTTTTCATATGAAATCATGACACGTTAAAAGCAGCAGAATTTCCCACACATCATTTTTAGGTACTTGCTCACTACACGCCTGTATTACTCATCAGACAACCCTGTCTGAAACTCAAAATCTAGAATAGTGCTGGGACTAACAACTTATTTCTACTTAATTTTTCTTTGAAAAAACAAAATGGAAAATGATCTGCATTTACTTTTCCATGACAAAGAGAGACCTCTGGCATTGATCATCACATGACCCAGCAGTTACAGAAAAACCCAAATACTGAGTCCAAGGACTTAGAGAAGTCAAAAAACTTTAAATCTTAACTGGGACCTAAAATAGGTGTATTTCATATACATAGAGAGCCAATGCTCTGCCTGTATACAGGTAGTAATTTTTTATTCTAGGAAAAAAAAAAGTATTTTGCAGCTGATTTCATTACTAAAGTTTCCTTACTAAAACTATACACACTATATTGTCTTAACTACAGATGGAGAACGTTATCAGACACTTCATGCAGTGGTTCTGCTCCATCAGTCACAGCCTCCCTCCCCAAGTAACTGTATCGATCCAGAAGTACACTTTTAAAATCAAACTTACAAATAAAGGACACTTTCTAGTTTAATTGTTTACATTCATTGTGAAACCAACAGTACATACCCTAATGGTGTAATGGATAGTGTTTTGTTTCTCATACTGGGACACCACCAAGGTAAACGTATGGGGCCCTGGAGAGGTCAGCTTTATCTTGGTCAGATAATGAGGACTGTTGATCCGAATACCATCAATATACGGAGGAGGATCAGCTGAAAAAGAGGACAAACACTTTTCCCCAATCAAAAATCCCCCAGCTTGCTAAACGTCTTTGCCATTTCATATCAGTGCATTCTGCCAGGAAAGTCATATTGTTGGTATCAAGGCCGGACCATCAGCAGACCTGAGTGCTCTCAAAAGAACAGAGCCTCAAGATTTGCTCATAAAAAGGACAAGTTATCTTAAAAGCAAGTACCATTTTCAGGAGAGGTACATCACACATGAGAGGACACAAATTCTGCCCTTGACAGTACAGCTTAAATCCCGTGACTTGCAAGGACTGCTTATCCATCTCCCACCAACGTCGCTACTCAAAGGAGACCTACTGTGATTACTTCGTCCTTTACAGAGAGAGATATGGAATGTTTGAGCACTCTCTAAAAAAATCTCTCTGAGGACTCTGTTCCTTCTCCGTTGGCTGGACAGTTGCAGAATGCAAGCTGCCAAAATCCTTGGCCACAGGGTAAACAAGACTTTAAACCACGTTAATTTCTGTAACTAAGTCACACACACTTTCTCTCCAAATCCTTGTGATCATTACACAGGTGTAGTTGCATCCCAGTACCAATGCACATGCACTACTTATTATAAACATCCCAAATATTTGCTTTTATAGTTAGACAATGTAATTTGTTATTTGGCCTCTAATTGGTTCTTTCCAGACTTCTTTTAATTCCAGTGAAGCAGGAACAAGTCTAGCCAATTACTTCAATAGGCCCAGAATCAGGTCCTTTTATTTTTTTCCACAAAGCAACATGGAAGAGGGGAAAGGATTAATATAAAACAATGAGCAGCTTAGGAATGGGAAATCTCAGCCTCACTGCCAAAGGATTAACCTGCTTTGTTCTGATCTCATTTTAACAGATGGTAAAAATAATACTGCAGCTTGACCAATCTATTTCCGTGGAAAAAGGTTTAAATGAGTTTGAGCTCGTGAGACTAAAAGTTTATAAAAGACTTTGGGTAGCGAGACAAAACATATGAATCATCCAGTCCTGCTAGCGGTCTTGCTGGTAGACTGTCTCTTTCAAGCACAAGGGAACAATCCCCTCCACTACACAAATGCGTTTGGTTTGCCTACTTAAGAATGTTTTCAGTGAGACAGCACGTAAAATAAGCACTGCTACAAGTACCAGCAACACCAGAAGCATGTCCTGGGCTGTAAGGAGAAGCAGATGCTTCAACAAGATCAGCTCTTACAAAAAGAGATGGAGATTTGGTCAGGTCTCAACAGATGCTTTCCGCAGAAAGACACCTTGCGTTCTAGGGCAACCGGTCAGCAGAGCTCATTGAACAAGACCGGAGACGAACAATGCAACCCGTACCAGCCATTCCGACAGGAAAAACACCCAACCGCAAATTCCGCTCTTTGGTGACAAGAGCTGTAAAAGCTACTCTCCAATGACCTGTTGCCCATGCAGCAACCCGAATGCCACCCTGGTTCTAAAGATGTCGCCTATCTGTAAAAGCAACAGGGCAAATCCGACCTGCCTTAGGATGCACCTTCACTGAATTATTCCAAGGAATATTTTTACAGAGATCTTGTAACTTGATGTAAAGAATAAATAAAACCATGACATAATTAGCTCTACCTTAAGGCTGCAGTCTACCCTATCCATTCAACCCGGACACTACCCTCACTTTCTGTGTCTCAACCTGCGTTTCACATCTGCTACCTGTCTTGAAATAAAACATATGTGGCCTTTTTGCAGCTACAACAAAGCTCCAAAAGCCAAGCCCCTTCTTCTCAAGGTAGGTAGAATCTGACCTATAACGACAAAGAGTAATACTCTGATAAAATTTGAACATTTAAATGTTTTTCTTAAACATTCCGCACCTGATACTTTGAAATATGTTGAAATGTTCAGCTGGACCTCCTGAGCTTGCTTAGGTACTTTCCTAAGCCAAGTTCATAGAACATTGAACCTTGATTATTTTCACTTAGTGGAAGCTGTAAACCTTTACATAATTTTGCAAATCTGAGAAATAATTATGCTGTCAGATAAACAGAAGCACAACATCTCTTTGCTCGAAGCATTAACTACCGCCACTACAAAAATCAGCAGCAATAAAGAAAATGCTGTGCCAAATTAAATGTCAGCAGGACTAGGCAGACCTTGCAGGCTGCTTCCAACTCGAACAGCTTGGCTTGTTCCTTCAGCCCGGACTGCTGGAGGTGGTCAAACAGGGTGAAACGACTATTCCAGAAGACTGACCTCTTAGAGTGAGGCATCTAGTTTTAAAGCAAAAAGTGGTTTCCCTCTCCACAAAATCCTTTGCAATTCTTCATTTATTTCTATAATCTTCTTGACAATTAAGGTGCACTAACCTGGATAGTAAACTTTTTTGCCATCAGTCTTGTATACAACCATTGTAATGAATTCCCGATTGTGTGCAAAGTCATCCTATAAAAACACAAATCAAGTAGAGTTGTACACTTCTGTGGAATGTAATCAATGCTTAAGCAGAATCAAGTATGCATTCTATCATCCCCTTTGATCACCACATCACTGACATTTGTATTTACCGAGATACCCGATCCAATTATTTAAAAAAACAAAACAAAACAAAACCCCCAAAATAAACAAACTGCCACTAGTTTCACTTATAACAGTTCAGAATTATTTCACTACCTTTATGGTGGAGAATACAATCACCTCACTCAAATTTCCACTCTGGGTCTATTTCAACAATCTTGTATACAATAACATGTACCTGCTGAATTTAAAATTTACACATATACACAGGTGTACATTCTTGAACATGAAAATATAAGCAGTAATATACCAATACCACAGAAAGCTATACAAAAAGAGTTACAGAAGATGTTATAGAACTCATCATACAGAAAACGTGAGAAAAAGAACCCGGCACCTTATCTGTGATGTGCCTGCTAAGCAGAACCCAGACGGCAGCACCACCTTGCGGACACTGGACCTCTAGCTTGTACTGAGGGTTGTTAGCCAGGCTGTAGGCATCCTTCACCGGACCTTGCTTTGCATCCCAAGTGCTAAAAGTAACACAGACACGTTATTAGACGAGCAAGATGCTAATTCGTGCTTTGAAAACTAATTCCAAACCCTACATATGTCCCAAGCTCCCTACTAGCAGTACTGACAGCTGATTTTCTACTGGAATCTGTGACACTGGTCACACAATACAGTCGCATCAGAAGCCTAACCTTACAACTCTGGTTCTATAAACGACATCGCTACAATACAAGTGTGGTGATAAAAATATAGTAAATGCAAACAGCTTGGCTGTCTCCTGTGGTGACTACAACCATACAAAGCACAGAAAAAGCTGAACCACTTCAGGAGCCAGGTCATGACTGCACACATCAATATGAAGTGAAAAACACCCGTGCTTTTGTCACTGTAGAAATCCATATATAAGCCATGCCTGGTTTCAAAAGGTTGCAAAATTTTCTTCCTCCATTTTTTTTTATTGGGGTAATTTTTATTTTAAAATTTGATCTGTTTCATGTTTGGTTACTGCATGAAGCGCTCAAGATCTTTGAGGTACCCTACTGCAAAATCTGCCTGCTGCCTCCTGACTGTCTACTACACAGGGAAAATACAGCGTAAAACAATAAAACTTGCTGATGACTGAATGCCAGGTGTGGCATGCTGGAAGCAGGAGCGGATGGAGCTATTCGAAAGTCCTGTTGATCATCCCACACTTCCATAACCGAAGAGCATGTGTGGAAGGCTGTGCTACCAACTGAGTTTCAAATTACCACCATCATTACTCAACTTTTTATGGCAACTGCCACTGTGCTAGGCATTTCCCTACACAGATGTACGACAATCACTAACAATATAAGGAAAGACAGACGAGTAGATGAGCTTTGAGATTAGCATACACATTACCTCATCTTGCTACATCACCGCAGTTGATTTTAGAATTAATCTGAACACAAAGATGGAAGGAGCCTTTACAGATAAGCTCAGCAGTTGCACTATGGATGAAGGAGCTTGTGCAGAGCTAACGCACGCAGAAACAGCGTGGATGCAGTAGCAAAGTGAAGTATAGCACAGTGGAAAAATAGAGAAACCCTTGCTTTCTGGCACCTGGCCAGGAAAATTAATTCCAAATAAAAACGAGGTCAGTCAAGCACTGTCTGGTCACTGGTTGAAGACAGACTGCATAAAAATCTGATTTCTTTTCCGATAGAGAGATGTGTGACTGAGGTCAGAACCTGGTTACACAAGCTTGGGTCCACAGACAGCAACGTCACAAAGGTCACTGGCGTTTCAACAACGTTACAGAAGTAGTCAAAAACAAAACCTGGGCTGAGAATTTCAAAGTGTAAAGTCAGGCTTAAGAGAACACGGTTGGAGTTCAACCGCTTCAGCTGTAAGTAGGAAGAATGGAAGGAAGGAAACAACACATCACAACCTTCAGTGAGATACAGACACAATAGTTTTAGATCTTGGACCAACCTGTGAATACATGTAGATTCTTTAAAAAGACTTGGGTTCCAACTCAAATAAATAACATCATAGTACTGGCACAGGTCCTCCCAGGCAATCCAGAAAATGCCTAAAAAGGAGACACTGTTATGGTTTCCTTGCCAGACACCTTAGCTTTACTTGTTTTTCAAAAGCCTCTTTCAGGCAAATGATATAGCTTATATACACCATAAAACTTAGTAGTAATGTCTGCATTGCCCAGATTTCTAAATTTAAACTTAACCCTCAAATCAAACAAGTTAAACCAAGAAAAACCAGTTAGTCTCTGCCTGTCATCAAGCACTTCCTGAAGCTGTCAGAACGCTTTTCATTCTCAAGCACTAAACTGAAGGTATGAGAGAATCTGTTGCATTGAAAGAGACATCATTAGTTAATGGACCTGCCTTCCCCTTTCCCGGGTTTCTGAAAGAAACCTAAACAAGGCAAACCCAAATATAGGCAAATAGGTTCCCCCAATTCAACAACCTACTTCAGCAGTCATCCAGCACAACCAAGTATTCAACCAACACGTAAGTTTGAATGTATTTCTGAGATACTTCATCCAACGCCTACGTGACTTGCTTCATCCCCCTGAATCTGCTTCATCTTTACAACATTCTCATGCATTTATTCTAATTCTCCATAGCTCCCTTAATTGCAACTCCAGCCAACAGCAACGCCTGCAAGCTGACAGATTTCTGATGAAACGAACTCTCAAAAAGGTAACAGCCTTATAATTCGAGTCTCTGACACAGGCAGTTACAGATCCTGCAGCACTAAAAAAAATAAATAGAAATGCAGTCCTAATAGCTACATGCTTAGACAACAAGACCAGAGTGTAAATCCAGTCAGAAGAAACAACTACCTTAAAATTACTCATGTAATTTTATATGAATTTTAACTACTAAACATTATGGATACAAATCCCTTACTAAATGAATTGGTAAATAAATAATGAGTTAATCTCTCATAGCTGTCACAAAGCCAGGGCTGCTGCTCTTAGACCCTAATCAAAAGTTTTCCATCCGCATTGGCACAGAGTGGCTCCCTCAGAGAGGTGCACAGCAGCAACCAGGGCACGACGAGAAGAGCTGGCATCTCTCTCGGAATGTAAACCGCAGCTTCTGCAGAACTGCAGCGGTCCGCCCTTCCGCCAGCCAGCCCCCCCGACCTTCAGAGGCTGCACTCTGCTGCTCCCTAGGTAAGGTGGGACAAGGCAACACCGGGCACCATCCCAAGGGGTTTCTCTGGACAGTGACCTAGCAGTACCGCCGTCTCAAAGACGGATCTCAACCTGCTTTTACAGCCGGAAGCAGAGTGTATGTAAGGGTTTGTTTACAGATATCTTAAGGTAAAGCAGGGGGGAAAACCCCCCACTTGCCTCCAGTGCATAAGCTCATATCCAGGCAAGGCTAATTTAAATACCACTTACAGTCAGCATCTTGACACATATTGGCAAATGCTGGAGGAAAAAACCCACAGAAAGCCTATTCGCAGATTAAAAAGCAGCATTATACAGCTTACTGTCAGTGTTATCTTTGCACTGAACTCCCCCACGCTCAGATACCGAGACAGAAGACTTAAGCAAGGAGGTAATTTCTTGTCAATGAATTTGAGATATATTGAACAGTCCAGATTACTCAAACCCCAGACAAACCTGAAATGACAGATTTAAATACATAAGTACTTCCTAAACTTTTGGGCTATTTAGTTTCTAGTATTTGTTTTACTCTCCCTCTCCTTGTGCTTAAGCATTTCTTTCCACCTTCCTGCAGGGATACGCTAAAGATCTATATCATCTGACAAGATAGTGACTTTTTAAACCTTATTACCATTGTCTATTTTCTGAGCTGTTCTTGGATCAAAGTTCAAGTATTTTTGTAAATCTGGTGTCCAATTTCTTGTGTCATTTTCACTGTATCGTCCCTTCCAACGTAAGTGGCTCCAGGGATTTTTCAACTGAAGAAATCGAAGTCCCTAAAGAAATACAAAATAGAATTACTGGATTCCTCTTGTCAAGGTAATTTTTATATTTATGTTAACATGGAATATGGACCAATAACTCAAGGAAACACGGCATCATTAAGCTTTCTGGAATTTCCCAACGGAGCTCAAGACAAAATAAACTGTATTAGCCATTAGAGCAAAAAATCAGTAGCTACCCATCGCAGACAGGTTTCAAACAGGCATCTGAAAACACCTTCAGTTTTGCTGGATACCTTATATTCTCTTATATCCAAGACTGCATATGCATGGGTTGGAACTAAACCCCATTTTTCTCCTTCCTCTTCAGACATCACCCCTGTTGCTGTTGTGATAAGGACATCTCCCTTGTGAAATCTGTTCAAAGAGAGGTGAAAAACAGCTTAATTAAATTATTGCAAGTTGCAAACTAACATTTGCCAGACACTGTAATAGTATGTTTTCACACTGTCCATCAGTGTGACCCTGCTTTATAAACACTGGAGTACAGTATTTATATTTCTGTCAGCAGAAATCTCTCCTGAAAAAGTGGAACTATTTTCTTTCAGTATTTAAGTACAGGTTTTAAGTGAAAAAAATATTATTGTAATATAATTTCATAATTTCATATTTCTTAGAAATAAAAATTAGCATTTATTAACCTGACAGTCAATCTGTGTCATTTTTTAAAGCTACTTTTCACAGATCTTCAGCTGAACACAAATGTGGTTTCATCAACACTTAGCCAGTCACTGCATACAGCAATTCTGAAGGAGCTTCCCAAAACCTGAAGAATGAGAAGTTCATGCTTCTACACTTTCTCAGGTGCTTACTCTAAAGTTTTGTGTCCCCCAGCACAGGCCTTACAGGGCCTGAACTGTCAACGGAGTTCTGCAATTGTTCTGAATTGCAGTTGTTAATTCCACAACAGCTATTGTTGTGAAACCACACTAGCACGTTTCTGAGCCCAAGCTAAAACCCAAGTACATACTCAGTGTCCCTAGGCAGTTTACAGCGTCACTGGACTAAGCATCAACACATTTTCAGCCTGGCACAGGCGAACAACAGTGATGCTATAATAGCTAGATCCCAGCCTAACTGCAGTCACACTTCCAAACTACAATGCTGGAATATCTGAAAAGTCGTTGACAATCAGCTGAGAGCTCCTAACCAACTGAAAAAGCACTCTAGAAAGAGTCATGCTCTTTTACCACAAATGCAGATGCTTCAGTCAACAGGATATCCCTCTACTACTGCACTGAAATGCATAAGAAACTCGTTGCACAAAACCATTTTGAAAGAAATCAAAGTCCTTGCTAGCTGACATTTATAAATTACAGCTGTATCTTTCAGCATAAGTAGAATTGTCACGGTAGCTCTGAAGATAGGTGTTGCAGTTTTTATAGATTTTTGCTGCTCCTCCAGGAGATTTACTAATGGGGCAGAGTAACAAAGTAAGATTAGAAATACTGTATCTGCTTGCTAAGGACAGCAGACCAATGCAAAGTTCTGGGGAACTGCGTAGGAACAGAGGACACATTTCCTTCTACTTTTTAAACACTTTTAACTTGTGTATTGGTTCCAAGCGGCTGCTCTTTGACTCTGTATTCTACTTTCTTCATCAAGAACTGGACTAATATTTTTTTCTTTGTATGTAAAGAAGAAAAATCACCTCAAACAAAATTCCACAATATTTTACTCTTCTGTTCTAGCAAAGCCACCAATACCTCCAATTTTGATTCTTCCAGAAAGCAAATGGAGGTTTTATAAAGCACAATTTGTAGTAGTACCAAAATGCTGTCGAAGGATCTGTGGTGACTGTACTACTTTTACAGTGGTAACGCAGCTACTACACAGCAACCATTTTAATTACTTAGGAAACAACAAACTTCTACCTCTGATAAAGCATTCTGAAAGTACTATCTTTATTGAAAGCTTGATTGTCAGAGTGCATTGCAATTCTTTCAGGTATCCAACCAGTCAGTGCATGGAGATCAATATTCTGAAATGCAAGCATTCAAAAGAAAACAGAATAGGTAATCCATCCATAAGCATATGATGTCTGTACACGAATTATAAATGCACCTTGAAAGAAATCAAGTATACACAAGTTACAACATAGCTCTACACATAAAAGGTTCAAGATTAAGACTGTATCAGAAAAACCAACCAAACAAAACCTTATTTCATTAGGTTCGGACAACATTTCCAAATAGCCTCTAAAAAAACCCCAACCAACCAACCAAGCAGCTGGCAAGTGAACTGATGAACAAACTGGCATTTCAGAGCAATGGAAGCATAAGAGAATGATCAGTCGTGCTCAATTCTATGATGTGTTCTAGTCATTTCATCGCTTTATAGACTTTAGCACACCGTCTCAGAAGCACTATTTGGAACCTTGCTATTATACATGCATTTTAAATTATTTAAGTTTTACTTCTAAGGCTCAGGGTTTGGGTTTTTTATTCATTTTGGTAAAGCTGACACCGATATGTATTTCCATAAAAAGAGGTTTAATCTCCCCATTTCGTCTCCTTGAAATGTTGCTTATTCCCTTTTCTTTTGCTTTGTACTCCTCCAAGCAAAAGCAGAGACTATAAATGCTTGAAGCGTCAATAACCAGCACTGCTGGGTGGGCACTGAGGAATTACAAGAACAACACAGCCAGCAAGTAACCCTGATTATAGAAGGAAGCTCTGATACAGTCGAAAGCAGAGGGGGTGGGAAGGGTAGAGATTAAATGTCACAAGTCAAGCTGTTTTTCCAGACAGCATGTTAGAGGATGACAAAGGGAATAGCACAGAGCCATTCTCACCAGTTTCTGTCCTCCAAAACAAAGCAGCCCAACACTGCCACAAACGTACATAACAACAGACGCTACCTTATACAAAGCCACACTTGTCTCCATAATCATTTTTCAAAAGGTGACAATTACTTAGCATACCCTTCCAGAACATGATTCCAACTAGAATGTGAACAGCACCATGAAATCAAAAAATATACTGGTAAAATTTTAAAGAATTTAAATTAAAATCAGAAATGCTTCCTAAGTAACAAATGAATCATGTGGGCTACTTATTTCAGTAAACTGGCCCTCTTTATAAGAACGATTTGCATGTCAGCCTAGCTGCAGCACGATGACTGTTTCTTTAGTAACCACACTACAGAAACCCATTACACATTTATGTAAATGAGCGGAACAGTCTGATAAAATTTCACAGATTAAGGTACTTGCTCCCTCTGTAGACATGTACTAAATGACTAGCCTGTTCCTCTCCTAGGTGACTCCCCTACCCAATGAGGGAGAACTGCCCTATTTATTGAATGACAGTTCAAAACCAAAACCATCAGTATTGACATGGGCAAAAACGTCTTACTTTACCCAACACTTTCATCTAGACTCTATATAAACACACATACTTCCCAACCATAAGTGCCAATTCTGCAGTCACAGAATAAGATTAACTGTGCCCATCAAAGAGGCCTTGCTCATTCTATTTTGATGGAATAAATCTCATCAAGTACAACTAAGCACATTTGTGAAAGAAAGAATTAGAAAAATTTAAGAAAACATCAAACCAAATATTCGCCTCCCCAGGCAATTAATTTATTTTACTAGAAGGAATGTTATTTGACCCAAGACTATCTAAGTGGAATTTTTGCCTCTTAGAAATAATCTAGTACTTACAGAATTTGATCCAGGAAAATCATATCCTCCCATGACCTTCATGTAAGCTTTTTCTATTAGCGACACCCATAATTCATTCTTATTGTTAGAGTAAGAGCAGAGAAGTTCCCCACTATGATCAACAGGTAACTGGTCATCTATTATTACCTGTGTGAAATAAATGAAAAATCATCTTAAAGCTAATGAAGTATTAAAAAAACCAAAACCAAACTCTCATTAATATACAGCTTCTCAGACAGCCAGATCTGACCATCACTCTCAGATGTGGACACCTCTACCAATCCTGCAGTGGTTTGCTCAAGTAAACAAGACATTCTATTGCCAGCTCTTAGTGGCACTGACTGGTCCACTGGGTGGCCTGTGATCACCTGCCCTGCTTTCCCCTGTGTAAAATGGGGATGATGACAGTACACTCTTGTAAAGCGCCTAATATCTGTTGTAAAAGGTAGCTGCAGAAAAGTTCAGTGTCATTACCAGCATAAAAAGTAAAGAAAAGCCTAACAATATTCCTCACCTAATTAAGAAACAGAGCATGGACTGTGCTAGCAGAAAAATAAACAGTTATTTATCTTTAAGAAAGCAAACTATGTGTCACATCACTTTCATAATCTCTAGTTCCAAATTTAAATTTCTTCTCTCTGGAAAGAAAAAAAAAACAACTCAAAGCAGCAGTTGTGGAATTATTAACATTTCTTCTTTAAATTAGGTAGAATATATTCAGCATTATTACAATAGTTACTGCAGTATTTGTAGTGGTCTGAAACAGTCTCCCAGAACAGATGTTTCAGTTTCATGTTGGCATTAGTCCGCTACCAATACAGGGTACCCACACAGTACATTTCTCCTCAAATCCTATCGGTGCAGGAACGAATAATCCTTTTTGTAGAAGAGCAAACGGCCATTCACCCTAACAAAAGGCAGCCATCAGAGTACAGTTTGGAAAGAGTATTAAGGGCAAGGCAAGCACATAAACGGTATTTCCTTGAAACATTCAGATTCTGGAATTTTGCAACTCAAAGACTTCCTGACCCAGAGGTTAAACCTCAGCAATTAACAGCCTGTGAGGACTATCCCCTTACTCCCATAAACCACATGTGACCACTCAACTTCTGAACTCCCATAAACCTTCATCTGTCACTATGATCTGCAATAATCAGTGCCATAATACATAAGTCTTATATGAAGAAATACATTATTTTATGCCCTTTTTTATTGCACTGAAAAGAAAATGAAGTTGCTTGTGAGTTTATGGAGTTCCATCATGTATTTTCAGGCATCTCCTCTCCTTACTAAAAACATGTGGTTGGTTGTGCTATTCCTCTAGGGTCGTTCCACGTCTGAACTCTTCCTGGACATTCCTCTCTGTACTTTTTAGTTCTGTAACTTCCTTTCTAAGATGGATTGGAAAAGTGGATTACTTGCACACCCTACTGAGAAATATGGGATGCATAATTTTGTTCCTACGTGGTTTTCATAATTCTTTTAAGCAATATGAGGATTTTTTTTTTCCAAGAATTTAATGCGAGCAAGGCTATTTTCATGAATGTTTGCAGAAGTATCTACGCTCTGTTACATACTTCAAACCAAAATGAATCTCAAAAGGCTTAAACAATCAAAAAAACACTTTCCAACAAAACGTATCTGAAGTTTTTGCTATGCAAGCACAGCTTCACAGCGAAGCAGACCAAGTCTATAAACATACGACTTAAAACAGTAACAGTAGTAAGTTTCCCCCAAAAAATTTACCTTTCTAGGTACACCATTGATATGAAGCTTCACCATGTATTTGCCACATGGATTATATTCTGGTTCTCCTTTCTTATTCTGAGGGTAAATTATACTGTTAAAAAATAAAAAAAAAGAAGGAAATTGTCATATAAATGTACATACACTGAAACAATAAAATTGGGATTAACATAGTCCATTTCTGGAATTTACACTGAACAGAAGGATAGAATTTTCAATGAAAGAGCAACTCAAATTTAGTAAATATGACAGTGATGTTTAAACAGGTTTTATTTTTCAGGCCTTGCTCTTGCTGCAGTTCTCTGGTTAATACAGTAGCAAAAAGAACATAAGTAATCTAATTGTTTCTTCAACAGAAGCAAGGCAAACAAATTTATCTTACTATTAAACAGACGGTATTTACATATCCATAGTATAAATACATTATTTGCCTGAATGACAAGTCAAACATTTGAAGAAGGAGAAGACAGTGCAGAACTTACTGCTCTTGAAAAGAATACAAGTTCAGTTGTAATGACCAGGTTAAAACAAAAAAAATCCAGGACCAATGTTCACACACACTGGTCTGGCAACGGTCTCCCGGAAGAGTCTCCCAAACCCGTGCCAAGTTTACCACAGGATCCCAGTCGAGTGGAACTGAGATACTGTTGTTAACATTAACTGTACAATGAGATGCAGGATGGACCACCTGTTGCACAGCAGTTGGCATAGCAGAGTAGGAAAATAAACCTATAAAGCATTGTAAGTAAAATTTCTATTACAAACCCAAACCTTTCAATTTCTACTAAACCCACACCTAAAGTCACACTCCAGTGTCGATATACGCATCTATATAAAGCTGGCTTCCCTCTCAGATGCACTAGAGCCACATGAGTCCCAGGGAGATGAAGGTGAAACAAATGCTACTTTTTACAGTGTCCAGCTGTCATAGAACATGTGGCAAAAGCTTGCCAGTATTAAGTCTGAAAAGATCTTACAAAGCAACAGCTACATACCTTGTAATCAATTTTTTGTTATATCTTCTTTCATATGCTGCACTGATAGCCAGGGATGCCACAAAAGAACAATCTGACACTATTGTCTATAAAGAAAAGAAAAAGTGAGGACATAGTTACTAATAACTTAGATGCTGAAAGACAAACAGGGCATGTGGAAGGAAGGAAAATCATCAGTTAGTAATTCCCTTCCAAAGGGAAAGGATTTGAACCACGAGAAGCAAAGCTACTCCTAAGAAGGCAGGAAACGTATGCTTGCTCAGCTTGAGGCCCCTACAGAGCAAACCAGAGTTAGAAATAATGACAATCAGGGAAGCGCAGATACCTCAGCATTCTCTCACACTTACTTCCTCCTCCCCAAAACATGCTGAGTAATATAAGCCATCTCCAACGGCATAACCTATTGCTGACTTCCAAATACCTTAGGCCATCTGCAACTTCGCACTAAACAAGACGCTTCCACTATTCTCAATGGGCCACGCTGTTTCCTGTCAAATAAAAATTTAAAAGCCTTGCCCATTATTTTTCCCATGCAGTAAATCGAGTGAACGATTTGCTGCAGGGTACACCTTGCCTTTTTTCATACTAACCTTGTCACTATTTCCGGAAAACAGGATTTTCAGCTGGAAACACACATGTTTATTCTGTATGGAACCGGAAGTGGCACTATGTATGTATTTATTTATTTACTCTTGTTAGAGCCAAGGAAAGCACTCTCACATTTGGAGATTCCTTTTTGAACAAGGTGGTCTTAAATACCCTGCAATAAACTGCTTGCAGCACACATTTCTCTTTAGGAACAATTTACCTGCTTTATGCTGAAACTTGATACAGTATAAATCATCGTAGGGTTATTTGTGATGTCATCTGGTCTCACCCACTTGGCAAACATCGCTTTCTGTTTGGGAGATAATGGTAACTTCCCGCATTTATCACTAGATTTAAGAGAGAAAAAGGTAGAAATAAATCAATAGCAGTTTAGAAAAGCTTTTCATGGTATGTCCAGTCTTATATATGTCTGATAGATGTGCAAAATATGTGCAGAACAGTTACACAGCTTGGTATATAGAGCTGTAAAACAATTTCAAAGGCCACTACCTCCAAGTTTGTGATTTTTAGGGGAAAAAAAAGCAAAAATATTAAAAACATGAAATGAAACCCAAGAACTTCCTTTATATAGGACAGAGCAGGAGAAAGAAATTCCAAAAAGCCAGCAGAAACTCAAATTCTTCACTTTATTTCGATACAATGAACTAATAATCAGAAGTTTCTTTAGTTCTGAAAATATTGAGGCTTGTCTGACTGACCAGCTTTTAGCAGAAAATTGAAAAAAATACCAACCCCAAACCAACCCCAGGTGTCTTTGTTTATTATGGCCACACAATCTTAACATATTATTAATGCTCACGAATGAAGGTCTAGCAGTTACAGATCACTCTTCCTCACAATGGTCCTTTACAGAGGAAATGGCTATCACCTTTATTTCACAGGTAACTGAGGCAGAGGGAGCTCAACTCATTAGCATGCAGCAGAACCAGGAAAGACCCAAGTTGCCAGCCCAGCCCCATACTTCAAAAAGCCAAATATAGCTTTGTCCTTACAGGCCTGAAGACAGAAATACAAAAGCACTGCAGAGCAGGATCAGCATACATTACACAGTTTTAAGATCAGACCAGAAGGAGGAAGCAGTTGTACTTAAATATCTCTACCTGAATTATGCTTAAAAGCCCACTTAAACAATCTTAAACTCTGAAAAAGAAAACACAGAAACAGCAAATAGGGAAAGTTTTGGAAATAAAAACAAAAGTAAAGTTCAGTAATTGAATCACACTTACGAAAATGGCATAGGGAAGGCAAAACGTTCCCTCAGATCAACACTCATAAAAGGCACATATTCAATGCCATTAATTTTTGAAGTCTTCCTGCAAGTCATAAGAAAAAAAAAAAGTATAGTTACAAACTTAACTATCATCTTGCAAAGATTAAGTTCCAGATGATAACAAAATCAGTTTTTAAAAACTAACAAGACACAGTGCTGCCGAAAACCAGACAGCTACCTCTTGAAAATGAAGAGACCACTGTATTTATTTGAGTTTGAAAGTGCAGTACTTGATGGCTCAGTCACTAATCCTGCAAGTACACACCTGTGGACAATTCACCATGCCAGGACAGAAATTATTATCAGCCACAAACCTTTATAGTTCTAGAAGTCACATTTAAAACTACATCTGTTTAAACAAAATTTCTCAGGTCCCTTAAGCCTCTCAAAGAGTCTTAGGATAAGCTGACGGCAATTAACAATTAGCAAAACTTAGATTTCATCTAATTGGGGCAGTATTTTGGAACATTTTGTCAAACAACAAAAATACTGCACATTTATTAGTACATTTTAGACTAAAGCACACAGGATACTTTCTAAAAAGTAAGAATCATATTTAAATGTGAATGTAATTTAAGCTTCAAACAAGGAGCTACCTGAAAAAGGTATGTGAAATATTTTTAAATCAGATGATGATTAAAGATGTCAAACAACTTGAAATTCTCTTGCAAGACTTAAACAAAAAAATCCCAAACCAAACTAAACCAAAAAACCCAACCCCATAAAACCCCCAACCGAAACACACCCAGACCATCTGCAAAACCAGAAATATTCAATATATAGGCACTACAAGAGGGAAAAAAAGGGAAATTTTAATAAGATAACTCTTAATGCTCTGCAACTTTTCAAACACAGGTACGTTTCTATCTTCATAACCGTATCCTCAGTCTATTTAAGTCCCTTAAAGTCAACAAGCAGACTAAATGGTTTATGACCAAATTCTGGACAGTGTTGAGCATCACCTCTGCCACAATCTTTTTTTATTGTATGGAGAGGAAGAGGAAGGTTGAAACATCTTTAGACATCTATTTTATGTATTTTAAAGATACAATTGATAGTTTTCAAAATTAATTATTTAGGCTAAAGGTTTTATGGATTATTTGTAGCTTATTCCACCTGTAATAAAAAAAAAAAAAAATCAAAGCCAAAAGAACCAGATGTAATAGAAGTCACAGTTCTACAAAATATTACGCTTCCTGAATTTTCAGTGAAGTAGTAGTTGTATGATCTATAAAAACATCTTTCTACCTTGGCATCTCAGAGACAGAACTCCCGCGAACTTCGTCAGGTAGGTTATGTGCAACATACAAAAACAAGGCTACGAAAAATAATCCTGGTAGTCAGTTACAAGAAATTGTCTTCTGAATACACTCTAGAAATACGGGCTGTGAATAAAAGCCACTGATTACATCACCGTAGAGAATACAAGAATGTATTAGGGTGTAGGTAATACCAGCAATGGGGTTTGTAAGAGTTGGTTTTCCAATCTCTGTTTATACACCTCATGCTTCAGCAGTGTCAGTCTACTGTGTTACACACACAAAGGATGTGACCACAAATGATAACATTTTGGAAAAACTTGTCTTCACCTTACCTGAGTACTTCAATCTCCTCTGCAGTGTATTTCTGACCTTGAGATTCACTAGCTTGTACCGCTCTGATTGTCTGTGGTTTATCGTTTAAAGAAAAATCAGGTCCCAACGGAAAGAATGTTCTGACTGGCTGATTTGGTTTAGCTGCAGTTGACTTCTCCTTCTGAGATGATTTTGACACCGATTCCTTCAGTGCCTCTGCTCTAAAGCAAATAAAAATGCACTTTGTTTGCAACAACGATAAAAATGTAGTTAGGGTTCAACTATTTATTTGCTTGGTTCACATTCCCACGTATGTTAAATGGAATGAACAAATGCCCAAGTTGACCAATACCACTTTTTCTAAGAAAAATAAATCTCTGATGCCAGTACTTCTTTACTTTCTTGTTCAAGAATCAATTAAAATACAGCATTTTCAATTCATATATAAGCTACTTTTGGCAGAACTTGTTAAGATTTTTGTTCCCTTTAAATTATGCTAATAGAAGAATTTGTGTAAGTGTTCATTATCTGGAACCTCAGAACAAGACTACTGAAACACAGAGAGAAGACCCATTCGCATCCTCTCATACCTTCAGGACTTAATTTATCTAGCGGCTACTATAGCAGTAAAAGCCCACTAGCTTTCTCAACTGCTTAAAGATCGTGTATCCAGGAGCTATATTTTGTTGTTGTTTCATTAAGCTGCTGGACAGTCACACATATGCAAAATACATTTGTTTGGTTTTTTTTTTTAAACACAGACTGAGAAGTGCTGAAAACCAGCTTACACTGAAACTTAGCCCAACACAGCACGTTATTCCCATAATATAGCTGATTTAAAAAGAATTACATTGAACTTACACTCATGTAACTTGTTTCAGATACAGACTCCACTCCAATAGATCTACCCATACAACTAGATTGCTGACATCAAGGTAAGTATTTCCCAGTTTCCAAGCTGTCTTCCTTATGAAGGGATGCTGACAACCTGACTTCATGCTGGCCTGATCTCAGCATTTTTATGTAAGCCAAAATGTGCTCCGATTTGTATCTCTGAAGACTAAATTAGTGCATTGGTACTAACAAAGACACAGTCCTTCCCTAATTCTGCATTTCTCAAGATCCCAGAGGTTTGGCACAACAGCTGCTATATTAGTGGTATACCAGCTGGCGGCTGTCTCCAAGGAGAACTCTACAGGAGCTAGGTCCACCCCAAATCCATACTGTTTGCAGTACAGAACAGACACGCTACGTTGAGAATCCAACTCAAAGCGTGCACTCAGATTTGAGAGCAAGTATGTTTACTAACATTGGCAACACTCACCTATCCAGTGCCTGTCGAGCCAGCTGTTTCAGTTTTGACTGGAGGCCTGCTTCTGAATTTTCAGTAGCCTTAAGTGCAAAATAAAAGACAAAGCTACACATCCAAAAAACCCACAGGTTTTATAAGCTCAGTTTGTCAAATTCCACACTTACAGGTTATAGCAAACAGTAAGTAGCTATTTTTTCTAATTCCCCTTTGAAATGAGCAAATGGTTTGGTTTTCTTTTTTTTTTTTTTTTTTAAAATCTTGGCATAAAAAGCATACTAAGTAAGTGAATATCATTTTGCTGTTCTAGTGAATGTTCATAGAACAGAAGTGATATTTAAAATTCTTCAGCACAGGAAACACTGTATACTGCGAGAAGAATTAACCACATTAAAACACCATGGGCAGAAAGAAGACAAAAACAAATGTTACGTATACTGCTGAGCTTAGATGTGTTCCAACTCCTTTCCCCAAATGAGTCCAAAATGATCATGGTAGCTTAGAAAAAAAAAATTTTTTTGAGTATTTACTTTCATAAAATACAAACAAACAAGATTGCTTGCAAGTTAAAAATCTTGTTCTTGCACATCTAAGGCATAAAATAATCCATGAGATGGTACCAAAACAGATATCAAGAGTGCTGACTTCTGCTCCCAGTTGGGAGGTCAGCTATGACAGTTGATGCTTGTTTCCCTTACAGATGAAGCATGACTACTGCAGCTAAACAACCTGCAAGAGGTGCAACATAAGGTTTGCCTTCCCCTGTGATACCCACAAGAAGGTTTTGTGCCTTGACCACTTCTCCCAGGTCAGCTAGGTCAACTGAAAAAACAAAAAGCAAGCTACTTTCACCCCAAGAAACAAAACCAGAAATACCCTCTATAAGCAACTATTTTCATTTGCAAACAAGCTACACCTTAGAGCTCCTGGTTGGAAAAGACTTTGAAAGGTATATGAAGGTAAGCAGTGGAGATGGAACACCAGCACATTCATCTAGGGCTCAGCCATGGAAGAGGAGGAATGGCTGCTCTCAGAGTACTTCAAGGGTAAAGAAGAAACAAATCTCTCCACCTGAATATACTGAGGAGAAAGACAGAAGTAAAGCTTCAAGATAGCAGAGTTCTTTCAACCTTCTTTCATCCTGGGAAGAAGGAGGACCTTTTTGATCGCCCCGAGGGACAATGACTACAGTCATCTCAACAAAATAATATGCTAGTCAAGATTAAAAGAAACTTCAGCAGTATCTGTATCTAATGAAATACCCAATAGAAGCAGTTGTTAATATGAGATAATTTCAGACTAACTTCAATATATGGAAGTAATATTTGCATGCACTGACACAACAGAAGGAGTAACACAGCAGAGGAAAAACAGTATGCTGCCGCAGGAAATTTTATGTAATAGACCAAAAATGTTCCGCTACAACAGCTCAAGTGGAAAAACTAGAGCAGTTCTAGCGGCTCTTGATCTGGTTACACTGTATCACCAGGGTTTTTTAGCCTGCATAAAACCAGTTTGCAGAATTCAGAGGAAAGATTTTACTCTAGCATGTAGCAAAAGTAACATTCCCCTCACAACAACCCACATATATTTACATTACAAACAGGGAAAATAAGGAAAAAAGAAAAACAGACTTGGTGGAGTTACATTATGATGGTGAACTCTTCCTGTAATGAGTTAGTTAAGGCAACTGGACATAAAAGGGAAAAAAAGCAGCACCTGTAATTATATTCTCCATCTTTTACATAACGGCCAATTCATCCTTACCATAAATTTCAGTGTGAATTTAATTCACTTCTACCAGCTTTAATGTTGAGCACTGACTAATCAAGTAGTATTTTTACTAGTTTGGGGATCAGTAGATCACTACATTTTCAGGAAGTGTTACACACAAAAATTTCCCTTAAATTACTTCCTTTCATGTAGTCAGAAAGTAATATAGCTCACACGTTAGCAAGTCATCTTCAGTTTTAACCGTTTTTAATTTCTGTCTTAGTGTTGCATTCACTCCAGGGCAAAAATTAACATTAAAAAGGTTCCAGAATATATCTAGTTTTTAGTATAATGCAGTTCAGAAAAAACACGTAGATCACAAGTCCCCATAAATTTACAAATTTACCAACATAACATAAAGACTGGAAGAAACACTAAAAAAAAAACAAAACAGGGGGCAAAAAGATTAAAAAAAATAGTTTTTATAAATACAGGTACTCCATTTTTAAGCCAGCCTTTAAGGGTCAGTCACTTGTGTAAGTGGAAGAATTTCTTACCATCACATAATTCCACCAAGTTAACCTGTAGCTTAACATACTGTTTTCAAACAGAGTTCCACCGCTTCTGTGTACAACTCTATAGCTTCTTCTGCATTGCCTTTATCATCTTCATCAAAAGCCTGTGTAACTAGGAAGTGAGCACGCTCCAAGTCCAACTGTTGTTTTGACTTCAAAGGGTCTGTGTTCTGTGACTGAACTAAATGAAAAAGAAAGTATTTAGCTTTCTGCAGCAGCAGACACATAAAAACATCCTTAACATGGTACTAAGAAACTAGCAGTTCTAATCAGATGGGCAATATCTATTTCTTGGCTGGAAACCAAATCTTTCTAAACTTCACTAAAAACACCTTTGCAAGGACAAAAAACCACCTCCCGAAGCAGAGACACACTGTCAGGATATTTCCCATGTCAACTAATCTCTTTCATACTACACTAAGGATAAGGATGTTTAATTATGCAAAATATTGCATCATTTGTGAAAACACATCACCTATGGTAATATACAAGTTACTCAGGTGTCTATCTCATCTAACACCTTTACTAATGACCTAAAGGAGAAGATGGAGTGCACCTTCATCAAGGCTGCAGACCCCACCAAACAGATTCACTCAAGGACACAGCTGCTATTCAAAGGGACACAGGCAAGCTAAAGTAACAGGTTGACAGGAACCTCAGGGAATTAACCAGGACAAGTGCTATGCCCCATGTTCAGGACAGACTAACACCCTGCAGGGTACAGCTCTGTGGAGAAGGGCCTGGGATCCTGGGACACAGCTGGGGGAGCCCGAGCCAGCAGGCCCCCGGCAGCGATGAAGGCTAACGGCAGCCTGGGCTGTGTCAGCAGGAGCACAGCCACGAGATGGGAGGAAGCAATTACCACCCTCTACTCGGCACTCTGCAGACTGTTATCTGGAATACTGCATCCAATCTCAGGTCCCTAATGATGGCTGGGGCTGGAGGACGTCACCTTTTGAGAAGAAGCTGAGGGGGCATGGCTTGTCCAGGCAGGAGGAGAGAGGACTTTGGGGGAACCTAAAAGCAACCTGCCAGTAACTGCGAGGTTATCAAGAAAAGTACATTCAGGCTCGTCACTGCGGTGCAAAGACAGGGAATGAGAGCAGTGGCTGTGAATTGAAATGGGAGAATCCAGCTAGATATCCAACTATATATAAAAAAATAAATCTCTAAAAAGACAATTGCTCCCTGGAATAGGGGCCCAGAGGCACCAGGGAGCTTCTGTCCTTAGGCGTTTTCAAGACCTGACTGGATCTGAGCAACTTGGTTCCAACATCACTGTCTACCCTGCTTTGAGCAGGAGATTGGTCTGTAGACCTCCCAAGGTCCCTTTTTGTCCAAGTGATTCTCTGATTCTAACTGAGAACTGCAAGTCTGCTAAAACTTGACATTTTGGTCTAAGCACAAACACTGAAACTGGATCAAAGAAGGACACCCTTATGAGAGCAAAGAGCTCTTCTGCCCTCTCAAAACTAGTAATTCTGCATAAATACCAGAACCCACTTGCCCTAAATCCATCATGCAGCTGAGGCTTAGATCCAAGTTTTGATTTGTTCCTGATCAATGTTTGTCGTTCTATTTAACTACTTTCTCAGGTTTGCTCTGCAGATGAGGTTCCTAAGAATATTTAAAAGGGAAGAATACCCACACCCAAGTCCTTACGAAGTAAGCCCCTGCTTCATTTCTGATGTATCAGAATTCAAAGCACTGATGTGCGCATTGTATTTGTGGTCCTTCACAAAGGACAAGAAAATTAGAATAATAAAAAACACAGCAAACATCTTTGATACATATTTCACAGCACCAAAAGGCTTTCCACTCAATTAATTTAAGCAGCAGTTTAATTAGAAATCTCCTTACCCACCTGCTGAATGGAGAGCTTGAACTCTCTCCAAGTACTCATTTATTTTTTCTTGAATATTTTCCAAGTTGGACCCTGCCATCCCAGCATAAATCAAGGCTTGTGCAGCTTCCTACAGGGAGAACAATTTGAGATGAAGTTAGTGTTTGCTGCCTAGAAAACTACCTTCCATAAACAGAGGGCTTAGAGCAGCCTGAGCTGCATGAAAGCAAGCCCCTGCATCTGCAAAAACAGTCAGTGGCTGCAGGGAAATTCTGCTGGAAAAAAACAAGTTTCAAGTTATAAATGAGATCATGTTCAATTTTTCACATGTGGGACAACCTGTAAGGCTACAAAAAAACCCTTTTGAGGTTCTCTAAGACCAGATGTTAGGCCTGTCTGTACAGTAATGCATGGAATTAGGAGACAAGTAAAATTTTTCAAGCATGCACTGAAATGAGTTAAGTAAAGCTCACAAGCCACTAACTGCCTTTTATTTTCAAAGCTGTGGATTTAAGGTTAGGAAAAAAAGCCACTCACTAGTTATTTGCATTTAATCTGATAATCATGAAAGTAAACTAATATAAAGCTTTTCAAAATCAAATGCATAGAATTTTGGTTTAGAAAGTCTTTTATTTTACTATTACTTACATAAAGGTATTAAATCTGGAAAGTTTACAACTTTAAAGTTTCCTAGCTCCTCAAACTTTGTTTTTCAAATGTTTGTATGCACACAAAACACTGGATATTGATGAAAATCTACTTCCAGGAGGGAGTGTACACCTCCAGCTCAGAAGCACAGTATGTTACCTGCATTAAGGCTTTTTCCATACTGCACAAATTTATTAAGAAAAAATGCCTTCAGTTGCATAAGCTGTCTATCCATTCACCAAATTTATGAAAAACACATAAGGTTTGGCAGGGTTGCAATAAACAGTCAGAGCTGACACAGTCTCAGAAGCATATGGAGAATTATAATTTGTCACTCAAAAAAAAGAGGATATAAACCTTACTTTGTCCTCATTATTGGCACGGAAAAGCACCACACTTTTGTGGCAGTGCTTGTCTTCTCAGCAGCAGTAAGAAGAGAGGTGGCGGTCATGTAGCAGGCTGAGTATGTAGGAAGCAGAACAATAACTAGAGAGCTGCTCCGCATAGGGCAGCACAGAGCCACGGCCAGAGGGTCTCTTAAAGGGCTTTATGGCCGTGATTTTTGTCAAGCTCAGCAGTTTGCTCCCATACGTATCTGCCTAGTTTGGCCAAGCTTAAAGCTGATCCTGATGCAGCCTGTACTTGTTATCAGGATAAGTTTTCACCGACAAGCATCACAGAACCAAGTACCGCATACTCCCTGCCAACATCCATCACCATATTACATCACATAAAATGTCCACGGGGTAAATAGAAGTACTGTTCCATTTACACATCGCAATTAACTACTATTAAGGTCTAGCATACCACTGCTTTTTGTGGGGGCAAAAAGTGCACTACAGGTATCTGCCTAAAGGACGTATGTATTTGTGACATACCACAAGTACAGATCGACAAAACAGGTGCTCTATCATACTGGTAAGCTGTATACATACGATGCAAAGAACAAATGTGGATTTTCAAACCAGTGCAGCAAACCCAACGCATAACTGATGTTGTTTCTGTGATATAACACACAATTTTTTTTCCTTGTTTTAAGATGTGAACATAATGAAAAGTCTTTTACAAATTAAGCCTCTAAAGGACTGAAGCAGTTGACCAACTGCTGCCTGCAGAGCCAGCACACCAGCTGTTTCCAGTGGTAAGATGAATGTGCAATTCAGAGTTAGTATTTACGATCTCTTCAATGCCACTACTGTTCTTTAGCACCAGTAGTGTGCCACAGTCACTCTGAGCTAACTACTGATCATCCGTTTGCAAGCTGCTAACTGCTGGTCAACTGCCAAACTGAGCAGCAGTTTTGCTGAAGCCAACAGGTGCCCAGATATGTTTCCAACATTTCCATAGAGCACCATTAGCAAGTTACCCTAAGCTGGCTCGCACACAGCCCTCCTCTAGGGATCTATTGAAGTTACACGACAACAGTTAGAGAACAGCACTTGCCAGCCATAGGAACTCCATTCAGACAGGTCCGTTTGTCATCTATTCGCAAACTGTAGGATTGCCCATGCTTCATCCTTAAGGTCAAGCTCTTGCAGAATCCAGTTCAGCACCCAAGCTTTCTCATGTGTTTGCAATTGCACCAGTGGGCTCTGAGCTGCTTAGAGCAGTTGACAAGAAAGCTGGTGACAGGCCAGAGGTTTTTTTTTTTGTTGTTTGGCCGGTACAAAAAAAAAAAAAAAAAAAAGGCATAAAGTACCCTCAAAATACTAGATGATATTTTGTAATTACTCCTGTTTAATCTAACATCGTGATTCTTCAGGCAACGTCGAGAAAGCAAACTTACCTAGGCTAAATTACACATACAAGAATTCTGCTTTAACAATATCTGCTGAGTTTGCTCTCACTCCTCCTGATCACAATAGGTTTGAACAGCAACACCTTCACATACAATCTGGCACAAGAGTCAATATCTAATCTTGAACTGCCAAGAGTCATCTTTCTGAACACCAAAAATCTTAGCTGCAGTTGTGATTCAAAGCTTTTCTATTACATAACAGTGTCCACACTGCGCTGCTCTGTGGCCTAGCTTTTGCATACCAGAAAACATTGTCTAGACTACCCTCCTTGTCACGTGCAGCTCGATGTGCACCAAGACTGCCAGGGATGCGTGTTTGCACTTAGCAGGGATATCACTTGTATGCAGCAAGTGAAAGAGATTTTCCACACGCTGCACAAAAGCATACAACAGTGATTATCTGCACAGAAAGATGGTTTTCTTCTGAAAAGCATTTGATAATTTCTTCCAGATATACCAAGAAATGCATTGTAACAAAGTAGTACTGCACATAGCCACCAGACCATGCACAGACACTGTTGCTGATAAGCACAGAGCTTATCAGCATTATTACGGGTCACTATAACTTTTGCATATAAGTACTTTACATCTATAAACTTAGCTCACCTTACACTAACAAACGGGTTAAAAAAAAAAAAAAAAAGATATTCCTCTTCTTATCTTCTCACGCCTACGTGCATAGGCCACCATGACAATAACCCTGCTTTTTATACATTTCAAAGACACCTAGTACTCATGAAGTAAAAGGCCAACTACAGAGCTCTTAGCAAGTTAATGGAAGACAATTATTCTGGCAGAATAATGGAATATTTGGAATAATTACTGCAACGAGCATAAACACAGGCTTTAAAGAAATTCCTTCTCGCAGGTGAGAAGTAAAGCTAATGGGAATGGAACTTTAATGTAACTTTGCAAAACATAAATCCAACAAAATGAGACAACTTACATAGGTGGAAAACGCATAACGGTTGCATAGAAGCCACTAAATACCAGTAAGTCTATAGATATTGAGCAAGACACTGAATCAACCTCACCACACCAACGTGAGGCTGTATTGAAATAATAAAATCGGATCCCTAATAGAAAGAACATTCAGATGGGGTTAAAAACATGTCACTAGTAGCTCGTGATCTGAAGCTAGCTTACTGCTGAGCATCTTGTATCTCACCACGTACTCCTCTACTTATTCGGTGGCTGATTGTCCAACACAGCCGCTTCCCACTGCATGCTCCAGAGCGGCAGTATGCCCACTTGCAGCTCTCCAGAACGCTCAGCGCTGACATCTCCAGCATCAAACTCATAGTCGTCCAGGCCTGGCGGGGGTAGGGGAGCGGCCAGGAACGAAAGCGCAGAACCAGCGGGGCAGGGACGTTTTTAGCTAGGTTACAACGACGCTTCCCCAGCAGGGCCGAAGGGGCTGTGTCTCCAGCAGCTGGAAGAAGTGCCCGTACCCCCTTCCGAGTACCGCAGCTGCAGTGCTACCCCTACGCCCGCCAGTAAACAGCCCCGCACGGACAGTACTTGTTCCCACCTAAAAATAAAGCGCAGGAAGACGCATTTCGCAACCTGCCCCAAAGGACGCCGCTCCTCCGGAGACAGACAAACTTTCGACGCGCACGCCCGGCCTTCCGCTTGCCTCTCGGCTGCGACTGCCGCGTCTCCCCCGAGCCCGAACAGCGCGGCCGCCTCCATAGCAAACCCGCCAAGGGAGGAGAGCGGGGGGGGCGCCCAGCGCACCGCTCCCCGCCGGCAGGGCAGGCCCGGGCCGGGCCGCAGGGGCGCGGTGGGATACCCCTCCCTCCCCCGGCCCTCTGGGGGCTTAAGGGAGGAGCACAAACCCACCGGTAGCTCAAGGGCCCCAGGGTGCCTGGCGGCGAGGGGGAGGGGGCCACCGGCGCCCTGAGGGAACTGGCTGCCGCCGGGCCCGCCCCGTACCTTGTAGTAGAAGACCGCTTCCTGGTAGCGCCCGCTCTGGTCCCGCTGCACCGCCAGCTGCGCGAACTTCACCGCGTCGAGCTCCAGCGTGGTAGCGTCCATGGCCGGTTCCCTCCTGGTGCCACCGGCGGCAACAGCGCCCCTCCAAGCCCACCCCGCCGCCGGCTCCGCGGCCGCTTCCCCCGCCTGGCCGCTTCCCCCGCCTCCCTGACCCCGCCGCGGCCGCCGGCCCCGCCCCCATCCCCACCGCCTTCTCCCCTGGCCACGCCCACCTGCCCTGACAGCGGCTGCCCGGGCATCCAAGGCCGGCCGCGCCCCGCCCGGGGCCGCGGGGGCGCAATGCGCATGCGCCTAGAGCGTTGTTTTGGGCTTTGCTTAAGGTGTGGCAGGATGGCCTCATGCCGGGCGGGCGTGAGGTTTGCATTGCGCATGCTCGGACACGCGTGAAATGGGCGGGGTTCGCGCGTTTGGCGGGCGCGCGTGCGTGCCGCGCGACGCGACGCACGACAGGGAGGGGGCAGCGAGGAGGGGCGGCGCGTGCCTGCCCGGCCGCGTGCGGGGAGAGCGCGCGCGGGGGTGTGAGCCCCCATCCCGCCTCTCCCGCGCGGGAGCCGCTCCGGGGGTGCGGGGACGGGGGCGCTCCTGCTGCGTAAAGCGGAGGGGGTTGTTCAGTGGGTTGTTTTTGTCTTTCCTCACTTTAATGGAGGTGCTTGAGGTACTTGCTGGGTTCTTCGAAGCCCCAGGCTGTAGAGGTGAGTGGTGTAGTCCTCGTTCATGGCCCTTCAAGAGCGTTCTCAGCGGGCACCTGCATGTCGTACAAGTGTAACGTGGAAAGCAAGTCAGAAAAGGTGTATTGTATGAGCCCTCTTAAAAAAAAAAAAACCCGTCATAATGCTTCTGGTGTGCTTCAGGCTGGTAGTTTCATAACCTGGATGTCTTATCTAGGACGTTCAGCATTTTTTTTCGTTCTTCCCTAGAAGGAGTTTAGGGGAGAACTGCCCTCACTGGGAGGCAGCTGTCAGTGCTTGCTTTCTCGTTTGCGCTGCGGCACCTGCTTTCCCCTCCTGCCAGGTTGTGATGCAGGGTGAATGCCTGAGGCTGAGCTGCTCTGTGAGCCCTGGGGTGGGAAGCCTTGGTCTGTGCCTCTTCTGGAAGCAGCATCCTCAGGGCTGGGCTCTAGTAGGGTTGTGGCTGTAAATTCATTAGCTGCACTTTAGCGTGAAAACCAGTTCAGCTATGCTCATGCTTGTAGAGTTTCTATTTAATTTGGGGGGTGAGGCCCTTGAGGTGCAGGGTCCCTTCACAGGGAGCCACATGACAGTCAAGGGGCAACGGGGACAAGTTGCACTGAGAGAGGATTCATCTTGACATAAGAAAGAAATTGTTTGTAGTAAGAATGACTATTCATTGGAACAGCCTCCCCAGGGACATGGTAGAGTCTCCATTGCTGAAGATTTTCACTGTGGTGTTGGGCAGGGTGCTAAATAATCTCATTCTGAAGCTATGAGTGTGTGAGTTTTCAGCCTGTGTTGGGATAGGTTTAGTAAGAGGTGCAGCTAAATTCAGGCATACTAGGTACTGAAATACTCAAATCTATTATTTTTCCTCTCTGATTTCTTATGTACAGAATTAAGTGTCCCATTCTATCTTCCTTATCCTGTTTGTGCTTTACAGACTGCATTGGTGTAAAATGCAGTAATAATCTTTGTAAAAACTTACTTAGTTTTTGTGATCTGCTATGTAGGGGGCAGTTCTTGTAATCTTTATAGCTTTGCTTTTGGTTGTGTTCCTGATGAGGCTGGTGGTTGTTTGTTTTTTTTTTTCCTTTTGAAGTATATTTTATGCCACTTACCTGAGCACAGGAAAGGTCCAGATTACACTAAAGGATTTTTCTGAATAAAAATGTATTGGCTCAATATTTACTTAATGATACCATGAAAATGAACAAGGAATTTCAGTCAAGGTCTGCTTCAATTTGATGCTCATCAATTTGTGTATCATGGCTTCAGACTAAACCATTTACCAATCAAATGCAATTCTGAAGTTTCCAGAATTACATGCATGATGAAAAGGAGACTGAACTGGACAGAACAACAGTTAATGTTATTCCTTATTCAAATCTTCATGTCAAAAACATTTTTTCTGCAGCATAAACTATGATCTCGTCTAGCTAATCAGGATTCAGAAATGTCACTTGGGAGAATTAATTTTTTACTGATTAATGGTCACTGGTGATTTGCCCTCTTCAGATAATAAATGACTTGTGCGTTACTGTTTCTTGTCAATCTTCTGTAAAACTTTCAGAAGCTTTTAAGAGTACACAAAGTAGGATAAGTTAGTGAGGTCTTGACTGTGGCTAAGACTTCATAGGTATCAATTTTTGCCTTTTGTTTGTAGTAGTATTTTAGTTTGGGAGCTAGATATTAAAATTGGCTCCTTTTGTATGTAGCTGAAGAAGTGTCAGTTCTTCCCATTGATACTGATGTATCCTAGACATTTAAATTTTTATGTCTGTGGTGAACTCTTGTCTTCCAAGACCCTCTGCAAAAAATCACTTCCAGTTACTAAGGTTGTTGAATATCACAGGGTGTTACTATTTGTGCGGAAGGCAGTAATAGGAAGTAGACAAATGTTATTAGGGCTGATGCTGATGGGCAGAAGCTTTATTGCTTCAGTCACTCAAAAGTTGGCTGGAAAAAGTGTTTATTACATGCACCTGTGGTAAGAGCTCAGTCATAAGTAAGAGCATCCTCTGGAGATGCAAATTCTGGTAATTACCAGTGATACTGATTGCTGTCCTCCAGTTCTCACTGCAAGAGTTGGACTCCACCTACCAGATCAGGGCTTGCTCTACAAGTACCGGGGAACCCTATTTTTCTTTAAGCTTTTATGCATTTAAAGTTGCCAGTCCTCCTCCACCCTGCGCTTTTGCTGGTGTTACCTTCCCCACCCACGTCCCCTTGCCTTGGCTTGTTCCACTTCCCTGTTGTTACAATTCCTATTCTAACATTCCTGTGGGTCTCCTGGCACCTTGTGCTGTTATATCCCTTTTTCCACTGGCACAAATCCAGATTCCACATCCAGGTCCTCCTCTGCTTCCGTTTTTCTTATTCTGGGCAAATATCACCAAAGGTGCCCCTTGCTTCCCACCATTTGCTTTCCTTATGTGCCTGCCTTCCTCACCTCATCTAACAGTTGCTTTTTATCTCCCCTTCCCGCCTGCCTTTTGCAGTCAGTGTTCTCTGAGAAGACCATAACTGTATATCTTGTCTTGATCTTATTCCCTCCAGTTCTTGCCTTTTTGCAGTGGCAGTAACAGATGAAGAAATTCAGGTCTCTGTTTCTTCCATACTCCTTTGCTGCTAATTAGATGGAATCAGCTCATTCTCCTTTGTCTTTCCTCTTTGAGACATTTTCATCCCTTTTTTCCTTTTGTCTCCCATAACGCTATAGTTTGCTGTTTCCCAGCTCCTCTTCCTGCCTCCCGATTTTGATTCTTGCTTCTCTGCCTGTTCCTCTCCTCATTTTTCCAAACGTATGCTGTAGGGGTAGACATTGCAGGTTGGTGATGGTTCTTAAGTTTTGTGTATTGCCTTACTGATTTTCATTTGGCTGCAGCCATAGCTTTTAATGCTTCCAGGCATTAAAAAATGAACCCCCAAAATTTTGATATAATTCGGTCTTCAGCATGTATTGCTATCAGGTGTCTGTGTTTGAATTCCTCCATGGTTATTTTCACTCTGTCTGTCATGGCAATACAGTCAGAACATGGGCCCCTCAAATCCTGTAGTCCTCTGACTGGACTGTAGTTATGCTTGTAGAAAAAGTTAAGAATAGGGTGAATTCAGAGTGGTATTTTGTCTCAGCTTCCTGCGGCCTATGGATTGAACTCATATCATCACTTCTGATACCTCTTGCTGTGTTTATTTTCAATGAATTAGTTTAATTGTTGCTTTAGCACATTTTGATTCTGATGTTCAAAACATCTTGTGGGAATGTTCTCTATAGTTTAAATCTGTTGTATGAGATAACATTCCCTTTTTTTTAACAAAAAAAACCAAAACCAAAAAACCCCCACAAAACCACCCACACCTGTTGCTCAGTTTAATATTTTGCCTCCTCTTCCCTGTTTATAAGGAATTATGATCACATCTTGCATATCTTTGTGTTGCTTGTAGTTTGTGTTCTTTGCTATCTCTTTCTTCAGTTATTTCTTTCTTCATACATTTAATCTGTGCTGGAACAGAACTGTCTCAATGTCTTTGATTTATCCTTGAGGCTCTTTTCAGTTGCCCCTATGTTTTCTTTGAGATGGGGTGACCGAAATGGTGTGCAGTATTAGAGTTGTACCATTAATTGTGTATCCTGGTGTACCGATTCTTTCATAATGACTCTTAGTGCTGTGTTTGCATCTTTAACCACTGCTAAGCATTGCCTGGAGTTCTGAGAACTCTCCAGAATGACTCACCTTCCCTGAGAAAGGATAGATAGTTTAGCATCTGCCATTATGTACTTGATGTGGTGTTTTACCCCTTGTTATTTAACAGTGTTTAATTTCACAGGCTGTTTATTAATATGCAGTGGTATGAGATCCTCATGCAACTTTCTGGGGTAGCTTTCACAAACCAGAGTATCTGTAGCACTGGCATACCTCTTCACTTGATGATTTCCAGTCAATTCCAGATAACTTCTGAGTTTTTACAGTAGTTGACAGTTTGTTCAGAAACAGAATTTGGACATGCTGTGCTCAGGATCCCCCATTGCCATTTTAAGAATCGCCTGTATTTTACTGATGATTAAATTTTCCTCCATCTTCTTGTTAAAGAAAGGCACTTTGTGGGAGCCTTTTAAGTGCTGTTGTATTGAACCGCCTTCCAAATTCTTACTCTTATGAGCAACGTAAGAGACTATCCTTTCCCTGGTGCTCTGCTTTCACAAGGTGCTTTCAAAGCCTTCTACACAAGATGCTGTTCGTATGCTGAGCCTATTGGTTAGCCAGGAGAGTGTTAGCTCATTACTTCCGTGGACTGTAGTGTTTTATGTCTACTCGGACTATGGGTAATTTCATTCTATTTTTACAGTTCCAAGTATAGCAAGACTATGATAGTAAACAGAAGTAAAATAAATAATAAGATTAATTACTGTATTGGACACCCCCCCCCCCTTCATGTAATATATATTATTTTAGGCATGTTAAGTATGTTGAATAATCTCTTTATTCTACATTAAAAGATTGTAGGTTTGCGTTATCCAGTTTGATTCAGTACAGTAAGCACCAGGTAAAATTATTTTAGACATGTGATGGTTAACATTTTAAAGACCTGGGCAGACCTTAGACTTAGAGACGCGCACTGAAGCGACAAGAGATTAAGGAAGGTAAAATCGCTCACTAAACAGTGACTGCTGTTTGTTCACATCATTGTTGAAAATGAAGACCTCTTTCATCAATAACTTGTTGAACCTGTATATGCTAATTGTTAGATGAATTCTGCAATAATTTAGAGAAATGTTGCCTATTTTTTTATTAGCTATGTTGGAGCAACTCCTTATAATCTATATCTGTGTGTCTGCTTTGGTTGAGCTGTTCCAGAGAATGTTTTAACAGATGGTTGTGGTTTGTGTGTATTCTGTAATGCATGAAAGGTTTTCTTAAACGGACTATCTGATCTTGACCTATTTTTATGCAAAGCATCACCAATTTGTTGTTACATAAAGTACCTAAGTATTGTATTTTCAGGGCTGAACACTTAACCTATTGATTATATTAAACTCTTTTTCACTACAAAATGAAATTTCCCTTGATTGAAGGTCTGATTGAATCTGATCCCTGATTTCTACTGATGATACTGTTACAAAATTAAGAAGCAGGTAAAGCACAGCTGAAAATAGAGCCTTTAAGTTTGTGTATGGTATTTTGATTATTAATATGCTAGAAAACACTTCTGTTGATAGAGCTTTGAGTATTTGAAGGTACTTGAAAAAAGGAGTCAATTATATTACACAACTAGATGCCCATCTACTGTTAGACTGAAGCTAGAAGTTTTTGTGTGGTTAAAAGAACAGAAATTGAACAAATAGATTTTTAGTGTGGCTTTAGTTTAGATACAAGTGTGGCTGAAGTTGCTTTGATTCATCTTTAGAAGGTTTTTTTGACTCAGTCACAGATTTAGATTTGGGTTTTGCAGTCAAACATCCAGTATCCAGACTAGCCAGAAGTTTTGGGTCCCTCTGCTCCCCAGAGACTAGAGAAATAGCAGTATGAAATATAAAAACATGTTACTGTAATTCTGCAAAGATTGTAGCAGTCCTCCAAAATGTCTTAAATCAGTTTCTTACAAGAAGTACTACGATTCTCTAAAAGTTCTAAGAGTTCCTCATTATACAGTTAAATCACTGTCTTTCAACTTCATAGGCTGTAACTTGTAGCATCTGTTTGGAAGCAAATGGTCATGGTGATAGGGATTGTGATCCAGTCTATGGGAAGAGAGAAGAAAAATGAGAAATGTATGTTGATAGCAACAATATTCTTCACCTTTGCTGTTGGTAAGCACACTTCTTTTGGCAATTGCATCTGCAGATGGTTTCTTCTGACTGTGTTGACTAGGAAAAAAAGCTTAATAATGAAATAAAAGTTATCTGAAATAAGTTCGAGAGGAAGGAACCAATGACACTATGAACTATTGCATTAACTAAGAGATCTCCACATGCTATTTATGCGTATATAGAATTACATGCATCACAGTCTGATGTAATCTTGTATAAAATATAAGAAAAATTTCTGCAGTGAGTTATGGCAGGGTGACATCTTTCAATTTACTCAAAATATTCCTGGGTTGATAACTCTTTGAATTTAGTCATCAGAGAACTGTAGATGTTAAATCCTGAAACTGTTGCAGTCCTTTCCTCTCTGCTCAGATTTCATGGATTAATTCTGTGGTTTTAGAAGGAGTCTACAAAACTTGGTTTTGGTCTGTATGAAATTTGGTAACAGTTTTAGAAGAAATGCAGACTATTGACCAAGCGGAGCCAGAACCTTTGTGCTTTCTAAAGGAAGTGCCCCAAGGAGACTTAACCTCTGCTGAAAAGTAATTTGTATGTTGTAGGGAGTAATGTAGCAGGAGTGACCTGGACTGATGAAGAGAGAGTTTTGCAAGGAACCAGAAGGGAGCAGCAATGACCAAAACCAAGCCGGCACTGGTGCCCAGTGATCGAACATACTGCTTCTCCTGTCCTGAACACTCATCTTGACAGATGGGACACAAGTTGTAGACCTGGGGAAAAAGGACTATCTGTCTGCTAAAGGACAAGGGATAGTAGTTAATGAGAATGTTAAATGTCATTAAATGTTGGGGATAAAGATGGTTTAAGTATGTAGCTTCAGTTGTAAGTATTGGTAAGAAGGATGTGCATTAAATTATGTGGTACCTGAGCATGACACAAGTGGTATGGAATAAGGGGTGGATATTGTAATGGGTCTGCCTGAGATGCAGCCCTCACCGTGCTGTGCAGTGGCAGCCAGATAACACACCAGTGTTTCGGCTACTGCTGAGCAGGGCTCACACAGCACCAAGGCTGCTTCCCCAACATTTCCCCAGTAGGCTGGGGGTGGGTAAAATCATGGGAGGGGCTATAGCCAGGACAGCTGACCCAGACTGACCAAAGGGATATTCCATACCACATGACGTCTGCTCAGCAATATAAGCTGGAGAAAACAGGAAAAAGGGGGGGACATTCGTTCCGCATTTGTCGTCTGGAGTAACCACTACGTGTACCGGAGCCCCGCTTCCCAGACAGTGGCTGGACATCACCTGCTGATGGGAAGGAGAGAATCAGATCTTCTGTTTTGCTTTTGCTTCCGCGGGTGGCTATTTGCTTCATTAAACTGTCTTTATCTGACCCACGTGCCTGTTGTTATATTTTCTCTCCCCTGTCCAGCTGAGGGGGTGAGAGTGATAGAGTGGCTTTGGTGGGTACCTGGCATCTGGCCAGGGCCAAACCACCACGGCAAGCTAATATAAAAATATTAGGAATTGCAGTAGGAAGAGGAATACAAGTTTTGTTCAAGTCGCATAGACATGAGCTGTGATGTGGCAAGACTTCATGAGTGTATTGAATTGTGAAATTTTGAGTCTGTCTGTCCTGGTTTGGCTGGGACAGAATCCCAGCCCAGCCATGCTGGGCAGGCCATTAGCAGTTTTGAGTCAGCCAGGGCAGCTGACCTGAGTGAGCTACAGGGGTAGCCCACACCATAATGTCATGGTCATTCTAGAGGGGCAAGGCCTGCTGAGGAAGGGGAGCTCTATCAACACCATTAAACCATGTCCCCAAGTACAACATCTACTTGTCTCTTAAACACCTCCAGGGATGGTGACTCCACCATCTCCCCGGGCAGACTGTTCCAATGCCTGACAACCCTTTCAGTAAAGAAATTCTTCCTAATATCCAGCCTGACCCTCCCCCCCGGTGCAGCTTAAGGCCACTTCCCCTTGTTCTATTGCTTGTTACTAGGGAGAAGAGACCGACCCCTGCCTTGCTACAACCTCCTTTCAGATAGTAGCAGAGAGCGATAAGGTCTCCCCTCAGCCTTCTCTTCTCCAGGCTAAACAGCCCCAGAGCCCTCAGCCATGCCTCATATGAGACGTGCTCCAAATCCTTCACTAGCTTGGTAGCCCGCCTCTGTACCCTCTCCAGCACTTCAGCCCATGGGTCTGCTGTCCTTTTCCCGATTCCCTGTCCCTGGCTGGTGAGGGGTCTTTGAGTGATAGAGCTATTGTTATAGTTTAGCCCTGGGCACGGGCTAAACATAGACACTGTTGAATGACTTTGCCAGGGACGAGTTTCCCTATTTGGGGAATGGTAGGAGAGACTAATGTAGCTGTGGTTGATAATCAAAGGGCTAGCTGGAATCGTTAGTGACAAAATAAACTGCTAAATGCTATTTTGTCTTTTAAGTGTGACATGACAGATGTGATCGAGTCAGCACAATACAAAGGTGAAATGTAATTCCTATGTTGTGTTTCACTTATTTATGCTGACATAGGACCAGAAGGCCTTCATTGTTGTGCACTAAAAGGTATCTAGTGTGCTGGTCAGCATACTCTTTAATTTAGTTCAGTTTCTTGCCGTCAGCTATCTCCTCTGACTTTTCTTCTTTTATCACAATCACTGTCTACTTTTCAATTCTAATATTTTCTATTCAGTAAATGAATTACAATAGATACATATATGCGACAGTGTCTTAAGAAAAGCTAGGGTGTCACTTGAGAGCAAGTGTTCTTCATTATACACTGAGGAAGTGCTCTGGAGCAAACCAACACCTGAGCACTGATAGTTTCTTGCTGTTAATGTCCCATGCTACTCCTCAAAAGTGCCAAAAGTAATCAAAATGATGAACATAGCCCTAGTTAATTTTCTCAGTTTCAAGGACAGAACAGTTGTTTGGATGTTCAAATGCATCTCTCATCTGTTGAAAAACATTTCTGTAAAGAGAAGTCTGTTCTTTACAGGATAGCAAATGTTTATGAGAGGCAACTCCTAAAGGGTTTATATTGACTGTTGGGTTGTTTTTTGGTGTTTTTGAAGAAAAAGAATGAATAATTCAGACTGTGCATTTTTTAAGGTGTTCTTTTGGTGCTATTTGTTTTCTTATTTCAATGAAGGATTTTTAATTAGCATGAATAATGTTATTTGCGAGAGACTTGAATTTAGTCAATAAGTCCTTTACTGAAACAGCTAGTTACACTGTAAGATTTGTACTCCCAAGGAGTTACAAATTTAAAGCTTTATACACTTTCCTCATTGTGATGGGTTGGCTTCAGCTAGCAGTCAAGTTTGCACACTTCCACCCCCAGAGCAGGACAGGGCTGGCGGAGGAACAGAGAAAATGGGCAGAAAAGGAGTGAGAAAACTTGTTGGTCAAAATAAAGACAAGGAAATCGTTCACCGGTTACTGTTGTTAACAAAACAGACTCTGGTTGGGGGATTTAAGTTAATTTATTGTCCATTCACATAAATGTTTAATTCCTGATTTGGGCATAGGAAAACAAAGATAACAAACATTTAAACACTTTGGGAAAACACTTATTTTCCCCCTTTTCCAGGCTCAATTTCACTCCAGGTGCCTCTCCTCCCCCCTCGTTATTGATGCAAGTTACACTTAGTACATTCAGTGAGGTGACGGATGATGCAGAAGTTGGGGGTCAGTATGCAGCAGTTTCTTTCTGCTGCTTGTTTGCTGTGCTCTGGTGTGGGTCTTCCACTGACTGCAGTCCCCTTGGGAGTGTACTTGCTCCAGCGTGGGCTGGCATCCCTTTGGGGTTGTACCTGCTCCAGCACGGAGTGCCTCCTGCTCTGACCTTGTTGCTCCTTTGGTACCCTGCGTTGGTCCTCTCAGTCTTAGCTTTTTCTGCCCTTTCTTAAAACTGTTCTCGTAGAGGTGTGACAAACTTTGGCTCAGCTTTAGCCTTCAGTGGGTCCTTTGTTGAGCCAGCTTTGTCTGACACAGGGCAGCCCCGTACCTCTTCTCTCAGAAGCCACCCGTGCAACCCCACCACTAGTACCAAAACCTTGTTCTTTATACGCAGTACACTCTTAAAGGAATTAGCTTGAAGGCAAGTGAGAGTTAGATTATTACAAATAAGGATTTTTTTTTCCCCCTCATATTGTTATCAGGCAACTCAGTAAAGCTAAGGGAGACAGTTGGACTGGATGAGTTGCTGTTTGATATTACACGTGTAAGGCATGACTGAAGAGCTGGTGGAGGATAACAAGACCCATAGAGAGGTGTGGTTTAACCCCAACCAGCAACTAAACATCACACAGTGGTTCGCTCACTTGTCCCTCCCAGTGGGATGAGGAGGAGAATTGGAAAAAAAGTAAAACTTGGGGGTTGAGATAAGAACAGTTTAATAACTAAAATGAAATAAAATAATAACAATAATAAAGTATGATAAGAATAATTCTAATGAAAAGGAATATAAGAGAGAGAAATAAAACCCAGGAAAAGACAAGTGATGCACAGTGCAGTTGCTCACCACCCACTGACTGATGCCTGAGTGGTGATCAGCCCCTCCCAGCCAACTACCCCCGGTTTACATACCAAGCCGGTGACATGATTTGTTTGAGTTTGTGTTTTTGCAGGAGGCCAGACACTATTGCAAGCAGGTAAGTCGACAGGCAGCAGGCAGATCTCACATGTGCTAAAATAATGACACTGAAGTCCTGAAAGCACAAATGTGTTGGTAATGGTGGACTTCATTCAGTTGTTGCGTGTTCTAAATTTTTACTTTATCCTTGAAAATTTCACTAGAATTAAGTTGTTTGTGTAGCTGGAACAAAAGAAATTATATGTGCACTACATTTTAACCCCTTAACCTGACCATAAATCTCCAGCTATTAATAAAACAAGCATGCCAAACAAAAATCTAGTCAGTTTTTCAAATGAAAAGCCAGCTGTTGTTTTTTTATTCTGTAAGCAACCACAGTCTGCCTTTAGTCCTGTGGGACCATTGTGCAGTATTTAACTGTGTGATAAAATAACACTGAGTAGAATCTAGTATGTAGTGGGTTTTATCATCCTTGTTGTTACAGAATGTCTGCTCTGAACTACCGAAATAAAATGGGTGAGTACAATCAGAAGGAGTTAAGGACAGAAAAGCATTACCTTGAAATGTCACTTCCAATCTGGCTGTCATAACCTTTCCACCTAGTGGTGGCTTTGCATGTGACAGTCTCATTTTTATTGCATTTTTACTATGCATTGAATGTTTTAAGGTGTAAAGCCAATAGGATATTTGTTTGGTTTTCAGTGAAGTTAATGTCTACCTGAGTGAACAGAACGATGATATGAAAATGTCCCTCAGAACTAAGACAATTCCTGCACTTTATTTTTTTAAGTACTGCAAGCAAGGAAGAAGTTGGCACTGAACATAGCCTGGAAACTAGAACTGCAACCTCGAGCGGTATCGGTAGTGAACATTTCTTTTCCTGTTTTGCTGCCCAGAAACAGACAAAGGAGCAGTTTAGGGCTGGAACTGGAGCAGTCTGGAAGTTATAACTGTTTAGGACAAAATCCCCTGTGTTCTTTGCAGGAAATTGTCTTTCTGCTCTGTTTTACTAGTGATTTGTGAACATGCTTTTTTTAAAGTGGACGCTACTGTTACAGCTTAACTTTGGGCTCTCTGCATGACCTTCTTTAACCTGAGTTCTAAGAGGAGTCCTTGTGTTCCATCTGGTGATAAATTTGTCAGCAAAAATTTTTCAAGTTATTTTTGACCCCCTCCCTGGAAGTCTGTGTGAGAGATGGCTGCTATAAGAGCTCTTGTCCTTAAGAAAGTATGAGTGCCATTGGGTAAAAACCAGTGTTGTTCTTTAACGAGCATAATCTTTTGCTTTTCAGAGGCACTAAATAAAATGCTGCAACAGGGCTGTACTTGATCTATACGGCTGGATGGATTGCTTATCTTTTTATAGCAATTTTAGCATCTGGATAACTAGCCATAAAAGTGTGAATGGGAACAGCTGATAGGACCAAATGTCCCTCTAAGCTGCTATCCTGTCTCTGACAAACAAATGCAGATATATAAAGAAGAGTACAAGAATGCAGCAGAAATGTAGTAATACTCAAGGATCAGGGACTCCTAGAGCTAAAAAGTGGCAACTTTGTTTAATGACCTCTGATATACTTTATTTTCAATTTGTTGACTCTTCCTTTGTGCTTATCTGAAGTCTTAGTGTTCACAACATCCTGTTGCAAAGCGTTCCACAATTTAAGGACCCAATACATGAGCCTCCATTTTGCTTGCTGTGAATCTTCCAGCATCTAGCTTCGGTTGATCTCTTGTCCTTTTGTTGAAGAGACATTGTCTCCAAGCTGTTCGTGGCTTTATAAACATCTGTCTTCTCTTTACTCAGTTGCTTTTTTTCCAGTAGACTGAATAGTCGTTTTTCACTCGAAGTCTTTCCATCCATTTCATTTAGGCCTTTCACCCTGCTCTGTGCTTGAATGAATCTGCCCAGTTATTGCTGGTCTCTGAAATCACCATTACTTTACTCTGCTGGGGATGTGGGAATTTGGTGGGATAAAAAAAAAGCTGGAAAAAGAACACATGGGCTTGAAAGGTCTGAGATGTCCAGTCAAGCTCTCCTGTAATTAGAGGGAACTATGCAAACATTGCTGCTGCTTTCTCTCTCGTATGACACCCTGTGATAAACTTAGGCCCTTCAATAGATCAAAATCTTCAAAAAAACCCCCCAACAAATATGTCCCAAGAAAAGACATGAAAAAGTGAAATCAATGTTTAGGTGAGGGTGATGTGGGTTATGAAACACTAAAAGGAAATGAAAAAAAAGTAAGGATGTGCACTTGTGAATGTTTTATTAACTTGATCTCATCTCATTTTTATGTACCAATCAAGGGGAAAGTATTCCAGTTTATTTATGTAAGACAGCTTTGTAAACCCTCCATTCATTGCAAAGGTCATTTTGCCAGATGTTCTAATTTCCTTTCTTTTGTATGAAAAGTAGTGATTGCCAGAGGAGGAAAACATATTTCCATGAAAGATGGGGGTGTCTTTGAGGATTTTCTTTACGTGTCCTCTGGTTGAAATCACTATTATTGTAACCAAAAATTGCCACAGCAAGATTTGACTTCAGTAATTACTTATGTCAAAAGTCAAGAGTTTAGAGATCATGCAGAATGTATAGCCTTACATTTTAGAATACCTTGGGCTGTTAAAGCTGTAGAGTTTTTACTTTTTACATTTCCTGTGTGGAAACACTCGGACTTTTCAATACCTGTAGTAGGACACAAAATTAATCAAATGGAAAGATAACTTGTTAGCTCAATATCTGTTCATCTAGACAGTGCACATGCATTCAGATCAAGACCCTAAAGACATTATGAAGATTTAATTTGCTGGAGTGAAAATGTAATGGTGCAGGGATGGTATGGTAGTGCGCAGATATGGGCAGTTGAGTTTTCACCATAAGCCTGAGTTTGGTCCCTTCAGAAATAATCACACAAAAATTGTATTTGGCTCAAAACCTAACCTCAACAACAAAGTAAGCCCACATATTGCTTCTGCCCCTGCCTCCCCAATTTGCTTCTATCAATGGAGTACCTTAATGTTTCCAGCAACATATGCAAAAAGAAACCAGGCTCCTAAGAGACCTAGTTAAAAGCTTTGCTATTCATCATAAGAAAATCAATTATATAGTAGTTTTCTTTTGACCCAGAAAAAGATATTGTGCCCTGAGTTAATTAAGGAATAAAGACTGCTCTTGCATTTCGTTATGAAAGTGTATACAGATGCAGTGATTTGTTAGACTGCAATGGGTTTAGTTCTAGGACTCAGTTTTGACTGAGCATTTTGATAAGTTGTTTTGTAAGAACACATTAATGTTATTAATACAGAGTATTTATGCTGGCTTCTGCAATGCATATATAAAGCTCCCTGTGATGATATTCATGTGATGGCTTCAATTCCTCTGAAACTGGGACTTTTTTTTTCCTCTCTCTCCTTTCTCCTTGAAACAAGTAGCCACTTAAGGCATCAGACTGTTGGCCTGGTAGCTTGTTTGTGTTATAAAGGGTGGGAATTGATTTTTCCAGCAGCTAATGTTGCTCCTCTGGCCCTGCTTCTTAATTTTGCTAAGCCCTGCCTAGTTTCTTATAATTTCATTCTCTCCATCCATTCTTTCCTGTTATTTAAAACTAACGTTCTTGGCATGTGATGTAAGCCTGTGCACGAACAGATGTAAGTGCCTTGTAACAGGCAGTATTTTGTATTAGCTTTATTTGGGAGGATAAATGAGTTTGCTGTTACCAACTGATGGTGTCAGATCATCACATCAATGCCAGCTACCCAGTTTTCTACAGGTAGATATTTGTGTTCCCCAGTTCTGTCACTGTTCTTTGGCAACATGCATTTGCTGCTGAAACTACTGTGGTGCCATGAGATGTCACTGCAGGGTTGAAAACTGAGCCAGTGATATTTGTATGAAGCTAAAAAAGTAATTTTTAAAAATGTGTTTTTATGAAGAATTTTCACCTTCCCTTGCTGATGTATCAAATATGATTTTCCTAGGGAGTGAGGATTTCTTGTCTGTACAGGATTAAGGCATCACCTGTGTACTGTCATCCCCTGAACGTGCCACAGGACCATGATGGTCCAGAAACTTTTTCAGGTATTCTGCAAGTAGGTATGGTTTGAATGATCCATCGGGAAGGGCAAGCGTTCAGCAGTGTTAGTCCCATACACTGACCAGTGGCCCCCCTACCCCTCAGGTACAGGAGAGATACCTGAAATCAGTTGTTCAGTAAAAAGCACAATAAAATAGAACCTGTGTTTCAGTGATAACTTAACCTGCCACAGCCAGTGATAGATCCAACATGCCTTTGGAATGAAAAGGGTGGCAGATGAGCCTTTATTTGTCTTTCAGGACAATGGAGTGTAAATGGTGATGCAGCAAGCTGATGAAACTAAACATGACCCTTTCAGGTGAGAAGCTTACCTTACAGCAAAGCTTTTTTTTGATATCTGGCATCAGATTTATTTTAGAAAAGTTTGTATCTCACTAATATTGCCAGTTCAAATCTGTATCAGTGCTTTTATTATTTTATTGCAGGAAACTGGCATTTAGTGAATGGGTTACAGGTCTGCCGCTCCAGCTCTGACAGAGAAGGAAATTTACAGGAAAAAAGGGAAGATAGTTTTTCCTTTATATTTTAATTTATCCTTGATTTTATTTATTCCATAAATAGCGTTTACAAAATGAGGTGAAACTATAGTAGAAGCTATACCACATGGTGTTTATTAGGCAAGCTTAATGGTGCTCGTGGTGATATTTATATTTTTAAATTCATGTTAAGGTTGAACTGTCTAAAACAAAGCAGTTGTGGCAGACTGACATGCCCTGTCTTCACATGTGTTTGCACTATATGTGGGCAAAAGCTGCCTTCTGAGGCAGATGTAGAAGTTAGTAAATCACAGAATTGTTACTTTTAGTCTGTTCACATCTGTGCTTATTGTCGGGTAAATGGAGACATTTTCTATCCAACTTAAGATTTGCATGACTTATCACTTCCAGACACTGGGTTGATGTGTTTTCATCCTGTCATTCTTACAAAAAGAAAAATATTAATGCATTTACTGGTATACTCTGGGGTTAAAGATTCTGAACAGTGTTGGGCAACTATAGTGTCCCTTAAGTCAAATATTAAACTTCTTGTTAGAATCCTGAGCAGATTCACCTCATTTGCTGTGACCTATTTTTTTGTTGCAAAAAAACTCTGCAGAAAGAGAGCACACAAAATTGCTTAAATGTGCTTCCTTGAGTGTATGTATTACAAGTGTTTGTGTGTCTACCTTGAATCCTGTTTTTATCTCAGATCTGCACAGTCTCATGAAAAAACATGATGGTGTTAATCAAGTCTGAAAATACTAGAGTTGCAGAAGTGCACCTGTGTGAATGTGCAGCCGTGAGAAGGATGTTTCAATCAGAAATAGTGTGTATTTGCTGCCATTTAGCCCTTTCTCACTGAATTCCTAAATTTTTCAAGTGGATTAGCTAGTTTTTCTCATGACCAACCCTCAGGATTGTAAGTTTAATGGTAGCTTTGCCCATGGCATGTGAATTTCCAAATTTAAGTTGACAGTGATGACAGCACTAGTTTTGATGGATTGAGTATGTAAAGAATAAAAGAAGAGTTATGAAGGACAACTTAAAATTTGGGGCCTGGAATCAATGTCATGATAGGATTCTTTTCTCAGGAATATCTGATACAAGCAGTGTAACTTGTAGCCAAGGCACAGTGTAACTGCTTGTAATAGTTTGACTTACTGCTTTTTCTGGATCATGATAAGAAATTTCCTTCTTTTGTATCTCCATAATCCAAAAGTAGAAGAGTTTGTATCACTTGTCATCTCACAGAGACTGTCATGCTTCTGCCAGCAAACTGAATCGTAGAATACCAGGTTGGAAAGGACCTCAAGGATCATCTAGTCCAACCTTTCAAGGTAAAAATATAGTTTTAAATGATAAGGCCCAGCACTCCTGTGCTGGGCCTTATCATTTATGGAAGGAATGCATTAGGCCATATCAAAACTGGAAGGAATGCATTTTTTTTGATTAAACCCACCATATCTTCTCTAAAGAAACAAACAGTGCAATTGCCCTATTAGTTGGTGTGCTGTAGTCCACACTGTGTAGACCTCCTTGTGACAGGAGCAGGGATAGATGCACCAGAAACGTTAACTGTGTGATCAGTGTTCCAGCTTTAGACTTTCTTACAGTGGCATTACTAGCTCATCCACATTATGGCTGCATCTCGCTTTATTTTTCACACTCTTTTCAGTTACTGTGTTCAGAAGTGATGGACTTTTCTACTAAAACTCTCTTTCACTGGAAATGAACCAAAAGATCTCTCTAGTACCTTGAAGTAGTGTAGCCAGTGCCAGGCAGTCTAAAGGGCAATAGTTTTTCTTTTTCCTTCTAAGGAAAAGATTACTGGAGAGGTTGGAATGAAAGCCCCATCTGTACGCCAGATCCTTATCTACTGTAAACTGTGGTATGGAAGTCACTTGTGCTTTGCTGTTTCATATCCCAAGGGATACGTTGAATAGGAAATAAACTGAAAATAAGCAAAATAAGCTGCCTGTCTTTCCTGAGACAGGCAATTGCTATAAAACAGCAAAGAACAAAAAGTGTTGTGTGCATTTCAAGACTGTGATACATAGAAGATGTTTCCTGGAAAAAAAGATGATGCAGCTGTAGGTTAAAGCAAGTTGAAAATAAAATGAAAAACTGAAGAGAAAAAGTCCGAGTGCAGGGAGGGGATCAGGAAAGCCAAGGCGTAGCTGGAGCTGAACCTGGCTAGGGATGTGAAAAATAACAGGAAGTATTTCTTCAGGTACGTAGGACAGCAAAGGAGGGGAAAGAAACTGTACACACACACACCACCCCTGATGAGAGAAATGGGAGACCTGGCTACAACCAACATGGAAAATGCTGAGGTACTCAACAACTTTTTTGCCTTGCTCTTCGCCTGCAAGTGCTCTAGCCATGCTGCCCAATTCACAGAATAGAAAGACAGGGACTGGGAGAATGAAGTACTGCCCACCTTAGGAGAAGATCAGATTCGAGAACAGCTAAGTAACCTGAACGTGCACAAGTCCATGGGACCTGGTGGCATGCATCCAAGGGTCCTGATGGAACTGGCAGATGAAGTTGCTAAGCCACTAGCTATCATATTTGAGAAGTTGTGGCAGACTGGTGAAGTTCCCACTGACTGGAAAAGGGAAAACATAACGCCCATTTTTAAAAAGGGAAAAATGAAAGATCTGGGGAACTACAGGCCAGTCGGTCTTACCTCTGTGCCTGGCAAGATCATGGAGTGGATCTTCCTGGAAACTATGCTAGGGCACATGGAAAACAGAGAGGTGACTGGTGACAGCAATCGTTGCTTCACTAAGGGCAAATTTTGCCTGACAAATTTGGTGGATAAGGGAAGAGCAACTGACATCATCTACCTGGACTTGTGCAAAGCATTTGATACTGTGCCACACAACATCTTTGTCTCTAAATTGGAGAGACGTGGATTTGACGGATGGATCACTTGGTGGGTAAGCAATTGGCTGGATGGTCACACTCAAAGGATTGCGTCAATGGGTCAATGTCCGGGTGGAGACCAGTGACAAGTGGTGTCCCTCAGGGGTCCATATTGGGACCACTATTATTAACATCTTTGTTGGGCACATGGACAGCGGGATCGAGTGCGCTCTCAGCAAGTTTGTGGATGCCACCAAGCTCCATGGTGTGGTTGACACTGCAGTGGGAAGGGAGGTCATCCAGAGGGACCTTGACAGGCTGGAGAGGTGGGCCTGTGTGAACCTCATGAAGTTGAACAAGGCCAAGTGTAAGATCCTGTACCTGGGTTGGGGCAATTCCAAACATGGATGCAGGCTGGGTGTTGAATGACTTGGGGGTGCTGGTGGATGAAAAACTGAATGTGAGCCAATAATGTGCACTTGCAGCCCAGAAAGCCAATTGCATCCTGGGCTGCATCAAGAGAAGCATGGCCAGCAGGTCAAGGGAGGTGATTCTTCCCCTCTGCTCCACTCTGGTGAGATCCCACCTGCAGTGCTGTGTTCAGCCCTGAGGCCCCCTAGCAGGAGAAAGACATGGACCTGCTCGGGCGGGTCCAGAGGATCATGGGGCTGGAGCACCTCCCCTGTGAGGACAGGCTGAGAAAGTTGGGGTTGTTCAGCCTGGAGAAGAGAAGGCTCCGGGGAGACTGTATATCCCTACTTAAAGGGGGCCTACAGGAAAAGCGGGGAGGGACTTTTGATCACGGAGTGTAGTGATAGGATGAGGGGTAACAGTTTCAGACTGAAAGGGAGTAGATTTGGATTAGGTATTAGGAAGAAATTCTTCACTGTGAGGGTGGTGAGACACTGGCACAGGTTGCCCAGAGAAGCTGTGGCTGCCCCCTCCCCGGCAGTGTTCAAGGCCAGGCTGGATGGGGCTTTGAGCAACCTGGTCTAGTGGAAGGTGTCCCTGCCCATGGCAGGGGAGTTGGAACTAGGTGGTCTTTAAGGTCCCTTCCAACCCAAACCATTCTGTGATTCTTCCTTCACTGAATAAATGGCTAAATGCAGACAATGTGTTCTGATACTTGGCATGATTTTTAAATCACAAAGTTCGCTGCAAGACAGCCTTACAGTCTTACTAGTTAAGCTTATTATGGGAGTTTAAATAGCTTTATATTCCACTGTAGAAAAATTCCATCCCTTTAAACATTGCTTAGTGATTGAAAATTCCAGAACCCTTACCACAAACAGTTTGATTTATGGATTTGTTCAGGAAGTAGAAAATAGGGTAGGGGATCATACGGTATGGCCATTGCTTTCTGAAGGAGTACAGTGTGTAATTAACCTTGTTAACAAGCTTTTGTAACAGTGTTCTTTTACGAGTCCTGGTCTGTTTCCAGCCTGTGGCAATACATAAAAAGTTTCACATAAGTAAAGCTTTGATAGTTTGCATTGTGGAGTATTTTAATTTAGAGAAAGATCCTATTTGTGAGATTATGTGTTTAAAAAAAAAGTCTCTCTCTTTTTTTCTCTTCTTCTTTTTTTTTTTTTTTTTTTTTTTTCCTTTCCTCAGAGGCACCCACAGTTCCACTCCTCTGGGGCATGTGGGGTGCATTGATTTGTACTCAGAGGTAACATGACAACACCTGGGTGACTGCAAAGTGTCTTACCAGTTGTCAGAGTGGTCAACAGGATTCTTGGCTTGTGGAAAGCCACATCCTGGGTAGTTCAGAGAGCAGAGGAGATAGGGAAAAAGCTCTTTGGGTGAATGTAGAAACTCTCTTACTTTCCCATTTTAAAAACAAGAGTTTATGTGATCTTGCCCTCGTTATCTGGGCTTTTTCTGTGATTAATGAGTGTTTTACTTGTCCCCCATGAGGGAGCAGTCTGGGAGTATGCGGGAGACAAGTGCAGTGGGGTTTGGCTGTTCTCTGCTTTCAGTATCCACAGATGCAAATATTAAGTTTATATGGCTGCAGAATCTACTCATCCGTGGATTAGCTCGAAGGGGCTTGTGCTCAGGAGCAAAAGTACTGTGTATATTTACTATTGGGAGAAGGTATAGAGACAGGTTCCCTTCTGCTGGCTTTGCAGTACGGCTTCCTGTGGTCCCAGGAGCAAAAGGAACAGATTTTCCTCATGCTCTTCCTTGAAATGGTTGCCTCAAACCAGAATTGTTCAACTCTGGAAAAGGCACCTTTGCACAGGTGGTCTGAAAGTGTGCTAAAGGTAACCCTACTGGCACAGTAAACCTCTGACAAGTTTCTAGAAATATCCTGGGCAAGCAGTTGGAAACTGGGGCCACTTTTTCTGTCTGTTGTATTAAAAAGTAGCATTGAAATGACCTGAAAATTCTTCTCTGGTTCATTGCCTTTGTATATTTTGGTCAAGCCAGTAGTTATATATATGCTTTCAAGTTGTCAGGTTGCTGTTGTAGAGGTCATCTGCTTCAGTAATTGGGAGAATAAGTGATACAGGGTTTATATCAGCTGAATCCACAGATGAGTTTTTTGTTGACAGAAATTACCATTTTTAGTAGAATCTTTTGAGATTTTTGTGTATTCATGCAAGTAATACCTATTAAGTTAAATTGTGATGGACCCACGTGAAGTTACGGACATCTTGACCACTGCTGTTCTGGTAGTCAATCTGTTTAAGTTTTACCAGGTAATTTTTTTTAAAAATGGATGAACTTTTAATTTCTTCATTAAGCATTCAAACCACTTTGGAACTCTGGAATACAATGTATTTGTTGACTGCAAAGCTCTGGGATTTTTAGCTATTGACTGCAATATAATTTCTGGAAACTTTCTGTGAGCTTTAGCAGAACAAAAATAAGTCCTTTATTTTTGTTATGCTGCTTGATCTTTTTCTTCTTTTTGTTGTTTTATTTTTTTCTCGGTAAGTGTTCCAGCGTGTGGCTATTACATATACTGTATCCTGAGACCAGGATATTAATAGGGAGTGGGAAGCCAGGACATCTTTTTTTTAAATGTTGCATTTGATGAGTACATTATAAAAAGGTGGTGGGGGACAACATAACCCCTATGGAAAGAATTCTGAGGAGCATTGTGCTTTTCCATCCCTGATCCATTAACTAAAGAATCTGAAAGAGAAGTTGTATCCAGATGTAGCTGTACTATATATAGTTGATGAGCACAAGCTTGGTGTTCTGTGTATGTAAGTGAGAAGATACCTAGGAGGACTGTTATTTTTAATACCGTATAAGGTTAAATATTTTTAGTTAGATTAAATTAACATTTTTTCTCTCCTTAAGGTTTAGGCTTGTGCACTCTGCCCTTTGGGAATTTTTTTCTTCAATCATTATCTCTGATCTGAGCAAGTGAACTTTCAACATTTTCCTTCCAATTTAAGTTTGAATCATCTCAAACATTTCTGCAGCATGTACAAGCATTTTTCTCCAGATAGATTTGATTACATAGTTGCTGCTGTCTTACTTTCATTGAAGGGATATTAATAGTTAATTATTAATTAATAATATTAATATCTGTTGAGGGCAGCATCAGCAGGTGGTACTGGGACCCTCTTCCATGCTTAACTTTCAGAGGATCCCAAGAGCTCTGCTTTCAGTGTTTGGAATTAATTAGCATGCTTTGAAAATGGACTGAACAGCAGTCAAATTATCTTTGTGTCACCATGTTGGGCAATGCAGTGTGTAAGATTCCACTTTTTTTTAGGTTTCTTGACACCAGATGAAGTAAAAGCATTTATTTAAAAGCCCTTTTGCAACTGAACAACAGAACCCAACAACCTTTCAAAGCAAAATTACAGTCTAGAACCATAATTGCTCATGTAAGAATTCCCATCAGTAAATAAAGACAGACATACAGACATATGGTAGTCTTGAACTGAAACGTTGGCCAGGAAAGCTTAGCAGTGCTCAGGGTAAAAACAGTGATGCTATGTTTGTTGTTTTCTTTTGTGTGGTCCTAAGGAAACAGAGGATTCTTTTTGTGGATGATGCTGTAGATGCCAAATTCCATGACTGACTCCCTGTGCATATGCAGTATGAACCAGTGTTTATTGTATGTTATCTCAAAGTATTTTTCCTACATGGGTTTTTCGGTGTGCATGAAGAACTGGCCTTGTGGATTATAAAAAAAAAAAAAATAGTGAAGGAGGTTATGTGTACAATTCTTGCTGGATTTATTGGGACAAAAGGGACAGGGCTTTGAAGGAGGAGAACTTGGCACCTTCAGTACTACTGTAGAGACTCAAATGATATTCCTGCATCTGCCAAGGTATTCCTGTGTAATAGTGACTAATTATACATGACAAACTTTTCACAGGTAGTCTCTTATTGTGTGTTCTAGGAGTTTGGGGGTTTTGTTTCATTTTGTTTTTTTTTTTCTGCATGTCTGTTTTTTGGTTTGGGGTTTTTTTGTGGTTTTTTTTGTTTGTTTGTTTTTAATGCTGGAATCTAGCTTTTTTGAGCTGAGATCAGCAAGAGCTGTGCTTTGAGTGCTAGGTACACTGAAATGCAACATCTGAAGCTGCGTAACACTGTATTAGCAGATATTTTTGTTCTTAACAACTTGGTTCCTTGGCTTCCCTCTGTAAAATGAAGCAAAAAGCACCTTCATTCTGCGAGTGTGATACAGCTCATTTCAGTATTTAAAAGCTTGGTGTGTATATATATTGGTTGAAAGCTTATAGGTAAGAATTCGAGACTAAGGTAGCAAAGGGAACCTTGTGGTTAGTGCCTCCTTGTGGTTAGTGCCTCCTGCAGGCTGCCTGATCAAGGGGAGCCTATGGACGAAGACTTCTTACTCCAGCTACAGCAGGCTTCGTGCTCGCAGGCTCTTATCCTTCTGGGGGACTTCAACCACCCCGACATCTGCTGGAAAAGTAGCATGGCGAGCTGTTGGCAATCCAGGAGACTCCTGGAGTGCATGGAGGATAACTTCTTAAGCCAGGTAATAGACAGCCCTACCAGAGGGGACACAATACTGGACCTGATGGTCACCAATGCAAGTGAGCTAACTGGTGACATCAAGATTGGAGGCAGCCTCGGGTACAGTGATCATGCAATGATGGAGTCCTGAGGGATATGGGACAGGCAAAGAGTAGAGTCAGGATCTTGAATTTTAGAAAAGTGAACTTCCAGCTCTTCAAGGAGTTAGTCAATAGGACCTCCTGGGAAACTGCCCTCGGGGACAAAGGCACAGAACAGAGCTGGCGGATCTTTAAGGACACCTTCCACAGAGCACAAGAGCTCCTGATCCCCCAGGTGTAAGAAATCAGGAAAGCAAAGGCAGGAGACCAGGATGGCTGAGTCAAGCCCTGCTGGTCAAACTAAAAGGCAAGAAGGGAATGCACAGGCAGTGGAAGCAGGGACAGGTATCCTGGGAGAAGGAGTATAGGGACGCTGCCTGGTTGTGCAGGGATGGGGTCAGGAAGGCCAATGCGTGAGCTGGAGCTGAACTTGGTGCGGGATGCAAAGACTAATAAGAAGGGCTTCTACGGGTATGTCAGCCAGAAAAGGAAGGTCAAAGAAAGCATACTCTCCCTGACTGACAGGACTGGCAAGCTGGTAACAAGGGATGAGGAGGAGGCTGAAGTACTCAACAACTTCTTGCCTCAGTCTTCACTGGCAACCTTTCTTTCCACACCTCTCCAGGGGATAGGCCACCTCTCCTATGAGGAAGGGCTGAGAGCTGGGGTTGTTCAGCCTGGAGTAGAGAAGGCTCCGGGGAGACCTTACTGCGGCCTTTCAGTGCTTAAAGGGGGCCTATAAGAAAGATGGGGACAATGTTTTTAGCAGGGCCTGTTGCAATAGAACAAGGGGTAGTGGCTTTAAACTAGAAGAGGGCAGTTTTAGACTAGATGTAAGGAGGAAATGTTTTACAACAAAGGTGGTGAAACACTGGCACAGGCTGCCCGGAGAGGTGGTAGATGCCCCATCCCTGGAAACATTCAAGGTCAGGTTGGGGAGGGCTCTGAACAACCTGATCCAGCTAAAGAAGTCCCTGCTCATTGCAGGGGGGTTGGACAAGATGGCCTTTAAAGGTCCCTTTCAACCCAAACTATTCTATGATTCTATAGTATTTCCAAAAAATCAGTGGACATCACTTTTTGAGAAAACACAGTGCTTTGAGGGATGCCAAATTATTTTCAAATTAATTTCCCTTCAAGGAGAAATTGGAACTTTTGGCTCTTAATTTGGGTCAGTGTGAAGCCATGTTTTAAAGTTCCTTAGCTCCTTGCAAAACTGTTTTTCCTACTAAGAGCTCTAATATAGTGATACTGTTTCTGAGGATTATTAACAAATGTTTGCATATGCATTAACTTACTTAATATTTAGTGCATGATGACTTTATATTTAGTGCGTGGTGAATGTTGCAAAAACGTTTTTGAATTTGCCTGCCTAAGTACTCTAGATACCTGAGAAAGTGTCAGCTTTCCACACTTGAGTGTTTAAATTGGCTTGTTCTTGCAATGTGGCAATATATGCTGTTTAATTTTCATTGCTTTTGCAACAGCTGTACTTGTAAAGATGATGACCATAAAGCTATTCAGCTCTGATTTGCCTGCATACAATCATTTACATAATTCTTCCACACTTTCAAATCCAAATATAGTATCATTCAGTCAAACAAATCTCATTCGTTTCAGTGAATAAGCAAAGAGCCTTTGGATAAACAAAATTTATTCCAAATGATTCAAAGTAAAATATGCACCTAATAATAATATTAGGATGCTTCAGAAATGTATATGAAACATCCTTGGGCTAAAATCTCTGCTTTGTTGATATTACAAAGACATTTAATTTGAAAAGACATGATGAGCTTTGAGCTAATTATGGGTGATACGGTAGTTTTGGTGGTTTGCAGTAAGGACAGATAGGACAAGAAAAGGTGCTGTTTCTTTTCCAGTTTTCCAAGAGTTATGGCAATGAGAAAAGCACTGGAAAGTTTCACATTAAAATGAACAGCATCTTACTTTATTCCTTATTACAGTGTATTTTTTACATTTTAGTTAAAGCTTGGTTAAAATTTTATTTACTTACTTAAAAATACTAGTTATAAGCAATTGTAAGCCTAGAACTGTCAAGAAAGAGCAGATATACCTCACATCTGTATCTACAAAATGGCAGTTTTCAGATTGTTTTCAGGGCAGATCTTGTGAAGATATTCACAAGCGAAAGTCTCGATTCTTTCTAGCTTCATGTTTTCCTGCTACCAAACCCAGTAGATTCTGGTAAAACTGCATGATTTGCAGCATTAGAAGTGAGAGGACAATTAGGTTCTTTTAGCCAAGTGATGTTAGCAGAAGCTTTACATCTATTGACTATTGCAAGGTTACAATTTTCTTACATAAAGCTTTTATAAAACAAGAACCTGCATCTTGCCACCATCAGTAAGCTCAGATTGTTAGAGTCCTATTTCAAAGGACTACGTCTAGTGTATGGTAGCGGATAATGTACTGGTGGTTCAAAAATTTCAGTAACATTATGTGTAAACTGTTGCCCTCAATTTTGAATTCTCCACTTTGTGATAGTTAACATGAGGTGACTTACACTATTTCTATTCTAAAGTAGGAGTTTTTATAAAAATAATTTGTTCCGGATGAGACTGGGTTTGAGTACTTACTCCTGTGTGTAGGATGCTTTCCCACTCAGTATTCCTGGGAGCAGGAGTCACATCTGCTAGTTTTCTTAAGCCCTTTTGGCTTTGAGAAGCTGCTTTCGTGAATGAAATGCTTGTGTTTAGTTCACTTAATATCTTTTACTAAATGAGTCAGTGAAGCACATGTGGGTAAAGTTGATATTCTTAGCCTTTATGTTGTTCATATATGCTGTCTACTTGCCAGTCAAAAGAACTGGCAAGGATACAACAAATTACTTTTATCATCCTCCAGGTTTAGATGGCCCATTTTACAAGACCTGTCAAATGGTTTTGGTTTCCTGCTTTGATGCCTTTTATTGGTCACCTTTGTATGCTTTCCTATGAGCAAACAAACTTGGTCCTTGGTACTGCCATGATACTTCTTTGGTACTGACATGATACTACCTGTCTTACACGAAGTAGGTCTGAAGCCAGGATTGATAGGAAAGAGAGAACAACAACAACAAATGCACCTCCTGGTCCACAAGGACTTTCTGATTTGGGAAAAGTACTCCTCATACCAAGGAGCTCTTTTGGCCTCTTTTACTCCCTTTTAACAAATCCCGTAGTAGGAGACAAACTGACCTTGCTCTGAAATACATATAAATATGTATATATACACGGTATTGATTACAATCCCAAATTATTATATGAAGTCCCCTTCTGCCCTTTTTTTATTGAGGCCAAAGAACAAAATGGTTAGGAGCTTGAAAGTGAACTTGTTCTGGGCCAGAATGCATCATTGCTAGGCAAAAACTCATTTAACAAGGTTAAGAGACTTCACCTTCGCAGCTCCATTTACAGGTTTTGATTTTCAAATTCTTTCCCCCATCTGGGATTGTCAATGTTTAGTGTGTACCTGGGGCTAAACTATACAGTTGCTTTATTCACTTGACAACCCCTCACCAGCCAGGAAGGGGGAACTGGGAAAAGGAGAGCAAACCAACAACACTAATACCAACCAAGGTATACAAAGTTCTACTCAGCTGCCCTGGCTGACTCAAAACTGCTAATGGCCTGCCTAGCATGGCTGGGCTGTGATTCTATCCCAGCCAAACCAGGACAGGGATGAAAGGTGAAATGGAGTATTCAGCCTGACTTCTTTCTTGAGGAGGCTGAACCAGGAGAAAAGTCTAAAGCCATGGTCCTATGTACGGTAATGGTCATATTTTAATGACAACATGGGATAGTGTCGTTGAACTCACACTTAAAGGTAGCAGGGCATTTTCAGATATTTTGTTGTCTGAATCTTGTGGAATTTTTAGTTCTGATACCTGGCAGGCAGCAAGGACAGCTCTGCTTGTCTACCTGCTTTATCTCTTCCTGGAGGAGGAGAGACTACAGTGCATTGTGGGAAGTGCAGGCTGGTCATGCTGAGCTAGGGGAAGGTGGGTGAATAGAACAGGGTTTTAAAGGGTGCTGAAAACTCAGGTCCTGATCCTGAGGGAATATAAATATGTACTTAATACGTTCAGCACATTTGACTTCAGGAGGGACTACATGGATATGGTTACTTCAGACATGGAGACATCATCATTACATGGGCTCTCTGATAGATGGTTTGGTTTGGGGGGATCCTATTGACTGAAGAGAGAAACTGTAATTTGATTTTTAATTGCATAGTATGTTAAGAACTGTTTGAGGCTGCTTAGGATACAGGGTCCATTTTTTGAATTTTGTTAATGTGTACTCATTGCAGTTGGTGCTGTTTAAGCCAGCAGGAAGATACAATATGAATGATTATGAGTGTTTAAGGCTTACAGAATAATAACATGCTAATTATTAAGTTTTACACAGGAAAGAAAAATAGACAATCTTATAAAAAGTGCACCAAATACTGAAATGGAAAATCATTATGTCTCTCCATTCTTTAAAATCAAGTCAAGTAAACATCTGTCCCACTAGCTCTGTCAGTCATTTTTTTTTTCCATTTAAGACTGGTTGTAACCACCTAATGGGCTGGTTGTGTGCTTATATATACATGTATGTCTGTATGTGGGGGTGTTCCTACCTTTATGACTACATCCTTTCCAGCTGTGGCTGCTTGCCCTTCTAGATGAAACCACGCTTTGGAACATCTTGAACCTCATGTTGATCACATTGACCTCCGAAGTCAGGTAAGTGACCCAGAGTTTCCTTGCTTGAATCGGTGTCTGGCCATGTGGTTGTGCCTGGAATCATCAGGAAATTCTTCTTTTCTCTGAGAAACCTGCGGTGAGTAAAGCTACAACTTTCTTCCAGAGACATTTCAGTGCTAACAAAAAGAGAATATACTTGTAAGAAAAAATGTGCCTGTAGAAAGGAGATAATTGACAAAAAGATTTTTTCATTTACATAGAGAGCTGACACCTAGAAAATATTTTGCATTATTTTTACAGCAACATTTATCCTTCTTCCGGTGTTAGTATGTCTCAGTGGTGAAAGTTCAATGTGTGGACATATGAGGAAAGTGGTGAGGTGGGAGGGCGGGACGGATTTCACTGGGTTTTACTGTTTGGTGAAACCGGGAAGTTCAACAGATGAGTCTAGGCTTTAAATTTGCTTTAGTAAGAGAAAAAGGGGTGGTGGAGGAAAGGATAACTGGGGCGTGTGAGCTGAAGCTGTCTGTCTGCTTCACTCTAGGACTTGGGCTTTTTTCAGAGACTTCAGAGGGAATGAAATCAGCATGTAAAAGTTGAAGAAATGTAACTGGAGTACTTCAGTAGGTAGGAGAAAGCTATATGATCATACTCATTTGGGATTTAAGAGATGGGATTTGAAGTTGTCACAAGAAAGATTGTGTTCCTTCTCTTAGTATATACAAATGGAAGAGGGAAAATGTCCCCAAACCAGGGTGTGCAGGGAGATCCTGCATGCAACATGGTAATAAATTATAGGTGAAAAAAATGTTGCCTCAAAATCTCCATGCTTTTCCTAGTGTGCTTAAGAAGTGTATTAATATTTGACTGTGCATTTTGCTCTGGCAGCAAACATCTACAGAATGACTTTCTTTTACCTACAGAAAATATTGAAGCAGCTGGAAATAAAATTGGTACATTAATTGATTAAATAAGAAAAAACATAGTTTCAAGCAATCTTTGTGAAGCATTTAAAGAATTCAGAAGTGCTGTTCATGTTTTTCTTCCTTTGAGATTTATTGTATACATATTGGTGGGTTGCTGGGAACAAATAAGGAAAAATGCTGGCAGTAAAATAAGATTTAAAATAGGTATCCTTTTTTACTGTTTTCTAAGGGCTTTTAGTAATTTTCTTACTCTTGTCTCCTAAAATAGCATTAAAGTAGAAAGGAGTCTTAGGCTTTTGAGAATTGCTGTCTTAGCATCTTACTTATATTATGCCTATATATATATGTAAACAACTACAGATATGCATATTTGAGTAGCTTATGCTAGGACCTTGTATATACTGTTTTATGTTCAAACAAGTTTTGCAATGTTGCTAGCTTAATATGCAGAATTGATAATGCACTGTGACACTGCATGTTTCTGACTTTATTTAGGCTTTGATCCATAGTATCTATGAGTTGTATGACGTGAGTTTTCCATTAAATCACTAATTTCATTTTACTTTAACAAATGCTTTAGCAAATACACGTAGAAGGCATAAAGTACCTCAATTTTTGGAGCTTGTAGGGCATGACTGGAATTTCCTATGTGAAGATAATGCAAAATAAATGGTACAAGTTGGGAAATTAGCCTGTACACGTTTTTAAATTGAAGTATCCCTGCGTATTTAAAGAAGCTGCCTGATGTCAATATAGGCAGGCTGCTGAGGGGAAAAATAAAGAGCACGTTTGGAATAGGTTGCCATCTGCACTCGTGGTTTAGGAAGAGTGGGAGAGATTTTGCAGGTGTAGGGTGTCTGACCCTATGAGCACAGAACACTTTTGAGTCATGAGGTTGGAGAAAGCTGAAGGAGACAAACAGACTACAGCTGTTAGGAGGTATGGAAATAGTTGTGTAGCTCAATAGTCACTGATGGTTGTGTATGGTATATATAACAGTAAGAGCTAAACTCTGGTGTGAAATTTGCATGTTTACATTACTGAGGAAAATTTAGCTCCTTGCTTAAACAGCAACTGTATTTTGCTCATCTGACTGTGGGCAGCCGCATACACCCTAGAAACATGGTGATATGATGCCCTTGAGTTTCTCCACAAACTCAAAGCAGTGGAAATTTTTAGAGCAAGACACTAACTAGAGGCTGGCAGCATTTTAGTTACCTGCCCTTGAATATGTGTGCTTCTAGCTGCGTATATAGATCTGTGTGCAGTTTATTAAAACGAGATAGTTCAAGATGCTTACTGCTCCTCTGGCGCAATAACTGTGCTATCAAAGTAGGTACTGCATAATACAGTAATGAAAGTAAGTATAATCATGATTATTTTTATTTTGTATACCATTAAAATATTTAACTGTCTCTTGGTATAAACTTTCTGCTTGTTAATATCTAAAAAAGAGGCTGATATCATGAGGCATAGTAGTGAAAATAGATAAGTGGGAATCAAATCTCTGTCACAGTGATCAAGGAGAACTCTTAAGAGGTTCAGTAACTGTCAGGAATACATACAGAAAAATGAATTAAATCCAAGACAAAGTTTAATTACGAAGATGGCATTTAAGATAATTGCAAAACATTTTTATTTGCTGTGGGTTTGTATATGACATACCACTGTTTCCTTTATGTTGGAAGTGCTTAGCAAAGAAAACTGTGACGTGCAGAGGCATGAAGGTTTCCACAATGCACAAACCCCAGCATTGCCTTCTGTTCTTTTTAAGGAGCACATAGTACCTGGAACACCTTTTGTTGCACAGGGACCTCAGTTACATCTGGAATCTCTGTGTACTGCAGTACTAATAACAGTAAGGAGTGCCCATATGTGATAAATGTCTTTAAATATAGGAGAGGTGTCCTTTTTTCTCCCCACGGGAGAAGGTTCCAAAGAGCCCTGCAAGAGCTACAATGGGACTTGGTGTGGTGATACTTGGAAATGAAGTTTTGCTGTTGCCTGAGGGTTCAGTATGGATTCAACCAGATTATTTCTATTCATTGCTTTTTGTTATTTGCAAGACCTAGGGTAATATTACATACTTACATACCCTAAGAACCTGGAACTGAACCTTGTACTGTGATGTTAGACCAGCTGTAGCCTTTCCACTAAATTGTCTTTGCAGATCTAAGATACATTTTAAAAACCAGTGTAATGAGTTGTTAACAGCAGCATTTGATCATCAACTTGTATTTTCACAGGCACTTGACTTGTTTTTTGAGTAGAATATAAATTATGTTTACAATATGCTAAGCGTTCTAATTGATTTGTGATTTTAATATAAAAGTATAACTGGCTTCAAAAGAGATTAGAAGAATTTATGGAACTTTGGTCTTCACTCAAATGTAACCTGGAAACCTTTAAACCAATCTGTGTGGAATGGAGGAGATACCTACATTCCTTAACTTTTCTTTTATATTCTCTGTCCTTAAGCTAATGGCCACTGTCAAAGATAAGGTATTGGGCAAGATGGACCTTTGTTCTGATCACTAGGACTTTTTGGTGACTAGTGACAAAAAGAACTTTATGAAACAAAAGTGGCAGAAATAAAGAGGAGCAATCTGCATGTATAGGTAGGTACCCTACCCCCAGCACATACCTTGAAGATAACTGAAAAGGCTGATGTGTGGATTAACCAGTTATGCTGTAGCCATCGCTTGGATATCTCTCCATCTATACAGATTCAGTTCCACACCCTTCCCCAAGAGGAATTTATCTATGTCTGAGACTGGCTGATTCTGAGAAGGTTGCTCCTGGATTCTAAGAAGCATACTTAGGAAGCCCTCTAGTTGCTGGGAGGATGAAGTAGCCTGTTTTTTGCCTGCTGTCTGATTGCTTCTGTGTGTTTTCACATACGTTTCTCTCTCTGTTACTTACGTTTAGGCATGTCAGTGTAATTATTAGATGTTAAGCAGTGGCAGAGACATAGATGCTGGGGAAATTTGCGTGCAAAATGGCTCCAAAATGAAATTCTAGATTCAGAATTCCAGAAGCCATGAAACCTTTAAAAAAAAAAAGGAGAAAAAAAAAAAAAGGAAAAAAAAAAAAAGGAAAAAAAAAAGCGCCAAACCAGGATCCTAGGTTTACTGAGGCTGCACTCAGTGTCAAACCCAAGCCCAGAATATGAGTGGCTCAAGCTATCTCTTTTGACCTGAGCATCTGCCAGGATCAGGCAACGTGTTCAAAAGATAGCCTGATACAGAGCAGTGTTTGGCTTATTCTATATTACTGGTAGCTCAACAGTGCTTTGTATATAAAATTTTGGTAATAAATGTGAAAGTCAGTAGCCATGCATCCTCCACACCAGTATACCTCTAACATAAGCTGTGTATTAAATATGAGATTCTTAGGGCAGCCCCAGTGGGATGTCTTTTTCAGTCGCTGAGCGTTTGAGCATAGTATCTGAGTCATGTCAGGTTGATGAATTTTACCTCACTCTTCTCAGTGATTCATTCCTTAGTGCTCCTCCTCAGTCTAGTTTCCACAGAATCCTTGCTGCCAGGAGGTGTGTTTTGGAGACCTGAGGAAGACACTACATACAGTGTTGAACAGCGTTATCTCTGACATACACATCCATGGAGTAGTACAACATGGACAGCATCTCTGTCAAGCTATTTGTTCCCCTAGAATAGGAAGAGAAATGCTCTCAGTTGACAGAGAACCAGCTACAAAGGGCTGGTGAGAGGAGTGACTTTGTCTGAAATGCAGCGGTGGCATCTTTTACTCATCTGTTTTAAATGCTTGAATAACCGAAGATCATAGAATAAATGAGCCCTGTACCTGATTTTCTCATCTGCCCTGCTGGACATACCTAGCCAAACTGGTTCTCTGCTACTCTTGTCAACATGCAGAAGCGTTTGGCCTTTATATTCCTAAATTTTACTGAAAGTCTTTTCTTCCACCTGCTTGACATCAGCTTTGTGCTATACATGTAATTTTTGATCTGAGACAGAATGGGAGGGTGGAACTAGGAGGAAAGCAGCTGGAACTAGTCAGAAAAGAAAGAGAACTTCAGCAGCTCCAAAGAAAAACACTATATGAAATGTTTTCATGTTCATCCTTTTTCACGTGCTTGTCCTCCAAGGCTCTGGTTCATTGTTTCTTTTTCTTCTTTATTTAATGTACACGTGTTCTAGAATTGAAAGTTTTCCAAAACTGCTTTGTTCTCACTTGTTTAGCGTGCTTAAGTTCAGTGTGGCTTAATTTTGTACTTCCTTGCTGGGAGATTTTCATTCCCATTTCCACAGTATTGAGTTGTGACGCTTTTATATGGCAAGTGTCTTCATTACTGGCCAACTGCCGTATTTCATTTGTAAATGAATGCTTGTTCTTATCTACGTGTATTGTATATAGATAACATCACCAAATTTTTATTTTAAATAGATGTGTGGGTGGGGGATTTCAAGGCTAGAGGGGAATTTTAGAAGCATAAGTCCCATTAATCTCACACTGTGAATAGCTTGCTTTTAGTTGAATTTTGGATCCTGTTAAATATAGTTGTGTGAATCGGAACAAAGCATGATTGTGAGAGCAGAGAAGTGAACAGTTCATTTCGGTTCTGTGCTGTTTATCAGTGTCAAACTCTTAACAGCTCTGTGTTCAAAGCTGAGGGAAGAAAATATGGATTTAAAATGGCACTTTAAATTGTGTACAGCTAGAAAGCCTCCATGTTGTTAATAAAATGCATTTACTCATTTCCTCCACAATTAAAGATCTCTTTCTGAAGAAATTATGCTCTGTATTTCTTACCGTCTTTGTGTTTTTTTTTTTTTTTCCTAGGGAGGTTTTCGAAATGAATGACTGGAAGCCACTTCTTGTCCTTCTCTTTGTTTCCACCTTCTGCTCTACGGGTGCACAGCAGACTGGTAATACATTAAAGAAATTACTCTTCAAGTTGATAGCAAAATTAATTTTTTCCATTTATACCCGATGCCAGAGAGAGATGAAGAATTGGTGACAGTTTATCCTTTGTATAACTAGGGATAACATGGTATGTTTTTATGAAACATATATTTAAACTAGGATAAGAAAGTTGTCCTAAAAAAATGCAAAATTAAGTGCCACGGCTCATTAAAATTTATTTTTGTTCATGCATGCCGAAGTTCTGTGTTTTCAAAAGCAATGAAAAACTCTTGCAATTGCAAGAACGCCAAAAGCAAGAGAAGTCACAGGATTTAGCATTTTCATTTTGGTAGTCAGGTCTTCTGGAAGATCTGCTTGGGAAAGCATTCTGCCCTGTTGCAGAACAATTTCTGCATGACTGTTGGTTTGAGGAAATAACTGTTCCATCCATGCTCTGCTAGTGTCATATGCTTCTAAAAGGTGTGGAGACACATGAGTTTAGTATGTACTACAAGTAAATGTGGTTAGTTCTGTTTAAGTTGGTGTGAATTTAGTTTTTCCCCCTCAGATAAGTGTTTATTAGTAATGTATGCTTGCAGAATGGAGCTCAAAGTGCACGAGTAACTTTTCCTTTGGGCTCACTTGACAGCAGGTTGATGTATTCTTATAGTTGTCATTCACATACAGAACTATGTACAGCAATTACCATATATGCATTTACTACATAGGAGTTCTGAGCAGCCTGTGTATGGATGTTGTGTCACTGTGAATTTCAGCATCTCTCCTTTGCCTAAGAATGGTGTTGCAGAAGGATGTAGCTCCCAAGCCTCCGTATGATGAGCAGGAGAAAAGAAGGAACTAGTGGTTGCTGAGAATTTACCAGGATAGATGGAAGGATTTTTCTGCAAAAGGCCAATAGATCTTGGATGCTGAAAAGCAATCAGGATGCAAAATTACTCTTCTGTTAGGTTACACATCCTGCAGGAAAACAGCAAAGTTACAAAATATTTCTTCAGTCTGCATGAAAGCTTCTATGGCAGACATCATCTTCCTGGTAGACAGATCCTGGAGTATAGGGACAAAGAACTTCAACATTATGAGTCCAGTTCTTAGATGCAATCTAGATTCCAGTAGTGATGTAGAAGACCTTGGTTAATGGAGTATCAAAGGAATGTAATGGTAAAGCATGCAATCTCACTCCCACAGTTATAAGTACAAGATTCAGTGTAAGGAAGAGGAAACTTTTATTTACATAAATACTGTCAGTTGTAGAGTTTCTCAAGACATTTTTCTTAGGTCTTTTTTTGCAGGGTTAGTTTCACTAGAATTTTTTGTTTGTCAAAATTTAGAATTATGACAATTACATAGCATGTTTAATAGTGTGCTGTAGACATAAAACTTCAGTCTAAACTTAGAATTGTGTAGATCAATGAAAAGATTTTAGTGGCCATGGGGGAAGACTGAAGCAGAAAATATACACAATTGCTCTTTAAAAGTACATATTCATGCCAGTAATGTAGTAAGATAATACTGTAGATGTGTTTTTTCAGTTGCAAAAAGAAAAATGTAGTGAATGACAAATCAAAAATCTGAGCTCTTCCTTTACTGAAGGTGAGGAGGAATCTACTGTGGTGTAAGTGGATGACATTGATTTGGGATAGCAGGAAGAGACAGTTCTGGAGAAGTTCTTCTCTCTGTGCCCATCCTTACAGGGACTGTTCTTTAAAGCTCCTTGTTGTCTTCCACATGTTTTCACTACATAGGTGATGTTTTACATGTGTTGGATGCATGCTCTTTGTTCTCTCTGTTATGCCATAAAACTGATCCAACAGTTCTCCAGGTTTCTTTCCCTTAGTGACCAGAAACGTACTGTGAGGAAGGAACACTGGGATGACCATGCTGCTTGTCTAAGGCTTTTTGTAACAATGGCTGAACAAATCGATAACTTTGCCTCTCCTGTACCCTGGGCTTGTGAGATCTTCACCCTAAAACTGGCTGGTGTTTGCTGGGGTGTTTGGGGCCAAAATGAAGAGCTGAGCCTTCCTTCCTGAAGCCAGAAGCTACTCTGTGTGAATTATATCTTCTCAGGTGGTTTTCAGAGAGGAGGACAACTGGGTCTGTTTCAGTATGAGCTCTGCACCCCCACTCCTCTTTCTTCCATCAAGAGCAGAGCAAACCTCCAGCTGGAAAGGCATCTCTTGGCTCCTGAAAGTAGAGAGAGAGAGGGCTGCTGTGCAAGTGGAGTGCAATGCCATGGAACAGTGTGACTGTGGCTGATGCATTAGCACCTCCTGGTGTTTCATGGCCAGAGAACAGGGAGATTTAATGGAAGATACAGCAGTAAACTTAATATATATACAGGCATACTTGTTTGGAGAGAGAGAGGTTAGGGAAGGCATATTGGCTTTGATCTCACTGATACTTGTATTTATTGTGAAGTTCTGCATAAATTTGTCTCATAAAACAAAAATCAACTTCCTTTGAAGCCTGTTTGATCTTGTCCTGTTGTCTGTTTTCCTATATTTGCTGACCTTCTTTCCTGTAATAGATCTATTAATTCCCCTTTCTACAGTCACCTTCTCTTAAACTGCCAGATTCTTCAAATTTAAAAAGCTGCATTCAAGGTATGGAATGTCAACAGGGGAAAAATTACCTTTGCAGCAGTTACACAGGGCAGTTTAACAATGTGGATGTGGATGGGAGAACAGGTGATTAGAAAAAGAGGTTAGCCACACAGAGGTGTTTACTCCTGCAAATAAACAGAGATTATCAACAGAATATGGAGTACCTACCAGAAGCATTCTCCTGCCAACACAGTAGCACAAATGCGAATGCTGTACTGCTGTTTGGAGTTATTGGTGGTACACTGGGGAGTTGGCAGGGAATGTTTTAAGAGCTAGGCAGTGCGGATGACAAACTGTCAGGGCTAAGCTGCTGAGTCAATGGTTGCCCTTCCACTGCCTCCAAACTGTGATTAAAAAGACCAAGATCTCATTGTGAAAACATACTCTGTGTGTGCTGGAGTTGAACACAAACTGGAGGAAATATCCAATAAATTTTATGTTGATGGGAATGTTTAGTCTGAAACATCCCTTACAGTTAGAAAAAAGTTGTTCCCTGGACTGATGATGGCCTTTGCATCACAGGTGTTCTGTGAATCTTGAAATCAGATATGCAGCCTCACAACCTGGCTAAGAGGCATATCTGAGGGGTGTGTATGTAGACATATATGCGTGTATAGATATATTTAACTGTTTAAGAGAAATTTTTTCGTGTTGTGGACTAAACAGAAAAGCTGTATAGATTTCTTATATTGCTCTGAGGCCTGAATGTTGGATTTTTTTAGCAATCAAAACTCATTCAATGGGACCTTTTACATTTAAAGATTTTCATGCTGCTTACCAGCAAATCATACCCTCTAGGGGGCAGTGTGTACCGCAAGTGAAAATACTGAAGCAAAATGATGGCCTCTCTGAGGAGAAATTGTTTCTGGATGTGTTTCGTTAGGGCTGGATGAACAGATTAATCTTTTTTTAATGAGTGAGGGAAAACACAGAAAACAGTAAGGAAGCTTATATGGAATAACAGTCTATAGGAATTAGCCCAAACTAGCAAACATGGAAACCAGCCTTGTGTTTGGTGTTTCAGAGTCAGTGGATGAAGAAGGAGCAAAATTAGGGAGAGTGCTGTTTTACAGATAAAATTGCATGCCTCTGACTTCCTTTCAGAGGTACAACAAAGGATGATAATGCATTTAGGAGCACAGAATAAAATACAGCATGACATATGAAGGATCAAACTACAGAAGAAATAACCCAAGTGGTTTAGCTGCTTAGTGGGGGCAAGATGATTGGAGAGGGGAGAGGAATTAACCACATAGCTGTGTTGTTATTATCAGGAGCGATGCAAGCAATTCCATAACTGAGGTAGTCCTCACCTGACAGCAGCTGTTATTCGCAATGGATATATGATATTGTATGCAGGCAGTGCTGCCTCTTTCTCTCATATTTGTTTCTTTGGCTTGTCTACATTTGTATGTCTCGTCTGGTCTTGTGACAAAGTGATAAAGCATGGTCAGCCATCAAGCTTCCCATTGCAATTGGAATACGTCTTGCACATTCTCAGTTGGTAGCAAAGCTCATGGAAACATTTGCAAAATTAGGCCCTTTGGGGACATTTGACAGCTGGAGAATAGTAACCTGTGTTGCAGTTTGGGTATGTACATATTGCCAGTAATGTAGTCCTTAGTATCTGCAAGTTCACATAGCCCCACTGAAACTGGTGGGCTGATGGTATTTTATGTTTATGGTAAAATGTATCTTGCTGATTCTGACTTCTGGTTTTAAATCTATCGTATTGAATTCTGTTCCACTCCCATGATTCTGACAAAAGACAAGATCACAAATAGTGTATGTTTATAGTTTCCTGTTTCTTCTACTTTTTTTCAGATTGCGACATAGATCTTTCTATAGCAATTGATATTTCAAGGCGCATGAGGCCAGCATCCACAGTGCTTCTGAAACAGAAATTGCAAGCGTTCCTCCCCAAGCTTTTACTCCAGATGAAATCGCTGCCAAATACCAGCTGTAATGCTGGCTTTCCAGTCAATGTTAGATTCAGGTTCCAGGTATTGGCACAGACCAAACAATTTATCTTTGACTCTGATTTTGAAGACTATAATGAAGAGATCATCCAGAAATTCTTAGATGCACAGATCACTGTGGACACTTACCTGAATGCAGACTTCTTACAGGCACTTGAGGAGAAGTTCTTTATTGTGACCTCTGCTAAAGTTAAGGTAACTTACTGGTGTGAACGTGTATGTTGGAAAAATTATGCAGTTTGATATTTACAGACTCTGATGCTGAATACTCCAGGGAGACAAAAAAGTGGTTCAGGAGTTGATGAATCCAATAAATAGAATCACAGAATGGTTGAGGTTAGAAGGAACCTCTGATGGCCACCTTGTCAAAGCCCCCTGCTCGAAAAGGGACAACTAGAGCAGGATGCCCAGGACCGTGTCCAGGTGGCTTTTGAGTATCTCCAATAATGGAGACTCCACAAACTCTCTAGGCAACCTGTGCCAGTGCTCAGTCACCCTCACGGTAAAAAAGTGTTTCCTGATGTTTATATAGAACTGCCTGTTCTTTCATTTGCCCTGATATAACTGCATATATTAGTTCTGATTCCCTGACATTCCTGCAGTGAGATGGTCCCCAAAACATACGGGTTAATACATATCATTATGAGTATTCATAGAGAAAACCTTCTTATATCTACCATGGAATGTTTTTGTACTTTGAGTAGTGGCAACAGTTCTCTTTCAGAAACTCTAAATCCTGATCCTAAATCTCTGTCTAGAATAGTGACAGCTCGAAGCAGAAGCCACAGAAAACATCATCCAAGAAATTTGTTTACAGAGTTTATTTGTGTAGTTAACTTGCCAATAACTCCAAATAACAAAGCTGAGTTCTGTTCATGGATAACTGATGATCAGGAAAATCTGCATAGACACTGCAGTTAATTCATCTGTCTTGAAGTGAGATGAAGGGACGAGCATAACGCTTGATCTAATCTCTTCTGAAGTGAATGGGGAGTCTTTCTACTTAAGTGAAAGAATGTTAGGAGTGTTTCGGGGTCGTTGCCCTGATAGTTTACTCTTAATAAGGTACTGACTCAGTAAAGCACTGAGCATGTCCTGTAGCAGCTCTTTGAATATTATCACTTACTAATGTCTCTGTGTGGGAAGACCTTCCTGCTGAGGAAGAATAGGTTAGCTCTTGCAAAATACATAAGGGGTTTCCTCTGTGAACCTTATTTTAACTTTTATAAGATGTTAATTTTAATCTGACATGGAGTGAGAAAGCCATATTGTTACGAATTCCCCTGCTTTCGGATGAGAGTTGGGCATTCTGTTTTTTTACAGCATTGGCATAGGTAGGGCATACCAATTTAGGTTGGAATTTGGTGCATATTTTAATACTGTTTATTTAATACTGTTAAAGATTTCTTAAAATGTCATTTTACTCTGAATGACGTACATGACCACATAAGATTTTGCTTCTTTTGGGCCTCAGTAGAGAGTACTTGTTTGACATACAAGTAAAAACAGTGCTTTTTTTTTTTCCTTTTTCTCCTAATTGCCAATTCTATTAGAGCCCTGTTGAAGACAGGAGTTAAGCAAGGCTTCTTTCTGCTTATGCATTATTACTAGAAATAAATATGCTGCATATCCCAGCACTTTACCAGTGGATTAGTACTCCTTTCTGATACTGTTTATGTACAAATTGAAAAGACTACAGAATGCATGTGAAATTACAATTTAATCTCCCTAGGACCTTGAGCAATAACATGCTCGTTCTGTAAAGATTCTTAGTTATAAACCTCATCAGGGACAGTGATTCTCTCTTGTTTGCATTTCTTCTTTTCTTTATTATTTGTTTGTTTTTTAGCAAAAGAGTTGGACCTAATTCCAGCATTTTTGACAAAGCAAGACTCAGATGTGTTCCAACAAGAGCTTTACATAAAGGAAAGCTTTGTAAACATACATAATGCCCACGCTAACAACCCCGCATGTTTTTAAAATGAAGAGATTGCCAAAAAAAAAGCATCAAGGCCAGGCCTACAGTGTTGTTTCTGACAGTCTATGATGCTTTTACCCATCCATAGTCCAGCTCTCTACTGTATCACACTCTGCTTGAGCAGAAGTAAAATCAGTACTGCTGCCTCCATATTGGATGTTTGAGAACTTTCCACCACCAAAACCAGTTAACTCTGCTCGCTCTTAAATTCTGGTCTTGTTGCTGTTTTAGCACAGAAGTGGGATGTTTGGTGTGGCAGTCACCTCATTTGCCTTTGTCACCTGTGGAAAAATTCGCCTTTACAGAAGTAACAGAGTTCACGTTGTTTGAAGCTGTGCATTGTATGGGGAATGTAAAACAAGAAGATGGGAGGGAAGGAGCTCTAGCTGTGCTTGTCCGCTTGTTGGTGAGAGAGTTTAGGAGGACTTAAAGTCATTACTGTTGGGGGCAGGAGACCTGTGCAGCCTCTTTCTGGGAAACCTAATGTACTGGATGAGTGGGGCCTGAGAAGACTTATGCTGGTTTGAAGGGGGAAGGGGAGGAGAGAACTGGGAAGAAACTGATAGCTTGGAGGAGAACTGTAAGAAGTTGTGTTTTCCTGAGCCCTGGAAGAGGCTTTTTGGCCTGAAAAGGTGAGATTGTAGCCGATACAAAGGGTCGGAATTAGCATCCTTATGTGAGCTAATTCTTATGGTTTATCAAGGACAAATATGGCAGAGAGTGGAGCAGTATGAGGCACTGCCGACGTGGAAAGGGCAAGGGGACATAAGCATCTGCAGGGAGGGAGGATTGGATGCAGAGAGGATGTGCTTCCTGGTGTGGCTCAGTTGACAGCCAACTGGAGCTGTTCTTGCAGAAAGGGGAATTTGTTTTTGCTCTAAATTCTTCTCCATGTTCACATATAGGAGAAGTCTTCTGATATCAGAAAAAGCTCTTCAGTCACAGCAAATTGGCCTTCTACCTAGCAGTCTAAGAAGATGACAGCTATAACATAATTAATAGCAATGTTATGAACTGATCAGCAAGTCAAATCCCTCAAATGGGAGTGCTGGCAGGGAAGAGAGGATTTTGTGTTTTAGTCTCCTTGCTCATCTGCACTTTTCCCAGCACATGTTTTAGATCTACCACAGCATAGTGCAATTTGACCACCTCATAGCCAGTTTTCCATGCAAACTGTACTTTTTACGATGACTCAAATTTTAGTCTCTTCTCAGTTGACTTGGCATTACTCCTTTTCCTGACAGATTCTGTTAGTACTTTCAGATGGGCTGGATGATTCGCTGGAAGATCTCAGAAGAGCAGCTGACTCACTTCGCTTTAAAGGTATTACAGTGCTGCACTGATGTTCCAGCCTCCTATTACCAATGGTCCACTGTATTGTTCCCCCACTGCAACTTTTCCACATAACATTACTTCTCTACGCTCATATGGCATTCCTCAGGAGTCACTGGGAGAGTGTTTACTTCTCCATGTGAACCAGTGTACACAATGGCTTGTCACTGGTTGGCAGATGATGTCAGAAATATACCTAGGGGTGCAGAGGGCCTGGGATGGTTCTGGTTTCCGGAGTCCAGCTCCAGCAGCTGGGGCAATTCAGGGCAGCCCCTCTCACTGATAAGTGCAGCACCAGAGGTTAGACCCAGGAGAAGACAGTTTTGTAAATAGCAGTCTCTCTGATAAGTGGGGAGAGAAGTTAATTGGAAAATTACTCGTCTGGATTTTTCTTGTATACGCTGTTCTCAATAGCTGGATTTCTTTTAACATAATGTGTTGAAGCCATGAAATGTAAATCTTCTAGAGAACTGCAGTTATTTCACAATGATATTGTTGGTTAAATAATATAGTTCAGGCATTTGCTAATTTGAATCTATGCTTATGTTGAAGGTCTTGATGCACTTCTGTTTGTTGGCCTGGACAATACACAGAACTTGACTGAACTTTGGGAAATAGAGTTTGGCAGAGGGTTTGGATACAATCAACCTCTGAGTGTTGGGTTTGCAGACATTGCAAACATCTTGCAGAGAAACCTTGTAAGTCCTTCTGTGATATAAACAAAAGGGGAAAAATTCAGTCTTTGTTTTATGATTAATATGAAATGTTTCTTGTCATTTTTCAGGATACTGTTGCAGAAAGAAAATGCTGTAGGGTTGTTTGTAAATGCCTTGGAGAAAATGGTGATCATGGTGGCCAGGGAATTCCTGGAAGGAAGGTAGGAGAGCTAAGATAGACATTACTTAAGAATTGCTTTATTTTTCAAAGTGTTTTAATTTTTTTTGTAGTATTTCAGAGCATGCATACATGTGCCCGTGACCTTTGCTGTTAAGACAGATGAAGGAGAAACATGAAATGTGATAATTTCTCTGCTGCCCATTCCTATTGCAAAAGTATTTTTGTAATGGAAATCATTTGTACGTATAAAAATAGTTAAGTACTCTCCTTCACCAAATTAGCAGAAAGTGGTGAGGGATTAAAAAAATTAAGTCTGATTAAACGAGAGGCTTATTAGCTATTGTGAATGAGAAACTTCCAGATGGCAAGCTGAGGGTAGAAAATAATCCTCCCTCACTCAGTGTGAGCCTTACCCTTTTGTGCTTCTTTATTCCAAATAGCCTCTTCTATAAATTTCTTCTGATCCAATACAGTACTAATTTACATTATTTCCCTTAAGATTTTATGTTGTCTGTTTTAAGCCTTTCAAGTATTGCAGATATCACCACTTCTACAGCATGCTAGTAGACTTCATTATTAAGGTTTTTAGTCTATGTAGTCTCCATTTGACTACTATTCATTCCATTATTTCTACTTATTCCAGTAACATGTCAAGTAAATTATATCTGTAGTTCACACTCTGCAGTTATGTGGTTGCAGTTAAAAGAATTTTTGGTTATCTTCACAAAAGGATAGTCTTCTAATATTTATTCATAAACCAATTTACTGATTTCTTCCATTACTCTTGTTGATTTTCTTACACCTTTCTGTTTTACTAAAATGTCTAGATTAATGTGCTTAGACAAACAGTGTTCGGAATGTAGACATAATGTTTTGCAGGCAGACAGACACAACACCTGGATTGTACAGCCTACAACTGTAAAAACATGTTTTTGCAGCACAAATTCGTGTCTCATTTTTGCTTATTTTCATTCCTGGAAATTCTGGTTGTTCTAGTTTCTGTCTGTTCAAGTTTTTGCCCTGAGGATATGAGGTTTGCATGATTTCAAATACGAAGTTGCAATATTCCTAGAAGTTTCTGTAAGGTATTGCAGTATCACTTTTCAACTCCTTATATTTTTCATTTCACCTTGGAATTTCATTACTGTATAATGCTTCATTTTCCAAATCATTGAGGAAGATATTTAATTTGACCAAATATCCCAGTGAGCTTTGTTAACCCATCAGGAAGTTTCCTGAAATAACATACTGAAATTTTATATTGGACATTGTTGTTGTGGTTTTGGTTTTGTGTTGTTTTTTTTTTTTTCTAGAGCCATATCAAGCACATAGGACTGTGCAGTGTCTGTGTAGAATTAGTTGATGGAGCCTGCCCTTCTCAGCATAACCAGATCTAATTTTCAGGAAATGTTTTCTGTCTTCATGTGCAGAGTAATCTGATAGAAATGAACCCAGTCTGCTTGGCAAACAGTGTTACTTCTCTTGAGTTCCTGTTTTTCAGGGAAGTACAGGTTACAGAGGATCTCCTGGCCATCCTGGTGAGGAAGGTGGGATTGTAAGTAAACATTATTCCTTCCTGCTAAGGTGATGTTGATTGGTGCCTGAATCTGTCTGCAGTTACTCATTCACTCAGTGCTCATCAGTGTTAACCTAAAATGTGTTTAAGCAACATGTCTTTGAAGGTAAATATACAGGCTTGATACTCTGTGCATCTGCATCTTGCTGTAATTGGTAATAACTTCTAATGCAGAAACAGAATCAATTAGAAAGAATCACACAACAGCATCTTAAGTGGCATATTTATGGCTTACTCATACACTCATTTTTCGTGACAGACTGTACTAGATTCTGTGCTGATAGTTCTTGTAGAAAAGGCCATCCCTTCCCTTCTTAGCATGAGTGAATATCTTATGATTGGATAACAAAGCTAAATTTTGTAGCGTGTTTTGGTGTGCTGTTTCTGACGAACTTGAACATAATTTTATAAGCCAAAGCCAAACCCCCTAGGAATATTTTTTCCTCTTTTACTGCCTAGATACAAACAAACAAAAATCCTGCAAAGAGTAAGTCATAATTTCCTTAGCACCGTAAGCACAGAACTAAGTTTACAACACTGCACCCATGACATGAATATCACTCCTAAATTCAGTTGAGGAGACTGGAAACCAAGAACCAGCCAAGGATTTCTCTTTGTACATGACTGTAAAATCCGGGTTGAAGTAGTTCCAGTTCTCACAGTAGATTGGTCAGCTTGAATTTGCCTTTGGTGAGGCAGCCTAGGACAAGCCTACTGTCTATTCAGAGAAAGGTGGTAGTGAAAAAAAACCAGTTGTCATCTGGGATTATCAAGAAAGTGCATTGTGATGGTGGTTTTACAATTTTTTTTGAAATCACTAACTGTAAGTACTGGAGCAGTTTCCACAGAATTATTTTTTTTCAGGTGGCCTGATTTGCTGAACAATAGAATAAAATTCCATAAAAGCACTTTTCAGAATGACTTAAAAGTTTTTATCTTACTGAGGAATAGAACTATTTTCACATCCTTTCACAGATACGAATGACATCGTATAGGTAGGAATTAAAATTCAAACAATGAGGGTTTTTTAAAATGAGAAACATTTTGAACACAATGGAAATGGGATGCCCCAAATTTTTCACCACAGCATTTTGATTTAAAAGATTCTAAATCTTGTCTTTTTTGAAGTGGTGAAGGGGTGAAAACAATTTTGAATTTGTGTATGAAATTGAATTTCTCTTTTTGACCTTCTGAGAATCCAGAATAATCTAGAACAGTTAAAGTATAGAAGTCTTGTTTCTGAACTTTCTGGTCCATTTGTTTTCCTTTTCTTTACTGTGGAAGGATGAGAAGTCATCATGTCCACACTTTCAGGAACTTTCTCCATCTCCTGTGTGCGAAGCCTACAAGTGACTTTCATGTTGTAAATTTTCCTTGCTAAAGGCTAAAATTTTTTCCAGCCAGAAGATAAGAATTTGAAGCATCCCAAAGAGTTGAATGTAGCAAAAAAACAGCAGAAGGCAGACTGCTTATAAAAGGCTACAGAAGATACCACAAGGAGAGGAGGTTGAGGAGATAATGCTGTACAGCTTTGGTTTATCATGGTGTAGTATTCAGCTCAGGAATAGTCTTAATGCAGCCAGGCTAAAATGCTTAAACTTTTATTTTTTCATATTGTGGTGTAGTTCTGTGGCACCATTGTCTAACTTAATCTAGAATGTGTTCCATGTTGCTTTTTTGCTAGTTCAGAAAGAGACCTTTCTTTAAAGATGAGAAAAGGAAGAGAATGGTCTTTGTTCTTCTGATCTTAGACTCTTCAAGTTTATCTTCTCTTTTGCATGGTAGAACAGGAGCTCTCATGTTTACTGTGTGTTTGTACTCATTTCGTTTGTCATTGTTTACCTTTTTAGACAGCAATTTTAAGGGGATCTACTGGGAGATGCTGCTTTCTTTCCATTTTTTTTTTTTTTAAGAACTTCAATCCTAACAAACCTGGAATAGAAGTCTTCAGAGATCAGTGACTAGAGGAAAGTCATTTGATCTTCAGTTAAAAAACAACCCACCAAAAGGCCTACCTTCAAGTACAGATACTTCAGTCAGAGATTGGTAGTGCAGTCTAAAACATGGCGTGATTGTGAGAGCAGAGAACCAGGTGCAACTCAAACTAGTATTTGACTATTCTTTTACGGCCAGTGTGAAGATTTCCAGGTGATTTCGATTTGTCTCCTTAGTGCAGTGAATTGATATAATTCTGTCTTGCTTTAATCCTATATGATGATTTAACCAGTAGCCATCATTGTATGGATGAGTTTGAACATTTTCTTTTGTTTCTTAGGGGGAGAGAGGCCCAGTTGGCTTCAATGGGACTCAAGGAGACAGGGGATGCCCAGGTGCCAGAGGCCATAAGGCAAGTGTGTCACCTTGAAGCATTTCCTAATTTTATTTCCCACAAACCTGCTTTCTGTACTGAGGACAAATCCCTGTGCTGTCTTCCTGAAGCATGGATAGACAGCAAGATCTGGCTGTAAGAATAGCAGAGAACTTTTGCTGTCTCCTTTTGGGAGGTGCTTTGTGTAACCAAAGTACGGTCAAATGGCTAAGGGGTTTGCTGACTCAGCAACTTGCCAGTGACTTTTCCACCACCAACTCCAGACTGGCCTTAGGTAAAACTATAAAGCTTTACAGAATGGGAATGAAAAGGAAGGCTGTACTGTCTTCCCACAGGGAAGGGGTCAATCCCGTATGTGGCAGTAGGGGGTTTTGCAATACGAACTATGAATACTTGAGCCCAGCATGCCTCTGCACAGCAAGCTATTGTGCCCTGCTTCTCAAGCTCAATAAAAATACTTTCAGCAAATTTCATCTATGTTTATTTTCAATTTCAGGGGGCCAGAGGTTATAGAGGAAGTCAGGTATGTGTTTTCATGTGTGATCCATTTTCTTTGAGAACAATGTTCTGCTTCCCTTTAAGTTCATGTTACATTGTAAGATGAAAGTATCAACAGGGAAGGAAAACAGTGTAAAAACTTCAGAGTATTTAATATACTTTTGCTATGGTTATATAAGAATGGATTTAAGTGCGCTGTTAGGTGCACCGCAAGTTACCCATGAGTCAGCAATGTGCCCCTGTGGACAAGAAGGCCAATGGTATCCTGGAGTGCATTAAGAAGAGTATGGCCAGCAGGTCGAGGGAGGTTATCTTTCCCTTCTGCTCTGCCACATCTGGAGTACTGTGTCCAGTTCCTGCCTCCCCAGTTCAAGAGAGACAGGAAACTACTGGAGAGAGTCCAGTGGAGGGCTATGAAGATGATGAGGGGACTGAAGCATCTCTCCTATGAGGAAAGGCTGAGAGACCTGGAGCTCTTTAGCCTGGAGAAGACTGAGAGGGGATCTTATCAATGCTTGTAAGTATCTAAAGGACGGGTGTCAAGAGGATGGGGCTGGACTCTTTTCAGTGGTGCCCAGTGACAGGACAACGGGCACAAACTGGAGCACAGGAAGTTCTGCCTCAACATGAGGAAAAACTTTATCCTGAGGGTGGCAGAGTACTGGAACAGGCTGTCCAGGGGGGCTGTGGAGGCTCCTTCCCTGGAGATATTCAAAACCCACCTGGACATGATCCTGTGCGAACTGCTCTAGGAGAACCTGCTTTAGCAGGGAGGTTGGACTAGATCCTCTCCATAGGTCCCTTCCAGTGATGACCATTCTGTAATTATTAAAAACCAGCAGTCTTACTGTATTTTTAGCATGGTTGTTATCATAGTTAATTTAGTCTAATTGACAGGAAAGGCTGTCATTTACTGGCTGTTTTAATAATCTGTCAAGGTGGTAATTCTCGTCAGCTGAATCTCATATGCTAATTGGTGAGGAAGCAGAGCAGGAAGCGGGGAAAAAAGGGTTGTGACTAATATTTATTGCAGATTTGGACAGCATTTTCACAGAATCATTATTGACACTTTTTCAATATCCAAACTTCTCTTCAGTTGTTTTTATCATCCGCTGATCTTGAACTCTGCTTATTTAACCTTTCAAACATACCTGTTCGTCAAAGAGATATTGTCACCAATTTGTTAATAAAATGTGAAACCTGGAAGACCGATCTATAATGGCGATATTAGTTCCCAAGCTAGAGCAATTAAAATGGAATTGAAATGGCTTTGGGTGCTTTGATACAAAACCACTCCTACAAAAGATTTAGGAGCCTCAAAGACTCAGAAGATACTTACTTCCAAACCTGAGCAGTTGTACATGTGAGAAAGTTCAGAGAGTGTTTCCAATACCTCAGCTCTGTACTGACTCTTTTAATCCTCCTATGTGTTTTTCTTCCCTTTTCCATTTTCTGCTCTGTTCCCTGAAGTAATTTGTCCTCCTTTAAATACCTGAAACATCTGATTATGGAAGAGGGAGAGTGCCTGCCGATGATTTTGATTTGTCCAAGTTGAATTGTACCATAGGACTTATCAGGAGTACAAACCCTACTGAAATCCAATGAAAATGTGAATTTCTTCATTATGTTATTAGATCCACTAATTTTATTTTAACTGAAAACATGAAACTTTCAGGACATAAAAATGCAATTCGGTACTGCTAACTTAGTAAGGTTGAGGCAGTTTATTGAAGTCTGCAAAGAATTTTAGTACAGCTATTTGGAGAATAAAGGCAATACTGAATATTTAGTACTATGAGGTTTTCTGAGGTGGGAAATGAGTGAGGGAAAAATTAAGACAAATAAATGTCATGATTGCTTGCTTAGTGCTGAAAATTTTTCTGAAATACTTCTTGTTTGTGACATTAATCTTATCAAAATATACAGCCAGCTGTTTTTTCTTGTAGTACATACAAAACGGTTATAAATGAATAAAAACTTTCCTCAGGAACTTTAGGTGGTTTTGCAAAATCAATTTAACATCAAAACCTACAAAGCAATTGTATGTGTAGTCTCTATCGGAGTGAGACTCCCGTTGTTTAATATTTACAATATGCTCTTGTGCCACTTCGGGTGATTTGTGGAATATTTTTTCAGGGTAGTGGTCTCTGCTAATTTCATTTCTTACTACAAGTAAAAACATTACAGTTAATTCCTACATTTTTATGCTAGTAAAGAAAGATGGAAGAAGCACTTAAAAATATCCTTTAAAAATCGAGTGTGTTATTTGCGCAGATTTGAAATGTGATGGAGCATACATAAATGAAATAAGGTTCTCACAGTTATAACCACCCAGAAGTCTCACTTTTCATCTGAACAAGTTAACATTGCAAACTCCCTAAGGTTGGGATAGATGTTCTGTGAGAAAATGGCTTCCATAAATGGTTGCAATGTGGTGATTCATTTTTGCAGACAAAGGGAAAGGAAAAGATCAGTGTGTGTTTGAATGGGAATGTGACTGCTGTTTATGTAGCGAGCATCATGTTGCTGAAACAGTAATGAAGTTTCTTTAACAAGTCCTAAAGCCTAAGATCAGTCTTCTGTAATTGTTTTTATAATGGTTATTCTTTTTAGCTTTTCAACACACCATTCATGGTTTAAAATAATTTTTTTAAGAAAAGCACATATGATGGTTGACACCGGAATTACAAGTTTATCAGTATGTTAGATCAGATACTAGTAGTTACATTTTGGAATATATCTACATTTTGAAGCTGCTGCTGTTGGGAAAAAGATTTGAAAACTAACGGATGGAAAAGCAGAATTTAAATCCTGATGAAGATCTATAGTTTTAATAACCATTGATCTTAAGTGTTCTTAACTATGAATTTTTTTTAAAGTTAAAAATTCATTAAAAATCTGAATTATTAATGCCTACTTATAATTATTATTTTTAATTATTCTTGCTAGCCATTGAAAACCACTGTTCTTATTCAAGTTTCCAAAAGTAGGGTGACCACTTCTTCCCTTGCTCAGAGGCAGGACTGATGCTAAATAGGGGATATTTTTTGCTTATTTCTACAGGGTGAACATGGTGAGAGTGGGTTTGATGGTACTGATGGAGAGCAGGTAATCATTGCCTTAAATGTGCAGTGCAATTAAAGACAACTACCTCAGGGTTCAAAAGTACAGATTTTTGTGCATTTGAACGGGCTTTAAACCTGAACAGAAATTCTCTTGCTTAGTATTTAGAGTTGTATAACTGATTGAAGATGGATTCTGCTAGACAAAATTTGGGAACCACATTTATCAGAAAGAACAACCATTAATTTTTGTTTCTTTCTTCCCCCTTTCTGAGTCTAGGGAGAACGTGGATTTCCTGGACTTTCTGGAGAGAAAGGCAACACCGGAAAACGGGTGAAATATCCTTTATAGTAATGTTTAGATTTTTTGGAAACATCATTCCGAAGTGTAATGCCGTCTGTAAGGCCTGTTAATGTTTTTAATTAATGTTTTTAATTAATGTTTTTAATACCTACCTGTTCTCTAATATGATGTGGCTCCTGCTGTAAATCAGTGTAGCACCACTGACTTAAACAGACCTGTGTTCTCTTTTCTGGCCTTCCTCTACCACAGATACTGTATCTACCTGTATCTGAATTGATTGTGCTCTTTTTATGAATTTAGGGCAGAAAAGGCCCCAGAGGAGAACCCGGTGAACGAGGAGAATCTGGTCTGAGAGGAGATCATGTAAGTGTATTCCTTCATTTTTGTTAGGTTGCATTAATTCATGCCTGGATTTTGTGATGGAGCAGCCTAAAATTTATGTGATCTGAAGAGTTTTTCACAATCCCAGATGGTGCAGTACTCTGCAAGAAGTATGGCATATTCCAGGAGTCTTGGACTCTTTAGATGCAGGTGGACTGATGTGTTTTGATATGTTGCTTGGAAGCAGGTGTTTAAGCTTTGGGTCTTCTTCTTGTTCCTTGCACTTTTATTTTTTTTTTTTTCTTTTACCGTGGGCAACATAACTCCTTTTGGAGCTGCTTAGTCCTCCATGGTGGTTCCTAACCTACAGAGGAATTTCTGGATCAGTTGAAAACTCTGCAATCACTCTTGGTTAGCACTTTATAATGATACAATGGCAAGTTACTACTTCATGCTGACCTTTTTTTCCTTGCACGCTCCAGAGCGCTATATAAATGCAGTCCCTGAGGACTAAAACTTCAGTGGAGATACTGTATTTCTTGTATCACAACTTTAAGTCTTCTCACACATATTTCAAAGACCTTTGTTCCAAGCAGTCAGGTGTTGACTCCTGTCTTCTAACACCTATTAAAAAAAAAAAAAAAAATCAGGTCTCGTGGTAACTTGCTTCTTTTCAAGATCAGGATTTCACCTCTGTCTAGCTTTAAGTGGCTAAGTGGAACTCCATTCTAGTGTAACCCCATCAGAAACTCACTAACTAGTTGTGATCTTAACTCAATTAACTATACACAAACAACCAGAACAGCTTCACATTTTGGGGGTTTAGTTTGTTGCTCATTAGTAATATTTCTTTTCATCTCTTTGGAAAAGAAACTTGTGGACTTTGCAGAACTTTCTATATAGAGTTCTTACGAACATCTTCATTTAAAATAGCCTTTGTATTTCTTGTTGGCTGCTATGACAAATTCAATTAATCCTGTTTCCATATCCTGCTTCTGTAATCAGGGTAATAAAGGTGTGGTCACTGAAAATGCTGAGCTCTCTGCTTAACTTTTCCAGGGGGATCCTGGGACTAGCAATAATGTTCCTGGTCCTAAGGGTGAAAAGGGAAACCCAGCACGGAAGGTGAGCAGGTAGTTCTGTATTATGGAGAGAGGATTTGCATCGTTGCTAAGGTCTATTGGCTGTCCAGTGACTAAGCCACTCTTTTCTTTTTATTTTGCCTTTAGTGTATGTCTGCAACACAGAAAGCTTTGAGAAGTGCTTGTTACTGTAAAAAAGAAAAAAAAATCTAAAGGTTAACAAAGACTATGGAAATATTCTCATAATATAGAGCTAAGGGAAGATACAGATTTAGTATAAATACATTACCAACCTGAGAGGCTTCTAGTAATGGGTTGTAAGGAAACTGTTAAAAACCATGCTGGGAAAAAATGCTTGAATATCAACAACCTATACTCATTTTACTATGGAACTGCTAGAAATCCTCAGGGTGGTGGATGAACTCCATTTTGACCTGCATCTAGAATATAAGAGCTGGGTTATGTGCTTATATAGCGATGTCTGAATTTTTAAGAGGTGTGTGAGCAATACTGCAAGTAAAGAAACATAACAGAAAAGCCCATTTTACCATCACACTTTGTTTGGAAAGAATAAGCCAAGACGTTAATTAGTTGGACAGTAGTATGTAAGTGATGGTGGATGAAAGCTCAAGAGGGTGTGAACTAGCAACACGTGAGAAAAATCCACTGTTTTAGAAATTTGATTCTATCTGAACAAGTAGGGTTGTGTGCCCATGTTCAGACATGTGTGTGTGCATATATATCTATATAGAGTGTGCTGAAAGCAGTAGAAAAACTGTGAGGGCCTCTCCCTGGAGAATAATTGTGTTCTGATGACTTTTTGGAAACAAACCTTGTCAAACTTTCTCATTTTAAGAAGTCCAACTAAAAGGCTGAAATCAACAAAAATGATTTCACAAAAGCCTTGACCAAATATCAGCTGCTAGTAACTGATGGTTTGGAAATCCAAAGCAAGCATAATCTCTGGTTTATGATTTTTGATTGTAAATGATTTGCAGAAAACAAGAATCAGCATTTAGCATGATACAACTGCTTGCAATGACATTACTTACGAGAAAAAACAAAGAAGGAATATATAAAGAAGAATGTGTAAGTACAAGAAAAAGAAAGAGTATTTAAAGAGCTTGTTCATTACTTTGTTTCACAGGGAGACCTGGGACCACAAGGACTTCAAGGAGAGCAGGGTGATGCTGGCCCTAGTGTAAGAATAGTAATCAATACAGGGTGGAAGTTACTGATACAACATACAGTGGGATTCCCATTGAAAAAACCCCAATTTTTCTCTTCTTCCTTTTATCCCACACTTAAAACTCCTGCAATGAGAGGGAACAAAAATCTTCTGAAATTTTCATAGTGAAACGTGTTTGTCTTCAAATTTAGTAGTTTATGTGTATTGCAATGTGTTTTGTTTTTTTTGAAATCAGGAATTTTGCTGTCCCGTTAATTTCATGTCTGATTAGTGTGAAGTCGCAAGCCTTAAACTCAATGCAACCTCTTCTATGAGCCTTAGTTGCTGCATAATTTCACCACAGATAGATCTGTCCCTTCTTCCTCCTTGTGACTGCCAGTTCTCTATGCCTGTTCAAGCCTGTGTATAAACTCACTGGCAACTGAGCTGCTCTTTAATCCACTGGAGACTGGAACTTATGAAGGCACCTCTTCTAGTCTGTCAGAAAGGTGGCTAATGCTGAAGTCTGGATTGGTGATCACCCCTCAGTCAGGCTGCAGAAACATCCTAAAGGCTAGTGATGTGGGGTTTGACAGTAACATTCACTAGTGCTGCTGGGCAGGGTACAGCAGGAAGCAGTGCAGGCCTGTTAGCTCAGAGGGAGAGAACAGGGCTCTTGCTCCCTTTATTTTAGCCAAGGGGTAGGTAACTGGGAAGATGCTTTCCAGAATTTTATTGAGATGCCTTCCCTCTGCACTCCCCAAAGGTCTAAAGCCTTTTTTTTTTTTCTATAAGGCTTACTTGTGCAAGAATTTCTGTCCCAAATCCACTCTCTTCTTGTTTTTACCTTAAATCTTTTTTGGAAATAATCTCTGCTTTCTATAAGCTGTGTTTGATTTCGTTATGTGTATAACGTATTTTATTATAAGCTGTTGTTTCACATATTGCTCAGTGTTCTGTATGTAATCTCTCATGCCACTCCTTCCTAGGGTGCAGCAGGTCGAAGAGGCCCTCCAGGTATAAAGGTGAGTGGCTGACACTGCTGCTACCTGTCTATATGCAGCTACATGTCCAGCCTCAGCATTTGCTCCTCTTAAGGGAGAGTGTTCAGTGTGATCCAAGCACAAGTGTTTGTAACAATCAAAAGTCTATTTCAAGCCAAGACAGCCTTTGAATCTCAGGTGGATGTACCAGAGGCCCTCCTGACTTGAAGGATTTAGAATTGGAAAGGAGCTTTCGTTGAAATAAAAGGACAGTTACTTTTATTATTAAGACAAATCTGGGAATGTAAATACAGAAGAGAGTGTTGCTAAAGATTGCTGGAATGAGTAGTTAGGCTACATTCCTTCATCATAAGGCAAAAAGTCTTGGCAGTTTTTTTCCTCCTTTGCTGCATGCACACATATATATGCATGATGCAGATATGCAGCATAGAGAAAACTAAGGCAAGTGCTGAATGATGATTTACTAGAACCCCTAAAATTTTTACTAAAATCACTGCTGTTCTCTTAAATGAAGTTTTAGATAATGTTCTTGGAAAAAAAACCTTGTTTGTCCCAGGCTATAAATTACAAAATACAGTTATCAAAGAAAATCTGAAAGCAGTTATATTCAAGAGTAGCTTAGTGCAAGTAAAATTTAAATTCTAGGAACCTGAAAAGACTCAGATTTCTTTCCCCCCCTCTTTCCCCCCCTCTTTCCCCCCCTCTTTCCCCCCCTCTTTCCCCCCCTCTTTCCCCCCCTCTTTCCCCCCCTCTTTCCCCCCCTCTTTCCCCCCCTCTTTCCCCCCCTCTTTCCCCCCCTCTTTCCCCCCCTCTTTCCCCCCCTCTTTCCCCCCCTCTTTCCCCCCCTCTTTCCCCCCCTCTTTCCCCCCCTCTTTCCCCCCCTCTTTCCCCCCCTCTTTCCCCCCCTCTTTTCCCCCCCTTTTCATGAAACTTTTGCATGGATTGAGTGCTTTTTCTGCAAGAGCAACAAGCATTGAAACTGAGGACACGTGTAAAATGTTAATAAATAACAGTCAGAATAGCCATAATGATGCAATAGAACAGACATTTCAGCAAAGGAAAAAGGCTACTGGGAGGATTGGGCTGTCTTTATGCTAGTAATGTTTCTTCAGCAGCAGAGTGTTTGATTTGACTCTCATTTCTGGGCTTCCTGTCCCTCTCCTCTTGAGCATAGCAGAGTTTTGATATACTTTTATTACCAGGTAACATAGGTTTTTTACATTTAACCTGATTCAGATTAATTTTTCCCTGGGAAATGACAGTTGGAAGTGAGAGTCCTGCAAGTTCCCCAAACTACAATCCAGTCACATCCCAGCTTCATGCAATACATGGGTAGGCCTTATGCTGAAACCTCTGCCCCACCTGGTTTCTGAAAATCCCAATTTGGATTTCAATTTGAGAATCCAGAATTTTCAATGTCTGGAGTATCGCAGATAGGTCTAGACTCTGGACAATTGTGATGCTATCCGCCAGTAGGGCTAAAGCACCATGCTTTCGCTACTCACAAGGATCAGCGTAACTTGAAAAAATACGAGCATTTTATAGTTAGTTTCCTGTTCCTATATCAGAAATTGTTTACAGGGTTTATGCAGACATTTTAGATTAAAATACTGAAAAATATTCATCAAGCCTGCCTCTTAATTATTCCAGCTCTTGCTTAAAAGCTCAGAAATCCATTTCTTAAGTAATTATGTAACTTTGTGCCTTCTTCTTTTTTTCCATTTGATTGCTGCTGGACTCTAAAAGGCTTTGCATTTTTCTGTCAGGTGCCAGAAGAAAGAAATAACCCAAGTGATCTATGAGGTTAACAGGACAAAAACTAAAATCCATGGAAATGGATTTGTACCTTATCTTTGCTGTACTCACAAGCACAAAAACTCTGATGTCGTTAGAAAATAAAAATATTCCACTTGTTCAGTAAAATCACAGAGTGCAGAAGTAGTTGAACCTTTTTGAGACAACCTTCTTCATCTCCATGGGGGCCCCTTCCCCGAGTACTGAGGCCACCCTTTTGTAATATGGTAGGAACCATAAAAAAGCCACAGAGAACTTCCAAACAGTTTTCATTTGAGTATTTGATGCAGCTTTGACTTATAAAAAGTATAACAGAAAACATTTGCATGGTCAGTAAGCATTAAAAGATAGGTCCCAACCCATGCTTAGTGCACAGCTTATGTAAGTAGCCTGTTCACTGAAGAGGGGTAGAACGCGAATGGCAGAGAGAATTACACTTTCTGTCTTCCACATCTCCTGGAGGAACTAGCTGGAGCAGTAGGCCCTGCAGTGTGATACTGGCATCCATCCTTGGGTGACATTTTGGGTGTTGTGTCCTCCCACCAAGATCTCTTGCATGGCAGCGTGTAGCAAAGCTGCCGCAGGCCATAGCTCTGTCAGCACAAGGTGTGAGAACTTCACTGTGCAGGCTTCCTGGTGTCCCTGGGCAGGAAGCAGAACCGTATAGTCCTAATGTTTGCAGCTCCTTCTGTGGAGCATGGGTTCTGGCTCTATAAGGAAATATGGTATGGCCAGTGCTTCTGGAAGAGGAAGATTTTGTGCTGAAAGGGAATGGAATGGAAATGAATCCCTCTTTCAGATGAAGATGGATATCGGTGGTGATGTACTCGGGGACAAATAATCAAATTACAGGCAGCAAGCTGGAATTCGCCCAGCTAATGCCTAAGGACTTGCACCAGGTTTAGCTGTTAATAAAAGGTGCTGAACTAACGCCCGCATCAACAAAGTTGTTAACTTGCCTTGCAGTCAGCATGAACACAGCACTTTTCACCATATCCTGAAAAGGACAGTTTCCCAGGACTACTTGTTCAAATTATCTGTTGCTTTTTGTGATAAAAGGGAGACTAACTTTTTGAAATAGTTTAAAAAAAAGAAAGCAGCACAGCTAAGAGTCAGAAGTAGTCATCGGGCAGAATGACTACTTTCTTTTCCCCAGTGTCTGGTGTCTGTCACAGACAAGAACAACAACACTGCACTCTGTGTTCCAAAAGCAAAGCAAAATAGTGAAGATGGAGAGGAGAATAAAGGAAGGCATGAGAGAGAGGAAAAGAAAAAAAAAAAGAAAAGAACAACTCTTCTGGGTTTGATTCAAAGTTAATTTAAGTTGCTGAAAACTTTCTCTTGGTTTTGGATTCTAGTAGAGTCAGCCTAAGAAATTTGTCCATTTTCATTGCAAAGTGATTTTTGTGGAAATCTCAGCTGGTATAAGCCTGGCATCAGTCTACTGGTGTTCTGTGTTACAGTATTGTAATGCTGGCTACAAATAAGCTTACTCAAATGCCTTTTTTGTTTTGTTTTGTTGTCTTTCATTTTATTCATATGGTGTTGAGCATTTTGAATATAATCTTCCTCAGGAGATTCTAGCAGAACCATCTGTTTTCTGAGAATCTTCAGATATATATTTATAATTTCCCCAGTGAAAGAAGATTGGCAAGGCCTAGAATATCTTGGTCCTAATTATCACCATTTTACTCAGTCCATCAGACAGCAAATATTTCTTGTGGATGTCAGCTAAATTGACGTATTCTCAGATGGCAACTTTATGTAGACAGAAGCTGGATAAGTGGGTTTTTTTCCATCATCAAGATTTGACTTGCCTCACTGAGTAACCAGAGTGAAAGATGGGAAGTAAAGACATCTAATTCTAGGATGAATTGTGGAGTCATGGGTCCCCCTCAGAGTAGTTCTCCATGGATAAGGTCTCTGCAGTGGACAAGGACAAGGGTCATGCAGGAATATTGCTGAGACCATAGTGTAAAATGCACTTAGCAAAATGCAAAGTAGATAGAACTGATGCCTTATGCCTCAGCTTTTACATTCATCGCATGCCCTAACCAACAAAAAAAGCTACTCAACTCTGCTTTTTAATTGAGTTTTATTCAACAGGAGTTTGAAGCTGCTTGAAAGCTGTTTGAGAACTGAAAAATGTTCTATCAACTGATAATCTGTGCAAATATGAATTTATTGTCTGTTGATGTAAATATGACAGGTCTTAATTTGTTTGGTTTGGTTGTTGTTTCTTTTTTTTTTTTTTCATTCTGGCAGGGTGAGAAAGGAGATCTGGGGCAAGCAGGTTACCCAGGAGACTCTGGTCTTTCAGGCCCACAGGTAACTAAAAGAACTTCTTGAGTTATTTTTATGTTAGGTATGAAGATGACTTGTCAGACTTGATCTTTAGTTTTTCTTTGGAATGCTTTGTTTACTTCAGTTAATGGATATTATGAGTAAGATTCTTCCTTGGCAAACCTCCTCTTTAACCCTGAGGAATTAAATGTGGCAAGCTTCTCTTTCGGTTTCTGTAGTGCAGCCTCTCGTGAAACGAAAAGAGGAAAGTAAATAGCAGGAATAAGTGATTTAACGAATACATCTCTAGCTTGCAGGATATTATCAAGCAGATTTCTTAAAAATTATATACTTACTGACAAAATCAATGGTGAAAGCTTTGTGGTTTAAAAATTTGCTTGATGGAGTCATTTTGAAGAGAATTACGGTGGTAGACTGCTTACAGTAGCTTCCAGTTTTAAGATGCTCTTAGATGCTCTAAAGATGCTCTTTTAAGTTTAAAGATACAGAAAGTTTATAGTGGGTTGCCTGTGGCTCCCTTGGTGTCTGAATACAGCCCTCAGGCAGTGACCATCTCGACCGCTTCACGCATGCAAATCCTTACAAACAGCCGGAAGTTTCACCTGTGCATTAAGGCTTTTGAAACTTGGATTCTGGTCCTTGCAGCGATCTAATCTTCATTGAAAGGCTATCAACATTGAACTGACTTTTTTTTTTTTTTCCAATGGCTTTTTAACATTAGGGCCCAAGAGGACTACGAGGGATCAGAGGACCTCCAGGACCACAAGGCATGCCAGGCCCTCTGGTTAGCTTTAAATAATGTATTCCTGCTGCACACATTAGGGCTTTTCATTCTCAGTGTTGTTATTATTTTTACAAAGAGTTTTTAAAAAACTTACAGAAAGAAGAAACAGAGGATTTTTTGGTATAGTACTTCAGGAAACTGATTTGCAGCCTCATATGGTAAAATAACAGCCTTGAAAATAAATTTAGGTGTGTGAATAGAAAGTGAACTTCAGTGTTACCAAGCTTTTGCATGATTGCAATGAAAAGCCTTAGCTCTAGATTCCATTTTCAGTTCTGTAGTATCAGGACTAAAAGCATGGCTTGCAGCATGTATAAATACAGATGTACAGTGGTGTAATTGGGGGCAAAGTTAGGTAACCGTTAGTGGTTTCGTTAAAGTATGGCCTGTGAGATTTAATGCTAGGGTATGATGAGGTCGTAACTATTGAGCACTGCCTCCTGATCTTCTCACTTGTGTGATGCTGTTGATTTTGGGAGCTCTTATTCTGGAATTACACAAGTGTAACTCAGGACTGGAATGTCCTACTCTGTCAGCCTTGGCCATCTGCTTCAGTCATGTGATGATGCTCATGCTTACACACCCATTTCTATGTGTGTAGATACATACATTCATATTGTTTGTGCACATACACATCTATTCACTAGGTATCTATGTAGATAGAAAAAAACATTCATGTCTACTTAATGTTTTGAGAATTTTAAAGCAGTCATACAGAAACAGGAAATAACTGGAATGATGGCTTGACCAGTAGCTCTTACTGTGGTCCTCAAAAGCCTGTTAATATTCTAATATTTATACTGATCCTGTAATAATTTCAAGTGGCAATGAATCCGTGAGTGTAATGAGCCCTTTATTTCTTCACTGTGCACCTTTTAACTGATACTTCTGATTACAGGCTAGTCTGGGGGCCCCAGGTTCACCTGGCTCCGTTGGGAAGTTAGGTGCAAGAGGAGCAAAGGTAAAGATTCTGAAGGTACCTAATTGCAGCAATTGGTATTATTCATTCAAGAATCTGATGGAAGAAGCATGAACTAACACTTAGGTTGTTCCTGGGGAACATGTGAAGAATGTTAAGTTTATGGACATTTTTATATTGCATGGGAAGGCAAGTGATACATGTTCAAGGTAATCTTGCAGGTGTCAGAGCTACACTAAGAAGTTTTTAGTGTTGCCATGACCTATGTTCTAATTACTGTTGTGGTCTTGGTTCTCCGTGGGGCCTGGCTTCTCACAAAATGCAGTAGGGATACAGCAGTGTTGACCCTTGAGCTTGTGTAATGATTCCTAGAATCTGTCCAATCCATTGAAAATATGTACCAGGGATTCATAGAATCATAGAATATCTCAAGTTGGAAAGGACCTATGAGAATCATTGAGTCCAACTCCCTGCTACTTTTGGGACTACCTAAAACTAAACCGTATGACTAAGCACTGTCCAGACACTCCTTGAGCTCTGACAGGCATGGTGCCGTGACCACTTCCCTGGGGACCCTGTTCCAGTGACCAACCACCCTCTCAAGTGAAGAACCTTTTTCCTAATGTCCAGTCTGAACTTCCCAGTTCAATGAAGCATAGCTGCTTATTTTAACTGTTTTGTTCTGAAGATTCCTAACCAGTCCAAGGAACTTGACTGTTATGATGTCTATTATACAGGAATTAATATGTTGAGAAGAATTGCATCAATGTGAAGTTAAACAGAAGGGCTTATACTAATAGGTGGTCCACCTTATGGTTCACTTACTTATTATAAACGTTATCCCTTATTTTCATTAATGTGCATTGATATGGGAAACTTACTTTGTTTAATAAAAATATCTCAGTTTAGATGTTGTTACATCTTTAAATCTAAAAGACATAAATAATACCAAATAGCTAAGCCTTTCAGTCTCTTTGATGGGTTATTACATTCAGTGTATTACTACATTCAGTGTCAGAAACGTATCAGAAGGTCAAAGTGCTTCTATGAAAAGAGTCACTGTGTGAAAATGAACAGTGAAACAATGACAAAAATTGAGAAGTGACACAGGAATTTAATCCATCATACATTCTGTTTTCTCAGTCTAGTTTTGTGCTATTTAATATTTGGGTTCATTAAGAAAGTGAAAAACAAAAGTGGAACAGAAAAAAGTTCATTAAGAAAGTGAAAAACAAAAGTGGAACTGAAGAAAAGAAAACTTGCAAAAGGACTAAGAGCACAGTACAGACAGCCTGCCTGAGATACATCGTCAGCTATCAATAGATGCTTCAGGCTGGTAGAATTCCAGGCTATGTCCTGCTACCATTAACATAAATTTTTCCAGAAAACACTTATCACTGGTAACTCTGTGTAACAACGGGAGTTGTATTGAACAAAGGCCTTTGGGTTTAGCTGCATGAATGTTCAGCATATTCTGATTTGCTAAGTACTTTCCAGTTCCACAGCAAGGAACCTTCCATGAAACATGATCTGTAATGGAATGCTTTCAGCCAGCATCAAGTAGTCTGTAATAAGCACACTTCTTTCTAACAGACAAGTTTACATTTCAGAAGGAAGAATTCTTCTAAATGAGCCAAACTAATGCCTTTTATGTTTTAATTGTAACAGGGTGAGCCTGGTGGCCCTGGAGAGAAGGGCTCAGTGGGACCAGCTGGATGGAGAGGCCTGCGTGTGAGTCTTTCTGCCCTAATTCAGGGCCCTCATAGCTTAATACTTACCCATCTGAATTGGTACAGTTCATTCACTTTTATTTCTTTGATACAGTTAAAATTATTTCACATCTGGTTCTCAGTTTCTGTGTGGACACCAGATTCCTTGTGGACTAGAGAGAATATCTTTCCCTCAGTTTTCCAGGAGAGAGAGAATATGCTATGTAGGGCACACAGTGGAGAGGAACTGTGGTCTTAATCCTTGTTTTATCTCTACAGATTTTGCCACCATTTGCTACTGGTTTTAGATTGTGTTGTGATAGCATGCCCCACTTCATCAGTCTTAACAGCCTGTGCACCTCACTGTAATGGGTCCAATGGAATTGGATGTGAATCTAATAATCTATTAAAAGCTAACTTATTGTGTATTCAATCTATATAGGGCGTGGATGGCAGAGATGCCTATGGTCCTGAAGGAAGCAAAGGAGCAAAGGTGAGTGCTTAGAGTCAGGATGTCTCACAGGGTCCATTCTGCAGTGTCAAATCAAACGTTATGTCTACGTTTAGTCAGCTGTTCACCCGATGACACACCTGCCCCACCAAAATTCAGAAGCCATTGGAAATTTTTTCAATGATCTTTCTTTAGATGAACAAGATATTAATCTAAATGGTGTCATTTGAGACCAGAGTAGTAGCCACTGTCACTTGAATGGGGTGGAATGCTAAGAATAATTTTGAAATTGTTTTTGGTTTAAAGACATCAAACACTAAGCCAATAACAAAGTTCTAGATTCTTACAAAGTTTTTGTCCTTTCTTTTGGTAGGGAGAATCTGGATTCATAGGATGTCCTGGTACAGAGGTATGATTAAATGGACGTGTTTGCTTTCTTTATGTCTTGTTTTACGTTATTCTTATTTAGAAGTGGTTATCTGTCTTGTTGTCTGTCTTCTCCTGGATTTCATTAATTTCCAGGGAGAAAATGGAGAGCCGGGCATTCCAGGAGCTGAAGGACCCAAAGGAGTTAGGGGTAGAAGAGTAAGAATGACAAATCTGTTAACTCTGTGAAGAGTCCTATAAGTATAGCCCTTATGTCTTAGGTGTTTCCTCAAAAACTTTTTCAGTTGTTCCCACTGTGATCTTTTCTTGACGTATCCTGGGCAAGAGGTCTTGAGAGAATGCAGGTCTAGGTTTTTAGAGACATTCGTTGCTAATAATTCTTAGGGGTAGATGTCTATCTTTATGTAAATGCAGGATCTGACTCACAATATATATATAGTTATAGAGGTTTTTCTCTGCTGAAATTCTGCACCTGTGTGTGCAATTATAAAGAATAAAACTTGTATTTCTGTTTTTAGGGTAATGCTGGCACACCAGGTTCCCTGGGAGAGCCAGGGGAACAAGGGCCATCAGGACCTATGGTAATATATTTTTGTTTTAAAAAATCACTCTTAGGTTGCTCTTAAACTTGCTGTTAGATTAATGGAATATTTAATAGTGTTTCATGTGGTAAACTATGCTTAATCAGCCTGGCAGTTGTATAGAGTTGCATCTTGCCTCTGGATGTGTATGCACAAAAGCACCTGCTGTTGGAAATGGAACTGCAATGATACAATGCAGGGCAGAATTTCTTCTACGGTATTTGGTATTGTTTATAGGTGGGGTAAATATCTAATTAAAAAATAAGAGAGTACTAAGATGTAAACTGGATTATTCTGCTGAAAGCCAATGTATTTTTTCATTTGAAAGGAGAAGCAATTTAAAATCAGACTTACAATTACAGGCACTTACTTAAAGCTTAAATTGTCTGTAACCTGTTAATCCTTATATTCAAGTAGCTGTCTTGATGTGCTTTTCCAGTGTCTGTGATTAGCGTTTTATGCAATAAAAAGTTTTGTTCTCTATCTAAGTAGGGGGAAGGGTCATGGATTGCAGTAGGGTTTAGGACTAATTTTTAGGCAGTTGGGAAAATCCCTGGATGTCTCTGTCTTTGTTTTGCGGCAGTTCTGCAAATCAGCTCCATGGTAACCAGAAACAATCCCTGCTGTTAATTATTTTCTTGTTAAACCTTCTTAAGCTTACTCTTTTAGTTTAAATATGGAACGTTATTGATAACAGTATCTTTACCTGTATAACATAGTCTATGGGAATATGCAACTTAGAATTTTTTTTTTTTTGTCGTTACACTGTATGTATGGTCAATGAATGTACACGGCCCGCTTTATTTTATGATGCTGGGCCCAAGAATGGCCAAGAGTGTCATCTGGAACACATTGCCCTCCCTACTGTTTGGCCACTCACATACATTACAGACCTTGTGTGCTGAGCCAGATAGCTGTTGGCCTTGCCAATCTATGTCCAAGAAGGCTTCAGAGAGCTTTCAAGCTCAAGATCTCCTGAATGACAGCACAGAAATTGCTGTTTAGAAAGGAAATCCAGTTCTGAATTATACTGGTCCGCAAAAGCAACAGGTATCGAACATTTATAAAACCATTAAAGGAAATGAACTGAGAAATAGGTCTGAGAAGTAGTCTGCAACTCTGTTTGGAACAGGTCCACAGAAATTCGTGCTGGAAACTGATGTCTTCTCATATTTCAAACTGACAGACAATTGTCAGGGAAACACTGCATGCCTGCATTTTCTTTGGGCTACAGACTAATAGATGGAAATATGTTATCAGGGTCTGATTTTTCTGGATTTATGTTTGCTTCAGGGTGCCAAGGGACCAATGGGCACCATTTTAATGGAAGTAAGTATTTACCTTACAGCTAACTGCACGCTGCGTGGATTTAATAGTTTTAGTCTTCCATTTACAAGCACTGACTACAATAAGCACAATTAGCTGTTATAAAACAGTATCCTTTTCAAATACTTGTCAGAGTGCAGTGTGTTCTTCTGTTCTGCAAATAATCAAAAAATGAGAAACAGTTATGTGTGTGAATGCCATGTGCAAACTTTTACAAACTGTTGGACCATTGGTATTCCTTTAGCTGTTTCTTCATTCACACCAGCTCAGGTTTAGGGTTACTTTTTACCCTCTTGTAAAGGAAGGCATTTCCTGAGCAACAGCTATTTTCAGTGGGAATAGCAGGGCAGGATTTCTTCAGAATCCTAATCCCATGTAAGATGAACACTTCTGAGTAAAGGCTTCATCTAACCCTTGTGTGGACAACTACCTGTGGGCAATGCTATTGCAAGTGTGTTCTATGTCCAGAGGGGGTCCTCTTTTTCTTTGTGGACTTCTCTCCTATGTGAATTGCTATTGAAATGCCCCCCATTCTCCCGTGGAAGTCCCATTGCCTGGTGACCTCATAGATCAGATTATTACATAAAATAAAGAATGGACAAATGATTGCTTAATACTGCAGAGCGTGATTAAATGCCAAGAGAGCGTGTCTAAAAAACCCCTTGGTTTCTGGCGGGGGCAGAGCCCCTATACTATTTCAAATAGAGAGGAACTGGAATGTGTGATTCTAGATTTACTGTAGTGAGAGATAGTTCAGGAGCTGGCTTATGAGCTTCAGCTCAAACCAGTAGTCTGGGACCGCCTGGAATTTGCCATTAATCGCTTTGTTGTTTTGCTCCTGCAGCCTTGTGAACTTGTGAATTTTACACGAAAAAACTGCCGTAAGTAGGGAGCATCTGCTAATCTAGAGATTCCAGCTAGTCACTCTTCTTAAATGGAATAGCCTCCGTTGGAAGCCCTGTAGACTGGTAGTTTATTCCTGGGTTCAGTTTGATGATGACTGGTAGTTAACTGTGAGGTATGTGAAACAGACTTAAACTCTTTGCTAATTTTTTCTATCTCTTAATTACGAAAACTGTTACAAATGTCTCTTTATCTAATTTAAGATTAAGTGAATTCTTTGGTATTGTGCCACCCCACTTTGGGGAATTCTCTGAGAGAAAACAATGTTTGTATGTCACCTGTCCTTCAGCTTTGGAGTGTTCATTCTCTCTGACTTGTATGTTCAGCAGAACCTGTAACAATTTCTTTAATTCTTGTCCAGTAAAATTGCACTGTTTTGACTGTGGAAGGGGAGTGTTGTCTCTTGCTGACAGATTGTGTCAGTTGTCTGAGCTTTCAATCAGGCTCTTTAGTGAAAGCAAATGTCACTATTTTAATGGATATGAGTCCAAAATAATTTATTTGCTCTCCGTCTCTTCATTCCAGCTTGCTCATCAGGTAAGCCCATCTGGCCTCTGCATGTCTATTCTTATATAAACTTGAAAAACTAACAATGTTTAAGTTGTGGAAAGGCTCTCACACAAACTTTTTATTTCAATATACAGACACATGTCCAGTTTATTCAACTGAAGTGGTGTTTGCCTTTGATATGTCTGAAGATGTTACGCCAGCTGCATTTGAAAGAATGAGGAACATTGTTATGTTATTGCTGAAGACCATTAAGATTAGTGAAAGCAATTGCCCAAGAGGTGCTCGTGTCTCCGTTGTTTCTTTCAATACCAATACGCGCTATCTCATCCGTTTCTCAGAATTCCAAAAAAGCAACTTGCTGCTACAAGCAGTCCAGAGAATACCACTAGAGAGATCCACTGGAAAACGTAATATTGGGGCAGCCATGAGATTTGTTGCAAGAAATGTCTTCAAACGTGTTCGTCAGGGCATCCTCACGAGAAAAGTTGCCCTATTTTTTGCCAATGGTCCATCACAGGATGATGTTGCCATTGGCACAGCTGTACTGGAGTTGAGTGCCTTGGATGTCACTCCAGTGGTTATTGCCTTCAGTGAAGTGCCAAATGTCAGACATGCCTTCTCAGTAAGTATTCTCAGACTACAGAAAATTCAGTCAGTGATCCATGCACTTAGTATCTACTAGTATTTGAGTAAAGCATGCTCTCAAGCCAGTAAGTTCTGCAGAAACTGTCCAATCCGTTACTGGAAAGGGATATATTAAAGTTTACTATTTTAACAGAGAAATACTGATGCACTTGACCATAATGATCATCATCTGACCTCTTTCTGCACATGAATTATTTATGACTTGTGTGTTTGAGCCAAATCACAGAATTTCAAAACACTCAATTTGAGTGAGTTAACTATGCCATTTTTCTTCTGAAGTTATGACACGTACTAACCATTTAATTAACAAAAGGTGGCCTTAGTTCCTAGAAAAAGTAGTAGCAGAAGCCTTCAAGTACTCTTTTTGTTTTCGAAAGAAAATTAAATTAAGCAAAACCCCTCTTGATAGCTGTATTGCCATTAGTACGGGAGAAAATTGACAACTTTTGTTTCAAAATATGACATCATATAAAAAGACAGTAAATGAAAATAAGCAATCCATTTTACCAGGTACCAAAGTAAAACAATTCTGTTTCTTTAAGGTTTCATAATATGGATTTCATGTTTTGTCTCTTCTAAATTTATTTTTGTATCATCTGTGATCAGTTTAAACTTCTTTGAAATAAAATTCCTTCCAGCTGCTGTTTCTTCAAAATTATCCTTGTAGAAGGAAACTATATTTACTTACATGTGACAAAAAGTGCAAAACTTGGAGTCTAAGTTCTGATCTAATAGCATCTAAGTCAGCCCTTTAATCTTCGTGTTTATTCTCATGCAGCCTCGTATCTGTTAGTCAATTCACATATTTACTGGCTGGATGTTAATTTAGCAGAAAGAAGAAACTCATCTGGCATATGAGAAGGGAGCTTATAGTTTATTCACTGGGTTGCTCCACAGGATAAACAGGAGCAACCATCAGTATTTTGTAAGCAGATTACAAATCCGAATGCATATGAAGACATCTGGTGTTTACAAAGGTGCCAACTTTCCATAAATCAGTTTTCAGAGTGGAAGCTGCTTAGCAGGAGGAAAGGCAAAAACTTCACTGCCCAGCTCTCCTTTATGGTTACAGTGATGGGAAGGCAACCAACCTCACCACCACCACCACCCAAGAAAATACAACCTCCCTTTTTCTTTCAGATGGACTTCTGCCCTTGCAGTTGAGACTACCAGCCTGTAGCCCCAGATCCTTACTGGCTCTGGTTAGTTTGCTTTAGAAGCCTCCATTTGGAGATCACTTAAACAGTCATTGCCAATTCCAATTCCTTTGAAGAGGCTTGTCTACCACATCCTATACAGACATTAATCAGAAGTTAAGCTTAAGTTTAAGGCGAAGAAGTAATTATTTCTTTCCTCGCTCTTTTAGCTTATATATGGTTAGTTTCCTGCAGTATTATGGTATTTTACAGCCATTTTTATTTATCTTGGTCCACAAGGAAAACTTTTTTTTTTTACTTGAATCATCTTTGGATGGGTTTGAGTGGTCAGTGAACTTGTAGGATGTTGTTGGAGTTTCTTCAGGGTTCGTCAAGCATTTCTGTGGTTAAATCTTCTAGTGGAGAAGGTTGTCTTTTTCCAGCTGGTTACAGGCAACACATAGGTTGTTCTAGTGCTAGAATTTTCTAATGCTGGATTTTTGTCTCCCAAGAAAACATCTTAACTGTGGAGGATTTCTCTTTGTCCCAGAAAGAGCTGAGATAGGAGATGCTGCCCTTTGCTCTGTAGCACCCTTACTAAGAAAAGAAAAAAAAATTACAGCCCTTCACTGGCAAAAAACCACCCAACCAAAAAACCAAAACAATATCTTTTACCTGTGCTTTACCTATCTTTTTAATGTTACTTTTGTGTCTGCTTTAAAACATAGGTTGATGATACTAGAAGATTCCAATTGTTTGTTTGGGAAAGACAACAGGATGAAAATTTGGAGGTCATCACATATTGTACGCTTTGCTTTGGTAAGACATTTTACAAATTCCAGGTGTGGTATTGGTCTTTTACCCTTTCAATAACAAATCCTATAGGTTTTATTTTGCAGTGTGGTGTTGGGGAATTTTTATTCTACCCCTTAAATACCTTTGTGCTTAAATATGAACAAAAGATAATTTAATGAGCAGTGCATTGCTCAGAGCCCTGCTGCTGTAAGTGGTTCTACAAGGACTCTGCAAAGATGCATTAAGATGCGTTATATACACTTGGACCAGCACGCAGAATCACAGAATGTTGGGGTTACTCAGCCCAGCTCTGCTGCTCAAAGGTGGCCCCTGAGTGCTTGAGTTCCAGGATGGCTACAAGACAATGCTGTGGCTGTTTCTTGCCTGTCACCAAGAGAAACATTAGTCCCTTACAGGGAGTTGTTATCTCTCTGGCATTCCTGCTTCCAGCCAGTTTAACTCCTTCTGCAACTGGACCTTCTTGCCTTCTGTGCCAGATCATTCCTTGGTTACAGATTACCCCTGCTAAGGAGTTAAAATTTTAATTTCCCCTTCAGTGGGTGGTAAGAATTAGAATCTCAAAATTGCAAAAGCTTTTTCATTAGTTGCTGTCTCAGCCATATGAAATGAATTATTGTGTTTGGCATTTCCTTTTCAACAGAAATGCACTTAAAATAGCATTAAGATCTGGGAAACCAGGCTCATTTACGGTAAATTCTACATGAGGGGGGAGAGGGAAGCTACTAAATGATAATATTTCAGAATTCTGAACAATGGCCTGAGATGAAAAGCAGAGTTTGTTCCAGTGTCCTTTACAATGTTTAGATTTTGACGGAAGAAAATTTCTCAAGGGAACTATTATCTGTTAAGTTTTACCTTATGAACATTTTTTGCTGTTCATGCCTGAATAATTTCCCGTGGTGTCTCAAAGCCTTGTTCAGCAAGAGAAATCTGTTGTTCCTTGCTAGAATAGCAAGGTTTCAAGCTGCCAGATTGATTTTCTTTAAATCAAAATTTAAGAAAAATAAAATAGATTAATAGGACTGTGTGAATTTTTTTTCTAAACTATTGCTTTTGTTGTATTACTAAATAATTTGCTGCCTATTGGCTCTTCCTCTAGATAAATGCAAACCAAGTACCAACTGTGAGGTGCCCTTTTCTCCCCCTATTCTGATGGATATGGATATCACTTACATCATGGACAGCTCTCACAGCATCAGCAGTGAAAAGTTTCAGAGAGCCAAAGACTTTGTGAGCAACATGCTAGATCAGTTTGTCATTTCCTCACAGCCAAATGAATCATATGGAGGCATCAGAGTGGCACTGGTGCAACAGGCTCCCAGGGGCTTCCTGCCTGACAGAAACCAGACACCTGTAGCTTTGGAGTTTGATCTAGTCACATACAGCAATAAAGATTTGATGAAGAAACATATCCAAGAGTCTGTTCACCAACTGGAAGGGCCATCAGCCATTGCTTCTGCCCTGCAGTGGACTGTTGAAAATGTGTTCTTTAAAGCCCCCAGACAAAGAAAACACAGGGTCATATTTGCAATAGTTGGAAGCAAAACAAGCACATGGGACAGAGAGAAGCTGAGAGAGGTTTCACTCAGAGCCAAGTGCCAAGGATTCACCTTGTTTACTCTTGCACTTGGCAATGATGTGAGTGACAATCAGCTGATGGAGTTGTCAAGCTCCCCCACAGACCAGCACTTACTGACACTGGACAGGGTTTCAACATCTGAGATGGTATATGCTCAGCGGTTTAGCCGGGCATTTCTAAACCTTCTACAACGTAAGTAGCACACAATGGCATTTGCTTAAGTTATGGAAAGAAAGAGAAATGCTGTGTAGAAAAAAGGTAGTCAGTGTTTATGTGCTGTCATTCAGTTTCTAGTCATAATTTAGCAAGCCAGTCTTTCATCTTTAGTTTGCTGCAGATGCTGGACACTAGTGGAAGTGCCAGTAATGACAGAACAGCATTATATTCTAATGGTGCCTTAGGCCAAAGTCTTAAGTATTTTTTTTTGCTTTAAGTTTGTATTATTTTGTGTGGCTTCTTTGACTCTGCTTTCACTAAAGAAAGACCATTCCTCAGCTAAGAGAACACAGTTATATTCCTGATTTAGGCCTGCATTTCTCCTCTGACCATTGGCAGGTCCAGATTTACTGAGGCTATTTAGTCTTTAGGTGAGATACAAGTTTAAACTTTTAGCAGATTTGGCATTGACGTCTCTTTTTTGCAGTAATTACTCCTCTGCAGAGCAAAGAAAGAACTTCTTCACTTTTCATGACACATTCATGTGGATTAGCAGGTCTTAGGTGCTTTTAAATACAAATGAGAATATCAAGAAGGAAGTTGATTTAAAATCCTCATCAGAAGCATGTGCTTAGAGATGTCAAAGTTTTTGTGTGTGTAACACATAATAGTGTGTTACAGAACAAGACAAAAGTATAAAAGGTTGGTTCAGGAGTCATTCTCATCTAGCTGATCTCTAACATAATTTTCATTTTCCTGGACATAGTGCCAGTCACTCTAGATAAGGTATGTTACTTATTGAAAGATGCAAACTCCAGTTCACAACAAAAAAAATCACATCATTTATTAAACATACTGGATTTTGGAGGACTTTAAAACTCACACGTGAGTATCTGTGCTTTCCCCACAGAAGAGATGAACAGTTATCCTTCACCTGAAGTTCAAGAAGAGTGTGAAAATTTAGATCAGGAAGACACACAACAGCAAGTGTCTATGATTGAAAGGTTTGGAATTGCCTATTGAACTTTTTGAGTGTGTATCTGAACATAAGTCTTCTGTTGGTTTAGTAGTCTTATTCAAAGTAGCTTTAATAGGAACAGGATCAGGATCAAAAAATTTTTCCTGGAATTCAGAGGGAATGAACTAGATGCATTTTTCAAGGCCATACTGGTGCTTAAATACTTACTTTATTATTTTTGTCTCTTCTTGGAAGGATGCCTTTTCCTGGAACTGATGAAACTGGTTACAGTCGTGGTTTAGAAGACATTGAAAGAACTGAAAATAAAGTCTTGGAGAATATTAGAGAGACCACCACAGAATCTGTATAAACAATGCCAGAAATGAGATATCGTTAGAGGAGAATGAGTATTTCACAGAGGAAGATGCTGAAGGAGAAAAGCCACAAGAGTATGGAGAAGCTCAGGAGGAGAATGAGGAAAACTTAGAGGCAATAGTAGAAACTAGAGCTGCCTATAATGATTATGATGTGATTTTAGAATATGAAAATATTTTTTAATTTAGTAAAAAGACTCTAAATGGTGAAGGGCTCAGCTGAATATTTACACAGTATGAAGTATTTCCATTAATTACATTTTCCAAGGCATTTTTTCACCATGTTTGTATTCAATCCAAATCTATACAGTAACGGTTTGTAATTAAAGGCTGATCTGCAGGTGTCATTATGACTTTAGCTTTGATTTGTAACTTTCTATAAAACTATAATATAAAGTTCTAATTCTATTTACTAAAACAGCTGATCATTTTAAATCCCCAAGTTGCACTATAATTGCTGAGTTACTCCTGCTGCTAACTTAGCTCAACATGAAGGAACTAACTATGTCTCTGCTACAGTCTGTTCCTGTAGTAAGAACAGGATCCCTCGGCAGAGGTATCCTATCAAAATATATATTCTTAATGTTTTTTTACTTTACTTCCTAATGATGCATTTTTCTTTGCAGATTTGCCATTTGTTACAGTAGGTACGGGAAGCTGATTGTGAGATAACTTGTCACCTACATTTTTTTAATGCTCTTGAGTGTTTTTATTGTTTAGACTGCAAATGGAGAGAATTTCCATGAAAAAAATGCAATGGTGTAGGCACAGCTTTGGGTGTGGTAGCTCATTGCTATAGCTGCCATTCTTTTGGGTTTCATCCCTTTCCACTCAATAATGGTTCTGGCAACAGCTGGTAGCCCCATCCCTGATGAGAGTGGAGCAATGCGTTTGCAAAACTGTTCTAATATCGGCTCTTTGATTAAGATCTGAAATACCTCTGGGAATGCCATACATCCACAGTGGATGACAGACTTGCTCACCACAGATGGAACTGGTACCATCACCAATCTGCATGTGTACAGTGTTGAGTCAGTGCTGCTATTAATCAGTTCATGAACTCTGTGGTCACACACGTAATTCAGTAGTGTGATGATATGTTACTGTTTATACGTTACTGTAATGGGTCTGCCTGAGATGCAGCCCTCACCGTGCTGTGCAGTGGCAGCCAGATAACACACCAGTGTTTCGGCTACTGCTGAGCAGGGCTCACACAGCACCAAGGCTGTTTCCCCAACATTTCCCCAGTAGGCTGGGGGTGGGTAAAATCTTGGGAGGGGCTATAGCCAGGACAGCTGACCCAGACTGACCAAAGGGATGTTCCATACCACATGACGTCTGCTCAGCAATATAAGCTGGGGAAAACAGGAAGAAGTGGGGGACATTCGTTTCGCATTTGTCGTCCAGAGCAACCACTACGCGTACCGGAGCCCCGCTTCCCAGACAGTGGCTGGGCATCACCTGCTGATGGGAAGGAGAGAATCAGATCTTCTGTTTTGCTTTTGCTCCCGTGCGCAGCTATTTGCTTCATTAAACTGTCTTTATCTCACCCATGTGCCTGTTGTTATATTTTCTCTCCCCTGTCCAGCTGAGGGGGTGAGAGTGATAGAGTGGCTTTGGTGGGTACCTGGCATCTGGCCAGGGCCAAACCACCACATTTACAAATATTTCCTGTGAGGAAGTGGTCAAGGTTGTTGCTCTGATGTTGTGAGCAGTGACCTTAGCTGCTTGTGGGAGACATGTGAACTGCCATTCCCAATGCTGACTTGTAATTAGTGACCCAACAGTTTACTTCTGAAAACATGTAGCACAGTTCCAGAACTTGCCTTTTGAGAGATATTCTTTGTACTGATCTATTGCTTGGGGGTTTTTTGTTTTTCAGTCGATTGTGAGTAGAAGGTTATGTCATTTTAAATCTTTAGGTTGGGTAGTTTTGTCAGTATTTTGCTTTACTTCTCAGTGCTTCCCCTTCATTGTCATACAGATACCAAAATCTGGAACTGCTCTTCTGACTACATTTGAGTAACTCTGAATTTACGCTGGTGAAAGTTAATTAGATCTGTACTTGCTGAATGCCAGATTGCTACAAAGTATACTATTCTCACCTACATTTGGGCTAATTTATGCAATTTAAATCTGTATTACTCTAGGATTTGGCTAAGAGGCTATCATGGATAATTTAACCATCTATGTATGTTCATTTATAAAATTTTACTGATGGATACCAGTATAACAAGTTGTAATAAAGAAGAGGGGCATTCTGAAAAGGTGTATTTACCTAGTCCCTATAGACCAGGTATAATAATTTTACAATAATTTTAGTAAAAATATTAGAAGACTAAAGACCTTTTAGCATTCCTTCTGTTTATGCCACTGAAAATGTAGTTGTTTCAGACATTCTTTCTGGTTAAATCAATAACACAAAGAGGGGCTTCAAACCATGCCAGAACTGTGGGTTTGTGCCTGAATACTTAGTGAATCTTTGTAAGACGTTGCACACTGGCTAGCGTTCAGTTTCATCTGCCCGTTTGCATTGAATGTTACTTTTCCCTGAAACTACAATGCTGAGAAGGGTAGATCTATCTTTCATTAAATCCGTCTCTTATTTCCCTTTTCCAGGTGCATGTGACCTTATTCAATATAGTGGAGAACGTCAGAATTACATTCTGAAGTGGTGCTATGACAAAGAGCAGAAAATGTGTGGCCAGCTTTGATATGGGTGCTGTGGAGGTAATACAAATAGATTTGAAACACAAGAAGAATGTGGATTCTTGTGTATAGAGTCTTCCTAGTGCAGAGACACTTAAATTACTTTAATTCTTCAGTTACAACTCTCAGGGTGATAAGGGATTGAAAGAGAAAGCTTTACATAGCCACTTGGCTCCCATGTTTCAGTTGAAAGAAATACTTGATTGTGAAGTTATTATTTAGTAACTTAATAATGAAAATAAAATTAAAACTACTTCTCAGTTGATCTGATATAACATGTTGAGTACTGAGAAACTTCTGTTAGCCAACAGCGTAATGTTTAAAAGGCTGAAAGTACTGAAACTTGACTTTCTTCCATAAACACCAAAATGTGCACTTTCTAAATGTACCAAATTAAATAAAATGGTACCTCAGAGATTTTCATGAAATAACATTGGATGTGAGACACTAATGTCAAAATGTTTTGATGCATTTGCTTGCATTTATCCTGCTTGTAGAAAACACAAAAAAGCATTTAGCTCTCAAATGGCATAGACTTACTAGAACTTACTTTATATTGATTTGGAGGATTTCCTACCATAGAGTCATTTTTGGCTTTTGGGGTTTTTTTTTTTTTTTTTGGAATAATCCAACATGTGAATAAAATCGATCATTCTCAAATATTCCACTTCTGCTTTTAGTTCTTGGAACAGATGTAACTGTTTTATTCTCATAGTGTGGCTTCTCATATGTAAATAAGCATTGGTCCCTTTCCCTTGTTACCACAGGTTAGACAAGTGCATTCATTTTAGATTATTAGATTTTCATGGTTGCTCTTGAGGGAAAGAAAAAATCCTGAGGACATCTTCTGATTAAAAATAATAAATGCAATGCACTGCAGAAGGGTGGGACTTAGCTGAGCTTTCACACTCTGCTGGCTTACCTAAACTCTGCTGTTGCCCATTTTATGTCTGTAAAAGTCGTGGTGCATTTAACTTTGTCACCTTGGGCCACTCTTTGTAGAAGAGTGTACTCACCGCAAATTTTGTTCTTCTCTGTATTTGTCTACAACAAGATAAAATATCTCTACTAAATTTGTGTGGACTGCTGGCCAAGTGTTCCTCAACAGACTTTTAAGGAACCTTCATGAACTTGGATTTCCTGGTGCTTTTGGCTCACCCAGAGGGAGTCTATTGTGAACACTGACTTTGAACAGAGTGGACTCTTGTGAGGCTCTGCAGCCTCAGGGCTATCATAATGCTGAGCAACTCAGTGCTAAAGGTGACAGTGCCACCCTTAGCTGAGGAATGGTCAAAGTGTCTCATGGGTTACTGCTACTGACCCAAACTCTTGAATGGGGATGGGTGAGTTGATGAAGCCATTGGTCTTTCACCTTTGGGTTTTCTTGCAAGTGACAGAATGGGGCTGCCATACTGTACTCTGTTTCTGTTCTTTTTCTACATTTGTGACTGGGAAATGGTACTTAAGGGAGGGCACCTTAGCTGTCTGTTTGGGAGCGATTTTGTGAAGCAATAAATTGGAGCTGGGTTTGCTTACTACAGAGTGTACAATGCTTTTAATTCTGAAAGTGTTTAATATCTAGATTTCCAAAATGCTGTTCTCTGTGTCTAATAGCTGTTTTACCACAGCTGCTGCCAGCTGGCAGTAGTTTCCCTCCTCTTTCAAAATCAATGGCTCCCTCCCCTTAAGTCAGATGTACATGAGAAACAAGTTTGCCTTTTTTGGAGAACTAGGTTGTTTTTTACATGAGATTCACAGAATCTTGTCTCTAAGACAGGACAGCTTGGCAGTTTGATCTCTTATTTTCTTTAGAAAAAGAAAATTTTGTTCACGTAAGTAAATAATCCTTCTTCTTGGAAAGGAGAAGAAAAATCAAACATCTCCGTTCTTGTAGCAAAAGCAATTTTTGAGATCTCAGGTTCTTGTTGGCCCAGGAGACATCGAGTCCCCTGACAGATCTCAGCTGCCTGCAATCCATCTCTTCCTTTCAGTTATCTAGCAAGCCAGCTGACTAGCCCCTTGTTATCTAGGGCTAGTTTTACCGCTGGCTCAAAATTCTTGTTTTTCACTAAGGGAAGAGTCCCAATGTGTGGGATCCTCTCGCCTTGATAAGGAGAAATTTGTGTCTATGTGCTCTGACCAGCTCATGCTTTCCACACGTCTTCCATCTCATTACCTCAGGCAGCCTGGTTGATGATCCTTTTTCTGGAGCAATGCATGGTAAGACCAACCAGCTTCCCCGCCTTGAAGAATGACCATCAAAGCCTCCTAATCTGTTTTTCCTTCTTCTTTCATGCCTTGCATAAATCCCTTGGGCTCTTTTCCAAAGGGAGGAAAATAGTAGCTGCCATAGGATGTTTAGGGGTTTGTTGTCTAACCCTTCTCTCATCCTTCTGGTAGTGTCAGATAGCCCAGCAAGCAGCATTTGCAGGCATCTTTTTTTTCCTTTTCAGACAATTTGAATACTATAGGAATTAGGATCAGTTACACAAGGTAACATATGAAAAGAATTATTTTGCAGGCAACTGATCAGTCTTCTGTGACTGCTGCATTTCACTGAGTTGTGAAATATCAGTGTTCAGCAGATGGTAAAATGTTCTCATGAAATATTAAGTTCTAATGCCAGTGAAATGTTCTGGTGCTTCTAGGCGCTTAACAGTCTTTTGTGAGAAATCTGGGTGCTGAATTTCATACGTTGTCCGAGTTGATACTGTACTTTTGGTGCTGTGCGTTCTCAGCTTAAACTCCAGAACACTGCTTTAGGCAATGGAGTACCTAGCACCTACTTTTTTTGAACCCTTGGCATTCTTTTGAATGGCTGTGGTGTAAACGGATGGTGGAACCATGAAAGGATCTGTAGTGTACGGTGTGGCATGTAGTGATCTCCTTGGGTCAGGGTGCGCCCTTCCTCCCACCCTGTCCCCCAGGTGCCGTTGTGCAGCTATGCTTACATAGCCTGTGCTGCCATATGTCTTCTTCTGCAGCTGGGTCCAGTTTGAAAGCAGTTTAAACACCATAGCTTAAGGCCTTTGTGCCAATACAGATAAACCTTGCTTTTTAAAGACAGATTAATTAATATAGGAATAGCTGTCCATTAATAGAGTAGCAACTGGGCTATGACTATTTTACTGGGATATGACTGTCTGCCATGAGATAACATTCTCTACTCTAATGAAAGCAGTGGGTACATTTTCTGAAGATGTACCCACTGCTCATCTGAGTGAATTAAGAGTACCTCTCCCTGCTTAATCCCAAATTCCTCCCAAACTATAAAAGAAACATGAACTTCTCAGAAGTAAGAAGGAAGTGGCTTCTTTATGTATGTTGTCAGAGGCTGTATTTAGAGATCCATGCCACACACTTATAAATCTGTTTAGGGAGCAGTTTAGTTTTGCCGCGGTAAACCTGTGTGTGATGTTTATGCTGATGAGGGCCTTAGTTAAGAAAATCTGTAGTTTAAAAAGTGCAGGAAGGTAGATCTACTAAACCTAATGATACTACTGTCATATATCAACCCAAATGCACATACTCTAAGTTTTGTAATACAGAGTAGCTGAATTCTGAAGCCCAATCCTCTGAAAAGAAAGGTGTTTAACAGAGAACAGATGTCCCTGGGATGAAAACACTGCCTGTGAGTTCTGCTGAATGAAAGTGAGTAAATTTAATGCCCTTGCTCATTTGGTTATTTTTGTTATAAGGGTTATAATGATGAGAAAATAATCATAATCTAGTACTGATTTGTGAAAGGTTTCAGATTGCATCCTATATTAATTAGACCTAGTGATGCATATCTTAATTTAATGGGGATAGATTGTGTTAGAGAAAGAAAAGATCTGAAGCACATTTGAGGGAACACATCCAGCTTTCTGGCTTTCTAGCTCCCATTGCAGAATTTGGCTGCATTATCCAGCTCATCTAAAACATGTAAGGGGTAAATTTTTTCTTGTGTAACAAGGCTGGTATGTGTCCTGGCCATGATTTGAACCCAGTGTGAATGGAATGCAAGTCTTGTGTTCTTCCTTGAGACACAAGGTGAATGTTGTTGTGTCTAGGTAAGGTGCAAGGCATGTGCAGAATTTGATTCGGATTGGCAATTATCAATGCATAAGAAGTCAGTGTTGCTCTTTTCACTGCGCCATAGAGCCTTGGTGCTTGCATGGTTCCTGGTAGTGGCCCGGTGCTGTTTCCCAGCATGTGGCAGGCCTTCAAGAATCCCAGATCGTGGAGACCAGGGGAATAATCTGGCGCAAGGAGGATCTACCTTTGGTGGAGGAGAATCAGGTCAGGAAATGCTTAAGCAAACTGGAGATACGTATGTTCATGGGCCCTGATGGGATGTACCCATGAGGCAGCTGAAAGATTTAATTGCGAGGCCACTCTTGATAATCTTCATCAATCAATCATGGTGATTGGGAAAAGTGCCCAAGGACTGGAGGAAAGAATATGTCACTCCTGTCTTCGAGAAGGGCAAGGAGGAGGACCCAGGGAGCTGCAGGCCAGTCAGCCTCACCTCGATCCCTGGGAAGGTGATGAAGTAGCTAATCCTGAAAACCATTCCAGGCACATGAAAGGCAGAAAAATCATCAGGAGTAATCATCATGGATTAGCCAGGGGGGAAGTCATGCTTGACCAACTCGACAAACTTCTACAATGAAATGACTGGCTTGGTGGATGAGGAGAGAGCAATGGATATCGTCTACCTGGACTTCAGTAAGGCCTTTGACATCATCTCCTGTCAAATCCTCATAGTACTGAGGGGATTGAAAACTGCCTGAATGGCTGGGCCTAAAGGATGGTAATCAGTGGGGCAAAGTCTAGTTGGAGGCCAGTAACTAGCAGTGTACCACAGGGGTCAATACTGGGTCCAGTCCAGTTTAACATCTTCATTAATGATCTGGGTGATGGGGCAGACTTTATCCTCAGCAAGTCTGCAGATGACACAAAACTGGAAGAAGCAGCTGATGTGCCAGAGGGTCATGCTGCCATCCAGAGGGACCTGGGCAGGTTTGAGAAATGGGCTGACAGGAACTTTGTGAAATTCAACAAGTGCAACTTCAAGAACTCCTTTCTCATTTTTTGTTCGTTAGGTCAACAAAGGGAAGTGTAAAGTCCTGCACTTGGGGAGTAACAATCCCCCTGCACCAATATATGATGGGGGCCACCCAGCTGGAAAGCAGCTTTGCAGAAAAAGACCTGGGGGTCCTGGTGGACACAGAGTTGAACATGAGCCAACAATGTGCCTTTGTGGCAAAGGCTAATTGTATCCTGAGCTGCATTAAAGTTGAAGTATTGCCAGCAGATAGACAGGGGATGATCTTTCCCTTCTTGTCAGCACTGGTGAGGCCACACCTGGAGTACTGTGTCCAGTTCTGGGCTCCTCAGCACAAGAGCAACGTGAACATACTGGAGAGAGACCAGGAAAGGGCCACAAGGATGATGAAGGGGCTGAAGCACCTCATGTATGAGGAAAGGTTGAGAGAGCTGGGACTGTTTAGCCTGGAGAAGGGAAGTCTCAGGGGGGATCTTATCAATATATATAAATATGTGAAGGGAGTGTGCAAAGAACACAGAGCCAAGCTCTTTTCAGAGGTGCCCAGTGACAGGACAAGAGGCAGTGGGTGCAAACTGAAACACAGGAGGGTCCCTCCGAACATCAGGAAACACTTTTTTAATGTGAAGGTGATTGAGCACTGCCAAAGGCTCCCCAGAGAGCTTGTGGAGTCTCCCTCCCTGGAGATATTCAAAAGTCATCCAGACATGGTCCTGGGCAACAGCCTCTAGGTGGCCCTACTTGAGCAGGGGGGTTGGACCAGGTGACCTCTGGAGGTCCCTTTCAGCCTCAGCCATGCTGTGACCATGTAGCTACTGCTTCTGTGGAAACTGCTAACTGCCAAAATATACAGCAATTTCTCTTGTTGAGACAGGGTGAAACAATTTGCCATGAGAGCAAACCGGCTATGTGATTAGAAATCGTTGCACAAAACCATTAGCAGGGGCTTGTGCAGTTAGTTGGATACAAGCTTTTACCAGTGTGTAGCAGTCAGGAAGCCCTTTCCTCTTTACCACAAGGGTTCTCAGTATTTTCCCTTCTTATGTCTTGTTTTTCTGTTCCTTTATCCTATTAGCCATTCCTGTTGCTACCTCTTTCACTGAGGCTTGAGCTAGTATGTTTAAACTAACCCCACATGTCCACTATGGAGGAAAATACCCTCATTTGTCACTTTGGGACATTCAAGCAAAATTCTTCTGGAACATGTGTGAGCACATGTAATCATGGCTGAACAAGGTAGTGCCATCCAAAGGCTGCTTGGAATGAACTGCTCAGACCTCTAAAATAAAGGGCTTTGAGGGAGCTGTGTTTGCTTTCAAAATTATTAAGTAAGGATAAGTAGGATGTGCAACATAACTATCTACCCTTGTTTTTTAACAGGTCATATAAATACATGTAATACATGTACAAATATATGTAAGCTCCGAATGTTGACTTTCCTATCCAGCCCTGCTCTTGGTTGCTCCAAGATAACTGTGCTGCCTGCAGTCAGGTTGCTTGAGTGAATCCAGGTGGAAAACATGCTTCCAGCAGCAATTGCACGTTCTGGTATCCAGTCACTGTCATAAACTATACAAAAAAGTTTCATGTTAAAGAAAAACTTTTAATTATAACCAGCAAAACATTTACATTACGTGCTTCCTCTTCCCTCAAGAAGTGCTCTGCATATCTTGCCAAAAGCAACCAGTTTTAGCAGGGTTTTCTGTAACACTTGGTAGGGGACAGCTGGACACATGCTTTATTGATGCATGAAAAGCCAAACTCAGAGAGTCCAATGGAGGGACATGATTGACTCCATACTGAGAACTCATGCAAAGAAGTTTTCCCCGTGATTAATCTCTGTACCTAGTAGCTTTGTCTTCCAGTGGAAGGGCTGTGGTGCCCTGGACTAGCCCTGCTGACTGTTTCCACCTTTGCAATGGTAAGCGTAAAGCTTCCTTTAATATGAGTAAGTTGTTGCATAGTGCCTGAGGTACCTTAATCTTTGTATTGCTGAGGGCCTGCCATTTGCACACCTGTGGGCAGCAGTACTAAGTGGGAGGTCACTGCCTTTCCTTTGCTGTCTTTTCACCCTCACAGATCTGCTGATGTAGCTGCTGGTGTTAAGGCTCCCTAACCCAGTTCTCACCAAATCATTCTGGTTTGGGGAAAAACAAAACAAAAGCTTTGCAAGTCTCAGTGCTGAGCCTGAACATTTTACCTGATAGGATCTGGGAGCTGTCATGGAAGAAGTTTAGCTGGCAGATGTGCAGGGTGAGACACTTCCCTGGAGTGGGAGATGCAGAGGCTGATCTCTTCTTAGGTAGTTTGTTTCTTGGCCAAAACAAAGTCTTTGTGACTTTAGCAGTGCAGCCATTGCCATCTGTACTTGTTGAGGGAATTCCACTAGCACCAAGGCAGACCTTAGCTTTCCCTTAACACAGCAAGAATCCCTTGGGAATGTGCTGGGTTATTGGCTGTGTGATGGCAGTGGCAGAAGTGAGGAGCATTTAACTTGCACTGGGGCTGATTCCATTTTCATAACCGTGTGTTGATAAACCTGATAACCCAGCACAGCAGAGCCGTGTTATACCAAATGGTATGCCACTGAGGAAAAGAGGAGAAGTAATAGTAATAGATATCTCCAAAAGGGTATTTAAGAACACATTTGTTCTGAATTTGTTTCATTTTCAGGAATGAAAAAACTGTTTCTCTCTTCTTGGGAAAACTTGCTTTCCAAGTGTAATGACAAAAGGATTAGTAGTAAGCTTGACCTCATTGATTTACTAGAAATTACAAGAATAGATCTAGCAGCAGCTTTCTTTATGCTTCCTTAAAAAAAAACCCCCAACAGATCACACTGGAGGAGCAGCTGTAAAGACTATGAACAAATTGTTTCTAGCTGAAGAAATAAAGTGAAATAATGATTCATATTCTATACACAGAAATGGCTACCAGTGAATACAGAACAATATGTATCAGCTCCCCTTAAAATAAAATTTAAAATTTTCTTTTAAAGTATAGGCTTTGCTCTGATTCAAAAGAATCACCTGCACAATAATGAGCCCTTCCTAGAAAGTTTTAATTAAAATATTTTGTAATGAAGAAACTAGATTTTTTTTTTTCCCCTAGGTCAGAGGGTCTCTGTGTGCCCTTTTTTATAGCCTCACATAAAACTGTACTTCTGGAGATGATGTTATAGTGGTCACCAGTGATTCTTTCCTGTCTCTCTTCCCCTCAGCTAGGCCGAATCTCCAAGCAAAGTCTATGTTACTGTGGAAACCTGGTAGCAGTCTGTAATAGACTTTTGTAAAAGCTGGTAATTTCGTGCTTGGATATTGCACAGTCCAGATCTTTGTCAGGTCTGTCAGGTGAAGGCGCTGTCCCAGTCCCTGGAGATGGTGCTAATGTTATGTCAGGTTGTCCATCAATGACAAACCTAGGAGTTTTTGTGGACTGAGAAGCTGATTTGACAGAGTAACACCATGCTGGGGTCTTTAGTCAAAGGAGGTTTCTCCACAGATGCGAATTCATCCAGGTGCTGCCTTCTGCTCATTAGTATCACCTCTCCTTTGTGCAAGGTCAATGTCTGCTGTCTGTTCTATCTTCCCAGACTGATCTTTGTGCCCTTTTCTACTTGGTATGTGCTCTGCTTTTGGGACCTGCACTTTCTCATGAAATGAAAGAAGAGAGAAGGAAGTGTCCAGACAGTCTCTGAACCTCTGTAGCAAGTTTCTTGGCAGCCCCATAGCAGTGCTCCCCTCCAACAACTCTGCAGGTCAGTCTGTTAGCAGGTGTACGTCACTGTGTCTCTCACTTGAAGCCAAAGGAAAGATCCCAATGGCTTCAGAGGCAGCTGGCATAAGTCCAACTCACATTAAACCTGAATGCACCTGCTGGACAGCAGACACCTTTACCGTGTACATCCATTGTTTTCTGGAGCCAAATAGTGTTGTGAAGCATCTTCTATGACCCATTTCTGCCCAGACTGCTTTCTTTCTGGGTGAATCCATGTTTCATGCTCCAGGGATGTCTGTCAGCAGTTTTCAAGACCTAAGGGAAAATCAAGGATTACTTACTTCCAAATTTTTTTGGAAAAAAAACAAAACAAGCTCTAAAGTGTTTCTAATGGAAGATCATCTGAATTTCATTTGAGAAATAAAATGTTTGATTCTGAAAACTGGGGACTGTTTGGTGTCTTTATTGAATTAAGACTTCTGTTGGATAGAAGCTGTGTATTACATATTTCCAGATATTTATTGCAAGCCTGTACAAATAGCTAAGAACACACAAACAACCAATTAACTGAGATCTAGGGCAAGGGTTTACTGTAATAGCAATGTGAAAAAAAGATTAAGTGAACTCTAGGGGAATCTAGGGGGGAAATAACATATGATTCCTCTTCTTTGATTAGTTTTCTTGGCTAATTTAAACCACAGCTTTAATTTCTAAAATAATCTCTTTTCTACTTTCAGTGAAAGGTCTCTGAATTGCCACAGAATTCCCAAGGTGAGGCAATGCTAGCAGCCATGGCCCCAGAAAGGGCACGTCTGAAGGGCCAGCAGGAGCAAACTCTCTAGATAATTACTGTTGAAATACAGGACTGCCAGTGCCAGCAACGATTTATTAGTAGTGAAAGACCATGTTGCAATTATGCTATCCCTGTTCTGGTCCTGTCCCCCTATCTCAGCTGTGCCTAACTTACCCCCAGTATCTGGGATGGAGTGCAGTAGACTCTGCCAGACTCCTTAGATTAGCAGAGCCTGAGCTCCTAAGGAAACAAAGTTTGGCTGTAACCTTGCTGGAGTTTTGAAAGAGATACTGGTTTTATGCTCAGAAACACTGCATTGCTGTAGTTTACACTAGAGTTTGTCCAAAGCTGTCCAGCTCAGAACAGAGTCTCCTAGCCAAGCAGCAGTGAAAGGAAACGTTACCAGCAAATTCTGTTATATCAGAATTTATTGTTGATAAGGAAGACTCCCAAAATATTCCTAAGCTGCATTGAAAAAAACAGGAGCGAGCACAGCCAATCCAAGAAGAGTAAATCATGGCTACAAATTCTTCCAGATGTCTTCCTCTCCCATCTGCATCGTTCCTGGCTGTTCAGGCTCACCTTCTGCCGGGTGATTTACATCCAGCAGGTGATCTTGCCAGAGGCCTGTGTTACTGCAGAAGAAGTGTCAGTGCCCTATATGCTGTGAAAGGGAGGCAGAAATTCATAGCACCTGATCGCTGAGTCCCAGAGAGTAGTCTCTGTCAGACTGACTCGTTCAGAGGTGGTTTTTGAAGGGGGCTGGAGAAGGCCCTGTGAAGGTGAAACACAGCTGTGGAAGAGCATGCAGCTCCTCCATAAATACCTTGGAGAATATTTCCATGCTTTTTCCTTTGCGAGGTTAGGTCTGCGGGTGAACATGGTGCAGCTTGTTTACCTGTACCCTGTCTGCCCCTGGATCTAGAAAGTATTTCAGGATTTTGGTAAATCAAAGCTTTCATTTACTATCAGATTCTTATCATGGTGAAATTTCTTTGAAATCAATGGAGATAAATAAGTAGTTAGTGCTGTCAGGCCCATCAATCTGTGGTATTATCTTAAAAGAGATGTCCTGTGTCCTACAATATCATGCACTAGCAACTTGAAGTGGAAATAAATGGGAGAACAACAAACTGCATTAAAAAAAATTTCCAATTGCCTGCAAATACTCTATGATTCTACAGCTATTTTCAGATAACCACAAAGGCTCTAGATCGATTTGTGAGGCTTTATATAGATTTCTTCTTACAGCACCTAATTTTAGTCTTAAAATCAACAGGTTTCTGTATGTTACATAGAAACAGAGCAACTCCAGCTTTTGGCTAACTGTTCATTATCTATACGCTAAATCTGTTTTTTAAATTTCAAGAAATACCTGTGATATTACAGATGTATTGAATTTTGAGAAGTGAAATGATGAAAGTGCAGTCCAAGAACACAAGTCCAAGATAGCAAGGCCAGAAATATGGTGTTAATGAAGCATTCAGAGACAGTAAATCTCTGTAACATCCCATTTATTTTCCCTGATATATTCCAGTGGGACTGTGCCAATGCCCCATCCCCAACCAGTTTGGTCAGGACTTGAAAAATGGTGACTGAGAGTGTCAAGATGTTAGTCCTAACTAGGGAGGAGAGCACTGGCAACCTTGACGACCCTGAAGGAGCTGCTGGCCACTGCCTCACTGCTATGGATGTACAGTCCTGATGGATGCTACGGGTGACTGCACTGCCAAAATCCCAGAAGACTGATGTCATGGAGGAGCCAGATGTGAATTCCAGAGCTGCTGCTCCAGATGTCTGAAGCAGCTTGGCCCTGAAGGTCAGCTCGATGCTCTGTCCAGAGAAAAAGGGGTGGGAGGTAAAGAAAGTAAAAGGGAAAGAATAGGAGGAGGGAAAGAAAATAAATACATGAGTTTTTAGAGGCTTCCAAACCACCAGAATGCAAGTATTGTGGGAGGATTTTCCGTGGCAAATTAATTGAAACCCTATAAAAGGGTATTAGTCTCCATAAGCCATTTAGGGACCCTGATGGGTCTGAAATGATCCGTTCAGACACCTTTCCCTTTGGTAAGTGTTATAAACTGTCTGTTCTGCTCATCAAGAAAGGTTTTCTTTAAAAAAAGTCAACGGTAAAAAATTTCTCCTTTTGAGAAATTTGTGTATTTGTATTCATTTGCTAATACATGACTCTTGAAAAAGCTTTGATTAGAGTTTCTGAAATTGCTACTGATTTTCAAAAAAAAACCCCTTATTTTGGTTTGGGTTTTTTTCCCCTCTCTTTCTCCCTCTGTACTATGCATATATATCATGTTTAATTGTGAACACATACAGGGTAAGACTATGCGCTCAGGATTTTGAAAGGGTAGTGACTTAAGTAAAGTAAATGAAGTCTTTCAGATTATATCTGCTGTACACACTGATGTAGTTATGCGTTAATGGTGGTAAAATCTTACATAGAGTTCCAACACTTAACAAAAGCAATGTTATTATAGGAGATGAATGATATCCACTATTATTAATCATGTTTGCTGTAATGGGCTAGCCATAAAGACGTTGCTGGGTGATCCTTTTCTTGAAAATTTAAATATTTAAAGTGTAACTGAAAGCTAATTCAATTGGATTTGATAAACAGAAAAAAAATAATTCTGTGAGTGGAAGGAACAAGGAATGGTCCGTGTAATAACAGTGCCTGGAAATCAGTAGTGGGCGTCACTTTCCAGGACGCCTGACTGGTGTAATGTAAATGTAAAAAAAAGTAAAACAGATACAAATGTGGGAATGAACAATAAACCTTAGACATGCAAGTCTTACCCTGTTATATAGGGAGAATCTGGAAAAAATACCACTTCCAAGAGCAGAAATGGGTTATAGAGGTTGTCTTTTGCTGATGGTATCCTCCTGAACATGCATCATAGAACTTAGGCTCTCTAGTGGGCTGACAGGTCTTCACAAAGATTTAGCTTCTGGTAAGTAGGGTTTTTTAAACATCCACCTACCTGCTTGCTACCGTCTTCCAGAAGGAGACAGCATCCCTCAGCTTCTTTGCCTGTCTGGAGGAGCTTGTCACCTCCCTGCAGAGGTGCAGGGCAGCATAGGTGTGGTGCTTCTTGCTTCTCTTCCTCTCTGTTACAGGAAGAATCCTGAATGCAGCACCAGAGCTCCCTGAAATTCCTTGGGCAAAACTATGGAGAACTTGAGCTCGGTTGTGCAGAAACAAAGAATCACTTACTGCTCCCACAGTGACTTACGGCTGACTAACTTACTCTACTGCACTCCTTCCAGGGGGAATCTACTGTCTTTCCAAATTATGCCAATTGTTTCCTAATCATTCACATACATATGTTATTTACATGATATGTAAATACATAGTAATAATCCCCAAAATAAATGTATTGTTGCAGCAAGGATTCTGTCATCAGTAGACGCCTAGGAGCTGTTTCTTATTCTCTTTGTACATGCCCTGCGTGATACAAAGGGTGAAAGAATATGTTGGAGATTAAAAACAGCACTCTTACATGCGGTCTGAACCTCATGATTTCTAAACTTTGGGAGCATGTGTGCCTTCAGCCTTCTCTTTCTTTGGGCTTACTCTTCTTAAGAGTAACCCTTAAGAAACAAACCTCCCTTTCTTCATGCAAGTTTGCTTTGTACCTAAAAACATTGCTCAGTAATGTGAAATTTCTCCTTCAAGAAGCTTTTAAAAGAACAGTCTAACTAACACTATTTCAGAGGGACAGGCATGCCTAAATTAATTACACTATTTAGCCATTTGTGCACAATTATTTTGAAGTTTTACAGTGGCATCATTTACTGAGTATTTTGGTTATTACCTTAGTTCACAGAGGATAAAATAATGAAGGTATTTCTAATAATTCTGCATTTGCTCTGCTATGCTTGAGAGCAGAGTTTAAATTCAAATGTTTAATAAGTAAGCTTATTATTTCTGATGAAATAAATGGAACATTTATGGTTTGTCAGATAAAATGAAAACAAATGAAAACATGCACAGTTTATATTCATGATTCAGCTGTTACTTCAGATTTCACTGATATTAAAACATTCTTAGAGCAAGCATGGGCCAAACAATATTCTCAGTTATAGTGTAAATAAAAAGCAGATCTATGGAGGATGATGGAGGATCACTGGAATTTTGCCACATATGTGAAATAGCAGTAAAAGACAAGAATAACAAATTATACAAACACAATATCCCATTTCAGCTATCTGAAGTGGCAACAAAGATTTCCTGCAGAGCCACTTGCCAAGACTTTCAGCACCTGGCACCTGAAGATGCCTATTTTCCATTAGTACTGCCCAAGGACTGCTCCCACTGATGTTAGAGATTGGTCAACATCAGATTGTTGTGTTCCTCTTTAGAAGACAGGGATTGAGAACTAGCTCCCCTATACTGTCCTGCAAGAGACTGCTTCAGCTGTCAGAAAAAGGAGGAAATGTGGCTTTCCAGGAATTTTTAGGGGAAAGTATCAAATTACTTAGAGCGGCACTACAAGTCCCTGATGATACTAGTCCAAGGCTGAGGCAGGCAGTGGTGTCCTGGGCTGGGTCTGGGTGAGGAAGGTGCCAGGCTGTTGCATGTCTGCTGCACAGTACAGGGATGGGCTGAAGATGATGGACCAACCTGCAGTGCAGCCCCCAGAGCAAACGGCAGAGGATCTAGGCAGGGCTTCTCCAGGACCTTTCTTACTCAGCTCTTCCTCACAGGTGAGCAGTTTTCTGAGGAGCCTGACCCATCCTACACAGCTGCTGGCACCAGCTCTGGCTCCAAGTGCAGGCAGCTGTGGTTTTAGCGTTTCAATAAAGCAGGATGTTTACAGTCATGGACAGATCATAGCCTGAGATTGGGGAGAATATTTACAGGATAAGTTACTTAAGATTTCCTGTGAAAGACTGGGAAATTATTTATATGAATTATTTTTGCTTTTAAAAGCCTTCCAGCTAGCAACCGAACTGACATGCAGAGGGCTTCACTTTATAGAGAGTGTCAGGAATCGCTGATCGTTCACAGAGACATTTAAAGTGCTGGTTTCCATGCAGGGCTGGAAGTACAACACAGCCAACACTGAAATAGCCTTTATCTGGCATAGGTTTATTCCTTCAGCTCCTCAAACTCAGAGTAGTGCAAATAGAAAAGCTCACTGTTAATGGGACTTTTCCTCCTCCTTTTCCTCCTCAGGAGAGCAATGACTCCTTTGATTCTTAGTTTATTTCCATAAACTTTCAGCATCTGAATGCTGTTATCCAATGGGCACTGAACATCTAAACACTGAACAGCTAAAATAAGTTCACACAAATTAAGCCTCAGAGTGCAGTTTTGCTCCCACTAAAATCAGCAGAAGTTGGATCATCATATTGTGAAAACCTTTAATGGAAAATAGTAGTAGTTCAATATAAGATACCCAGCCTTCCAGAAGTCACAAACATGACCATTCATTAAGGGTTAGAAGCTGTTCAAAAGATACTATTCTGTAAAAATAATTGCCATTTCATTAACAGGTAGCTGGTTAAGTGCTCTGCACTTTCACCAGAATTTAAAAAAATTACAAAGCAGGATGCATCTGGACCTCAATAGAGCTGTCTCCTCCTGATACATGCATGGTTGAAAAAACAGTTTCTTCAACTTTCTGACTGGCCATTCTTTCCATCTCCTTCAGAGAGGATGCTCAGAGGACTCTGCCTTGAGATGAAGATGCTGCTGGCTCTGTTCTTCATCTTCTTTGAGATGCACGTGTCTGTTTCCCAGAACATTGGTATTTTATTATCTCTTTGTTAATGCAATTCTTAATCGGAAAAAAAAAAACTTTGCTCACCATTTTTGCTCTAAATGCTGACCAGAAGCTTGAAAGGCTAAAGAAACTTCCATGTACAGTAGCTGAAGCTGAGTTTGGATAGCAACAGGTGAGGTTTGAGCTGTACAATATGATGTGGGAGGTAAGGTAAGAGGTGATGTGAGAGAGGTATGAGGTGAGGTTTGAGGTGAGATGAAGTTTAAGGTGAGGTACAAGGCAAAGGCTGAGGGTTGAGGTGAGGTTTGAAGGATGAGTTGAAGCGTGAGGTGAGGTGTGAAATGAGATTTTGGGGGTGAGATGAAATTCAAGATATGAGCTGAAGTGTGAGGTGTGAAGCGAGGGCTGAGGTGTGAGCTGAAGCATAAGGTGAGGTATGAAGTGAGTCGTTGAGGGGATGGGAGGGATTAGGGGTGAGCTGAGCTGAGCTGAGCTGAGGTGAGGCTGGCCATTTTCCAACGTGCAGCCTTGTCTGGGAATGGGCTGCAGGAAGTTGGTCCCTGTCATGACTTCATCTCACAGCTCATGACCACAGACATTCCAGGGAATAGTGTAGCTGCCAGTCGCCCCCATACAGGGGTCCTGGGCATATGTAAACATGGTTTGCTGTGGCCATTTTTTCTGAATTTCCCATGCTGGCAATCTACCTCCTAGCCTGCTCCTCCATGTTTTTCGTGAAACAGTGAACTCTCCCACTCTTGGAAAATTTTACCTACATAATGATCTTGTGTGCAAGAGAGACCACCTAAGACTGATTAGGTGTAAGAGAGCAAAGCAGAAAGGTAGAGGTTCTATCTTAGTCCTACTCTCCCTCATTTGTATGTTGTTGGGTTACTAAGTGAAACTAAGCTTGATGGAATATCTGGTTAATTTTGTCATGGTGCTGTTGACTACAGACTTCCCTGGTGGTGCTTGGAGATATGGTTTAGGGGTGCATTTGGTAGAGTAGGGTTGATGGTTGGACTTGATGATCTCAAATGTCTTTTCCAACCTGAATGATTCTATGATTCTATCTGCAGGCATCCATTTTCCTATGTGGCCACTAGCACACTTAACTGAGGTGCAGAATTTCTTTCCAAGTCTCGTTTCTTGACGGTTGCAATGTCTGACTGTGTTATAGCTCCAGAAGAGAAAGGCAATATAGCAAACTGTTTTCTGTGTTTCAGTCCCTACAGACATTGTCCTCTTAGTTGACGGCTCCGACGCTATGGGACATTCATCTCTCCCCTATGTGAAAAATTTTATGATCCGTATGATTGACAGCCTACCAATAGGGCCTAACCAGTTTCGGCTGGCGCTTGCTCAGTACAGTGATGAGTTGTCCATTGAATTTATGCTGGATACTTACAGAAGAAAGGGTCCTATGGTGAATCATATCAGGAGAGACTTTACACTTATTGGTGGGAGTTCAGTGCAAATTGGAAATGCCCTCAATGAGGCTTATGAAACCTTTTTCCAAAAGTCAGCAGATGAAAAAATAAAGCAACAAATCATTGTGATTTTGACATCTGCACCCTCAGAAGATGATGTTCAAGAAGCTGCCAGAAGCTTGCAGAGTCTTGGAGTAAAGATAATAGCTATAGGGACAGAAGACTCTCCATATAACGAACTTTTTGAGATGGCCACCCCGTCATTTCATTACAAACCACTGATAGAGGAGCTGCCTAAATTCTCAGAACATATGCCAGAGATCATTGATGATATTATCCGAGTAAACATCAGCGACTTAATAAGTATACCTGATTACAGTGACATAGCTGTGCAAGAAGGTAAGCTGTGCTACTTCATGTCAATCCCATAGAGTCTAACAATAATTTTCAGTATTCTGATGAAAAATATCCATCAGAAAAATTGGACAATATAGCATTGTATTTCTAATGTTAAGATAACTTTTGTGTAGCATTAAAAAAGCAACATCATTTAGCAAATATTTCATCTGGGCTTGTGGCTAGATAATCAGGTTCTGACCACTAGTTCAATATTGCATGTGTGATCTGTAATTTATATTGTGTGGTCTGTACAGAGAGAAGAGAAAGAAAAGGAAAGAGCACAACATCACCTGTGGGCTTTTGCTTGGTGGAGTGGGCTCTTTACCATGCAGGTGGACTAAGGCAATAGCTTTGTGACAGATAAAATGAGAAGATTTTTTGTAGTCTCAATCTTTTCTCTCCCCTCTTTAGACTCCTCCTGCTTTTTACGTGTATGTATTGCATTTCTGAAGTACAGTTTTTGGCATATGCAGTAGACTGTGCACTGAAGCTGTAATGCAAGCCATATTTCTTCTCTAACTATATCTTCAGTGAGAGCTGTAAGAGAGTCAACAGACATGCAGGCTCTTGAGCAGCACAGTAAATTTCTGTAAACCTTGCTGATATAGGGAACTTCTTACAGATATTATGACAGTGTATAATTTTCATATTTCCATTTACGGTACTAGAGTTCCACAGGATGAATGCATTTGCAGGAAATTAGAAGATACTACTCTGAGATTAGGGCAGCTTTTTCTTACTTTTAAAACATTTGTCAGATAGAGGGTCCTGAACCATGCATTCCTTACATGGAATAAATGTTATTTTCCTGGAGATTTTCTGCGATCCAGAGGGACATTAGGAAGGGAAGGAGGGGAAGAGTTATGATTTGTTAGAGGAGAAAGAGAGTAATCATGCCAGGTGATCTCATGTCCCGTTTCAAGCAACCCCTGTGTGGTTGTGCTGCTTGGGGGCAGTGCGACTTTTACTACTTTGAGCATTTCTGCCTGGCAGTTCTTTCATTCAACTGCCTGAACTCTCCTTGGTAAGAGCTGCAAAGTAAAAGAAATACTAATTTTTAATTGTATGCAAATTTCCTAAACCTAGATAAAACTAAAAAAAAAAAGAAATCACTCAGCTTTTTCAGTAGAAAGTCTCAGATAACTCTAAACTTAGTTAGTGAAAATATGAATTCTCCTGTATTAGACAAACATCACACAGAGAGAAAGTTAAGGTCGCCAAAACAATCACTGCAAAGGTAGGAAAGCATAAACTGAAAGTTTTCTGAGCAATGTTAAATCGTACTCCCTTTTGCATGTTAACTACAGGCTTATCTTTAATGACTTCCTAATTTTTCCCATGGGAATTCTGTGTTATGCAGAAACAGGGTGTATGGGTGGCAAAATATGTGCTGACAAGTGGTTCTGAACCTGCCAACTTCCGAATGATGGATTTTGCAGATTTGTCGTGTGTTTTATTCTGTTCTTTGAAAAATTTGTTTCCATTTCTGTAACAACTGGTATTAAAGGGTCTGTGAGGAATTAGTTAGTTGGAGCAGAACTTCTGTGCTGGATTTTGACATATGAAATATTTCAAAATGTGAAATATTTTGAAATATGAACTAAGTCCAGGGTCTTGATACTTGTAATGGAAAGAAGGCACAGTAAATACATTACTTTCAAGTATTCAAATTCAGAAATTGAATACTTGAAAGCATTTTCCTTACTAGGAGTAATGTGAAGAATTCATTTCCTTAATAAGAATGTAAGATCTTATAATTTCCTCAAAATGAAGTTATAGGCTGATTTTGAGGAATCATGGATGTGGCAGCCTCTGTTGAAGTCAGCAAGAATTTCAGATGGTGGGCAAATCAACATTTGTCTAGAACCCCGTTAGTTAAATGTTATTAACAGTAAAAAGGCTTTTAAAAAACTAAAAACTATGTAGAACAGCTTCTAGGTATAGAAACTGTTTAAGCTTTTCTATTTTTGTTCCTGGACTATTGCTGAGTGAGCACTATGTTACTTTATTGCCTCAACATTGTGTTCTTTGTGTTTGGATATTTAATTAAAAATTGTTAATGATATGTTTTTGTGTGGAGATACTACAGATATTGTCCTGTTGCTTGCTGGCCAACAGGACACAGAAAATTATTCATTTCCTTACATGAAAGACTTTATTAGCAAATTGGTATACAATCTGCCACTGGAATCTAACCAATACCGTCTTGCACTTGTCCAGTACAATGATTATGTTCATGAAGAGTTTGAACTGGACCCAAATAAAACGAAGAAGCATTTGTTGATGCATGTGCAAAAAATGCAAGCGTTGCAAGGTGGGCCACTAAAAACTGGCAATGCCCTCCATTACGTTTATGAAAGGTATTTCAAAGAACTGGCTAATAGACCAGATAGAAATCAGATTTTAGTGGTTCTGTCATCTTTGCCTTCCGAAGATGATGTGGAAGAGTCAGCCAAAATGTTACAAGACAATGGAGTAGAAGTGATAGCCCTCGGGATACATGAAGCTGTGAGAGAACAACTGAGGTCAATGGCTATGCAGTCATTCTCGTATTATTTTCCTAAGGAATAGGACCTCCCTATGTTTTCTAAAAATGTCTCCAATATTATTGCGAAGTTCCAAATGGATAGTATTAAAGAAGTAGAAGGTAAGAAAATCAATGATGTGGGAGATGACATTTAAGGACTTAGACCTTCAGTATGATGCTAGCCACTCTAGGCCTCACATACCTTCTCATCTCCAGCAACCTGTGTAGCGTTCATGACACATAGGCTGCTGAAAAACAAAGAATAGGAATGTATTGGCCAGAGTTTTAAATATCTTGCCTAGCCTTAGCATGTTTTAAAATAGGGAAGCAGGAACATGGATGGGACGGACATACTCTCATGCCCATGAAGTTTTGCACTTGGCATTATTTTCAAAACTTGGTGCTTTTACATGTGTAGATGTGCGTTAGGCACTTGTACTCTCCGATACTAAAAGGAATGGAGGTGAAGAAGTCTCTTTTTTTTTGCTTTTACTAGTTGGTAATTGGTACAACCAGTATGTGTTAATGAAATACAACTCCTTATGAAGCTGTGAACCCTTCACAATTAGTAAATTAATGAATAGTCTTTGAGGACCTTTGGTAAGTGTGAATTAAAGGAATTATATTAGACTCTCCATTACCAAAATGGTACGGCTGAGAACCTTATACTTTTCATGTAGCACTGAGAATAGGTTTGTGTATTGGGATTTTTCTTTTTTTTTATACATATAAGTGATTTAAAAAATAAATAAAATCCCCTATAACTGAAGATTTTTAGCATGCATGGTCCAACTAGTATCCTTACATATGCATCTTCTGGATCAATACACTAGAAAATACAAGCAAGAGTTGAAGTTACAAGAATATAAAAACCATAAACACTTCTGCTATTATATCCCCTAGTTTTTCTGATCTTTTGGTTATTTTAACTTAAAATGAAGTTTTATCACTTTGACTTTCAGTAGCTTGTCATCTTTGGCTAAAAAACAGTTTTACAAACTTGTTTTACTTTAAATAAAGCAGAAAACCGTGTCTTAGGAAAAAAACCAACAACAGTCCATAGCTAGTTAATTATAGAAATAGCATAGAAGATGGCTGCTAACATCACTTTATTCTCATCCTTTTTCCACTATAGTATGTGATGGAGACTTGGTTGCTGACATTGTGTTTATAGTTGATCATGGTACTTCAAAGTCAAACTTTGAAGAATTAAAAAAATTCCTGCAAAACCTAACATCCTCGTTTGATGTGAAGGAGAAATGCATAAGAATTGGCCTGGTGATGTACACTGATGGACAAGAAGTGATGTCACATCTGAACACAGACACAGACAAAGTTGAAATTCTGCGGATAATACAGGACCTTTCTGCTGGGTCAGGAAAAGCCAATACTGGTGCAGCTATTAATGTCACAAGGCTAAAACTCTTTACTGAAATTGCTGGGAGCAGAAAGAAGCAAGGGGTAGAGCAAATAGCTGTTCTGGTTACCCACAGAAGCTCTCAAGACAATGTGAGTGATGTTGCTACTCTTCTGCGGAGAAGTGGCGTGACAGTGTTTGCCATAGGTGTTGAAGACGCTTCTGATCAACAACTGGTCCAGATAGCCTCTTATCCTCAAGAGCAGTATGTTACCAGTCTCAAGGTGTTTCCTGATCTGCAAACACAAAATAAAATTTTTCAAAAGAAGCTCTTGAATCAAATAGAAAACATGCTGTATGTCCGCTCTGAAAGAAAAGAGATTCTCAAAACAGGTAAAGCTTTCCAAATAACTTTGGTTCTTTCCAGGTTAAGAAGTTTTAACTGAAGACTATCCTGAACCTTCTCAGGTTCTCGAACTGAACGTTTGAGTTTGAACCTTTGAGAAAAGGAATTTATATTTAAAGTTGAATATGGGTTCACATTTTACTCATTAGCATACTGCCAAAGTTCAGTAGTATTGAAAGCTTGTTTATTTCTACCATTATTTAATAGGAAGGACTAATACTGTCAGAAACATCAACTGTTCCTGTTAGAGAGTAAGTCAAAAAAACAACTAAGGCACTGTTAGAACTTGATCTGTTGGAAGATGCTGCATCTGAATGAGATTTCCCTTGGAATGTTAACCTTCCAGTCAGTTTACCCTTGATTTTGATCAAACCTAGAAAATAAATGGGAATGTGTACATCATGGGGGTTTTGGCAGATATTAAGCCATGAGGGTGTATGTCCCAGGAAAGTGAAGTGGCTGAAGATTTCAGACTTGTCTAGAGGTAGTAATAGCAATAGAGTAGCCTTAGATATTTTATGAAAAATTACTAGTGAATTTATGCCTAAGAGCTCTAAAAGTCAGTGGTTTCCTACTGTGGATGATCAGAACATTAAGTGAACTGCTGCTGGAACCTTATTCAACAATAAAATCAGTCATACTGATTAAATGTTTAACATGGCTATATAGTGATGCATGGTGAATTCTTGTGGTTGTTATAAGTTGTACTGAGAAATCTGGGAATTGCTGGAGGTAGTTGCTTAAAATCATTTCAGATGTGATTGAAAACTCCAAGCTATGAGTTTTGTTTTCTGTGGGGAAAGCAGTCATACAGCCGTGGATAAATAGTGTTTTGTTTCTTGCTGCCATGCCTGAGATACCTAGCAGGTTAAGTTTGCCAACTATTTTGTTACCAGATGTATTACAAAAGGAGTGGAGATAGGTGATCTGTCCATGCGCATAATGGTGATCTAACGGAGACTTTTTCATTCTGTGTAGGGTGCCTGAACACAGAAGAAGCTGATATTTACTTGCTCGTTGATGGTTCATCAAGTCTTGATTACTTCGATTTTGTGGATATGAAGAATTTTTTGAAGGAAATTATTAGGCTGTTTGACATAGGAATGAATAAAGTTCGATTTGGACTCGTGCAGTTCTCACATTTTAATGAACTAGAGTTTGAGCTTGGTAAATACACTTCAGCAAGTGACTTGATAAAAGGGATTGAAAATATTCGGCAAGTAGGTGGAAATACCAATACAGGGGGAGCTCTAACTTACATGAAGCCATTGTTTGAAAAGGCCAGGAAGCAGCGAGGAGTTACAGTGCCTCACCATCTAGTTGTTCTCACAGACGGAGAGTCACAGGACAGTGTGAAGGAACCAGCCATGAAACTCAGGGAAGACCAGATTAATGTTTATGCCATCGGCGTGGGGGAAGCCAACATAACTCAGCTTCATGAGATTGCAGGAGTGAAAAACAAAGTGTACTTTGTACATGATTTTGATTTGCTGAAAGATATTAAAAATGAAGTTGTCAGAGAGATCTGTACCGTAGAAGGTAAGACCATGCTTTCACTTTGTCCTGACAACACAGAAAATAAACAGATTCCTTTTGATTTGACGGAGAAATTGTTTCATGAATAATGAATAATACATCCCTTGCCTGTATATTACAGACTTTATTCCCTGGTTGCCCAGAGAGTTCTCCAAAGTCCCCATCTTTGGACGTCTTCAAGGTCAGGTTCCTCAGGGCTTTGAGCAACCTGATCTAGTTGAAGATGTCCGTGCCCGTACCATGGCAGGGCGTTGGACTAGATGATCTTTAAAGGTCTCTTCCAACCCAAACAATTTTATGATTCCATGATTCTGTGAAATTGAGCTACCAATGTCAAAGGCACCCAAAATCACAAATCACTGTAGAACAAGTAGGTCTGTGAATGTATCTAGTTTGGAGCATATCTCTCTTTATTGAACCTGCTTTTTTCCTTAACTCAAACAGACCAGTCTTTTTTATCAGGTGTAGATAGGCACAGCATATCCCTCAAACAGAATTCTAGAATTGAGATGTGCCAAAGTCAAAATAAGACAGTTTTACAATTTAAAGTAATGATGTAGAAATAAGTATTCCCTAAACTGTAGCTTTTTGGCCAGCATTCACCAGGAAACAGGTGAAGGTTGTGTTGCACTAATACCCCCCCCCCTAGTTTATTTCTTACAACCCTATAAAAGATTAATGAAAAAATGTGCTTGAATGTGACCTACCAGTGTGCAGGCTGTTCGTTTGTAACTATCTATTGTTTAGCTCACCTCTTTCTGTAAAACAAGTTGCTGTTTCCTACCTCACTGAAACAAAGAGAAAATTTTCAGGTTTCTCAGGCTCCAAATCTTGACCAGCAGCAGGTTTTAGATTTTTATTTTAGAAATTCCTTGCTGATCTTAAGACACTGCTTCAGTTGCTTGGCTGTGATTTAATGCTGACTGATCGAATTGCAACTGATAAAGTTAATAATGCCCTTGTTCAGATTTGAGAGAATAAAGTATTTTAGTTACAGTCATAACTTATCAATGAACTAATAAAATCTAGAGTTTGAAAAGGCTTATGCTGAATTTTTTTCTTTCTTTTCCGTTTCTGAGGTTATTCTGTGTGCTTAACCTGTTTGTGGTTTTTCTCAAAAAAATGTAGAAAAACCTAAGCTTAAAAAACTGTTTTCCCTTGACAGCCTGCAAAGAAGTGAAAGCTGATATCATGTTTCTAGTGGACAGTTCTGGAAGCATTGGAGATGAGAATTTTCTGAAAATGCTAAACTTCATGAGAGAGCTGGTGAACAGAACAGATGTTGGTGCAGACAAAGTGCAGATTGGTGTGGTCCAATTCAGTGACAAACCAAAGGAAGAATTCAAGCTCAACACCTACTCCACCAAAAGAGATATCCTCAGTGCTATCGATAGGATATCTCCCCTTCAATCAACCACACTGACAGGAGAAGCATTGAAGTTCATGCTTAAATACTTTCAAGCCAGCAGCGGCTCACGTGACGAAGTTAAAAAAATTCTCATCCTGATCACAGACGGGGAATCACAAGATGAAGTTAAAGCTCCTGCCAAAGTGCTCCAAGATAAAGGCATTATAATCTACTCTGTTGGAGTTTTTAATGCAAACAAAACTCAGCTTGAAGAGATTAGTGGGAAGCGTGAGATGGTATTCTATGTTGAAAATTTTGATATTCTAAGCCAGATAAAAAGCGACCTCATTTTTGACATTTGCAGTAGCCCTCCTGATAGTAGTAAGTATGGTAACTTTCAATAATTTATTAGTTCATGAGCAATCATAGGATTTTTGTTCTGAACTTGTTATGATCAAGTGTTGCAGTCACAGAGCTGGCTGCCTCTCTGTTCCTGGTTACTCTCTGTTACTTCATCCCACACAAATTCTTTGCTTCCCACTGCTCTGTCTCTGAGGGGGATGCTTTGCAGGTCTCCCAGGGTACCACTCTGTGTCACAGGGCTGCAACCACTCTCTGTTCACACCCTGGAGGTCTGGCTGAGCACAGGTGCCTCTGATCCTTTCCCTTGGGTGTGTGAGATTAGACACCTGCTTGGAAAAGTATAGGTCTTTACATAGAATAAATAAAGCTTACAGAGAAAAGGCTTCACTGATGCCTTCCTTTGAAGTCTGTCATCTCATTATGCATGCCTTTCAGCTCCTCTTTCTGTGGACTCCACACAGGGGCAAGAAAGGGACCTTCTGATGACTCAGTCTTGTCTTTTTCTGAGTAGCAGTGTTGGAAGGGCCCACACTGTCACTGAATGCAATTCTTTGGGGCCAGGGGGCATTCAGTGTCTTTGGCAAGAGTACATTTGTAACCCCACATGAAATTTATTCTTCCTGCCAGATGTTGCCCTTCCTGGACATAACCAATGAAGAATTCAAGCCATTCTCTTCTTTAATTATCCACACACACCCCCCCCCCCCCCACCCCACACCCCCCCACAGATTAAATGAATGTGGTTATATTAAACAACAGTGGCAGGCAAGGTTGCATACAGTATTTATAATCTTTACAGACCTGGGCAACTAAGTGAACTGGATTGATTTTTTTTCTTGGGATGATACCTTTAGCTGAGGGTGTAAATGGGGAAAGTGATCAGGCTGCAAAAAGAAGCAGGTGGGGTGTCCTGCTGCTGTGGGTTCTCATGGATGTCAGCCGCACTTGTGAACATGAGGTAGGATTTTAAAAAAGACTTGACTAGAAGCTATGTGTTGTCTGATTCAGTTGTACTTAAGGCATACCGTATTGCTGTGATAGTGCAAAAGACTTTAAATGGTGTGTACTTTTTGTCTCTCTCTGCTGTATAAAGGTAGAACATAGAATAGCTTGCTGAAACTCGATTCAAAGTTGCTGCTTCAGTCATGGAAATTGCAGTCATTTAGAAGAGATGGGGTTAAGTGTTGAGTTCAGTACTGAAGTCTACCCAGCATCCAGTTTCTGAGCTTTCAAAATTCGCTTTCTACACATAGGGGTGAGGGGGTGGAGGCCATGGGGAGAGTGGAGACAAGAGCAAGGATAAAGCATGCAAGGGTGATTTATTCAGAGTCCTAAGAGGTCCAAACAGTTCAGACATGTGGCTATGTCTTTGCACTGCTGCAATACAGAACTTGTAACTAAGGAGAGTTTTTAAGTACAACTGCAATTAGCCAAGAAACTAAGCATCATTTTTTCTTCTCAGCAGTTTTGAAAAAGATATCAGTAGCTTATGTAGTGAGAAAGATCAGGTGTAAACAGGGAAGCTTGAAATATAATGAGTCACCAGCTGTAATCTGTGCTGCTCTGTATGTCTGCAACTGGGAGAACACTGCCCTTCAGAGGGACCAAACTGTTCTCCCACCAGGGAGTGAGCTGGATGAAGGGTGTTAGCCCAGCTCCTCAAAGCACTAATTTATCACACTGAGACTGTAGGAGGCAAACCCACTGCTGTGTTTAATTCAGATATGAAATAAACCTTTGGATTTTTTCTGCTAGACGTTAAATATGAACTGACGAAATGTGCTGTATGCAAGACGGGGGAAGTTTCAGTTAATATTCATACCCTGTGGAAGGATAGCTTTAGATATTGTAAGCTGATAGGAATATTTCCACAATATCAACAGAAATATGACAGTTTCTGTTCGCTCTATAAGCCCTGTACTGTGGTGTCCAAAGCAAAAGGATAGCATTTTTGGTAAATAAGAAAACATTCAGTTTAGTCTAACTCTGCTCTGATTACCGGAATCGTGAAGTTCACACAGAAGTCTCAGAAGCTACAAGAATCTGTCATATGTGCACTTATTGATAGTAACAGAGTTATCCAACACCATTCAGTTAGCAGAGTTATACAGACATTGCATAGAACTCTGAGAAGTGGACCTGAGTTATAATAATCAGTAAGATTCTGCATAATTTTACACATGAAATCTTCACTTTTCACAATTTGGTTTTACAGAATGCAGAAGAGTGGAACGTTTAGACATTGTGTTTGTTATGGACAGCTCTGGAAGCATAAGCTCCTCACAGTACCAGGCAATGAAAGACTTCATAATTGCCCTGGTAAACCAGTCTGATGTTGGCCCAGATAGAGTTCAGTTTGGAGCACTAAAATATTCTGACAAACCAGTAGTGCTCTTCTACCTCAATAAGTATGCTACAAAACTGGAGATAACTAAGGCTATCCAGAGAGATGACCCTATAGGACAAACAACTTATACGGCAAAGGCACTGGTCCTTTCAGAAACGTTCTTCACTGAAGAACATGGCAGCCGCAAGAGCAAAGGAGTTCCCCAGGTGCTGATAGTGATAACTGATGGGGAATCCACTGATAAAGCTATGCTGGATGATGTGGCCCAGAGATTAAGGAACAAAGGAATTACCATCTATGCAGTTGGAGTAGAAGGAGCAAATCGAAATGAGCTTCTGACAATGGCTGGATCAGAGGACAAATGTTTCTATGTGGATACCTTTGAAGGACTTAAGAACTTAAATGAAAATATAACAAATGATGTGTGTGAGATTTCGGTACCAGGTAAGTATATACTCACTATTGGGTGTTGTGTTCAACTTCTTCCTCAGCAATTGTGTTTGAAGGAAAGTCTTGCGAAGGCATCTGTCAGATAGGTACAGAAAACACAGTCTGTTCTGATTAATGCGATTTAAATTACAATCATCTCTGTTTCCTGCTTGTTCGGTTCAGCTCTTGTAGTGGGTACTCTTTCCTACCTTCTCCTTCTGATGTCTTTCGTAATGGAAGTAGCGACGGCTGCTGTGCTTTATTTGGAAGTTGATCAGTTTGGGCTGTGGTAAGCATACTGAGAGCAATTTGGTGCTCTGACAGGGGAGACACCTCATCTACGAATCCTGAAGAGTCTCAGTTTTGTTGCACGTAGGATGGGATTTATCTTACTTAGCTTTAGCTGTCTATAGCTGTCATGTCTAGTCACTGTAGTTTCCCTTTCTAAGTAGCATGGAGAGAAATAGGCACTTTTAGGGTGTCAGTCACCTGACCTCTTTAGATATTTGCATGAGGCTGAGATGGAATGCACCCTTGCCCTGTGGGCATTCGGTTGGGCCAATGTAATTTTATTTGCTCAGTAGGTAAGAGGGAAATGTAGCTATGGTTACTCTGCAACGTACATGCTTACAGGAGTATGTTTTGTGCTCTGGGACTAGATGTCTGAATTTCCATGTACATTAGCTTTTATGTGCTTAACTTTCTTTTTGTAGGTCTATTTGTTGGGAGGTTTTTTTGTCAGTGTGACTAGTAGGATGTGGGAGGTAGAGGCAAGGTCACTGATTATAGACATAGAATTGTGTACTTTGTAATAATATATTTTTCTTTATCTTCTGCAGCCTGTCCAAAGAAAGCAGATGTTATTTTCCTAATAGATGGTTCCAGACACATAGATGAAGAAAACTTCAGGATAATGATGGACTTTGTGATAAGTGTAATCAATCCAGGTGTTGCTGTTCAGAATACCAAAATTGGCTTTGCACTGTACAGTGATGTCTATAAAGAAGAGTTCAACCTAAGCATTTTTCCAAACAGATCAGAACTAGAATTTAAAATTCAAAGCATCAAACAAATTAAAGGATACCAAAGAAATATTGAAAATGCACTTGAGAAAGTCAAACTCAACTTCCGACCAGAAAAGGGCAGCAGAATACATGAAAATATCCAACAGATTTTACTGGTAATCATTGCTGGAAAAACAACCAGTAGAGCTACAAGAGCAGCAGAAAGCCTGAGGAAGAAAGGTGTTGATATATATGCCATAGGTGTGGGAAACGTTGATCAGTCCCAGCTGACACAGATAACTGGATCATCAAGTAGGAAATATGCTGTTGATGATTTTTCTAACTTGAAGACCATAAAAAAAAGACTGGTTGATGTTATTTGTGAGGATAATAATAGAAAAGGTAAACATCCTTGAAACAAACTATTCTAAGATCTTTGTGTGCTGCTTTAAACATGCTTCCCAGTTAGTGTGCTTCTTTAGGATACATTTGGTTGATCTTCTGCAACGCTCTGAAAACAGAATAGAAAAATTCTTCTGACTCGCGTGAAGATGATGATCTCTGTGGAATAAATTAGCTAGGGGAATAAGGGGAAGGAAGGGTCAAAACCTGCTGAACTGAGAAGTATCTCCCGTGAAATAATTTCTGAAGCTGATGCTGACATTGCTGTTAAGAAGGCTGGACAGTCAGATTTGTTATATAAGGATAATTACAGAACACATTTTTGGTTAAAGGCATTTAGGGATTTTTGACAGCTTTGTCAAATATGCTTTTCATTTCCATAATTTTTCTCTAGAAATTAAAAATTGTCTGATTAGTTTAAGATGAATGTGTCTCTAAATGAATTAGAGACCTAAAGATTCATTTTAGATAATTACCTGAGGCCTGGAGATGACAGATTCTAGAAGCTCCTGCCTGCTTAGCTGGTGTGCACTGGTCTCCTCTCACTGTGATTTTTCTCTTCTATTTTTCTTTACCTGAAATTGAAATTGCTTGATGCATTTATTTATGATTTTCCCAACAGTAGCTTGTTTTGTGGATATCACTGTGGGATTTGACATCTCATCACAGAGGGAAGGCCACAACTTATTTCATGGGCAGACCAAACTAGAAAAGCGTTTTCCTGAGATTTTGCAAGCCCTCCTGTCTCTAGAGGATGTGAGCTGCAATGTTGGGTCCAAGGCACAGAGCAGTGTGGCTGTTCACGTGAAGAATACTGTTACTCCAATATCTGCAAAGTTCTACATTGACAGTGAATCTATCTTGCATAACCTGTCCGATGCTGTGATTGGGAGACCATCCCGACTTAATGTTGAATTCTTGCAGTCACTCTGGGAAACATTTCAGAACAAGGATGAGACCCGACAAAAGGTAATGTGATGACTTAGGCAAAAATCCTTTGTTCAAAATTATGTAAGAAAGGTTGAAATACAATTGTTCATTGCTTCTGTGTGATTTACATTCTCTTTTTTATGTCTTTGTAGGTATTACTTGTGTTCTCAGATGGTGTGGATGATGACTTAGAAGCACTTGAACAAAAATCTGAAGAACTTAAAACCAAAGGTATCTATTCTAGAGAAGTCAGAATGTTTCACTTCTCAGGTGGCCTAGCAATGGGGTGAGAAGAGGTATTTAATTAATTTCTGCAGAAAGAGCACATGGAGATTAGCAGCAAATAAAAGGAGTTATAGTCTCAGGTGCGCAGTCAATACAAATCAGAATAGCTCCTTTGAAGTGAGGTTGACAATGCCTGATAAAACTGTCCTCCTATCATGGTCCTTTTCTTTACCTGTGGCCAATAGCGGATGTTTCAGAAAGCACCTAGTAACAGGACTAAGTAAACAGTGATGCTTCTTTGGGATGACTTCCCCATGTAGAGATTTTATGATCTGAAACAGTCTTTCTTACAATGTTTAACCAACTTTCCCACAGCTACACATATGTGTTTCGCCAAGCAATCTGCCTTGTCCTTACTATCTGTTGTCACCCAGAAACCTAGCAGAGTGGGGAGAAGATAGGTTGAGTAGTTACCTTTCCTCCTGCCCTGTAGGCTTCAGTATCTGTATCAGCATCTGATTTCGGAGCCCAGGGTCAGAAAGGGAGGGCAGGAGGAATGGAGAAGCTGCCACAGGCTAAGCCCTTCTGATGTGTGCAGGAGACTGTCATGCAAGAAACAGTGAAAAACAGAACTGGAGATGAAAGGGCTAGATTTACCAAAGGGAAATGCAAGGGGCTTCTCAATTGGTAGCAGTCGCTTTGGTGTGTGCTTGCCCCTCATCCCATACAGACATCCGTTGTCTCGTGTCTATTGTCTCTCTTTTCTCAACAACAACCCTATGAAGAATTTCCTGTTCTGAACAGGATGCAAGTGGCAAGAAGAGCTATAGTGGAGTACAAGCGTGACAAGTGCAGCCAGTAAAGTGGAGCATAACAGTCCTTTTAGCAAAGATGCTAGTAACTGCAGAGCAGTAATAACGAGGAGAACATGGGGCTTCCTTTGACACTATGGCAGCCACACGGGAAAGATAGGAAGACAGATATGCCTAACAGCTTGCTCAGGTGTACCAAAGACTCTTTTCCTTGGGGTGTTGTGTGTTGTCGGTCGGTTGTCCTGTGTCAATAAGCAAATTAGGTGCAGAAGTGTGATTTGGGATTGAGTTTTAAAATGTATTTTAAAATAAATTTGGTCTTAGGTTTGGGTGGGTTTTGTTTGTTTCTGTTGGGTTTTAATTTCATTTGCTAGGGCTGTGCAGCATCATTCAGCTAGAGATTGCTGTCATCTCTGTTCAAGTGAGTCAGAAGTCTGCCTGCTAGATTCACGGAACTTAAATCAGAGTAAATTCAGTTTGTTTGGATTTGAATCTGCTGATGTTGCCTGGTATGTTGTACAACTGTATAAAAGGGACTCAGGACCAAGCCAGAAACCTGGAATCCCAACATAACTGCATTTTCAATGGCAATGTTGCCTCACTGTGCTTTTTTCCCTTACAAAAGGAAACAGACTTTTCCCTGTTCTTTCTCCGAATGATCTGAGTTCAAGGGGAGCACTTCAGGACATTACTGCATAGGATATCTCTTTGCCTCTTGCTTTGCAGCCTGAGGAAGTGTCTTGTGGCCAGAGGCTTACTCTAATTTCACATTGGTGTCATTCTAGATCAATATAAAGACATGCATTCTTACAGCAAAACTGGGCTGGAGAAACAGAGAATTCAGATCTGTAATTTCTCTGACATCTACCTGAGCATTAGATCTGCTATTGTAGCTGATGGAATGATGACTTGGAGCCACCAATATTTGCAACTATTTTAATGTAAAAAGAAGTGCAACATAAAACTTCTGGTTTTCCTAAAAGCTCAATGGTTAAGTGAATATTTATGTTGACAGCCAAATCAACCATATGGTCTTGAATCATTGATCATTATTCAAATAGGAAGATTTATATTCTGAGCTTTTTATTGGCTCTTCATTGTCACTAGCACCTCATTCGAATCACTCACAGAATTGTATACCATCAAAAGTGTGGCTTTTCCAGCTGGCATTCCTAGTAGGTACCATTCACCTTCTTTATGATGCATGTATATATAAGGTACAGAAACCATTTTTCAGTGGAACTGATATTTATTTTCTTATTCATTATAATTAGGTTTGGATGGTCTTGTAACTGTTGTTCTGGAAGGAGCCTCCAATTTTCAAAACCTCCGATCCATTGAGTTTGGAAAAGGATTTGAATATGGAACTCACTTACATATTGGCATGACAGATATTGCTAGTAGGCTATCCAAGTTCTTGGTAAGTTATCTGATAAAGAACCAATGTACATAGTAAGATCTTGGGTAGAAGAACTGTACAATCAAACCGTAAGAATCAAGTTTGGTAAATATAACTAACAAAGGAGTCATGCTATTAATAGAGCATAAAGTCCAGTTGTATTCTTAGGGTGAGTGCTTCCAGTAAGAGCAGGAGTAGAGCCATGAGGAAATTTTTGGAAAATACGTTTTTCATCTGCAGTAACTTCTTCTTTTCAAGAATAATATTGCTGAGAGGACCTGCTGCTGTTTGTCTTGCAAATGTACTGGGGAAGAAGGTGAAATAGGAGATATGGGAAAACAAGGGATAAAGGTAAGAATATATCCTAGCTTTGTATTGCTAAGTTTGAGTTGTAAATAATAATGTAACGGTGTTTACCTGTGTTTTATGGCAAGATTTTGGTATATCCTCCAAAATCACAATACACCCTCTGTCTAACAATGCAGGAGGAGTAATCAGTCATCAGTTGTGAGTACTATGGAGGAACATTTCATAATTGATGAGCTTATCTAAAGATTCTAATACTCGTTTTGCTTAGCAACTTACCTGCTTTTCCCTAGAATGCGTGTCTTTCAGAGACCTTTATTCAGAGCCATCAGGAAGTTCCTAATGACTGCATTTTTAACAGTCTCGGAACAACTTAGGATAGCAATTGATTGTTTCTGCAGGAGTTCCAGAAAGAACCAAAATCTCATGAAGGCATTGCAGTTCATTTCAGTAGTAAAGATTTCTATTAATGTCAATGGAAAAGAGCCAGTGAAATGCTACAAGTTAGGGAATTAAAAGTTAGTGCATACAAGCAAGCAAAAAATGCTTTAAATCAAATTATTTGTCTTTTAATTATTTTTTTTTACTAACTAGATTTCCAGTTAAGGTATGCAATAGAACCATTCTAAACCTCAGATATCTGTGACTTTTCTTGTATTATTTTCCTTTGATGTGGTTAAGAAATGGTGGAAAATTCTGTACTGTAGTTCAGTAGTGTAATGTTTAATTCTGTTCAGTTTTAAGTAACTTATTTTGACAGCTGCCATAACAATTGAGAGTTCTGTTAAATGTGTGCATTAATTCTAAATAAAAACATGCTCTATGATGTGGATGCTTGAAGAATACACTTTTTCAAGCCAGCAGGAGTGCAAATATGGTAGAAGAACATCCCCTGTATACATGAAACATTAATTTATATACAGTCCTGATGTCCTTGTGGACAAGCATGTTCACTGGTCACTCAATAATGGGTGTTGCTTCTCACCTGTATGTTTCAGCAGCCATGAACACTGCTGCTGGAGGCTTCAGATTTTCTGCCTCCAACAGCTGACAAAATGGGCAGCTCAGGCTTGTACAGTGTTAGTTCACATATATCTTTTGAGCAGCCATAGCTTTATTTTGTCCTCTAGCTCTTCTCCCCTTTTCCAGAGTTAAAGAGTTCCCTTGAGTCTTTTCACACTTATCATTTTGTCCACTGCACAGCATCACTTCGGCCTTGGTTCTTCTTTTATTATAAACATTAAGCAAAGTCCAAGATAGGTTGTTAAAGATTCAGTAATTAAGGTATATCTCAGTGTTGTCTTCAAATGTTTAATTAGTTGCTGGAGACACTTTAAAACTTTGAAAGAACTTTTCCTGGGGCCTGCAGTGAAAGAAAATTGTTCACACTGGAGCATCCAATAAAAACATTGGGCCACCTTCAAATCTGAATGTGGGAAAACTAATGCATTAGTGATGACTTAACCTGTTAGCAACATTAGGGAAACATTAGGAGAAAAATGATCAGGAAATAAGTTGTTTATTATTCAAGTTTTCAGCAGCGTTTCAAGCCCAGAGTAAGCAGAGGGACAGAATATGCAAAGAACAATATATTGGCCCATTAATTTTTTCCAGAATTCCCCAGTAGTTTCTGAAGGTCAACCAAGTATTATAGCATTACCTCTCATCTTTTAACTTCAGGGATCCAATGGTGCTAAAGGCAACCTAGGATATCTTGGAGATGAAGGAGAATCGGTAAGTTATATCACTTTAAAAACCTGTGTTGGTGAAAACTAAAACATTTGAGCAGGGAAGAAAAAAAGATCATCTAAATTAGCTGCATAGTGAACTTAAAAAGACCTGTTACCTTTCAAGGTAACTCCCTCATATCACTTGAATAAAACAGAGACAAGATCATAAAATTTTCAGTAGTGTTTCTTGGAATATAAGGGACATACATTATAACAACTTGATTAGCTCATGTATGTGGCTGGCTGGGTGCCTACTTAGCAAAGCTATTTGGGAACTTATTTTTATTTCTGTAGAAGATTTCTACAAAAAGCATTTTTTAATTTTACTCTTTTTTTTTTTTATGTTTTCCTAAGTTGTTATCAAAAACTCAAAACAGTTTTCTATGGGGAAACTAAAAGTAAACAAATAGAGAGAAAACCAGTAATTTTCTGTAGAAGGAACTGTTAATAAGCCAGTTCTGGCCAGTCAAGACCAGCTCTTTGATCTAGACGTCTGTTATTAGATGTTTTTGTTTGTATCGAAATTAGATGTGTTTTTTGAAGGCTGTCCAAACCATATCCTCTTGATTTGACCCAGGTGCAATATCTTTTGATGATGGTAGGTTGCTGAAACCAAAACCATGAAAGTGAAAGAGACTGGGAAGCGTACTGCAAGGCTATGATCATCTCTCAGATTGATGGATATGTTTGTTTGCTCCCAAAAGAGCAAACAGTTTACATCTATATAATTTTTGTTTCAAATTTTTAAAAAAACTGATAAATGAGTGGAAACTAAAAGTAACTACAGTGACAGTAAGGAAGTAGCGTAGCAGTGTAATGGATATTAGAGAGGAGCACAGCCCAAGATGTCATCAGGAGGGTGCAGTAACTGTTCTGTTGTGCTGTCAGCCAGTTTGTAACAGTTTGTAGGCATTGCTCTGGTAGACTGCTCACTCAAGGCGAAGTCTTGATGTGTGAAGATGCAGTACTCCAAAAACAGGCCTGCAGATGTGTAATGGCATCATCACATTGTACTTGCTTTACTTTCATCATACTATGCAGAAAGAATTTTTCATGGAAATCCTGTCAGCCAGACTCACAAATATTAGTTCTGCTCTGTGAGATTTCTGTGGTTGTATGTAGTTTCAAATTTAAGATGCTCTAGTATAGAGATACTTTTTTACGGGAGTCAGATTTGTCAAAATGATAGCTGGAGACTTGGGACTGTAAGTGCATTGTGAATGTTAACAGCACAATGCATATGGCTAAAAGGAAATTATAGTAGGGGAGATTAAAAATATTTTAACATTTGCTAGGATACTGCTGATATATGTGATCTTTCATAGGAGGTTGCTGACTTATAAGAATCTTGCAGTTGCACATTTCTCTGTTGTCAAAACCTTTTAATCCCCAGTTAACCAAGGACTTTATTGGGGCTACAGTTCTTGAGAAGACAGCTTGCCAGGACTACAGGACTGGATCTCTCTAACAGATAAATTAGCTGCCAGCTTGTGTATACTTCACATAAATTGAAACAATTGGATTCTTCTTTTCTCTTTTTCAGGGCACAAGAGGACCACCTGGACCACAAGGAAGACAAGGCATCATGGGGTGTCCAGGGGAAAGAGGTTTAAAGGTTAAACAAAAATTTTGAAAATACGGTTTCGTTGTGATTTAGAAAAATCTTTCAATGTTTTTATTACATGTTTTTCTAACTTTTGCCATCTTTTTTCTTTTCAGGGGCTTCGAGGATTTGTTGGAAAACAGGTACAGTATGACTAGACCATCTGAGTTTGTGAATGCAATATTCTTCAGGGCTTTGTCCTGCAGAGATGTCAGTGAGTGTTACGTCAATGTTACATTTTTTTAGGCTGCTTTGCAGATGTCTGCTGCAGTGCCCAGTTTATAGTTGTGCCTAGGGAACATATGAGCATATGAGAAAATAATTCCTGTGTTTAGTTTTTCTTCTTTTTTTTTCTTTTTTTTCTTTTTTTCAGGGCAGGGATGGCGGGGGTTGTTGTTTGTTTGGTTGTTTTTTTATCTCGGTCTATGTTAACCTATTCTTGTTGTAGTTTGTAAATATGCATTACTTATTTACCTGAAAAATTCATTCACATTAGTATTATTTCAGGGTGACGATGGGGAAGATGGGCATGATGGAATTAGAGGAGAAATGGTACGTTTTTTTCTTTCTTTTGTCTTGACCTCAAAGTTACTGGGTGATAAAAAATGAATTAATATACCATATTTTGTCTTTAAGGGGCCTCCTGGGGTTCCTGGGAAGAAAGGAGAAAAGGGTGACATTGGATATCCGGTAACATTTTGTTATCTTTTAGTGGTCAGGGTTTGGATTTAAGAACAATAGTATTGCTATTTCATTAAACTGTTCCCTGTGAGAAATATCTTTAATAAAGTCTGAAGCACAGGGAGTAGACCTTGTACCACAAAGTTATATGCACATTTTTTGTTTGAATTCCTATCAGGAGAGCTACTATAGGACTTCCAGCACCTGAAGAACAACAAACTACTGATGAATAGCCAGTGGGTATTTTTGTAAATAGGGTATATACTCAGAAAATAGTTGCCTGTAGGATATTTCTATTTAAAAAAAGAATTTGAAGAATAATTAGATCTGTACTTTACAGTCTTCTAGGTGGGCATTTTCTCGTATTTATTGAGGGATCAAGTAATTTCTGCATATGACTAATTTTTATTTGGCTAAAGATAGATATGAAGCCTTCTACATCTGTAGTACCCTGGCAGGTTCAAATACGTAAGACAAGAGGTTTTTTTATTGTCTGTGTTTGCCAACGTCAGATCACTTGTTTTTCATAAAGCATGAAGAAGCCTTGTTGCCTTACAGTTAACCTTGCAGTCTGAAACAAGGTGTGACTTAGGACTCCAAATGGAGTTTTTGGGGAGTGGAATTGGGGAAGAAACTATGAGTGAGACGATTTATAAATAAAGGTTGAAAGGTTGGAACTTAGACCTATCTCTTGTCAATTCCTGTATGAAAGTAGTGTTTCAGGATCTTAGTGAGATATGTTCTGTTTTCAGGGAAGTCCAGGGCCAAGAGGACCCCCTGGTGATCATGGTCAGAAGGGCTTTCGAGGAGATCCTGTACGTTTTTTCAAGTGCATCATTGTTTTGTAGATGCAAACCATCATCTTGCATGTACTCAAGACTTTATACATACTCCTCTGTGCATCAGCACAAAACCAGGATGTTCTTCCACTGTGTTCATGTGCTATTGCAATGACTGTAGGATGTCTAATACATAGGCCTTTTATTAACCCTTCATATATGTAAATCTCTCTATTGTTTTTCTAAAGAAGAATGTTTTACAGTTTTTAAGTAGTTAGTACTACCAAATCCTTGATCTGTTCTCTCTAAATGGAACTCCTGATGTTGACAGCAATCATATGCATTGACTAAGAACTGACTTGTTAATTTAACATCTCAAATTTTGTAAGAATAAGCATTCTTACTGGGAGGTGTTTCTTTTTTTCAGGGTGACCCTGGACAAAACAGTGCAATAGCAGGAGCAAGAGGCTTCGCAGGAGAAAGGGGGGAAGAGGTAATTGTTTAGAAATATGTGGAATTTCTGTAAGATGTGTGCTTAGCAGTTGTACAGTTTCCTCCTCCTATCTGCACTATTTTAAATTTATCATTGCCAAGGATATGGGAAGTTATCACTTATCAAATAAGATGCTAACAAAGATCTGAAAGGTCTGAAAATGAATGAGCACCACTGTCAGCATCAAATCCACAAGGCAATGACAAACAGCTGATCTGATTCCAATGTGCGGATCTTTTAAATCTTCCAATTTTAAGAGAAGATGTTATGGTAGCCACTGATTCTCATGGGCTCTGGGACCTGGGAACTCCTCCTTCCTGATCAGTGAAGACACGTCTCTGTCCCAGTCCAACGGATGCTGCTGCTGCTGCTCCTGTTTGCAGTTTTGGCGAGTAGTGAGGTTCAGCCTGTGTTCCAGAGAGATCTATACACAGACAGGGGACACCAGTGCAGTCAGACATACAGACTAGCACAGACAGAGCACTGCCTTTAGCAGCATCCACAGATAACACTGCCAGAACTCATATGAAATGTATTCACAGATAGCAAAGTCCCGTCCCTCCTTTCTGCAGGAGGAACACATGTCCTAAATGCACAACTGTGTCGCAAGCCCAACCATATTCACAGATCCCTTGGATATCAGCATAACTTCTAAATCCATCTAAGATCCATTCCTGGACCACTGGCAAGGGAACTGAATATTCTCCTTTCCTTCTCTTGAAATCATTCGCGGGGGAAGCTCAGCTACCTCCAGGGAAAAGCAACAGCACCACTTGCACTTAGAGTGAACCGAAAACAGATTTTGTCATCTGGACGAGAGACCTGAGAAAATGGTCTCGTGTAAATCCCTCGCTGCTTTCAGGGAGAGTTAAAGGACTGGGTGAGCCTTTTTCCCCAGGATACAACAGTACCAATGCTTGCCTTTTTTGCAATGCTTTCCAACAAGTGTATACCCTCAGATGCGGTCTGTGTCATTATCCTCACTGCAAGGAAGGAATTGAGGCACAGAACAAGGAAGTAACGTGCCCAATATCAAAGAGCAGGCTAGAAGCAGAGCCATGAACCTGCCAACTCTGTAACCCCCAGCCCTGTGCTCTTAACAAAGGCCTGCAGGAATCTTTCTAAGAGCTGTAATGGTATTTGGCAGTTCTTAGATAGTGCTATCAGCCAGGCCCTTTCAGAGATGTGTAACTGGTTGCTTTCAGCAGTCAATGCTATTTACTGAAAGGCTTTGACGGAGAATGTTGGTGTGGGGAAGTCCCACAAGACAGTTTTTGACAGTCTTAAAAATTCAGCATGCAAAAATGGACAAAAGAAAAAATGAGAAATTGCAGTAATGCTAAGGAAATAAAATTTTCTGTACACAGGGTGAGAGAGGACAAAAAGGCTCACATGGCTCATCAGGAGACATAGGCAACCCGGTAAGTTCCTTAAACAAAGGAAGCTTGTACATAGTGAAAATGAAAAGTAGTTCTGAACTTGCTTGGGCTTGATTTAGTTTTCTAGCCTCTGCCTTGCATGCACTTTTGATAACGATATTTAATTTGGTGAGTAGCAATACTCTGACTGTTAAATAGAAATACCATTTCCTAAGCAACACTCAGAATGGCACTGGAGGCCAAAACTGGACTACTGGTTTTGTAAGTATATATTTTTTTTGTAAAAACCCATAAATTTTGCATTTGTTTAACTGTCAGCTGAAAAGTTTTAATGAAGCGGTCACAACAAGCTATCCACTTTTATCAGCATTCAGATAATACTTAACTTGGCCTCACAGCCATTTTTTTTCACCTTGTCTTAGGGAATGTCAGGACGAAGGGGACAACGGGGACCAGATGTAAGAGCTATACTTTTCTTATTTCTGCCTTTTTCCACATAGGACCTTAATCAAGAATTTTGAAAAAGATAATTCAAAGTAGTGGCAATAGATATGTTGGAGAAATATTTTTTTAAATTGATCAGGAGCCTCGTCTGGACTTTTATGTATATGCTTCATCATATTACACTAGAACACCTACAAGAGTATGTTCCAAATATAGCACAGATAAAGCTGCAAATTTTAGGTATTTATAGTTTGCATGTGAGTATTGCTAGATACGTAAATCTTCTTTTCCCATTTGTTTGTATCAATTTTCAGCGTTAGGCCTTTGAAAGCAGAAGGTACTGCTTTTGTTGCTCAGCAAGTCTTTGTGACTACAGTATTAAATGATTTGTAGTGCCTCGCATATTGTCCACACACAAGATTTTATTTCAAGAACATTATCACTGTGCGGTTTCAGGAGTACTGTCTTTGGATTGTTTTTGCTGTGTTGGTTACTAATTCATTCTGGGTCTGCAGTGTTCAATGTGAAATCAGGCTGGTTAGATAGATCCTCTGGAATTTTTCTTGACATCTGTAAATGCAAGAAGGTATGCAGGAAGATGTAAAGAAAAACCCCAGACCTTTAAAATACAATAAATCCCAGCGTGTTACTGTCACATGAGAAAACCTTAACAAGACAAAGATTTGTTGTCATTTAAAAATAGGGCAATCGTGGAGAGCCTGGTCAGAATGGCTTGCCAGGAAAACAAGGATACAAAGGACCTCAGGTAAACATTATTGTTCTTCACAAAAGGAAAAAACCAAGAACACTAATGGTTTGTGTGTGTTAACTGAACTGGTTTGCACACTTTTTTTTTAGGGACAAAAAGGCAGCAGAGGTCGAAAAGGACAGAAAGGGAGTCCAGGACATAAGGGTCTTCCAGTAAGTAATATACTGAAACTATGCCGTGTTGTTTAATTGTAAGACACTGGATGTGTAACCAACTGAGGATTGCAGTCTGAATATTTTTCATTACATTGATTTTTGAAGTTTCTTTTCAGTACATGGTATTGACCAGAAAGGGAGATACATATTGCTAAAATACAACAGCAATTACATTCTCCATAAAACTTAATTGTTACTGTTAAAATATTAGCTTTAGAATAATGCCACCTTCCTAGCTATAGTGAAGAAAAAGGTGATAGCGTAAGGTACTTCTTCTCCGTCAGTATTTTTTCCAAGCAGTGATAAATTCTGCAATTATACCTAGTGCATTATTGTAGTTACCTGTAACAAGCTATGAACAAAGGACTTGACAGTTTTATTACAGTAAGCTAAGACAGAAAAAGAGAAGAAATGTCACAGATTTGGTCATGTGGAAACTATCAAGTATGAATTAATGTTATTAATCTAACAATTATCATAATTTAATTCATAGGAATTCTAGTTCTTTCATTAGCAAAAACCTGGCTTACAGAGGTTTTCTGCCTTTGCTCCTTAGTCTGCTTTCTGGGCATAAATCGTGTTCCAAGTGCTGTAGCACAGGGTTTTTTTTGGTAAGGCTGGCTTTCAAGAGCAGTGGTGGTACGGATGTTTTGATATGCGTTTATTAACCTTTTTATGGTTCATGCTCTGACTTCCTCCAGCCTCCTGTACATTGTCAACCGATCTGTGTTTAACTGTAGTTGAATACTTTAATTTAAAAGCAAAGTAAACAGACTGATTTTCACAATCCAGTGGAATAATTCAGCCAGACAGGCTAAAAGTTGGTGGTTAAACACGTTAAGTAACATATATGAACTAATACCTCTCAAGTGTGTGTTCCTGTGAGCTCTTTTATTGGCTTCCTGGTGACAGGCTTCCCAGTAGAACTCAAATCCTGGGAGAGTCCCTTGCTCACACACTTCTGTCTCTGAAACTATCATTCTCTCCCCTGTCAACTGCCAAACATTTCCCATCTCCCACACAGCCACGTGTTTTCATGAGTTCCCTTCCCTTGTACTTCAGACATTTTTAGGGGGATGTGGAAAAAGGGAAGTATAACTGCTGCCTTTTGTACTGAGCAGGTCAATGGTCATGAAACCATCTCAAAGGCCTGCTTTCTGGACTGATTGCCCTTGCTCTGAACTCACCAGCAGTACTACTGAGTGGAAAGCAGGAGAGGGATGAAGGATGTTACTCTTTGTAGGCATTTTTTCACCCAGCTCATTTGTACAGTGTAGCCCCTGCCCACAGAAAATTTCCACTTTCCTGTAGTGTAGCTGTCTGATACACTAAGGAGTTGATGCTAAGTTCCTACTCATGGCTGCCTTCTCAGATCTCCCTCTGTCCCTCACTTTGCTATTTTCTGTTGTCCTTTCGAAAATGAATACTGGAAGAATTCAAACAGCTTGTTACTTGGCAGTAAAAAAGAATGAAAATACCAGTTGCTGTACCAGGCAGTACAAGCTAAATTGCTTATGTGGCTCCAGTTGTTGGAATGCTAGTCGATTAGTGGATTGTAGGAGATAAGTCTTGTTTCCGTTGTAATGTTGTTCCCTGAGACTTTGGTGTTGAACACATATTACGTATATGAAAGGAAGTGGCCACACTGATGAGAGCAGAAGGCTATCTATCTATCTAATATCTCTTGAGTTTTCTATAAAATTAACGCCTGATTTTTTTAGAACCTCGTCCTGTAGAATTTGAAGCTACATTTTAGTTGGGGACAATCTTGGCAAAGTCATGGTCTCCATAAATCAGATATAATACACTGGTACTGTCGTGCCCTGCCCCGCTTATGTGAGCATCAGCTTTGCAACAGACTATTTTTGAACTGTAAATGTCCTGTTGATCACTCACATATGTCCCCTTTGCTATTCTGGTGCCAAATTCCAAGATTGTCATAGAAAAGAAAAACTGTTTTCACTTGGTTTTTCTGAGAGGTCACTCAACATTCAAGTCTAGATAATATTTTTGTGTGTGTGTGCTTATCTATAAGATGCTGTCTTTTTGGCTTGAGAACAAGACTCTTGAAGCAGTATTTTCTGCAGGCATGGAACGCTTGCTGTTATTTTGGAAAAACATCTTGAATGCTTCATTGATGTGACAGTTAATTTTTTTTTTTTATATGCAGTCTTATTTAAAGATATGTTTCCTAGCAAACAATTTGCTATGGGAACCAACTGCTTGTCTTTATCTTCCTCTGCCAATAGTGAGCTCAGGGGGCTTCAGGACTAATGAAGCACATCTCTGGATTGAATTTCACTTACTTTTGTCGGTTCTGTTCAAAAGGTGTCCAGTTTTCTCACTGTCTTCAGTGTTTTGTGACCAGTCCTAGGCATTTTGATTGAACATGTTGTGTTTATAAATGTGGTGTTCGGTAACCAAAAAGGGAATTGATTTCCTGTCTTACAATTAGCCCTCAAATTGTCATGCTGTGTGAGTTGAGTCACAACCACCAACTAGCGACTGGGAATGATGTCTGACCAATTTTTTTTTTTCCTTGCCCAGTATTTGCAAACCTCTTCTTAAAGAAACCTCATATCAGAATATCTTTATACGACACATTGTGTGTTGACGTATGACATCCAGGACTGCTATTGTGTTCTTAATGGCATCCCTAGGGACTCCTCTCCTCCCCCTAGCAGAACTGCCATTATTCTAGGAAGTGGAGTCACACCCTGTTAGAAAAAGCGTCTGAGATCCAAATAGTTAGTCCTGGGCTGATCAGCAGCAGAGGAAGGACAGGCAGAAGCAGAAAGCCAGGGATAGACTTTCTCAGGAACACAGAGCAGGTCATGGAACCACACTAATAGCAAAAACATAGTCAAATTGCTTAATCCATTAGACTTCGTTTTGTCCCACTTTCTTTCCTGCTGTAATACACCACAAGAAAACTGCCTGTTGTTCTGGCAATATCATTTTTCCCCTGGAATGAATGCCATGTGGTTACGCAGTTCCTTATAGCTACAAAGTTGTTTGTTGTCAATAATACTTCTATTATCTGACCATATCAATTTACTTCTGTTTGGAAAGAAACTATTCAATTTCCTTATACTCTAAAATAGTCTGTGCTAAATACACTGTCATTTGAAACATTTCAGTTGAAAAGACAATCCTGTATTACAGAAAGACTTTTTTTTTTTCTATTTTCATGGCATTATTATCTGGAATGATTCTAGTCTGTGGTCATTTAATCTTTTCACTCAAGTTAAGTGTTCCTGTTTTCATTTCTGTATCACATACTATGTGATATGCTGGTCTGGGCACTGGAGAAAGCGTTGCCCTTTCTGATGTCCCTTCCCCTAACAACCTGGTGATCTGCAAGATACAGAGAATTATTAATATTTCTACTCTGTGTTTTAGAATACAAATATTTAAATTATACCATTCCAGTCCACTGTATTGCTGGGTTTTTGTTGTTGTTGTTGTAAAAGAAATAAAGTTACTGCAGTTCTTTGACAGCTTTATGGATAGTATCCCTAGCTACAGTACTCTCACTGGTGTAAGCCTTACTTAGCACTTTGACAGTCAAATCAATTTCCAGCCCCACTCCACGCATCTGTAAATACTCTGAGAGGTGACAGAGATAGAAATCTCCGTGTATCTGCCCCGTATGGAGAAAGATGTGCTTGTCACTGCATCCACTGTAAAGAGAACAGAGAAGAGTACTTTTCCTCTTCATTACCCTATAATGAGACAGGTTAATTTTAAAAGATGCTTAAGAAATGGAGAGGGCTCTGTCCTCCTGTCTGTGCATTTTCTACATCTGTTAAAAAAAAAAAAAAAGAAAAAAATGCAAGCGCTTCTTTGGAAATACATTAGCTTTGGTCTTTGAGATCTGTTACATACAAAGGTCCGTGGTCACATTCAGTAACAGAAAGTGTCAGTCACTTCTGGAAGCCGGCTGTGAAGGGCTGTGAGAGTAGATCTGCCTTTGCTCTGATGTATCATCCAAGCTCCATACCTGTTGATTTTCTTCAGAAAATCTTTAGAATAGTGTGTCCATTGCTCTTCGGCTACAAATATGAGGTCATGATGCTAACCTGGCTTGCTCAAGCATAGTTCCCATTGCTACTGATGCAGTACAGGCTCTCCTGTAGTAGTGGTCAGTATTTTGCCCTGCAAGTTTTTAGATGGCCATGTTGATGGACAGCTGCTGGCAATTTTGTTAAGATACTTTTGCTAAATATAGAGTATAAGGACAAATACTAGTAATTGTTTGGAACTGACAGAAGAAAAGATTGGCATGATGAAGACTAGAAAAATGTGCTATTCCCAATAAAAGTAATAATGGCCTCTAATTTTTTAAAGCTTCTGCTATTTAAGGGAAGGGAAAGGAAGAAGCAGTGTGCTATTTTACAACTAGGAACCTAAATTTTATTTACTTTGGCTGACTAATCCCTGCCAAATGCTTGGAGGAAAGCATTTATTTGGTGCTATATTGAGTTGGTTATTGTCATTCTGCAGCCAGATATTTCAGAGAGAGGATACTAAAGGATGTGGCAAAGTGTGGTTAAGCGAAACTCTTGTTATATCAAAAATACCTACATTGGATTACAGTCCTGGGGAAAACAAGATCACGTTCTCTGACCCACTTTCAAGACAAATTCTGTCAATATCGTTAATTTTAACTTAGAAGTAGTAGAATAACACATACAGTGTTCTTCTGTTTAGTTTCCTCCTTCTTGGTCATTGTCAACCATGGATTGCAGATGAATCTCGGAATCAAACAGGAAGATTGAAGTGGAGTTAGAAGCTGGTCTTACTGATACATCATTTGGTGTGTTATCTGGAAGATCAACCTTTTTTCTAGAACCTTGAGGGCTCCTTTCTAGGGACGGGCTGTAAGGAGGCATAGGTAGTGGTTATATAGCCTTTAAATTTTATGGCATTAGTCAATTTTTATGAAATGTATGTTCAACCTGAGAAAGGATCTGTGTTTTCTCTGTTTTCTTATTTCACATCACAGTATTTGTCTCCTTTTGTTTATTCCAGAACAAGCCAGGAGCTGTGGGTCCAGCAGGGAATCTTGGAGCTCCTGGGAAAACAGGATTTAAAGTAAGGTTCCCTTAGTTAAATTACTGCATTAATTTTGTTTGTTTAATTCCCTTTCTTCATTTTGTTGATTTAAAAATGACTTGCTTATTCTGTTCTTGGAATCCACATGTGGAACTATGTCCCAGGCAAAGGTCCAGGGGATGTCTGCACGATCAGTCTTTTGATCCGAGTAGTAATTATGTGTGGAAGTTTAAATAGGCTTTATGATGTTTCTTTTTGGATTGCAATTTGTATGGTACTTAAATTCCTTTGGAAAAAAAAAACAAGCAAGCACAGCCAGCACAATATGCATGTTAGTAATGGCTCTGGCCACAGATGCAAGGAGCTGGACTTTCTTTTATTTGAAAAACCTCTTTCTGCCAAAGCGTGTACTAGAAGGTCCAGGGAAGCAGAGTTTTATATGAATTTTAATTAATCTGTTGGACCTTTAGATGTAACTTTTACCCTCTGGATAGTTTGTTAATTCTGTAAATTGATAAGCAATTAGTAAGCACTTTGTAACATTGGTATTATTTGCATAGTAAACTATGTTGCATTGTGTAGTTCTTCCACTAGGACCTAACATTTCATGTTTATTTGAATTGGTCTTCCCCAAAGAAATTGTAAGCTCTGTGCCAGGTTAAACTAGCAATTAGTGTGGGGGAAATCTTCACGTAACCAGAGACTGGAAGAAGGGATTCCAGTAAAAGTATTATAATAGAGTTTCAGTGTTGCCTTTTAAGTCAAACTTTCAGAATCATAATAAATCAACAATCCAGAAGACAAATGCCTGACAAAATTGAGAGTAAAAATCTTTATGATGAAAGTGTAAGAGATTTGAAATGCTTTATTTATGCATTTTAGGATGTGTAGGATATCTCAAAAGTAAACAATCATATTTTCATCGGCACAAATTTAGGTGTCTCAGGATATACACAAAACTTCTTTTGGGTCAGATCACTCAGTCTAGCATTTGCACATCTAAATAAAGGATAAATGCAAAGCAGCTTTTAACATAAAAGTTGGGTTTGAGGTACTTCTTTGCCTGCAATCCTGAGGCTGCTAATCTGATTTTATAAATCATAAGAAAGTCGCTTGAAGGTAATATGTTGTTATGCCTTCTTTCAGATTAGTCAAATTCCTTCATATTTGTGCATGAGTGTATGGGGTTTGTCAACTGGTATAGTCAGGTAGTTATTCCACAGAATGAAGGAAATTCTTCCATGCCTTTTGAAATTGGATTGTGAGACTGTAAGCTGACTTTTTGGAGCCAGTGATTCTACACCTTCAGTAATATCTCATCCTTTAATAGAGGCTGTTTGACCTGACACTAGAAATGTTTTATTCTTTGGTTCGGAAATAATATATTCTTTGAAAAATCTAGTTGTTTGCTTTTTGTGATTTAACCCCAGCCAGCAACTGAGCAACACACAGCCTCTTGCTTCTTCCTCCCCCCTCCCAGTGGGATGGGGATGAGAATTGGAAGAAAAAAAAAAAGTAAAACATGTGGGTTGAGATAAGGGCACTTTAATAACTAAACTAAACTAAAATATAATAATAATAATTGTAATGAAAAATAATAGAACAAAAAGAAAGGGAAATAAAACCCAGGAAAAGACAAGAGATTCACAATGCAATTGCTCAGCACCCACTTGACCCATGCCTGAGCAGTGATTGGCCCCTCCTGGCCAACTCCCCCCAGTTTATACACTGGGCATGGTGTCCTATGGTACAGAATATCCCTTCGGCTAGTTTGAGCCAGCTCTTCTGGCCATGCTTCCTCCCAGCTTCTTGTGTGTCTGCTTGCTGACAGAGCACGGGAAACTGAAGAATCCTGAACTTGGGATAAGCACTACTTAGCAACAACTAAAACGTCAGTGTGTTGTCAACATTATTCTCACACTAAATCCAAAACACAGCACTGTACCAGCTACTAGGAAGAAAATTAACTCTATCCCAGCTGAAACCAGGACAATGCCCATATTACGAAAATCTTTGTTTCAGTCTGTATTTAGGGAGTTGAAGAAGGACCTTCAATACAATATTTCAGATTTCCTTTGCAAAATCTTATTTTGAAATTCACGGTATCCCTTTAACCAAGCATGACTCAAATGAGGATGGGAATGGAGGATGGGAATGGTTTACTTAATTGTTTTTTTAATAGGGAAATGCTGGTGATCAAGGACCAAAAGGAGAAAGAGGTCCGTATGGTTCACGTGGAAGGCAGGTTTGTACTTTTATTTACATCCTTATGCTGCTTATTTTGGCTACACCAGACCTAAAGCAGGAGACCTGTACTCTCATAAAAGACATGTAACTCAAGAATTCTAGTTTGGTCAATTAAGACATGATAGTAATTGTAATAACAGAGAGAATATAGATTTTTTTTCTTTCAGAATAACTGAGGGAATATAAATATTGAACTAATTTTTGCTGTGAGTCTCCTAACAGTTATATTACAATTATTCTGAATGAATACAGGTGTGAATTACAAGTGCAGATATGACCCCAAACCTTTGGTACATTCTACTGTAATATTGCAGTATTTCTATTAATAGTGTTGGGAAGAAATATCATTTGCATTAGTAAATAGAGAATGATCAGGTGCTTCAGGTTTTGAGTTTGAAAATTTCTGTCTCTGATATTATGGAATATTGTTCTGATTGTGAAGAGAGCATAAACAAGAGTTTGATCAGTTTCTAGTAGTAGTATAAAAATGCAGTTTCCGTTGAGGCTAGGTTTTCTAAAGATTTGCTTTGAGGTGTGGTTAGAGACAGAGCAGTAGTATTTTCAGAGTAATCAATGATTGCAGGAGGATTTCTTCGTGTGGACTTGCCTTTCTCCTCTGTGTATAATACCTTCCCTTCTGTTAGACTGGGTTAGCTTTGGAGACAATGTTGTACGTATACCATGCCTCCTGTCTTTGCGGTCAAGCCAGGACCAACTTCTACCTTTGTGTTCACTTTTAAGATTTACTTCCCATGGACTGCAGAGATTTTCCTTCTCTTTGGACGGTTCAGGGGCACAGTGTGCATATGTATGATGTGAAATGGAGTAGAAGTCATCTTGCTGCTCCTCAAAGTGTTGCAGTTCCTTACATCAGACTTCCTAAGATTCTATACTCCAAGGCATTTGAATTGACACCTGGTCAGTAAAATAAGGTGCAGATAGACGCAAGAGTACAAATGCAAATACTTACATGAAAATGGTCTGTTTACAGGGAGAAGATGGTGCATTGGTATATGGCCTACCTGGAGAAAAAGGAGTAAAGGTAAAACTGAAAGAGGAATCGTAAGGAAATTGTTATTTTCTCCATTATTTTAGAAGTATTTAGAACAAGAGGCTAAGCAGGGGAAAATGCAACCAACAGGCACCACTTATAGCTACTTGAACTTCATCCCAAGGCATATGGAATAGAACTCTAACCTATACAATACTGCTTTTATTTCTAATTATCACTCTTTCTGACTAATTCACTAGCTGTGCTGTGTGAGCCCATACCTGAGACCAGATAATGAATTGCTAAAATCAGTGTGGTTCACACTGGGTTTTGCAACCTTAACCTTAGACTGTAAGGTCCCTGTGACCAAGACCCATCATTTGTCAATTAAGTTAGTTCATATTGTGACCCTGGAATATATTTCTGGTAGTGGCTGTAGGATGCAGGAGTCTTCTGTAAATTTTTAGATAAATCTTGACACTTTCAAGAGCAGGATTACATAACAAACCACATAGCAAGTGCCCTTCTAGTTTTACGTTCCCACAATTTATAAGAGCTGGTGGCTGCAAAAATGTCTTTTATCCAGAATATGTTGAAAGGAGCCATTAAGCTCCTTCGTGCAAACAACTGAAACGCAAGTAATGCTATTCAAAAAAGTCATTAGCAAGGTCCTGGTGAGAAGTGAGCAGTGTGGTCTTGGTGGTTTCCTTGGGAAGAGCCAGAGACTGTTGGCAATTGTTGGTGAAATTGTGAGCAAGGAATGTGCAGGAAGGAGAAGATGAACTGGAGATGCTCATCCCACACGCTGACAGAAGCATTATTGGCTTGGTCCTGAGAAATACTGGAGAGAGATTTTGGATCTCGAAATGAGCTAAATGACCCATGAGCCTGTCCCTTGAATTCAAAAAAGTAAGGGTTGTTATCATCTTATTTAAATATTGCTTGTATGGCACATTGTGTCTCTACAAGACAATGTCTCCTGGCCAACACCAAGCTCTTGCTAGTATGCTTTTTGGAAATGAAAATACAGCTTGGTATATCATCACCTACAAATACCAGCTTCTGCCCTGCATTTGATTTACTAGAAATATACCTTGATAATTTGCATGTGCTAAGATTGGTCCCCTCAACTGTCAGTGTAATGGTAATTTCACTCTTTGTTCATGACTGGGACAAGCTAAAGCTATAAGTAGATCCTCATTGGCAGTATTTTTAATATATATGTGTGTCTGTCTCTCCATATATTTACATATGCAGCATATATATTATACATATAATGTAAGTATTCATACATATACATACAAAATAGCAGATTACTTTCAAATGCCAGTTAAAAAACAATACTGGGATAACACTGTGAATTTAATTATCTCTACTTTCTATGTTATAGGGAAATAAAGGATTTCCTGGAGATTTTGGACAAAAGGTATGTGTTGGGTTTTTACCTCAACAATTCTCTGGCTTTCATATATGTTAGTTTAAATAATCTGTTCTTTACTGCATTGTGGTTATACAGGTGTAACACATCTGTAGCTGATAGAATTATGCCATTCCAAAAAACGGCAGATACTATTGCCAATTTTTCTTTTTAAAAATAAGAATGTTTTTTGTAGATAACTTTTAATACAGTCAGTGAATTTTCCTGGCATTTTGCAAAAAGAAGTAGGAATCAGTTTTGTTAAAGGAGGAGGAGGGGTAACTTGTACGAGTGGTAAACGACTGAAAGCTTTTATCTGCCATTCTCCTCTCTCCAGCCAATGAGCACTAAATAAAAACGGAGCAGGTGTTTTGCTGGGAAGAACAATCTGATACTGGCTGCTATAAAATGAAACAACTTTCACAAAGACATGGAAGGGGAAGGCCCAAGTGTCCCAAATGAGCCCTAACTTTGAGGGAAACAGCCTATAGTGAAATGGGTTTTGGAAAGCCCATCTATTTTTTGCCTTTGTCCCTCTTATATTTTACTCAGTAAAGTCGCTTCGTGTGCAGTCTTTTCAGCAAGGTTTGAATTTAGTGCCTCACTTTAATTGTTTAAACAAAGACAGTGTTTGTAGGCAGAAGCTTCTTCTGACCTCCAAGGATGCAGCGGCTGCCACACGAGTGGGACTAGCAGTGATTTTTCCTAGTCCCAAAGCTTCAGACCAACTTACTTATAGACAGGAACTTTGGGAACACATCTTCTGCCTTCCCTACACTAAAAGTAGGTGCGTATAGGAGGTCTCGCTCTGCTGCATTGTATGGTCATGTCAGAATGAATTCATTCAGGCTAACTCTGTGCTACTGATACTTGGACAGGGGAGAAAAAAGAATTTTGGAGAGAAATAAATTGGAAATTCATCAGCAGAAGTCCTGACCTTTCTTTACTTTCAAGTGCCTAAACTTTGCAAGTCCATCAGTCTGTTGACATCATGTTTTATATGGCAAGAGTTTAAAAAGGGGAACTAAAACACAGAAATAACAATTTTCTGAACATTCAAAAAAATAGTTGGTGATTTATAAAGTAAGATAACAAGCTATCCTGTTCTGTGTTTCTATGTGTTTCTAAATCCAGCTAATTCATTCTGGCAGTCTTTATTTAATAAGATTGTGTTTGATATATGCCACCCATTAATATCCCTATGGACTTGTTAGGAATTTAAGTTTCTTGTATTGAAATGCCAAAATACATTTAGCTGGGGAAAAAAATCTTTTCTGTCTTCACTGTTTGGCAAAACAAAAGTGGTGTTTGTAGAAGTTGTTGATAGGACCTGTTTTCCTAATAGGAAATCCATGATTGCTCAAAAAATTACAAGTGGAGGATTTCCTTCAGTTAATTTATTAATACGATGACAACTGAATCAACAAATTTCTATCCCATGGATGCGGAAGGCTTCTTTTGGTTTTGCTTTTTGTTTGTTTCGTTGGGGTTTTGGTTTTGTTTTGAGGTTGTTTTGGTTTTTTTTTTGTCCAAACTCAGGATCACAAATATAAAAATCAGACTTTCCAGGAAAACAATGAGCCTTTTTTTCAGGCTGAATTTGAAATATAGAGCCTCAACCAGTTCTAAAAACAAATGCTGGATGATCAGATTGCATAAATAGGACTGAGCTGTGAAATTGGTATTATACATTAGGCTTCAGCTAATAAGGCTGCTTAATATCTATACTCTCTTGTGGATGCAGAGCTATGGCCATAGCAAAAGCAGAGTCGTTCTGCTGAACATCATGGCTCGGAGGTGAGGTGGGCAAGTTGAGTGCATGATCTTTGACCCAAACCTTCCAGGTAAATGGGCATTTGTGTATGGAGTAAAGAAGATAAGGGGTCCCTCATGTTCTGACAGTTTGCTGACTGATATACATTCCTCCATATATGTAGAAAATCTGACAGGGGCTTGTTCTTGTTGATATCACTAGACATTTTCAATGTCCTGTGCACAGAAATTGCCTGTTAATATTTTCTCAAATATTTTTACTTACAGAGTAATAAGGGAGTGATTAGAAGTTTTGTTAAATAAAATGAGCTGCCAGCTCTTCACTCATGGGAAACCAGTGTCTGCTTTAGTAAACAAGTAGATAAATCACATTTTGGAAGCAGCACACTTCTGCCGTAGAAGGTATTATTTGGAGAGAACACACTGCAGTCAATAGTATGGTTTTGGCAGATTAGAGGGTGAAGTGCTTTCACTTGTGTGAAACAAGATGTTGCGTGTCTTTGCTTATCTTATGATGCTGCATCAAAGTAACAGCTGCATCTCATTTTCTTTTTCCCTAGTAAAAAATCATTGGCTAGTCATTGTGTAGGTTTGGTTTGGGTTTTTTACATGAACCCGTGACTAAATTTTTGTATGCAGTCTTTCATATCCCTGTGTTTCAGTTGGAAAATGCTGTCATAATTTCTTGAGAAGTTTGTGTTTTTATCAGACGAGCCTGTTTCCACATTTTAATTACTTTTTTTTTCCAATGAACTAGGGTGAAGCTGGGGACAAGGGTTTTGCAGGGGAAGATGGACTAAAAGGATATAGAGGCAGAATGGCAAGTACCTTATCATGGTTGGGTTTTAATGGATTTTTTTTTTTTGGTAGGCTCCTCCTTGATGTGCTGATTGCATACTTGCATTAATTTTTAGGTGTTATGTCTGTCATTTTCAAAGGCTGCTAATGCTGGCCATGCCCTCTCCCTGCGTACAACACACTAAACAGAAGCAATGACCACTTCTGAATGTCTTACCTGCTGTTCCAGTTCACTATGTTTTTGTGCCTTTTAGATAAAAAAACTGCTGTAGAAGAAATTTGCTGGTTTAAGAGCAGTGTGATGATCCCATTTATTCCCCGTTAACTTCTTCATCCTGATTTTTCTGGCTTCTTGTGTGTTTCTTTCTTCCTTTTTTCCCCAAGCTTTTCCATGGCTGAATATTAACTTCAGATCTCCTTTGCTGTGACAGGGGGCTGGCTCCTCTCTACAGAAAGGAGAGCTGGTAGCTGTGGGTGGTAACAAACCAGGAAGAGTTCAGTCCTGCTGAACTGTTTTTACTTAGCACTGCTTTTCCAAAAAAGCCAGAAATTGAACAAGACTCTTGCCACTAAAAGCAAAGATATGCGTGTGCTAATTTTATTTTGAGGATTGTATTTCTACATTGGCTTTGACCATATTGGATGAATAATACACTTAAAAATTAACTGAATACTAGAAGAAAATTGGTGCTTTGATGCTATCTAGGTTGTTCATCTCTTAAAAGTGAAAATTATGTCAGACCTGATGCTCTTCTTTCTTACTTCTCATTTACACTTAAGTCAATGGAGCTTAAACATGTAGCAAATAAAGGAAGAAGGAAGGAAATCTGTTGATTTCCAATAGAAAATGTAAATTTTATGTCACCTGTGTATGTTCTTTGAATACCATATAGGTAACGTGTTACTATTCATAGGGTATTCCAGGGCCTGCTGGTCTGGAAGGCAGTCCAGGAGACAGAGGACCTCCAGGACGCAGGGTAAGACCTAGACACCATAAATTTTGCCAGTACTGGAAAATATGTTCGTTCTTTTTAATTTTGGAGGGAAACTAAGGAATAAAACAAAATATTTTCTTCCTGTTATGGTGGTCTGGAGTAGTAATATATGGAGTGTTCTGATACTTCTAATGACTGCCATTGATCTGTTATGCATATATTGTAAATTGCATTGTTTTATTAGACTGTGAACTTCAACATTTTATTAAAGAAGAAAGATTGTGAATTCATCTGTATGTAAGGGCAAATCAGCAGTTTCTGAACATAAAAGTCTAATTGTGTACCTATAAATGTGATTTATACAAGTCAGCATCTAAATGCCTAGCTTGTGCATGTTTGAAAAGTGTAGCTGACAGATGCTTTGAGCCTCTCCTTTTAACTAATGCAAAGGACAATGCTTACTGTATTTTTTGGCTGTCAGTAGTGCAGTAAGTTTTGCAATTATGTGTTTCTAACAAACCCTTTAGAAGTACCATTGTGGGAGTTCACTGATGAGTATCTTAACTCTCAAGTGAAAGAGACTTAATTTAGAAATATTTATTTCCTCTTTGACTTTCAGCTTTGAAAATTCAACATGGTGTAAAGGAGAGATTGAGTTCAACTTTCTCTCATTAATTGTTACCCCCACAAAGAAATCTGCAGTTCATGCTAAGCTGATAGTTTCCCTGTACATCTTTGTCAGATATGAAATGATACTCAGTGAATGTCTTATAACTTCAAAATAGGATCATAGCTGAAATTAGTTGCAACAGCCATGTACAAAAATTCCTTAAAGTACTAGAGGTCTGCCCTTGCAAACAAAAATACCGATCTTTTCTTACCCTTACTGAAATAAAAATGTATACAGGTAACACGTAATGGAATCTTCGGTTCTACTGTAGACTTTCAATATCCCCAAATCACAGTAGATGTTAAATAAAATATATAAAAATGTGTAATGCAATCAGCCCTTGGCTTTTGTTGTTTTCCCCCCCCCCCGTGATTAGTAAAGTATCTGAGCAATTAGATGAGATGAAGATAGCATTACTGTAATCTGTCTTTTTTTTTTTTTTTTTTTTTTTTAGGGGAGTAAAGGACTGAATGGAAAAGCGTCATTTTCTGTATGTATCTCTAGCACACTCCGTGTTACAAACACACACAATGCACTGTCTCATTGGGTAGTCATGTGCTCATGCCTTTTTTTGTTCTTCTCCACAGCCTTGTGAACTCATTGACTACGTCCGCAAACACAGCTGTAAGCATTAAATCTTGCTTTGATATTGTAAGCCCAAGTATCACCACTTGTTTTCTTCCCTGTCTTACTAATATCACATTAGTTCTGTGTTTGGCGTGCCTGTGAATTTATGGTCTTAGCAGGCAGGTGCTTAAAAAATTAAGTTAGGGCTCAGAATGCAGAATATTTTTTTGGGGCTGTTTAGAATAATTTCTTTTGCCAAAGTTACTGTAACATAATTTCTTAGAAATGTGAAGTGTCTTGCTATCCAGTGGTTCCAGGTACTATGAAGTAAATTTGCATTATTTTTTCCTAGCCTATCCTAATTCCTTAGAGTGACTGTGACAAATAGTGGGAGTTCCTACAACTAGTGGTATATTTATATCTCTAACCACTGGTAGAAACCCATCAATGAAAATATTTGTTCTAGAGCAAGGTCAGGTCCTGCTTGTTCTTTTATGCCATTCCCCAGTAAAACCAAAGGGAGTTTTGCAAGCATACATAGCAGTGGAAGACAATTATTCATTCGTCCTAAGTCACTGCAGTCACTAAAGTCACTAAAGTCTTAAAATCTGCAGAACTAGAGAAACTAAATTCAGTGTATGTTCCACCAGTGATTTCAGCTTTTATTTTAAAAACTCTTCTGATGCAAAATTTTTCAATTAAACTTTATTTTTCTCTTTCTTTAGCTTGCTGGGATGGTGAGTACTGCTTACTCTTATGTTATTGTTACTAGACAGGAAGAATGGTGGTGTTAATTTGTCAAACTGACCTAGCAAAGGTCTCATAAGTGAACTACTTTGCCTTTGTAGTATTAGGCTCCACTCAACCAAACATTCAGAGTCCTGTGTTCCCTTCACAGGAGTTAAATCCTATGTTGAGAGCCAGGTGTTTGCTGAACTGGAGCTTTAGTTTGTTAATCCATGTGTAGGATGGCGTATATCCCCTTTTAATTTAGCTACCTAAAATACAAGTGTTTAGTCACCAGATGCTTCCTCTGCAGTTTGTCTCTCTCCACTAATGACCCAGTGAGACTAAACATGTCAATATTCATAGCTGTGGTAGGTGTTCTTAATTGAAACCATTAGATATTATTTGGCCACTACTAGAGCAGTTTCAAATATCACATCTTTGTGATTGGCTATACTGAGCCTGAGCAAACTAGGGCTTCATAGTTTCTATACGCTCTAAGGTATACGCACTGTAACACAGACATTTCTCCTACTATGCATACACGCTCTTGCCAACTAGATAGTTTCTACTCCCATTCTGTAGGTAGAGCAGCATGGCAAAGAAATGCTAAGCCTAGGAAATCTGTGGAGAGCAGAATGTTAAAATCTCTAAAGTCCTAGAACAGGTCTGCTGAGCCATCTAGCACATCTGCTTCCTTTTTCCTCCAAAAAGAAATGTTATTTACTTGTCTTTTACTTACATACTTACCTTCTATTTTTTTGACATTTTCAGGATTATCCTATCCCCTTACCTTTCTGTTCTGTGTAACTCCTCAAAAGCTCAGATTTGCTTACTTGTGATAAATTTATCCTGGATATGCTTCATTGCTATGAGTTTCAAATTCAAGGCATGCCCTTTTTGTTTAACATCAATAGTGATGATTATCTTAACCACTACTGCATGTATGATCTTCATTTCCATTCCCTGAAGAGTACATGTAAGTTGAAGTTTCTCCCCACAGTAACATAGTGCTTGACATATATGTCCCTGTTTTATACCCAGTGCATGTGCTGGCATGTGTTTGAATGGTACAATGTGTTGTGAACTGTTCACGTGAAGGTAGGTAGGGGAAACTGAACTGAAAAAGAACATTTAAAAATCTTCAGATCTTTTCTATATCACAGATTTCTATTTGCAATAAAGGTTCACAGGCATTCTTAGTGCCTTGTATCATTTTGTTTCAGCAGTATTTGATTTAACCTCATTGGTAAGAGTATTGTTGGCAATACCAAAATACCATAAGCTCCCCTTTGTAATTTTCTCCTATTATCTATGTGGTGGTGTTCAGTTCCTGTGCGTATTCTTTTTGTTTTGTTTTGTTTTGTTTGTTTGTTTTTTTCTTTCTACTTGTCCCTGAGAGATATATAGCTAGCGTTATCCTTCTCTGACCCTTCATAATTCTAATCATCTTGCAGCTTCAGCGCTGCAGGTTAATTTTCTTCCTTGTCCCTTCTCTGACCTTCTTTTCTGTTCTCAACTTCAGTCCCACCAGTTCCTCCACTGCTTTACATTGAGCTGCCAAATAATTTTATCGCACCTATTAATGTAAAACTGTCTCCTCCTTATTTTTACTGATTTCAATACTGCTTTCTGTTTTGCTCTGGTTTTTGTTTTCTTCTTAACTATTCTCTTTCCATTATGACTCAACACCCCTGAGTACTTGGTGTGTTCCATGCCCAAATGATTCTAATACCAGTCATGCACAAGAAATGATAATGGAATTTTTGTCCTACACAGAATTTAGCTGGAATTGTGAGTCAGTAATCTCCCTTCATGAGTGCTAGGTATATGATCTTATTATTACTGTAGTTATGTTACCTGCTATAGCCTGTGGTTTTTAAATTACATTTTTCTTCATGCTGCAGCAGATTATTTTCTTCAACACAATTTCTGCTTTTAGATATAATATTGTGGCTGGAGTAATTATAAGATGAAATGTGTTTTACTCCAGAAGTGTCACATGGATTATCAAATCTTAACAGTGCTCCTAAGAATAATGTAGTAATAATAGCATCAAATCTGTATCTGCGCTGCATGGCAGTACATGAGTTAGTGTAGGCCCACACTGTGCCCAAGAGGAGCTTTAAAAGGGAATATTTTGTGCAGGCATACCCAGCAACGGGAGCACAGACTGCAGCAGACTCACATCCCACTGGTTCAGAATTCAGGTTAACGTGGAGCCTGTCAGAATGCGGACAAAACGCAAGATCATTTCAACTCCTGGCCTTGTTGTTGTCCTATGTGGGTGATGCTGGAAAAGCCACTTATACTCTCCATGCTGCAGCTTCTCCATCTGTAAAACAGTGCTAATATAATTTAGCACTATTTTCAAATATCTTTGTAAAACCTCTTCATAAGAGCAAGCAATTTGCACTTTTTTATGCTTCTCTTCAGTATACGTTGGGCAGATATTTGTCTGGTTCCCTCTTTTTCTCTGTGCATGTATCAAATGCAGTATGTAGTTTAGCATTGTATCTTTTTATGTATGGCTTTTATGTGCATTACTCTCCATGCCTGAGATGCAAGGGAACAAAATAATTTGTGGGTGTTTTTTGTTTCCTAGGAAAGCTGAAATGCCCAGTATATCCAACAGAACTGGTATTTGCCTTGGACACCTCTAGGACACTCACTCCTGAGACATTTGAGCTAATGAGAGAGATTATGATAGCAATAGTGAGTGGTGCCAGAATTAGAGACGGCAACTGCCCAGTGGGAGCCAGAGTCGCTGTTGTTTCCTACAACACAGTTACCCACTACCTGATCCGTTTCTCAGAGTTTAACAACAAGAATAAGCTGCTCATCGCACTAAAAAATATTTCTTACCAGAGATCCTCCAGTGAACGGGACACTGGAAATGCGATGAGATTCATTGCCAAGAATGTTTTCAAGAGAACTCTACAAGGTCCTAATGTAAGAAAAATAGCTGTGGTTTTCAGCCACGGACGAGCTGCAGACGCATCTTCTGTTAAACAAGCTGTGCTTGAGATGAGTGCAGTAGAAGTGGTTCCAGTAGTTATTGCTTTTGAAAACACACCCCATATCTTCCAAGCTTTCCTGGTAAGAAATTTACTAAACTTTTCTTCTTTATACTCAGTAATGTTAGTTTGAAACAACAAACCTTAAATGTATTAGGTCATGCTTATTCCACATGTAATGCTCTTGAGCATAGTGACTCACCTGTATCAAATTTTCATCCAAATTCTGCACACAAGTAGCTGTCAGTTAATCTTTAGTGATGCTAATGAAAGATGTGGAAATACTGGAGATTTTATAATAATACCTTAGCAGACCACAACAAAGAAAATGTGTGCAGACTGTAAAATTCATGGGCAACTTTATAGAAGAGGGATTTCGTGGTTGATAACTTTCTGATTAAAGCATCTATTACAACTCTAATACTTTGGAACTATTCCCATCTGCTTATAATCCTATGAAGTAGAAAATGGAGCATCAGGTTCTCATCTCTCTAGATGGTTCACTCTAAAACAGTAAAAACACAGAATGTGTTTAGTAGAAAAATCTTCAATGTAACAGCAAGTTTTGTACAGTAAATATCTAGGTGCAAATTGCTTGTTTTACCACTTGGCAAAGAAGCTACTGAAAGAGGATGGAATTATGGAAAATGCTTCTAGTGCATAATAAATTATTGAGTTAAAAAAACCTCTTGTTCTTCAAACTAGCATTTCCATAGCTTTAATGTATATGATATAAGTGTAGCAATGAATAGGAAGAAAAAAATCAAAGAACTAAAACATTGAATGCTAAGTAAAACACTACTAATGTCTGATATTGGCATGTCAGTATGCTAAGTTTTTTCAAGAACTAACCACAGGAATATTTAAGATAGCAAGAACTACCTGTGGTTTTCCTGTTATCTGGACTTCAGGAGTTAACCCTTATGAGGATAAAAATGTAGTGTTTTAACACTGGAGATTTCTGAAGAAGACAGTTCTTCCAGTGCACCTGGAGCATACTCTGTGCCTCCTACTTGTGACCATGTTACTAGATGTAAATGATCTTCATTGAGGTGATAAATGCAACATTAGTAAAGGACATCTACTCTCACTGCCAAGGATACTATACGTTCTAAAAACAACTTCTCAGATTAAAAGGCAAGCTTTGTTTTCTAGGAGCTCTTACTGAAGCTCCTTTTCATCATCCTTTTGAAATGCAGCTTTCCTAGAAACAAATGCAATGTGAGCATTAAAGGAGTGTAGCCATCTCTCCCAAGACTGTATATTGTGCTTTCCTGGCAAAGTATTTCACAAGCTTTCTCTTCTTTTCAGTGGCAAATGGTTCATATTTTGGAATTTGTTTTTCTATGAAATAGCATTGAAATGAGATTGCTGGCTTTATCTCAGAGCACATCTTTTAGTTTCAATTTCACTTTCTTACCTAGGATCAATGCAAATAAAGATTCTTTGCTGCCTATTCCATTATCCCTTTTCTTCCAAGTTCCTTCCCTAATTGTAAAACAATTGTCCTGACAGTCACTTTTGCCAATAAAATGAGATCACGTACTTGGAGACAAAAAGTTAGGAGTAGACTTGTGTTTTTACATTTTCAGTATTCTGGAATATGGCAGACATTGGCTGGAGTTTTGTCACAGAAATATCTGTGGTAGTTCAAGGTGTGTATTCTTCTTGGTGTTTATCATGGAGGTGCCCTAAAACCACTGAAATGTCTGTGGGAACATTATGGGTCAATGTGTTTGGAACTCTGTGAGAGTAGAAGGGGTAATTTCCTAAAACCGTGAGTTACCAGCACTGTACTGTCTTGCGGAAGACTCTTACATGGATGTTTAAATGCAAAATGTATAAAACAGGCCAGCACTAGTGATGTATGGGGATGTGCATCTTGGAGGTACATCTCTGACTAGCATCATCTTTCTATCACTTGTGAAGGTGTTCATGACCAAGAATGGTGCTAAGTCCTTGCCTCGCTGCTTTTTTCACGGGCTTCTGGGAAGTTAAACATATGAGGCATCATTCCAAAAAAAGTTTTAAGAGGGTACTCTGTCTCAAGGCTGTGTGCCTGCCGTGTGTACTGTGTTGTTTTGTGCTTTCTCATATTGGATGAGGTTCCCTGTTGTGAGGAAATGGGTGAAGAAGGAATGGTGTGGAGCTTCTGCTTTAGGAGAAAAACTGTTCTGGTGCAAAGCAATCTTCTCATAAGTAGATGTGTCTGTCGTAGTTTTACCTATGAGCGAATGCACATTCACTTTACAAGATAAGTCCTCAGAAATGTGAGTAGCACTTCGCCACCTGATGTGTGATCTTATTGCCCTTTCTCTGACACTTTTCTAAAGAAAATGGATGAAAGGCTGATAACTAGCCTCTTCCATCTTGCCTTAGGAGAGTACAGTGCAGGGAAGGGACACTGGGAAAAGACATACTGTGAAGCAATGCATCTGACACAATTTATGCACCATTTTCACAAAGAAGAAACTGTGAAATGGCATGAGCATAGGAAGTCTTTGAACCTGGAAGACGTACTTCACCTGAGTAGCCTGGCTACTTAGTTGGATGTTGTGGCCCACATTGCAGATCTCTCCTATCTGTGGTTGCAATAACTGTGTAGAGTTACATTACTAAGGTAGATTGCCCTTACCACTGATGACTTCAGAATCCTCAAGCCAACAAACTCTTCTGCAAACTATGAGGTGAATCAGTGGTGCACATAGAGCAGCTAATGAAAATTTGAAACCTGTTCTGAGATGGTTTCTGCCTTTTTCTTATATTTTAAGTAATAAAGCTCAAAATTATTAGTAGTCATGTTGTTCTTAATAGGGCATTTTGTATAAGTACTGCAGGTAGATGTTATCCTCTAAAATAAATTGCTATATACTGCAAGTTCACTAAAGTATGGATTAATTTTTATTATTCTGCTGTTTAGTTTCTGAGAGGATATTATACTCTGGTCGCTTGCTGTAAAGAAAAAATGTTAGAAAGGATTTCATAACTGTAGCACTTCGTTTAATACTGCCAAGTGGTCCTACAGGGAAATGTGATTTGTGTGTTATAAATGTCCTAGGAAATCATGTAATTTCATTTTAGACAGAAAGGTCCAAATTCAATGACATATACTTGGCACTAAAGATTATGTTACGGAGTGAGGGTGTATTTCTATGGAAAAATGATTGTGCAATAACTATAAATTTTGTGTTGAGAGTAAATTATTTTTCTGTCTGATGAGGAATGAGAAAATGGATATATGAAAAAAGAATTGTAAGCAAGACAAGGAAGATTTTTACATTAAGAAAATGGAGTTATTAATATATGTTGTGTTAATGTTCACCAAAAATTTGCAGAAATTATAATACTGCTACACAGGAAGGATTTTATTAATTTAAAGGATGTATTTCTTCCTTTCTTACCTACCTTATAAAGTAAAACTGTTGTTTTAAAATTGATTACGCTGTATTTCTCTAATATGTAGTTGATACTCGTGGAGCAATGTCCAAGATTATTTTAGCCTATTAGGTTTTTATTCCTGTGGATTCTATTGCAGATGAGTTGTTTGAAATGGAAACCTCTTCCTTTTCCTCAAGTGTCATGCTTAGAGGTTTACAGATGAGAAACAAGCTTACTGAATTGTGCATACTGTTCTTGTGCATATGTCTCAGGCCTCCTCATGAGAGCAAGCCCAGCAGGATCTGACCTGCCACCATTCAGATTCACTAGATTTTATTTATTTCCTAAAGCATTCATTGTCTTTATCCAAAAAGATGTGGCTTCTTCAAAAATCAGTGAGTTAAAAAATTAACTTTAAAATGCCAGTATAAAAGATTATGTAGTGTGGTTAAGGCATACACACTCTGGGATCCAGCACAGATTTAAACTTTGTTCACCTTGCAAAATCACTGCAAGGTGCCAATGATCACTGCTGCTGCTTCCTCTATGTGAGAAGAGTCACATCCTAAGCAGACAGGAAGTTTACTGTCTTTCTTCCTCCTGTAGATGTGAAAAAATTCATTTCAAGTTACATCTGTTAGAGCAGAGCAAGTGATACGAGAGGGCAGACACAGACAGGGCACAGGCGAAAACAGAGAACTACTTTTGCTGTTTCAGATCCTTCTGTGAGGAAAAACAACGGCTGTCTAGAGGGAAGGCTCATAAGTGAGGAGCAAAGTTATCCAAAAAGCTGGTGCCAAATGACCTGGAAGCCTCCCAGAGGTTTTAGTCCAGACAGATGATACTCTGGTCATTGCATTACCTGTGCTTACAATAGTGAACTCAAAAATCCTCCCTTTGTTTATTCTGAAGACTTGTTGGAGTAACTCCTGAACTGTAATGATGGATACTGGGAAAGGGAGGGAGGAAGGAAGGAATGAAGGAAGGAAGGAAGTGAGGAAGCAAGGGAGGGAGGGAGGAAGGAAGTTAGTTGCTGCATCCCCAAAGTAACCAGAGCTCTTGAAGGTGTAATTGGTGTGGATAAAGCTCAAATTGTTCTTTATACTGTCTTTACCTTTAAGCTGTGAGAGACCTCGAGCAGACATATGCATTGAGGGGTTTGTGCCTTGGCACAAAGACACAAGAAAGCATGGAGCTTTTGTGGATGCAGACAAGTAGCGCTCTAGAAAGCATTCTGGTCTCTTTCCCATGAGGTGCATAAATGTTGTTATCTAGCAGAACCAGGGTGTCTGTAAGATAAGGAACTTCTTTTTAGGAGCATGTGAAAGCTCTGTGGAGTTTCACGTGTATGCCAGACTTCACTGGCAGACTTTATGACAATTTATTCTCAGTTTAGTAATATATAATAATGTATGGAAACAATACGTATGTATAAATCTAATATATATCTAAACATGTGGATAGATGTTTGTGAAATATGTAAGATTTTTGTCAATAATATGATTTTATTTCCTTTTGTGTCCATTGGTAGCTTTTAAAAATATTTTAAGAAGAAACAGCTGTATTTGAATCCAAGTGTGGGAGTAATATTTTAAAGAGGACAAGAAATCTGATATCAGAACCCTTGGTAGTGTTTTGGATAGGTCCGAACTTTGCAAGGGGTCACTGCATGTTTGAGACACAGCCATCAACTCAGATTGCTTAGTTTGCTTTTTCTGTAGATAATTTTTCTACCTGAAGTTTTTGACAGATATTTTGACCATGTTAAATATTTTACATATGAAAATTTTTGCATGTCATACATTTTATCACACTCTGAGAATGCAGAATTTCCACTGGGACCTGTCAACTGAGGACCTAGCATAGACGCAGATAGATATGAAGTCTTTTGCTTGTTTCACAATGGCACTAGAAAAATGATTTTACCTCATTTTAGGGCTTAATTAGGAACAAGTCTATATGAGATTACCACAACCGGGATATGCGCAGTGTCTGCAGTGCATCCTGCTCCCTGCCACCACTTGGGTCTTCTGGGCCAAGTTTATGCAGTAAATTTGCACTTCATCAACAGCAAGAAGTCATAGAACACTTAGCAGTACTTACCTGTTGTCTTTATTTTTGTTTCTAGATGGATGATTCTGGATTGTTTCAGGTGCTAAATATTCGTGGTGCACAATATAATGAAGAGTTACAAAGATTTCAGCTCTGCATTTTGTGCTATGGTAAGACAAATACAGTATTTTGAATTGTCATTAAAGGACAAATAGTGTATTGTGTAGAGTTGCCTAGTGAAGAGTGGTGAGATAAGCAGAAGGGCTGAGGCATTCCTCTGGCTTTACATAACCCTAGCAAAATTATTTGGCCTTGTTTCTTATCGATGTGTTGGATTCCTAAGTAGAATCTGTTTCTAGTGAATATTTACTGGCAACCTATCATCTGCATTGTCATGGCTGCCAAATCCATTTCAGAGGAAAACACTTAAATTGGAAGAACATGTTTGTCCACCTTAAGCTTCATCAAATGTGGTATTAAACATCTAGAGCCATTTCCTTGCTCCTATCTTTTTGGGACCTTCTATCTAGGATGAACACATGCTTTTCTTTCAGGGTGTTCGAATCCTTGTCTGACCAGAATGCCTGGCTGAAAAGAATACGTTTACTTGAATTGCATCCTAAAAGCAAGTGTTAATTAAATGTAACAGAGCAAGGCTACCCGTGTCCTTCAGCTTTAAAACCCTGCATGATAAAGTTTACTAACCTTTAAGAAGCTGTAGCAGTGGTAATCAGAGCTTTCTTCTCTGAAACCAGTGTCTTCCCAGACTAGTCAAGACAGGTAATAGGGCTAGAGCCTACATCCTTCTCTCCTTCCTTTTCCTTATTCTTCAGAAGATCATTTCTGGTCATTTCTATGTACTGGGATATGCAGTGGTCAGAAAGACAGATCATAGAATCATAGAATGGTTTGGGTTGGAAGGGACCTCAAAGGTCATCTAGGCCCAACCCCCCTGCTATGGCAAGGACACCTTCCACTAGACCAGGTCAAGGCTCCACCCAACCTGGTCTCAAACACTTCCAGGGATAGAGCATCCACAGCCTCTCTGGGCAACCTGTTCCAGTGTCTCACCACCCTCAGGGTGAAGAACTTCTTCTTTGTATCTAGTCTAAACCTGCCCTCTCCCAGCTTCCAATCATTGCTCCTCATCCTATCACTGCAGGCCCATGTAAGAACTCCCTCCCCACCTTTCCTGTAGGCCCTCTTTGAGTACTGGAGGGCCACTATGAGGTCTCCCTGAAACCTTGTCTTTTCCAGGCTGAACAAGCCCAACTTCCTCAGCCTGTCCTCGTAGGAAAGGTGTTCCAGCCCTCTAACCATCTTGGTAGCCCTCCTCTGGACTTGCTCCAACAGCTCCATGTCTTTCTTGTGTTGAGGGCTCCAGAGCTGGACACAGATGAAGTATTAACAAGGAGTACCTAATTTTATGACTCAGCTAATGGTCTGACATTCATGGCATGTGAGGTCCTCAGACTTCTTTATGATGAGTCTATGCAGTGCAGCAGCTGTTAGCAAACCTAAAAGCTTGGTGGAAAGACTTATTATTCTGCTGGAATCTGGGAAATCTACTTGTATGTTGTGGGTCTGAGTTGGATTTACTTTTCATAGAAAGAAGTTTGAAAGATGAGTAAATGTTTTTGAGTCTTGACTGCAATCATTTTGCGATTTTTGGAATATTGATCAACTTTGACTCCTGACCAGAGTCCTCAACTATTTGGTGAAGGTCACCAATATCACAAATATCTTCCATGAAGAACATTATTGTGAAGATTTTCACTTGCACTTTCTGCAATACTGGGAAAAATTGCAATTCTGAAAATATCATTTTCTTTTCTTGTCCCAAAGTACCTTTTGAAAAAGCATTGATTTCTCCTCTTAGTGCCATAATAGTTTAGGTTTCCTCAAAACACTTCCAGCAGTTGTATTGGTTAGGAATAAACCTTGTATTTAAATAGCCACATAAATACATTCTGACATGTTGCTCGAATGGTAAAAAGTTGCTACAGTTGGTGTGTGTAGTGATCTCTGTTATAACAAAAGAATCAAATACCTTATCAAATACATACTGAAGTAAACAGGTTTTACTGATTCTAATGGGAAGTAAGGACCTGATTTCACATTTTTTCTAAATCTTGCTTTTTTTTAATCTTGTCCAAACCCAAACAATTTTAATGTAATTATCTCTGCTCCTGTGATATTTTTTTATTTCAATGGGAAACAGAGCACCAGCTGTCTTGCAGAATGTGTTTTGAGTCAGCCTTTATTTCCCTAATGTGTATTGAGGTCTTTCTAGTGGTTTTATTCTTTTTTTTTCCTTTTTATTTTTGAAATTGGCCATTCTGACACTTTAGATCTGTGATCACATTCATTGTTACATATTTGCTTTTTGATTTGTGTAAAAAAAAAAAAAAAAAAAAAAAAAAGCTAATTAATTTTACTTTCTTTTGCAGACAAATGTAAACCAGATGCTTTCTGTGAACGTCCCAGGCCCCGTTTACCAAGGGCGCATGTTGATGCTGCATTCATTCTGGATAGTTCCCAGAAAATGAGTGGTGCTGAATTTGAGCAAGTTAAAGACTTCATGAGCAAAGCAGTCACTGCATTCAACATTTCCTCAGATCCGAAAACATCTGTTGTAGGGGATAGAATAGCTGTGGTGAGCCATGCACTACCAGGTTTCAAAGCAGGCACAGGCAAGACGCCAGTAAAGAAGGAATTTGACTTCATTACCTACCACAGTAAAGATCGAATGAGAAGATACATTAAAGAATCTCTTCAACAGCTGAATGGAGAGGCTGCTGTTGGCTCTGCCATACAGTGGACAATTGACAACATTTTCTCACAGGTTCCCAATCCAAGGCAACTCAAAGTTATCATCATTATATCTGCTGGAAAAACGAGTCAATGGGACAAAACAACATTAAAAAAAATTTCCCTGCAAGCTAAGTGCCAAGGCTATGCACTGCTTGCAATTTCACTAGGAAAATCCTATGACAGAAGGGAATTGGAAGAGCTTGCAAGCACTCCTCTGGAACAGCATTTGCTTCAGCTTGGCAGAATACACAAGCCTGAACTTGACTACGTAACGAGGTTTCTGAAGCCATTCATATATTTCCTCAGGAGTAAGTTATCATATCGCAGGTGGTAGTTGGTTTTTTTTTTTTTTTTTTATTTCCCTGTGAATTTTCAGTATTCTGAAAAAGCACTGGGTGAATAAGATTGGAGTGTACTCATGGATGTGCGTTGCTGGGCAGGTTATATTCATGCTCCCTTCACAGAGGTCTTCAGCCTTGTTCTTTGGGTAAAATCAGGGATTATATCCATCCTCCTTCATTCCAGGTGTCATTATTTTGGTGACTGACATCTATAGGGCCTGTTGTTTGCCATCAGTTTCACGAAGAGTTTAGCCAGGAACAACTGATGGAATTGATATGGCTTTGATGCTGAAAGAAGCGCTGCTAAGATTGCCATTGTCAGGGAGCACAGCTGCTTTTTCTTTGCCTAGAAATATTCCTGATTTTGAGAAATAAGTATTTTCTTATAAAAATGTTCTTTTCAAAGCACAAACACCACCAACTTTCTAAGGCAGAGCACCCTCACCGTCAGGTAATTGTTTTCCCATTGCCTTTAGATTCTAACGTCACTGAGACCTGTGGCTTCTAATAGGATAGGAACTCCTCAGTGCAGTTCCTTGAGCAACTTTGTCCTTATCATATATTGTATGTTCAGCAAGGAAAACATATAGCTAGAGAGGAAAATCAGCTGTTGTCAGGGTGTTTACATACAGGCCAATGGAGAATGCAAATGGAATGAGTTAAGCATTCATTTTATAATGTGTATTTGGAGATCCTGCTGCGCTGCTAGGAGTTAGAAGAAAAAATTGACTGTGGAGCTAAATGCTCTATACTGGAAAGAAATATTGACAAGTGCTCTGCTCTCATTAAAGAGCAGCTTCAGCTGACCTTCAGTGGGATCTAGATACTTCCACCTCATCAGTCAGCTTTGGAAGTCCAAGACCTAACTTTTTTGCTACTGTAAAAATATAAAATCTGTCTGTCAAATGAAAATGAAAATAGACTGATGATTCCCTGTATCCTCTACAAAGTGTGTTAAACTGAGTATAGACAAAGACATTGGATGTTGTGTTATCCATAGACTTTGTTAGTGACTTTTAGCTAAAAAGTCAGAACAACTTACTAAGGAAGTTCAAAAATTCATATAGTATAAATATAATTCTCACATTCTCCTAAACATAAGTTTATTTAGGTGATTTTTTCATGCAAGTTAGTTGCCCTTTTTCCTGTTGATGGGTGCTGAATTAGACCACCATAGCATTCATCTCTACATATAGTGTTTGTGTATAAAATTAATGAAGTCACTTGATTTGCAGCTGTTCTTGCATAAAAGGCTAAGCTTTGCCAAAATGTTCTAAGTCTCACAAAACGAATGAATTTTATTACTGTCTTCTGAACAGGTGAGGAAAACTACCCACCAGAAGACCTCAAGGGAAAGTGTAGCACGCTCCTCTTTCAGAGCCAAAGACCTGTGTAAGTCCATTACATAATTATTTTAATATTGGGAAGTTAATGGTGAGTAAGATTTGCTTTTGGAGCACTCCCCTTATTGGTATTTTCAACAAGTTTTTTATTTGATTGGTTAAAAGTCTGCTTGATTAGCAAAGATAAAGAGTGGAACTTCACCGTAATAAACACATTAGAAATTGACAGCATACTATGTTATGTTTTAAAACAAATCTAAAATTGTTGTACAAAATTAATGATAACCTTTGTATTACTTTTGTGTTTTAAATACACCTTTGTAGTCACCCAAAACTATACATTGTGCCCTTCTGAAAATTTCTAAGTGCAATAATAAGTTTTAATGTTGAAATGCTACTTTTTTTTGTTACATGAGGGCTTAAATATATAATGAGAAAAGGGAAATCAAAACTGAGGCAGCCAGTTTTGTGACTCCTCCTGCCAAAGGCATTGGTTGGTTCTGAAACTGAATCAAAGTGCAAAGGGCTCACGGCCAGTGCAGAGATTCACTAGGGAGCTGCCCAGCAGGACACACACCAGAAAAGTGCTGCAAAAGAACTGTGAGGCCAGGGTTCAGGTCAGCAAAGGAGACATGAAGGCAATAGGAAATGCGAAGACTCCAAGCCATTGTCTTCGGAGTTGCTTCCTTGAAGCTCGACTAAGAACAATGTTAAAGTTCCTGAAATTTTCCTGATTTGCATTACTACTGTATAGACCATAAGAATCTCTGTTATGTAGGCAGGCACATTGTCAGCTTATACCTACTTGTTAGGGCAGCTTTAGCATGAGCCTGGGGAAGAATCTGAATTTTTGGATCAAAAAAAAAAATTGTCAAAATAATGAGCAGAATCAAAGTTTCTGAAATCCTTTCCTTCTCCTCTTGGAGGCAAATAGCTAGAGCAGCTGGTTGAGAGTTCTTGTTTCTGTTTTCTAATGTTTAGAAACACCATCTCTTATTCGCCCTGTTCTGAGTTCTTCTCTTGTGGCGGTTTATGTATACATTACCTTGGATCATGGCTGATAATAACAGTATCATTGACTTGTAATAATCAGCTTTGTTTCTTATTCTCACTAAAGTCTGTGTTTGCTTGAGAGCTATGTGTACATTCTTCTGCACTTCCATGCAGTGTGCAAAAGCATTTCTAACCTTCACTCAGGTATTTTTTAACTGTATATAGATAATTTTTTAAGAGTTAGTTTTTCAAGAGAAGCGACCGTAAGAAATCAGGAAAGAGAACATTGTTCTGATACCAAAAGAAATAATGTATTTTCTTGTTCTGTGCAGTTCTACTAAATGGCATCTTTTAAGGGGGGGGGGGGGGGGGGGGGGGGGGAGGGCAGGGCAGTGAGAAGAATACCACACCAGCTGAAAATTTGTTCTTTTTTTTCAGCCTATTAAATTGTAATTTCAGCCTGTTTGTATTTCTGTTATAATTAGGTGTTCAATTCTGTCAACAGGCTTGAGCAATTTTCTCTGGAAATTAACTTCCCTTCTGATTTAGAAGGAGCTACCTGTGAATGTTTTGTCACCACACATCCTAACTGTATCCTGTCTTTATCTCTAGCTTTGAAACAGAAGAGATGTCTGAAGACCATGTCCCCATAAAGACTATTTCATTCACTCCTCCATTGTACTCAAGGGCACTGTTGCAGGCTGATAGAAAACATACTCCTTTAAGAACAAGAGCTTTCACTAAGAAGAAAAAAACCTGGAGTAACTAGAAAGTTAAGGCACAATTTTCAGAAATGTGAAGCCCTTCAGCGCAGCTGAAGACAGTGGGGGCTGTGGGTGAAAGTGGAGTCTGTATTTGAAAGAGACAAACCAGAAGGGAAAATAGTAACATTGCTATATCAATTAGCCCTAGATGGGTCTTAATTCATCCTTACAATACCAAGTGGAAGGATGGGAATCTCTTCTCCAAACTTGCCCCTGCTTCAAGCTGATCTTTTCATTACTTTTCTCCTTATCTATTTGCAAGTGAATGAGTCACATCAACGTCTGTCTATTTTCTGACAGAACACTCTCTAAGGGGGATGGAAAGCCTGATGCTTTCTCTACTCACCTGCTGTCTCTTCTCAGTTAGCTTTTTAAAGCAAAAAGTTGTGTTTTGTTTCCTGTCCGCTCATGCTGTTTCAAAGATTTAAGTGAATATAAACTAAACTGCAGAGTAGGTATCAGAATAGTCAGTAGGTGCTTAGCTTAGCTTGAAAGGAGCAGACCTTGTTCTGGAAAAAGTCCCGCAAACCATTCCTGACTTTTTCTTGAATTGAGTTTCCTGAGAATGGGTTTTGTGGTTTTGCAATCTGATGTTAAATCATGCTTCCGAACTTTTTCCTGAATTCTTTCTAGCTTTCATGCCCTTCTCAAGGTGTGAATACCAACCACAGATACCATGATGTAAGAAGAAAATCATCAGTACCGTGAAGAGACGAAATGGCTTTCCCATGCAAGTTTCTGCTATTCATCATCCCTTAAGAATGCATTAGCAATGTTTGCTGAAATCATGATCTGATGATGGCTCTTTTGAAAACTGCTAGATGAGAAGTTATTTTTAGCAGTATCTGCTATGAAAAACGGTGATGAATGCAGAGAGGGTCTTGGTCAGTGGGAGGCCAGAAGGCAGGGATTTCATGTCCTTCAGAGAGATGTTTAGAGAGTCTATCAGATTATATCAGATTAACTGCAGATGGAGCTAATGGATTGTCCACTTTCCATATCCTTAGCTTTTTCATCTTTCCTTTTCTCCTGCATCTTTAAGAGGAAAAGCCGCTTGTGTTTTGTTGTTAGGGACTACAAAGCTCCACAGTGATCAGAGATGTTTTATTCCCATCTATTTCCATCACAGGGTTCTACAGGAGCACTCATTAAGTCTGTGGGCTCAATCAAGCATATGAGTTGGGAAGAGATTTCCTCAACAAAATACTTGCTATCTTAAATACAAAGAGCATGCAGAAGATGGGGAGAAATAACTGAAGAATCATAGAATAAATTTCGGTATTCATAAGGAGATGTTTTAGTTTGCTTTGCTTCTCAGATGTCTGGGAAGGGGAAAAGAAATGTGCTCCCCTTAAAAGGCATACAGTAATGTGAAGACAGATGGAAGCAGTTCATGATTTTACTCTGGAAGTACACTGCATTCCAGAGAGATGTCTGTTTCTCTTCAAGGTTTCAGAGAACAAGGTCACTAGAAAGATACTTGTTTTGAAATTACACTACCTGTCTCTCATGCCTCGGAGAATTAAAAGCACTGCATTGCTTTCAGAAACCAGAAAATGTACTTGAGGTCTGATGTTAATATATAGCCTCTGTAAAGCACAGATGAAGCTATTGAGAAGCTGTGTTCTACCACAGTGTTCAGTTCATCTGGGCTCTTTACTGGTGCTGATTTGCAGGGTGCCATGAATTTTGCGTTTAATTTTTTCCTGTTGTTATTATGAAGCTACATTGCAGGATTTCAATTTATCTCAATGCTTCTTCTATAACATGTATATACTTCCTTATTAAAATGTTCTGCACAAAAAGCATCCATAGAACAATTTATTTCAGATGAAAGAGAACTGCAAAGTAAAATTTAAATTTGATATCTTTCTGAGATAGCATGTGTATATCCCCTTTGCATTTTACAGCACCATTCACACCTCACAAAATGGAATTCTCCCTCAGAGGTGCAAGAATCTGGAAAATGTGAGGGTAGAGTGCAAGAAAAAATAGTTTTCTTTATCTTACAAGAGTACTTGTGAGGAGCTGGGCCATAATGGAGTTCTGATACAGGAAAAAAGGGAAAGAGATTTTTTGCATTTGAGTTATGTAATTTCAAGTCATCGTAAAAATGGAAAACATGATGACTGCTCAAAGGTTACACATTTCATGAAGCTTCAGATAATGATTTTAATATATTAACAGCTAGAAATGAGCATGTGCCATAGCTCCTTATAGCTTCTTAACTATAATATGTCCAACACAGAACATCGTCTTCTTTTTATAGACAAAGCTAAAAATCCCAGGAAAATTAGTCCATTCTGATATCATTAAAATTACCAACTACTTCACACATTATGTTCTTTAATTTGGAATTGGCATACCCAATATAGCATGGAAGAACGATTTTTAAATTGTGCTCCGAAACAAAAAGTATTTTAACTATATCAGAATTGCCAGTAGAAATACCTTAGGTATGTGTCTGTAATAATGGGTTTCTTGCTGAACTAAACTTCTCTTAAAAATAAATTACTGAACCTATTTTACAAAAGAACTCTGACATGAACTTTGTAGAAGAGATTCTTTTACACGTTATTTCTGTAAATGAAGAATTTGACCTGGGTATTCTTAAAGGACTGGTTACTGTTTCTTTTTGAGGTGGTTTGGCCCTGGCCAGATGCCAGGTGCCCACCAAAGCCACTCTATCACTCTCACCCCCTCAGCTGGACAGGGGAGAGAAAATGTAACAACAGGCACGTGGGTCAGATAAAGACAGTTTAATGAAGCAAATAGCCACCCGCGGAAGCAAAAGCAAAACAGAAGATCTGATTCTCTCCTTCCCATCAGCAGGTGATGCCCAGCCACTGTCTGGGAAGCGGGGCTCCGGTACGCGTAGTGGTTGCTCCGGACGACAAATGCGGAACGAATGTCCCCCACTTCTTCCTGTTTTCCCCAGCTTATATTGCTGAGCAGACGTCATGTGGTATGGAACATCCCTTTGGTCAGTCTGGGTCAGCTGTCCTGGCTATAGCCCCTCCCAAGTTTGTACCCACCCCCAGCCTACTGGGGAAGTGTTGGGGAAACAGCCTTGGTGCTGTGTGAGCCCTGCTCAGCAGTAGCCAAAACACTGGTGTGTTATCTGGCTGCCACTGCACAGCATGGTGAGGGCTGCATCTCAGGCAGACCCATTACACTTTATTAAGCTATAAGAAACTGTAAGGTGAGTATGGGGGAATAAGATCCATTCTACTGTTCAAGAAGTCTCTTCTAAAGAAGATGGGGTAAAGAATGAATACCTCAATATTTGAAAAAACACTTTATCCTGTGCAAAGTTCTTTGGTTTTGTTCTTCGTTCATTTAAATGGGAAAAAAAAAAAAAAAAAAAAAAAGAGTTACATCCTTGGCCAAGCTGGGAGGGTAAGGAGGAAAAGGCTGGAAAGTGGGGTTCTCCCATTCTGCTTGCTGCCATCACCCCAACTGTCCTGCTTCTGCATTTCTGCAGTACTCTCAGCATCCTTTCCTCTGCTCTCTCCTTGCTCTTTCACAGCACAGTTGAACACTGAAATCCATTTGATTTACAGTTCTATCAGTTCTTGTTCTTTCAAACCCTTCTCTTTGATCTACCCCAGCCAAAGAAAATAGTTCAAAAAAGTCAGATCATTTGTAATAAGAAATTTGCATCTATTCTAACTATTTCACGAAACCCAAAAATGAACAAAAACTCAACTGAAAACTTGGAGACATATTAATGCTGTGCCACAGCTGAAGTTGTTTGATGCCTCTGCTCCTGTCTTTGTGAAGCTTGCCATTGCTTTTTGCTTCACATATCTTAACCTGTCTAGCATACAAGCACTTGGACTTTCTTAGTGATGTTTGCACTGTAAAACCTAAGGAATCTCTAAAATGAAGTGGATGCATATAATCATCCGTTGCCATGGCTGGGTATACACGATGTGTCTCCTGGACAGCATGGTTTGCAACTGGGCTCACACCCTGCTTTTCCTCTCAATAGAGTATTACATTTGTCTCTAGCCTCTGTACTGCTAGTCATCTTTGTAAAGTCTGCATGAACTTCACAACTTTGAGATCTCTACCTGTCTGTCACATTTAGTTGAAACTGTTCAACATGTTCACAATTCTAGCATGGCAAGATAGACAGATGGACTCTGTAACAATATTAACCTTCTCTTCCTTGGAAAGAAGGCTAAAAAGAACTGTAGAAAAACAGGATCAGTACACTCCACCCTCCCTTCTCAAAATGGCTGAATCTCCACTGTACATACAGAAAACTTTTCTTTTTAAAACTAACCCAGTTTATCAGATTCTGAAGGATTTTACAGGATGTCATATTTTTAAACTAAAAAAGAAACCTGGATTGAAGCAGAAAGGGATTTCCAGCTAATTTTCTCTGACTAAACTGTCCAATAAAAGCTGGCCCAGAAATATATTTCATAATTTATGTCATACATTACTAAACTTGTGTTTCTGGATCTTTGCTGCACTTCTTCTGTGGGAGCTGTGTTAAGCAGCCCTGTGCTGTCTTCCCTGATGGTTGCCTCATTACTTTAGCAGAAAATATATTGTGATATGAAGCCTGCAAAGAAATTAGTGCAGATAAAAGAACAATGTATTGCACAATTTTAAAGCAAAAAAAAGTAGTTGTCATGTTTTTTCTGACAAGCTCACAAGACATCCTTACATCTGTGGGTTGTACATATATCACCGTTCATGCTTTAAGCTCTGAATTTCCAGAGTCCTTCGTGCTTGCTGTGAAGGTGACCACAGCACTGCTTGTGGTTATATGATTTCCTGTGGCTGGTTTGGACTGACTGACCCACTCTAGCATAATTTTTGAGAACAAATTCACAAAACACAGTACAGCATAAAATGCTCATTTTCTCCAAACGATACAGAAAAACCAATAGGTGTCCCAGCATAGTCTTTCTTGTAATGATACGCTGATATGCACAGACTTTTGTGGCACGTGTTACTTTTCAGTATGACGAGTGAGGTGGACTTGCGTGTGATGGAGAAGTGTCACTGAATGCCAGGGGCTTTTTCTTTCACACTGTCTTTTTATGGCTTAAGACATAATGGGCTTTTCCTGCTTCAGTCTTAGATTCATGTTCTCTTCCATTGTATGGAAACCCGTGCACACAAATAAAATGATTTTTTTTTCACAGGCCGTCCCTGTCAGAAAATTCATGCTAGAGTTATTGCAGAATCACATCTTTAATTTTCAACATACCATTTTTGTATATAGCAGTTTTGTGATTAATAGCCCTTAATGGATTCTTTTTTTTTGCTCTGAATTTATTTGAATATAGGCAAACCTTTGGTGTTCACAACAGCCCAAAGCAATGAGCTTCATTGCTTAATTACATGCTTTATGAAATTGTACTCTTTATGAAATTGTACCTTCTTTTATACATATTTGTCTCATCTGTAGTTCTCACATTATGAAAGCGAGCAAATTGTTATTGACTATTCAGTTTTTCCTGTGTCATTGCTCATTTACAGATCTCTGTCATCTCTTTCTTCAGGCTTCTATTTTCCATGTGCACACTCCTAGTCTAGTTAATTATTCTTTATAAGGAAACCATTCTTTACCCATAATAGACTTTCTCTGTGCCTCCCATAGTTGTATTATGTATTTTTTCATTATTAGGGGGAAGTACCGCACACATTATTCACAGTAAGAGGCCACCCTGGACTTTTTTTTTATTCTTTCCCTGATAATTCCTAAGATGCATTTTAACTTGTGGATCAATACTAAGCACTGAGTTCATTTTTTTTATAGGGCTGTCTGTTATAGCTCCAACATTTTTTTCCCTAAATAGGGAAAACAGCTAAGCTATTCAGGACTCATTCAGGACTGGTCATTATAAACACAAAGTTAAGACTGGGCTGTGTTTACCATGTGCACCACTTTTACCTGCAAATAATTTAATTTGACATAGGATCATTCAGTCATCCACTATCATGAAATCCTTCTGTAATATTTTTGCAGTCAGTTTTCATTCCTGCTGTTCCAAGTAATTTACTGTCTTCAGCCACTTCGGGAACATCACTGTTCGCTTCTTTTTTTCTAAGTCACTGATAAACATTGTGAACAACACAGGTCTAAGCACAGATCCACATGTGTCTCTACTGACAGCTTTCCTCAAAAAACTGATCTATTCCTAGTCTCCCTTACTGTATTTTAACTAGTATTAAATAGTGTTTAATTTAGTAACTGTATTTAATGTTAACCTGTGAGAAGATTTTATATCAAGTGACAACATTAATTATTTTGGGAAGGCTTTCGTTGAGGAACTTGTCAGAATCCTTCTAGAAATCCAGGACTATCAGGTAGACCTGTATTGTTCACACGGCTAACAATTCTTTCAAAGATATGTTTATAGTAAAAGACTTCACCTTACATGTTGGCTCTTCCTTTATAGAGCACATTTATCATTGTCTCTACCAACTCTGCTCCTTTTTTATAATTCATACTCGTTTCCCTACTGCATACATTATGCTGGTCTATAAATTCCCCAGAATTTTGCTCTAAGATCCAATGCCAATTCTGCCAATTTTCACCCTTCTGGTACTAGAGCAGTTTTAAGCAAGAGGCTGCAAAGCATAGTTAGCAGTTCAACTGATTCATTCCTGATGCCCTTTAAAACATGTCACCCTTTAGGTCAGTATTTTTCTGCTCTTGGCAATTTACCACTGCTTGAAACCTCTCCTAGCCACTTGGCAGATGTTTCAGGCAGACAGATCCTTTGGTACATCACCTACATGTGCAGAAAAGGGACAGGATTCTAACACAGGAACCTCCCTGAACTCCTTCATGGTGAACCCAGATGCGAAGTATCTATTTAATTATCTGCCATGGACTTGTTTTCTTTGAAATCTTCTTTTGCGCATTCATCAGTTATTTGCCATACAGACTCTGTCAGATTCTCTTTCCTGAATATATTTGAAAAAGGGTTTATTATTTGTTTTTATGTCTTACAGACTTTTTTTTTCCTGATAATATATTTTGCCTTGCCCTATTGTATTCTTACATATGGTTTCCAAAGTTTCTTTTTCTCTGTTTTCCGTTTTACTGTAATTTATGCCTCTCAAAAGGTTTCTTTTACCTCATAGTAGCCTTTCTTATGCCGGTGTGAATGTATTATCTAGAAATGTTATCTTTGTTTAAATGTCACACGGCAGTAGGGTGTCATCATCATGGCAGTCAAATGGAGTCTTTCATTGCTGGGCTTTCTACCTTTGCAGCCTCTGTAATTTCCTTTAACACGCCACAGATGGCATCGCCTTTCTGGTGAGATAGTTTGTGCTCTCTTTTGATGAGATTCCATCTCTTCAGCCTCCCTTTTGAGTTTTGCCAGCTTTTGCCCCAGGCTTAATCTGAGGATACAAAGCATTTATTGATATCAACCCAGAGGAAATGTCACTGCAAATACCATACTCTTTCACATCCATTCACCGATCCCCTAGTCTTTCCTTTAAATATTCTGCCAAAACCTGTTTAATTTTTACTGTCAGCAATTTGGTATCATTTTAGTTTAAATGAAGATCATTCTTCCTGGAAAAGCTACAAAGTTTCCCCCAGTACTCACTGAATCTTGGTTCTTCCTCCTTATGCCATTTTCTCATCAAGACATTGTCTCTTTCTGGCAGTATGCATGATTCTGGAGAAGAATTTTGGAAAATATTACTGTGCCAGTCCTGGCCCTTTACCTCCTCTTTAAAAGCCCAAATGTTGACTCTATAACATGTTTCTTATTGTTTAATCTGTCATAGCTGCCCACACAATGGTTCAACTGCTGGGGATTCTCCAGATTTCTTTCCTAGGAGCCCATCTGGACAACTTCTATTATGTTTGCACAGTGACCAGACAAGACACCCTCCAGTCTTCAGCATTATGAACCTGGCTATCACCTGCCAAATGCTGTCAGATGGGCTCCTCGTCCCATACTGGTTCGTTTGGGTTTGTTTGTCTTTTTGCTGCCCAGACCAGTCTGGCTTCTCTTGCTTTCACTTAACTCCGCTCTTAAGGATGGAGAGAATGCCAGCTCCTTGCCCTTTACTCCTTGGCTTACTGTGTGCTTTACCTGAACCATGGCATTTACATATGTGGCAGGAGTTCTATGCCAAAGATTATGTAACAAGGCTGCTTTCATTGATTAGCCATAAATAATGCTTCTATTTAATTAAAGATGATTAATTGGCTGTCACATTGTCCTATATCTTTGTGCAAAATTCCTAAGCCAGTTTTGTACTTCAGGGTTTGGGATTAGTTTAGCCAGCTGCTTGAAATGTATAGATGTGTTTTGAACTGTGAGTGAAACACCAGGTTCCTGAGCTCTAAGATGAGCTGAGTTGTATCTGCTGTTTCTTTAAGTTTGGAAAGGAAAATAAGGACTGAATCAATGTTGCTACTGTGAGAATACAGATTAAAATTAAAGAAAGATCGGGAAATATGTGGGTAAATCAGCAATTCCACTTTACCCAGAAAAGCCTTTCCTATTACAGGGAACATGGTGAGTTAGTAGGTACAAAATATATGTTACTGATAGAGTAGTAGTATTTAAAGATAGAAGAGTTTTGATGAATGTTATTGAGTAACACCATTTTGTTTTCCTTTTTTGGTTAACTTGGAAAACTGTCACTTATGACAATTTAAAGTTGATTTATCCACATTGTAACATGTTTTAAGCAAAGCTAGACATGCTAAATCCCACTAGCTAAATCCCACCTTTGTCTAAACTGGTACCTGGGTTTCACCAGCTAATGACAGCTCCGCTAGCTAGTCTGTGAAAGGCAGAGCTCTACAGCAGCAGTTCTGTAGGGAGATCAGGCATTATACTCCTTGTCTGTCATGTCACCATTCGTTAATTTATTAAACATTTCCACTAAGAGCTAGAAACTTTTCCTTTATTTCCTATTTCATGGCCTCTCTGCAGGCTTTCTTTGTTACTACTGTAAATTTTAAGATAGCCACTGGCCTTGCTTTACCTCTGTTAATGAGGGCTCCCTTTAAACATATACTTTGCTTCCATCATCTTTTGCATCCAGGCTGCTTAGGGAAATGCAGAGTAATTATTTGTTTTCTTCCACCCTCTGGCTCTGTCTTCCTCTCAGCCTTTTGCAGTTCCCTGCCATCATCACCTGATTCTCTGTTCCCTAATCTGAAGGTGCACCAACATTTAGTTTTTGTGATAAATCAAAGAAATGCCCTGACATTGACAAAATGAAGTTTAAAGGAGTTGAACACAGGTCACTACTCTTAACAGGGAGCAATTGTCTGAATGAAGATAAATAGCAGCAGCAACAATATAGAAGGATTTCCTTGCTTCGGCAGTCAGAGAGCAAATCTGTCTCATCAGCACAATGTGGTGAAAGCCCCAAATCTCACCCTGCAGTGCACTGACCAAACTGTTTTACATATTGGACACACAAATGAATGAGTTTTATGTACCTGGAGCACGGTGGCACCTTGGTAGGTAGCACACACTGTGGAAAATGTAGACAGACAGCACTGAGCCCAGGGAAGAACAACAAAAGTGACTTAAGGAAGGGCTGAATAATTTGAGTTCACTTAGCCTAAAGATAATGGAGATAGGAAGGAATAGCAGCAGGCATGATATCAGCCTTCTCAGTGGTATCTTGAAGAAGAAAAGTGAAGTGCAAAGCAAAAACAAATCTGTATAATTTACAGCAGGAGATGTAAATCAGACGTGAAAGGCAAGTGGCAAGGGTCATCAAGAGCAGAGTAACTCCATGCTTGCTAGGGAGGCTGTGGACTTTCCTTTTCTGGCAGGCTTTTAAGAAGATACTATACAAATGTCTCTCAGGGACAGTATAGGTATATTGATCTCGCTTCACGCAAAAGGACACACTGGATGTACTCTTTCCTTCTTTTACAATTTCTGATCTCCCTGTCTTTACCTAAGCTGCCTTATTCCCTAATTCTGACTGTCCTGCCTTTCCTGCTAAATTAGCCAGTCATTAATGCTATCCTAGTTCTTTCTTGCAGGGTGCTGTAACTGCTGTCATTGAAAACACTGGCATAAATTTGGGCAAGTAAATGAGCTGTACACCTTGAAAGCTTTGCTAGGAACTAGTGTTATAAGCTGATAAGCACATCTCTGTGCAGTGAATAGTGTTACTGTTTAAGAAGCTATTGTGTCTCCAGAAAATTGTCCTTCCCTGAACTCTCAGAAATGAAGTGCTGCAGACTTCCCTATTTGCTTCTCTCTATGGCACAGCTGTGCAGTGTGGTCTTTTCCCTACCCTGATCTGAAGGTGTTCCTGAGGTCAAATAAGCCAGCTCTGATTTTAGAAGTTCAGGACTACAGTTAAACCTAGGCAGTGTCAGAGAAGACCTCACTGTCTTCCTGAAGCGTGGCCCAGCACGCAGCAACATTTTTCCATGTGATGAGTCTGCAGTGCAGGGTGGGTCTGTGGATCCAAATGGTATTAAACATGTTGGGAAAGTGCCTACTTTTATTACTCTTTGTGATTCGTGACTCTGCTCTTGGTTTCAGGTATGCCAGCATGCCCTGTGCCTCCAACTGACTTGGTGTTTGCCTCGGCCTTTCACACAGAAGTTACACCTCAGATATTTGAAAGAGTGCCAGAAGTAATAACTGTAATAGTCAATGGCAGCAAAATCAGAGACGATGACTTGCCTGCGGGAGTCAAAGTCACTGTTGTCTGCTACACCTTGGCTATCCACAATCTGGTCTGCTTCTGAGAGTCCTGCAAGAAGAATAGACACCTCAGAGGTCGTAAAAATCTGAACTATCAGAGATCCTCAAGTGGACATAATATTGGCAATGCAATGAGGTCACTGCCGGGAACTCTTTCAAGTTTATTATCTGAGGTCCTAACAGAGAAAGAGTTGCATATTTCAGTCAGATCCCACCACAAATATGTCTTCTATTAAACGCTGCAGTCTGGAAGTAGAGTGAATTGGATATTTTTCCTGTCATTTTTGCTTTTAATGATATCCCAGCAATGAGAAAGCATTTGAGGTAATAGATTTGCTTACCTTTCTTTTTTTTTTTTTTTTTTTTTTTTTCCAGTGGATAAAAACAACTACACTGGCTAAGAAAGATGTAGAAGAGGACAGCCTGACAGCTTAACAAAGCAGTATGGAAGGGGAAGGGAGAGATTACAAGCAGAACTGCAGGTTTCTCTTCACAATTAATTTTATGGCATTACAAGAATCAAAACTCTTGAATCTGGATATCAGTAGTTAAGAAAACTTAAGATGCCTAAGGAATCTGATAAAGAATAGCTTGAATCTGGATGCCTCCTTATGGTTAGTTGAGAGTATAAGTTGATAACAAAGCTTTTAATTGTACCAAAAAAAAAAAAATTTGTGGTTTTTCCCACTACTTCCTTTCATGCTTGCCTTCCTCCCTCTCTCTCTCCACACCTATTCAATTCTGGTGTGTGTTAGTGGGTTAACAACAGTGTTTATAAGGCTTTTTTTGCAAGCCATGCCTTTAACAACTTCCTGCCAATTCTTACAGGGCTGTGTAAGACCCTGTATCCTCTGACTACCTCTCATAACTTGGATTAGTCCCTTGAATTGCTGGTGGTGCTCAGTCCTGCAGGGATTCATGGCTGATCACCAGGTGAGTGTATTTCTGACTTTTCCTACATGTGTTTCTCTTTCAACCTTGAGCTCTGTCCCTATAGAGTGATTCCACATTACTGCTTTCACAACATAAACTCCTGTGAAAGGCTGTCTAACATCTGGTGAGAATGCTTTATTTTAAAATATCATTTATACACTTTGAGGACCATATTCATCCTAGATGTGACTGGTGTAACATGGAGTTTACCTCAAGATTAAATGGGTGCATAAAGTATTATATATGTATTATATATATATCCTGGACGCATTCCTGTGTGTCCTACTCTAGGTGGTCCTTCTCTGGCAGGGGGGTTGGACTAGATGATCTTTTGAGGTCCCTTCCAGTCCCTAACATTCTGTGATTCTGTGTATGGCTTTTGGATCAGAATTTGTTAGGTAAAAAATTGTATACAATAAAAAACCAAATATATGACTCACAGAGATTACCAAACAAGGTTGAAACCAAGCAGAATACTGTGTTTGAATATGTATTGCACATAGCATTTTCCTGCAAAGACATGCGGAAATAATAGATTTTCTCCAGAATAACAGAACTATTTTCAGCTGGTATCTTCTGTGGTAGCTCTGGTAGCTCACTTATAGAAATTCAATTATTTGTTAATCATCACTTCAACTACTTCTTAATTACTTCTCAATCATCTGAGTGTAGATTATTGAAAACTTCATCCATCACAACTCCTTTCAGTGCTAGTTTACTCCTAGCTGTGAAAGACAAAACAAGTTTTTTCACAGGGAATTTTGAGTGTCAGCACCTATACTTAAAGGAAAGGTGGTAAAGAATTTACTTTGTCAGCAGTGTGATGTGATCACACAGAAGTGATTATCTGAAGGTGTTAAATGCACTGATGGAACAAGTATAATTTTAGAGATGTAAGATACCTACGATACCAGACTGCTCATTTTGGCACATCTGGTTTGTTCCACAACCACTGCACATGCTAAACTTTTAGGGAAGCTGATGTGATTTCCATGCAAGAAGACATCAAATTAATGAGCCCCATCACTTTGTAAAGAGCATTCACTTCTGTGGAGATTTTTGTTGAACATTTCCTTTGCAAATAGAAATCTCAAAAAATACCGCGGTGGGGAGCAAACAAAAGAGCTCAGCATAGATCAGAGGTAGATCTTATCTGTCTAAACATGAAGTATGTACTTTTACACTCTCCATCTATAGTCAGCACAGATTTTTCACTGTCTCAAGAATCGTCCATTAACTATAGATTCTCAGCCTAGACCCGTAACTTTTGTGTTGCTGAAGTTAAGGAGGATGAGACTTATCCAGTCCTCAGTGCTACTTCATCCTACTAAATATGCCATTTCCGAGCCAACCAGCCCGTGAACACAACTGATTCCAAAATTGCAGTAGGTGTTTTGTTACAGTGGATTCTCAGCCGTTCCTGATCCTCCATGCTGCAGTAAGGGTAGCTGTTACAGCATCATGGCATGAACCACAAAGAGGTGTGAAGGATATATAAATGGGAGACAGTCTCTTTAATCTTTAACTGCTCAACAGATTATTGATAGAATAGGTTCAGAGGAAATATACTGTAACTGACCCAACACCCTGGCTCCTCACTATGGCCAGCAAATGGATATTGAAAAGAAAGAATGTTTTGATTGAAAAATAAAAAAGTTTTAATCTTTAAGCAAACATTAAAAATTTAACTGCAGCTCTGCTAATCATTGCTTCCCATGGGGGTAAGTTAATCGTGTTAGGAATGCTGTGTACACAGTTTAAAAAGCTGCTTTTAAATCTGTCAGGAAGGTAACTTTGAGAAAGAGAGCACTATGGGCAACATAATACAAATAGTGGAGAAATGCATCCTTGTTATTGCTCAAGCTTATGAGCATACAAAATCAAAAGCTTTGAAAGTGAGTTCAAATTCTGATGATATATTTGATGGTAAACTTGATTTCTCTGTTCTGCTTTCCTAGCAGGCTCTTTCAATGGTCACCAACCAGAAAAATCTTAATGAGCAGCGCAGCACACACAGCCTCCAGCGACCCAACCACTAGCCAATGGACTCAAGGCTTTTGTGAGTCCAGATATTCATCTTTTTGATTTGGCATAGGCAGGCAGAGCGGAGACAGTGTACCAGACTGCTTGCTTCCAAGAAAAGTTTGATGCTGCAGGTATCACTGAGGCTGCTCATGTGCATGTGCGCTGGCGTGTGTATGTACACACATACTTTACAATTCATATTGGTGTTGTTCCTTTTACACTGGGGCCCTTTATGTGAGCTGCATTGGCTTTGGGTGGTAGAGTATGGAACGGGAAACATAAAGCCCCATTAAGACTGTGGGCAAAGTGGGCAGTTGCCTGTGGTGGGAAATTGCTGTCATATGCCAAGCAACCCTGTTGCCTGCGGCAGAAGAGACAGGCTCCATTGTGTAGCACCAACTGCTGACTTGTCCATGCTTTAGCCACTGCCAAGAAAGGGGCCAAGGTGCTCAGAGTAGCTTTTAACCCTCTGAGGGCCACCTCTCCCAGCAGCAGCTGATGGCATCTTCAGCCTCTCTCTTTGGCAGCAGGCATAGGAAGCCATGCTCCTCTCCTTTCCCTCTCTGCCCCCACAACATCAGCAAGCCTTCATCCTTCCCCTCTCCTCTGCTCCCCACAGCATCTCAGGAGCTACAAAACTGGGGCGAAGGGAGGAGGGGCAGATTCTGGGTCACAGTAATGGAGGTGGGCTGGAGAGGAGGTCCCACTAGGGCACAACCTGAAGGGAGACGAAGAGGAGGGAGAAGAGGCCTGAGTTGGTGAGGGAGTGAGAGAGAGATGCCATTAGCTTACATAATACTACCCACAGTTCCCAAACCACCTCTACATGATTCACACTTTCCCACGCTGTTGAAAAACCTTGAGTTGCCTCTGGCCAGAGACATGACTTTTTGCTATATGAAAGGTGTTTTGCAGGCATTTGAATCTTCTTTATAAGTTGTCCTGCAGCTGCATGCATTCTCTTTTCTGTTAAGGATGATTAGAAATTCAGCAAGTGGCTCAGGGTGGATGAAGTAATGGCTTAAGGTGGCGCACTGTGCACATTCACCAAAAGAAAGATACTGTGGGTGTAAGCTTTCCTTTCCTTTTTCTCTGTTTGGTGTAATACAGTGAATACATTAAGTTTTGTTTTTAAATATATACATCTAGATTTAGCTGTAAGTAAGCTCTTCTGGCTTCGGTGGATGAAGAAAGCACTTGGTAATTTACAGTACCAAACATGTAAGAGCTTTTGTTCTTGAAATACAGTTTGATAGTCTTAAGACATCATGGGAGTCTACATAACCCCTTGGGAGCTGCTGTCAGGCTTCTGGTTAGTTAGATTTTTGTATTTAGTCTTTTATTGAAATAGCTTAGTGAATTTTTATACACACATACCCATCTAATAAGACAAAGACTCTGAATTCAAGTGGTTTGAAAGTTGTGTGATATATTTTGGTAAACATACAAAAAAAAAGGAAGAGGAAAACATTTTTATATAGCAGCTTGCTGAACTGAATAAGACAAGATACTGCAAATGGACAGGAAAATAATCAAAATTCCTTTCTCACTTCATTGCATAGTTGATGAAGTGACCAAAAGTTTCTTGACTGTGCTGAGAGACAGAATTTCTTCCTTTATGTATATTTGTGATCTACACAGAAAGTGTGGAAAATTACCACAAAATCGCTAGGGGTAAAAACTATCACCTTCAGAAGACACAGGCTTTAAGTGTATTGACTGTTTTTCAAATACTTGTTATTGGCTATAATGTTATGAATTTTTTTATTGGAGCCAATAAGCTAGCTCATGATGGCAGAGCATACCTAACACTAGATATTCAAATCAACAATGTCTAGAGTCATCAAAAATACAAAAAAAACCCCTTCATATTTGATCTAGATACTATTAAGAGACTGCCATCTCATAAACAAAATAAAAGTAAAAAGGAAGAATTCAAAGCCTGTAAAAGACATGTTATAGCATCTCAGAAAAAGAAACTGCTGGAAGTGTAACCATTGTGCTGCTTAACATTACTGGTGTTTCTAAAGGTTCAGCCAAAGCTCGTTTCCCTACAGACCGGTGCCATTGAAGTCCAACAAGATTTCTTATGAGAGTGGACACAATTTTTTTCATTACACATTATAATATACAGGCAAAACCCACACTCAGACATACACTTTACTGGTTATGAAGCTTCATCCTTTGCCCCAGGTTATAACTTTTTAATGATCACTAGAAAATATTTTAATGTTGTAGAGGTATATTCTAATTCTTTTTATACTATAGCCACCATACTAAACAGTCCTGTGTTCGATGATACTACTTAAAATACCTTACAAGCTGCATGTAGCGTCAACGCATTACAATACCTAAAAATAAAACCTGTTCTACTTCTTTCATCAAACTATTTTGACAGAGGGCAAAACCATTAACAAACCAATGCAGCTGAAGTGGCGATTCCTGTCAGGTGTGTAAGGACCTGTTTAGAACTGGATGCCAAATGGATACAAGGGTAGTACAAACTTGACTTACCACCCTTTTCCTTGCTACTCTGTAACACAAGTGGATTGAGAAAACCTACCTTATTCCCGCGTTCGTACAACATGAAGAGGCAAAATATTTAATTTCATATGCAGTATCAGCTTGTTTATACGAGCAAAGACAAAACTTTGTGTAGTGCAAGAGAAAGCAGAAATCCTGAGATGGTCTGCATAGAAATGTCATGCAGTTCTTGAGCTCGCTTCTTCTTTTGAACGTGTTAAACTTAGGGCAACTTCTACCTGCTGCTGTAAATTACCCAAGTAATGCAGTCTCTAATGAAAAGCAGGTGGAGTCTCTAAAAGCAGACATCCTCAGTAAAGCTGCTTTTTCCAGCAAATGCTGAGACTCTTTTTAAAAGTCACATATTTCTTGTATTGTCTTTTCAGAGAACCCAGTTCTCAAGTTAAAAGCATTCCCTGCTTCCAGTAGACACTCTGCAGAGCAGTAGGCTTCCATTTTTTTCCAGCCACACTCAGAAAATGTATGTCAAATTACTACTGTTTGCTGTCAGTGACCTTGAGTCCATCCATGGAGAGAGGGTGAATCACCTGTCTTAGGGGTAAATAACCATCTGTCCCTGTAAAGCAGAACGTAGAAATGCAGGTAAAGAATGATAGCATAAAGCTGAATAACAGGAAGACTGAAAAGGATTTGGAAATCTGAAAATCTGGATCAGACAGTGGGAGAGTAGTGAGAGAGTTTACTGCCCCTGTCAGACCTCCACAACTGCCTCTCACATGAACATTGCATGATGAAAAAAATGCTTCCTGCTGAAACCTTGTGTTTTGGCTATTTCTGATATCCATACTGAATGGCAGAGAGCACCATCCTGGTGGTGCTTTCTAGGCTCCCAGGACAGCAGAGCTTAACATTAGACTCAAGTCAAGAGCAAGCTGGATGCAAGGCCCAAAGTACAGTTGAGGATCTGACACAGGGTTAAGCTGATCTCTCCATTAACAGCCCAATGGCTCTGGCAGCTGAGATTACAGAATCACTGCAAAGGAACAATGGATATAAAGAGAGCCAAGTACCAAAGAGGGAAGCTCAAGTGGACTTTATTATAGTTATCAGAATGTACAGGGACATTAGTGCACTGATTTTTATTTCATCTCTCAAATTCAACGTAGGTGCAGACAGATGCTGAAGTACTTGTACCAGCTCTTTGCTTTTCGCACATTTAGAACGTGTAATTTTCTGAAATATCCTTGAAGAACAATGTAGGAAAAATCAGGCTAAACGATTTCTTGATAGACTGCTTGGTATTTCAAAGAAACGCTATAGATACCAAACATCTTTAATAAAAGAAGTGATTAAGAAGTGCTAGCAGGGTGGTAGGATACAGGTAACTGATTTTATCATGACCTTTATAGTCTTTAAAGTCCGTTCTATTCCATGACCTGGAAACAGTCCTTGAAAACTTTATTATAATACTATTTCTTTATTACAAATATTTACATACTGTATATTAGTACAACTTTTATTTCCACACTTTAACGATTCCATCCCTTGATGCAGTTACTATAAACCCTTGTGTGGTCTGGAAAGTTGCGATATCTGTGATAATATCATGATGTCCAACAGGGAGAGACTCTGGACCCTTCCGAGGAGTCTCATCAGTAGGACACAGTTTTTGCTTGTTTTGAATTTCCTGTACAAAAACAAAGTGAGAAATATTATTTTCTGAAAGGGAAGCATTTGCAAAGGCACATATTAGATTGTAAAAGGATCAAAAAACGCCTCTTGAAACATCCCACCCCAACATCTCCCACCCTTTAATGGTTTTCTTAGGATTACTCCTTGGTTCATTTCTTTTCATCACCCACATCTTAATCTAAACTGACATTACAGCTCTCTGACTAGGGAAAGAATGTTTCTTTTTTCTGATTTATTTCAATGACACTAACTACTGAGATTTGACAGTCCTATAGGAGTGGGGAATAAAAAAGCTGCAGCAACACATACATCTTAGCTTCCCCCGGGTTTTATAAAAACTGGTTCGATAGCATGAACATAATTAAGAACTTCACATGAAGCACTGAAACACAGATCACAGTACATAGGCAGACTAGCACTGACTTGGATTTTTTTTTTTTTTTTAACGGTCACCTTTGAAGTAGCATTCATCCAATTGCACTGAAACAAAACATTATGCTATTCAACAACTAGCAACAGTGCCCATTCCAAAAGTCACTCTGAAGGATGTAATAAAAACAACAGAGTTCTGCTACCATATTGTTTCGGCCCCAATGCCTTGCTGAGATCCTATGCAAAAGACATTCCAAAGATTGATCAAAATCAAGTGTTAAGACAATAGATTTCACTATCCCAAAAGAACACGACTGGTTTCTGCATGTAAATATTATTTGATAGTTGTTTTTGACAGAACTGGACTTGATTTTTTTTTCTTTTAAAATAACTTCTTCCTAACTGCCTGAAAAAGCAATGCTGACACCATCCATAAAAGGTAAGAGTGAGATAGTTATAATTAAATCCGTCAGGCAATTAATGTGACCCACACCACCACCCAAAAGGCAAGCAGAATAGATGTCTATCAAACATAGCAAAATACCTGAACCACCTCCGTGCCTTCAATTATCTTCCTGTAGTAGGAAACAGATGGGCAACTAGAACTACCAGCAACAACATATGATCTCTCAGGGTAGGCTAGATCCCAAAACCTAAACACAAAGAACCAAAGTCAAGTTGAGATGTTAAATTTTATCAGCTTAATACAGCTGTTTAAAAGCTGTCTTCCTCTCATGATGGAAATGAGTGGGCACAAATGCTATATATATTTTCTGCACTTGGTGGCAGAGAAATCAACATTCATATCAAGCTTACACATGAGTTGTTTTGTTTCATGCAGCCTATCAAGAACTTGACAGAAAGGTACAGATTGTGTTTCAGAGAAGCACTGAGTTTTGCACTACTTTTGCTGAGAACAATTCTCTCAGCTCAATGATTCTTGCTAATGAACACATCTTCAGCATTATTGCTGTGTCTCTTCTTAGAGCTTATTCATGCAATGCTTGGCAAAATTCAGTACACCAGCAAGGGTGGAGGGGAAGGTGTCAAACAAAAATGCTGTTGTTTTCTTACCTTATTTTCATGTCTGAGCCTGCTGTCAGTAATATGGGATTACCAGATGCTGGACTACAGTATATCCCGTGGATGCTGTGAGGAGAAGGCTAGTAGGGAAAAGGGATATATAAAAAGTAAATTATCACCAATAGCTGTTGCTATGCTTCACAAAGGGAATGCATTCTTTACCACATTCATCCATCCTTCCAATTTCCAAACGTTTCTGACAAACGCCAAGTTACTTTATTCACAGGCCACATCTTAATATATTAGGTTAAATTGCTTCCTTTTATTCCTTATGTTTCACAGAGCAATGCAACAGATTTAACTCTGGATAACACTTTTTTGGAATCTTGGAAATTACATTCTTAATGACTGCAAGTGATAAAGACTGTTTCTAACAGAATCAGGCAGGCAGATCATGCTGAAAAGCACACGGATGCTCAAATTTTTATACTATGAAGGCATTAAGGGCACGTAACAGAAAACTAGCTTGAATCACACATTACCTGTGTGCTAAGTGCATGACCAAAATGAACTCAACCTGTAATCTTTGTAGCATGTACAATTCAACTTTAGGTAGATTCCAGATCTGCATTTACAACATTTATAGAAGCAGCTGTGGTTATCTTTGTGTATGTATGTGTGTTTTAAGAAAGATATCCTAGATTGCTCCTTCCCCAATTATCTCCTTGAAGAAGAGCAACTTCATGCTTTAAACTACCAGTTAAGGGTAGTAGTGGCATTATGTTACAGAAGGAATGTGCAAAAGCACAGATGCTTACAGAAGTATGCACAATCCCAGAAACAGTAAGTAAGTACAAGATGCCACACCATAAATTTTGGCTCTGCCATAATCTTTACAGGCTTGACCAGCTCACAGGTTTTCTAAGGACATGACTGGATACAGCAAGAGAGTGACAAGTACATTCCACAGACAGTAGAAGATACCAGTGAAGATTCAGGTTCCACTGCTGTTTTACAAAGGCGATTTAGTTTTGACAGCAAAACAATTATGGTGCCAAAAATAAATGTGAGGGCAAGTTCCTGGTGCCAAACTGGCAAGGCCATGGAGACAGGTAACTGTGCTGATGCACAGCATGGAGTCCGAGGTTGTTCTAGCCCCGGCTACAGGACAGAAACAGGAAGAGAGAGAGACCAGACCTGCAGTTCTGAAAGAGGAGGTGCGCTGCTGGCCCACAAAGTGAAGCGTCGATCACCAGTTTCCATATCCCACATGGAGACTTCATTATTGCCTTGAACAGCTACAGGAAAGATATTGCCAATGCAAAAAACATAAAACAGGATGGTTGGCTCTCGCTACCCGTGTTCTACTGGCATGAGACCGAGGGTTTGACATAGAGACATTCTCCACTTGTTTTTCACAGCATTTGTTAGTCTTGCTTTAGCAGTAAAACCACATATGTATTTTGTTGGTTTTACCACCTAGTAGAAGCCTCATTTAAGAGAGTTTAAATGAAACCTGCTTTAACCTCCAACCCTTTTTAAAAGGTATTAAAACCTCAGTTTCTTCCCTAGATACTTCTCATCCTTCTTTGAGAAGGATGGATGGTCTGTTCAGCATGGTCATCAAGCACTTCGGAGATTACTCCTGGGCAGGTAAGACAGCAATCCGAAGGTAAAGAGCTCAGTAGCTACAATGTTCCACACCCATGCTTAGTGTGGGCAGCAAAGAATTCTGTTCCAAGGGATTGTTTACATGCCTGGCAGCAACCTAGCAGGCAGAGACTTTTTATTAATATTCCAAAGTGATGAACTTTGTCACTCATTTATCCTTTAGCAGGGAGGAAACAAACTAGAAAACACAAAGCTTGCTTTATTTGAGTGTTTTTTCAATAAATTTATCTCCTAAAGTGCTTAATAACTAAAATAAGAAATGAAGCCTAAGAAACAAGTAAAGTAAGAAACTCTAATTACTCTCATTTTATAGCAACTTCATCAGTTTTTTTATTGTAGGATTAGTTTAAGCAACTTGGCAATTTCAGAACGTGCTCCCGACGCAAACACTTTTAAGTCTGACAGTGCTATGTGCAGTGAGGATGAAGCAGCTGTGAGCGTACCAGATGAGGAATCTTGGGAGATTTTCAAAAGTTCTAACCCAAGACACAGCTGGGTTAGATTCAGGTGGGAATTGGAATGGGACAAGCTTTCAGTCTCTGCTCTACAGAGGCACTGGAAGCAGTGGCAGAATTCCCATCAACTTCAATGTATGTCACAATTTTGGGTTTTGTCTTTTATAACATTTTGTCCTTAAAAAGTGAAGTGGTGGGCAGCACGCAGGGAGCAGTCCTCATGAGAGCTGTACTACTCAGAAGGTGAGAACTGTGAAGGCTGTAATTTTCATAATGGCTAAATGCTACTATTCCCCTTCTCCCTCCCCCCTCTCTCTCTTTTTTAATTTCAAAAAGCCAGGAAGAGCACAGAGGCAGAACAGAAGTATGAACCTTTGGCAGAAGCTGAAATGGAAGCTGCTTTAATCACAACCTGTGGCAAGTGTGAGGTAAGTTTAAGACACCTTTTACCTGCAATTACCCAGGACTGATAGACAGGATGCATGAGCAGGCGTCTGATTCGGGCCTTGGAAGGATGAGAATGGCTGGAGATAGGTAACTGAAACCTCATGTCCCAGCATGCCATGGTGCCATTGCTTGTTCCTGGTGAGAGAAAGCTCCCCATAGTCAGAGGGATAAATATGTGGCATTTTGCTCAAATCCTTGTGCTTTGCTCTTAGGGAGATGGACTTCAGCATCAAGTACTTAGCGGGCAGAATACTTCACACAAAAGTATCAGGAGGTATTTCTCTCATTTGAGAAAAGCAAATTTAGTCAAATCAGATCAAGCAAAAGCTTGAGCTATAGTTATTGTAAAAGAAAACCAGAAGGGGGCAAGGGGGAAGAGAGAAGCTAACAAGAAATACAGGCTTACCAATACACAGCCAGCACTGGTGTATGTCCACAGCAAATGAAGTTATGAGGCCTAACTTCAAATCGTGTTTCAGTGTCCAAGCATTGCTGCTAGATCGCAAATCCCATCCAACCAGCGATCCATTAACTGTACTGTAAGCCAGTACAGACTGGGCTCCTGAATTGAAGTGATGCATATCTACCACACAGCCATCATCCTTCAGATCTAAGGACCTGGGTTAAAAGAATAAACTTATTTGGAAACAGATATGACTCCCTCCAAGTCAAAGCCTCCTTCCAACAGCTCCTGCTGAGCAGCATTTTCCTCTTCATGTCACCTCTCAAGGCATCTGCCAGAAACAACTTTCTGATTTTAGTACAAGAGATGCTTATGCTCTCTCAAGTCTCTATGCCAACAGGACCTGCAAGCCTTCTACAGGCTAGTAAAATGCTGTCACCAGCGCTTTGCAAACATAAACATAGCTCTGTGCTCTGGGTCTCTCAGCATGTTTGATATTTCTCTCCCATTCATGCTCCACGTTTATCAGATATTCATCTACCCAGAGTTTACAGGCAGGAACACACCTCTCCATGTTATACTGCCAGCGCTGTCACCAATCACTTACTGTGTGTACACACGGACACCTTCTTCAGGCACAAATGCAGTGTACACCAAAAGTTTGGTTTGCAGTTTCCATCTCCATTAGATTTGGCTTCTGTCATTTCTGAACTTAATCCCAAATAAGAGAGGACACTTGAGACACAATACCTTACTTTTACTTCGGACAGAAAAGAGGTCTTTGAGATAGTTGCTAGATTTGCTGGGGCCTGGACATGTCCCTCACTCAAGCTGGAAGATTAAACAAATCAGTGCCAAATATTCAAAAACTGCTCATATGGAGAGAGGTAAGAAGGAGCTAAAGGATCCCCAGACTCCCCTAAATAGTATCCCATGCCCCATATCTTTGCCACCTTACTGACATTAAAAGCCTGGGAGAAGAAATTGCAGGTCTGAGGCCAAACCACATATTGTACATTTGTAAACATTTATCTACTGACCTGTAAAAGAACTTCCAAAATTCCTTTATAAATATTGACATCGTAACAGAGGAGGTAAGAAACTATGAATCCCAGTGCATAAATAAAAGAATTGAGAACTGTTCAGACTGACTGTTTCAAGCTCATAATGAGTCCAGTGACACAAGAGGCACCAATAACCTAGAGCTATGAATTCTCAGCCCTGCACGGCTGCCTTTCAACCCTTTATGAAGCAGGGCAAGATCACGGATTACAGCCTTCCAGTACAGCCCAGGCTTAGCCAGCAGGAAAACCCAGAGCAAATCAAGGGATCTAATCAAGAAGCACACTAACAGCTTGAGCTCTGCAGTGAGTTTAACTGCTTTAACTACATACCTGCTTTGTATGGGATGAATTTTAGGAGATTTAGGGAGCTTTGATGCTTCAATACCAAGAAGCTGGATGGCACCATTATCTGAAGCTATAGCCAAGTAATGTGAGCCTTGGCAGAATGTAAGTGTCTTTACATGTCCTCCAATCCGAGAGTATGTCAAAATTGATCTAAAGAGTACAGAAACAGAGAGGGAGAGAAAAAAAAAAAGAGGAATTCTTTTTGTAGCACTTAAAAAAAATCACTTCTTTCAAACACCTACTTAAAACCAATGACTCTTGAGAGAGCTCTGAAAATAACGTTTTCTAAGTGTTCCAAAATCAGAAAGCAACAAAGCCTGTGTTGCCTCTGCAAGCTTAACTCTCCATCTTTGAGCCTCTTAGGCTTATGACAGTCTCTACCTGCAGAAGCACACATCTGTCTACCAGTAAAATAAAAGTCTAACCTAGATCTGTATCAAAGTAGCATATCATGCCACCTGTGTTTCAACCAGCAATACAGCTTTCCTGCATCAAACATCAGTGGATGACACAGCTAAGCATAAAGCTAGTTTGTTCCAAAAAATTCAGATAGCTTTAAACAGCAGCACCAGAATATATTTATGTATGTATAGAAACGAAATCAAAAATCCTGTAGTTACTACAACTGCAAAGCAGTCCCTTTGCACTTGCTAGTGATTTGTTTTTTCTTTTATTAACTAATTGAAATAGCAACCTAACATTTTATAGCAGCATGCCAAGGGGAACACCTTGATATCTCCAGAACACCCACAAGTGATTCATATTTTGCTCCCTGCTCCACTTTATTTCGCACTCTAAAACAGCAGCCCCCAAATCCCATAAGTTTTAATGCTACCTGGTTGTGGTGGTTTTTCCTTCCATTTTCTGGCTGTTCCAGATTTTCACTGTGCCATCATTTGAGCAAGTGGCAAAAATGGAGTGTTCATCAGAGACCCGAATGCGGTTCACTGCAGACTTGTGTTCATGAAGGTGAGCTACCAACAATCCTTTGGGACGCCATCCTACAGGGAAAAACAGAACCGTAAGGCTTGGTTCCTAACCAAATTGATTTCATAACCTAATTAGGAACACGAAAATCTCCTTGATCCCATCCACCAACAGCTATATCGGGATATAGTCATTACAGCTGCAAAGCACAGAAGGCACTGAAAACACAGATCTAAGGCATTGTACCTATTAAAGACAAAAGGCTACTTGCTCAATTCTAAACTAAACCCTACTGGCAGATCTGGGTATGAGTTTTCTTTTAGACGGGTTCCATGTACATGCAGTGAAATTACAATGAGCCCTTCTACATAGACTTTGTAGAGATACTAGTGCACAGTCCTCCTGCTATCAGCACGCAGATTGCTGTGCTGCAAATGGCAATCCCATATATGCCCAAAATGCACGTAATGAGCAACATATTTGAACAGACTTAAGTTCCTGGATTGTCTGCAGAGTTCTTAACCGACAGGCTCAGTGTTGCACTACATGCTACGCTGTCAGCCTTACATACCTAGTAAAATGAAACAACAGCTTTTCTAAATCCCACAGAAATTTACTCCAACCCTTCAAAAAGAAATTGAGGAGTTGAGTTGCCACAAAATAATACCTGCCAAGAAATTGCCAACATTTGTGTCATGTTTCCTCCTCTGAAATAAGCAATGCAGAAGTATCTGGCTGCAATTTTAATAGGCATCTACTTTAGTGAAGGCTTAACAGCAGATGAAGGTAATGAAGGACAGACCACAAGAAATTCCAGCCTAACACACAAACTTTAAATATGAACATTTTTCTGGCACTCACTCAACTTGTGTGGCAGAGCAGGTCAGCTGCTTCTATTGGGACGTATTATTTCATAGGTTGTAAAATTCTCTTCAGAAGACAAACACATGGCTTAGCCAAGCTCAAGGTTAGCTATGTTCAAATTCTGGTTGGATCGTTTTCCTGATGATTTTCTACTACTTCCCTTAAATTGACGTGGTAGCTGTATACACGCAGGTGTGCATACTGAATGCCAGATTTACCAATAGACTTTAGCATCACTGTGTGGATTACTGCAAGCCTAGCTGGTACAGCTGCTCTCAACATCTGAAGTTTAAGCACATGAACCCCCTTTAGTAAAAGCCAGTCAGAAATCTCTGTATGGGATACCCAGCAACAAGCACATGGAGCGGAGAACACCATCAGAAAATGCTGAGGACTAATCTGAGTAAATCCCAATCTCAATTTGGAGCTCCAAAACTTAAATTGTGGCCATAGGAAGATGGCTGTGATTTAAAATTGTATGTTTCCTCCCAGAGCACCGAAGCCCCAATCAGCAAAACCTGGGTGTCACTACCAGGGAGGAAGAAGGAACATGAGGTAAAAATGTCTTTCCTTCCCCTCTGAAAGCAACACTCTAGTATCAGAATACACTTGTTGTGGCTGGGCACTGTGTCACTTTCACCACTGCTGGTGGGGACAAGCTCCTTTGTAAACAAGGGCAGCTCAAACAACCCACCCCAGTATGTGTGCCACTGGGTAAGAAAACTTGGCCAAGAAGTTACCTCACTCACAGGGTGGCTGAAAATCTGGAGCCACCCCAAGCAAAAGATATTTCTTGCCTCCCAGCACAGTTTCTCCCCTTGCCCAAACCAAGCTGCAGGCTGCATACAGGATGGCAAGTTACCTGCCATATATGGGGTTACAAAGAACCCGCTTCAGAAAACACACTGGAACGGAGTGCACAACCTGGCCTTCAGACCAGCGGTTTGGGTCTGTTACTGCAAAGGTAAAGATCTAAGTTCCAGACTCTATTTCACAGGTCGTGCATGGATTTTGCCAAATAAGTGTTCTGCATAGTAGACACATTTCCTAAACTAATAATTTCCTCTTTTCCCAATCTTTGTCATTTTTTCCTTGAGATGATGTTGTTTTGACTCAAATTATATTTATTTTTTAAAAAATTATATATATATGTATATATTCATAATAACCTCAGTGGCCTGTGATTTACCTGGAGGTGGGGGCTTGCTCTCCCACTCAGCATTCTCCATCATCTGTTTGGCAAGTCTCTCCGCATTACACTGTTCTCGCTTCTGCTGGATCAACTGCTGAAGTTCAGTTTTACAAGTGGTGATGCGTAACTGGTGTGCAGATGGGGACGCTGTACTGCTCAGTACCTGCATGGTTGGTTTCCTCGGTTGAACAACTGTTCCATCAGATGCCTGTGAGAGAAAGGTACATGCCTTACGTTCTACACACAGACAAATCCTGCTCTTAAGAGTACTGGGTCACACTGAAGAAAAAAGGATAAATCCTTTTTATTGAATCAATTAGCAATGAATTAGCATTTTAAATAATTCATGCTTGCATGAAAACAATTAAAAATAGTGAAAATTATTATTTATAGAAAAGCTTAACCATTCACTTATTCTACCCTGTTTGCCTAGTCTGTTCTGTATTCTTTTTGTAGCAACTGTAATATGCCATGCACACCTCTTAATGTGACTGTTACAGAAGCAGTTACTGCTCTCAAGACAGACAGAATTACAGGTTAGCTCTGGAAAGATTATTTGTTAATAGAGGGCTTTAAAAATAAAAGTGTGAAGTGTTTCCCTCTTAGTTCAGAGTGGACACTCATTTAAAGCTAGAAGTTAATGTCCAACTAGAAACCAAATAGAAAACAGTGTTCAGTGTCAAGAGATGCCTCTACAGCCTGCAGGGCTCCTAGCCTGTACTTCTGTAGCCATTATGAAGTATTACAGGTCTAGGATGTCTAAATGCAGCTACAATGTGATACACCAGTTCCAAGTTAAAATTACGACTTCTCTTCCTCACAACATGTATCAGGGCGTGCAACTTGAGGAAAAGCCTTCCCTGCCAGAACATCTTACCTAATAATTCATTAATCCACAAAACCCCATCTCTTCATGCAAAGCATCTATTTGTTACTGAAGCTCTTCTGTTCAAGAGACTAAACTTACTTCCATTCTCTCTCAATTCCTCTTTTAAAAATAAGAACCAGAAAGCCAGCTACTCTGCTGGAGAAGATGTCAGGGAATAGCACCAGTGTGAAATAACCTCAAACACCACAAAAAGGCCACATGCCTATAGTCCCATTTGGCTTTAAAACAATCGAATCATTTCAGTTTAAGATGCAAAGATAGTATTTTTCAGCAATACCTGTGGGGAGGATGACAAAGTGGCACAAATGCCAGCTGAGGACTCTGAACGAAGTGGTTTCCCAGCCTGGATGGCTTCAGGATCAGTAGTTTGCCCTTTGGGTATTGGCTGGGAGATGTTAGTTGGTTCCAGGGACCCAAACATGCTTTTCCATTCTTCATTTACATTTGAATCTTGCTTTACATGTTTTCTAGCTATAAGCAATTGGGAGGGAGAGGGGAAAAAAAAAACAAACCCACAATCAAGACACGATTCACTCAGGCTGGTCATTAGTTTCAGACTAGATGCAAGCCCAATGTTTACATGCCAATTTATTATTTATATACTTAATAGAGAAAACCATACTGCGAGGTTGTTTAAGGCAGCTGACAGGGATTTATGAGGCAAACAGAACAAAACAAAACACAAGTGGCAAGTGCTCTGTTTACACCTTCTTAATCCTACAGTTGACTCATGCAATAAATCACTCCATTGTAGGGAAATTTTGTGTCTAGAAGGCTGCACGATTAGACTTCACATGATAATTTTTTCTTATAAGAGTTACTCCATTTCTGGCATAAAACAGGGATAAATTTGTAATAGCACAGTATACAAATTATTGTATCAAATACAATCAATTTTCTATCACAATTGCAACATCACCTGTAGATTCGAGAATTTTATCTGTAAATAGGAAATTTATGTATTTTCAGCATTCCTCTGGAATCACTTACAACTATAAAATATAGACAGCGAAATGAAAACATGGGATACATTAAATTTGGATAAAGTCAGTGAAGAAGATAAAGCCGTGAAGACTTTGCAGATGACAGTTTTAGGTGAAGTCAATCAGTTCAAATACAGACTTCATATACTAACTTTTAAATCCTGTCCACTCCTGACTCCACAGGATGCAAAAAAAAGAAAAATCCTGTACTTATGTACTTTCCTTTAAAATGACATCCAAAACATTTGCAGACTGGTATCTTAGTTCTGTAAATAATGGTTACCTGGTTTGCAGGTATTTCTGTATTTTTACATCTGAAAGCACAGAACCTATCAGTGGTGTACAGAGGAGGGCCTTACAAGCTTGACAGAGCAAAGAGGAAGCTCACTGACTGAAAGAGAAGAATTTTGAGGATACGGAGAACTGGAATAGAGTTATCAGCAAGTGGATTTCAAAGCTGAACAAGGAAATGTAAGAGGTTTTCCAAGCTGAAAAAGGAGTAGGCAACAAAATAAAATGGGAGTGTACGAACAGCTGAAGAACCCTAAGGTCAAAAGACATACTTGGTGGGTGACCAACAGCTGGCACTCCTCAGTGCCAGCCTGTTTCAGCATCACACCTAGGCCTGTTTCCTCCAGGCTACCTCAAGAAAGCCTCCTGGATTTTCACGGTTAAAGAGCTCATCGCTTCTTCAGAGAAAACAGATAGCAGAAATATAGCCCTCAATTTACACTGTTACCATGGGTCACTAGAGTCCTGGTTGTCGCAACCAGCTAAACAACCTGTGCATATTACTACTGCAAATGCAAACTAATTTAAATACTCTCATGGGCAAAACATCCCCATCTTTCACTGATCCAGAAGGCATTCCAGCACCTCGCATTTCAAATAGCAGCAGTAATTTTCTTATTGCAAACTCAGTGAGTATGGTAATAGTTACATGGGCTGAATTACTGAGAACACTTGCAGAGTAAATCAAAGACTTAATTCTCTGACCCTGAAAGAAAGGCTATACTTTATCTATACATATCACAAAATATACCAACCACGTTTCTCATCAGGCTCCTGCTTTGTTTTAACAAGATCCACTTGTCTTCCAGTTATTCCTAGAGCCGACAAGTCAATCACCCCTTTCTGACTGCTGTCATGCAGATGGCTCTGATCCACTATATTGGCTTTAGCTTTATTTGATTTTAACATAAAGTCTTTCAGTGCTAACAGTTTGTCTTCTTCCTCCTCAGTCATCCCCTATAGAATAAAAGAAAACATATTATTATTTACTTTTGAACAAGAACATGCATCAAGGCATGAAGATGCAAGAAGCAGTAAGATTAATGACTAGCTCAGAAGGGGAAGGAGAGAGCACAGCCCCAGAATTCAAGACACCAGTCTATCACTAATACAAGACTTTGGGTAAACTGCTGTAGTATAAGAATATCTTTCCTCCTCAGGAATAGGGCTAGGAGCAGTGAAAAGGCAGAATAGCATTTAGTATTGGATCACTGTCTGGTGCAATCTGCTTGCTTGTCACCTAGGCCATGCTTACAGCCCACAAACCATAGGAAAACAAAGGCAGGGGGTAAGAAAAAAAAGAAAAAACCACACACACACTCAGCTGCAGTCCTTCCTCTTCCCAGTTCTCACTACTTTGTGTGGGTGATCCTTAGCATTCCCCTCTTCACATGCAAGCCTCAACACTTTCTGGTTCCCTTTGGCTTTTGCACTGTTACTTGCACATCTGTCCCTTCAACAAACGCATGCTCTTCTCTCCAACTCAATACATGCACATCCTCTGTAACACGGATACCACCACAGATGCGTCAGAAATCCAAGACATACAACTGAAGTCTTTAAAAAAAAGGATGTATTTGGGAAATCCAAACATAAGGTTGCCCTATTTCTGACAGATCTTTTCAGAATCTTCCTTAACTCCTGAACTTTTTATCCTACAAGCATATACTGAAATCAGTGAAGTCAATGGTTTGCAGGATCAGAACCTCAGACTGGGAGTCCCTCAGAGCAGCAACTGCAAGGTTAGTGTCTGCAGAGACATAGAGAGCCCAAGAATCTCAAGCCTGACTTTCAAAGTGCAAATAAAAAACAATCACTTGTGAAAGTAGCTTCTTCAACAGCTGTGCAATGGCAGGGTCCTCTGGGGGTGGGCAGTCAGGGAGAGCACCATTCCTCTTCTTCTGACGCATCTGAAGGTGTCGGAAGAGGCTTGTGATATCCTTTGATCTTAAGACATAATCAAATATGGAACGGCTGACAGGCTCTTTAAGTACACTTAGCAGGACTATTTCTTTATCTATCTGCAATTCAAAAAGAGAGACCGGTCAACATGGAGGAGGATGATATCCATATAAACATGGGGAAATCTAGCAGTAAATGCTGTTATCTCATGTCTACAATGTTTGCACTTTTTTTTCCCCTAGACTGAAAGTCAGTAGCTGGACAACTGCAATTATTAATATAAAAATCAATATCTTCCTCTGAAGGCATGTTCTAAAAACCAGTTTCCAGCTCAGTCCTGAAGAGATGCTTTCAAACCTACAATAAGAAAAAAAATCATGTAGGACACAAAAATTATTGCACAATTGTGCCAATAATCTAGATTCAACTTCTCCACTTCCGTGAAAATATCTTTCCCTGTGTTGGTCATATCAGATTTTCTCCATTCTCTTTCCCTGTTCTCCCAGTAGTCTCAGAATGTTAACTTGGCATTGCTAGATGGGATTAAAAATTCTACTACTAGTACAATGGTATTTCAGACTTTATCTGTCTGTCCTATGTTTACCCTGTAAAAATACTAACTAGAAGAGCTCTTGCCCTGTGTCACTCAAATGACTGAGTTTCTTCCTATGTATACAAAGGAATAAGGATGCACAAGCATGTAATTAAGTAATATTCAAAAGCATATTGAGACATTAGTAAACAGTCATAAGAAAATGATGAGTTAAGGCATAATTTAGAATCATTAACTGGGGCAGTCCCTTGTAAAGATTGTTCATTACTATTAAAACAGAAAAACCCAAAAAAGTTTCTATTCTCCCAGGTGGCAATTCAATGTCTGTGTCCAGAGCACGTGTTTACACAGTGTCCTGTATGCAACCCCGATTACTTGCAGTCCCAACATTCCTTTCAGTTTAAACTTTTATTTTAGTACTTGATCTTTGCTGTTTCAAGAGTAGGTCTTAAGACGATGGAGGGGAAGGTAAGCCATATTCATGAAATAGACCCCCAGTTACAGTCCCACAGTTAAACAGCCAAACCTAATTTGGCCAAAAATTATGTCATAAATGCTTGTATAAAAGTTAGAATACTCAAAATAATTAATGAGAGATGGTGGGGTTGGGATTGCAATTCTTCCTTCACAACAGTGTCAGAAGACCTCACTCCTATAACATGCTTCTCATAGCTGACTGTCTATGTGAAAAACAACTTCAAAACAAGTCTAAAGTGAGGACTTCTCGATTACAGTCCAGCTCACCTAGTTGCTTACTATCCTTAGTGTTGCACAGCAAAGAAAAGATTTATATACTAAAATGAACCAGGAAGTGAACAAGAGAGAAATTTATCAATCAATGCCTAAAACACAGCACAAGGTGTCTAGGGAGATGTAAACAAGGAAAAATATTTTAGTGAAGTTACAACCAGTGTGGTTTACAAGAAAATGTTAAACATCTGATGCACTTTTTGGTCTAAGTATTGCAACTGTTTCTTATCTATTTAAACACCCAAGAGATGCATTCTACAGGTCCTAAAGTTATATGCAAAAATGCCTATATGATCATATTACCAGCATCATGCAGGTCATTTGTAGACATGTGCTGCTGTGAAATGACTTAACTCCTTCATGCCAAGCACTCTGCCCTGACTGTGGTCAGGTCCACAGTCACATGTGTTAGCGGGGCAGGGCTGGAATACTTAGTTTTGTAGACGAAAGAATAGAACGTAGAAACACTTGCTTCACAGCCAGCTTTTCATGCTTTTTACACTCCTCTAAACCAGCACAATATTGCAAGATTTTGATTGTAAACGAGGCAGAGAAGGGCTTGAACCAGAGACTACCTGTTGATTTTAGGCTTTGCAAAATGTTCTGCAATTTGCAACAAATTTGAGACAACAGTCTTTCAAACACTGAAGGCAATGGCTATCCTGTCAATGTCTGCCAGCAGAGATCCAACAACTGTATCGCCTCTAACCTTAATTGGAAAAAAAAAAAAAAAAAATCTACTATTCTTATAGCTAGGACCCGGCCAAGACAGACTTAAGAATTATGACTAGTGAAGATATAGTCACATTAATATTATTTCAAGTATTACCTGTATTATTGGTTGTGTGATGAAAGGATGGAGGTATGGCATTAGCTTGCAGTAGACATCAGCAATATTTAAATACTGTGCTACCACAGTGATAAATCCGACTGCACCGTAACGTATCCAAAGATTAGGATGACACAGGAAAGGTGCTGGAAGAAAATTAGACTGTTAAAATACATCACTCATATTAAAGAGAGGGGATCATCCTGTATGTGGCAGCCTGTGATGTCATTTCCTTCCCCTAGAATTACCCCCAAACTAAGCCTTCCCTCCACCAAGGTTAAAACGCTCATACTGAGAAAATTATTTCATGGACTTCACTGCGCCTGTGCTGCTCAGTTTCCTTGCTGTTGCCAAAAAGCATTTTTCCTGTTTGTTCATTTCAATCCTGAATTGTCAACTCCAGATTTCCAAAGGAGACCAATACAAAAATAAATCTCAACCTTATTTTGGACAACTACGGAGAATCCTAATACCAGTGATTTTTTTTTTTTTTTAAAAGTAAATACTTTATCCCTTCCTTCTTCCCCTCTCTTACTTGAATGGTCACTACTTATCTTGTAAGACCATCAGACTCAGAAGTCCATCTCAATTAGGAGGGGTATAAGAAGTTGTGATCAAGGGACTGTATCTAGTCATGACATATAATCACAGATCATCTGCCCCAAATTCTGAGTGCATTTGAAAAGCCATAACATTTGGAAGAAGCAGACTACATCTCAAAAGATCAGTTGGTATATTCTTTTTCATAAGTAGCTGGTAAATCTTGGGCATGTCTAAATTAAACTGATAAGCGTGATGAGGAAGAGACCAACTCTGTATTCAAAGTTCTGGTGACTTAAATGGGTTTTTATGGTGTTAGAAATAGGATGAGAAAGGATCATGTATTGTCTGAAGGACTGGATTCCCCCCTTCCTCAAAAGGCTGATAGGTAAGAGTTTGCAAGTTTTGTGTCTGATCAACTTCCTGAAGTAACCAGGAGTTTTTCTTTATAGGTCAGCATTAAGAACAAGGAAAGATGTTAAAACAGGAAGTTTTTGGACTAAGTGTTGTTTGCTGCCATCCTATATAAAATCAGAGAAGATGCTTCCAATTCGTCCACCAAAATTATTTTAGAGTTCTAGGCACAAACATGGTCCAACTAGCAATAGTTCATTAACACAATTTTGTGTAGATTCTAAAAGAGTACTATAGGTTTGCATAATGGACAGCTAAGCTGATGGTGAAGCTTTATGTAGTACTAAGAGTTCTTTTCTTAAGTAGGAAAACAAAATATTCTCCAGTACCCAAACTTACCGATATCACAAGCAAACTCATAAATATGGGGCTTTTGCAAGAGCCCCAACTGGCACATACAAGTAAGAGCATTGAGGGCTTTGTAAATGACAAATTCTTCAGCATCACTGAGACCTTGCTGAAGCAGAGGTTTCAGTATTGATGAACTTTGCCAGCCAACATAAGCAGCAACTCCTGAAACACAAAAAAAAACCTACATAAAAATCCGAAGTAGCAGTTCCTTGCCTTTCCTCACCAAAGTTTAAAATTACTATCCCACAGAGACATCTCAAAACAGATTATTAGTCATTAGAAAATAAGGAAGCTGCTTTCCATTCAAAGTTAGACCAATATTCTGAAAACTGTTTGATAAAAGCAGATCCCTGTGCCTGCAGAGATCCTTCCAGATGTCAGGCATAGATGTCAGCACATGACTGGCCAGCAGAAGTCTGAAGCAGCAAGGCAAAACCAGCAGTGCTCCTAAGGGGTCAGGATGCAGTGCCTGCATATGTACATGGAAAGGACAAGTGAGCAACAGTGAGAGGTTCTGTTAACAGGATTTTGCCTTTTAACTTAGCAGTGATTGTAATTTGAGTATCAGACTCCTGAAAAGACTGAACTGGATGCTGGACTAATTATCAGCAAGGAAAGTCTGTAACATATATTCACTCAGCCACAAAAGAAAGAATCGCTAATAGTCAAAAAGGATCTGTTAGAACAATCTTCTAAAACTCTTCCAGCCTGAAATGGCTGCAAGCTTTGCTGTTTAGTTAACTAGCCTCAAATCATTTGCCATCATGAAGCCACCTTGACCCTAGTTTCAAAAAACCAAACAAACAAAAAAATCAAATTTTAAAATATACTTCAAAATCTTAAAAAGAAGCCAAGATCAAAAGCAAAATGAAAGTAATTCCTTTGAAGCTGCTGGACAAAAATGTATCAACTGCATTGCAGTAGAAGAAGCTGCTTTCCTATTCTTCCTTTCCCATGTGAAAAGCAGCCACTGGCCCCATGAAATCATCATCTGGGATTGCTTATTTGGTTTAGATAACCCATCTACAATAGTTAATCTCTGGCAATGGTCAGGGAGACAGACCTTGCTGATCTCTCTAGCTTTACATCCACCAAGCTAACACTCCTTCCCACAAACGACTGGGCAAGTCCTCTAATCATTCTCAAGAGGAAAAAAAAAAAAAAAAAAAAAAGTTTTTCACTGAATAGCTCAGGCTTATTGTTGCTATCGTCATATGTGGTACCCAGCATAGACCATAACTGCCTCTGCTTCTAACCCAGTTATCCGCGATTGATAAATCCCAGAAAATTCAATGTCTTCCCATCAGAGTCCACATTAAACATACAATAGCTTTATCACTTTTACTCTAATAAGGTAATAATCCATATACTTGCTCATGTATTAATGCTGGGCTCTGCAAACAGTTGGTAAAAGGAAGAGAGGAAAAAGGGAGAAATAGCACAGGTAAGAGAAATCCTCTCAGTGGCACTGCTACAGAAGGGCATCCACCCACAGCCACAGGCAGCAGTGCCTGCGCACACTTCAGCACAAGTTAGAGAGCTCAGTTCTAAAGATGTGCGAAAGCCTCAAGTAAAACTGTAAAACAAAAATATAAATTTTGAACTTTATCTGAAGTCTTCTTTGGAGGTTTTGAACAGATAGTGGAAGACGAGGAGGAGTTAAAAATACAGGTTACATGTCTTACTTTTACACTTAATTGCTCACATCCCTCTACATGTCTTTTGCAAGAAGCCAGGCCACTGTGAGCCGTAGCTTTGGCTACCCCATTGCTCCTTCTGAACAAATTCTGACAAGTTATTAGCATCACATCTTGGCAGGGTTTGCCAGCACAACATTTTTGCTGCTTCCAGTCATAATGGAACATATGCCTACCATAATGGACCTCCTGAAAGGTTGATCATGCTTGTTTTTCTTGCTATGCACCTGAAGTACCATTTTCCACCCCCCAGGTACTGCAATGGGAAAGTTTTCTTGACCCGCAAATCCTGAGCACTGACTCAGCAATACTCATGAGGAATAATTTCCAACACACATGGAACATTAAGTATACTTAACAGCTGATGTTGTCACTGGTAAGATTTTTGAAATTGTTATTAAGTTTTCTGAGCTGACAGAAATCTTTAAGTGAGGTTTTAAGGTGCTAAAAAATTTTTTCAGATTGTAATTTTAGCCTATACCAATGCACAGTTTTCATCATATGAACAGGTCTACTGAAGTTAATGGGACCATTCACACATGTGAAGGGATGTGTCTACCAGACAGCTTGCAGAAACTGTAGTATTTACTTGTCATAATTTAGGTTTTTGAGTTAGTGTCTTTAGCAAAGACACAAAAAGAAAAAGCATTTAAAGTTTATTTTTTATGTTAATCTAACCTAGACTTCAATGCCTCAGTCTCATTTGTATCAAGTATTTGGACTAAAAGAAAAATGTATTTGTGTTCATATTATTTCATCTTCACTCGCTAAAAAAGAATTACACCCAATAATTCAGCAAAGTCTTCCTATAAACTACAGAAATCTTTATAAGACTGTTAAAGGTTTCCAGAATATGCAAAAATTAACTTATCTATATTATTATCTCCCTACTATGTTTGGCTGAAACTAAACACTTACCAACAATGCTGTCAAAGAAAGCTCCTCGAAGATGCCAGTCATTCTTATCATTTAAGAAAGTGATCATATGAGACAAAAGAACATCATTGGCTTTCTGACGTCCAAAAAAGACACAGAGACGTGTTATTCCATTTTCCATCAGTGTTTGTTTCACAATATTCTCTGGGTCACTTAGCAAAGTCACAACTTTCTGCTGGACCATTTCATGCAAGGCTTGCAACTCTGCAAGAGACAAGACAACAGGATGAACATTTGGGTTGGCGAGAAACGATACATGCATGTGTACTACCTGCTGCTAAAGGAGTTACACTGATAGGCCATCCTGAAGAACACTTGACTCAGTAAGACGCGCAGCCCAACAGAACCTCAACAATTCCAATGACTGGCTTAGCGAACACTTCAGACTAAGCATGGGGTGGTGGCAAAGCCAAAGAGTATAGAAACGTGAAACGTTCTTACCAGATCAATATATTCTAAACTTGTCATAACTTCACCTAAGATGATCCAGCTCATTATACACGTAGGTGAAATGCAGATGTGAAGAAGCATCAGAATGAGTCAGCAGCAACATTACATAGTAAACAAAATGCTCCAAGGCAGTTCTGGTTAGATATGTTCATCTGACTATCAGTTTCAAAATTTGTGAACTGACAATAGATCAAGAGTATATTTTTAGTTAGGTAGATAGATTGGCTTCATGAAGGATACAGAGAGGAATAAACAACATTTGAAAAAGTGAGTACTTCCAATTTCATTAAATATCAGCAATTGCCCTAACAATACCAACAAAAAATTTTAAGATGACCTTGCATCTTCTACTCCATGATGCAACTAAAAAAATATTTCTATTAAATGGAAATAACAGAATTGTTAATGTACTGGCTATTATTGAATGCTGTACAAGGAAGGTTCTCAAACAAGTAGCACAAAAATTTCAGCTATTGCTGAAAGTCCCAGCTTTGCGGGGGTGATCACCATTTGCCTGCAGTCAGAAGACCAGCAAATTTACTTTCTGTCAGTCACATGAAAATGTTGCCTTCTGAGTTCAAACTTCACATGCTTGGTTTCCAAAAGGGTAAAAAAGAATAGAACTATTCAAATGTCTTTCTTCCTTGCATTACCTCTTTCACCTTCAAGCTATTTTGAGGGATAGGGGACAGTATTTCTTAGAAATACAGCCCATACAACGGGGCTTCCTCTCTCACTCCTCAGCAATGCTGAGCACTCCATGCCTTACGTGAAGGAACTTGAAGGGGATTTTTTATGTTTGGTTTTGGTAGGTTGTGTGTTGTTTTTTTTAAAGTATCATCCTGCAACTAGTGAAGGAATAATTGAAACATGACTTTTTCCCTAGCAAATGGGGTATGCATGGTACGTTTACCAATTATGATTAGTCACAGACTGATCTACTTAGCCCAAAAGAGAAAAGACAGTTTTCAACCACAAACTCTTCCCAGCTTAGAAGACTTGCCCAGCATTGTTCCAGACATCTGTACCTCACTAAATGGCACGGGAGCTGACACACGAATCACTTATTACCATCCTTCCTTCCCAAGGGAAGGAAAAAGAAAAGCCATCCTCAAGATTTTAACTCATTCTCTGTGCTACAGTTACAATAGCACAGATAGCAGTGTTACTGCCCAACGGCATCCATACATTGAGCATCTTCAGGCAACAAGATAGACAAGAATTGGAACAGAAAGGGAAGAATGACTGAAAAATACAGTACTAGGGTATGCTAGAATTTGACAGGTTTTTCCAAGCTAATGCTGCCTGCCACTTCAGTGGAAGCAGTATTTGGAACGCAGCCATGTTTTCGCAGCTGACTTGTTTACGGGACCATGAGAGATATGCAACCAGGCAGCCAACATCACAGTCAAATACCTTGAGAACTTTTCAAGAAGACGAGTGTGTTCATTTGTATACCTTTTTGTCTTTTACAGTGTTCAGAACAGAGGTGTCTGTTCCTGTGTGAAGCTGTAACACACACGCTTTGATACTGGTCAGGGCAAAGCATTTAATAGGAAGGCTAAGCTTCAAAAGATGAGGAAGATCAGTGCTAAATAGGAGCTTTGACCCATGATCTGCTATTATAAGCAGGCAAGGTAAGTAGAAGCAACATTACCTGTGTCATAGTTATCACTAGGGTGAGATGTTTCATCCATTTCTTCACCATTTGGTTCATTTTCCATATTCAGATTTTTCAGCTGTACTAACTCCAGAAATCTCAGAGCTGTTTCTGCCAACAACGCTATGTTTTCTGCAATGGAAAACATTCTGGTTAAGAATTGTTCTACTTTGACAACTTACATCAGTCTGATGATCCCCCCTGATGAGAGATGACCACTGACAATACCAGTCATGATGGGCAAATGGGATTGAAATTAGACAACATGCTCTGGTCAACCCCCTTCTGTTGACCCTGACCTCAGTGAAGCTACCAAGTACCTCAAATCACACAGTACTTTTATCATGTAAACAAGTGGAAAAATTGTAAGGATATCAAGGACTAATTTCAGTCTCCTAGAACTAGCCCTAAATGACACATAATCTCGGGCTAATTACTAAATAACTTGACAGAACTTAAAGGCCAATTAACCTGAATTAACTAACATGCCCATGTGATAGACACAAACAAAACAACAATGACAAACGACTGTGCCAAGATACGTCTCCTAGGGAATAACAGGGTTAGCCTTGAGGGCTGGATTCCACTTCTAGCAGATTGGTCCCCATATCTATCCACGCAATTTGGCACCGTTCTGCACTGTTTGCAAGCTGCTAAAGCAACTCAGGCTGTATTATATGGGTCAGGCCACTGCTGACACAGGAATAATCCTGTCGAGGCAGAAGTCCCACTTAAGCAGCCGTTCTGAATGTCGTCCAAGACAACAGCAGCGTGCCAATGGAGCCTGTCCACCATCCAGACCAAATCCCGTAAGTCACCAGCCTGACCACTTCCAAAAAGTGTGCTATAGTAACAAGTTAACTCATGAATTAGACTACTTTTAAATATACATACATATTTGAAATTTAAATTGTATTCTTAAAAAGAAAAGCTATTTGAAATTAAGGCAACTTAATCAGACTTAACCATCTACAGTTCAAACAACCTTTTCAAATTTCAGAAAATACTCTAGCTGTACTCAGTTTGAAAATAAAGTCAAACCACTCAAGACAGAGAGAGCCTCTGCGTAAGCAGATGCACTGGAGTCTATGGGTACTGAGACCTGTAGCCTTTTTGAACTTGCAGAAAAGGAGATCGCATTTTGCTAAATAACCTGAAAAGGAAGAAATTAGTTCAGCTTTACTTTAGTTCATTTAAAAGTTATTTATAAATAGACTACAATTTTACAAGATTTGGTGGGGTTTTTTTTCTAATCTACAAATAATGAGGCATGAAAAAATGGTTCTCTCATAAAGCCCTAAATGTAGAAGATCAAGGTGACCAACAGCAATTGGCTCTATTAATTAACAATACATTGTCTTCAATAATTAATTTTATCAGCTTAGTAAGCCAAAGAAAACATCACCCGGGCCATATTAAACTGAATTCTGCATTTATAACTTTAAGAAAAAAACAACCACACAAACAACCCCCAAACCAAAAAAACCCCAAACAACACACTTAAAAATATGCTAGTCATAGCAAATAAGGGTACATGGTAAATAGCAAATATGGGCATGGTTACAAAGCTTCTGCCTGAATGAGGCAGAACTTGTATATCTGAGTAACATACAAAGAAAACATCTGCTACAGTGTAAGCCAGTCTATTACATAGCAAATAATGTAATTTCAGCCCCTGAATATCAAATTTAATTTGGTGGGAAAACAACTCTGAAGCATAGCAACACACTGATGCTTTAAGTTAGTTTCATATTTACTCAGTTCAATCAGGCCACTCTAAGCAAACAATCTGAGCTAATGAAATGTCAATTAAGATAAAGTAATAAAAGCAGCAAAGGGTTGGCAACCTCAGAAAGCCTTGTTCACATACTTAGCTACACAAAGACTGCTTGGACAAGTACTTTTCTTCATTATGCCCTTGCTTATCCAGGGAATAAAGCCAGGGCTGCTTCCCTGAGCATGAGGCTCTCGACTCTGACCCCCTACCTTAGCTGTGGACAGGCCTGCTGTGTGCTACATCCAGGTCCTAGCCCAAAGTGCACGTTCATTCTGCAAGTTGCTTTTACATGCACAGCTACAGAGAAGAATGAACATTAATTTTTTTAAAAAGTTAGTTCATCCAGCAGAGAGCAAATACATTTTGTCAACTACTTAAAATGTAATTATTTACTTCGGATACAGATCTACACTGGAAACTCATCTGTTAGTGTAAGTCAACTCATTAAGTTGCTGCCACCACCTGTACCAGTTAGCTGAAGTGAATACAGGTGTCTTTACCTGCAGACATTTCTGAGACTTCTGGGGAGATTTACTGAAATAGAAGCAGCAAACTATGTGATGATTCTGAGCAGAGGAGAAAAAAAGTTAAGGAAATACAGAAAAGCCCAAGATTTGGAGTTTTGACTGGATTTCCTCTTACCAGCATACGCAAGTCTGACGATGGTGGCTTCATCCTGGGCCAAGTGTGCAATGCCTGGCAGAATGTATTCTGGGTAAATGTTAATATCATTGCGTGGCACTTCTTTGACGAGAGCAAGAACTTTAGTTAGTGTCCTCACAGATTCTGCCCTCACCCTGGGCACAGAGTCGTTGCTGAAATGTAACAGATAAGGAGTAATACGATCCAGAAGAATCTCTACACTTAATCTTGGTGCTAAATGAAGAATCAGTTCCAAAGCAGCCAGTTTTGAATCACAGTATTTGAGAGTCTGTAAACAGGAAGTTATCACAGACACTAGAATAACCAGCCCATTCTCTTTTGTCTCTCCCTCGGCTTTCTCTGTGCGATCATGCCCACAGAGATTGTGAATGATGTTGTCCAGATCTTTACGTATGACCAATATACGCTCATCTGCCGATACAAACGTTTCCTTGGCAAACTGGGCCATGTAAGGCTGAAGAAAAGTGTAAAATATTTCAGGAAATGCATTGTTACGTTGCTGTTTCAAATAATCTTCAGCTGCTAAACGTTTATCTGGCTCGCGATGGACCATCTGAGTGACCTTGAGAAAGGCAGAAGTAGGAGGGAGCGGGAGAGAAAGATTAAAGGTTTAGACATTTGTAATAAAAATTAAAAAAAAACAACCCACAAACCCAAACAATAAGCTATTTGTCACCAAAGTGCAAACAGACCACGCAAATGGTTCTAATGCTGTAGTCCATCCTTACCAGCTCTCTGATACTGCGGTCTTCAATTTTGTTTAGGACTTGATCAGGGGAAAAGTGGCCATTTCTATAAGCCAAAAGCTGAGATAAATCAAACAAGGGTACGCCTTCTGTGAAGAGCTCTGCTATTACACAGCCTGGGGAACAAAAAAAAAAAGAAAAAAAAAAAGAAAAAAACCAAACCCAAAGAAAGATGTCAGAGGATTATAAACAGATACTTTGTTTTCTATATGCACACAAGAACCAACCCTACATGACTCTTAAGCTCGATTAAAATAAGGCAAATTTGTTGCCAAATTCACTTGTGGAAAGGAGATAACATATCAAGCTCCAAAAATCTGGCTTTTACGCTTGATCCCTGAAATATCTCCCAAGTATTTTATTTCAAACACGCCAACAGCAGAGGAGTTTTCAATTAGGAAACATGAGGCAGTGACTTCAACCACCTGCCAGCTGGAAAATACACCACCAGAAAAGGAACCCACATCACTGTCACGTGGAAGAAGAGTGCCAGTAAGTCAGCATGGATTGGGCAGTAGGTCAAAACTAAGCAGTTGTTCTACAGAAGATAAAGAAATAACCTTTACTTCCACAGTGATGCTGGGAGACAGCATATATTCACTCACACAAGCTCATAAGCACAGTGAGAAATAACATGACTGCCACAGCCCCCCTTTGTGTACATGACAAACATTCTCTTCAAAGGACCTGCTCCTGCAGTCTGGTCCCAACAATCAGCATCTTGCTTTACCAGTGAAGTGCCCTGGAAGTTTGGTGATAAGAGCAGCTTGTAAAATGAAGTAGCCATTACCTTTAAACTCAGATTTTCAATCACTTTAAGGAAGGAAAGAAAAAAAAAAAAAAAAAAAAAGGCCAGACTTATGGTTTTCAAACTTCTCAGGACAAGCCCAAGACAGGCTCATTCCCACAGTCAGACTCTATCAAGTATTTGTGAGTGAGACTATGACAGGTGCTTACTTATCCAACTTGCTGCCTGTGGGGAAAATGAAATGAGAAGGGGCTTCTAAAGCCAATATTGCCAAATTGCCCTGAAAGCTGGCTCAGTCCCCAGGCAGCTGGACCCTAGGTGAACACTGACTGGTTCCTCTTCTTGGGTCCCATGAGGCATACACTATGTGTCCCCAAAACCTCAGCCAAAAGATGATGGTCTGTGGCTTGCAGAACCATCTCTTTCTCAGGGCAGAGTTGAGCCATAACAGAACAGTCTGAGATTTCCCTCCTCAGATAACATGGTGATGTGCTTAAGTTCTGTAGCTTACTGTACTGTGTCTGTACTTTTTCTGTGAATGAAAGGTTTGGTGTTGGGTCTTGTGCTTAAAATAAACAAGTTTTTCTGCATACTGTTCTCTAAGCCCACTGTAAAAAAAGAACCAAAAAAACCCACCCCCAAATAAGCTTTTCTGCACCCTGGGACACAATCAGAAACACCACACTGGTATCTCCTGATGGTTCCAAGTACCTGCGGAAAAGATATCCATTGCACGTTTTAACTCCCCTCTTGTTCGCTGATTGCTATTTGCCAAGTCTACCAAAGGAGTTGAAGGGTCCCGCATGTTTTCCAACTCCATAGCAAACATACTGCCATCAACAAAGCGCTCGGGAGCGATGTAACATGTTCTCCTCCGTGATGTGTCAAAGAAATAATTGAAGTCAGCAGGATTGTCTTCAGGAAGATAAGTTGGTTTAAAACTGGCAAAGTCAGTTAGAAGAACCCAGTTCCAGCTGGTCACCATGATGTTCTCTGTTTTAATGTCCCCATGGCGGACTCCAGATTTGTGTGCTTGGTCCACCGCAGTCAGGATCTGGAAAGCGATCCACCTTTTCTCAATGTTGTTCAGGAATGGCCTGGTACTAATTCGATCATAAAGGTTGTCCCGTACGTACTGTCTGAAAAGCATCGCAGCCTTCTCGGACAGGGTGGCTTTCTGGAAGGGAAGGCAGTTCTGTGCCGAGTGTAACCTTATCTTCAGCTCCTCCAGCTCCTGCTTGTAGCTCGTCAGGGGTAGGGTCGGATCCTGAATGGCGAACACCTTCACGACCACCAGCCCCTCCCGGTGCTTGGCTCGGGCGACCTTGAAGAAGCGGGTGCTCCCCAGGCTCTTGTCGTATTCGAAGTCGTGGATGTCCGAGAAGTAGCTGTCCACCGAGAGGATCTGCGAGGGGGCGATGCCAGCCAGCTGGTTCCCCATGGCGGCACCTCCTCCCGGGCGCAGGCACCGCACCAGGGCTCCCCCGCGTCAGCCTACGGAAAAAAAAACCCACAACGTGTATTTCACACCGGCCTCAGCCAAGCATTCACTCCGCTCCCCCGGGCCCGGGCCCGGGCCTGGGCCCCCGCACAGCGCAGCCCCCGCTCCCCCGGGCTCCCCGCCCCGAGCGGGCCCCGCCGCCGCGCCTCCCGCCCCTCCCCAGGCCCCGCCGCCGGGGCAGCGCCGCGCGGGGCCAGGCCCAGGGGAGCGGGGCGCGGCGGCAGCGGGTCTCTCTCCGCGGCACTCACCGGCGCGGCCCGCCCGGCCCAGGCAGAGCCGGGACCCCCCAGCCCCGGCGGCGGGATGGAGCGAGGCGGGACTCAGGGCGGCGGAACCGGCACCATGAGGCGGGCGGGGAAGGGGCGGTGCCGTGAGCTCACATCCTGCGCCGCCAGCCCGCCTGGGCCGCCCTGCGGCGCGTCCTGCGGGGCGGCGGGTCAGTCCCCACAGCCCGCGGAAGGAAAGAGTTTGGGCTCGCACCTGTCGCAGTGACACGGTTTCGGCTTTTACTGTGGTCTGGGCTGGCTTTCCTCCGACGAACCTTCTTTTTGCTGGTTATATTCCCTGGAAGGGCGGCTGCTTGCTGTGGCTGGTGCTTTGTAAGGGGAAGAGAAGGACGGCAGGAGCAGCAGTGATGTGTTCAGGCCGTCCTTGTGGGATTTTTGTCTGTTTGTTCAGCGGTGTGAAGGAGGAGCTGAGGGGGTACAGCATATCTGCTGCTCCTGTGAGCCTGGTGCTGATGTGGATCGTGAAAGTGCTGGGAGGAGATCGGGTATGTTGGCGGAAGCAGCCATAGGTACATCAGTCAGGACCTTCTATCTGCTGACCACCAGATGAGTAGCTACCACACTTGGCCTTAGATGCCTGGGGGGAGAAGGTTTCTTGAGATGACTTCACTACTAGGTCTGCCCTGACAGCGTTTCATGTATGTGAGATAGGCCTTTCATAGCAAACTCGGAGTGAAACAAAAAGGGTGTCTGTCTTGTTTGATGTGAAAGTGCTTGAAAGCAAGGAGAAGCCCAGGGCTGAGTTTGCTCTTGCTTCCCTTTGGGTTTTTTTTGCATTTGCCATGTTGTTTCCTTGCTGCATGTAACACTCAGGTTACTAGAGAAGTATCAGTTGTGTCTCCTACATCAGTGCCTGTATGATGGAAACTTACCCAAATACATAATTTCCACCAGCCATGCAAGAGGTCGCTTAATCACGTTGTCTCCAAAGTGGTTCGGGTTGTGCTGGCGAGGGCTTCCTGCCCACAGGACTCCCTCACCAGCAGTCGACACCTGGAGGTTCAGCATGTCCCTGGGCAGAAATCTTAGCCCAGGCTTAGGGTTATGGTTAGGGCTAGGACTAGGGTGAAGAGAGTGAGAAGTAGGAAACCTATAGGCATTGGATCAATGCCTAAGCATGGTTCCTTCTAGAGTCATGCTTGCTGTAGTGCCCTTTTTTCCCCTTGGGATGCCATGATCTGGACAGAACTGTTCCACTCACAAGACCTTTACCTGGCTGGCTGGCAGGGTATGCACAAAGTGCTGCCAAAGGGAATCTGGAAGAGAAGGAAAATAGAGCCAATTTTCTGCTCTGCTTGAGGCTTGGCAGGTCAGCTTCATGCTGTAGCACTGATGCTCTTGAACCTCACTGTTTAGCTCCTGGCATAGTGGGTAGAGAAGGGAATGTGGAGTTGTGACTCCTGCACTCCCTTTTTGGCTTTTAAGTAGACAGTAAGTTAATGGTACCCTGTTCTGATCACTCCTAATTGCCTAAAACTTCATCCCCTCCTTTTAGGGCATAACATGGGTGGAGACAGCTGTGTGGGGAGAAAACTGAGTGGCTGCTGAAAGCCTATGGCTAAGTTGGACATTGATTGTCCTGAAAGTCAGTAAGTGGGTAATCAGAAAATCTCCATTGGCTTGTCTGCAAAATGATTACGGAGGGGTTGCTCTCTCTAGTGGAAAAGGTTAATGGATTTAAAGCAGAAAGATTTTCTCAGTTGAATCAGATGCATGGAGTACAAGTTCAGAAGAGAGTATCTGGGGCTGTTTAGTAAGCATAAATCCCATAAAAGCAACTTTAGTTATGCTCTGGCTGTGTGTTCAATGAAGAACAAAACCTGTATTGTGCTGTGACTTACTTCCTGCTCAAATCATTGAACTAAGACTGTAGCTATAGCAGGCCCTAGTTAAGGTTTTGAAACTGTCAGGTTTTGGTTAGAAGAAGGGCAGCCCATCTTGATGATGTGCCTCTCGTGCTCTTTGAGCAGAAGGCACATTACTGTTAACAATGTAAGAGCCTATACCTCCCAAAACAGAGTGCATGAGTGCTTGTGCTTCCTCTGTGACTGAGCACCTGTGAAGGGATGCTGCAGACATAGTCAAGCTCCAAACTCGGCTGGAGAGGAGCATCTGTCAGCCCCTGCAGCTTAGCTGTGCTCTCCTCCTGTTGCTCGTAGGAGGTAAGTTCAGTTTTCAAAAGTAAGAGGGTAAGGCTTTTTAATACTGCAGGCTTTTTGTAACTCCCATTGGCACACTTTTTTCCCAGCTAAGCTGTTAGTTACTGTCCCCTAGCTAAGACATATTCTTGTCTCTGCAGACAGTTGCGCTGGCCTAGAGTCATAGTTCAAGCTGGTTTTTCAGCCACTTGTCTTAGGGTGAGAGTCTCTGCAGTGCTGCCAGGCACACAGCATGAGTGGGCAGAGGTGCCGAGACAAAAGTAGTGGCCCATTTTCGTGCAGGGTAATTGGAGTTGATTCTAGTTAAGCTAAACTGGCCACGACAAACTGAGAGGGTGCATTTGTGGCCTCACAGCAGTAAAACAGAAAAAAGAGCAACTTGCGTGTGTGCTCTCATCCTACTGTTTCGCCCCTTCCTAAGTTATACACTGTTTAGCTGCTCCTCCAAATTGAAAACTAATAGAAAGGAACACCTGTCATTTCATTGTTGCATCTTTGGCCTGCATTTATTCAGATGTGTATGAGAACTAAAAAAGACAGCGGTGGCTCTCGACCATGCTGAAGTTAATGGAAATTAAATAAGCTGCCAAATACATTGCCATCTTTTATTTCTGTTGCCCAAATCCGATTCCCTTCTAAAGCACACATCCATAGGTACCTATGCAAACTGTTTTACTTGTCATCGTGCCCTGAAAATGTCAGAACTCTGCTGCTTCTATGGAGCTGTGCTTAGATACAGAAAAGCAACAACATTCTGGTACCAGTAATCTTGTTTAAATCATGGATGAGGATTGGAAATATCCTCGAAACTTGTTCTGCTCAGTCCTATGGGCCTCTAACACTCCTGCCCCAGTACCAAGAATTTACCCCATGCTTAGAAATGAGTGGGAGGGGGTCAACATGAGCATTGTTTAACAATAGCAGGTTGTCTGTAACAGCAGGAGTGATGTCTGTGAACCACAAAAAGTGCTAGTGCGAGATTAAGCAATGAAGGAAAAGATAATGAAAAAATACTGGTGCGGTTGTTCGGCAGACTTAAAATCTTTGTCATTGTGGAGCATAGAACTGACCAAGAATGCCTAATGCAATGCTTATTAGCCTACTCTTTTGTAGATAAAAGGCTTACATTAATCATGTTCAGCCAGATTGTTTGTGCTTTGGGGTGTAGATGTCCCTTCCAACTCTTGAACCTACTAGCTGATTTCTGCCAAAGTTGAGAGATGCAGTTTCTAAAAATCAAATTTCTTAAAATGGGGTGGAGGGAAGAAAAAAAAACCAACCCTCTTTGGGTGTCCTGGCTGGGCACCTGCTGTGACTTTGCAGGTTCTTGCTGACAGAATCCCCAGGGGACAGGGATCTCTTCCATGTCTCAGCTGTGGGAAGAACTTCAAGGAAGCATGAGCTCTTGTTGGACACCAGAGTTGATCAAGCAGGAGAGATAACTCTGTAGGAAACTCCATTTCACTAATTCTAGGGTTTGTGGATGTATTTATGTTGTATGAAACCAAAACTGCTTTGGAAGAAAAAAATAGATGTAATGAATCTCTACTCTAAAGCATCTTGGAATAAGAACAAAGCTTTTGAAACTGTCAAATTCTTATGTTTTAATGAAAAGGACTTGCGAGATTTTCATTTAAATTACTCTTTATATCAGTGTTTTGGCTAATTTTTGGTTTTTAAAAGGTGTATTAATATATCAGTTGACTTTATCTGAATGACACTTTTTTCATTAGTAATTTGTAAAGGGATTCATGATTTGTGCATGTCACCCCAGATTGGTATGTGTAAATGGTTTTAAACCTGCAGCACCATTCTGCTCTGTTAAAGCTTCTGACAGTCTACCCTGCTGATTTAGCATTTAGGGTCACTGCATGCGATATGGCAGTGATCCCAGGGACTTCAATGGGCGAGAGTAACGGTTTATAGAATACCTTCTTTAAAAGCACCTAAAGCAGGAGAATTGCCTGAAGTTTAGTCTCCAGAGTGACGTACTGACAGGTTTGTTCCCTAGTCATGTGCTAATTGTCGTGGAATGAGAATCACTTGCTCCTGGATGTACTACCAAAGCAGCATGTACAAAGTTAATTTCACAAAACTCAGCAAGAGACCATATGGAAGAGAAAATGGTATTTATTTTAAACAAAGTTGACTTCAGTCACTAACACATTGTGTTATAGATGTCACTCCCTTACACTCGCACACCGTGTACTCAGAAGCATCAAGACATGTGTGATGCTTTAATACACACTTTTCTGTTCATGTTTCATTCAGGCCAAGTTCAGTATTTCTGATAGAAATCTCTACAAGCCACATAATTAGTTAAATTGTACTAGCATACATTCCTGCTGTTAGGTTATACTAGTGCAATTTTCTTCTGCATCTGTGGCTACTTTTAACTTTGGGGATTAAAAAGAGAAAGAGGAAATTGTAAAACCAAGCTTTATTATACCCTACACATACTTGTAAGCTGTTGATAGTTCTTACTAGCCACTCCCTTGCAGCGAGCAGAGCAGGAAGAATGTTTTACTTTTTGTTTTACAGGAATATGGAAATTCACGGGGAGAAATTTCAGCCCATTTTGAGCTTCAAGTGAAAGTTTCGTAACTCTTTAATCTCGAGGACTAAACTATCTAATTTTCCCCCTTCCTACATTTGATTCCTCTGCCTGAGACTCAGAAATGGCTCTTCTGTATTAGCCACAGGTCAGGTAATGGCTATCTTTTCTTGGCCTAAGTCAGCTCCAATGCCACCCAAATGCCTTATCCGGGTTTTTTTGGGGGTTTTTTTGGTTTTTTTTTTTTGGTAAGACCGTCTCTAGGCTTCCTTAGAAATCGCGGGTACAAAACCAAAACGGTGCCCTCAGGCAGTGCCTCCCTGCACGTGTTTAACGTGCCCTTCGATAAAACTACCAGCGCTCTGCTGAGCCAGCTGATGATAGTAGCACGGTGCGGGCGTGCGGGCTCAGCCCCGGCGCTGGGCACGGCCCCGCCACGCCCGCCGCGGCCTCTGGGCGGCAGCGCTCCCCGCCGCGCCGCGCCGGGCTGCGCCGGGCTGGGCTGCGCCGGGCTGGGCTGGGCTGCGCTGCGCTGGGCGGGCTGGGCTGGGCTGGGCTGCGCTGGGCTGCGTTGCGCTGGGCTGCGCTGGGCTGCGTTGCGCTGGGCTGGGCTGGGCTGGGCTGCGCTGGGCTGCGTTGCGTTGGGCTGCGCTGGGCTGCGTTGTGCTGCTCTGGGCTGCGTTGCGCTGGGCTGCGTTGTGCTGCTCTGGGCTGCGTTGGGCTGGGCTGGGCTGCGCTGGGCTGGGCTGGGCTGCGCTGGGCTGGGCTGCGTTGCGTTGCGTTGCGTTGGGCTGCGCTGGGCTGCGTTGCGTTGGGCTGGGCTGGGCTGCGCTGGGCTGCGTTGTGCTGCGCTGGGCTGGGCTGCGTTGCGTTGCGTTGGGCTGGGCTGGGCTGCGCTGGGCTGCGTTGCGTTGGGCTGCGTTGGGCTGGGCCGGGCTGCGTTGTACTGCGCTGGGCTGGGCTGGGCTGCGCTGCCGGGCCGGCCGCTGCTCCACGGCGCCGGGGCTCGTCACCGCTCCGAAATGCGGAGCACTTCCAAGCAAGCAGATCTGCTGGAATCGTATTTTGGATGGTGATTAGAATCTGGGAAGGACTAACAGAGTAGCCAGCACGTTTGGGAAGTCTGTCTGTACAGGCAGATTTCATGGAAAGCAGAGACCTTCCGACAATTGTAACTCGCCATTTCCAGGGCTTTGGCTTCCCACGCCCAACTTGTTCCTGTCTCAGCAGGAAATAATTTTACCAAGAGACAGAGGGGACTCTTCAAGCATCTACTGACAAAAGGCTGCGTTATTATGTTGTAAATGCATGTGCTTATTAAGCTGTTCTTTGCTGGAATTTGAGAGGCAAAAGATGCCACAGAACTGCCGTTGAACATAAAATTTCCAAGGAAAGAACAGCAAGCAGATCCTGGTTGCTGTGAAATTTGGATCAAATGAAAAGCTGTTCCTCCCTTGCAAGGGAGCTGATGATATGAGTGTGAGCTCTCTGAGAACAGGTGCAGTTTGGAGAAAGCCTGCTGGGATAACTCAGTCAGTAAGCAGAGGCAGCTTTCCTGGCACATAGCTGGCAGGAGAATTGGAATGGCAACGTCTGGGGAGGTGATGCAGGGCTGGGAACATCTGTTTGGCCAGTGGTGTTATGGGAATGTTAGGGAAGAGGGCAGTGACATAGTTATGGCCAGTCCCATAACTGAGTATGACAATTGCCCTCCAGACCCACATGGGAGAGCAACCAATGTGATAGTGGCTTTGTCCCCATAAGAAAAGAGCAAGAACAGAATTGCTACTCTTCGTGATGTCCTCATGTGGCCATACAGTATTAAAAATGGTTGCATCTTGTTCTTTCAGTGACAACTTCCTGGCAGAGACAGAAGCAGTAATGTTTATACTGTGATATCACAGTGCCCTTTCTCCTCCACTCTTACCCTTCCTCACTGAAACACTAAAATTCACTCCTAGAGTCTTCTGTCTCACTGGAGTCAGCCGTTATGTTTAGTTCTAAATCCCAGTTTAAATACAACATCTAATATTGTCAAAGATTTTGGTTATTTTAGTGAATGATCTATTATCGAATGTGTGGGATAGTTAGACATATTAGATGTGCAATTACGTACATCAGTGCAATATTAAGTTGTTAGTTATTCTTGCTTTATGACAAAATACAAGGCAGTTTCTGGTTTTGTTTAGCATCTCCATTACACTCTCTCAGTAAACAGATTGTTGGCCTTTTTTTAAAAATAAACTTGCATGCATCTTCACCTTCTACACAACCTAGTTACCCAGGCTGCCTTAATGTATGCTGCAACTAATAAATGAGCAGCTGCCATGGCTCCTGTAGCCATACAAACACAAAGGAAAGCTCTTCAGCTTTTAAGGAGTGGCTGGAGGCAGGTAATTAACCACAGTTTCACTCCATGCACTCAGAGTGCGTGAAATAAAACTGGGCTTCCCTGTGGTTTTGCTTTTATGAGCACGTACTTGAAAGCTTGCAACATCGCTGCCATTTCTGGGTACAGCAAGGGAGTAAGAAAAAGCAAGGCTGAGTACTGCAACACTCCACAGAATCCTCTCTAGCAAATCCAGTTAAAATTAAGCTGGCAATAACAAAGGGGTCTTAAAATAATAGCAGATGGAGAACTTCCTTCTCCTGCTACCTTTCCCCCATTTCCAGGCTTTTCTACTTCGCTCTGTTCTCTCCACTGCTTCAAGAAAAGCACTGCTAATGCATCCAGGAGTGGGAGGGTGTTCACTAAAAGATTTTGCAACTTTTCTCAGCCCTTGGCTTTTTTCATATTGATGCATTGTCATTTATACATCTTAATATGCAGGTTCTATATTTTTAAAGAATCCCTGATACTCCAGAGCTATTAAAAACCACTTCTTTAACACGCAGGGTAAATCACATTCTCCTATGTAGCAGATTATTATTTGTCTGCCAGCTCACAGTAAGAGGTCTGATTTCTGCCCACTGACTTCACTGGGAAGTTCTCAGTTGCCTATAATGAGGGTAAAATTTGGTCCAAGAGTGTTAAATTTTATCTTCTCCAGTATGGAAGAACATACCCAGGCTTTCAGCCATATCACTATATTTGCAAACACCAGTGAAATTCTTTTTTGGTCTCACTGAACCATGACAGCGTAATAGTCTCTTAGAGCTATAGATTGGATTTCAGGACAGGAATTGCTGCTACAAGCTACTTTGAATTCTTGTAGAGAGAGGCAAAAATTCAACCAGAAACTTGCTGCAAACCTGTACGTCCTGGTTGAGCTGCAGGCCAAGAATTGCAGCCTCTTTGTCTCAATAACAAAAAACACTCACCAGGAAAGCTACTGGTATGGTTTATTGGAGGATATGTTCTCTCTGTCTCTCTCTCATGTCCCATTCAGAGCTTACTGTTCCTTACTTCACTTGTCTCTGAAATGCAGACCTTTAGTGGTTGGTTGCTCTTTAAAAGACAACAATAATTTTAAGTTGCTATAAAATTAATCTGAAGCTGCATTTTCATTCATACTTTTACTCTGCTCATCTAGTATATTTTAAAGTCTTTGGGGCTTTGGGCCAAGCACTGCTATAAATCAGAACAAATACTTGGCTGACTTACTTGGGTATTTTCCTTCAGCAATCTGTTTCTATCTCATGGTTTGGCCTTCTTTGCAGCTGGGATACCTGTTTCTTTTCCTGATGGCTTTTTTTTTTTTTTTTTGCTATGTTTTTTTTTTTTTCTTTTACGTCTTCTGTCTGAAGCAAAAAAATATCTTGGTTCAGCAGTCTAATATGTTCCTTTGTGATTCCTCAACACCCTTTCCAGTCAAGAGTTTTCAAGCTGCTTTGACTTCTGCCCCTGCAATCCACCTGTTCCAAAAAAATACTGCTTATCATGTAACTTATGTCGTTCTTTATAATTGATTTTTCTGAGACAACAAATAAGAGTATGGTGATAACTGCTCGTGCTGACTCACATTGCTGATTGTGCCCAGCCTGCCTGTCTGTTGACTTCAGTAGGGCTGGTAAAGTAAGCTTTGCAAGCCTCCACAAGAAAGTATGTGCAGCTCCCTCTTATAGAGGCCCTTGTTTTAAAAATCCCTGTGGGTTACAGTACAACTCCGTTCTGTTGCCACACTCCTCCTGATTCCCCAACTGTATTTTCTGTGGCCTCACTTCTAAGACGTATTTGAGCTTTGTATAATGCCTAACTGGAGAGGACGGAAATAGTGATAACCACCAGCTCCCTCAGCCATCTGGAGAACTGAGTGCTCAATATAAGAGGGAGAATCAGCTTTTGTCCTTGGTCTCCACCATCCCCTTCTACACCAGCATTGACTGGTCTCCACCATCCCCTTCTACACTAGCATCAACTATGGGAGCAAGCTCAGTAACTGGTGAGAAACTGCAGCTGACTTGGAGTGACTGGATGCCTTCAGAGAGGTTCAATTCTAGGTGTCCTCTGGGCTTCTGCAGTCTTTAAAAAGGCTGAGTGGGATGTTTTGTTGTCCTTCTCTTGCTTTTAACTGATTTACGTCTCTTTTAAACTTGGGGACAGTATTTGGGTAGTGAGGGAAGTGAAGTAGTCCTGTTAGAGTCTTTGGAAAATAATACTTTGAAGAGCAACAGAAAGCAACCTAGAAGGAAAATATTTCCTGTGGGACTTGCATGTGTTTGGGGGTGATTGTGCTTGCAGCCCTGGATCATTTAGAGAATCTCTCAGCATGCATGCTGTGGACCACCAGGAAAAAAATGCAAAATGAGAAGCTAAACAACTGGATTTTCTACTGTAGTAGCATCCACTCGCCAACTAATACAGTCACTTTGAAAAAACATGTTATTGCAACCCATCTGGGTCCAAATCTGAGCAGAGAAAGAATAGTGAGAGTGGGGGGTAGGCATCGCCATCTACATGGCTCAGTGCTGGCAAACTCACTCTGGCTATGACACTGGAAAGAGACTTCAAGCTTGACTTGGGCCATGCTTTTGCTGTAAAGCCAAATGGGTGGCAAAAATAGCGTAGGAAGGACCACTTGGGGAGTAGCGGCAGATAATGAGGAAACATGCCTTTGTAAGGAAATGCCTCTTCTTAGCACCACAGAGCCAGGTGCAGTCCTTGCCCTTGTGCTCTTTGAATATAAGGGCAGCTTCTGTCTCGTACAAGAGCAAGGCTGACTGTCTCAAAACATTTGCAGGGGAGGAAAGCACAGTCAGGGCCCCCTCTCCCCCACGTGCTGCAGCTCAGCTGGCACAGTAGCACTGCAGCTCAGCTGGCACAGTAGCACTGCAGCTCAGCTGGCACAGTAGCACTGCATGAGGAAAACGTATTTTCTTCCTTCAGTAAAAACCCCATTGCATTAGAAGCAGCAGGATGAATTCTGTTATCCTTCCAGTTTAAACTAATTGTGTATTGGGGTATACACAAGATAATTTTAAAGCAAGATTTTTCATTCTCAGCCTGAAAAATATTCCATTTTCCAGCTGCTGGGAAACATCATGAGCTGATCCTGTAATGAACGCTCTCATGTAAGAATTACTTTATTACCATTAAATGTTGCCAGCTCTTAGATTTGTGTTCTGCTTCATAAATTCCAAAAAAGCAGCTCACTGTATTTAGGAGCTATTTCCCTGTTTTGAAAGGAACCAGAGTCTATTCCAGGACCCAAGCCAGATCCCTTACAGTTTAAATGAAGACAGATTGCCATAAGCTTATTTCAAAAGATGAAGAAAAAGATTTTGCAGAGCAATTTTTTTTTATTTTTTTTTTTTTTTTAAGGATCAAGAACTTGTGCTTTTTGTGTTTTAGAAGAACAGTGAATAAGCCCAGCAAAATTGCGCTATTGTATGCGCCCACTAGTAAAGTATTAACATTATAATAATTTTTTTTCCCTTGACGGAAGGCAATAAAGGGCCAGAATCCATTCTCCCTGATTCTACATACCAACTCCACAGGGTTCAATTCACTCCAAACCAATGTGGAGCTGCTTTAGAGGGACTGTTGATGAGGTCTGGAGGATTTCTCCCTTCAGTTGTTAATTTGGATATAATCCAGGTCAATGTTGACCACTTTAGGTCAGCTCTGTGTTGCCTTACTTCTGTAAAACAATAAAAATATCTTCGAAATCGTGATAGGTGCTTACTGCAACTTTTCACTTTTATTGGCAGCCTGAAGTACTGAATAGGAAATAGAGGCAATTTTCTTTTCTTACCTAGAAAGGCATAGGCAGAGCCGCACAATGAATTTATACTGTTATTCATGTTGCATAAGCCCATAAGAAATAGAATGGAATTCACTACAGGCTGTGAAACTACTTCACAAAAATTAATTTTCCATGGAGAACATCAGTTCTGAACTGTGTACCTTCCAAATATCTGGAAATGTGCCTGGGCAACACAGTACATTGGGTCTTAGTAGACAGTGTTACATGCATGTTGGAGTTGACTTATAAATCTTACCCAAAGGAGCTGGAGAATGGAAAAAACTACAATGCTGTTGGGCATTTGTCATTTTCCGTTAAGAACTGGCTGCTTCCAAGCAGGTTTAAACAGATGAAAGGGTCAACTAAACAGTGATTGTATATGTGCATAAATTAAGACATGAGAGCTTCCAGTAATTTATTTTATCTATTAAAATGCTGCTGTGATTTTGACTTTGAGAAAGGAAGTGCCTTAGAAGGATCAGAAGACAGTATTCCATGGCAAACAACCAAAATTGGATGAGTTCAAAGATGCAAGAGGTTATGTATTCAGTCTGTTCAAGGGGGAGCATGCAGCTGTGTCCTAATAAAAAGAAATAATTGAATTTATTTGATCTCCTAGGGTTGTTTCCTTCATAATCTATGCAAGAGAGCACTTTTTAAAGCTGTGACTTCTTTTTTATCATGTCTTTCAAAACAAGGCCTAGTGTCAAGAACCCCTTCTTTTCCAGTGTTAGCCCTGACATTTGTCTGTTAGTGTCTTCATTACATACTATCCCTCCTGCATTGCTCCTTGAGAACTGCAAAGCAGTCAGGACAGCAGACCAGCCTGGAAGGCCATGGCTGGACCTGGACTATGGGTTTCCCATGTGTATTGGGCAGAGATGTACAGAGATGGAAAGCACCAGGTCTGACATGACAGTGCTGGGAGAAGCTTCTAATCTAGTTAGCACTTGCACCAGCGAACTGTTGGACTCTCTACAGGGAGTTCTTTTACTATCTGAACCCAGAATGCAATTTTACTTGTCACGTCCTGACTAGCAGTAGTGTACATACAGCACGCTGAAATTCCAAGTGTGGATATATAAAAAATTTAACTATTGTATCCTATTCAGCCACCTCTTGGTGGTGTTCTTAGTTGAAAAAAAGTGGGCTTTCTTCCACTTTTTCTCAGAAAATCTGTTAACAATTAGAATTTCTTATTGCAAGAAGGGCTGAAAAATTTGGCATCTGAACGTGATTACCTTAGGGCATGTTTTACCTGAGAAAAAACTTACCCACACACTTCACAAAAGCAGAGCTCATGGAAGGAACAGTTGTAGCGCTTCCAAGTGCTATTTATGCTGTTGATTCTCTTTCCATAAATGTTTTTAAAGCAGGGATTTAAATTAAGCACTCACATTAATCACTCTCAAACTAATCAGTGAATTAATTCCAAATCTGGCATCAGTCAGCGTTGATACAAGATTTGCTGCATGTATACTCCCAAATTTTGTTTGCACAGTATTTTATTGCAAATATAAAAAGGCAAATGCAGTTGTCAATTACGAATGAAATCAAACCAAAAACAAAACTGGTGTATATACCCTCAGCAACCTGTCAGTATGGGCAAAACTACCTGTGAATTGACATCTCGTACTTATTTGCTAGATCTTCTTGTAAATAATAAATCATCTTTTCTTTCTGCAAATAACATAAACTGTGTTCATCATTTGAGGTTCTTTTGATCATTAACAGCTTGGCAGGAAGTCCAGAAACTCAGATGAAGAAAATATTCAGGAGATCCTATATAACTTATATTAAGATGCCATGCTAATCTTTTGTACATGTGCCTCCCTATTTTACTAGAAAGTTTCCATACCTTTATATTAGTCAGGAAAGTTATGCTTTTCTATTTCTTTGGGGCATTTCCATACTGTAAGTATTCTGACAGATGATTTGAGTAACAAGAATCATAGAATCACAGAATCATAGAAAGGTTTGGGTTGGAAGGGACCTTAAAGACCACCTAGTTCCAACCCCCTGCCATGGGCAGGGACACCTTCCACCAGACCAGGTTGCTCAAAGCCCCATCCAGCCTGGCCTTCAACACTGCCAGGGAGGGGGCAGCCACAGCTTCTCTGGGCAACCTGTGCCAGTGTCTCACCACCCTCATCGTAAAAAAATGTCTTACTTCCTTCCCTTGTTCAGTTTAAAACTCTTGCCCCTTGTCCTATCACTACAGGAAGGCTGGAATCTTTTTTACTCAAGTAATGCATTCAGTTTGCTGTGTACTGTAGAAAGTAAGAATTTCTGTCAGTGCTGTTACACTTTGGCAGCTTCTGGAGCCGATGTGCCAAGGTGTAAATTTCTTCTCAGGAGCAGTCTGGCTCAGCATGGGTCCTAAAAGAAGCCATGGCAAAACAAGGGAAGAAAGATGAAAGGCTCAGGTGTGAAGAGCATATAGCCAGCTCCTAAATGACTGGAGAGCTTGAGTGCAACATAATCCTATTGCTCCTCTGAAGACAGTAACATAGAGAGATCTGTCTTTGTGGCTAAAGCTGGTTACTTTCTAGCCTCAACATGCTTCAAAAAATATTTCTGTGATGCGGCCAACAATATCAGGCCATTATCTGATGAAGGCAGTGGTACCTTGAAGAGCCTCACTGAGTGATGCAGAGCTGGGCCTGCATGTTTACTCCAAAAAATTCCAAAAGACAGGATGTCTCTGTGTAGGAAGGAAATTCCATATCCTCAATGGAAGAGTTTAGTGGCCAAAATGAGGAAAACAAAAAATCTACCATGAAAGAAGGAAAGAACTCTCAGCCTCAAGAAGCACAAAACAAAGTCTTAATGATGTACCCCTTTCTCCCAGTCCTTCCATTATCTGAAATATACCTTCATAAATCAGAAACTTTGCTAGTAATGATGTCTTTCTGCATAAAAACTCTACTAATGGTTTCTATTTTGTTATTTGTTGTCCTGGCTGGCCAAGAGTATGCAGGGCAGAGTGTGCAGCACAGCCCCCTGCTTTGAGAACAGAGAAGTGGGGAATACAGAGGGTTGCTGAGGCGGGGAGAAAACTTGGCAGGAAAGAGTTTGCAGTCAGGCACAGACCTCATGCCTTTCTTTTGGAGCTGTAGCAAGCATGGGGAGGGTGGGCATGGAAGTGGGGGACAATGACACAGACAGGGTTTTATTGCACTACATCCACTTCATCTTTGGCCACAGCAGTAGAAACCCTCTTGCCTCATGCTTCCAGTACAGGAGCCAGGGTCCTGAGCGCCGTGGGGCAAGCGTCAGTGTTTCAAGAAAGGTGAGGACCATCCTGTTCTTGCACACCCTAAAAATCTCCACAGGAACAGCCAGGTTTGTCTTGAGGTCTTGAAATTACATGTGGGCTGCTGAAAGTAAAGCTACTCGTTAACTGTTCATTAATTCCTTTCTGGAAGTAATTTATTCTTTTTTAATTATTTTTTTTCTCCAGTAGATTTCTCTTCCTCTGTTTTTGTGGCATGAAGATAACCTGCAGGGATAAATGGAAATTGGGTTTGTGCCCTTATTTCTAGAGTGATTTGGATTGGTGGTGTGTCACTGGAAAAAACAGCCATCCTAGCTGCTAGGCAATTTTAATAATGATTTAGACACTTTTCCCTTATTTATTGTGGACTTCTTTTCTTAGTTTCTTATTTTGCTTTCTTAACCTAAACATCCAGTTTACATATATATAATCAATTAATGTAAACAAAGCATAGATTTATTCCAATAGTGATTTGTAACAGTGATATAAAATTTAAAAGTAAGAAAAGCAGTCTGGTACGCTAAGGAACGTATAATATCTGCAACATATCTTCTTTATTGCTCTAGCCCATACTTTTCAACATAAAGGCTTTATTTCTCTAACTGAAAGACCTGCAGAAACACCACACCTGCACCTCTGATTAGCTAAAGCTAAGCAAATCTGAACGTTAATTCAGTAGAATCCTCTGAACTGGTAGTCAGCCAACTCAATTAAACAACTACCCTGATAAGGAGAGACAAAAATGCTTCTGAAAAGAGTTGCCATGGCATAAAGTACCCACTAAAGTAAAACTACAGCAATAAGGAGCATTTAATTTTCCTTTGGCATTTATTTCCTTATTATTACTGGAATCTCTGTTTGTGATGGAAGTGAAGTTTGGCATTTCACACTGATCTAAGAGCTTGCTAATACTTAACTCCCTGTGTCACTGAATGAGTACATCCCTGTTAACCAGTTTCACTGTCATTAAGTATAATTGTGCTAAATTAGCATCCATGGAGATGTCCTGGTTAAAAGGTTTTTACTATACCAGCGATTGTATACAAATAACATAATCCCAACAGTAAATAACCCTGAGTAATAGCTAAGAGAAGGAGTTTGTAGTTGCTTTTCAGAACAGCAGGCAGGGAAGTATCTCCACACCAGCATCTCCTGGGGCGGGGAAGATTGCTTTTCTCAGCTAAGTCAGCAAAACGGACATGGTCCCTGGGCATTGCTACTTGATACAGGTGTTTCTTTAAAAGAGATGTGTGACCATTGCAGACCAAGGTTTGGCAGAATCCTGATTTTTCAGAGCGCTCAGCTCTCTTTGCTGAGTGGAAATTATCGGCAATGCTGGTGTTTCTCTGGCTTTCTCTGAGCACTGTGCACAAGAACAGTTTGCTGTACAAATTATTCAAACAATCCTCTTAAGAATTAATGTTGGAAGAAGGCTTTTTACTTTCTGAGCTGTTATGCTTAACATCTAATTAGCCCACAGTGTCAAGGCTAACACGATAATTCTGTAGGCCAGACATTTCTCATGAGGAGTAAGGAATAATTTAAAATGGTCATTAGGAGCTGCATGGTCTTGAAAATTCTTTTCACTTTATCTATAACTTTAGATAATGGTGCTACAGTATTCCTTCCAATTTAGTGCTCATTTCTGGAGTTAATAGGTGAAATAACAAGCTGACATCTGTACTGTATCATATGCTTGATTACCTGTATGCAGAAAGTGGCCAAAGAATAATTTCAGATAACAAAGTGATTTGTTGCTTGAGGGAATTTTCAGTATAATTAATCAGCATCTGGGGACATTAACCAGTTTGCTTAAGAAGGATTTTTGGTTAATTGAGGTTCACAAACCAAGGTTACACAGAATGCAGAGCAATCTTTCCTTCAGCCTTGAAGTGTTGCACTGAAGGGTGTTTCAGAGGATTATTTGAAAAAATGTTTTTCATATCTAATAATTTGCCCCTTAACCATCCTTAATTACTAGCCATTTGATTATCTTTCATCTCATGTCCAGTAAGCTAAACTGACAGGAAATTATCTTCCTTTTTTTATATAAAAGGAAGAGTAAGAGTTGGTACATACAGAGAACCTTTGAGTAACAAAATCTTTGCTTCCAGTAATGCTGAAGCATGTTGAAGTATTATTGATTCATATTCATGTGCACACAACAAACAAACATCCATTTTGAAACTATACTGATATAATCCATCTTTCACAGCCTGCTTCAGACAAAGCACCAGGACTGAGTTAGACGGGAAGGATGAATGAATTCCAGAAGGAGGAATCTCCACTGTTTGTGCCTCTTCCTAGCCTCTGGACATTCAAACCAAGATACCTGCAACCAAGAACTTCATAGCTGATTTTGACAATCAAGCAAAAAGAGTGATGGACCTTCTCAGGTAACAAGGCAAGATGAGCTGTATTCTCTGGAAAGTAAGGAATTTGGTTTTATATCACAATATCGCCTCCCAGAGATGACCATTTTTGCTACTCTTACTGCTTTGTTACAGGAATAATATTACTATATAGCAAATTGCTTTTTCACCAGCAGGACCTACCTCCTACATACCACACCTTCATTTGCGCTTCGTGGCAACTCTTGTGCAGCAACACACATGTCCCTGTGTTGGCCTGGCATACCAGATGGCACGCCTTGGCATGTACTTAAGACTAGAAAGCAGGTTTTGTAACATTTTGATGCACATTTTCATGTGCTAGTTACAGGAGCACATGGTCCCTAATTCCTGAAGTACGGCATCACTCCTGCTCCCATGCCAAGCCTTTTCTGAACAGGCTCAGCCAGCTTCGCAACTGCAACAGTCATTTTTCTCTGATACCTATAGACAGGGACTAGACTAATACTGTCAAACCACCTTTCAGATCTTGTGAGTAAAGAAGGATCTGTAAATGTGAAGGGCTAGTGCCATAATATCTTCTCATAACATAGTATCATATGATCTAGTTCCTGGGTATTGGATTTAACATCCTAGTATCACAACATTTCTGTAGACTTACAGGGTGGTTTTGAGTAAGGTCATTAAAACAGGCTCAGGAACTAGTGACTTTCAACATTTCATTCTTTTATGTTTAGTTTTTAATTATACTTAGTTTAATTCTCTCTGGAAATGAGTGCTATTTTCAAGCAAACAATGAAAGATCATGGGTTATACATAGTTTTTATATTCTTATTTTCATTTTCTTAAGACATTGCTAGATGAACGAATCACAGGGGCCACGTTTTGACCAACAGATTACTCAGTCAACAAAACTGATTGGTCAATGCATCGCTCATGGAAGTTGTGTAATTTCCATCCTTGAAAGTCTTTGGTTACAGAGGAAACAAGCACTGTGAAGAATAACATAACACAAAATTTAGGACAGAACAATATGTTTATGTCAAAGTCTCAGCCTTTTTTTAGTTGAAGAACAAGCCAAACTTTAAACAAAGAAAGATGTATCTTATTTGGGTTCGTGTTAATTGTTTTCTTGCATAACTAAACTACATCTGGGCTGAAATGGGATCATACATGCTTTAGGTTTTTTACTGTCATTTTTATTCATTTTTTTGCTTATATTTGGCTGTATATTTTGCTGACATCTAAGATCTGATGAGCCAGTGGTGAAAAACTGTTAAGAAGCATTCAACTAGGTATCTTCTACAGGTCCCTTCTATCCATTTGCTTTACAAGTCTTATACATAGGCGTTTTCAAGTAGGTGTTCCCTGGCACCCAACTTGCACCATTCACTCCAGAGTAGTAAAAGTAAGGATGTGAGATCTTCCCCTGCATTCCTCTGGTACTTTCACATACACTGTTAAGCTACCAGGGCAAACAGAAATGTTTACTGCTGCTGTCTGCACTCAGATCATCCAAATTTCATTCTTTCCCTGACCTTTCTTGTAGCAGTTGAGTGTAATGTTTGTAATAGCAAATTTTGAGGCAAGGGATTTGTCTATAAATTCTCATTTTTTTCTGCCTGTTTTATTTCTGATGAAGGGTCCTGATTGACAAAATGAAGTGTAATCTGTTTAAAGGCCAGCCTAGATAGATACAGCTTTACAGTTAATATTTTATGAGGTTTTTTTGACCTCTGAGTCAGTATGAATGTCAGTACGGGAAATACATTTAATCTTTCTGCCCAGCTGTTTTTATCAGCCTTCTTCTCAACTCTTAATAAACAGCTGATAAAGCTCTCAGGGGAACTTGCCATGATGCATACTGAAATTGGTTTGTCCAACCTGTCCCTTCTGTTGCCTAGTGGAAGGTTAATGCTTTAAATTGGTCAGATAGTTTGAAAAGACCTGGGAAAGTTTGGGAGTGGTTACACAGGTGGTCAGAGGTCTGACCTTCGCCCACCATCTTGTGTGAAATAAGAAGACAACTCATTTCACTGGAAGCAAGACCACTTTTTTAATGCTGGGCTGAATTTTGTGATTTGCTAATTTATACCAATAGCTCAGCTGCTCCAGATGGAAATTCCAACTTGCAACCCGGGGGAGCTTCAGACAAAGTAAGGGAAAAGCATTTCCCACCTGTCTGCAAGCTCCAAAGGGAGGCTATAAGCAGAGTAACTTGGTAAGTGCTATTCTGGACTAATGCTTTAAAAAGACTGGACTGAAAACCTTCTCTCAGTAAAATCGATAAGGGCATTTACATTAGTTTCAGTACAATCAGAATTTCATGCTGAAGAGGGAGGAAAGTAATTGCAGAGTGACTTCCCTGACAGTAGAGACCATATGCCTGTAATTTACCTAGAAAGTTATTTTTCTAGTGCCTGGGAATTTCTGGTTTTCATTTCAGTCAAAAATACTCCGTGTTTGTTGACAATATTTATTCATGACACATCGCTCTATAGGATAGTCTTTGTTTGCTGTGTGTACCTGACAGAAGTGACTCAGTGGGACAATTGTGCCATTGGTTTAATGATATTTAGGGTAAAATGTTTGAATTGTCCTTTGGCTGGAAGAGCATGTGAGCATTGCTGATCATTGTTCATTGTGGCCATTTTAGAACTTAAAAGGTACTGAGGGAGTGCTTCAGTTCAGAAAATACATATGCTTTTGAGTGAAAAAAAGATAGTATTTTAAGTGAACTTTTGTATTGGTGTTCTGTGACCTTGAAAATGATATCATAAGTGACAAGTGTTTTCCTGTGAATTTATGGCCATGTTTATAAATGGCATCCTACAGTATCCCAGTGTAAACCCTGAGAGGCCTAACATGACTTTATTGGAGGTACTCTGGATTTATATCAGAGCAAATTTACTGGAAAGTGTTTTCTGATACCTCCAGTTCAAACTTTCATTTGATTTTATGATGCAATATGGTAGTCATACAAAGGGGCTTTAATGTTGGCTGTAGAAACTAAAGCTTTTTATTTTCAGCCAAGATGTAACATGTGCAGTGGTCTTGTAAAATGTGTGTTTTGCCTTCTAGTGCCTCTTCAGCTTTTGGCAGAGAAGATCATAGCTGAATCTAAGAATGGAGGTAAGGCTTGGTTTTCATGCTTTTCACAGAAAATGCAGGTGGTAAACACTCCTCTTACAACTGCTCTTCATCTATGCTACATGTATGTATGTGCTCATCACTGGACAAAATACAGGAGTTAATTTTGCACTGGATAGCAAGTGGCTGAAAGATGGAAGCAAGCACATTCTATAATTTAATACTAGACATTTGGAATTATTTGTTTTAAACGTTTAATAACAGCTGCAACTTGTAACTATTTATTAGATCCTTAGAGCACTGCATGTTTGTTTAATATCCCAGCTGGTCAGTGTAACCATTTTGTGGTTACTGAGTGGTTATTTACCAGGAAGATGGGGAGGCAACCGGAAAAATGAGAATCCAGGTAGCAGGTCTGGGAGACAAATGTGTCTATTCTGTCTATGTTCTATACCATATGTAGGAAATGCTTAAATAGCTCAGTTACCAAACCTTTAATAGTTAAAAAGTTAGAATCTAGGCCAGTGGGCAGGAAATGTTTCTATATATGGCTATTCTATCATCAATATGTATGAATCAGTGGTGACAAAATCCACTTTGTAGAATATCCATGTTCACTTCATCATAGTGGCCATGCGAGACTAACTGGGTACTGGGATTTGAAGAACCTCTTACCCTTGGGCAAGATTTGGCCTGTATTTCCAGCTGCCTGAGCTTCATGTCTTGTGAGAAGATAACTCTTTGTAAATGCATCGGGTAAATTATGCACAAATATTCTACCTGAGACACAAACATGGGTATAAAGACTGCTTTCCTTTTCACCAAAAGTGCTTATTTCTATCCCTGCAGCCTTCTCCTATCTCACACAGTAGATTTGTTTTATTTCCATTGATGGGCACTTTGTGCATCCATTTAATCAAGGGAATGAAATAACCCAGTACTGTTGAATCAAATTCTGATATAGTAAAAATAAATGCAGATGTTTCCTATATGCAGGCTTTCCAGGTGGTTAATTGACAGTTTAGGCAAATAGTATTTTCTTGTGCTATTAATAATTTTTTAAGTGTGTCATGATACATTTATTTACAGAATCTACAGTGTGCTTTTTGTAAAGTCAGTCTGAAGGCTGTTAGTTAAAGCAGAATCAAAGACTTACAAAGAAGATAGGGAGTTAGCTCCCATGAGGTGATAAAGGAAATGGCATTGAGACAACAGAGCAAGATGTTAGCTTCCTGCACTCTGGAATGGAGAGATATGAGAAGCAAAAGGGAACAGTAGTAAATCACAGGGTAATGACATCATGTTATTTCATGGGATGCCCTGGAAAAACAAATGGAAGGAGAAGAGTATTATGTCTTACACATGCACTGTAAGCCTCTATAGGGTGATTGAATGACCCGTGTGCTGAAGGTGGGCTTTAAATAGAAAAATTGGGGGAAGAGAGGGGTAAGATGCCCTGTTAACTCCAGTAGTGACACCACTAAATCCACTAGAAACCCTATCTTGAAATGTTCTCCTGAGAGCATGAAACATAACTCTTTATCCTGCCACCCAAAAATCATAGCAGCTCAAGAACATTCAGTAAGTTGATTGTTCTGGGTACAGGAAGCCCTTGAGGTGACCCTTGCAAGGAAAAATCTGAAACGGAGGCATGAGGAAAATGGAGGCTTCCTATTTCATCACTGTTCTAAAGCCAGTAGAACACCACTGGCATCAGCTTTCTGCATCAGATGGGGAAGTGGGTATTTTCTCATACAAGATAAGTTGCTTGTAGAGAGCAGCAACAGCCTGAAGTTGCTTGGAGAAATGTGAGATAGGCTGGAAGTGTGCTGTATATGATGCCTTAAGCTGGGCCCTACAGCATATACGCCCAGCTAGCTTTCAAGAGTGCTGTTTGATAACCATTCCTTCAATCAAATGCATGTAATGCCAAGAAAAAAATATGCAGGGATGGAGTAAGTTTTCCTGCACTTCAAAAGGCAATACGACAAAGGTGTAACGCCACAGTATCCTAGTCCCCAGCGCACACATTCCCATTGCAGAGACATGGGGAAAAGTCCCTGTGTTTGATACCAGCAGTGGATGATATCATTCTGCTGATGTCCTGATCTGTCCTACTTCTGCAACATTGCTTCTCAAATTTTCTCCATAATCCATACAGTTATTAAGCATTTTCCAGTTATAGGCTGCACTGAATAACCTAAATACAGTATTTGTGCAGTAATTTTCTTTTCTGACTGACTAATTATGTACTGTTTCTCCATCATGAAAATTCGATTGAGTCTGGAAACAGCAGTTGTGCATATTCAGTGTATCATATTGATCATAACGAGGAGAAAACCAAGAGGTGGCCTTCTCCATAGAAACACAAGGTTACAGTGGGAACGCCAAGTCTTCTCTCAGTGATAAATGTCACTGACACTGATTGCTCTGCTCGTTTAGTCTCTGGAGGTATCTCTGTGCAACAAAATTATTACTAACATGCCCTTTCCTTTTTAATCTGCTCAACATTTTGGCTGACAGATTTTACAAAACCCAAACACATTGTATCATTTCCTCCCCAGAGTCCCTTTACTAGTATCTCTAAGCCTGAAATTTTATATTTACATGTGAACACAGTAGCATCAAATCATTCAAAGCAACTGATACTTCTTTAGCTATACCAGATCAAGGTCTGTTCTCAGTTAACCATAAGAATTCAGCAGTAATTTAGCTACACGTATGTATAGTTTTTGCTTTATAGAGTGATTCATAAAGGAATTCGACAGATGGAGGAAAGCTAAGAAGGGGAGCTTATTGCTACAGGATGCTGTGAGCACCAGCAGTTTATGTGGGCTCTTAGAGGAATTAGACGAATTGATGCATGAAAAATTCATCTGGGCTGTTACACCTAAAGACACCAATTCTGGTGCAGGAAATCCTTGACCCGCAGATTGCTGGAAGTTGAGGAAAGTACCCTGGGGAAGCAACACTGTGTGCCTGCTTTGCTCTTAGTTCTTTGTCCATTTGCTACAAGCCATTGCAGGAAGCAGGTCTCAATGGATGCGTACTCTGACCAGTTATGGCTGTTCTTATGGATCACTTAAGGCAAATGATGCGACATACAAAGAGAACCCCCAGAAGTGTAACCTGTGATACAAGAACATGACAATACTCCTTCTTTTTGGCAGGAATGGGTGAGGACAGTCTCTCACCTCATGTTAGGGCCCTGAGGGCACCCCCAGCCCTTCTAGGGGTTTGGCTGCTTGGGCTCAGGGCCAGTCTAGTGCCCTGTGGCACAGCTGGTAGTCTTAGGGAGAGAGCTGGGAGGACTCAGCAAGGTCCCTCCTCACCTCCTGCTTACCCAGTATCTGGTTTTAAGCTCAGGCTCTGGCTCCTCCGGTCCCAACCAGTCTACACTGAAGCTGCATCACAGCCGTGCCCGTACTTGGCTGTGGTCCCTGCTGATGCACACACTGACCTGACCTGTGAACTAGCTTCCCAGTCTGACCCCAGACCTGCCTCATCATTCATGGACTTGCCTGATGACCTGGGCTCCAGTCTGTGCCTGACTGCCCCCTTCCAGCCTGCCCTGGTCCCTCCATGAGAGCAGCGGGATGGGCCCTGGCTGGTGAGGCCATGCCCTCCCAGCCTGCAGATCACCCGTGGCTCACAGCTACCTATCTCCTAGCTTTATATCTCACTCTTTTGCTGTGCCACTCCAATGTCTGTAGCCCACTCTGAGGTGTCATGACTAGGTCATTGACCCAATCTGTGATCCATTAAGCACGGAGTAAGTGATGAAAGGTTGGTGATTTCTGCACCTATGTCTTTTGTGCGCCTTCAGCTGTGGGGCACAGGCATACACCTCAGTGTGTTTAGTGTTGAGAGAAGTTAATAATACAGCATACTTTGCAATTGGAATCTCTTCATCTAATTTGCCTCATGAGACAGAAAATTGCTGGCAGGTTTTCTCCTGTCTTCCTTCTTTGAGAATTCAGTGTCAAAGGAAGCTAGTGTCAAACAGCCCTGCTGAATGATCATTTCTGTGCACAAAACATGTAATTCAAGTTTCATCACCCTTCCCTGTCAACAAGTCTCAGTACTGTTGAGGAAGGATCATTTCTGTGTTACCTTCTGCCTCTGCTAGAATTGAACCATGTCCAAGCTCAGGATAAGAAAGTTCATATAGCAAATAATTTAGACAAATTGCTTCCCTCAGTAAAGCATCAACTTATATTAACAAAACTTTTCAACATTTAATATTGCATCTGCTCTGTAATTTGGTTCACTGTAATTTTTATTTTAATAAAAAATTCATTTATTCATCTCTTCAATATGTCCCAGTTCTGTTTCACCCTCTTTATAACTGTGATGCATTTTTCTCTTCCACTCAAAAATTTGGAGCACTTTTCCCATCTGCTCCTATTTCTACCTCACTGGGCCTAACTCAGAACCTCGCTCTGCTTCCTTCTGGCTGATTAATTGACATTTCATCCCTTTCCTTTTTCTAAAGAGTAAGTGGGTTTTTTTCCCTCATAAGTCATCACATGTTGATTCATTGGTATCTTTGCTAATTCTATTCATATTTCCCTTTGCATCTATATCCTCCCCTTGTGTTTTGGGTCAAAAGCATTATAAATAAATTAACAACTCTTTCCTGTCTGCCAGGATAACTGCTTATAAAAGTCCGGTTTTGAATTCCTTGGAGTTGATAAGGGACTTATGCCCTCAAGCATACAGTTTGATATCCCAGCCTGTACTCTTTCTAATGAATGTTCCCATTATATGCTTACTTGTCCATTCTTCCTTTGAATCTGAGTAACATTTGACCTCTGAGATGACCAGCAGCAAAAAAAAAAAAAAAAAAACCCACCACATTTTAGTAACTTCTTATTTTATTCAAAAGAAAATCTAGAAAATGAAAAAGACTCCTTTCCTGCATTTCAGATGTGCTGTGGCTTGGTTATTCCTCTGTGTAGGGTAAAAGCAAATAAGAGCTCAGCCCTTCTTTGCTGTACCTTGTTCTTCTGTACTCTCTTTTATTTCGCTGTGTCTGTCTCCTGCCTGCTCTAAACAGTTTGCATCTTTTCAATTCTTCATATAAAAGCTTTTATATGACTATTCATGACCATTGTCTGTCTCATGCCTTTGCATTTCTGCAGCTGTTTTTTGCGAGATGATGATACTCTGGCTATGGGTGCTCCCAGTTAGACACATCCTTAGTGTCTGAAATAGATGAGTGCCTCATCTCATTCTGTAGGCATACTTTTTTGATCATCCGTTCATAGTGTGAGCAGTACCTTCTGCTTGATGTCTTTAAAGTGGCTGTATATCCTCTGCACTAGAGATCCAGGCTATCCAAACCTGACAGCTAATTCAATCCTAAAATAATTTTTAGAGTGCGTACAAAGCAGAAAGAACACATTGACATGCAGCTACTAGGAAGAATGTCCTTTGATATATAAACAGATAAAGTCTAAACCAAACATAATTTTCCAGAATCCATTTTCTGAGTGTCTTTTTACTTTCAAATACCATTCTTCAAGTCAGGCATTTGCCAATTTACTACATGAAATTCAGAGCCTGTTGGCCAAGCTTTTATTCTAAACTATCATGCTGATTCTTCCTTTTAGTTGTATGTAGGTTTCCAACACATTCTTTTTTTTAGTCTGATCAATAGAGAAATTAACTGGCCTGAGGCAGATTTTTTAAAAATGGAGTCTCTTATAAAGTAGGGTATGTTTTTTTTCAGTAGATTCTAAGCAGCTAAACTTATTAATTGCACCTGGAGTTTCAGGTGCTCAGCACTTGGTCCTTACTCTCCACCAACTTTCAAATTATATACATGCTTTCAATTAGATCCTTTATACCCTGTCATGGGAAGGATTCACATTCTTCATTCTAGTATAAGTCACATTTTATGCACTCACAATATCTCCTCTCCTTGCCTGCTTACTTCACCAGCCTCGAACCTGAGATCTGCACACAGACAAGAGGGAAAAATCTAGGATTCCCTAGGCAGTACTCTCCTTAAGCCACAGGCTAGGCTAGGTCTCTTTAAGGGACAGGAAGGGGGCCCAAGGTGAGCCCTTTTAGAGCAGGTATTGCAATCCCCTGCTTTTCTTCTGCAGTGTGCAGCAGTCTTATCAAGGGATGTGTTCCTAGGGGAACATTTGGAAGGGCTTCGGAAAAGGAAAAGAATTACAGATCATGAGAAGATGGGAAAAAAGGTTAGTTATTTTTGCTTCTCAGCTGTTGAATTTGAGAATAGTAGTTATGTTTAGAAAGAAAAAAAGTTTTACGTAGGTATAAAGCAGTAAGGAAATATAGCAGAGTATATTGTGCAACAAGTTTGAGGAGGAAAGTTGAGTTGCTAGAAGGTGCTGCTTCTGCTTTAGTGAAGTGTCTCCTTAGTTTCCAGGAGAAAGTTGTATGTTAAATCTGTCAGAATGCATGTTGAATTTCCCTGTTATGTTTCCTTAGTCTTATGTGAGAAATATTTTGAAAAGCTAGTGCCAGGTGTTCAAGGGTGAATTGCTGGAATCAGACTCAGTTTGAGAAAGACCTTCCTGTTGTTTAAGTGTGAAGAAGAGGAGGGTATCTCAAAAGCAAGCAGCACTTCTGGCTCTTACTTTAACTCTTCTGATAAGATTTTTAAAAAAATAATTAAAATTTAGATTTCTAAAGCCTCTTATGGAGCTCCTAGCAAGAAAGAATCTCTTATCCCTAAGTACATTTGCAGATCTAGTCCTTGATGTCTAGTATGCCATTTCTGTAAAGCTTGTATTTAAATAAGAGAGGGTTTTCTTGGTAATCTGACCTTGCATATCTCTGATTATGTCACAAATAAGTGGGTGCATTAAAGACCAGGACTGTACTGTAAGTATTCTCCACCTGAGGCAAACCTCCTGTTATAGTGCCTTTGCACAGGACCTTTCTGAGTAAGAGATGGAAAACATTCAGATGAGTCCTCTTCAGAGCTGGAAGATTTGTGTGTCTGAGAAAAGAAAGGTTACTGAGAAGAGGCCCCTTTCATTGTAATACTTCTTCCCCTCCTCAAGCATTTTCTGCTAGCTAGGAGATTATGGGGGCTTGGATAGGCTGCCTGATTTCCTGTGTTTGAAGGCAAATCTGTGGATAGTTACTGCACAACAACTCTATAGGAAGATTAATTGTGTTAGGAAGACAAGACTGGGGATCTAACATGTTGAACCTTGGATAAGAGAGAGTTAAAGGTGAGAAGAAGCTCAGCTGCCTGCCTGGTTCACAAACAGCAGACTTCAGCCTGGCCTTTCTAGCCCTACTGCTCTGTCAAGCATCCTAAAACTAACCCACAGTCCATCAGTACAGGGAGGAAGATGTTTTCATGCTCCTTTCAGACGTATGTGAATAATTAGCTGATCTTTTATATTCAGATGAAGTTAATAGTCTGCAGTATATTATGTGTTTAGCAGACACATAAACACGGTGGATTTCTGTTATCTAACTCTACTGTGGCTTCTTGTTGCTATGTGTGGGAAGCTCCTTCAGGAAGAATTCAGTAGGAAAGCTTCATAATCCTGTACTATGAATACAGAATTGCCTGGGCTACAATGTTACAATAATTAACAATGAAACACCAGTGGTGAGGGAGCTATCAAATGCGATATCTCTGTATCAGTATTGGGTCTGGTATTAATTAATGAAAACACTAATTAAGGTTTCTATTAAACAGTCTGGAAGATAAAGTGAAGCACTCATTGATCAAGTTTGTAGAGGCCAGGCTGTAGCTACAGAATGATTGATCAAGAGATTTTAGAGTAAGAGGCAAATTTTAAATAGGGTGAGATTTTAATTTAGATAAATGTTAAACAATGCACTAGAGAGTGATGCTTTATAAAATGGAAGGCTGCTGATTAGAGATTGGTAACACAGAGAAGAATTTAGGAGAGTGGGTAACAAATGGGGCACTAATCCCAATACTATGGAGCTTTAAAAAGACAAATAGCTTTCCTGGCTATACAGAGAGTAAAAGGGAGGTCATTTGTAGGACAGTGGCCATAAGGATATCTATTCTGTGTTTCTAGTGTGGCAATGCAAGTCTAAAGCTTCAACCTGTTATCCATGTGAAATAAACTCTTTAATTGTGACCTCAAGGTTGGATGGTAAAGGAATAAAGTTTCTGAAAGTGATGCAGAGCTGATAAATATGTGTACACAACCTCTAAGACGCACATGAGCACAGTATGCTCCACCTCTTAGCCATGTGGCACTTAATCAGGCACCCTGCATAAGACCCATTGATGCTAACTTCTGAATTCCTGTACTTGGAAAATGCAATGGGAGGGAGCTGCTTTGGTCATGGGAAAATGTAGCACAAGTGTAGAAGTCTCAGCCTCTGTCTACCATCCTATCAACCTGTTCCAGTTACAAAACTGAATTAACAGTGTCTTCTGATCGGTGGGGAAGGCTGGTGAACATGACTACTGTAACAAAGGAAGGAAGTTTTGGGAAATGGGTGCTGCTTTGGACCCATTTTTTGAGCTGTGGTCTTTCTTTTCTAAGAGTGACTTCAGCTAGATTGAGGCGTTGGCAAAGCAGAGGTATCATTGCAGGCAGTTGCTTCTCATGACTTGATATTCTTGGGAAATGAAATGTCCCTAGGAAGAAAAGGGGGAAGCAAACTGCTTCATGCATGTGTGGGAGAGGTAGAAAAACAATTTCAAACTACTTTGGTGTCTAGGAGGAGTTATAGACCAGCTATCTAGTCAAACCGTTCCAAGTAGGCTATTTGCAACAAACCTGTGTGAATGCTATCTCTATAGCAAAAGCACTGTATTATGATTGAGAACCATTACAAAAACTCAGGTAAATCCTTTCTTGCAGTAAAATTAAATATTGTATTTTGGCACCGCACCAACAATGAATCTCTACATTTGGGAATCAGTTTACTGGTGACATTTTTTAACTATATCATCTTTCTTTAAAAAGCACTTATTTTTAAGCAGAATCAATGATATAATTTGCATATGCTTAGGACTTTTTTATAGTAATAACTTGTAATTTCACAGAATTGTGGAATAGCTGAGGTTGCAAGGGACTCATGGAAATCATCTAGTACAATACCCTTACTCAAAGCAGAGTCAGAAAAAGGAGACTGCTCAGGACTGGTTGTAAGGTTTTGAATATCACCAAGGTTGAAGACTCCACAGCCTTTCTGAGCAGCATGTTCTAGTGCTTCATCACTATTACAGTGGTTTAATAAATTATATTTAGATGGAACTTCCTGTATTTCAGTTTGTGCCCATTGCCCTCTGTCTTTTCACAGGGCACTGATGAGAAGTCTGGCTCCTTCTTCATTCCCCCTGCCCCCTGCCCTCAGATATTTATTCACATAAAGAAGATTCCCCTGAGCCTTCTCTTCTCCAGGCTGAACAGTCTCAGCTCTCTGTCTTTCCTCCCATGATAGATGCTCCAGTCCCTTAATCATCTTTGTGGCTATTTGCTGGGCTTGCTCCAGTATACCCATGTCTGTCTTATACTAGGGAGCCTGTACCTGGACACGGAACAGAAAATATACTGTTTCATTAAAATCTTAGACAATCTAAATCTGTGATGGATATTGAAGGTGGAGTTTGCATCATTCAAAATGAAAAAAGGAACTGGATCAAGTTTTAACTAGAATTGAACTAATATATCCTACTCTATACTAACAGCTATGCTGGTATTACTGTTATTTATCAAAGCAATAAGGTGGGGGGAGATGGGGGAAGAAGCAAATTCTTATTGTGACAGTACACAAACCCAAAACGCAATACTTGCTTTATGCATATATGATATGCTTAAAGGATCCAAAAACCATGGCTTCGTGGTCTTGGCCCAAGGAACTTTGAAATGAAAGGGCTTGGAAGATGGTCTCTGTTTGAGACACCAGGATGATGGGAGAAGATGACAAAACAGCTCACGATGAGCAAGAGTTACGTCTTGCTACCTGTCCAGCTACTAGCAGCTTGCAGGGAGGAGTAGGACAAAGTCTGTATTTGTTGATCAGCTCCTTTTAATATGTGTTTTCAGGGTGGGAGTGTTGTGTGTGTATATATGTGTATGTGCATCTATATAGCTATACACATACACGTATATAGATGCAATGCATATCTATCACACTTTTTTTTCCCCACTCATTGAAAAGAGAATTATTTACCTCTTTTACAACAGGATCTGAATGCTGTTTGTGGATTTTAGCTGCTAGTGATATATTTTATTACTATCATTAAAGATTTTTGTAATACGGGGCAGGGGTTGTCCGAGTGCTGTGGGGAGCTACTAAATTCACCTTGACTGATACCGCATGCATTAGTTGAACAAATAGATTAATGCTATTCTTGTTGATACTGGATGGTTGCCATGCCAGAGCCAGGGGTTTAGTCTCTGTTTTTCTGTTGTTTTCTGAACACATAACGGATCATTATTTTATTGGTACATTCCTAGGTAAACTAAAGAGTTTCAATTTCTTTCTTTTCCTTTTAAATATATTGTGGCATAAGCAGACAGGGGATTTCTTTAATAAAAACACAGGACACAACAAGAAGAAACTGCTCTTTCAGGTGTCAGAATGCCCATTTGGAAATTTTTGTCATGTCATTTTAGACCAGAGAAAAGAGAATTTTTCACAAAACCTCGTAAACTAAAACATTCTGACAGCCGATATAGTATGTTGAAAGCTTGTCTTTGCTTTCCTTGGCTAGTCACTGCCTTTGTTAAAGGGGGGTGGAAGAGGGGGAGAACATTAGTTATATGTACCACTGACTTACTCTTGTTAGTGCAAGTTTTTCTAGTTAAGAAAGCCAGTTTAATACTTCACTACTTCATCTCTGTTTCAATAAGGAATTTAAGGGGCTATTAAAGAAAATGTAGGATTCTGATATTGGCCAAGGCCAAGTTGTGTAGCAACCAGATGATGTCCTCCTACACTTTTGAGGCTCCAGCCATCTGGATTACAACAGATGTCTCCCTTTGTGCTCAATAAGTACCCATATGCAGCATACAAGAGGTGGGAGTACATGTGGTTGCTGAAGCACTGATGTTAGGTCAGCCTGAAACACACCTACTGACAAATGGTCTGTTCCTTTGGAAGAACTTGGTTATGCACTGCAGAACTTTGCAAAGAAGCATCTTCAGCCTGGTATGATTTTTCAGTGAATGACATAAACCGTCACACTGTGATCTTAGATAAAAGTTAGCGGTTATACAAAACAAATATATCCTAGTATTTGTCCATTTTAAAGGAGCCATTGCAGCAAAGTGGAGCTCAATGCTTTCACCTGCTTGAACTTTTTATGTCTGTGGCTTGTGTCTTCAGTTTTACTATCCTTATCCTTCTGCTTACAGTGATCCTGGCTTTGCAGAGTGTTTGCAATTAAAATTCTTGTCTCACTGATCTTCATAACATTCCCTGGGCTTCACAGCAACAAGTGTACTTGGCAATTTCCAGTGCTGATGACTCCAGTTTTCTTTCCCTGCTGTTCAGGTGGTCAGAGCCACACAAGTGCCAATAAATTTGATAAAGCAGTGTTTCTGACTCAGCAGGGCTTTGCACCAAAGTGAGGGCAGGAGAGGTATTGTGCCGAATGCCCAAAATTGGCTGGCGTCTCTGGATGGGGAGTGAAGAGAAACTGGTTAGATCACCTTGTAAGTAGGCTTGGTGCCATCCAGACAGATGGGCTGAAGTATAAGCAGCCAAACAGTCATTTAGGAACACAAAGTGGATTTGTTGAAGGCAGGTTTCCAAGCATGAAATGTCAGAATGGTTGTCTGTGTCAAGCCTACAAACCTGAAGGGAAGGATATGTGCGAGTAGTGTGGGATGAGCTAACACCGAAAACAAACATGAAAATCTGTCTTGGATCCTTTCCTGGATCCATCGAAAGAGTTTTTTGTAGCTGTGAGACCTAGAAGGTATGAGTGGGAGAAGAGTCCTGCAGAGCAGCATTATTTCCCTACCGCATGGATCAATTTCCACAAACTGTGCTGACAAGGTAAAGAAATTATTTCTTTTGCCTCCCACAGATGTTGGTGTGCAGGAGGCCCATAACATTGGTCTGGCTGGTTAGTCTTCAGCAGCTGTATTTAATAGCTTCAGACCAAGTTCTGTAGTATTAGCCAAGCCCTAAATAATTCATTATAGACAGAAATATATCTTAGTATATATAATCTTGACTGACTTTGAGTTAATATCCAATGGCTGTGGAGTTGTAGTGAGGACTGAATTGCCTCACTGTAGTAAGAACCCAGCTCCTCTCTGGGACTTTTCTGCTTAAAAGATCAACAACAACAAAGTGGGGAAAAAACAACACAAACTTCCATAACTCTAAAACTCAAGAATTTAGGATGATAATTGATGGAAATGTGCTTTGCTGCTTTTCCATCCACTGCAAAAGCCAGGCAAACACTTATTACTTGTCTGCTGATCAAAGGTGCAAAGTAGAGAAGGGCTCACGGAAAGAGAAATGTAATGACTTGAAAGGAAATGAGTTTGCAGGTAAGATTCAAGGCAAAGGCTCAAATTGCAAGCTAAGCTTTATCTGAGCTTACATTATTATGCCCTGTAACTGGTGCCTTGCAGTTCCAGTTTAGAAAGTGGAGACTGAAAGGAAGCATTAATCTGGCTGAAATCCACATAACAGGATTGTGTGCAAAACAAAAGTTAAATCAGACAGTGCAGTTGGTGAAATACAGCTTGAGGAGGAGGGGGGAATATGCTAGAAACAGCACTTTTCTAACCTCTTTACTGCAGCTGAACAAGCTTTAAGAGGCATTAGGATTTATTCTTTGTAGTGAGAGGGGCAGGAAAAACCAGGACCTAGTTACTGTTGTTTGATTTTTTTTTTTTTTTTTTTTTTTTTTTTTTTCTGCAGAATATTCTTGCCAGAAGTAGGGCTGTTAGAGCATGCTGTCAGGGAAATGACTTGCATTTGGTAGAATTGCCCTCAGTTCTTCCAGCTTACACTGCCCTTGTGGCACTTTTACACTGGTCATTTGTTGTAGGCTCTGCATTTGATGTTTCGATTTTCACCAGTTGCTCTGCAGAAAAGGATTGTGCAACAGTAGAGGACTGCAGATCTTTGGGAAGAGGCAGAAAACATGCATTCGATCTCGGACTCCAGAAGGGGAAGCCTCTTTAACTGTACAGTAACAGAAATTGCTTAAATTATGGATAATCTGCTGCATAAGTCTGTCTTCTATTTCATAAAGCTTCCTATCCATGCGATTTGGAAACTTGTATCAACAGTGAAAGACAAGAGGACTCAAGAAAAGGTAAAAGCAAATTGAAAAAAACAAAACAAAACAAAAACCACCTTCAATTGTACCCCTGTGGGTGACCTAGCTATATCTTAAAGGGAGAGGATCAGAAATTTAGCTACAGTTTTCTAAACATCAGTATCTGAGAGTAATGGCTATGTTTAAGTTTGAGAGCTATGTGACTTTGAGAAAATTTGCCCTGAGAAGAAATAAATTTTGATTCTGAGGAAATTACTGGACACTTAAAGCAATTTGGGTCTGAGAACATGAAGCTTTAAGTAGTAATTGCCTGTCTGTTGAGGATCACCAAAATCTGTATTTCACTGCTGTCATGAGCTGTTTTCAGGGTAATTCCAGTTAATCTTGAATCGCTCATCTCGGTCCTAGCTGGCTGAAGAAATTGTTAAATGTCCTTTTACTTTTGATAGTCTTGAATCTGCTTGTTATACTAAGGGGGCTATATTTGAGAAAATTATAAATATGTATATAAAATAAACCAGACTTCCCCTCTCAACTCTTCTGCTAGCCATAAACTTTATGTGCTGCTGTTCTCTGTGCTATAAGGGCTTTGCCTCTACTATGAGATGCTAATTAGCCTGAGATCAGGTGTAGGGGCTGGTAAGTATTTGTGCTTTTTGTCATGTACATTTGCATTAAATAAAAGGTTGCATTCTTGGCAGCAGGGCTTCTAACTTAGTTTTTTAAACGTTTTGGTAGATCGTGATTTCTTAAGTGCAACATGGATATCCTCAGGAGAATTGAATTTTCATCTGAAGTTACTGCTGTTCCACAAGGAAATGGAAGCTATTTAGCACAGGGGGAAGAAGAGGCGAGTCTGGAATGGGGATATCTCTGATGGGCTACTGTTCTTTTCATCCAATATGTGCTCAATATTAAGCTATGTGATGAGCCCTCAGAAGCAGCTTGTAACAAGAGCTGAAATTCTGCATTCCTTTGAAACAGTTAAACTTCTGTGCTCTTTGTGCACTAAATGATGTTGAATAGCGTGCTTCTCTAAATGAGAGGTCAGCAGGCAAAGAAAGGCACATTCCTTTGACATGATATATTTTGGAAAAAAAGTACCAGGGCTATAACTGGCGGGGGGTGGGGGTGAAATCTGCTTTTCCTGTTTTGGTACAGTGATGTTCATTATTTTCTTTTTTACTCCTAATGTTTTTACAATGGCTAACAGCTCAAGCACTACATGCTTAAAGAAACATCATGTTCATTCTCCTTGGGTTTGTCTGGCATTGGCAGGACTGATATTCACCAAATTACTAACATTTGCTTCTTTGACTTTACAAACACTTACAGGGGTGGGAAGTGCAGTTGAGCTCAGCAGGTTGCCCTGCATGGTGTTGAGAATAAGCTTTTTATTTCTGAGCATCACATTCTTTTATCTAGCAGGGCAAGTTCTTGGGATTGTCTGCTTAATACTGGCTCAATGCCTTTTAATAAATATTATCAGTAGATGACTAACTGTTTTTTCTTTGAGGTTTTTGTCATTGTTTTCTCAATATTCACCCGTTATTGATCTGGACAGTTATTAAATTAAAGCTCAGGAGGGCTGATGGGTCCATGCTAACAGTGCTATTGTCATGTTCCATTCAGACAGTTTTTGTCTAATGCTCATAGTGCTACTTGTGCTGTAATGGAGGCAAAAATCACAAGCAGAGGATGTATGCGGTTGATCAAGGTTTGTCCTGACAGCTGAACTTCAGAGGGTGCATAGATCAGTTATAACTTGAGCATTCATTGGTGAGATTGAATGGTTTAGAGATCAACCTGTAACTTGATGCTAAATCGTTCTGTATATGTAAGGATGTGAATATCTTCAGTGCAACGTACTTCTGGCACTGCTGCTCTGAACTGCTGGAAGAAATCCATTTAATGAAAACAAGCTGTGGTTGTTAGCATGTTAGTCCCAAGACACAAAGCTTTATCAATATAAAATGAGCTGAATGTGATGCTCCTATTCATTCCCTGACATTAGCAGTGAATGTTACGAGGCTTGTTGAAGAACTACTGTATGCTGTGATGTTCCAGAAAAGCTATGCAACCTAGGAGTCTTGTTCACTGATCAAACGTTTTAAATGAAATACCAGATTAAAGTAAGTGTAACGGTTTTAATCTGAGGTCAGCTTTAGTGAGTTGCATTTTACTCTGGAAACTGGACAACTAAAACCCCTGTTTCTTAGTTGCTTAGAAACTTTACAGAAACTGATCATCATTAGATGTCAAATAATTCAGCAAAAACTAAAGCTGTGAAATAAATATATATTGTTCAGAAATGACAGATTCTGGAAATTACCATAGAAATTTACGAAGTCCAAGAGAGAAACAGATTATAAGAAGGGCATGTGCATAGATAAGAACATCCGGACTTACACTAAGAAGGATAAACTTGCTTGCTTCAGGTATATAGTATGGTTTAGGAAGACTATTTCCATACTGGCAATGTATTAAATAATTGTTTCATTTCTTGGATCACCTTCTGGAATCATTCCTTACTGATTACTGAACATACCAGGCCTGGGAGCATGGACTTCATGGAATATTGGTATGAGCCAATAATTATTTATCATCTTTAAGATTTTTCTCTCCTACTTTTAACTCAATCTTGAATGTTTTAAAGCACAAAAATCTGAGAGCTTCTTGACAAGCTTTATAGAAGTCTATGAAAATGTGTTTTATGGCTGTATGGTAGTTTCTTTGAGAGCAAGTGACACTCTAACAGCATTGTTAAGTTGAGGAGGTGATTCTGCTTAAATGAGGCTTTTACCTAGACCTGTATAGCTCCTTCTTATGGGAATATGTTTTTTTTTTAAGAGTAATTCTATACATTGGATTTTTCTATAAAAATTACTATGATTAAGTTCATAGAAGGTATGAGGTATTTAATATTAATTCAGCCTGATTAAGGAAATGAATGAAACAATGTCCTAGGATGTAGAACTGTCATTGACAGATGAAGTAGAATTTTTTTCTTGTATCTTAAAAATAAGTTTCAAATAAAAATGATAATGAAGGAACGTAGAAGATATAGAAAGGAAGACACCGGAGTGAAGGTGAAAATACTGTATATATTTTGATATGGTTATTGCTTCTTCTGGGGGGCTGGAAAATCCAAAGCCCTGTGAATTTTAGCCTTGGAAGTGACTGCAAGCAGTCCTGCAACAGCAGCTGGGTAGCCCTGGAAATAAGTTTTCCTCTGTGACTGTCCAATGGGTTTGTGATTTTAATGATAGGGCAGACTAATCCAAGTCAACCCCTTTTCTGAGTGGATACATATCAGAAAACTTCACTCCTGCTGATAAAGCCATAGTACAGTTATAAACACGGCAGTTATTTTCATGTCAAACATAAAAAGCCTATTATTTGAAGGTGTTTAAGAGGCTTCTCTGCTTAGATTAAACAAGCCATATACATGCTTTCACTTTTATGGTGTATATGCTGGGAGGGTTATCTCCTTTCCTTGAAGTAATTTTTCAATTCATTTGGCAAAGCAAGAAATAAATTTTGCCTTTGTTACTAGTTTGAGCACACCTGAATTAACACTTGAGAAAATGACTTTTCAAGAGTATTGTAAGGGTACCTCTTTCCAAAACATGGCCATAAATCTTAGACTTCCTGTTGAAAATGCCAGTTGGACCCAGATAAAACTTTTTCCTGAAAGAAACACAGGGTGCTTTTCTCCTTTACAATTGGCTTCCGAAGAACATCTGACCAATGTTAAGGGAAACAGAGGAACCATCATTTAGTGCTGAGGCACCACCAGCTTTCCTTCTGAATCCTAGCAGTAAATAGACATCTCTTACAGCCTCTTCAGCCAATACTTTTTTAGAATTATTTTTGAGCTACACACCTGCCACAAGATGAATGCTAAAATAATTTCTCTAGCTAACAGTTCATGCATAAGAGTGGTACCATCAATGAGCTTCTTTACATAAGAATTAACAGGTGGGATTTGATCCTTTAGGGAAACCACCAAATGAACTCTGAGATCCCAGAACTGAGGCAGCAGAGAATGATTTTTATGCTCTGCTTGGCATTGACAGTATGTTGGTCTTCAACAATTACCACAGGTGCTTTGGCTGAACCCTTTTTAGCCTCTCTTCTGATGGAAGTGAGCCTTATCTGTCCCTCTCCCCCTGTAACTGTGGGACTCATGGATAGAAAATGTCTCAAGGATGTGGAACACCCACAGACTTAATGAAAATAAGACTGGTAAGAGGGGAGGCATCCTATTAAAACTGGCTTTAAGAGCAGCATTTCATCAGAGAGATCATGCAGTGGAGAAGAATCAGGAGTACCTCATTCACTGGGAAAGCTCCAGTCAGTGCTGGCACCTCTCAGGTACTAAAAGAACTCCAAACCCTACCCTAGAGAACATATCTAAGAAAATCCTTGACTTGGATATCTGATAGTGGTTGATTTCCTGCTGCAGCTTAGTCAGTTAACAAGCCAGTCAACCAGAGAAGACCAGACTACTGGGGACCAGGCAGGATATTCCGCTAACTGTCATGGGAGAGCTATTCCCTATCAAAAAAATGTATTTGTCTTTCTCAAGTTCATGGTGTTTTCCAAATTAATTTGATTAGAGTTGGAGAATAGCACCTATGCTGAGTTGCATCAAGCTGTCTTTCCTTCAAATCACTGTCCTAACTGTGACTGGGCAGGATTTGTAAGTTGCTCTAAGGTCTGAGTAGGAACAGAGTACAGTTCCTCTTGTGAGCATGTACTTGTAACACAGCTTATCAGATATTTGCTTGTGTAGTGCCTTGTTCTTTTGCCTTACCTTGTGTCTTCTTCAAAAATGGCAACTCTTCCCAGTTTAACTGTCAAAGTCTTATCTCAAAGTAACTGCTTGAGGAAGATAGTGCTCACAAAGGATGGGTCTTTAACTGAGTGGAAAAAAACCCCTTGCACACTGCATGCAAATGGAAATAAGGTACACCTTTCAAACAGTATTTAACCTTTAGAGTAACTTATCTGTTGCCAGCCCATATTCTGAAATTTTGGTTAGAGGCACTTACAAAAGATCTTATATAGATGAAATAGAGGTTATAGTCTCTGTGCACAGTTTACGGACAAGAGTCCTCTGTTACATATACAGTCAGTCTGGATTACAGAAATAATTCCTCACAGCTTTAAAATCTACATTAGTTGAATTACAAAGTTGAACTTTGTAAATGTAGTCGTTATATGCCAAGCAACATTAGTATGAGTGAATCTGACATATGTTTGAGGCACAGTTGCTGAAATTACAGGACTACAGGCATTTTAAAGGACAAATTTCATGTCCTCAAGTGACAATCTAAGACTTTTGCGAGAGTCTGCTCTTCCAAGTGGGGAAGATTTCAGAAATCTAGTCAGCCTGGAGATGAGATACTGATGATGCAGTTTTCCAGGGATGTGGAGATTCTTCTTTTTCCCCCAAGCAGATTTTCTTCTTGAATGATGATCATTAGTATTGAAGCTTGGATATTTTGCCCCTTCAGATTAATATCTTTGTTGAATTACCATCTTATGGTTGAAATATAAGCTGGGTCTCCACTGCTTTGTGTCGGACATGACTATCCAATTTTTCAAGCATATGCTATTTCTATCTGTATAAACACATTTTACGATGAGCAGGTTTTGGTATTGCCGTAAGAAAACAGAAGCTAATACAAACTACTTGAAGGAAGCACTATGCTAAACAAGGACCCTAACCTTAAGGCATTGAGCTTCTGACTTTTTGAAAAAAGTGAAGAGGAGCTGTGGTCCTTTAGCATCTTGAGGACCTTATCTAGCTGGTTATGGACTGGGGCAGCTCTTGACTAATAGTTTAAAATATTAAAATTCTTATTTTAAGAAGCTGAAAATTTACTAATCTAAATGGTCAATGCTTATTTGGTTTTTTGAGTCTAAGTTTATGAGATGGTCTGCTGAAGAATTCTTACGTCGTTGACATATAAAACGGGTTTCTATTATGTTTCCTGAAACACTATTTTTCATTTAGGCACTTTTAGTGACATTGATATCATTCCAATCAGATATGGTCAGGTTCTTCACTTAGGCCACTATCATGACTGAATGGCTGCTGCTGACAACTATTGCTTGGGGAGGGGGGGAGTGGAGCTGGCTGGCTGCCGCTTCTGAAATCTAGTAAGATTTTCACAGAATAGGCTGTGCAGTAGAAAGCTTGAAGAGAGACTAAGCTCGACTTTGACAGCATTATTTGAATAACTGGTAGAGCAGTGTATGTAAACACAAGTATGTCAAGGATTGAAGTCCAAGACAAAAGATTTCAAAACTAAGATATAGTCCATTACTGTAGCTTTATCTGTGTACAAATGAAAGAAATTATTTTTAATTAAAAATTCTCTCTGTCCCATCCCACTGTTTCCTCCCTTTTTAAACTGTGAATAAGTCTGGTCCGTTAATTTAATTTATGGGATCTTCATGTTGGCGTTTCTAATGCCATGGAAAGACAAGAAGCCGACCAAAATTTAGGCAGCATTTAAAGTTCTGAGGCAGTCAAAACAAAACAGATGCTTGTGATTCCTGTTTTCTTAATTAAATTTCTTCAGCTGAGCCCTGTCAAACTAGCCATCAGATGTACTGAATGTGCTACAGTAAAGAGGTACTGGGCTTACGTGCACTCAGTAACACAGGTATATATTCACATTTCTCCCTGGGGAAATATAGCAGCCCTATTTTTTACCATATTTTAAAATTAATTAGACCAGAAAATGCTCGAGAGGCATTAAAAAAGGCTAGTTGAAAATGTTTTTGAATAGTAGAAATTTCAGGACTGTCAATCCTAACAATTACAAAAATGATTTAGCCTTTCAAATTCTAATTTCTTTTCAGAGAAATTTCATTTAGCCTTCAAGTTTTGAGGTTCATGCTTTCATGATTTTCTATGCAACTAAAAGGATTAGAAACTTTTTTCGGCATAGGCAAACATCTTTGATATAATTGCACTGTTCCAGAAACCAGCATGTAATATTGAAGAGTATGATATTAAAGCCCATGAACTGCAAACGCTATTAACACAGCAGTATTATAGGAATTGGGCTTCTGGTTGTAGCCTTTCTCTGGTGTTCATGCCATGCCACGCCTCTTTCTTTATGGTATTTGCTTTGCATTCACAGGAAGTTTGTTATAGCTACTACAGCCTGCACTCAGCCCTTGGGACAAAGGGAGGAACCTGAATTAGTGATTGCAATCTTAATAATTGTGGTTGCCTTTCATAGTAATGTGGTATTTTCAATGAGGGCTAACCTAAAACCGTATATATTTGCAACCCTCCTATATATAGGACTCAGAAGTGCTGGCATTGCTGCTGGAAACATCTAAACCTGAACAAATTTCACGTAGTTGCTCCCTCGCAGTGCTCCAAGAGGCACTGTGTTTGAGCTGGGCTAGTTTTACATGGAAGGACAGGATGTCATGCCACAGTGATTTTTAAAAGGTTGAATGGAATTACTGTCACAAGTGACTAGGCTGGTTCAAAATCATGTAAATGTAACAAAAAAAAAAAAAAAGTTTGGTTAAAGATAAGTGTTTGTGAAGCTTGTATACTTGCAGGAAACCTGGAACTCATAAAAATATTTGCTAGTTGCTGTTGGGATCAGAAGCCATCGTGTGCGGGGCTGCAGAAATGCATGAAGTCACTTGTTCTTTCTTCAAAATGGGTGTACTACTTTAAGTAGCCTAGGACTTGGGGCAGGGAAAAATGGTTATCTTTGTCACAAATTGCACAGGAAAATGCTATTTTAAAGGGTTTTGCAAATCTAAAAATGGACCTTATTTTTTCTCACTGATTTTCAGTTTCTCTTTTACAGTTCCGCCTTCTTTATGCTTTGACCCTAGAAGCAGTATCTTGATTAGACTCTGTAGGATGTAATAGCTTAATTGCTGTGAAGCTTAATTTCTCCAAACCTAGCTCTCTGTTCAGATATTCCAGTGAGACTGTGGCTTAGGATATAACAGACTTCATCAACAGGAAAACCTGAAACACAAAGGTTAGCTTATTAAAATCCTTTGTAATCTGTCCCAGGAAGTGAAAAACAGCATCAGCCTGTATATGCATGTTGAAAGTGTGAGGCTGTAAACAAACAAAGATCAACTTTTTCAAAAAGGTAAAACAATTTAGTCTGAAAATTATGGGAGATCTGAAAGACAAATTCTTAAAAGACCTGGTTTACAGGAATATGTAACTACTGAAGAAAATTCTCCAGGAGTTCTATTCTGCAACTTCAAGGGTAGCAAAATTAAGGTTTTTGTTCCCAATGCATCATACATAAGTAGCTTCTAATTAATCCATGTTGCTCCTACAATGTCAGAGGCTTCCACTGATAGTTTTTTGGTTGGGTTTTTTGTTGTTGTTGGTTTTTTTTTTTTTTTTTTTTTTTTCCCCTGGATGGATGATTTTCCACAGGTCAATGAGTGATGAATCAGAAATGTTTATGGCTTGATATCTTTTTAGTTCAGCATATTTAATAAGTCATAGATATATGTCTGGATAGATATATGATTAGATATAACCTAATGATAAATAAACTAATGATAGATATAAACATATATATTTATGATTAATAAATCATAGATATGATAGGAATCAGAAATATCAAGTGTATATTTGTGATATGATAAATATTATCTCAAAACAACAATATCATAAGAATTCTTATAATATGATAATATTATAACCTTCTGACCTTAAATATATTATATGGAATATGTAAGATATATGATAGAAATCATACCTCTGATTAGACAGAAACAGATTCTGGGCAGTTTTCAAATAGTATATAGAGTCATAGAATGGTTTGGGTTGGAAGGGACCTTAAAGACCATCTAGTTCCAACCCCCCTGCCATGGGCAGGGACACTTTCCACTAGACCAGGTTGCTCAAAGCCCCATCCAGCCTGGCCTTGAACATTGCCGGGGAGGGGGCAGCCACAGCTTCTCTGTGCCAGTGTCTGACCACCCTCACAGGAAAGAATTTCTTCCTGATATCTAAATCTAATCAGTTTGAAACCGTTACCCCTCATCCTATCACTACCCTCCCTGACCAAGAGTCCCTCCCCACCTTTCCTGCAGCCCCCCTTTAAGTACCGGAAGGCTGCTATAAGGTCTCACTGGAGCCTTCTCTTCTCCAGGCTGAACAACCCCAATGCTCTCAGTCTGTCCTCATAGGGGAGGTGCTCCAGCCCCCTGATCATCTTCATGGGTTATAATTTAGTTTAAGATGAGCTTCAAATAGATCAGTGAAAAAGCTTGTTTTCTATCACTACCAGTTTCTGTAGTCTATAAATATGGTTGTATCCTCAAACTCCTCAATAGATTTGGATTACATTGGAGGCCCTTACAGATGGAATGGGAACTGCCTAATATTTTTACTGAATGAGAAACTTCTTTTTTTTTTTCTTTTTTTTTTTTTTTTTTCCCCTTCTGAATAGGCAGTTGGCATGCTGAATTTGTACAGCGTGTCCCCACTAGCCAGATGGTGGGGAGGAGGGAATACGGTACAAGTTTCAACTCTTTTTAAATTAAATCCCCCTCTAGTGCTTCTCAGCTTGTTGCAGATGCACAGAATGCAGCTGATGTTAGTCACTGATTTACTGGAAGGGAAAGAGAGGCACCTCAGGGCCCTTTTAACCCTCCATTGTGATAGGCTGGTGGACTATACCCTCCCAATTCATATGATATAGCCATAGGGTTTGTTTCTCCTATATCCAATCCCGCCAGTTTCATTTGTGGCTGTATCCAACCCTTGGTGATGCATGGACTTCATTATGTGATCTATTATTTAATGTAAGAGTTAGGCTAAAGAGGGTGATGTTGCTGGGAAATATTCTAGCATCTGTTTCCAAGGCAGGCAGGAGCCTTTTTGTGCTGCTGTGAAATGGATGTTTGGTTTTTTATTTCCCTTGAGCTGAAGTTTGATATTCATCAGCAGTGGTATGGAAACTTGCTCCCACCTCCATGTTGTCCTAGCACAAGCTTGTGTAGCTGGGTAGGGAACCAGGTCAGAACAACCTTGTTAAATCTGGGTATTTTTACTAAGTGTACTTTACTAAGTTTCTGAGTGTTACATAACCTGTGTGTACCGTTTTTACTCCTCCCCTTGCAGCCTTATTCTTGGGGTCGATTAAGAATTATTCTGAATACATATTTAGTCTTTCAATTCACCACTTGGTGTTACCTTGAGGTTAGGGGTCTTTTACGCTAGAGCATGTAGTTGTGATAGAAGCATGCTACATTAATCGCTTTTATCGGTAACCTGTACCAGCTTTTAAAAATGTGACTTCAGACCACTTTTTTTAAGACATGAGAAGAAAAAATCCTCTGAATACTTGACTTCCATTTACGTACACGTAATAGTAATTCTGAAAATAAAGAGGCAAGTAGAATGTGAGCTCTCCTGTAAAAGCTTGTAATGCATTTCTCCCAGCCTGAAAAACTACCACATGCTTTCACTTGATAAAATTTTTGGCTCCGAGTCTGAATAAAATTATACAGCCCAACACATTACACTTAAGTGTTTTATCAAACAAACTATCTTATTCTTGCTAGGAGCTGAAATTTTATAACTATGTAAACATCTGTTTACTAACAGCCAGCTCCTTACTGAGTATTACCTTAACCCTGTTTTACCTCCACCAATAGTCTTGAAAAAGGATTTCCAAGTGCTAAGAGACTTGGCAAGATTACTTGTCTGTAATATATGCAGCATTCCTGAAATTCTTGGCACTTTAGCCTTGAATCAATTCAAACTCAAGTACTTCACTACCGATGGGGGGTTTTTAACTGTTTATAGCTTAATTGTGGAAACGTCTTTATTCTCCACCACAGACATCTTACTATATTGTAACCGAAATATTTTAAAAGTAAATGGGGTGTTCTTCTTTCCCATCTAATGAATTGCTGTAATCCTTCGGCAAGACATAAACCTTTACTAGGAGCAGTTTTCCACCTTCTGCTTTACACAGGCCATAACATGTCTGTAGCTGCATCTCAAGATGCAGAGGAGTGGTGCCTTTGTCCTGTAGCAGAAATCCCAACAAGGCATGTTGCCCGCCTCAGCTAAGGCTTCCAATAGTAACTTGCTTCACAGCGTATTCCAGTGGTAACTTGCTTCACAGCATAATTGTACAGCACTGGATGTGTCTGTCATTGGCTGCCTTTTACAGGTGACAGGAAACTAGCTCTTTACTTCACAAAATGAGTAGGAATGTCTCTGGAAATGTGAAGCCTCAGTAGGTAGGACAGAGGCACTTCTGAGAACTTCCACTTTAGTAGTGAAACTTTTATTCGAGTAGTCAGCTTTGATAACAATCACTGAAGGTAAAACAGGTACAGCTGAAGAGCTCTGTATGCCCTAAATGAAAAGAGGGGAAACATCTATGGAAAATATGCAATTAATATCTCTAACTATTTTAAAATATTGTGGCTGAAGGAAGAGAATAGCGGGCGAGTATGAAATAAGTGGGAGAGATGGAAAGTATAGAGAACTGTTTGAGACAACAGTTGAGAGCTACGATCAGAAAATTAACTAATTTATTCTTTCCCCGAAGGACAGATGAAACCAGATTTTCTCGAATGCTCTGAGACTGTATGTTTACAACAGTTCAAACTGATTTAAGGTTGGAGCTCCCATAGTCCTGCCACTGCCCCACGCTACGTTCTTGCTGCAGTTCTGGGAGTTCAGCAGTAATGCCTTTTTTGAGGTAAGCTTTCTTCTTGGCCGGATCAGTCCCCCTGAGCTGGGTTACCAAGAGATGACAGTCAGGGCCAGCACATAGGAAGCGCAGAACTGAGTGTCAGCAAAAGGACAATTGCAAAAGCCCGTTTTATGCCAACTTAAACTGCTGTAGTGCTGCACTCCCTCTCTGAAAGTAGAATGTTAGTAGGGATGCTATTTAGGGATGGGATGAGAGGGTTAAATTTAATGGTGTTTTAAAAATCAGTGAAATCTAATTTAAGACTGCCATAAACCAAAGTTCCTTCATTAGCATAATCGCAGTGTCAAGACAGGGCTGAGCTAAGGTAAGTTGAAAATATAGCTATGTTTCTTACATCTTAACATGCTCAGATTTATAAAATGACATGAGTACTTGAGTACTTGTTTCCTCTGGGAAAACTGTATGATTTTTCTTCTTTTAAACTTAGTGAACTGATTTTATATATAAATATATATATATATATATATACACAAATATACACACACACATATATATATAAACATTCGAATTTTAGGTGGAATTATCATGGATTTTCCTCTGGAGAACTCTGTTCAGAGATGAGGTGATTGCTGCTATCAGCTATCAGTTGAACAGCATGGATGGAAAGGATGTGGGGAAGAAATACGCAACGCAGGCTTTACAAATGAGACACGCCTTTTAAAGTATGTAAATGAGAAGCACCAGTACCACCCCTCCCCTGTCCTGATCCAGTCATACAAGTACTCTGTAGAGGACCATAAAAGCACTGGTGTGTTTTTTGTCATCAAGATGAAAGTCAACAAATAATGAGATTAAATTAAATGACAGTCCATCTTACCAGAAAGTAATTTTTTCTTCCAGAAAAGCTAATTTGTGTGTAGTGTATTGAGGGCAGTTTCAATTATACCTAAAGAAAATTAAGCAAATAGTTGAGAAGCCTGTTTTGACAGAAGGATCGCATATTAACCTTTTCTGCCCCAAACTGAAGTGCTATAGAGAGGTTTGTCTGTATTAAAATACTATCGAAGTTATGATTCAGAAAAATGTTTCTCTTATAATAATGTTTAAATAAACTTCTTGGAGATTAACAAAATTTGTAGTAGAGTTCATAAACATTACTCAACACTGACAGAAATTAAACAAATAGGTTTTTAACAGGAGCCTTTAAAAGGATCTGGAAGCTCACTTCAGAGCAACAGGTATGTCAAGTGCTGCTATGTTCTTAAAAATTACTTCAACAGAATTCTGTACAATAGATCTCCAATCTGTGAACCATGCAGTTATAGGTGTCTTTGTTATATTTAAAATATATTTTACTACTTCTTGTAGTGCTGTAGCACAAGGGAGTAGTTAAGATGAAGTTGAATTGATTGTGATCCTGAAGACTAAAACAATCTTGAAGTTAAGCTTGCATACAAACATGCTGCATGTTAAGGCCTACCTGTTTAATGCCATTAGACTGAATTCTCCCTCTCCTTCCAACTGATCAATGGTACTATCTGGAGTGTCAGGTATTTATTACCTTTTAATTCTTCCAAGCCTTCCAGAGGCCCTTAATTCTTCTGAAGTAGAAAGGCAACTAAAAGCAACCTTCTGGGTTGCCTTTAGATTGATTGATAGAGAAGCTAACGTGCTTTTTTACAGCTGACTATTAAAAAAAGACCAAACCCAGAACAAAACAAAAAAAACCCCCACCAAACAAAACTCAAACAAACGACCAAAGCATTTTATCAAATTGCTAGTTTTCAGCCCTGAAGGCCTAGGGGAGCACAGAAAGTACTGAAAGCTGCAGTACTTATTTATGGTTGCCATACCTGTTCCACCCTCTTGGCTGTGCCAGAATAGCCACTTCTGATTTAGAGAAGTCTGTATTTACTGATCTGCTGGGTTATTCCAGACACAAACCAGTTCCCACATAAACTTAGGTGTTGGTCAGTTTGAGATTGTGGTTCTGACACAATCTGGTGGCTCTCTGCTGCTGACAGCCACTTGCAGAAAGCAAGGTCTGACTTGGGTATCCACAGGAGGTAAATTATGAGACTTCTGTGAGGAAAAGGATGGGGAGGGGGCAGGGTGGTAGTGGTGGTGTGACTGGATGACAGGAACTCTTTTTTGTTTTGTTTTGTTTTGTTGTTGATGCAGAACACTAAGGCGGTGCTGTGTAGCATTTAAACCTGACAACACACCAATAGAAGGAGAATGCCTGGAGCTGAGGGCTGTTTAACGTGGCATTGAACGCTCATGAAACTCTGCTCTACTAAATACAAACCTATTATCAGCAGCTTCACTTGTTTTTAGGAAGTATTTTCCGATCTGCAAACTAAAAAGAGAAAACAGGTGATCTAACAATGACTAGGGTGTTCAGTCTTCCCCTCCTGCCCCAAAACCTATCAGTATTGCATATCCTTTCAAGTACTATCTTTTTTTTTTTTTTTAAAGAGATTCTAACTATGTTGTTTAGGAATTGTTTGGCCTTTCATATTTGAATTTGTATATGTTCCTCTAATTTGTATATGTATTTACACTGGAATTATTCTGTTGTGGCTAGACATGTTTGCTCATTGGATATTCAGAGGAGCATTTTATTGCAAGTTTTTTTTCAAGATTAAAAAATGTAAAACAAATATTATTGTAATTTGTTAGTACAACTGGCTACAACTAGCCTTTTTTTTTAATTTTAGAATTTATCTCCACAATCGTATTCTAACAATGTTGCTTTGGTTTGCCAAATAATGCCTTTGCCACACACTTCTATGAGGCTTCCTGAAGATATTAAGGCTGTCCTAACACTCCTGTGTACCAAGCTCATATTAAGGTCAGGTCTTTTTAAGAAACAGTATTGAGCAGCAGATGGAGATAAAATAGTTTGAGAATTGTTTATTAAACAGCCACTGTTTGTAGGTGTAGAGTATGGCAGAAACAGTAATATAACTTTCAAGGATGGATATAGTCCTGGTATAAGGCAGAAGAGGTGCTTCCCAGCTGCCTGGCAGCATTGCAGACATGTACGATTGACAGATGTATGCTAACATGAATGAGATTAAGCCCCAGAGTCGAAGCTTTTCTAGTTCTTACTATACAGTAGGGCTTGCTTTTTACTTTCTTCTCATCTTTTAAGACACATGAAGACAGGATGTTTCTTAGTAGGCAGACTTTGTCACAAATATTTAGATCTCAATAGCTCCAGTTGTGAACAAGCTCAGTGACATTCAAGAACTTCCTTCCAATCTTCTCCCCAAAACTTTTCACAGCATAGTGTAAAGAAGTCCAAATATGTTGTGGATGTAGATAGTATTATTGGGACCTACAGGCTTTGGCTTTTGTCTTCATGAAAATATTTACCTAACTTTTTCATATTTAATGGTAACATCTGATACTGAAAGTAAGAGCTACATTTTAACAAAATCTTTCCTGATGAGTTTCTGTACATCAGTTTTGTGTTGAAATTGTGGCATCTAACTAGCAACACCAGTAGTTCAACATGGTTCTTTACTTGCCTTACAAACAAGGTAACTGAAGCAGTCTCTTGGAGAAGAGTCATTGCTGCAATGAATGCTACCTACTTGTAGTGGAATACTTCATGGAGTAGCCACAGAGATATTCAAGTAATGTGGCAACTATATGGGACAGCTCAGAAATGATGCATTAGCTATTCTCAAACAATTAACCCGCTTGTTGTCATCTTATTTTCCTGAACGCAAATATCTAGGACCCGTGCTTTAAATCAGCACTTGTAACTCTTCTTTGCCCCTCAAAATACATCAACAAATTTATGTTATTTTAGCACTTAAATTTATCTTCAAGAGCTTCAAAAGAAGCAAGTATGCTCTTTAATTTCACCTTGTTTAGCTGAGGGATTCAAGAGGCACGCTATTGTAGGTTGGGAGATTTAATGAAAATGTTTTAAAATTTAGTTCTGTTAAATGCTGCTTATGAACTGACAAAGACTGATTTTGTTGTTTTTTATGCTGCTTAAAAAAAAAAACCCAAAGCCAAGGTGACAGATCATTAATCATGACATGTCAATGCAATTGTATTTCTTGGACCATGCTGTCATGCTCCTTTAGAAATGGGGTGTAGAGCCTACAATTAGCATGTCATTAGATTTTGACCTTGAAAGTCAAAAGGTGTTTTGTTCTCAGTGGTGTGCATCGCACCTTAAATATAAAATTTATTATCTCAGTGGAAATTACTTTAAAAACTTCCCCAGCATTGGAACTGTATTTTCCAGTAACATTCCTTTGACATCTAGGTAAATGTAATTGAATTGGTAAAACATTCCCCGCCCCCCCCCATACTTAACTGAGTAAGAGTTGGTGGTTACACGACTGGTAGCTAAAACCAGGCTTTAAAAGTAGTCACCTGCAGCGTTTAAGACTTTGTATTGAGTCTCGATTTTTTTTTTTTTTTTCCTTAACATTTGAAAGGACATGGTAATTTGTCTGGTGATTCAAAAGCAGGTGTACTGTTAACTCCATGCGAGCGACACCCACTTTCAAACAAGTACTGCTTTGGAGACGCAGCATGGAGGGCAACAACGAACTCCGACGCGAGTGAGAGTTACGGGATCGTCTCCCCACGAGCGGCCCAGGGCCCGGGTTTGGCTCCCAGGCCTGCCAGAGGCCGAGGGCAGGGCCGGGCTCGCCCGCAGGTCGGTGAGGCCGTGCGCTGGGGAGGGCAGCAGGCTCCTGTCTCTCCGGCTGCCCGCGCCGCTGACTTCTCAGGCCGCTCAGCGCTGCTCACGGCTCCGTCTTCCTCACGGTACCGTGCTTTTTCTCCTCGGGCACGGAGGTGAGGAGACCACGCCGGGGGCGCCTCCACGCCGGGGGCGCCTCCAGAGCTCCCAGCAGTGGCCGGGGCGCTTAAACGCGTTTGCTTCCGTGGCTCGCCGCGCTGGGGCGGGACCCCAGCGGCCTGCCACGCTGCTCCCGGGTCAAGCCTCCTCCGCCCGCGCCACCGGCTCCGGGTAGGGGGACACCCCAGCCGCAGCCCTCACAGCCAGCGGGCAGCAGGCGCCCCTGCGCGCCTGCGGGGGGGTGGGGGATCCGCCCGCCCTTCCGCCGTGGCGCCCCGCCCCGTCCGCTGCCTCCCGCGGAAGTGAGCGGAGCGGGGCTGCGGCCGTGCCGCCGCTGCTGCCCCGAGCCGCGGAGCTGAGCGGTGCGGCGAGGCGGCGGGGACTAGGCGGTGGCGGTGAGGCAGCTGCCGCTTGCGCCTCTCTTTCCCCCGCCACACCACCACCAGCCTGCTTCCCGCGGCGGCCTGCGCCAGAGGGGTGAGCGGGCGGGGCCGGGGCGGCTGAGGCAGCCGCGGCGGGGGCTGCGGGGCGGGGGCCGCCGAGCTTCAGGGGGCCGCCGCTTTCCTTGCCGCTCGCCTTCCGCCTGGCGCTGAGGAGATGGGGCGCGGGGGGTGGGGGGTTACTTGGGGTGAGGGGTTATTTTTAGGTGCGGGGCGTTCATTCCATGCGGAGCCCCTCCCCGGGCGGGACGAACCTGTTCGAGGCGCTTGGGCGAGGGGGAAGCGGCGGCGCTGCTCTGTGTTGCTGTAGCTTCTGGGCAACTAATCCTAATCCTTGGTGGTTTCTGACAGCTCTGCGGGCTCCCGGTGTGCCTGTGCCGCGCTGGCCTGAGGGGAAAGGCGGTGGAGACCTATAGGGTTCGGCTGTTGGGATTTTTTTTTTTTAATCGTATTTTTATTTTTGATTATTTTTTTCTCTTTTAGCGCTGGTTTCTTGCAGATGTTGCTGCAGGTGGGGGCAAAGGGAGCGGTGTGATTGCCTGGGATCTTGGGGCATCTCTCTCTCCACCTTTCAGCTCCCACTCCAGTGCTGCTGTCGCTAAAGACTTTTGTAACTATCGTCTCAAGTACAATTTCGATGGAAAATGAAGGTAAAGGTCTCATCAGAGTCACTGACTTCATTGGAGCTAAGAGGATTTTTGCATGCAATTTGGTGACAACTCCTACTGGTGCGTGTGTATGTTTTACCATTCCAGGGGTTTGCAGGGTTGCTCTTGTATGTTAATCTTGCAGTAGGAATTTTGATCTGCGTTTTGAAGTTGTAAGAATTGTAGGACCATCGTTTTTCTTTATTTATACTGCTGCTTGTTCAACTAATTATCAGACAGATTTTATTCTGTCTTGACAGATATTCAAAACACCTCTTGCATGTTTTAGTGCTCTATGTGTTTGGAATAGAAATCTCTTACTTTATTTGGCTAGGAACTTCTGAGCATTAGTTGCTTGATATTTGCTTAGATTATGTGATTTTTTTTTTTTTAAATTTTATCTTTCAGGGTGAAATTGAGAAAGATTAGTTGTATTTTGTGTTGAAATATTTTTGTGCATTTTTTTATGTTCGTGAAAATGACTTAACTTTGTTCTCTTGGACAGTATTTAATTGAAAAGTGGCACTGAAGTTTCAAATTCTACCACTTGAAAGATCTGGTACGAACTTGTAATATGTACCGAAAGATGTGGCTCTAATATGCTTTCTTCTTATCTAGTTTCAAAATGACTTAATCCAGGGAGTTGTTTCAGTTTTTCCATGTTGGATTTCAGTTTATGCTCTGGGAAACTTGAAAGCCCCTTTGCATTAGTGATGGTGACTGTGAGCTTCATTGATATATTTTTTTTCTTCTTTCTGTTGGACTCTGGGTATTGAAAATCTCTGAAATGTATTATTTTTATTACTATATATGTAAGAAAAGATCTGTTGATTCCCCCCACCCTCCCGTATGTCATCAGTATTCTTTGAAGATTTTTAGATGGACTTCTTTAAGTGGCTACTGGATTTCCCTCGCTGTAGGTTGTTACGTGAGATACAGGAGCTCCCTTTTCCTCCCACCCCATTCTGAAAAGAGCATTTCTAATAGTTTGACTCGAATGAAGAACTGGATTGAGTTTGTGGGGTAGACTGACTAAAGTATTTTCTAAGGTTGGATATTTTTCTGTTTTGAAGTAGGGTTGTCTTCCATGACTGGAAAATTGTAGTAATTCTGAAGTCTAACTTGTCTTGAAAACTACAATCTGGCATTTCAGAACTCTTTTCTAATTTTAAAATAATACTAGAATAAGAAAATTCTATTGATCATGTCTTCCAACTGAGTATTTGTAATAAAGAGCATGGAACTTGTTAGGTACAAGGGATTTTGGAGTGCAGGGGAGCATTTCTTAAAGATTGATCTTTGTTTTGATTGGCTAGGTAGCTGATAGAAGTAGTCTTGGTGCCTTTGCAACATGGTGACTGAAATGCAGAGTAAAAGGTTTTTGAATGGGCAGCACTGGGGGTGGTGGGAAGCAAAGCGGACAGAATACTGTTGAATAGAAATACACTTGGGGCGGGGGGGGGGGGGGGAAAGTAGCTGTCTGACATTTGTGTGCTGAAACCAAAATGGCAGGAAGACTTTTTTAACGCCTTCTGGTTCTATTACCAAATAAATAGTATATCATAGACACAGTTTATAGTCAAGATACATGTGATAGTATGGCCCATTCTAATCCTTCTGAATGTTGGTAGAACAAAGGTGGAATTTTTTTTAGGTTTCTTATGGAATAAATAAATTATGTCTAAAAATTAGTAATATTTGTATGGTAGAAGTAACAGTAAAAAAACGTTTAAGAGATAAATATTTTAGAAGATGATCAAATGCTGTGGGCTTTCAAAATGGAGTTAAGCTCCTGGGGGTAGGGGGAAAGCTAAACTTCAGTATGAATAAAAAGACTGAGTTGGTTCTCTTAACATTTGAATTACTTCCTCTCCACTCTTTCCACTCCCCTACCCCCCATCTCATAGTTGAATCTCCAGAAAGACACATATATTTACAGCTGTCTACTGTTTTGGTGTTCTTGGTATTTCTGATCTCTTTTTCTATCCACTTGACATTTTTGAGACAGCTAGACACTAACAGCTTTCATATTGGAACTTTGCAGCACTGTTGAGAGGACCCATAACGTATTAGATCCAGGAGACAGTTGAAGAATCTCGTGATCTTGTAGAACAAAGATTGCAGTTAGAATAGCTTTAAACTTTTTTTTTCTTTTGTTTTGCAAGTTTGTGTTTGAAAAGTCTCTTTAGTTTAGATATTGAGCAAGAGCTGGCAGATTTTTTTTTTCCCCTGTATTTGGGTGAATAGTCAAGATGGGGAAGTGATCAGATGGTTTGGAAAAATGATGTTTTCCTGTGTTAATTCAGTATACGTAAGCAGTATTGTATGTTTACTCTAAGCTAGTTAATATTTTGTCCCAGTACTTCGTGGTTCCTGTCTCTTGTGTTGGGGTGATTAAACTTCTGCAAAAATTTACGCGTCTCCTGGTAATGGGGAAGAGAGAATTTCTCATCATAGGGAGACTTCTGCTTAGCTCAATAAAACTGTGACTTAGAGGAAGGATATTTGTATTTCTGTTTGGAAAGATGGGATTTTGTGATTTCTTCCCATAAGCAGAGCTTTTTCTTAAACTGTAGACAGTAAAGAGAACTTGCATGGACAAAACATAACTCTGAGTGCAAACTAGGCTTTGTAGCTTTTGAATGTCTCCATTGATGCCTTTGGGCCATTTTAAGTAATTTTCTATAATTGTAGTCTGAATTTTTCCTTTCTTTTATCACCATCTTTTAGATTGTGACACGTTCTTTGTTCTACTGAGGATTGTCTCATAGAAGACAGCCTTTTAGTAGAAAAACAAAGACTAGAGTTCAGGTTACCTCAAATTTGAGATTTTCTGCTCCGAGATCAGACTACAATTACAAATACACATTGTTAAATAGGAATACTGATTTGTTACCAAGGCCTTCTGCGGCATTTATCTTCTGATCATTAAGTGTCTAACAGAAGAGGTCAGAATAACATTTTCCCACCTGTAAACCCAAAAGATTTTCCCCAAATCATGTAGAAGGTTGGTACAAAAACTCAGACCAGACTTACTGTAAATAATAGAACCACCATGTGGTGATTCTGAAATCCTCCTTAATCTTCATTGTTTTGAATCCTGGTTAATTTCAGCTAATCTTCAAAGATGACTGTTAACTTCAGCCTGTAGTCTGTCAATTGTAATTTCAGGATAATTTTGATAATTGGATGAATAGTGAGATAGAAGTCAAGAATTTATTTTTTTTTCTTTGAAAAAAATACTTCAGTTCTTCACATAATCCTGAGATGACAAATCATTTTTGTTTGTTGTGTGCTTGCAATGCAGTGAATTTCTTAATGAGTTTCATGGGTGTTGGGTTTAGTTACTAAACTAACAGATTGAAGATCAGTGAATAGATTTGGGGTTTTGTGGGCAGTGAGTTAGCACCCTGGAGTAGTTCATCATGGATTAGGCAGCTGTAAATACTGACAAAGGGGTGGAGTGTGGGTACATGCAACTGACAACAGAGGGGGAAGGGATGCCTGCGGCAGCAGTGACTTGAAAACAATTTAAATTGTTCCGGAGTGGCATCATCAGTTGTTTACGAGAGTAATATCGAAAATAATCAGAATGAAATTTGTGATGGAAAATGTTAGAAATTCTGAAATGGACTTGGTGTTATCAGAGCAGTTCACGCTCCTTTTGACATGTAGATGATTTCTTAATAAACTAATAGGTGAAACAAGAATTTTTATATTCATTGATTACTGTTTCTTACCATCTGCAGCTTGCAGAAAATTAGAATCCAATACTTCACAGTTGTGTTGGCAAAAAGTCACACATCTTCTGTCTAACTTAGAGGATAAGGTGAGAAAAGAGAACTTTAAATTTTTTTTTTTTTAAAAAACTGGAGAGTGTTCACTAAAGACCCCTATTTTTTAACAGTGCTTTGATAATTTAAGTAACTGCTAAGTTAACATAGCACTTGTCTTACATTAGAAATGTAGATTTCCTTTTTAATTGAAAAGTCAGTGTCAACTTTTAATCTGTTGTTTGACTCATTGATGGAGCATTAGATAGTTTTACCCTTTCCTTTTTTTTTTTCTTGTTGCAGATAAACCAGGAAAGTTAATCTATAATAATCTAGAAGTGGTTTAACATGGAGTCTGCTTGAGTTCACACATTGCAGATTGTATGTTTAGTTATTTTTCTAGCTTTGTAACTCTTTTATGTGGAGAGTCTATGGCATAATCTCTTCTTAGTGAGTCAGGAAAAACAGTGGTGTAAGGATAATGCAGACAGTTCTGAGTAATTAATTTAACAAAAGAGAAACACTTCTGCTTGCTTTTTTGGCGAAGAGTGGCAAGTATGTGGTGATCTTGGGATGCTCTTCTGTAAAACTGAACGAAATGGTCTCGTTACTGATGAAGATCCTACTTTCAGCTGTGTTCCTGCTGTATGTGTTGTGTTGGCTGTCATGGTGGTTGAATTTGTCTGGCTTGCAAGCTTGGCAGAAGGTTAACCCAGCCCTTCTTTCCCCTTGCCCCGTGTTGGGCAGCTTTCTGTTGAATTAGTAAGTTGAATGGGCTCATGAAGTGTCCAGTTAATGGTGAACACAGTGAGGAACAAAGGAGCAAGACCTCCTTTTAGCATAAGCAGACCATTAGTTTGACTCAGTTCTTTATGTAATCCTAGCTTCTGTTCAATATAAATTCACCCATAGACAACGGTGGAATTTTGCAAGAGTGGAATAAGTTACTAAGCAGATTTTAGTTGAGACCTGCTTTTGGGTTGGTGAAGGAGTTCAGGTGACACCTAATTGACACTGGGTGATAAAACTGTCATTTGCAATGTCTTTGGTAGAAACTAGAAGGAATGATAAAGTTATAACACAGAAGAGAAGGAAAAACAATAATTGAGGTATATATTTGGGACAAGCATCTGTTTCTAGTTACTTGTTTTGTAAACATTCTACTCTAAACAATTAGAAGAGATAAAATGGATAATGGGTTAGGAGATGCAGCCTACAGAATCTTTTACAAAGGCTTTAAAAATATTTTTAAGTCCTAAATTTTCTGCAGCACTTTTTTCTGCGTACAAAATGCACAAAATCTTGGTGAACACAATGTTGCTGCTTTCTTGATACTAATTAAAGCTTATTACAAGAAGTAGAGTAGTAATGCAGTGAATTATATTTGCATTTAAATTAGCACTGACACTAGCTTGGTCCTTAGAACTGTTATAAACAGTAAGTTCAGGGTTTTTTAATTAGAATTTTATTTTGTCACATCATGAAGTAACTGCATAGCTGTCAAGGATATAATCAATGATTGGGTCTTGGAGCTTCATTCATTAGTTTAAAAAACAAATACTTAGGAAATATTTCTGTTGGTATTTTTGCTTAATACAATTATATGGCAACTAAAGTCTGCACATGTCATGGATACATTAGTAGTGTATCACAGGGTGCTAAAATTCTTTATTAGCATTTGCTGTTCAAGTGCTGTCCTTCATTTTGAGAAGTGCAGCACTTCAAAGTGTTACGAGATAGAAGCAGATTATTGGAGAGGAGCCATATGATCTTGTTTCTAAGCTTAAATGTTCTCTTCTAGAAAGCTAGCAACTCTCTGGCAAGATAAATAACTGATATTTAGACCCAAAGGCTTCATGCGAATCAGGATTGAAGCAGAGGCATATGCTATTTGGAGTCAAGTGAAATGTGGCCATCGGTGCTCTCCTCTTTGGGTAATGAGTTTCTGAACTGACCCAGTGCTATTATACATAAACTGTGCCTTGATGAAAGCAATAGCATTGTGTGTGCTCAGGATTCTATATATTTTTGTTCTTCTGATTAATAAGTAGTGACAAATGTATGAAATCTTCAAGCAGACTTTTCCAGTGTTCAAGGAGGTTTTTTGAGCACAAAGAATCAAAGCTGAATATTTTGGCCAACCAAATACAGATTGGTCTGATGTGTTTCTCAATGCAGTCTTGATAACTCCGATGCCACTTCAAGGCTTTCAGCAACTAGGCTTTAAATTCATCATGGTACGTCCTCCAGAGTATACAGAGATGCTTTAAATGGTAAATCTTTTGTAGCAATTGAATACGAAGTTTGAATGTTTGGCATTCTGAAGTTTTGACTGTATACTACATAGATAAGATAAAGGAGGATAAGGTGGTGTTGGGAGTTTCGTTGCCAATGTTTGTTGCCATTACTCCTACACTACAGCACTGCAGTCAGGTTAAGGTATCAATGTTTTTGTGAAATATTTTGTCTAGCTAGAGAGCAGGCAGTTGTCATTCACAGGACTTGCAATATAACCACATGGAATGTACTACAATTACAGAAAATTGCCCAACTAGGTGTCCCACTTCCCTTTCTAATTTTTAAATTAAAGACATGGTGAAACATCATGAAAGAGGAAGGCGTATTTTAGGTTGTGGAGGTGTGTTTCTCAGAGAAGTATTTTGTTGGTTTTCTGGTTTGGTTTTGTTTTTTTTTTTTAAGGTATTTTAGTACCTAGGTGATTTTAGTAGTTGGAAATAGTTCTTGAGCTTTATAGACTACTGTAGAGTTAATAAGTTGGACGTTAAATGGAGCATTTTAGTCTTTATTACACTGCCTGAAGTAGATGGGATTGGGGACAGACGTCTTTCTTAAATACTTTACAACTTTTAAGATTGGGCAAACCTTGAGATTTAAAACGGTCGGTGCCAGTATTGAGATTTCTGTCTCTTAGTCAGAAAAGCGTAAGTGTTGTGTACCAAGGACTACAGTTCTGCATTATTGCTGGTCGATGGCCATAGTGAAGGTCCTAAGCGCTGCTGAAATAGTACTCAAATGCAGGGCACTTCATTTCAGGCTTGTGGGGCAGCTTAGCAGGTTCTCATAATTTGGGTATTTGTTTCTTTGGTTAGTGGGTGATGTCTGTGCCAGGTTGAATATCGCCCTTTTTCTCTAAAGTCTTATGAAATAATACACAATAGCAAGGGGCTGAAACTGTGTGACCTCCCAGGATAGAAATTACTCTGCAACGAGAACTCATTAATGCAAATTAGTGTTTCTCTTTCCTTCTGGCTTTTTTAGAGACAGAACTTTTCTGTGTGCGCTTCCTTTGATGTGGGGACTCCTGGTAAAATGTTTAAAGTAAAATACTGTTGCATAGGAACAAATTTCTTTGAATATTAGAATACGGGGTTACTGCAGCTGTTTCCCTGGAAGTGAGAAATCATCATGCTTTTCCAAAGGAGTCCATTCAAATAAAGATAGACAGTAACTTCAAAGCCTTCAAAAAGTATTCCTTATCCTGAGCAAACAGTGCCTGGTTGAAAACAAGTCGCTTATTAGTCTGCAGACTTCAACCTTTTGGGGATGGGAAGGGACAGCTCTTTGCACTGGTGAGTAAAATACTCTTTTTTTGCAAATTGGTTATGGATGTTTGTTTGCATGAGTGTTGGCACTTTACTTGTTGCTCTAAGAAAGCAGTATTATTTCCCATAAAGGTATTTATTGGAGTGTAATACTCTGACCAGGTTCTTTTAGATAATCCACATATGGAGGGTGTGGTGTTTAATATCGAATGTCTGTATTTGAAGATATTTGATGTTATGTGGGATTTCTGATTAGCAGAATGACACGCTTGCACTATGTTTTCAGTATATTTTGTAAATTACGCTTAACAAAATATAGTAATTGCAATATACAGTTCAATCGCAATACCAATGTGATTCCCATTACCAGTCTCTAGAATATGCTCACCATTGACGCTGGGCATCCCCAGTTGCCAGAAAGGAATATGTGGGTTGAAACCAGCTCAAGCCTGTTGCTCTCTGAAATTTTGTCAATTGTTCAATGCTTATGTTGGACTGAGCCACATACCATCCCCCCAAGCTGGTCTGGCTAACTCAAGACATTCACATTCTTTTGATGAAATTGGGGAGAAACACTTACACCACCACTTAATCCACTCAACTGGCATGGATGTTTATCCAAAGCAGAGGCTACCCTCCAGTCACCATTGTGTTGAGGTAAAGTTAGCCTCTTTTTGTAACAGCTGTGGTTAGTCACACCCTGCATTATTTCCTGAGCTTTGTGGGTGCATTGTCCTTGTCCATCTCCTCTGAGCCTTCTGTTATAGGGGTTTATTGGTCAGTCACAGTATTTAAGTGTTTTTTCATATCTAAATTTACAGGATTTGGGGGCTCATTAGAGAAGTTGGTAGTTGAGATTACAGAAGGTAATTGGTCTTTGTGATTTAATCACATATGAGGTACACACAACTACATCAGTGCAGTCTGTGTTGATGAAGCCTTCCTGAATATAACTTCCAGTTTTATACACATCATTGAATTATAGATAAATTAGTTTGAAGGCCAAGAATAAGACACTAAAAAAATTGGAATTTACTTAATCAAGGTAAGTTTGTAGCTTGTCTGCATTTATAGTTTGTGAACTTGATTGCATTGATTTTTATTTATTTTATTAAATCTGTATCCACCAGACTCAGATACTTCCATCTGCTTCTTCTATTAGCATAACTGTTGAATTTCTTTTGAGATTTTTTTGAGAATTCTTGTTAAAATCTGGTGGAATTCCATGGAGGAAGTTGCATCATAGTCACAACCATGTTGGTTGTTGCTTGTTCCAGAATGTTGTGAGGGCTCTTCTTCACCCGGCCTCCACTTTTGGAATCCTGCTGTGCATCCAGGGTTTGCTTCTGGGCATGCAGTTGGACTTACTGTAACTATTGAGCATGCCTAATGCTTTTTCTGTTTTGTGCTCGGCTTTTTGCTGTGTCTTGTCATCACTTGGTTGCTGTTCTGTTGCTTGGACCTGTATAGAGTTTGTAGGAGCACCTTGCCTTCTGGACAAATGGGGGAGGCAAAGATGGCAGAAACATATAGTGAAGTAGGTCTTTTTAAGGTTGTTAGAAAGTGACTCTGTGGGATCACATGCGTGATGCTGAGCAATGGCCTATTTAAATGGAGAGTTTGAAGATGGACAGTAAGATGATTAAAGATCCAGATCTCCAAAACCTCTAGCCACCATGTCCTAATGACTTAGGAGACTTTCCACTGATGCTTCATATCTGACGTAACTGACAGAAAAGAGGATTACTTCCATTCTGGGTAGAGTCTTTTCCTTAAAGATACCTGTCAGAACCAAGAGTCTTTGCCTAGCGGGAACTATTCCATGTGCGCACACAGGGAGACTCGGGCTTCTGTGCCCATTGACATCTAGTTGATCTCTGGCCCTGTGGGCTTTAAGGATGCCAGAGTGTGCAGAAGAGGTAAGCACTTGGTATTTTATTACATGACTTGTGTACAGATGTCTACAGTTGTTGATCTGTCTGCCATTACCCCTCTATACCTGCCATCCTGGCTTCAAATTGTATGGAACTGGAGAACAACATGCTTAGTTGGATCTGAACCTTCTAAACCTTTTAGTATACATCACGTATAGTTTGATCATACAGAAAATTCAGGAAATGGGAAGCTTGTAAGTTTTCCCCTCTGTTTTGTATTCAGTGAAACACCTTTCTGTTATGTTGTTGAACACTGTTGTTCAACAGGTAGCTGAAGGTAGCTAAAAAATATAAGGGTGAGAAAGTGCTGATTCCTTTGGGATCCCAATAAGAAAGGCACAAACACTTGCAAGGCAGGTCACTGTTAATAACTCAGAAAAGGTGATAGCAAGGTATAAAATTTTATGTCCTTTCTGATGCTGGAAATCCTGAGATGATACGGCTTTGGATGAATCTCTGATCAGAGCATGGCACACTGTAGGTCTTGTCTGGTCTGTATAAACTAGTGCTCTTGCGGGGTTTTGCTCGCAGGAGAGATTCATCAGTCTCTGTTAGCAGTTGGGTCTGGAATGTGGGGTTTGAAGCGTCCCTTGGACAACGTTCTCTCATGTCCTTATTAATAAAGCTGCAGTTCATGAGCGGATGCGTGTAATATTTCAAGTGGAAAAGACACTGTACTGTACATATACTTAAGATTAAACACACATTGATTAATTCCACATTGATTATGTGTACATTCATTAATTTTACTATTGATTAGACACAGCATGATTCAGTAGCAATCACATGGTATCCATGATAGAGATGTATATCTGATGTGGGTCACTAACTGCTTGTTCAATAATAGTCTTACAGGTTGATCACTACAAACAAGTTGAAAGGTCTTCGTAGTACTTGAGTTGGCTTGAAAGGGGATCAGTTTTACAGGGACTAATGGGGTAGATTTAGGCTGACTTAATCAGCTTTCAGATGGACTGGAAGATTCAGAAGAAAGTGATAGGTATGGTTAACAGGCAAATACTGTAAAGCATGCGGAGTCATTGCTTCCAGTCATCTTTTTCCATTTGCAGTTGTGCCACAGTGTTTCCTGAGAACTGGCTCTACTAACCTGCAGTGTGCCAGTGAGACTTCTTGTGTGGTAGAGTGCACAGTTATTTCTGAGAGTGCTCAAACCCAGATGCGTTCCTGTCTCTCTGGTTTCTGAAGGAACTTCTCAAAGAAAGAATCAGCATTTCTCTTTACCTCAACTTAAATTTCATGGGTTGTAAACCTCTGGGTTTTTTAACTTTTACTGTTCTCTGTAGTTTTGTTTCTACACCACCTTTGTGTTTTCCACTTGTAGGTCAGTTGAGTAACTGCCTGTAACGTTTACAGAACTTTATATTAGCTAATTAGCCAAAGTGTTTTGGTCGCTAATTTGTCTAAAAGTATTTTTCTATGAGAGTGTTCTAAATTCAAGTCTGCTGTCAGTGAATGTAAGTCCTGGCATTTGCATTCTGTGAGCAAGCAGAGCTAAAATTTCCCCTTTAAAAATAATCGTAAAAGTATCTCAATGTCAGTGAGCCCTGCTGATTGATCATGGGCTCCTCCTGCTAAGTTAAGAAACAGAGCAGTAGAGGTAAGTTGTTGTACTTGGTATTGGTCATAGTAGAAAGAGAGTAGGCAGACATGTAGTGTATGAGGACGAAGAAATAGTAACACATACTGTTAGCTAGACTTTTCTTTAGAGAAAACAGAAGGGAACTCTGAATTTCTGGTAGTGCAAGTTTTCCAGATGAATTTGTAGTAATTTTGATAAATGTACTTTGGTCACAGTTCCATGGTTGTATGATTGATGCATATTTCTTGGGCTAGAGATGGTGGTGTGTACATTGGAAGTGGTCCAAGAAAAGTCCTTCCTGAGGCAGCTGTTTACTTTTGTTAGTTAGCATCCTGTTTCTTTGTTCCTTGATAGAGTTAGCTGCAAGTGGGGAATGGGAAGCTGCATTCATAGCTCCAGAAGCGTCAGTGGTCATGTACGTGCTGCCTGTCTGATACAGCAGTATGGGCTGGTATAATTTCTCAGCCCAGTTACCCATATACAAACGTGGTTTGCAGCAAAGTATCTTTCTCTTGCTTTGTGGAAATAATGCATAGTAAAGGCAAAATTATTTTCTTGAATATAGTTATTGTGTTCCAGCAGATAGCAAGTGCTTTTTCCAACTATTTTTTTTTTTTTTTTTTTTTGGACCTGAATCGGTTGGTGTAACCCACTTTATATTTTGGAAGGTAGTGGTGAAGGGAAGAGTGATCAGTTTCTCGTTGACTAAGCAATTGAATTTAGTTGGTGGCAAAGTGTTAAGTATTTGAAACTGTTCTTTTCTGAACTACAAGTGTAGTTTAATCTACACAGATTGTAGAGGGCTTTGAGACATTTGATGAGGATCCATACAGAATTGTCTTATAATATGTAATTTCACTCTAGAGAAAGGAGCTGGCTATAAAAGACTTCCTGAGCCTTTATTTTTCTAATCCTGTACAGGATTTTATCTGTGTTTTCCACTGTGTGCAGTACAGTATTCTTTGTAAAAGTGGGAGATAACATGAATGAAACACACATTCAAATGTCTTTTTGCATCTGTCACAAAAAGATTGTCCAAATAGGATTTGTAGCACAATTCTTCTGTGCTAATGAAAACTTATTTGGAAAAGACTGATCTCTGAGAGTACTTTAACATTTCTGTTTAAGGATATTTAACTAAAATACCCTTAAAAAGCTTGTTATTAGACTTTCTGAAGTCCTAATTGATACTATTAAGGAAATGAGCAGTTATGTATCCTTTCTTGGAATTGCTATTTGTGTTTAGCAGCAGTGTCAATTGATATGGGGGGGAAAAAGATTTTTCTCTGCACTAAAATTTGTAATGGCTATCAGTTCATTTCTGTGTTGGTCTTATTGGGGAAGCTTGGTTGCTCAGCATTTTTGTTGAGAATGTGGAGTCATCTTGGTCAAAGTTATTTGTTTGTGGATTTGTTTTGAAACAGCACTTCGGCTTAATGGGTTTTCAGCCCTAAACTGGTGTTTGATAGCTAGTACCATGAATGTGGTATCTATTTTCAATAAAAATCAAAAGCTAGTACTTAGGATGGGAAACTTTTTAAAGAAAAGAACATGAACTAGTAATCCGTAGGGTGTTTTATCAGAGGGGAGATTGTGGCAAAATTCTGGGTGAATGTTTGGCTTTGAAAAGTGTGGTCCAAGAGAACTGAAACAGAACTAAGGTTAAAATCCAAAGAAAATTAAGTATAACCCTTTAAAGTATGAAAATTCATCATCTCCAATGGCAATTTCATGAGAATTGAAGTGGTTTAACTTAATGTTGATTTGTATGTGTGGGCTTAGCAGCTGTAACTGGTTGTGTTTTTGATTGTAGAATTTGAATGAAACTGTTTCTTCCTAATGATTGAATCTTGTGAGCATTAAGTGCTTCATGGATGCTGGTAAAAGTAGTGGTAGACTTAACCAAAGGCTGTCTGTTTGCATGGAAGACTGAGTGGTCATGATAATGCATTGCTTCCCATGATGCAGTTTTAGGGAAATTAACTTGTATATACCAAAGAGCATTTTGTAAGATGTAGGGTCACAATGTCTGTATTCTTCCTAACTGAAATACCTGCCATTCTGCTGCTATTGCGGTCAGCTTAAGTTGCTTTAATAATAGTTCTGTTTTGTAGAGCGAGTTTTACGATGCTGTGCTCTGTGAGAAGCCTTAAACTTTGGAGAAAATGTTTGTTCCTCTGGTCCAGAATAATGTAACATTGTTGGTTTAAGGGCTTTGTAAAAAGACACCATGTTAGGAAAAGAATTATAGTCATGATTTTATTTTTCTTCTGATGTTGAAAGTAATAGTTGTTTTAAAATACTTTAAGTATACATGAAATCTTGAGAGAGAACAAGCTGTTATTTTGTTGAACCGTGGCTGAAATATTTTTTTCACTCAATTTCTTCTCTACTTTGAAACATGTAAAGGTATTTGGAAATAACTTGCTAGATAATTTTTGTAAATGTATACATTTGTAGGGTATAATAATGTGTATTTGCCATCGTTTTTGAAGACTACTTACATCAGTGTATGTACTTACGGTTTCAAAAAGTACCTAACCAGTACTAAAGTATATTTAAGTCACGTATTTTGTAATACTCTAAAATTGGGCTACAGACTTTCTTATTCTGTTCCTTGCATAAATGCATCATTAAAAGGATAGTAAAGAACAAAACAAAGCTCTTTCAGTGGAATGAAATATGGGAACCGGAGTGGAGGCATGGCAGAGCATAGCTGAGCTTCCATTCTTGGCCCATGCTGAGCTGCACTCCAGCTGCTCCGTCCTGCTGGCTTCAGACTGCAGAAAGCTGAGTGGGGCCCAAGGGGCTCCCCCTCTTTGGAGGACAGTAAACGCATTGCTAAGGTGCAGTTATTTTGTCTGACATCCTCCCTGCCCAAGAGCTCAAACCCACACCCCAGTGGGGTGGTATTGCCCAGCCTCTCATCTTAGTCTCTAGGCCTGCTTGCTTAGAACTAAGTGTAGGAGCAAGCCCTGTTGGTTTACTGTTTCACTAGGAACGACCTGGCGAGCGTAGAGGGTTTCCAAGGGTTTCTCTTGAAAGCGAAAGCATGTCAGTTCCAACTGTAACACTTTCACCTTTGTTCATTTTTCCCTTGGGCTCTTGGGATGAAGTCTTTGTGGAGTCTATTTAGGTAAGCAGCTAGAAGAACAAATAGAGTTGAATTAATTTCGGTTATCATAGCTGAGTACATGGCAAGCAGTGTGTAGTATAGAAAATTAAGATTGTCGTACCTTTTTTAAGGCATAAAAAAGCTGGAATCTTTTCATGTATTGCCATCTTGAAGTATTTATCTTGTATTTTAAGTCTCAGCATCCATAAGGGAGATTTATACAGGCAATAACTAATTTTTAAAGCATAAAACCACCTGTTCAAATTCTGTGCAAGAATAATGGAAAAAACATTTCTGTGGTGTGCATGTTTGCATGTTAGGTGTCTTCCAGTTAATGGGGGTGATGTGTGTGTGTCACGATGGATGAGATATTAATTGTGGATGCAGTAAGATAGTGAGGGGGAAGAAAGAGTATGACTCCAGCTTCTTATTTAATGAGCAGGAATTCAGAAATTCTGAAGCTTCATTAAATATCAGAACAGTACTGAGCTGCGTGATCGATGTTGCTGTTGCGCTGTTCTGCAGTTCACAAAATTTTGACTTCATAAAATTACAGGAAAACGTTACTTTTTATAGCATTGACTTGAAGCTGTTGTACTGTAGTCAGGTTTTACGACTTCACTTGTATCTGTGCTATTGTTGGATACTTCTTAATGTTGTTTCTCCTTTCTTTGTGTATAAGAAAATGTAAATACGCCTTCTTAGACCTTCATTAATGAGCAAGAAAGTAGGGGCAGGGAGTGAAATTTATCTGGGGTGATTACTTTCTGACCAGGTATCGACAATGAGTTAAAGGATTATTAATACATATTTAACTGTTAGGATCTTATTTATCTAATGATGCGTTCAGTGATGACAGTCTTCTCAGTTGCATGTCCAGTGTTTTATTATTACAGGTGGTACTGCATGAAAATAAGCTGAAGTGTAGATTTATTTTTTTTTTAAGTGCAATCGTTATAGAAAACTACTTTTTAATGGCATTAGTACTGTGTTGCTCTGGTATATGTTGTTTGAAATTTAAATTTACTGCTCTCCTTCCCTTCAGACTTTGGTTTTGTTCCTTAGGTTGCACGTCTTCAAAAAATCCCTGATGGTGACAATGAGACAATGATTCCTGTACTGTCTTCAAAAAAAGCAAGTGAATTGCCAGTTGATGAAGTAGCAAGCATTCTGCAAGTAAGGGATTTTGCGTGTGTTAAGAATGCGCTGATGTTATTTCTTAAGGACAGATCTTGTCATTGGAAGTCTATGCGTTATCATGCAGCTTGATATTAGCTGTTGTCTACTTCTAAAAACATGTTGATTTTTAAATTGTTACTTGAAATGCTCTAATCTCTAATGTTTAAAAAAAAAAAAGATATTTGGATGGGGGATGAGATTCCACGTGAAAATGTTTGTATTTCTGTATGCTTTGAAGATTGTTTTTTGTTAATAAAAAACCTAGAGTCAATCTTCTAATAAAATTCTGTCCTATTTGTCATAGCTATTGCTTCCATTTCTCGAGGGAATCCTTAATGTCCTTAATTTATTTTGGTAGCCTCCATTTTAGGTAGAGGAACAGAATTGAGAAAGCTATCCATTGACAGATTTATGAAGCATTGAATTAGGGTTAATTTTTATGATAGATGGTCTTTTTTTTTTTTTTTTTTTTCGTTTTCTGTACTGCTTAAGGAGTACACCATGATAAATGTTGATCACTGGCAACTCATGACTTTGAAGCTATTGCTGTCCTTTGGCTGAGTAACTGAACTCCTGACATAATCATCAAGAGTCTGAACTATGCCCACAGTTCAGCTTGTTGGAAGAGTTTTCTGCAGGGAAGATCACCAGTCATTTAGAGATGTGAAACAGCATCTGCTTCTGTAGTAGTTCCATGAATTTTTGTTGAATCTCTTAAGTACTGACAAATTGAGTTTTTAAATAGTAGTTAGTTAGCTTTTATTGTTATATACAGATTAGTACCAAGCTTGACTTTCTGATGTTGGACAAATTTGTGTAATCTAAGGCTATATTTGGTATTGGAATTTATTTTGAAGTCTGGCTTATCAATGTAATTGCTGACTGTGTTATTCTTCACCTATTTTAATAGGCCAATCTCCAGAATGGCTTAAAAAACTGTGAAGTTTGTCATAGACGGGCATTCCATGGATGGAATGAATTTGATATTAGTGAAGATGAACCGCTGTGGAAAAAATATATTTCCCAGGTTAAGATTTTAATCCTTTCTGCTTTTAATATTTGTTGGTAGTTTTGCTCTTTATTATTAGCTTTCGCATGCATGAACATATTCTGATAAAAGTGGGGAAACTCTAGTAGAATAGGAAATTGCAATTTTTATAATTAATATCTAATTTACCTGTTGAAAAAGCTTTTCTTTAGGTACATGCCAGAGTTCTAATTACGTGATTTGTTCTTGAATATGTGCTCGTAACTAGCCAAAGGGTACCATTCATAACTAGCCTACTACAGTATAAACAAATGTAGGAGACTATTCTTTTTGTCCTAAAACTGTGAATTGAGAAATGTAAGAAACAGTTTTTTCCTGTTACGTATTGAATATGATCTAGTTGAGGTCTTTAATATTTAAAAGAACCCTCACATAAACATCTGAACTGTACAGAGTCAGATTTTCTTTCTACTGGTAGGTCAGAAATATTTTAAGTACAGAATAATATGTTTCAAAAATTGATCAGATGTGCTTTGAGGGGTAGAAGAAATGATATTTCTGTCAAGAGTATTGCTGAATTACAGTTCTGTTTCATTTCAGTTTAAAAATCCCCTTATTATGCTTCTCCTGGCATCTGCAGTCATCAGTGTTTTAATGCATCAGTTTGATGATGCTGTCAGTATCACTGTGGTAAGAAACTAAAATTTTATCTTCGTTGGGACTACTTCAGAATGTGTGACCACGTGTACTTTCACCACTATACAAATGCCAGTATGCGCTGGGATCGCTTGCTTCCAATTAATGAATTTGATTTGTGTGTTGTCATCGAATCTGTTTAGCTTGTGACTGGATTTTGTTTTCTTTTCTTGACTGATAGCAGTAGTGCATAGCAAAATACATCAATGACTAATTACCTGGCTGTATCTTGCATTTTTACTCTTTCATTGGTTGAAATGCCTGTCTTCAGGCGTTTGTTCAGAGGAGAAGTTTTAGGTGTCTTCTATGTAATTTTTATCTCAAATTATGCTTTAACTTCAACTTGAAACCAACATAAGCCTTCAGTGAACTTACTTGAAAGATGTAATCTTTTAAAACATTAAAAAGAAATGTAACCTGAACTCTCCAAAAATAGCAGAAGCTGAAATAATGAATTTTATTAGAAGTTTGCAGTTAAATAGAGTGCTAAACTGGTGAGCCAAATATAGTACTGCTAAACATTCATCATTGCAAATGACACAAAAGAAAAATATAATCCCTTTGACCTTTTTGGGGTGATAGGTGATAAATGAATTGAGATTTCTATATGATCAGAGGGAAGTTCTAGCTGTTATTTGTCTTGGCTGACATCCATGCACTTTATGTTGAGTTTTGCTTCTATAGTTAAGGTAACTGGAGGTTTGCTCCTAACCTCTCAAATTCTTTAGGAAGAATAGTTTTCTTTGGAAGATAAACTGTGTGGCTTCTTTAAGAAAAACATGCAATTTTGAATTTGAGTATAGTGTTAGTTTGGAATGGTCTGTTGTATTCTGAAGTTGGATTTGGGTAAATTATTGTATTATGTGTCTGATTATTGTGGCTGACAGTTGAATTATTACATATTTTTTCCTTGGTTAGTGCCCTTAAGTCTATTTCCTAACCCCCTTGAACAAGGCAGTGAGAAAAGAACAGGGCAGTTAGTGTAAGGGAGCAGTAATTTCTGCATTCTATGCTAGAACCTGAGAAAGAATCTTTAACAGCCTTGTGAACTTTGGTAGAGGTGTCTTAAAATATGGAGAAGTGTGGGTGAGTTACAGTTCATCAATTGTGTTTTTTGTCTAAGTTCTGATGAACCTACCATTTAGTCTTCTTGTTATTGATGCCCCCTTTATCACCTAGTGAATATTTGTTTTGCTTCTTTTCCAGATGATAATGCAGTTTTTATCTGACTGTATATTTGTGCTCAGAGCCCTAGCAACAAAACTAATTTGCTGCTGAAGATCAATGACTTATTTCTTTTGGTGGCAATGCTGACTTGAGCAGCTTTTGCCATATTTTTAGCTCTGCTGGTACAAGTGTATTGTAAAACTTTTTGATCTGGACTGGGAACTGATGAAGATTAAAGAAATAAAATAAAAATTACATACCTTTTTGCGTTTGAAGGATATTGGCTTCTTGATGCAAGCCGTTGCACATAAACACAAGCTGAGACACTGATGTGAGGTTAGGAGTGCAGAGCTGTGCCGGGTAGCATGAACTGTAGAAGATAATATTGTCTCCAAAGAAACCCTGTCTGTAGCTGCAGTGGAAATACTCTAGGGAAAGGTGGAATATATAACATTATTTCCTAATATTCGGTTGGTGAGGCTGATGTTAGTATCACAAACAAAGCAGGCTTACTGGATTTATCCTTGATTTAGTTAAGAGTTCTTCAAGAGAGTTTTTCTCTTGCAAAATTGTAATATCTTGGCTATTTTTTAATAGTTGCTGTGTGTACTTTAAAGGCTTAATGAATTGTTTTATCTCACCTGCTTTTGTTTTCTTGTAGGCAATACTCATAGTTGTTACAGTTGCCTTCGTTCAGGTGAGACAGCTGTTTAAATAAGATTATTGCTTTTATGTAAACTTCTGTTTGTAGGACTGAAGTAGTTGTCTTGGTGCATTGTGCTGTGAATGGTTGAGTAAAGAGCTCTGTGCTTTCATCCAAGTCTATTGCCTTTTCTAAAGTGCATGATTTGTCCTGCTTTAACTACATTGACATTTATGCATCGTTGTTGGTGTTATACTCGGCCATAAAAGAGTACTTGTAAAGAAGCACTCAGAATAAACAGTGTAGAAGTACTTAAATATTTAGCTTCATATAAAATAGATTTTGAAAATATACCTCTGGCTTCAATTTTGTATAAAAATAAAAAAAAAAGAAATTGTCATTAAGGAATCTTAAGTCATAAAGAAGCTGTTTTCATTCTGTAAATACACAGCTTTACTCAGTGTGTACCTGAACCAAAACTGCTTTGTGTTTGTATTTTATCTTTGTTTACCTTAATTCTGTAATCTGTGTATTGAGTTAGAGATGAGTTGTGTTATCTTAGTTCTCCAGGGGCTATGAGCATGAACACAGTATTTTAAGTACTAACTTGTTAAGCTATAGAACTATATGAACATATATAAATAATATAAACATTATAAACTGTATAAATATATATAATATAAATATAAAACTACAGATGTCTGGTCCTTGAGTTTAGAAGCATTACTGCAAGTATTACAAAGACCTAAAGATATTGAAGGAAAATGCAAAGGACCTCTGCTATTGTTTCAGAAGAAATGCACGTAGGCAAATCTGTAATTTTTTAGGTATTTGGAGCATATTTGCTTTTTAAAGTATCTAATATGGAACTGTTAAAGGGCATCTCTTGTCTGATTGTTTGGAATATTACTTTAATACAACTTTACTAATAAGATAAATTTCAGTAGATGTGGATGTATCTTACCATTTAAATTTTGCCTGTTATCTTACTTTATTTTTTTTAAATGTCCCTGCAGGAGTACAGATCAGAAAAATCTCTTGAAGAGCTTAGTAAACTTGTGCCTCCAGAATGCCATTGGTATGTAATTGTCTGTCCTTTCAGTCATAAATTAAGTCATGTTAAGTTTAATCTGAAATGAGTAAATAAAAAAGATTTTACTGAACTTACCTCCTTTCTATCAAGCTCTTTCGCTGATGTAAAACATGCTTGCTTTTACTCATTTTAAAGATTGTTTTGTGAGCGTAAAAAAAGTACTCCATGTTGTTGCCCTTGTGAACCCTTCAGATGATGATACTGATGTGTAACTTCTAAGAAACAATCAGCAAATTAGAAATAATATTTTGCTGAAACCAGTAACATTGCAATGCACAGTGAACAGTGTGAATGCTTTTCTCAGGCAAAATGCCAGAGAAGACATTCTTATTGCTCTTCATGTTTTTACCTCCAGTGTACGAGAAGGTAGAGTGGAACACACGCTTGCAAGAGATTTAGTCCCAGGTGATACAGTCTGCCTGTCAGTTGGAGACAGAGTCCCGGCTGACCTACGATTATTTGAGGTATATACCTAATATTGCTTTAATATATACCTAATATTGCTTTAATATTGCTTTAATATTTAATAACTTTTCTTCTTGTGGGACAGAGGGGAAGAGAAGATAGTCACTGAATACCGAAGTGCAATAAGTGTTATTGTTTGGAATTCACAACTATTTTGATAGAAATTCTGAAATAATTACTTTCCAAATGCAACAGTACATTCCTAACAATATTTATAGTTTGTTATTGTAGGACAATATTGAGAGGCAAGAATTTTCCAATTTTATGTAGTAATACATTCTTGAAAATTTTAGTTGAGTACTTTTTCCTCAATGTTGAGTATGATGTAAAATGATTGTTTTCAGTCTGAATGACAACATTTTGGCAGGTGTTTTTGAGCCTTTATTTGCAGTAATCGGTAGGGTGTAGGCTAGTTTCTGAGACAAATTTATGGGGCTCTTGAGAAATTTGTCTGGATCATCTGTTGTTAGCCCCTGTAGTGTAGCTAGTACTTGAGTGGGTTTCTTTGTTGTCACCACAAACACTTTCTCCTTCCTTCAGCAATTGTATAGTCTTTGCATTGCTAGGAAACTGCTGTTGCAGGAGCACTACTTTCTTGCTCATAAGATTGTAGCATGCTATGATAGCAGCATGCTTGGGCCTGTTACAAAGGAAAGTAGAAACAGAATTAGATGTTCCTCAGCTGTCTGTAACTCTATACCAGATGAAAGTTTGTGCCATCCTTATCTCAACTGCTTTTGCAGATCATTTGAAAGTAAGAGCATGTCATCTTATTTTCATCTTGTCTCTACTGGACATTGTTACGGGGTCGTGGATTTAAAAAAAAAAAAAGTAAATATGGAGATCATCTTTTCAGAGAAAGAACTAGATCTCTTCTAAATATTCTGGTTGATACTGTCCTAGAAAATTGTAGAAATGGTAATTAGGCACTATTTACTTTCTGAAGCCTTTCATATATGTGAGAAGTTTCTTCACTGGTTTAATCTTGTATGTGCAATCTTGTTTTCCAAAATATGTTTGAAGACCTTTTCTGCCCCATGTTTTCTGGGTGATAATGAGTGGTCCATCAAGTTTTATGGTAATCTTATCTAAAGCCAGAATATTGCATCAAGAACTAACACACCTATAACAGTGTAGGCTTCAAACACAATTCCTTTTGGTAGTGATGAGAAATGTTTTAGAGCTCATGGCTAAATATGAACAGTAGCAAAGTGGCATCTTCATCCTGTTTCAGTTTGGAGCTGAGGAATACATCACAAATACAAAGTTACTATAGAACTTTCTGGAGTTAATTCTTTATAGCTTTGATTGAAAGATTAATTGCAGTTTTTGACAAATGTCCATTTTCCTTTATTGATACAGCATCCATCTTTTAAAAGTGAGTACTGCACTGGTAACTTTTTGAGATAATAGCAGGAATTAGAGGGATTTGACTGATCAGAAAGCACTTTAGTAAAGGTACTATCCTCTTTTAACATTGACTAAATTATTTTTGATCTAGCAGCCCGTGTTCATTTTGTTGTCCAGCCAGAACTGGAGTGCATCAGAATTAACATGCCACTTAAAAAAGCCAAAGCAAAACACTAAAAAGCACTCAACCTGAACCTCTGAGTGATCTGCTATAGTGTGGTGGTACAGAGTGTAATGTAACTGATTCTTGCTTGCTCCTTGTAAGTGATATCCTTTCAAAGAGTTTTGGCAATTGAGTTTTGTTACGCATCCTTTGATGCTGTTTTTCTTAAGAAGGTTCTCTTGAAATTTAGTGATACCGTCACCAATAGTGACTTTATGCTTTTTAATAATGCACAATTATTTTAATTAAATTTTGCGAGTAGAATTTTGTGATTTGGGCTTTGGCTCTGTTCAAGACCCATTAACATCAATACATTAAGATGTACAAATTGGTGTCATTGGAAAAAGACTTTTTCTCTTAATTCTACATTTTGAGAAGTTATTTTTTGGTTTGGATTGTATTTATAGAACACATTTTATTTTCTTCGTCTGTCAGCTGATTAATACAGAATAATTCATTTTTAGCTTTTCCTTCTCAAACTGCCCCCACATGCTACCAAAAAACTACAAGAGTAAAACTTAAACCAAAAAAAAGAAGGCGGTTTCTCTTCCTCTAGTGGATGTGACTGTTGCCTGAATAGCATTTTTCCTGTAGAGAATTTGTGAACAAAAAACTCTGTATGAAATATGATTCTTGTTAGTGAGTTCTTAATGGACTGTGATAGGAGGAAGTGGACAGAGGAAGAGTTGAGAGGATAATATGCGCGTGCACTTGCATTCCCAGTTAATCATTTTGTTTGGTGACAGATTGCATCACAATTGCAACCTCTTGAATGTTATGGAATAACAATCATGAACATAAAATTATGAGTAAGCTTTGACTTCCTTCGAAGTGAGAGCTTGTTGCATCTCTGCAATATTCTGTAGGAGTGCTTGTTGCTTTGTTGATCCTTAAAATATGGCCTTACCATATGAATAAATTGGATGTATTTTTAATGGTCAAAATTGGGAAACTTCTATTAACATTTCCAACTAGTTACAAAAGATTGTCATACTTTTTACCTATTTTGTTTTCAAAGGCTGTGGACCTTTCTGTTGATGAATCCAGTCTCACAGGTGAGACGGCTCCTTGCTCTAAATCTACAGCTCCTCAGCCAGCAGCAACCAATGGAGACCTTACTTCTAGGAGCAATATTGCTTTCATGGGAACATTGGTCAGATGTGGAAAAGCAAAGGTAAAATCGTTATTAACAGGGAAGAGTATTTTCCATGTTTCAACTATTTGAAGGCAGCTCTTATTTTTAAAGTTCACCTATCAATTAAGAAGTGTACTTTAATGACTACATATGTTTGGAGTTTTCAGAAACAATAAAAATGGAATAGAAATAGTTTTTACTGGAAATACGGAAGGCTACTGTGATATACTGCAGAGCTTTTCTCACTGGTGCTTTTTCAGACACCGGTTCAAAAAGAAAACTGATCTAGGGCCAGAGGAACTTGAATTTATAGGGAGCAGACTCCTCTGTCTACGATGTGGCCTTTTGTTTCTAGAACTACATTCACATGTTTGAAAATATGTAACTGGAAGTACAGTTGTGGCTAGTGCTAGATGGGTGTTACCTGTTTGAGTTTTGTTACTGGTAGTTACTAAGTACTTCAGCAGTGCACAGAATAGCAATTTGTTTTACAGAGGCAAAATGTTTTTTAGCAAAAATATTCCCTGCGTGTGCCAAGAATTAATTTTATAAACAAAGCTAAAAAAAAAAATCGTAGCAGACTAAATGGCCTTTGCCCACTATTTGAGTCAGAGCTGTCAAGAACAACCACTAACATTAAACTTCAAATTTGAATTGGCTTTGGTTTTGCCTTTTTTTTTCTTTTTAGGGAATAGTTATTGGAACAGGAGAAAACTCTGAATTTGGGGAGGTTTTCAAAATGATGCAAGCAGAAGAGGTAAGATTGAGTATTTAGAAGCAAAGACATATATTTTGTAAGTGTGTATTTCATTCATTAAAACTTTGAATTTACTCCATGGGAACTTAGTTAAACTTAATTACATTGCTTCTAATATTTTTCTTTCTTTCAGTGAAACAAATATTAGCTCTTGAATGTGATAGTAGTAATTCAGTTCAGTGTAAGAAAATATCCGTAGGTGACTTAAAAATATTAACTGTGAAAATAATATTCTGAACCTGTTTAGTGGAACAAATCTCACTGCGATTTGTGGAAGTGCATGTTTTTTCAAGTCGAACTACATTTGTGCAAAAAGGATTAGTATGACAGATTTGTGTGCTACATGCACAGGAGTCTTGCCTTGATTAGCAGTGTCCTTCGGGGTTATGCATGTGTCTCCTGCTGCTTCATGATCTCCATCTTATCCTTTTATAAGCTCCCTTTGACTCCTGTATATGAAACTCCCAGAGTGATTTTTCTTTATTGCAGTACACTGATCCACATGGGGATTCAGTGCTTTGTGTATCTAGGGCTTTCTAGCTTCTCTGGCTACCTGACCAATGTAGGATCATAAGGGGTCAGTCTTATCTCCAGCTGTCAGGACATGATCAGGCGTGGTATAGGCAGCATTTCTTTTTTCCAGATATTTACATTTCTGAAATCTGCCAAAACAGATCATTCAATGCAACATCCAGGAGTGCATCACCAACCTTAGGTGGTTAGCTGCGGTGCCTTAGTACACCTTTCAAGGGAGTACTGCTGTACACTCACCAAAGGGGAATCCACTTTAATACACATGTGAGGAAAATATGATCATCTGTTCAATGGTATTTAGTTTGTATCGTAACAAGTGTAATTATTAGTGAAAAAAACTGCAAAACAACCCAAGAAAGAGCCCTGTGTGAGCATTCTACACCAACAACGTATTGCTGTTGTAGGGTTATTTTTTATGTTTATATTACAGTAAACTCATTTTAAAAGTAAATTTTGAAGGTAAGAGTGAATCAAACTTGATACCAGCTCTCTGAGTGGCACTTTCTTAATAATTTGTTGAACAAAGATGATTTTACAATGAACCTGTCTTCCTTATTTTGCCATGCTTTATACTGTACTCCACCATGTATTACTATTAAAAACTCCAGACTTCCTGGCATCCAATGTAAAAATCCACTTTCCTGGTTTTTGGTGGTGTTTGAATTTGGGTGGTTTGTTTTGGTTTTTTTTTTTTGAGGAGTGTGTGTGGATTTTTTGCACTAGATTGTCGAAGCAATTCCATAGTTTTTCTGTTTGGTTAAATTGAATTTTCTGCAGATGATTAACAAATACCTTTTCAGATATAATTGGACTGCCAGGGCTCTAATGCCTCTCTCTTGAAGTCAGTTTTATTCTTACAATCAAGAATGCTTCAGTCTTGGAAGAAGTGCAGTGACTTTTAGTCAGCGTGACTTATTTTATTTTTTTTTATAAAATCTTTGATACGACCTTTTGATTCATTTTCTGTAGACATTACAAAGCTTCCCAGAAATATTTCTAATAAATTTTTAATTTCATTGAAGTGTTCTTGAATCTTCTTGAATTCTACACAAGAATGGATCAGAGTAGTCTGTTTTCTCAAAGTAAACATATGGAAACATAGGGTATCGCTGCATCCTGTTCACTTGCAGTGTCTTGAGGTTTGCATGTCTGAAGTAGTGTGTGGTACAGTTCATGCTTTTTAGCCTGTGCTTGTTAACTGCTGCACATTTACTATTCATCAAGGCTCCAAAGACACCTCTGCAGAAGAGCATGGATCTCTTGGGAAAACAGCTTTCTTTGTATTCCTTTGGTATAATAGGTAAGAGAATTTACGTAAAAGAATTACAAATTACTGTGTAACTGAAACGAAAGCATAGGCTTGGAAAAACAAAAGGCTTGATCCTTTTTAATATTTTGGCTCCTCATTTTATTGGTCATTTTGAGTTCATGCCACTAATCATCAGAAGATTACTAATGTGACAACTTTCATCATAAGGTCATTTAACTTGTTTCTTCCTGCAAACATACTTTTCTGACTTACTTTTTGCCCTCTAAGTGCTTCCTTTTAAATTGCAATGTGTCTTGTATTCTGATGCAAGGTGCGCCTGAGTAACTTGCTGTTGGTATGATTGGGCAACATAACTGACAGAAACTTTCTTCACCTTTTGCCATACTAGTGGAATCATGCTTTGACAGTGAAAGAAATAATAGATTTTTATAGGTAACATAATGATAAGCTTGGTTTTGGCTATTTGAGTTCTTTTTCTTGTCCCTATGAGGCTACAGTAGATCTTAGTTTTATATTTATCCTGAACAACTGTTTTCTTTATAGGAGTTATTATGCTGGTTGGCTGGTTGCAAGGAAAGCATATCCTTGATATGTTCACAATTGGTGTGAGGTAAGATTTTTCTTTTTAAATAGTGTAGATCGTGCATTACAGCAAGTGTCTGAAAGCTAGTGACATGTATTATAATATGCTTGCTCACAGATTCTGCTTTTACATTCACATAAGTAATTCAAGATTAAAATAGACTTTGTGCTATAAAAAAGCAAATTCATACTAATTTTTAATGATACACTATGTTCCTGTTAGTCTCTTAAACTGTGCATTTGTATGGTGATTTCTGAGTGTCTTGTGGAACACCTGCAAAGAGACAATAGAGTTGTACAGTTTGAATGTCCATCACTGAGTAAATAAAGTAAATGTAATTTTGTAAGTGGCATTGGGCAAAACTAAGTTACTGCAAGCCTTGTGTCATGTAGTTCATTAGCTCATTTTCTAGCATATTATGGAAACTTAATCCCCGGGTGTTGTCTGCTGAGAACACTGAATTTGGTTGATCTAACTCTATACTTTTCTAAAAGTTGCTGAGTTGCTAATTACATGGACAGTGTGTAAGGCAGAAGTGTTTCTTTAAATGACAGGATCAGACTCTGGAGATTTACCCTTTTGCATGGTGGGTGTGGGTGGAAAGCACCAGGAACTGCATCTCTGAGCATTGTGTAATGAATTAGTGTGATCTTGTTTACACTGTTACCAGGTTTTTTCTGTGTTTGTTTTTAAATGACCTTCTGTGCTGTTCCTGGACTTAGCTTGCTGCCACATTGTGATCTGGAAGTAACAGCAGTGGATCAGTGGTCACTTGAAGTGGTCACATTTCCCAGTTCTGTTTAGTGCTGACTACACTTATTCTTCACAGTCTGGACTGCTTTGCACAGTCCTAATTAGTGTTTTCTGTAGGCAAAACAGATGTACAATTGATTTCTCCCTTCCTCCAACTTTTCTTCATACTTCTGCATAAGTAGTGGAGTAGAAATGTCTAAGTTGGTGCCTTTTGTTAGTCTTCAGTGTGTATCTTCTAATGAATGGTATACAACTAGAATCACATGGGAACGCTTCCTTTCACTTTAACCTCAGTGAACAGAGAGCTACAGAAACAGTGTTCTGAAGTGTAAATACATCATTGCTGCGTATTCATCTATGATGTTCTAAAACAAGATTTGTGTGTTTACTTTCGTTACAGTTTGGCTGTAGCTGCAATCCCTGAAGGACTCCCAATTGTGGTAACGGTGACACTGGCCCTTGGTGTGATGCGAATGGTGAAGAAACGGGCTATTGTGAAAAAACTGCCTATTGTTGAAACCTTAGGTATGACTAGACTAACTTAGAGATAGGACATCAGCACAGATATTGATGACTAATGGTTAAAATAAAGCAGGTATTCTTATTTTGCTAGTGTTGTGGTGGTACCTTTAAAACATTTCTAAATTGAATGCATCTTACACAGTTAGAATTCAGGTATATGTTTTTATAGGCCCTCTAACTACTTCTTTAAAATTTTTTTATTTAGCTGAAATAAACATTCTGTCAGTTAATAACATGACACACTAGCAATACTCTAAACTGTGTGAGTGATTGGATTGGATATATGGAGTACTCTTTATACTTGTTTGCTGTTAACATGTTGTTGTTAAATAAGACTTGTAAAATGATCTTTAAACTAAACTTTTGGCGTAAATTTAGAAATTATATTGACAATTGGAAACAAATCCGAATTTGAATATTAGAAAAATCTTTGTAGTCATAGTGCATTTTCAGGATGTTACGCTGCTCATATTAAAACTTAAAATCATTTAGAAACATTAAAGTGTAAAAACATTCTGTACACAGTTTCAGTCATGAAACACGTAAAGCATAGGACATGGAAAACAAATAGAAATACTGAGTTAAATAGTTCTGCTGCATTTGAATTTCTTTTTGCATTTGCAGACTGGAAATATTTTTTCCAATGCCTTTAGCAGAGTTCATTAGTGTTGCAAATTTTTTGTTGCTTTTGCCGTTGCTGCTGTGGTGTCTAAAAATGTCAAGATACTGCAACACTCTTTCAAAGTACTCTTTTCATATGTTAAAAAGGCATGTACAAATTTAATGTTTCTGTAATCTTTTCAGTCATTAAAATCTACAGGTTTAATAGTAAGTCATACTTAGATCAAAGTGGTGTGGCTGGTGTTAGATAGATGTGGCACTTTTTGAGAAAGAAGAATGACTGCTGTAAAGCAGGCTCTTGGCTTTCTTCCTCACTGGGAGTCGCAACTGATATTTCAGTAATGTACTTTGAGACACATCAAACTAAACCAAAGGAGAGGTAGTGAATGGAAGCATTTCAGATGAGTTTGGGATTTTAATTAGCTTTTTTATTTATTGGACAAACTTAGGAAGAACTTGTACAGCTGTTTTTGAAATCATTGAAAATTGTCTCTGTTTGTTAAATCTCGTTTTGTTTTTTGGTAGGCAGCTGCAGTATTCCTAGAAGTTTGCTTGTTTCGAATACTTTTGTTCTTGTTAGTTACATTGTTCTAAACAAGCGTTGTCTTTCAGTTGTTAATTGGTTATTTCAGGTTGTTGCAACGTAATTTGTTCAGATAAAACTGGAACTCTGACAAAGAATGAAATGACTGTTACTCATATTTTTACTTCAGATGGGCAGCATGCTGAGGTATGTAGTGAAACTCTGTTAAATTTTAATTTTCCTTTTTACTTTGTTGTGTGTGTCAGCTGAAACATAGCTGAGACATGGTGAGCATACTGCAGGTAAAGCATCAGTTAAGAAAGCTTAAGTTTGTTGCACCAAACTCCTGTTCCTCAACTTCCAGCTAATTTTGTTCTTCAGTTCATTTGGTATTGCAGCCTTTGAGCTGTGTTATCCAAGCCTTCTCTGGTTACAGAAGAATTTTTTGTGTAATATGTTAAGTTCTTAAATCTCTTGATGGCTGTAGGTCACAATAAAAACAAGGTGCTGAGATACAGTACGAAGACAAGTTGAGACACAGTGGTTTTCTTCAGTACAGAACGTTGAGGCTATTTTGCTGTTGCAGGTGCATAAAAGTAAAATTTGCGTGTTACAAGCATTTAAAATAGGGATATCCAGCTTTTGGCAAAAAGACAATTTATTGTGTGAACCTTCATACTGAGTATGTACTGTCATTCTTGCTTTTCCATAATGGATGGAGTTGGAAGTAGGAGCAGGACATGAAACAGCAGTTGTTGAGGTTGGGAAGTTGCTGCAAAGACTGAAGTAAATGCACAAAAGGGAAGCAAAAGCAGCAGGAAAGGAAAATCCGCAAGGTGTGGAACTAGGTGTGATTTCATGAGAGTGTTTTAAACAAGTTCTTAAATTCTCAAACTTCTTGATCAGTGGGGTGTTTTTTTCCCACATTACAGTTGTCTTGGCGTTGGCTTTTGTAAGTGTAAATACTGGCATTTTTTTTCTTATTCTTTCCTGTTATTTACTTATATTTGCTTGTGTATCCTGGTATTTATTTTTCTGTTCTTATAGGAATACTGTAATTGCTTTCTCTTTACTCCTAGTGCCATTTGTCTACATCTGGGTCAAATCACCTCCTTTTTTCTAATGGAAAGAGAATTTGAAATGACTGTAAAATATATCAGCCACTAATGCTGTACACATGAAGACTTCTTTAGGATCCTAGTGGGATGCCTGGGGTTTTTTATGCATTGAGAACAGTAATTTTGATGTTTTAACACCTTTCTGAGGTCTCAGCTGGGAGATTGTTCAACTATTTTTTTTTTTTGTCTTCTTACTGGATGAAAGTAGGATTCTGCTCTGTACTTCCATTCCCTTGTGATGGGTATGCATTATTAACAGGATAAAGATGAATAGGAGGAAAAGATTAGAAAACAAAAGAAAGAACTAAGAAAGAAAGCATGCCTAATACTGTAAGGAAAACACTGTATTTATTTATGCTAAGGAGTAAAATTGCTACTTTTAAACAAAAAATTAGTCTCTAATAATTCACTTGCTCTCATAGATTTTATTCCTTAATGTAGTACTTGCTACGTCAGAAACTGAGTAAGAGAATCTATTCACACTGAGTGAAATCAATCATCGTGAATGGCCTTTTTTCTGTAGTTTCTAGTAAAAAGCTGAGATTAAAGCTGTTATGAATCTGGTGAACGTTACATTGCATACTGCCTTTGGCTGTTTGTCTTGCAGGTTACTGGAGTAGGTTATAACAGGTTTGGAGAAGTGATGCTCGATGGTGAAGTTATTCACGGTTATAATAACCCTTCCATTAGCAAAATTGTTGAGGTAAGATCTTGGCACAGAGAGGTGACTTTTAATTGACAACGTAGCACAAGAGCTTTGTATGGCATTTACTTTGTGTTCTATTTTTCTCCCCTTTCATTCCTCATCTTTTAGGCTGGTTGTGTGTGCAATGATGCTTTGATTAGAAACAACACATTGATGGGGAAGCCAACAGAAGGCGCTTTAATTGCACTTGCTATGAAGGTGCGTACTTGATGGTGCTTTTTGGATTCATGGCAGGTGGGAAGTGTGTAAACATAAGTTGTGGGGGTTTGGTGTGGTTTGTTTGTGTTGGTGTTTTTTTTTTTTTTTCTTTTCTTTTTTTGGGTCTCCTAGATCTGCATTGCAACTCCTAGTCTCCTATGTTCCTTACCTGTTGGAAATCTTTGGGCATTCTGAAAGTTGTGAGAAAATTATTTAGAACTGAAGTAAATTTTTTTTTTTCATCTTTTTGCACTTAGTACTGTCTTTTTACCTACCACAAGCTAATTTACCTGTTGGATATTGATTGTGCTGTCTCGTTCTCAGTTCCCGTCCGAAACAGTAAGAAGTTGATACCTGATGTATTGGTGACTACAGTATTTATAGTGCCCTTTAAGTGCAGGGCATGGTTAGTTTGAATTGTGGACACTGTGATTAAATGTTTTGGGGTTTTTTTATTTGGTGTGACACACCCATAACAGCTGCTGAGAAATGTGACAAGGCATCTTAGCACTTGTTTTTTTCCTGTGGTGGTGAATAAACTCAAAAACATTGAAAGATGAATGCATTACAGTCATTCTCTCCCTGTGTAACTGAGGCCTGAGATGTATCCATCTTCTTGCTGAGACTCACTCCAAGTCCCCAGTCTTTGACTGGAAAGGGCCAGTGTGATGTTATTTTGGCAAGAGCCGGTAGAAACTGAGAACAACAGGAGTCTTCAACATCTGTTGCTGGAAAGGGAGATAGTGAAGGAGTTGTGAAGCTCTGTAAGTGCAGAATACTCTGTAAGTAAGGCAGGCTGCTGCTTCTGCATCTTCTTTAATCGGCACTTTCTCTTGGACTTAATTAAGGGTAGAGCATGGAATGCTGCGAGTTGCATTGGGTTGGGAGAGAACAACATTTGAAATGCATATTGTCTACAGTCATCATGGTTGGTTAGTTTTGGATTGATTCTGATCACTTAAAAAGAAGTCATTTCAGGTTGGATCATTCAAGCTTAAAATCAGTGACTTGCCTTCTCCAGACTTTGCCACAGTCTTGTGTTACAATTTTGTAGGCCCTCCTAGCAGAGAAATTACATAGAAGATATTAAAAAAAAAAAAAAAGCATTGGGGTGACAGACATGTTTTGTCAAACCTAGAGCTACATTGCTAGCTGTTGCAAGACTGGTATTTGTGGATGGTCATTATCCACAAAGTATTTCAAGGTCCTTGGATCAAAGATAGTATATAGTGTTAGATGGTCTGACATGCTGAAACCTGAAAGAAGCTTCTAGGTTCTTTCAGTGCCAGTTTGTCAGAAGTTTGTCTAAACTGGAACAGCGTGCTCAAAAGCAACTTTGGAGATGAAGCTATTTTTTAACCGAGCAGTGATTAACTAAGGTGTCTCAACAAGTCAACAAATTGCATAGCCGTTTGAAAAGAAAAGGTCCTGACATTGTGGCGGTAATTCTGTTTTATACAGATGGGTTTGGATGGACTCCAGGAAGACTACATAAGGAAGGCTGAATATCCCTTCAGCTCAGAACAGAAATGGATGGCTGTTAAATGTGTTCACAGAACGCAGCAGGTAAACTTCAGTCACTGTTTCCTTGTGCACTGGCTCTGGAACGGTTATCTGCCTTGTTTAATATCCTCATTTTTCACTTCAGAAGTTATGGCAGGCTGTTAGTAGTGCACAGTCCTGGGAATATGGTTTGATAATAGGCACAGTTTTAATTTCAAGCTCTGAAGTGGAGATTAAGAGTCACAAAAAATTCCTTCCATAAAAGGCATACTAGGAAATTATTTTAAGTATTTTGATGTCTGAGACTTTGAATGTATACCTGGCTGGTTTTTCTTCGTTCTATTCCCTCCTCAAACATCTGAAGCAATTCTGCCAATCTTCTGCTGTTTCAGTGCTACATAGTTACATAATGAATTAAGAGCGAGAAGATACATTGATGTCCAATAGTAAAATTTCTTTTGTTTGAAAACACAGGTTTTCTGGCTTTGCAGACAGCACGTTCCCTGGTGTTGACAGACTTTACTGATGTCAATCGTGTCCTGGATTGTTAATACAAATCATTCTTTCATCTCCTTTTCTATCTTCTGATGCTTTCACATATGTAGTTGCATTCGTATTTCATTTAGACCAATCTGAATTTTTTTTTTTACAAATATTGACATAGTCACTGCCAGTCTCATAACTTGAAGCCTTCTAGATAATGTGCAACAACAGACCTTATCTTGGATTTATGGAAAATTTGCCAGTACTTCTGATCAAAAAAAAGCTTGCTGACAGGGTTCAAGTATCATAGTAGAATCTTTGCTTTGGAAACAAAGCATTTGACTCCTCTTAGCTATATGTATATATGGTTGTATTACCCTTGTCTGTATAGAGAGTGCTGAGCAGGAATTGCATGTGAGGATTTACTGTGTCTGGTTTCTTTTATATCAGTGTTTTAAAAAGATTGTTGAAAAACTGGGCAGTTTTAAAGGGAGCATAAATTATTTGAAGGCTAAGAAAATGCAGTGGGTTTAGAAACTTGGAGCTGTGTCAGTTAAGTTTATCAGAAAGACTGAGGTAACTTGACTACTGTGCATAAATACCTTCACAGGGAGAAAATAGTTATATTAAAAAAGAGCTTTTTAGTTCAGCAGGGGAGAAGGTGAGAGTCAGTGATTGGCAATTGAGCTGAGGCAGCAATTCTTAATGGAAAACGGGGGAAGGGAAGGGATGAGTTGATTTAGAATTGGAGTTAAGTGTTCAAGGTAGGTGGTGGATTCTCAGTCCCTTGATACCATCAAGGCTATATGGCTATCTGGAAAATCTTAGCGTACAAGGATGCAGGTGATGTGTAATTATCTGTGCAGCTGGTCAAACGATGAGCTAAAGGTCTTTCAGGTTTAATGTTCTGTATAGGTTTCATTTCTGTCCTTTGCATGGCCTCTTCAGTCTGTAAACTGTGACCTGCAATGTTCGGTGTGTATGATATCTGCTGAAATGAGGTATTGATTATTAGCCTGGCTCTTTTGATATTACCACTCTTGAACATATGCTGTATAGAGATACTCGACAGATTTTTCAGTTTAAAGTGTAACTTTGATTCGCATTATGCTCTGAAGACTCTTAAGAAAAGTACAGGTATGCTGTTCTTATGCGTGCATGTGTATGTGCTTGTGTGTGCGTATTTATGTATACGTACACGCATGTGCACACAACAGTTCTTTTTCCTTTTAGGACAAACCTGAAGTTTGCTTTATGAAAGGTGCTTATGAACAAGTCATTAGGTACTGTACATCATATAACTGTAAAGGGCAGACCCTACCTCTTGTTCAGCAACAGAGAGAGCAATACCAGCAAGAGAAGACATCTATGGGCTCTGCAGGACTTAGAGGTAAGGCTGTTTCATTGTCTGAATTTTTTTTTAAAATGGCAGTGTTTATTGCCTAGAAAAAACCAAACCCAAACCCAAGAACAGCCAAAAACAGTAGGAATTTTTTTTTTCTTTGTTCAAAGTGCCACTGGATTGTTTAGTTTTTCTTTAAAATGGGGGAGTGGAAAAACAAGTGCTGTTGCCTGAGACCTTATAATAACGTGATTAAATTGCAAAGGGTGAGAAAAGGCACTGCTGGTTTCTATCATCTCTTGCCTGTGACCATGGCTGAACAGTACATCACTACCTAGTAGCTTCCACAGCTCATTATAGATGTCTGTATTTTTTTAAAATGTGAATGTGTTTATTTTTCTGTTACTTTGGCTCCTGGTGCCTTTGTGAGTTAGGCTAGCACATCCGATTGCAGGTCAGAAGATGCTGTTAGAATCACCTTTTATGTTAAGGAGCTGTGTAGACTTTTAAATATAACTGAAAGTATTTTTCACAAGGTGATTGATAGGAGGTGATTGTGGGCAAGCATTATACATGGCTGGCTTTCTTTGGCCTCTGTAAAGAGACCTCTAGGCTGTTAAAACCATCCACAGCTTTTTAATTTTTTTTTTTTGAAGGTAGGGGTACTGTGTGGCTCAGGAAATTCTTAGGATGCAAATTATTAGAAACTGAGAGGATATGCTAGGAGTGTTATCTCTTTCTACTGTTCCGTTTGGACAGTCATTATTTGTGTCTGCTTCAGCCCACTGTCAAACAAAAAAAAAACCCTGGGGTAATATTTTTGAGAAAAGTGAATTTGCTTTTCCATTATAACTCTAATGTCATTTAAAGGTATTTGAATTAAGATTCTTACTGTAAAAGACATTCCAGAAAATGTTCAGCATGTACTGAACGAAATCTGCCTCTCTAAAAGGAAAAAAAAAAAGCAGAAAATAAAAACATGTTAACCAATCCTCCCATTCATCCTCTTGCATAAAAGGCCATGCATGTACAGAGAAACAGCAAAGCCAGATGCCATTCTCTTTCCACACAGTGAAAACACAAACACTTCCATCTGAGAAGAAATAGGAAAGTTATCTTTAAAACCTAGACTATGTATGTTTGGTAAAAAGATTACTCTTTAGAAGAAAGGAATATACATAAGTAGGCTATGCTGAATACTCAAGATAACACATGTTGCTACCAAGATTTAAAAAAAGAAAATAACCATAATAACCATTCCTGCCCTCTGCTTTATGCTGGCCTACTAGTTTGAAACAGTTGTTTTAAATGCTGATGCAAATGTTAATATCAAATACTAATTTTTTTTTTCTTTGTCTCCTCTCCTAAAAGTTCTGGCCTTAGCTTCTGGTCCTGAGTTAGGACAACTGACTTTTTTGGGGCTTGTGGGGATAATCGATCCTCCACGGATGGGTGTAAAAGAAGCTGTTACTACGCTTATCACGTCAGGAGTTGCAATAAAAATGATTACTGGAGATTCACAGGAGACTGCAGTTGCCATTGGTATGAAAGTCCACTTCCTTTCATTTTTCGCTAATTTTCTGTTTTGGCAGTGCGCAGCTAATTGTTGTGAAGCATAGGTATTAAGTCTTTAACATTTGTGAGTTCTGTATATTGGGTTAACATATGACACAGTGGAATTAGGAGGAAAAAAAAAAAAAAACCACCCAAAAAGCCAACATCCCAGCCTGAAGTGATACTTTGGTATTATCTGTAAAACTGCAGTTTTTCTGATTTGGTTAATGTATGACTTTTGCTGTTTGAGACTATGTATTTTCTTATTGTATTTTGTTGTAACGTGTTTGATTTCAGATTACTATTCTTGCATCCCCCAACACCACCCTTCCTACCCTCAGTTTTTGATGCCCTTACGGCAACAGAGAGAAACTAAAATAGCCAGTGACAATGAGTATTTAGGATGGATATGGCACTTCAGTACCATCCAACATGGTTTTGTCTGTGTAACTAAGTTTGAAGTTTAATTAAACAAACTACTTTACTACTTTTTACAATATTTTTTCATTTTCTGTCTTGTTATTTTTGAATTGTAAATTCTTTAGAGAGGACTGAGCTCTTGTGTTTATATGGCACCTGACACAATGAAGTACAGACCTTTAGACATAAAAGGTCTAAGGAAATAAATACCTGATTAGAATAGACTTTGTGGATGATAGTGAAGGAGTCATGTGTTTGTTATGCAAGAGTTCAGATCACTTACTCTTGAATCAATAAGGCATTAAGATGTTCTGCTGTAGGCATTTCAAATCTGAAATGCTGCAGAAAATAGTAGGTTTTAAAAAAAAATAAAAAATTGAAGGCTTTGTGTTTTAAAAGAGTAAAATATTATAATACCTTTTTTATTATTTATTTCCAGCTAGTCGACTAGGGTTGTATTCCAAAAATTCACAGGCAATCTCTGGAGAAGAAATAGATGATTTGGATATTCAGCAGCTTTCTCAAATAACACCAAAGGTTGGTTTTGATATACTATTTACTGAAATGCAGTAGAGGATATATTTTATATTGAGAAATGCTTCTCTTTTTTTTTTTTTTTTTTTTTTTTTCTGTTGTGGAAAGTTAAAATGTAACTTCTGAGATCCAAATTGTGTGAGTTTAATAGAAGTGATACAGTAAATTACCAAAGCCTTTTAGTACAGAAACACGGAAGCTGTCCCAGATCAAACAAGTGTGTTTTGGTTTGACATAAGACAGTATGTGAGTATGTTTATTTCAACTCACATGGTTATCATTTTAGTGAGTTTATGACTTTTGTCTCTTCTAATGATTCGATTTGTTTTTTATAATGCCTCTATCAGAACTTTCCTTTTGCCACCGCTCACTTTCAGTGAGCATCATCACCTTTTTGTATTGTTAGACGATTTTTCTTCTTTCTTCTGAGTAGCTCAGCTCATATATAAACTTACAGTTTGCATTTTCAGGCAGTCCATCCTTTTGTAATTCATAAGAGGAGCTGTCTGTGTCTTTAGTGATTTCTAATATGGTCTGAGGTCATTGGTTGAGAATTTTGAAAGGGTCTATTCATTAAATGCTTAATGCTTAATGCTTTTTTAGTTATTAAATGACTAAATGTATTTGTGAATGCTGAAGTTGTAAATGTGAAGTCATAATCAAATGCAATTGAAGTTTAGGCTTGGCTGTATTGCAAAATTTGTGCATCAAAATGCTGCTCTGTTTGCAAAAGACTTCAAAATTGGACTGCAGCATGCTTGAGTCTGATGTAGGCAAGCCAAAAGCCAATATTTACAATCAAGAAATGTGCATGTCAGCTTTGTGTCTTTTCTTGATGACTCACAAAAACAAACTTGGAAAGAAGAATTGTGTGGCAAATAGTAATTTTTGGTTTATTTGGCAATGCTCGTTTTTAAGGGTTGTTCACCTTAAATAACTGAGATAGCTACAAATTTACTTTGTGCATGTTTGATCTGAGACCAAATTTGTTTTCTAGGCACTTACTGAGAAGCTTATCAGGTATTAATTAAAATCAACCAGTAAGATTGATCTCTGTGTACAGTCTAAAGTGGCTGTTGAGAAGTCTAACTTCTTTTCCAGCTTCTTAAAAGGAAAAATAGTTGTGAATGCTAACAGTATGGAGTTTATGGAAACCTAAATTCCATGTGCTCAAATTTCAACTTACACAGACCACCAGAGACAAAAAAAAAATCTGAAAATGAATAATTCCTAAGCTGGAATCTTATTAATTAGCTTTAAAACTTTAGTCTGTAATAATATGCTATATAAACTAGTAAAATTGACATGTCCTGAGTAGTTTGCCACTAGTGCTGACAAGGGGAAAGGACATTAATTGTAGAGTCAGCATGGCAGTCACCTGCATGAATTGTCAGGAAGGCCAGCAGAAAGCCATTATAACTCAGTTGGTTCGTAATTTCAGAAGGTTTTTAAATTGCATATTCTATCTTGAAATAAGTAACACTAACTTTGTTTACCAGAACGTACGTAGGATCTTCTTTGGAGTTAATGATAAAAACCACAGCTCACTGGTGCTTCAACTTTAGAGCTAACAGTACAATTGTCCTTTGATAGTATTTTTTTTTTATCTTCTAGCTTTATAGAATCCAGTGCAATTCTTTCACTTCTCAAATTTTCACTGCTTCTTCGTTGTGCTTTTAACAGGTTGCAGTATTTTACAGAGCCAGTCCCCGACATAAATTGAAAATTATAAAGGTATGTCTTACTAGAGGCTCAAATGCTCGACTGTGGCTATGGGTATTGTGTGCGAGGACTTTGCTTAAATTATAATGTGCTACAGTGTGTCAAGATGAAATCAGAAATGCGTTTAGTTTGAAAGTGAAGTGTATTTGATATTACCTAGAAAAATACATAGTGCTCACAAGGGATAGGCAGCATCATGCTTTCTTCTATGTAGACAGCTTGGGGTTGATTGAGATGATGTCACATGGCAGTTGACATGCACATTGACTAGGAACTTCTCAGAACAAGATAAGAGGGCATGAATTTCAGTCCATGTCTGAGGTAATGCCTCCATTCAGAGGTTAACAAAAGAAGATAGCAAAGAGGGACATACTCAGCGTAACAATCAGTCAGAAAAGCAACAATAAAGAGAAGGAAGTCAAACATCGAGACAGTTGGAATATGTTGAGAATTATAAGAGGGTGGTAATGGGAAAATGTGAATACAGTATCTTCTTTTTTTTTCTCTAGAGTTTTTTACTTAAAGGCAGAAATTTATATAGTCTAGCTTTAAAATTTAGGCTGTCTGAATATATGAACTGAAGTTTAACCTAAAATCTTCTTTAAAAATTTATTAGAGTACAAACAGCTGCATATTTTTTTTAGGATTAATGGAAATATAAGAAATTGAGGGGGCAGGCAGGGGTGATGACACCAACCTAACCTTGGTATCTAGAATAATTTTATAGGATGGGTTATTTCAATCACTGACTTAAGCTCTTTTCCCTTTCTTTAGTCCCTGCAAAATAATGGTGCAGTAGTAGCTATGACCGGAGATGGAGTGAATGATGCTGTTGCTCTGAAGGCTGCAGATATTGGTGTAGCAATGGGACAAACCGGAACAGATGTTTGTAAAGAGGCAGCAGATATGATCCTTGTGGATGATGATTTTCAGACAATAATGTAGGTGGCGTTTATGTACGTATGTTGTGCTGTGTAGTTTTAATGAAATGTTGCCTGGGTTAGAAACAACATAAATTCCTTGAACTTGTAAGCAGCTGTTAATGAGTTCTCCACTAAGTCAGGAGAATTATCTTTATAGTGATTACCTGTATTACCTTCTTAGAAAAGAGCTGGGAACATAATAGTACAAAGGGCAATTCTGTCTTTTTATGTATGTCAATAATAATATAAGAATGTATTTACATACTTAGACCTTTTGCTACTTTGGTCTTGTACATAGATCAGATGTGAGTAATAAAGGACATTGTGCATGTATGTACTGTAAAACCTAATCTCTATTTCTGCTTCTCCAAGTAGAATCATGGTACTAGTACATTTGGGTACGTAGCAGGTGAAATTGTGAGTCTGTTAGCTGTCAGTAGGATTAATCTTCATTTAATTTCTTACTTCAGAAGCATAAATCTTATGTAAAAATGAGAGCATTCCTCTTAAGATTTAAAAATTTTACGTAGTGCTGTGTTTGTTTTCAACTGTTCAAATGTGGTGGTGTTTCAGAAAAGGAAAGGAATATAAGCTATTTAAATATCACAGGTGAAAACAAGTTACTAATTTCTGGTAAGCAGCTATTTGTTACTTGTTAATTTTTTGTTTGATGTACTTCAAAGAGAGCATAGCTAAACTTGTCTTATTTTGAATTTAATCCATCTGACTTTCGAAGGTAGTGGTTCTTGGCAGAGCGGGACCGCTTGCAGTCTAGCAACATAACCTTCAGTTTGAAATCATGCATCAGTCTCAGAACACTTCAGTTTGTCTGAAAGTATGACACTTAACCCTTGGGAAGAAGTCAAATGTAGAATTCTGTACAATATAGGAAAATCTCCCTAGGTAACAGTATGTAAAAGGGTGATCTGAGCGTTAAAAGGTTTCCATACTAATTAAGGCAACAGCAGTGTGCTGTTGTGCAAAAAAAAAAAGAGAGAAGGGAATAATTTTAAGATACTCAAAAGAGTATATAGGAAGGACATCTGTGGTAAGTACTTAACTTTACTTGGGCTTGATGAGGCTTTGCTGGAATGCTTTACCCAGTTTTGCTCAACTTCATCAGGAAAGCTCTCAACAGGTGAGTGAAAAGAGTGGTGAACACTAAGGGGAAAAAAAAAATGTATGAGCTTCCACAGTTTTTCATCCTTCCTCCAACCCCTTTAGTCTTTTTGTCTTAAAGTCACAAAAGGAATGCTGATTAATTATTGTTCTTGGCTTTTGGGGGAATGTAAGAAAGAAATCAGTTTTATTTGCAGCAGAGTAGACTTGCTTTAGGTATTAGAAAACATTTTCTCACCACTATAATTGCGATAATGAAATAGGCAAGTTGCAACACATGCTAGAGGCTGAGATGATGGTCTATATGTATTTCATCCTGGTGCAGTAAGAATACATGGTCTTCTAAAGTCACACTGTATCTCAGTGGTTTTGTGAAAGTGTGTGTGTTTGGTATTTGTTGGGGTTTTTTTCATTATCTAACTTAAATCAGACGGTCTCATGGGGGGTGATGGTGAATCTTGAACAAGGAGAAGATTTTACTATTGACATTTCATTTTGAAAGTTAAGTTAAGCAGCTGGAAAAAAACCTGTTATGGTTAATCTCATAGTCAGGTTGAAAAACAATGACTGCCGAAGTTGTAAGAACTCAGTTCCATTTGTTTCTTGACGTTTGTATTGCTGCTTAAAGTAGTAGCTTTCTTGGTTTGTTTTAAGCTTTTTTGGCACTAGTCTCATTTGTCTAGTGACATAATCTTTGTTTTTCATTGCAGGTCTGCAATTGAAGAGGGTAAAGGAATTTATAACAACATAAAAAATTTTGTTAGATTTCAACTGAGCACGTAAGTTTAAGAAGTTGACAATATTGGAAGGTTCTAACTACATTGTGAATGAATCAAAGCATCATGAGGCAGATACTTAATAAATTCATGTGAATGTTGTAAATTTCATATAGGATGCTGATACGCTCTACTTGTGAATTTTCAGTATTTTGTATTTGGTGGCCTGTTTAATTTCTAAAGAACCAGAAAATAGCGCAATAAACAGACATCTAACTTTGTCACAGTTCTTCCCTTTAAGACGTGAAAAGTCAATAACTGAGAGGGTGGAGAGAAACAGCATAGCTACCTTTGGGTCCTTGTTTAAAGGAGAAGTTAGTAGTCATTCCCTCCTTAACCAGAACATGAGAACATGTATATCAAATGGAGGAAACAAGGGAAATGGGAGGTTAGTTTCTGTAATCCATATTACTGGTTTGTGGAATGAGTTAGCTCTGTGAAGCTGACTTCCTTTTCATGCATATAAGGAGTGCTATACTAACTATATCATGTGTATGTAAGACAAGAAGACAGAGTTCATTTAGCCTTAGTTTCAAAAATTTTGTGAGTTTATCTTACTGAATCTGGATTCATGAACATGGTTATCCTCTTTGCCACGTTGTTCATGCACTTTTTTTGAAGCCTTCATGGCATTTCAGAGTGGTTGAACAAAATTACGGAAATTTAAAACGAAAACAGACAAAAACACCACCAAAAAACCCACAAATGCCAAATATCCCCCTAAAAACACCAAAAGCAAAAAAAAAACCCCAACAACCCAAACACACCAAAACCCAGAAAACACCAACTTCTTAAAACTTGCATAAAAATTGTATGATAGAATTTCAATCTTGAGTCGTGTCCTGTGTTGGTAGAAGACTAGAAATCTGTTTCTGAAAAATAAATAAGCATAGATATTCTAGGAAATTGTACTTGCCTGTTAGCCTTGGGAATGTTAGCCTCAGGCTTTTGATGAATGAATTACCCTTTTCTTTTTTCCTGTCCCTTTTTGCAGGGAGAGCATAATAGGGCTTGGTAGAGTGCTAAATTTGGAGTTATTACAAGCCTTGCTCTCTTTTTGTTGGTTATGAAACCACTTAATCTTGCACTGAAAGCAATTAGTTCAGACTTGTTTAGAGAGGTTTCTAATACCAAGCTTGCAACCAGCTAATCTGTTTTCAGTGTTTTGCCTAGCCTTCTCATCTTGCTAATGATGAGGGGTGGTGTAGGTATTTTTAGGGAGCTTGGGTAGTAGCTTGCCTTGACTGAGCAGTCAGACAAACCAAAACAGGTGCTCAGAGTGGTTGTGTTCACATCAAAAGTGTAAAAGCAGTTTGTTTATCAAAATCATGTTTAGAAGTTCTGCTTCTGGCACAATAGAGGTATAGGACCTGGTTTCCCGGTAAAAAATCAATTAGGTGAAGGTGAGTGATAACTCTGAAATGTTATCTTAAAATTTGGGAGTTTAAGACACAAATTTGCTGTCTTTACTGAAAAAAAAAAGTGCTGTTTTAAATATGGACTGTGTAAAGATGAGTATTCTAAATGAATTCATGCTCTACCTTTAAAGATAGGCTTACGTCAGTCATGATTCACAGTCAAAATCTGTACCTGCTTTTAAACAGTTGAAGTGTTGATTAGAAATCAGTTATCAGTGCATCTTCAGAAATGTTCCATGCTGACAGTTATAAAAATGGATTCTTTCAACAGGAGTATAGCAGCACTGACTTTAATCTCACTGGCTACTTTAATGAACTTTCCTAATCCTCTCAATGCCATGCAGATCTTGTGGATCAATATTATTATGGATGGACCTCCAGCTCAAAGGTAAGTAATTACTTTAAATTCCATTAGAGGTCTGTAGTCATTTTATTTCAGCAAGGAAAATGGTGGCTTATAAAGGAAACTCTGTGAAGTGTTAAATTTCAGTGAAATGTTTCTGAAACAGCAAACTCTTTTCTTTGAATTACAATGTTTGCAGTATAGTTCTAGGTTCATTCACTTTTGTTTGCTTTAGTATCTAATGATAATTACGGAGTCAGCATGGATACCTAAAGATCCACAGATACGCCCATGAAACTTGCCTGTGGTTTTCTGGCTTCCTTCTGGGTTCTCCTTCTGACCTGCTTCACTGCAGATAGATGATGGAGGGAGAGGCGGAAAGGAACTAGCAGAAAATTCCTTAGCTAGATCGATCACAGTAACAAAAATGGGGAACATAACTAATATTGCAGCTTCTTTAAAATTAACATCTGGTAATTTTAATACTGTCTGATACCATGTATTTTTGGACTCTCAAACTGCAGTGTTAGAATATTGCCTGTTGCTAATACATATGATTCAGTTTTCTGAAAGTGAAAATACCATGTGCTTATTTGAATGAGGTGATTCTTGGGCTGTAGAGAGAAGATTTAAATCTTTTTTTGACTCAGAAAGTCTGTCGATAAGTTAGAAGCATTGAGTTACTTTTATGATGATAAAAATCTAAGATGTTCTTTTCATTTTAAGTCTTGGGGTGGAGCCTGTGGATAAAGATGTTATTCAGAAGCCTCCAAGAAACTTGAAGGACAGCATTCTGACCAAAAACCTGATTGTTAAAATACTGGTTTCATCAATAATTATCGTGTGTGGAACACTGTTTGTCTTCTGGAGAGAGGTATGGCAAAAGTACAAAACTTAAAGCAGTTACAAACTAACTTAAAAGAAGTCCTTTTTATAACAGCAGTTGAAATTCAGAATTTGTATGAACTTAGTTGCAAGTTTTGTCCATGCTTATTTAGTAAGCTATTCAGATAGCAGATTAGGGAGGAAGATTTTTCAACGTAGTTGATGGGGTGGGGAATACAGTTTTATTCCCCGGTCTCTATTTTAACACAGGCTTTCCCAGGTTCCAAATCTACTTGGGAAACCTTGGCCCATAGAAAGTAATTGTACAAGTCTTCTAGCCAGACTATTACGAAACAGCCATTTGACTTTCTTTTTCCAGTAGAGAAGAATGTTGTTTGAACTTTTGGTAGTGCATCATAGAATTCTTGGTATTCCATGTGCTTACATAAATGTTTGTCAAAAGGCTTCATTTAATCACATCTTGGAATTGCAAATTGTTATAAGTTACAGGTGCATAATTTTTGCTGGATGATTTATTAAATCAGCTTGGGACAAAAAAGTTTTTGCTTTCATTTACTAGCTAATAGAACTTGAATTATTGTAATAACTTTGTTTAGTTATGGAGGGTTTAAAGCATACTAAAGCTATTTCATTTTGTTTTGTTGACAGTTAAGAGACAATGTAATAACACCTCGAGATACAACCATGACTTTCACCTGTTTTGTATTTTTTGATATGTTCAATGCTTTGAGTTCTAGATCTCAGGTAAGTGATTTGTATTATTGAATTGTAAATTTGTAAATATTACACAGTATTTACACAAAAAGAGTTTTCTTTGAGGGAGGATATTGCTGTGCTTTTAAGATGTTCTCCTGCAGATTTACTTCATATCCACTATTAAGGTTCAGAGTTTCACATATTTACTAGCTAGGATTTCTTAAATTACAGATAAGTATTAGTTTCCTTAATTTGTTTACATGATGCAGAGATGGTAGTAATGCTTCTGTCCTGACAGAAGCAAGGAAATTTTTGTTAAAAGCCTAAGTGTGTTGGTCCTTTGTATTGCTGTGTACACTTGGTTGCTTTTTTCCCTGAAAATTTTGTCAGTTCAGCATCCTTGCCAGAATCTGAACCTTCTTGAAGGCCTTAAATTTTATTTTGTAACCCTAAACCAGTGTTTTTTCTTAAATTTCCAGGGAAAATTTCTTACTGTTCTTTCTGTCTGTATTTTTGTTTTCAGGCAGCAAGTCTGAAATTTTGTGCTAGTTGGGGAAAAGTACATCGCTAGTGTACATTACTACATTTACTCTAATTTGCAGTCTGTTTTCTGGTGTGAGTTGTCAGGGTCAACAAAAACACTTCCTTCTAGTGTAGAGGGCACCTTGTAATGCACTGTACTTGCCGAAAAGTGAGCTCAACATACAATTTGTTGACTGTGAAGACAAGATTTGTACTCTGTTTACCAGAGAGAAAATGCAATTAGCCTGTTCAAGAACTTGTTCTGGATTATGTAAAAGGTCAACAATATTTTCTTTTACATTTTTCTAAAAGTCTGGAAGAAAAGAAATTATAGTTATAAATTATTTCCTTGTCTAGATAATTAAGATTACATGTACAGTGTAATGTACTGTTTATTTTACAGGCAAAATCTGTGTTTGAGATTGGACTTTGCAGTAACAAAATGTTCTGCTATGCTGTCCTTGGATCTATAATGGGGCAGTTATTGGTCATTTACTTTCCTCCGCTTCAGAAGGTTTTCCAAACAGAGAGCCTGAGTATCTTGGGTAAGAACAGTTCCCTTTTTCAAAATTGTACATTAAGGATTAATTTGTGAATGCATTCGCTGCTGGTTCTATAAGAGCACTTTCTGGCTGTTTGCGTACAGCAGGAATACAAAACCTGCTGACTTTTTTTTTTTTACTGGGGGGTGTGGGAAAATCCTTTTATGTGTTTTTTTTTGGTGTGGTTTTGTTTGTTTGTTTGTTTGTTTTTTCTTTGGGAACCATGATTTAAATGCATATAGTATACAACTGATCAGTGTGCTCTTAAATGTCTTAGGTGTCTGTATGTGTTGGGGTTTTTAATACAAATTTTGATGCAGGTAAAAATGAAGCATAGAGTTTATTGAAGTTTTTTAAGCACTGTTAATCTTGCTATTTAGCAGGTTTTTTCTCTAAATATGAACACTTAAAGGATTAAGATTTCTAAATAAAATAACTGCATTGTTGTAGGATAAATACACATGAGGTTTTTAAGAAGCTATATATAGATAATGCTGTTGGCCTCATTAAGACTTAATGTTTATTACTTCTGCAGTTTTCTGGAGTTAAAGATAAATGATTGTTGTGAAATACATGTTTTTACATAATTCTTTTTATTGTAGTGTTGTTTCTGATGCTACTCATTTTTTCAGTACGAAGTTAATTATGCTGCTTAGTGTTCTTTGTTTTCATAGGTGTTAAGGATATGAAATACTTTAAAAGTTTGAAATATCATGCTTGTACTTATGATTTGTGCCTAAACTATGCATGTTAATCTTCTGGTCCTGCAAAAATTATTTCTTGCTTCACTTCTCTTGAACTTACCCAATGATTGGGAGACAATTTGAAAGTCTTGCAACTCTTGTTCTTTTGTAAGTCTGCCCCCCTTAAATAGCAAATTTTTAAAAAGGCTAATTATCTCTTTCCAGATTTACTGTTTCTTCTGGGACTCACTTCCTCTGTGTGCATAGTGACTGAGATCATAAAGAAGTTTGAAAGAAGCAAGGAAAAGATCCAGAAACGTGGAAGTTCTTCTTCATCAACTTCGTCTTTTCTTGATGTATGATGCATATTGCATTCTTTTGTTTGCAAACATAGGGATTGCTGTCTAAAGATGTAGGAGAAAGCAAAACAATATTTGGAGGATAAAGAAATCCCGAGGGCTTTTGACAAGTCCTTTGTTTCACTGGCTAATGGTGAACATTCATGTTTCAAGACTGTTTAGAATTTAACTTCCAACTGTGGGAGTAACAAATGAAATTATGCAACTTTGGTAACATTTTTCCTCAAACATAGATTTACTTTTGCGATTGAACAGGATTTGGGGGCGGGGGGGGGGGCGGGGGTAATTTAAAGAAAGAACTAAGCCCAAGTCCCATTTTCTGCACTTAAAAGATATAACTGTGTAAAATCCTTCTCTTAGATATAAATATTTTAGTTTGTTTTTATTTAAAACATTGTACTATTTTACTTTTATGGTGGTGGGACTTTGCTACTAATACAAGGATAAAAAAATATTTCAGAGGCATTCCACTGGGTTTAGAGTCTGTCACAAGAGTGCCATATTCTAGCTACTGTATTTATTTACTTTATCCTGCAATGTGTAAGCGGCTCAAGTACCTTGTGCTACAGGTTTTTTTTGTATCCCGAGTTTTTTTTGCACAGGATGTGACCGCTGTCAGATCACTGTTTTTCTTTTCTTTTTCTGTGATTGAAAAGCCTATACTGCAATTTGAAGTAAATGTTTGCTTTTCTTAAAAGTGTGTTGTCTCTTTGTTTTAAAAGAAACTAGCGTTTACACCAGACTAGCATGCTTGTTTTGATATACTTTTAGATACAAAAATGTATGTTTGCTTTATCTTAGGACTGTTAGATCACTTGAGTGATTGTAAGACAGTACTGTTATGGAAATGATTTGTAGTGTGCTGAATTAGAAAATGAATGCACTAATCCTCACTAATGGCAAAAATCCCCCACCTTTCTTTGAAAGAAGTTTGGTTTTCCTTCCTCTTCTTTCTTCCACTCTGATCATAAAAAATAAACTTTTTACTGGTAGTGTAACTTAAATTTTAACCTACAGAATTACTTTTTGTGGCTAGAAAAGCATTATAATAGATTTATGGTTTGATAATGTTAAAAGTATTTTTAATATATGATACTGTCTGAATACTCTAATATTCACTAATTCGAAATGGTGTTCTTCCTGAAAATAGACTTGCAGTTTTTGCCTTTAGTGTCTTCTCATCAGAGCAGGATTCATCATCCCTTGAGGAAATGCAAGGAACAATCACCTAGGGAATCTTGAAAAGAGGATGCCTGAGATCTCTAGGGGGAGTTGGAGACCGAGTGGTATCTCTTTTGCTTGAAAGCATGTGGATACACATCTTTTCACACTGTAGCCTGAAATTGTAGCATTGCTGTTGGCTCTGGGCCATGCTGACCAGTGGTCATCCTGTCAGTTAATGAGGAATTGTTGTAAACAGGCACTGGGATATCTCTGCACTTTGTGGCTTGCACAACGTGCCATCCTCAAAATCTGGGGAATTGATGGAAAACAAGGCAGTTTGAAAAGTGCTGTATGAATTTCTCTGCTAAGAGGTCACTTTTAATTGTTCTCTTCTTTTTTCCTCTGGAGATTAGCAGACTTGGTCAGGAAGCGGGGCTGCAAACAGGACATGAGCGCACCGTTGAGTCTGCTTTACACATGTAGTTTGTCCCTTGCTCTGGCCAACCCTGGGCCTGCTCAATATGCACATATTGCCTGAACTACCCATGTGCTGGAGATGTAACCGTGTAAAGGCAAAGACTGCAACGTATGGCCCTCGTCTCTTCCTGCAGAATGTTATGTAAACCACTGAGCTGGTAGGGCCTGAACAAGATGATCTGTTACAGAAATACTCTCACATCTTCAAGCAAAAGCTTCTTATTGCCAGCAGTTCTGCCTTTCAGAAGTTGAACAGATTTGTCAGTGTTCCTCCTGTTGAACTACTACTGTCTTTGGCAAGTGGGGCTGTAGTTGTTCAGTGTTGTAGCATGTTCAGTATTTCAATACAGTTTCAGAATAGTTTATTAATAAAATCCTTAGTATTCTTCAGTTAAAGACTGATAGTAAAAACTGACAGTGCATGCTGATGAAGAATCTCTTGAACAATCTCAGGGTTTGAAAAAGTATAGCAAGTATACCTTTCATATAATCGTAGAAACATAGAATAGTTTGGGTTGGAAGGGACATTTAAAGGCCATCTAGTCCAATCCCCTGCAGTGAGCAGGGACATCTTTAGTTGGATCAGGTTGCTCAGAGCCTCATCCAACCTGACTGTGAATGTTTCCAGGTATGGGGCTTCTACCACCTCTCTGGGCAGCCTGTGCTAGTGTTTCACCACCCTCATTGTAAAAAATATTTCTTCCGTGGGATTTGACTGCTTTGTGCTCTGCACTTGGTCATGAAGTCCCAGAAATCAGGTAAGTACAGAAGTGCAGGTGAACGCAAATCTGTTGTCTTAGCTTGGAAGTGTTACTGCCTAGTCCTTAAACAAATTTGAAGTACTCCTTTCCCACCAAAAGTCTCACTTGCTGTACAAGGTATGGCAGTCTAGACAAGAAATAAAATGTCAGTCTCTTTAGAACAATTTTGCTGTCTTACAGGGTCAACTCAGTTGAATGCAGTTCACTTTAAATATGTCAAACTAAGTTCTGTGTTTTCCAGTGGAAGATGAAACAGTAACAAGTAATGCATCTACCTCAGTCTCGTTATGTATAAAAAGTGCATGGACTAAATTCCATTGCCATGTTTTTGGCTCCACTCTTGATGATTACCACTATCAAGCAGCAATTTTGAGAGATTTTTCTCCAGAGCAATTGAATCAATAGTGAGATCTTTCAAAAGGGAAAAAAAGAGGCGGCATTTCACATGGGGTGAAAATAGACAGCAACCAAGGAATTCAATTGCTCTGCTAAAGCATGGAACGAAGAACTTTTCAGTTTTAGTAAGTAAAGGCCCTTCATTTCTTATTTTTTCTACAAAGAAGATTGTAAACCTATAATGACTCAAAAAGGCAAATGGGAGTGCATAGTAACCCTAGAATCAGTAATTATTTTCTTCAGCATACAGGATTGGTGTTTGCAATGAGGTGTGTTTCATTATATCAGCAACAAAGGGCAGCTGAATTCTGCATTGAGAATGCAGTTCCAGTAGAGTAATTCTTAATGGAGCCAGCACTTCCAAAGGTGTTCTCAAAATGCCATGTGATCATAGCAGTGTTTTTATCAGAAAGTAGAATATTTGAGTTTATGCCAGTCTTCCAAACTATCTAATTGAAGCTCAGCAAGTCTCAAGAATTTCTGTTTTCCAGCAGTTTTCCAATGTGAGATTCAGAGTAAAGTAAGATCTCTCACAGCACTAACAAGGTGGAATCAAACAGGCCTGTATCTTTATATTTAAGAGTTATTTTAAATGTGACTGTTTCTGGTTATTAAAAACTCAGACTTGATAAAATGAAACACATGGGATCATAACGGATCAGATGATTTGGATGATTAAGGATTTAAGTTGTAGTTACTAAAATCAGGAACTTTAACCACTTTCAACTTTAAATAAAGCTGCCTCATGGAAATGTGACTTTGTAGACTGCTGCAAATAAAAGTATTTAGAAATGGGTTGTGAAGTTCTAGTCACTTGCTGTATGGTTGAGCATAGGTGCCATTGCTGGTAGTTTAATAAGTAGCAGGTTTTGCACTGGAAAAAATGTTAAATACTACCCCAGACTGCATCTCAAAAATAGTTTTCTCATGAATGTAATAGATGTTATAAATCTGTTCTTTTCTCATTGAATATATTATGGCAGTATCAAGACACAAGCTGTGTATTGGAGATCCTTCCTGTAAGTCCCAAGATCTAGTGTGTTACTTCCATGTGGATAGCTGTCAGATAGGAGACAGGACTGGAAACTGAGCACACAATGTGGGAATCAAGCTTGAATTCTGGTAAGTAATGGGCAAAATTTAATGATTAAAGGTGGAAATCATTACTTTCCTAAATGTAATAAAAGGTATATGGATTCTTGAGGAGAAAAACCAGAAATGTAGTAATTTGATTTCTCATGGGGAAGACATGGGAAAACCAACAGTTTTCTAAGAAAAGCATTTATGTAAATTGACTAATTTTGCTGGAAAGTTAGCTAATACAAAGCACTGAGAAACACTGATGATGTAGGAGTTTTTTAAAGTACAAATTGTTTTTCATTACCATGTTGATAGGGTTTGTCAAGTAACTTAGTGTCCACAGGTTTGTAAGTTTAGCTATTAGAGGAAAGTTAACTTGAGTGACAACAGTTTAATGGCAGAAGGTTGCACACAACTACTCTGCATTAGCAAACTTGTGAAACTTGGTACCTTGTGATAGCTTTGTGTGTGCATGCAGGCATTTAGCTCTTACTTCAAACAGCGTGGGGGGCGCAGAAGCTGAAGTTTCTCCTGGAGTATATTTCAATACTATAATACTGCAAGGACAGCTTACTTGTCACTGAGTAAAGCTAGCTCTCCGCAAAAGTACTGATACTCCACCTGTAAAGCCTGATTCTACAATATTTTTAGACTTGTCAATTTCCATTTTAATCTGATCTGTGAGACTGCAATCACTGTGTTCCTCTAACATAAACTTAAAAATCAGATTTTTTTTTTTTTTAATTAGAACTGTTCAAGGAGATGGAGGGATAGCCAACTGTAAATGTTCAGGAAAAGAATTCCTCTAGAACAGTCCAGTTCTGAAATGCTGAATGACTTTGCTCTCACTTTCAATTAGACTGAAAACCTTTAAAGAAAAACAGAACACAAGTTTTATACAGCACCTCTTTATAAAAAGTATTAATTACAAAAAAAGTAAATAAAAGATTCCCCAAAGCAAGAATTGCTGGTAAAGGTAGAATCAGGAACTTGTGTGAAAACAGCTGAGCAAATTCCAATACAGTCACATATTTTAACGTAGCTTCTTCCATCTGTATGGCATTAAAAGCTATTCCAGGAATAATGCTTTCAGTCATCCACCCCAAGTGATGCAAACCGATTAACACTGCATAAATGCTGAGTTTCTGATATAGCACACCTGATGGGTTTTTTTCTCTTATTAGATGCTTTCTTCTTTTTGCAGGACTCTGATGAGGTCTTGGTCATCTTCTGAAAGAAATCTGGAGATACAGTCGACTCCACTGTATTTAACAAAACCTGACAGAGCTGAGTCATTTTTGGAGATAAACTAAACAGATTTTCCACTGAAGGTGTTGATTTAAGCTCTTGATATAGTCTGTGCACAAGGGTCCCACTGTAAAGCCTGCTCAAAGGAAGGAGAGAATCCTCATTTAGAATCACACCTCAGCAGGACAGGTACAGAAACATGCTGCTTCATGAAAAACCACATCTTAACTACATACAGTATTGAGCAGTGGGCTCCTAAGGGATACCTATTCTACTCAGTATTTTTCTTCATATTAATGTCTTTAAAGAAAGGAGTTCAAATGCAGTAAAACTGGCCAAAGGAGTTTGACACAGAAAATAAAAACATGTGAACACATTGCATCAGGGGCTTGTGTGGAAAGGAGACATCTGAAACATACTTACCTGCTTAGGTCTGGCTCAGAGAGAGGAGTGCAAAGTAGCTGGTTGAGATACAATCCCATCTGAAGACAGCACTGCCACTGGCAAAAACTGTGTGCAGCATCTAAATCAAAGTCTTTATTTTGCAATTTCTTTTCCTTCCATTTTAGAAATTCGTTATATGCGATACTGTCATCTTCAGCATGTAAAATTGTGGGATCTAGGTTACAAATAAAAAAGGCATGCAAATAAATGTTCTGCTGTGAACAGCACAAAAGGTATCTGCAATGTACAGGATCTTCAAACCTCCAGTTCTATTTCAGGAAACATTAATAATGTTTTCAAATGTCTCAAACTGAACTTTAAGACATAAAATTGAGTAAAAATTCAAGTATGAATATCCATGAGAATCTGAAATTGTGAAATCGGGAATTCTATTTGCTAGGCGATCTGCTATGCTGCTCTGTGAGTGGGCTGATTACAAACAAGACTTCAGTCTCACTCCCACCCACCTGGGACACAGATGGCAACCATGTCAGTCTTATGTATAGAATATATACACTAGAACCCAAAACTGTATAACCCTGGCATGCGAAATTTTTGCCATCGAATGAAGGACTCTAGAGGAAATGCTGCCATAACTCTAATCAGTATAGATATTACTGAAACAATTTCTGTGATCATTTAGTGTTTTCACATTTTCACAATGCACAGGCAGGTAAAGGGTGCCTATGCAACTCGGCATTTTTAAGTACAGATGATTTTTCTCTCTTGAGTTTTTCTAAAAAAAAACCCGCAATCTGAATGCATCAACAGTAGTTATTCTCTTGTGATGCATGAGTATGTTACACTTACTGTTTTCTAACTGTTATAGCTAAATTAATCTTAATCTTAAAGAAAGCATTTATAAATGCAATTTAATGTTTTAAAAGATGGCAAAGTACTGTTTTACCTATGTAAAATGTTAAATTGATGGCTAGCACTGTTTCTCTGCTCTGTATCAATGCAAAGATTATGATACCTGAGGATATAGTTTAAGTCAATGCTAATTCACCTGAATTTAGACTACTCGCCATGAATGAGGAAAAATGAATTACGGTATAGATTCTTCATAGCATACAATACAAAAAAATTGTATTCTTTGGAGACATACCTGGATCATGTGTTATCCTGTGCAGTTCTCCAGATATTATCATTAGAAGTAAAGCCTTTAGTTGATGCAACTTAACTTTTGGTTCTGAACAACGTACCCAGTAACACGTTACAGCAACAGGGAGTTGTAAGTGACTGGGGATAGGTTCTAGGAAACTCATTTTCACTCCTAGAGTCTCCAGCAAAATCATCTGACGGCATGACATGGGCACCTGAAAATAAATTTAAAAATTGGAGTGGAAAAATAAAGGTAAGAGATTTTATTTGCTGTGAAAAATTTCCAAAAGGCAAATAAGGTTGTGTTTAAACTAGCTAGTACTTCATGGTTTTGATAAATAATTTTCAGAGATATTCTGAACAGGTCATTATTTTTTTTAAGTACTACTTAAGCTTTAAAAACTACACAGTTAAATGTTACGTAGAAGGATAAAAGTAGTTTTTTACGACTGCCTGAGGTTAGATTTTTTTTTTAAGAGGTTTGAGTCTTCTTCAAATGAGGTTACTTAATATAAACTCCTGTGTAAAAAAAAAAAAACCAAAACAAAACAAAAAAAAAACCAACCAAAAAACCCAAAAACCACAAAAAACCACCACGAACAAAAAAACCAAACCACACCTTCATTTTGTGCCTCTTAAAAGTTACCCTTGCTTTGTGAGATGTAATGGTGATGTCTGTTCTTGATACGTTGAAAACATGCTTACCACAATGAAACCTTAAGTGTGAAGCTTGCATTTTTTACTTGCAACATATTAATTCCTAGCACATTCTCTCTTTGTGCTATTTAACTTCTAAAAGCTGGTGTTATAACCTTTGTCCATAATTTCATGCATGCAGCAGAATCACAGCAGGCTGTTCAACTGTAATTCAAGTGCCTTGTGAACCTTGATAAGGATGGTTTTGCCTGTTCCTAGGCACATGTGCGCACAGTGGAAGACAAACTGAAATCAGTTTTGCCTAGAGTACTTTAAATGCAGAATGACCTTTCTTCTTCTTTCTGTTGAGTCGGTAATTCCCACAAGGCCAGTTGTTACAATAGTGGAAGCTCAAATTCATTAAAGAGCATACATACCAAGACTAAATTAAGGTGTCATTAATGTTTCTTAAAATCCCCAAACATGATTTTTCAAACTCTTTTCAGTGTTTGCATACTGCTTGTTTAAAAGGCCTGTAACAATAACCTGTCTTGTAGGCCTTTGGATCCATAGCTATCTGTAGCATTTAATGGTCATAGTAGGGATAGACTTGGTTCTTACATGAAATAGCCACCAAGTGATAAAAACATACAGCACAGCCCACACCTGGAGATGTGTCAACAGTTGAAAATGCCAAAAGGGACAGAGCATGTGGCTTAAATATGCAGCATTAAAAGGCACAGATTGTATTTCCAGATGTTTCAGAAATTACTGCACACAAAACCTCGGTTATGCAGCTTTAGGAATGGGAGATGACTTCCCATTCACAGCAAGAGTTACCGTCTTAATCTTTAGAATTTAAATGTACAGAATTGCTAATGGTGACTGGAACTAACCTAGTACAACTTTCCTTTGTTTACAAGCTGTTTTTCAGGTGCTGTTCTGTCTGGCAAGCAGCAGGGGTCCATGTTAGCAGGACACATACTTGCGGCAGGTAAAATTGCTGGGCAGCTGCAAGATTCACACATGAAATGATGGTGATTTTTAGTAGAAAAGCATGGGTCAGATTTTTTTCAGAACATTGCTCTGAAACATCCATAGCTTGATCAAATATAAATTAAATTTTGTAGTATTAAACTGCATTTTTCTAAACTTCATGAAACTGAGTTCCTTCCTGTAATTACAGAAGCAAGTATTAGTGTAACAGAATACACAGGATGAAAGAGGGGCTTAGAATGTAAAATGTAGGCAAGACTACATAGACACTCAACCAACTGTTCATGTAATTTGTCTTGGTACGCTTGTGGGGTGGCGGAAAGGGAAGATGACAAAGGCAATCTATGTAGCTTCTCCGGTATCACAGGCCAAGCTCAGAGCCCTGTAAGTACCTCTGTATTAAGTAGTTACTTACTGAAGTGGCTTAGTTCAGGCATCACATTTAGCGACCAGTTGGCAAACACAAGTCCCAACTATTTTTTGTCACTCGTGAAACACTGTTAACTGTGCTCTGTTGTGACAACCATTTACCTCCGCTAACTTGTCCAAAGGAAAATGATCATCACAAAAATCTGTGGGTAGGCTTGCTGCTTCAACAAATGTTTTTTTAAGTGTCTTTTGGAGTCTGTCAAATTCACATACAACTGGCAGCTTGCTGGTCTGCTTGCCTGGAGAAGCAGCTTCTGTGTTTTGCGATCCTTTCAGCAGCAGTCCATAGATAACTTGTCGAATGGGCAAAGCTGTGCTATGTGCGCTGGGTCTCTGCATATTCTCTACCTGAACATGGAGGAAGGTACTTCTCAGCATCAGGGCGTCGCTGATGAATGGAGCCAGCTTACCTTTTGCCAAAGCATCGAGTACCCACTGCGGTAAGCTTGCTTTCCTGGCAGCCTCACATTCATACTTTCCCTTCTGAAAAAAGTCCTCAAGATTCACATCAGACGGAGCATAATCCTCCACTGAAGTGCACAGAAGCTCCTTGATTTCTTCTCTCTGGTGTTTCTTAAGGTATTTCAGCACATTGTCGACAGCCTCGGTGGGCTCAGCAAACTGCGACAGCCACTTCAGAAGCCCCTGAAGGCGGACGTGCTTCCCCCGCTTCCCCCCTGCGCACCCCCTCGGCAAGCGCACCTTGCTGAAGAACACCTCGAGGGCGGCCAGGTCGATGTAGTCGTTCCCGCTCATGACGGCAAAGAGGGGGAGCAGCCTCGTGTTCGGGTGACCGAAGTACCTGCAGAATTTCTCAGCGGAAAAGCAGCGAGCGGGGACGTAGCAGCCCCGCGCCCCCGCGCCCAGGCTCTGCCACTGGAAGTGGGTCAGCGGGCAGTAGCCGCCCGCCAGGTCGAAGACGAAGAAGTCGCTGTCGAGGGAGAGGACGGGGCAGCCCCAGCGGTTGGCCAGGCCGGCGATCTCCCGGTCGGCCTCGGCGAAGCACTGCACGAAGGGCACGCCGAGCCGGCCCAGCGCCTGCACGAAGGCCTCACGGGTCAGCAGCGGCACCAGGCAGCCGCCGTCACCGCGGGAGAGGCCGTGGGCCGCCCGCAGCCGCTCGGCGGCGCGGCCCCGCAGCGTCGGCAGCTTCCTGTCCTCGGCGCCGCGCCCGCCGTCCAGAACCACGAAGGGGGCGACGCAGCAGGCCCGCAGGCTGCCGAAAAAGTCGCGCACGGCCGCCGCGAAGGGGCCGTAGTCACCGCCGCGGCGGAAGTCGACGGCGGAGGCGAAGCACAGCCGGTGGTAGAGGCTGCTCCCGTCGATGACCAGCTTGGTGTCCCTCACCCGCAGCTCGGTGAAGAACGCCCCGCGCTCCTCCACGAAGCCCGTCAGCCCCTGGATGCCCATAGCGGCAGCTGCCGCCCCCTCTTCCCCGGGAACGGCGCCACGCCGCCGGAAGTGGCACTAGAGTGACAGCCGAACTCCTCCAGTGAGGGCTCCGTTTCCTCTTCCCGCCTGCCGGCTCTCGGTGCGCGTGCGCGGCGTCTCCTAGCGACGGAGCCGCGGGCGCAGCGGGCGGGCGGGCAGCCCCCGGCGCGGCTCCCGAGGCCGGGCGAGGTAGGACGCTGTGGCCGCTCCCTCCTTCGCCTGGGGCTGGTAGCGCCTTGCCTCAGGCTGTCCGAGGGGCCCCGGAGGGCCCTGAGTGACGGTGATCCCCGCCGTCAGACGGCCCTCTCGCCCTGGTGGCCCTATGGGGTCGGGCGCTGGAGGGGGAGAAGCCCGTGGGGAGATGGCGCACCGCGAAGCATACCGGCCAGGGGCGTCCTCGGCAGCACCGCCTTCTCCGGGGAGGTGGGGAAGGGGGCCTGAGTGGAGGCACGCTGCCCTCGCCCCTCTGTGTGAGGGGAGCTGGGCGGGGAAGCGGGGACGCTTCATACGTGTGTGTGTGCCCCCAGGCCCTCGGAGCGTGAATTTTGAGTCTTACACAGTCTGTTAAGAAGGTGGTGACATCTCTGAGGTTATCCTGGGGGATCTCGGCTTCCTGAACGTGCGTCAGGGAGATATTAGTTGGCCGGTTTGATAGTCGAGTACATTTGACCCTGGTTTACTATCACCTGCAAGCTCCTTTGCTGCCGACGCTACTAATAAAATCTCGGTTATCCTTTCTCTGGGAGCAGTAAAAAGCTGAGCCAACTGAGATCGTGTTACTTTAGACTTGGCTAGGTTTATAAAAATGTTGCAGAAAATAACAATGGAGCCAGTGTTCAGGAGGTTGTGTGGGGTTTTTTGTTTGTTTGTTTGTTTTTTAATGAAGGAAAGAAAACCAGGAATACTTAATTTTTTTATTTTCAAAAAGTTTAAAGGAGCATGCCAGTGGAGTCATTGGCGGGAAAAAAAAAATCAAGGTAGTAAATACTGAGTTTAAATATAAAACCTGGAATTTGTAAGGGGTAGGGAGGGGCAAATGTTGGTGTAGCATAGAGGTTCTTAAGGGATGGAAAGAAAACCTGATAGAATTGGAAAATGATCTTAATCGGCAAAGAAGGGTTTCTCTTGGAGGCAGAAAGTGTCAGAGTACGTTAGCTGTCGCTAAAGAAACCTGAAGGTTACATAAAGGAACTGAAAAACAGTGTCTTATGTAAGCAAAGGAAGGTCAGGGGAAGAAGTAGAGGTGCTGTGCACTTAGCATGTGTAGATGGAACTATGAAACTCTAAACAACAACTTTGCTTTAGCTTACAACAAAAAAGAGGAAGGAGATTTAACTCTAGCCAAGGAAGAAGGAAAAATAAAAAAAGTGATCCAGGCAATGTAATTGCAGTGGTTTGGCATCAGCAGTCAGCCAGGCTCTGGAACAGGGCGAGGGGAGAAAATTAAGAACATTTTAAATTAAAAATTAAGAATGTGTTTACCAGAGTGTTACTGGATAGGGTATACTGGGATTTTGAGGAAAACGGGGCTGGAGAGTTGATTTCATTGAGTTATCTCTAGTTGTTCTGAACTTAAATGAAGCGATTGACATACTGCTGCTTGGGAAATACCTGCTCAGTGGGAGAATACGGATGCTGGTGAAAAATACAAGGAAGGTCGGGCTAGAAGTTTGAGTGAGGTGGGAAAGGCTGCCAGTTTGTACACTTCTCGAAGAATCCGTCAGTCTTATGACTTGATTGACTTTTACAGAGTATTTCTTTTAAAAGCAGTGGCTCAGCAATTCGTCTCTTCTGCGCTATCAAAATGTGCCTGTGACACCACAATGGCAGTCACTGGCCCCCGCCTTATGACACTGTTCAGCAGTGGATATCAAAGCATTTGACAAAGTTATATGATAGTTATTACTATTATTATAGGGAGAAGGAAATTGAAGCATAGAGAGTAGTAGGTAAGAGACAGGGTTGGAAATAAAGCACAACAATTAGACTCAATGGGCTACTTAAGATATTCCTAGGGCCCAAGTAAGTATGAAAATTTGAAGGTGAGCTGTGTTAAGTGACTCTTCTCCAGAAAAAAAAGGGAACAGATAGCAGGTTTTGTAAGTGTAGTTATTTCTAAAGGTTACGTATTTGAAAGCTATTCTATTTGGAATTTATGAAGGCATCCATAAACCAGCACCTTCCTAGGAGAATAGAATAGTAAATGAAAAATATGTGAACTTTCCAGAACTGGCAATGTAATATTTTATGGAGTTCATCTTCATAAATTGACATGATCCATTTGTGCTTCTTCAGACAGATTTGGAGTTACAGAAGTAATTTTCTAGTGTCTGACATTCTTTGCTTAGCATTTGCATTTCAAAATTGTTGTCGCTGTTGCTATCTGAAAGAGAATACAGAAACAATCTCAGGAGTGTTTTTGTTTAAAAAACATAAAGGATTTGTATTATTGTTAGGATGGCTTGCAGTAATTAAAATCTGTCTGTGTTTTATAATATAGTGACACTGCAATGTCAGGCTCTTTGGTACAGTGTGGCAGCAGCTCAGCAGATGGGTATGAAAACAGGGTCGTGCACAGGCACTCACACACACGCTGTTGTTGTCAGATACAAATTTGTAATCTTCATTTAGGCTCGGCGTTTGTTAGGAAGCAAAGACAGTGACCTGGAAACAGCACATATACAGCTTTTAAAGTTAAGCAGTTTGTCTTTTCCAAAACAAAAAGCATTTTGATGAGCTTGCACTGGTGTTAAAATGCCATGGTGAATAAACCCAGTGTGGGCACGCTGCACTGCGGCAGGCAGTGCTGATAGACAGCAGTATTGGTTGCAGCAGTTGTAGAATCTTGCAACATCTTTATTTGTTCCAAAGGATCCTCAGGCATGAATGATGCAGGTAGCGTTATATAAAGGCAAGGTAATGAAAGCAGTTGTGGTTTGTTTTGTGCAGTGAAACACGCCTACCCTTTATCATTTGGAATGAGGAAGGTCAAGTGTGATAAATAATTTTGTCCCAAACCAGGTTTTTAAACAAAGTTTCCAATTTATTAAGTGAATAGAGATAAGCAAACAGCGCTGGATGCACCGGGAGTCTCTGCTCTACCAGGATGCACACCGAGTTCTAAAGGCAGCGTCTTTTATATTCTTACACCAGCGTCTTGACCAATCCCCTTTTCTGTTGGGTCTTTTGAAAGTCTCGAGGTCTTTGTTTCTTGGTGCACTTTTCTCCTATTGGATCCTTTGAAAGTCTCATGGTCCCATCTTTTGGCGGGCTTTTCTAAGCAGCTCATCAGCTCTAAGCGGGGGTTTTTAAGAAGCGGTTACATTGTTCCAAGCGAGAAGCACACTTGTCTATATTTTACTCTTACAAATTCTCAATTTGATTCAAACATTCATCACAATTATGATATAGGTTATAGTGATTACAAATTACTTCAGATCCACACAGGGTACAACAATTACATTTATCACACCATATTCTATTTTGACACGAATCATGCCTATATTTTCCACATCGAGTAAACAAAGTTATTCTAAACTCATGTTCAGTTACTGAAAACTGTAGAAGCACTAGAGGTTTGCCTTTTCAGTCCCTATGTTTGCAGAATTAGGACCTCAATTAGATAAGAATTCTGTATCAAAGCTAACTGTTAGAAAGGTGGATCAAGAAAGAATTGTTACGGCAAAGGAGAAATAAAGACCTTTTGGAAGAATTGAGTTTTATTGAAAGTCTTGTAGACTTATGGGTAGCCATGACGCTCTAATTTGCAGATGATATTAGCAGTGAATCGCACAGAGTCTGTGAGGTCAGCACTGAAATAGATGGTGAAATCTGAGGGGCAAATGAAAGAGCAGAGAAGACAGTTTTGTAGTTATTGATGGGAGCGAACTCAAATTACGGATAGAGATTGTGCTTTGGTATATACAAAAATCATGAAACTTGTATCCTGAAATGTAAATTTTGGTGTCATGTACCATGGTGGCCTAAAGACAAGTGGCGAGGAAGAGTGCTCTCTCTAGGGGAACTGTCAGGTGAAATACAAGTGTTGTCCTTGCAAAAAGCACTTGAACTTTTAAATGAATTAATGTATAAGGACCTGTGTTTTATTTTTCCTGTGTTATCAGCTCAGTGAATCCATTTAAGATGACATAGTCAGCCTTCCTCTAAATCAACATCTACATTATCTGGAGTTTCTTTATCAAGTCTGCTGCCCACAGCTTAGCAACTAATGATTCCACTTAATTTGTGTTAGCTGCAAGCTAAGCACTATAAACACTGCTATAGAATTAAATTAAGATTTTAATAAGAATAATACATTGCCAAGTCACACTTTTGTCTGCTTCAGGTGTTTCCTGTGAACATCCATGGAGGAGTAAAAGGATTTGAAAGCTACATTCTAGAGGAATTTGTGTAGTTTCTGTTACACAGAGAAATGCTGAAATTTCGAGAAACTGCTAAGCATGTCACTGTTGCCAGATTTAATTCTGCTTGCTCAGATGCTATGATCGCAAGAAGATACACTATTCAGAGGAAACTTGGGAACGGAAGCTTTGGAAGTGTGTATCTGGTTTCTGACAGAAAAGCAAAACATGGAGAAGAATTGTAAGTAAACCCATCACCTACTTTAAATAAAAATGTTTGGAACATATTTCTTGCATTGTAGATGTTTTCTCTGTATTTTGTGTCTCATCTCTCAATTTTGGTGTTACGTTGCAGCCTTAACTGTGTAACTTTAGTGAGGACATAAGATAGGAGCAGACTTTGTGCTGACTCGGCATTCCAACTGAGCTGTTTTTGTTTCAAACGCTTTATCTGATGCGTCTAACTTATTGTGCTTTTATCTAAGTCCTTTTTAATTTACTTGTGCAAGACAGTGGAAGTAGATAGAAAGTCTCAGACCCTCATCTCCATAGTGATGTACACCTCTGAATCTTTGTAACAAATAATGAAAATAGTAAAAATATAAATAGCTTACCTATTTGCCAGTGTCATACCTTGGACAAGTTGCTAATGTAAGGGAGGTGCTGTGGAAAAGACCCTTGTATTTACTCAGAAGGGAGGTAAATTTTGGCATTGTCCTGACAAGAAGCAGGGCAAGCTATTTGCCAGATTTCACAAATTTGCTCCTCTTCTTTGTAATAAAATTGTTTGTTGAAAGCTTAAAGCTTTATAATTTATAAGCTATCATTCCATAAGTATATCAGTATATAATGTGTGTGTACAATATAATTGTATAGTTTATTTTTGAGGTCTTTGTATTTTATAAATAAACTCACTTCTTGGGTTTCTTTCTTCAGGACACTTATTAAAGTGCTGGGCATTTGCCTTCCATTCCATGCTTATCCATCTTCATGAGCATGATGTTTTCGTTTTAGAAAATGTGGAAAAAGAGAATCCTTAGTTTAATTGGGTGCAGCTACTGCAATATCTATATTGTTTCATTCAGTTACACATGCCCATTAAAGCATGGAACATTTAAAGGGAGCATGAAAATGTCAGAATTTCTGAATGTATTTTAATGGACTTCCCTCTACATTTCTGATGATTTCTTATTTATTTACTGTAGGTAAATCTTTTGATAACACTTAATTGGATGCTTTCAGGAAGTGCTTCTGTGTCATTGTAAGGACTCAGATTTTTGGAGGGATCTCAAAAGAAACTGTACTATATTGATGTCCTGGGTTTTTATAATTGAGTTGTCTAAATGAAACCTAAAGTTCAGAAATTCCAGTAAACACCTTTCCATTTGCTGTGTGGCTAACAGATAGTGCTTTTTAAAAAGTGCCAGCAGATCTTAAATTTTTTTTTTTTTTTACCTACCTGAATTTGGACGGGTCTCATCAGTTTGCCTTTCCTTTAGGATTCTGAAGCCACAAAGAGAAAAGAACATTTTCAGAGTGTTGTCATTTCTGTATGTGAGTTTGAAGTTGAGTGCCTGGATAATGCATTACTGGCTGGACTTCCTGTTGTGTAGAGCTGTGTTTGTCTATCAGTTTGATACTTAGACAATGTGATATTTAACTGTGAGTATTTTCAGGTTTATCCAATAAAATTTCTAAGGCTTTTTGTTTAAAGTCTGAGACATCTAATCAATGTGCTTTTCAGCCAGAAATACATTCTTTAAATAGGGAGGTCTATTGGTCATTATTGATGGACCTATTAATGAGCAACTATATGATAAAAGAGCTTTTTCTGATTCATTTGTGCCCCACTTTTGCTATTTATGACAATGCATTCTTGGCAATTTTACTTTAATAAACATGCAGTCAAGACATAATTCTTTCACTTGTTTTCCTTCTACATCAGTTTACAGCTTCTCAGATCCTTGGATTAGGGTTAGAGGCTACTAAACTCCTAGGTTTTTTTAGCTGGCTTACAAGAATTTTGGTTCACGCTTAGCCTTAGCTATGGTTTTCTACAAAATGTTCTTTAATGAAAACTTTAATTAAAAACAATAGAAAGTGTTTTTTGTGTTTTTTTTTTTTTCTGTTAAAATAATTCATCATGCAAATAGGGTGACAGGAACTACCTGAGCTTATAAGATCCTTCAGAATTCATCTATTACTGAATCCATTCTTAGAATATTGACAGTGTAGTGAAATGTGTGTCTTCACACATTTGCTGCTGTAGCACAAGCTGTCAAACCAAGAAATATGCTTTGCCTTTAAGTAGTTATTATCTGGGTGTTTTTTTTTTTTTTTTTTTCCTTAGGAATATTTATTTGAAAACTTTGATTCTGGGTGACTGTGTTTTTGAACAAGCATTCACTGCCTGCAGCATTTCATGCCTGTGTTTTGTTAGGGATGAGGCTGAGTGTGTCCTCTGCCATCTTCAGGACAGAAGCCGAGTGTCAAATGGCATATTCTTTTTTGTTTTATCGGTCTCTTTTTGTGACTGCAACAATATTTAAACAAGCCAAAGTGCTAATGTAATACTGTAGTTCATCCTTTCATCACTAGGGGGTACTTGTGTATCACAGTTATTCATTCATTTTGGGCCTCAAATGTAGGTTGACATTCAGATTCCCCCGACTTTCTATCACTTATGTGCTAATGGATGACAAAAGTACCGGCCCCTGTGAACGCGAAAGCTCAGGTAGCATAATGAGATAAAGTGTAGACACTTTCTTCTATTTAAAAACACTGGTTTCTTAAGGTGGTAAAGTAGAAGTCACATTCTCAACACTACTTTCAAATCAGAAAATAATCTCTTATGCAACTGTACTGGTTACTGCTTCTGTTATATTTTCCATTGGGAAGTATATATATGCCTTTAAATGAAAATGTAAGGTGTTTATGATTCTTTTTAACGAGAATAATCTTGATACAGCTCTGAAAGTACTTTGGCAGAAAAAAAAAGCAACTGAGATATTTAGGTCCCATATCATCTCAGCAGAATTAAAGTCTATTTTTATTGTTTCAGAGATGATCTAGAACATGCTGACAAATGTTATATACAGTGGGAACTCAGCCACAGATAGTTTCCTGAAAATTGCTATAGTCTAAAGCACTGTGAAAGAGCATAGGAAAAAATCGTAAGAATACAAATTCCCAAGAAGAGTGACATCTTGGATTTTGGTACAGAAGCCATTCAGGGATATCTTTTTCAATTTTCCATTAGTGCAATGTCTCCAGAATGGGTTCGTGCAGAGACTAACAATGGTTATCGTGTAATTTCGTATATGCTCAGTGAAGATTTTGAATTATTTTAGAAATAGGTTTGGGGCGTGTATTGTACTTTGTTACCCCTCAGGGATCTTAGCTGTGGTGAGTGAAGTGTTATGCACAGAGTTGCTTCAGCTGGGAGAGAGAGAAGGCTGATTATTTGGGTCATGTCTAAAGTTAATGGACTTGCTTCATGTAAAACTCTCCATATAGAGCCGCTGAGGCCGGTAATGCCTACCACTCTTAGAAGTACAGGCTAGCTTCATGCTGATCTCCGGTTCTGTGGATGGGGTCAGGATTACTGACTTTCTGAGATCATACTAGATCAGAGACATCCCGTGTGATATGGTTGTGTACTCTGTAATTAATCAGGTTATGAAGCTCTACAAGTATAGTAGCATATGTAGGTCTCTTACTATATGTTCCTCTTAAGTGTTGCATTGTACAACACATTCCTTGCCTGTTGCTTTAACTTCCTAATTTGTATTTTTTGTAAATTGTATTTTCTGATTTTTTTTATATTCATGTTCCTGTGTGAGTTCTGTAATTTAGTCTTTTTTATCAGATGACTCTGAAAATATTTTTCATTTTAATTTTACATTCCACCCTGTCTCAATTAGAAATTTATGTGCTACTGTAAACAGCTGTCAGTTACAGACATAGCTAAACATCTGAGCCAGTAAAATCCCTAGTCATACAACACGTCGCCTTGTGTCGATGAACTGTTTTCCTTTAGAAAATAATAGTTATAAGTCATTGTACATTTTTAAATATGCTTTCATAGGTTCTGTTCACATTTAAGTTTACTGAGCAATAGCTTCTCTACTTGTATTGCTTGTGTTTTATGTTTTTCCAAGGTATGTTATTCACAGTGGAGAGGGAGAAAACCAAACCAGTCATTAGTATTCTGGAGTGAAATGGTGCCACCATGGGGTTATTTCAAACTGGCTGTTAGACTTAAGGATCACACTTACCTCATTCTGAGATTTCTGCTTTGTGCAGACATGTGTTGAATAACTTCTCTGAGTTTCATAATGATTTCCCAAAAAAAAAATAGTGCAAGTTCTTAGTTCTAGATTTATGACTAGGCAAGGTGACTTTTGTCTTCCCTGTGGAAGTTACTCCATCCACTGTACATCTTCTACAAGAGCTTTTGATCCTGTTGGATGATTCTTGACAAGTATGACAGAGGGTTAAACATCTCAAAGATACACATTCCTGCAACTTATGTGAAAACAGACAACAGAGTAGAGAACAAAATGAATGCTTTCATAAAAAGAAAGGCCAGAACCTGTGAGACTTTTCATGATGAAAGAAGTTTATGTCCTAAACAATCCACACAGGAGAGAGATCATGAATTTCCCCTGGGTTGGGAAGAAACTATGATCGGAATTTGTATCATCTTAGACCCTAAAGTCAGTTAGACACAAGAGACATACTTGTACGAAAACAAGCTTCTTAGTCCCAGTTTACACAGGATGGCTTTATTTGTGTATTATTTGATATTTTCCCTGTTAGATGTTTGAAAATCTTCTTGTTTTGAGCCAGGTACTGTACATTCACTAAAAATGCACTTTTTCCGTTCTGGGGCCTGAAAGTACTTTTTGGAGCTGTGAAGTATTTTTATCCAGTTTGCAAATGGGCCATAAACAGGGAGGTTAAACAGTTTGCCTATGTTCATGGTGCAAGGCAGTGGAAAATAACTGGGCCACTACTTGAGAAATCATCCCTTGATATCTTGCTAATTATTAGCAGAATGTCTAGTTACACTGTAGATGCTTGATCCTCATTTAGAGGCTGATGTCATGGAGGTCAGTCCTACAGTTTGGAAACATGCTGTTTTGTGCGTGACAGGAAAGAAGCCTAGTTTGCTGTAGAGTTGCATCCTCTGTTCCCTTAACCTACCACAAAAGGCCCTGCTTTATCACCACACATGTTATGACAACATTCCTTTTTCTGGAATGTCCCCTGTTCTTTTACTTCCTCTAATTGTAGCTCCAGCCTCTCCCTTCTGTCTTGTATCCCTCCAATATTTGTATTTTCTTTCTGTATTCCCTAATTAGTAGTTGGAAAAGAGACAAGTCAAGTCATGGTGGGCCCCAAGCATACGCATAGGTGAGATAATTGGTATATGTACATGGGCCATTTGGTAGCTCAAACAATGTATAACTTCTGGGATCCAAGGCTCTTGCTACTTTAAATAAGATCATCTTAAGATCCTTGAAATTGCTGCCCTTCTGCAAGATTTAGTTGCAACTGGATGATAACTCCCTATGTTGAGTAGTGATTGCTAGGCAGACTGTTTTTTCCTTGGTAGACAAGGCTACTAAACTTAGGACAGTTGGAAGAATTTGGAAATGCTGGTGGGACAATTATGTGATGAATTCTTCTGCAACTTTCCAGTGTACTTAATATTTACTTTCAGTTCTTTGCCCACATATAATATATAAATGTTTTGAAGCTTATTAGATCTTCTTTGATAGGAAATTCAAGTCACACCAATATGTGAATACAATGCCACTTCCGTTGTCAAAGTATCAGCATCTCAGTAGTTATCAAGCCAGTACTGTCTTATAAAGCTACCATCTTGATCTGCTCAAATGCAATCTCTAATGACAAAGGAAAGCATTTCAATGTTGTGTCTAGGAAACAGTTGATATGAATTTTTTTTGTCATGGGTTGAGGCTGGGCGGGCCACTAATGAATGACAGACGCTCCCTATTAACGCCTCTCCCCTCCCAAAAGGGAAAAGGAGAGAGAACAAGGGAGAGAGACTTTACGGTATGGAAAAGAAAACTAAAACAGCTTTAATGGGATAGTAACAATAAAAGAAAAGATAAGAATAAGGAACTAATGAAATATATACAATATGTACAAATATATACAAAACCAACACCTAACCCAACTCCCCCACCCTCATGACGATACGTCACCACCACACTGCAGGGCTGGCACTGGGGCAGCCCCAGGCTGGACTCGGCAGCAGACAGGGACAGGATGCAGGAGCTGGACTCAGGCACTGGATTCAGGGATGGATGGATCAGGATCAACGACAGAAGAACAGACAGAGTCCTCCTTAGATGTCGGCCATCGAAAAAGAGAGAGAGACCCTCGTGATCTCTCAGCTTTATACTGGATATGACGTCTATGGGATGGAATACTCTGTTGGTCAGGTTTGGGTCACCTGTCCAGTTCGCTCCTCCCTGTAGGTGTGACCCTTTCACTCCTGGCACCCCAACTCGGAGTACAAGATTTAGCAGTGACCTTGGTCGCTATAAGAACAAGTATAAGCAAAGGCCTCTCTGCATCCCATTCCTTGGTACGAACTATAAACATCAGGCCTTATCACTGCTAGAGGCAGTCACTGTCTGGAAAAACACGCTGCTGTTTCAGAAAGTGCCGTTAGTTAGAGGAGACTTAACTGAAAAGTTAAAGCACTAAACAAGAGTTAGTTCTGGTTTAGCCCAAACCAGGACATTTGTAAATGAAGTGTCAGTATAGATTCTAATTTACTGGTACATTCAGAGAAAATTTACTTAAATTTACAAATCATCTTCAAAATGCAGGACATCTGCAGGTGTTTGTTTTTGGTTTTTTTTTTTTTCCAGATTATTGACTCACATATGATTTTGCAAAAGTCTGCCTCAATTTTTGAGGAGTTTGCTTTTGGTTCTGGATGTCATGGACCTAGACCTACCCAAAATAATTACATAACTCGGGTTTTATAAAGAGAGTAGCAGGATTGTACCAGCATTTTTACAGCAAATCTTAATATCCCTGCAGTTGCTTCTACCCCAGTCCCCCTGAGCAGATTATCAGTTAATTATAGCAGGTAATTATGGTTAAAGACAAAGTCTTTTATGGCAGAGATTTACGTTCAGTAGTAGTCTTGAAGGACAGTGCTATCACTTATAGATAATGAATGTCCTAATCAACTGTGCCAAGTCCAGCTCTGGGTTAAGTTTCGCTAATTCATACCCATGCATGGGCAAGCAGCTGAAGTACACAGTAGGCAATAGGGACTTCCAGCTCATAAATATTCACAAGGTACTTATATGTCCCCGTGGTGGAAAGCACACGCTGGGAAGCGCCAGACTCCTTGGACTGCTCCTGTGTGTGATAATTGTGGCATGTCGGCTCAACTGCGACTGACTTGCATTATACCATTAATCCAGACTCATGCTATGATTCCTTGGAAACTGTGCGCTTAGCTGAATAATTTATCACATGACTTTCAATTATTTATGACTTCTTATAACAAATGAAATAAAATCTAAAGGTGGAAGAGTTTTGTAACTTACAAATATCCAAAGACAGTCAGCAGACTGCTGTGTTGTTAAATCCCTGTGTTTGCCTATCTGAAAGTATTCCAAGGGAATGGTCATTTGACACTGGATTGATAAAACAGGAACAAATGACTCCTTGCCTTGCGAGTTGTCGTGTCTGTGTTCATCTAATCATGAGTTTTCCTTTTTTTTCCTCCCCTATTTAATAATAAAAACTAGAAATGAAAACTAGAATCCATCAGTGTCACGGAGGCACCCACACAATGGACAGAGCAGTCACTCAGAAGACAAACCGCAGACCTGGATGCCAGGCAGAGGCACTCACAAAACAGACAGAGCAGCTACTCACAATGGTTATTTATTCCAACCAAACCAAAGCAAAGTTTGGATGTCGGTTGGGAATATACCACTACACAGCTGACTTAAGAATTCCTAAGATTTTTTAAGATTTTTTAAACAGGCCTCTCAGAAAAATGATCCAAAATGTGCACTCATCCACTAAAGGAGGGAAAAAATCTCTCACCTAAGGGTACCCGAAACTATAATCACTCATCCCTCAAGGATATATCCAGAATTATTCACTCACCAAAGGTGGTGGGTGAGAGCACTCAACCCCAGGGAATTTCCTCAGGTGGGTCCTGACCCCAGGAGAGCCCTGCTGCTCCGAGGAGGACTGGCTCAAATCGGGTCCCTGGTGGGGCCCCATTTATACCTGAGTTGAGTCTGACCCATGGTCATTTCTAATAGTTGGTGCCAGCAGGAGAAGACAGGGTAAATACAGTGCCCGGGTTTTCGATGGCTGGACAGCCCCGTCTTTGTGTGCTTTGTTCGGTCTCCTGAAGGACCTGATCTTCATCGTGTCTTTAGCAAGACCTGCTTGTTTTCAGGTCCAGGCAGGTGCACCTGCCACAATCAGGTCATTTTAGATTTGTGCACAGGTACGCACGATCTTCTTGGAAACTCTACAAAGGTGCATTTCATGTGGGACCTTCCTCGTTGCTGCTTGTTTTCAAATAAGCTTTTCTTAGTGAACAATCTTTTGTTTGGTTCAGTCAGGTGTGCTCCTGCTTCTTCATGTAAGGCTCAGTTTACTGTGTATTAGTTGAGATGCTGTTGCTACTAAGGTGTACAGTCATCCTTGGCCCTAAATTAGAGATAATAAGAACATTGACAGAAGGGTCTTGCTGATTTAGCTAGAGCAGTTTAAGAAGTTAGCCTTCATGTGTTTCCCCTGAGTGGCTGAGTGTGAGCTTCATATTCTGTGAACAAAGCTACGGAAGTTAAGATATAGCAAAGCGTTGAAGTCCTTGCTGAAACCTCTGTAACAGTGGCTGATGCTCTTGTGCCTTAGTAAATGTTTATTTTCAGTGTTGGTAGGCAGTTGCAGCTGTGGCCACAATTGTTTCAGATCATTTCTGGTGCAGGCCAATACTAGTTCAAAGACCAGTTTGATAACCCTGGACTCATTCAAAGCAGTTCTCACTGGAGACAATGTGGGAGGATGCTCTAGTCTCTACCTGCTGCATCCCTGTCAGTGCCCAGCTTTTCCTGCAGCCCAGCATGGCACTGTAGGGCTCCTCCTGGCTTTCGGCACATGGAGTTAAGGACCTGCAGACCTCCCTTGCAGAGGGAACGTGACAGTGCCAAAGTACAACATGGGTACAGAAGACAGCCGCTGCCGTTAAAGCCTGCTGCAGCTCTGTATTCCTCTCTTGAGTAAAGCTATGCTTTTACGCAGCTACCACAGAGCTATGGGAACAGATGCACACATGTATCTTCACAGAGGGATGCTCTGATAAAATTGGTAGAACAACAGAATTGATTGTTGCGATACCCAGGAATCCAAGAAATGAACCATCTTGCACTAAAACAATTTATTTAGAGTCAGTGTAAGGAAGCTTGGAAAGTCCCTGTGCTGGATAAATCCCTAGTGGGGGCTGCAGGACAGCTTGGCATTGGAGCACAGATGTGAGATTTTATACTCACCATCACATTGGTGATGGATTTGGCAATTTAAAGCCACAGCCATGCTACAGGCCTTTGCACAAGCAATTTCTTTGTTAAATTTCTAGTTCCCTCATTTTCTGAAAGTATATAACCTGGTATTCTGTCATCTTTGAGATCAAAGGGTGAGTACTCAGAATATGTTTGGAATCTACATTCAGCTTGTGTAACACAGGTCCCTGTAAAAATCCTCTGCAGCAATGTCTGATACAACTTTCATACCTGCTCAGTCATCTTTGTGAGCTTTAGTGGTATTATTACTGCGGGTTTTTTGTGGGGCTTTTTATTTGTTTGTTTTTGTTTTTGTTTTTGTTTTTTTGGTTGGGTTTTTTTGGGTTTTTTTTATGCCAATCCTTTTGGTGTATCTTTCTTTGACTAAGTAGCCTATTTCTTTGTTTTTAGTGGGATTTGCCCATTTGACTGGGTTGCATTCTAACTATTTAGAATTTATGTGAATGAGAGACGTAGTTCCTTAAAATATTAATTGGGTTTACTCTAAATATCATCCCCCACAGAGCTGAGCTCCCGGGAGCTCAGAGCTGCAGCATTTGCCACGTTCTGAACTTGTGTGCAGGCAGTAAGTGGTACTGATGGTTGAGTTCATTGTTTTTCAGATTGTTTACAAGTAGCATTGTTGGTGAATTACTGGTTCTTTGAGGTACATGGCAGAGAATTTAATGATTTTGTAATTAAGGAAATACCTCAACATCACTTCTGTCTCATTCATTTTCTTGAAACTGATGTTTGGCTTTTGTGTATTTACAAGCCAGCCTTAGTAAGCAAATGGAGGTGTACAGAATTATTACTTTAGGTTGAACTGTGACCACTTGCCTCAAAGATACAATATGTTTTTGCAATATTTGAATATGCTCATCTAATGTATCTTGTGGCACTTTACCCTTGTTGGCAAGGTGTTTTCTCTTAAGTCTACATCAAGGATGTTATAATTTCTTCCATGCAGAAAGAGTCTCCATCTCTAACTCCACTCATTCAGTAAGTTGTAATGAGAAAACTGCTGCAGTGAGTGGAATAAATTCTGGATTTGCTAGACAGTCAGTGTATTTTTCCTTCTTTTTTTCTGTTGGGTTTTTTTTTCCTTTGGTTGTGCTTATGGGACACATTAGTAAACGTAATTCCTAGTTCACTGTTTCTCTTACGTGCATGATGTGCCCTCCATGTGTTCTAAAATAACTTTTCGATGTTGCTGGGTAGTTACTTCATTTTTGAATTGGACGTGTTTCACTGATTTCTAAGACCACAGTGTCACGCTCGGAAGGACTAGAAAGTATTAAAAGATTTTTATCTAACAATAGATATTATACACAATTTGTTTCCTCAGCATTGCTTGATTCCCTTTGCCTTTGATTTTAGACTATGTAGTAATATGCTTTTGTAAAGCTGTAAACTGTGCTTTTATCTCTTTCTCCTCTCCCCTGCTTTTTTTTGTGTACCATAGATAATTCAATGCATATCAGAAATAAACATTGAAGGAGATGCCTGCTGGAAAGAGACATGCAGGAACAGTGAGTTTTCTCATTAAAGTTGCAGCAATTAGTATTTAAATTACTTAAGGGAATTAGTTCCACTGAAGGGACAATACTGTTGATATAAATATCCTCGCAACATTGAAAGGAACATAATTCTGCTTACAAATAGATTTACATTCAGGAAAGAATCAATTAAGTTTTACATTAGGAAATGTTTTAGTTGGATTTCTAAGGAATGCATTCTTATAGCGATTATTAGTGTGTCTGATTTCCTTTCACAAATACTGTTCTTCAAAATTGTCTGTTTTCTGTACACTGATGCATATAGATCAGGTGATCTGAGGGTCTTCAGAGTTTCTTATGGAGGTTAATTTCAAAATTCGAACTAATTCTTATACAAGGAAAATTCTTTTTGGCAGATGCTGTAGCACAATGCTGCAAGTTGAAGAAATGCAACATGGCAACTGTGAGATGTTTAATCATATTATAATGCTTGAAAACAAAATACTGCATCCAAGCTTTAGTTCTGTTAGTAGTGTCTCCTTTTTCTGAAAGGGAACGTTATTTAGCAGAGAGCAGTTAATAGTGAAATGTATCAAGTATGTGTAATGAAATTGCAATGGAGAAATGTCTGGTTTAGATGATTTGATGTTCAACGGAATGAAGTCTTCAAAGATACAGAGAATAAACAAATTATTTAGTCCTTGTCACATTTCTCTCTAAATTTCCATTTGGGTTAGTGGCAGCATGGTATTTAATTACATTCTTAAATAAGACCAGGCTGTAGAAAAAAGGATGAATGAACAGTAGATGGTGATAATGCAACATGTAGAGATAAAGCATTGCTAAAAAAAAAAAGTACATTTAGAGGTATGTAGTCTGCACTCCATAATAATTTATTATTATTAATGATTTTCCTGAGTAGACACCAATTTCCTCAGTTCAATCACAGTCTTCTAGTATTTGATTTAGAGATGAAATGTATGAATAGAATATAAATGTAATTACATTTTATTTTTTCATTTTGAAATGTGGTTTCAAAAATGTGACTTTAAAGGAAAAATCTTCCTTTATTAATCGATGTCCTCTTTTGTTTTGCAATTTTTAATCGTGAGAACACCAAATGTCCCAAAGAATTATTCAAAATAAATACATTCTTATATCTAAATAAATAATGTTAATGGATGCTTTTGTGCATTAGTAATATGGCTTGTTCAGTTCTGTGGAGGATAACACAAGTACTCTGCTTTGCTTTCTAATAATTGAATTTTTTCCAATGTTGGCACATATGGTTGATCAAAAATAATTTGAAGTATGCCCTTTTGTATATATGAGATTTTACTCAGTGCAGAAGAAAATGATATAAGCTGTATTCCTTGAAGCTAACTTATTTCAACAGTGTTCTCTTTCATGTTCCATAAAATATATTCTACGTTTCTTTGGGATACTAATTAGGAGTTGTTAATTTTCAAATAACCGTAAACTGTTACATCATGAGCTGAACTGTTCAGTGTTAATTCATATATTAGAAAATTAGGCATCTCGAAAAATGTTTGTAGGTGCTATAATTGTGACTTGCTGATGGAAGTGAAAAGTGAATCATCCATTTCACTTGTAAATTTGTGAAATCTCACCACCGTTCAAAGATAGTTAAGCATGGTTAAATTCTTTAAGATGCTTATTCGGAAAGTAAAATTATATTTAAGCCATCGACAGATATTACAGTGCTCATACAGTGATTGAATTCTTAGTGGTTAACTCCGGGATTAGTTCTCGACATTTATGAATGTTCGTGAACAGCATGAATAGGCTATTTTGGAGGACAGCAAAAGACAGTCATTGATGACTGTTATGGCTAAAACTCAGCCCTAAATCAATAGCATTCATGGGGATGACAAAAGAAGCTCAGCATTTGATTTAAGGAGTTGTGCAGCGATACTTAGCGTTGAAATGGGTTTACAGCTTGACTAATAAATCAGTAATGGCCATGGGAATGACAAAAGGAACCCAAGATTTGATTTAAGAAGTTGTGTAGTAATACTTAGGCTTGAAATGTTTTGGTTAATGAGCAAACATACATGTGTAAGTAGCAATAGCAAACGGCACTTGTTTGTTTTTCATTGGAAGTGTGGTAATCTTTTTGATTTTCCCACAGAAATCAAGTGCTCTTAATTTACTGTGAGTGTTTCTTCCCTTAACTAAACCTAAGTATTTGTTCTAGGTAGGACTGATCGGTGTATGCTGACTTTTTGCATTTCGTGGTTTCACCAGCTCCTTCTTTCCCGAACAGATAGGTGAATGTCTTTAAATTATCTGAGCACACAGACACTGATCCTCCAAATATAATGGGTAAAATATAAAGAATGATTATTTGAATTTTTGTTACTAAGCTGTAAACTGCAGGACAGCCAGGCACTGACACCAGGCAGAGAAATCTGGTAAGATTAGTAACAGGATAGCTGTATGTATGATGGGTAAGGATTAGAGGAAAATTACAATAGAACTAGAAGACCAGCCTAAGTGAGGGAAGTATATTCCAGGCAATGGGGTGCAACATAAAATCAGTAAAGTATCTTAATTGCAAATAAAAGCTGGTTGTGCAAAAGTGCAAACATGAGAGGTTTGAAAGGAAACCTAAGGAAGCTGTAACACCTGACAGCGGGCAAGTTACTTTACATGAGAACCTCATGTGCACAGTGGAATGTCAAATCAAAGGGATCCTGTAACATCCAGATGTAAACTGTACAGAAAGGACAGCTTAAGTTGGGGAAAGGCAGGACTATGTGTCAAAAATTAGATTCCAATAATATAATATTTTCAGTGTGAAAGTTAACAGAAATCTAAAATTACGATTTTGGAACTACGCTGTAGGCTGTAACATGCAAATTTTGTCAACTGTGCAGTATTCTAGAAAGCAACTGACTGTGAGAATCACAGAATGTTAAGGGCTGGAAGGGACCTCAAAAGATCATCTAGTCCAAGCAGTAATGATGGGTGACTTCATCTTGTCTGTATGCACATGGTGTCCCGGCACTGAATTTCCTACAGTTTTAATACCATGGAAGGTGTCGTGCAGACAAGACTTGTGCATGAGGGTTGTCACCTCTTCTTCATTTTGATCCCCTTTTGTAGTACTATGCCCTCTCTGTTTGCTGTTTGGTAAATAGAATTTAAGACATCATTAGTTTGACAGGCATTCCTTAATTTTATTGATTATGACCAATTTCAGATCCAATTACAGAGCCAGTACGAGGTTATATGTTTTTACAGAATTGCCTCTAGTCCTTGTACTGAGGAGTTACTAGGTGAAGAGGTAGCCCTACAAAGATCAGAGTGAATAGAAATACAATGCACAGTTATGGGTTATGCCACAACTCTCCGTATGTTCTACTCGGGCATATAAACTAAATGGAATGAGTTCCCAGCTTTGCACACTGATTACCTGCTAGCAGGTCTTGCTAAGCTCAGGCTGCAATTAACTGAACAACTACGTGTGTAAAATAAAGTTTCTGTTTAAATAAAAACTTCAAATTTTGATCATGTGTTCCTAGAGCATGCCTTCTCTATAGTATTTTATTAGACCTAGTTATTCTTGACATTGAAACAGTTATATTTCTTTTACTTCATTATCAGCAAGCAAATATACCTAGTCAATAATTCATGTTGCACTTTACTCAATAAACAGTGTGTTTTGAGAAAGGCTGTCTTCTTTTAAGAATTGCATCTGATCCAATAAATCAAATTATATAATAATAAAGTATGTCGTCGATGTAAACAAATACCAGATGGGTTGTAAAACATTTGATTTTTAGATCAGTGCAAATAGACTGAGATGAACACTGCTGTGGCATGTTGTCAGTTGCTAGTAAATCACAGAGCTCAAAAAGGGATTCCCACTGTGTGTCCCTATCTTGGAGGATTCCACCTTTGTGCTGGTTTTCTCTTGTTTTAAGTTTAGCTCCATTTATCCTCATTTGCTCTACGCTATTGTGCTTTTGGACCTGGTGTACTGGCCTGGCTACATTTCAAAGCGTGACAAAGCAAGCCAGCAAGGTTTTGCTGATGAAAGCCCGAAGGTGTTCCCAGGAAAGATCTGTGAGCCTGCTGAGGTGCAGGCACTGCAGAGGCAGGGCAACTGCTTTCTGTATTTTGGGGAGTGGGCCTATCTCTCATGTTATTTTCCCACCCTGAAGGGATGGATGCTGTTACCTGTACCAGACCCAGCTTCCTCCGGGATGGGTGTAAATAGTGACAGCCAGTGCTTTTTACTCTTGTACTCACTACGAGACTCAGTTGTGGTCAGTTCAAGATCAAGTTCAAAGTGTCTTTGCACTATTAAATGGCAAGGCTAGGAGTTTTTTTCTGCACAGTTAAAATCCGGAGGCTTAAGCCATCTGCTAGCACGTCTGTAACAAAGTTTTCTAGTTGTATCCACTGACGTTATATCTTATCTCTAGCTACACGGTTTAGTGGTGCACTTGGCAGTGTTAGGTTTGCAGTTGGAGTCGATGATTTTAAAGGTCTTTTCCAGCCTAAAAGATTTTGTGATTCTATGATCTGCTTATGTGTCTGTATTCTAAATTAAGTTGAATTTATAATAATAAATAAATTTCAAATAGTACATCTCTTTTAGCATTATAACAAAAGGGGTAGTTTTAAGTATTATATTTGGAGGGCATCCACATTTTAGTCGTTTTACCTGTTCTTCCATATGTGTCACCTAAATCTATGATTTCTCAGTTGATGTAACAAATCTATGATTTCTTAGTTAATGCAAATAGTCTTGGACCTTTTAAATCCTGCTTAATACTTGAGACTAAGTAGCAGAAAATATAGGGGCAGGTTTTGTGGAAAAACTTGACTTTCAGATGGACCTGTATACTCCAGATGGAGTCTCGACAAAATCTTAACGGGAGAGTCTGTTATTCCCAATATCCATTATAAACATTCATGTCACATACTTCAAAAGGCTTGTTTAAAATACTTTGTGTTACCTAACTATGTTTCTAAACTGTTCCATGAATGCAGATTTTCAGCAGATGATACACAAGTACTATGCCTGAATTACGAGCAACAATAACTTACTCTTTATTGTAAGGCAAACTTAAAATGCAGGTTGGATCATACAAATAAAAGCACCTTGTCTCCTTTAAAAGTGTAGATCTAGCTGGATTCTCTTGGTAAAGGGGAAATGCAGTCAGGATTGTTTAGTTAAGAAAAGTTTGTTGTTTTCTTATGATTACTAACCTTTTTTTTTTTTTTTTTGATGGACAGAAAGACTATCAGCCTCTTTGACATCACCAGGGATGCCAAATTTGACTTAGGAGTACAGTGCCAAATTTAGCTGCCTGTTTGGGTAGAAGTTTCTTGTGTAAATACTGAAATGGGGTAGAGTGAATTTAAGCACTCTTGTTTAAGTGTTTTATGTATTGAAAATTATAGTTAATTTATATAGATGAATTTCTGACTGAAGAGTTTTAGCTTCGTTGGTTTTCTTCTGAAGTTATCAGAAAAGAGCCACTTTAAATCTGGAGACTTTTCATTTTCTCTATGAGTCTTCTGAGAGTCTGACATAACTTCTTTGCCAATACTTAATCAATATAGAGTTTTGTAAGTATGCATTTCAAATTTTTAAGTGTATTTACTAAAGTAGATATCAAAAGCTTTGCGGAAAGCATGTAGTCTAGTTATATTCTTTGTATTAAACGCAGTAAAAGCGAACCTTATCTACATGCGGAAACAGCGCACGCATATAGCAGCAGCATGCAGATATGCTCAATCTTGATTGCATGACAAAAGTTTTCTTTCTAGATGCAAATGACTTCCAACTCTGGATATGAATTAACATTGTGTAGCAGAAAACCAATACCTTATTTACAAAAAGTACGTTTTCCTGATTTCTTCTTATGGGAATTAATTTAAATAAGAAAAACACCTGTCTTCTTGTCTGACAACTTATGACAGCGTCAAAATAGCTGAATGACTAAGATGACAAGCTATCCCTACACATCAACACATCAGGCTTTTATTGCTGTCTTGGATATACAAGAAACTTGTATTACGTGGTGTTTAACAAGGACTCATTCTGTTTGTCAGTTCTGTGACATGATCTATGCGAAGGAAGGAGTAATGTCCCCATGTCAACTGAAGATGAGAAGATTGCAGTAGGTCTTACCTGTCTGCGAATATGAAGCTTGTCTGTAGAGATGCAGACGAATCAAATGACATGTTTTTTTCATCAAACAACCAGATGGGGATTAGGCAAGTTTATGTAAAAATTCATACATTGTTAGTCAGAAACTGATGGTTGAGGTTTAGGAATAACTTTTCTTATGAAGAAATAGAGCTTTTTTTCCTTATATCAAGTGAATTACTGTAGTTTTATCACTGTCATGTTTAATTTCTGTGACTTTACAACCATGCAGTATTGAACGGGGAAATTACTAAAAGCGCTGTGAAGACATCCCTTAAGAGTGGAACTTACCTTCCATGTATTCAAAAGTTATTGGAAATTCATCACTTTGTTTCAGTAAAATACCATGGTGTTCTGTAGTAGTCTCAGATGGCTCCTTCAGAGACCAATGATCCGTTCTTCAGCAGCTACTAAAGTAGATGGAAATGGTATGCCTTTGTGTGATGTATGCCTTTTTTAAGATCTCAGCAAAATATGCTTCCTTGTAGTGCCCTACAATAAGTTTTTTTTTCTCCAGGGCAAGTTGACAGAAGAATATGAAAAATCCCTTTATTTTTTCAGACTTTTTCAGGGGATTTAGGGCCTCCTGAAACAAATGTTAAACACTGAAAATTTAGAGTTCATTGAAACAGTAAAACTAGGTTTCAACCACAAATCTAGGTGTGCACTTTTCACTTAGGTATTCAGGTGAAGGGCAGGCTGATCTTCAGAAAAATAATCATCATCCTGAGTTTATCACCAGAAAAACAGTCACGGAAATACTGTCTTCTGTGTGATTTTTCTCATGCCTCCATGGAGAGACTTTGGCAGAAGCAGCAAAACCAGTTTCTTGCCACTCTTTATTTCTTATATGAATCTTGAGCATATGCTCTGAGTGGGTTTGAAATCACTTAGATTTGATTTTTTATTTATGTTTATTATTATGCACTAATCCATAGCACTGAAAACATGTCATAAAGAAAACAGTGCAGTAGGGAATTAGTGGGAAAAATACTTCAAAATAGTATTTTTTAAATGTTGCTTAATCACTGTGGTGACTAGCATATTTATTTGCATTTTAATGTATTCTGTTTGTTTATCCGTATTTGCGTCATCATTTCTTGTTGCCATATACTTGGTTAATGTTACTATTTTGCATTTTAAGAAATGATGATGGGGTTTTGAGCAGTATATGATTTTTATATTTTTATTAATATAAAGACTTCTTTTATCCTCTAGAAAGGTTCTAAAGGACATCTCTGTTGGAGACCTAAAGCCTAATGAAACAGTTGAAGCAAATCTGGAAGCACAACTACTCTCCAAATTAGACCATCCAGCCATTGTCAAATTTTATGCAAGCTTTGTGGAGCGAGATAGTTTCTGCATTATCACTGAATACTGTGAGGTGAGACTTGTAGATTGTTTTGACAGAATGTGTGCATTAAAACAGGGTCTTAAAAGAAGCCTAGTCCATTTTAAAAAATATTTTAGTTTGAATTTTACTCTTTATTTGTTACCTGTGGTATTACCTCCTACTTGTTAGGTGTATTTCAAATAAGCAATGTTACCTGCTTATATGAGACTCATAGCTCATAGACAAACAAACCAGAGGAAAGAAAATAGGTAATTTTAAAGGAAAGTTAATTTTGTTCACTATAATCAGTATTACAAAAAAGACTTAAATGCAGACACATTACCAGATCTGGGTGAACTCAGAAAGGTTGTATCACATATGTACTACTGACAGGTAAGAGGATGAGATTGGATGTGCAGGGGCACGGTATGAAATCTGATACAAGTGAGGAAGTGAAAACTCACTTGCGATTTAGAGGTGATTACAAGAAGATTAAGCCTGGTCATATGGATGATAAGTTTGGTAGCAGTATTGGCTTTACTAAGTGAAAAACAGTGTGAGTCAAAGACCAGAGTGTAGTGGGTTCAACAAATATTAAAGTGGCATATACTACAGTATGTTACCAGGCTTTTTTGTCTCCAGCATTTGATTTAAAAATATATTGCAGAAATCTCTCTCGAGGCTTTAAAATAAGAATTTAAACATATTTAAGCCAGTCTTTTAGGAGTTTTTATAAAACAAGTACCTACTTTTTATTAAATATAAATATACTCTTTTAAAAAATAGTTTGTTGTACATACAGTGGTCTTTTTTTGAAACTGTGAAGCAGACTTTTCAGTTGTGCTCTGCTAGACATTTGAAATGCTGTGGAAGCTAATGACCTTGGACTACTGGGTTGCCTGACCACAAATCAGGCTTGTGTTAACTAATCACATTTCTTCAAGGATTTGGCTTTGGTGTGAATAATTAAAGAAGTACCATTCCTGCCAGTCATTGCTTCCTCAGAAGCTTTCTTTGATGAGAGTTAAGTGCCTGTTTATTGCTGGGATTTTTAAAAATTAAATCTGAAAAGTTCAATTCTGTTGTACAATGTGAATATTTATTCACGTGCTATTTTAACACCCGTGCAGAAGCTGTTTATGTCATTCCCTAGATGTCTGACAGCTAGGGCATGATGGAAATTCAGTATTGCCAACTTCGGTGGAAATCCAGAGCTCATAACTGAAGGATTATTCTAACTGCCCAGATATTCCCATACGCTAAGATTCATATTCTACTAGTGGTAGAAAGTGGCCCAACACCAGATCAGTTAAACCTATGGGAAAAAAGGAGCCTCTTTCAGCAGCGTTATAGAGCTGGACTAGTGGCTTTGGTCCACTGTTTTTTTCTCTCTCTTTTTTTTTTTTTCCTTCCCCCCTTTAATCTGGAATAAAATTATAGGTGAATAAAAAAGAACATGATAGCAACCACCAGAGTAATCACAAGCTGCTATAGCACCCTTCAGAAATTTTTTTATTCAGGCAATGTAAACTACCCTGTATGAAAACACTTCAGTGCAGAGTTATCTTAGGATCTGGGAGTCTTGTACTCAAACTCATGAGAACATATTAGAGGAAGGCAAATGAAAGAGGAGGAAATGGATGTGTTGGCTATGCAGTGAATCTTTTCCGTTTTGAGTCTGCTAGGTCAGGCCAGAATGACAGTTGGTCCACTAGGATGTGCTTCTGATTTTTTCTGAAAGGACACACTATGTAGTGTCATTGCATTTAAGCAATTACAATGTATTTAATCAAATGTTCAGACAAGGAAAGTACAAAGCAAGGTTTCACATAGTGCTGTAAAGTTTCTTTTCTACTTTGGTGGGATTGCTTCCTGAAGGTATACTTTTGTATTTAGTTATGTATAACCCGCCTTTGTATGTGGTGGGTTTTGGATCTTTTTACCGAAGAGATACCTGCTTAAATAGTGCAAAAATTGACAAAAATGTATTGCTACCTGATCCATATTTGGAAGTCTAGTACATTCGGTTTCTCATGCATAGAATAATTACCAGATTGGCAGTAATTGGTACTCTTGAGCAGACTCAAAACAAAGAATAAACATTAAGTTGGCATGGAAACAGAACTACCTTCTGAGCCTTATTCTGTTTTCTCCAAAGTGCTGTGACTTATTCATTAGCCACAGTACTTTGTTCATTCTTGCATAAGTAGCATTGAGTGAGCCTCCAATGCAGCTGTGCCGTGCTATACTTGTCCTGTGAACAAAAAAGAACATTGGCCTCCATTGCTCAGCTTGATGTCTTTCATTATAACTGAATTCACTCAAAATTATAGAAAAGAAGTATATGTGTTTTGTTTTGATCTTGTTGAGCTGCTTTGGCAGTTTTCCTGAATCAAAATCTTACAGGTAATATAAACACTGTCAGATAAGCCGAATGTCAAACAAAAATGCCTTCATGAACCTTGGATTTCACTTTGTAACATAAATTAGACTTCAATGAAATACAGCTTTTACAAAGTAGTTACTTTAAAAGTTGCATCGTTTTAGTGCATCATAACCAGGGCTAGTTGTACTTTCCCTCAGTTATTTCTGTCTCTTCAGTGTAGTCTCAGCTGTGATGTGAGTATACATACACTAAGGAAGTCTGAGCAAAAGGAATAACTAAAGCAGTCAGTGCTGTTCACATTATCAGCACTAGATGCTAAGCTATTTTAAATAAGTTACTAATGTGTTTGATACTCTTGATATTTAAACAGAAACTGCAGCTTGGAAACTCCCTGGGTACTTAATTTGTTAAATTTCCTGTGAACTTAATTACACTGACCTTCTAAAAAGAAAAGCGGGTGAACAAACTTCTTCAGGGTTTCATGGCAGCCATATTTCAGCAAATCTTTTATGATGTGTTTTTGGTTTCCTTTTTTAGACACAAAATCAAGGTTAAATTAATTGTAGGACATTGAGACCAGTCTTCTCTGCTTGGAGGAAAAAAGCCAGAGTTAATTGAGGGCACATGTAGTACTTTATTCGACTGCTTTTGTTCTCCTTAGACGTTTTGAAGGAAATGTCCCTCAACTTAAAAGAGTATTCACTAGCCTAACTCTGTAGGTCCTACACTTCTTTTCTTTGCATTTTTCGTGGCAGTGTGTGATTGTGAGAGGGGACACATTGGGACAGGGAGAAACAGTGACTGGAGCCTGCTGCACTTCATGTATCCTCACCTGGATAGTACATAGTCCCTTGAGGCCAGTAGCCAGCTGACACGTGTTTGAGCAGCCCCTGAGTCTTGGGCTATTGCTACAGCTGGCTCTGGATGGTCTGGGGCAGCTGTCTGGAATAGGTGAGGCATTATTTTGAAGGTGTGTGAGTAGGCTCAGACACAGCCCATCTGGTTGCCATGCAGCACTGTACCCAGCAACACTTTTTCTTTCCTTCCTCTGCTCTGCTGCAAGCAACCAGGGGGAAGCTGTTGAACATTTGGAGTTGCAAAGGGGAAGCAGCTGCTGAGAGCTCCAAGTTCCCAGAAGAGCTTCTCTCTGGACTGCAGCAGGGAGGCAGATGGAAAGCAGAAGCCATGTTCTCTTCCCTAGTGAATGAGATGATTCAGGCATTTCAATTTAAAAATTGCAGGCCATTGTCGGGGAACACGTTTTTGATATAAGACAAAACATATTTTTTTTTAACACACTTACTCTTGAATGGTGTAACTTAGAACCTCACAGACCACAGAAGTTACTGTAAATTCATGTCAGTGGAGCAGGACAGAAATGTATGGAACTGCAAGGACAGAACCTGCTTATTTCCTAGCAGCAGTATGAAGTCTGTGGTGTTGAGAACAGAAAAGAAATGCTGAAGAGATCATGAAATGTTGAGAGTCAACAGTGCAGAGGAGGGAAGGATTGATGATAGGAAGTGGTGGTACAGGTACACTTTATACAGGTTAAACTATTTTTTTATATATGGCACAATTTCTGATTTTATGCAGAATATGTAATGTAAAAGTAATGATTTATGAAGAATAAGTCTGTCCTGATGTAAGGTAATTAGTCACTAAAGTACAATGAGACTCACAGTCCCTTCGCTCAACACAGTGCTTGCCACTAATGTGCATTCTTATAGACAAAATCCATTTATTTTATAAACTGAATAAACAACCAGCTGACACCCATCTGTCTATTTTTTAGCAAAAGGAACACTTTTCATATGTCTCCTCAAAACCCTCTTTCGTCATGCTGCTGTTCAACTGATTTTTCCAAATGTCTGACTTACAGTTTTCAAGTAGTCTTTTCCTGTATGTATTTTCTGATTTATTTTCACTGCCTACTGTGTGTCATATTGCTCCATTTCTAGTGTTAACTTCAAGATCAATTGTAGTTTTAATGAAGTACTTACAATAACACAAGCTACAGATTCTTGAAGCTTTAATTCTGCTTTGTTCCTGGCAAAAGTGAATTTGGAAGAGGGACAAAGTACCACAGTTAAAGAGACTGTATTTTAATTCTTAAGAGAACAGCATGGCTGCTTTGAAGCTGACATGATTATTTCAGTATAATAAATGAGAGTATCTCTTGACTGTGCAATGTTTGACTTCAGTGGAAATGCTTTTCCCAAATTTATAAACTTATTTGGACCGATCAGGGCAGATTTATTTTACTTGATTTAGGTGTCTACATATTAGCCAGTCAATGTAGGCCCTCATCATAAAACTTTGCAGAGAAACAGCATTTCTACAACATGATCCATCCCTTCCTAAGGTAGACAGCTAGATGGCAGAGATAATTGCGCTATACAGGTGCCTGTTCCTTTGTGTTAACTGTAGAGGGAGCTTGAGGTGACCGGCTCAGGCGCATCTGTCTGAAGTTGGGTGACATGAAGTAAGAACAGTTGAAAACTTTGATGATACTCTGTAACACTAAGAGAAAACTTACCTGCTTTCCCTTTGCAGACAGACTGCTTGATCTCATTTTGATCCTCACTTGCATATGCTTTTGGTGCTGGGAGAGTTCAGAATTGATGCGCAAGCATTAATTTCACAGACTATGTGGTAGGGAGCCTGAAGGTCTAAGAAAGTGGAGTCTTGTGCTTTGATGAGGAGAAGACATTTTAAAAACTTATTTTAAATGTACAAATATGTTATGATATTTTTCAGGGTGGAGACCTAGACTTTAAAATTCAAGATTACAAAGAATCTGGGAAGATATTCACTCAAAGACAAATAATAGCCTGGTTTATACAGTTGTTACTCGGAGTCGACTATATGCATGAAAGGTACAATCATTTAATATGAGACCGTTTAGTTTGAGCGGGGAGGGAGTAGTCTTCCTGACTTGTTGGAGTTACTCAAACAGAAATTAAACCCTATGGATGGTCTTGTATTGGTATAAAGTCCTATTCACCAAACTGCTGTAGTATGTTGTATACCTAAAGTGTAATTAATTACCTATTCTGCAAGAACATTATGTGTTATATCTTTTAGCAGTGCAGTGGTAGATGTCTTTCAGTATTAGACACACTTTTTCTAAGAGCCAAATGAAAAATTTAGCACAACAGAAATAGTTCAATATTGTTAGAAAAAAATGGATTAAAAGGTTAAAACAAAGTCGGCCTTTTCAACTGGAGTTAACAAGGATCCCTGGCAGATATTTAATGTGAAGAATCACATTGTGCCTGATGTACTCCCACTAAAATCAGTAGAGTTACATAGATACATTCTTTGAAAACAGATATCACTTTTAAGAGCACATCAAAGATTAACCTAAAAAATTACTGCAGACAGCAATTACACACATCCAGATAGTGATGTATGGAGATCACACTTGGTTTGAGCAGGGGTAGATACAGATGAATACCTATCTGATCATCTCCATGGGTGTAGTTCTTGCCTGCAGTGTGATTTAGGCAGGCTGACTTCAATGATTTAAACAGTTCCTTCGTTGCCAGTGTACTGGATATATGATGAGCCCTGTCTGGTCCTCTTTCTGCATCATCTAGTGCTGTCACCTTTGAGGTACGTGGGACTATTTAGCATGGTATGAAGGAGACTGAGTGCTGTGCTGAGCCAGGAGCAGAAGGCCCGGCGTGCTGCCACTCGCATTGAGAGCCAGAGAAGTGGCCAAGCGAGTGGGAATACCAGGCTCCTTTCCCAGCAGCTCTTCAGAAACAGTGAGCTGGTTGAAGTTGACCAGGCTTTCAGCATCTTCTCCTTTCCTCTGTCTCCTCCCTGTTGCTTTTGCCTATTGGCAGCTCTGAAATGTCATGTTAATGAACAAGACAGAATCCTTTCTAAAGAGCATTGTAGCCCAGAAGTCCAAGATTTTTCATCCTGCCAAACTGAACTATTTGGACTATTACTCCTATTGAACTTTTAGAAATGAGAATGTCATGCTGCAAGGACTGTCTTAGCAGAGGCTAAGGGTGTTTGTCTGTAATCACCTGCATTTTTGGGCTTATGAGCTAATCTGCCTAAAATAATGTCCTAAATTACTAACACAGTGAGGGGGAGAGGATGTTTGTTTGAAGCATTGGTTACACCCACAATCTGGAGATGAGAATTCAGGTTTTTTCAAGCTGAATGTAAACTAGAATCCATAGTCTTCTATCCTGTGTGACTACTCAAGAAACAAGATTTTGGTGAAAACACCAAATCAATGTAGCTGTTTCAAATATTTTTCACAGCAGGGCTTGGGCCAGATTTGGTTGCCTGAATGTGAGTTGCAACAGAGCAGTAGGTAAAGTAACCTGTCACCAAGAAACACCATTTCTGGGTTGAGCTGAAGTTAAGTATGTGGGACAAATTTGACCTAAACTGATAGATGCCTGATGAGTTTTTGCACCTGCAGTGTCAGACTGTAGGGGGAAAAGGGCAGAGTGAATTGCTGTCCAGCATGCAAGAGAATTTTGCTTCCTAAATGCCAGTTTATCTGGGGCTTCTACATGAAGTGTTGCCCCCCGATTGCAGTGGTGGGAGCATAGCGAAGAGAGCTGTCTTGGGATGCTGTGCTCTTCAGCATTCACTTCAGGCCAAAAGGACAGAGGGAAATGGAACTAAAATCCTGACCATTTAACTAAACTAGCAGTATGGATTGTTTTTTTTTTTCCCCTTCTAGAACTCCAATTCAACAGTTTATCATTAAAAGTTTTGGTAATCTGGAAAGTCCACTTTTGGTGAAATCCTTTCTTTAATGTATGTGTTTAGAGGAAGCATTGTACAGACTAATGCATAATAATAATAATAACGCGTTTGGACTAGATAGTCATTGTAGGTCCCCTTCAATGGAGCTACTCTATTCTATTGTATAAGTTATTCTTTTTGTCTTTTATTTTCTGCATTTTCTCATGCCTCTCTTATCTCTTGTTTTCCTGTATGTCCCTTTTGTCTACTCTTCTTTCTATTTTTCTCATCTTCTACTTGTTCTCAAATAAATCTTTAAAAAAAAATCTTATAAATAAACTTTCTTTGGTAAATATGTATATCAAATTACTGGGTTTCCTGAAAAGTCATTTAATTGTCCAATGAAAGCAGCAATTTGATTTTCCAAACAGCATTTTGTTTTCTGTCCTTGAATCATAGCTATTTAATAACACTTTTCCAGTCACATACAAATGACTTGACAGTTTTATTTTTATTTGCATTTCCTGTTTTGTATTATGTGTTATTTGACAGTATGTACATTAGAAAATCTAATCTTTATCTTATTAGACCCAAACAGTAGCTTAAATGGAAAAGGTTAGGCTTAAAAGAATTTAAAACTACTTACAGAAATTAATTCGAATTACCGAAACAGAGTCCTCTATGTATAGAGGAGTCATACATGATTTCTTCTCTACTGATATGGAAAAAAGCTGTAATATATGTTTGAACTATGTTCTAATGCAAAGAAAAATTTTCCCTGGGATTAGAAGCTTGAAGTGTTCATTACCTGTGGGTTGGACTTCCTTGTGCTGTTCCTTAGTAAATCCAGCTGCTGTGGATGGATGTTCTTTTTCCAGAACAGCAAAAATTATAATTTTAGTTTTAGACACAGACTATTCACATCATTGTCCTTCTTGCACAGCTTTATTTGAACTTCTGCACTTCTTGAAATCTGTTATGCTGGAATCTTATTTTATAACAGGACTTTTTTGATGACTCAGGTTGTTTTTCTTTTCCGGTGACAATAAAGATTATATAGATTAAACTTCCTGTCTTTTACTTATGCTTTTTAAATCCCAAAGGGCACAAATATCTTGTGGTCATTATGCTGTCTACTGGTTATTTTGCATAATTGGAAGGATTTTTTAATTTTAAACTTGAAAGCTAAATTAGCTAGAATTAATTAGATTCAATCCTAATCTGTCATTGATATAACCAGAGAGAGAAGTAAAGGAGAGGGAACATAGTTCAGTGGTCTTATCTAGATGGAGACAGAATGAAATGATCATCTAGTCTCTCTGGCATACTTGTAGCCTATTGCACATCAGTGCACAAAATTGATCCCACAGCAATCAGGCGCTAAGGCAATTGATTCATTTAACCTCAGTTTGAATGAAGCTGACCCGCTACATTATTCATCACTTTGCTAATCTTTATGAACAATATGCCAACACAGGGATTTTTGTAAGGCTACTGTTTATGCGAACAAATCTGTTGCTTTTGATCTACAGGATAGCACATTAACATAAGGAAAAACTGTTTCACTGTGAGGGTGACAGAGCACTGGAACAGGCTGTCCAGAGAGGTTGTGGAGTCTCCTTCTCTGGAGACATTCAAAACCCACCTGGGCGCGTTCCTGTGTGATCTACTCTAGGTGGTCCTGCTCTGGCAGGGGGGTTGGACTAGATGATCTTCTGAGGTCCCTTCCAACCCCTGACATTCTGTGATAGCAAGCTTTGCCCAAGTACTTGGTCTGGATTTCACATTGTCTTCCCTAGTACAGGATTCAGACTTACCCAGAACCTCTTATTTCTCTTTGGATAGAGCAAAGAGAAATTAATTGCTGAATATTTCACAGCAGTAAACTACTTCAGCTTCAATCAGCTTCACTTGGAGGTATGTTGCAGAGGAAGCTTTATTCAAGGAGGCTGCCCACTGCTCAGTGCTCTGTGCTGCTTTTTTATGAATATGAAACAACAAGCAGGTACTCTATAGAACATAGGTATGGGTATATTTATAGCCCAATTTTCAAACTATCCTTAAACGTTAATTTCTACCTAAAATATCAGTAACCACTTCACTAGCTGTCAAGTTCGGTTAAGTTTTGCTGGAGCTCAGCTAATTCATGTTACCTTTATAAGTCTGTCTGTTGCTAAAACAAAAAGTCACACTTTCTTAAACTGGATTTACAGTGCAGGCTCAATATTTATTTCTTACTAGAATTAAAGTAGTTGTTTCAATTAAGGTTTCAGCTTCTAATTTGTTTATCTTCTGGCATATCCTGACAGAATAAGGTGGCTTGCATGGAGAGACATCATCATGGGAAGCTCCAGAGAATCACCCCAAGTATCTCTTAGTCATATTAATCTATAAAAGCTTCTTCTAATTATTGGTAATGCAAATAATGTGCAGAACATTTTCATCAATATGTTGCGAGCTTATATTTGCATTACATTCTAATTCAAACTAATGTGACCCAAACATATTCTCTTCATCTTTTCAAATAATATGCTACTGAAAGCTTTCTGGGTAGTTTTTATAAATCAAGATACCTGTTATTCAAATCATAGATATTCAGGAAACTTTTAGGTTCAAAGAGTCTGTGGTTATCTTTCTACAAAGTAATAATAATTTAAAAACGTTAAAACCCACCAATGCTCGACAACAATGAATGAGAAAAATGTATCAGGGAAGTCAAGTTCTTTTAAGGGCTCTGTGTGATGAATGATAAGGAAAGACTTCATGAATCTAAATTAACAGAGCAAGATTTATGTAAAACTGTGTATATATAGGCTTATGAAACAATAATGACTATTACTTTAGCTTAATTTCCTTACTGATGTAATGTATGATGAGTGTACATGTATTGCGCAAGAAAGTTGCCAAATAGAGAATAAAGTATTTATAAATGCTAGTGGAGGCATGCTGAATAAAACTTTTTTTTTTTTTCAATGTGCAAACCTTTCTCTACTAGCATTACTTTCAGGACAAAAGCTGGAAAGATGGCCATAAGAAACATAAAGAACTCTTCTTTATGTGCCATGAAAATAGAAATGTTTCCTTTTCATGCTCAGTCTCTGTGAATATTACGATGTCTTCTAGTAGTTATTTTTTGCATTTTTTTCCTCATTTGTGACCTGAGTATATTAAATTTAGTAACTTTTTTTCTCTTCTTGTGAAAATTATGTTCAAATGAGTTGTGGACTAAATTGCTTATTTAAATTGTGCTGTAGAATATGTATTTTCTAGTCTTAATATGGAAACTGTTTTGGAAATCATTTCAGTATCTCAATGTGTAAGACTTTAATAACTTGATAAAATTTGAGGTAATACTTGAGGATTGCTCAAGAACAATTAAAACCTATTACTGTATTTCGTTTTTCTGCCCATCTCAAGAATCTTAGTGTGTCAGTTGCTTTCTTTACCTGTTCTAAATGACTGTAGAACTACTACATTAGCAAATACAGTTTCTGTAGCCAGTATGTACCAAATGCTATTCTAACCTCTTCCTGAGCAGAGGTGATAACTAATAGTGTGTGTTATCAAGCTGTTTAAAAATTGATTAGTTCTAGTTTAGTTGAGGTTGTACGGAACCCTTTTGGAAACGTTGTTAACAAGAATCAATTGAGAACATATTTTGTATACTGTAGAGATATTTTATTTTGCTGAGGGGCTAGAGGATTGCACATTAAGATTTCAAGAAATTGAGAAGATGCTGTTTGACGCCACGTGGTGCGTAGCTTATGATGTTGTTTCAGTCTTTGATAGAAAAATAAGTCTGTAAAAGCTAGTTGTTCTTTTTCTTTTCCTTTTGATCTCTTTCCTTGTAAAGTTCTTTTATCTTCCACATCATTACCGTAAAAATTTGAAGTACTAGCTTAGTCTATATACATATTTGTCTTTCAAGTAATACATTTTCTTCAAAGAAGAGCTCCCTAAGCTTTGAGAATCTCTTATTGCTATTTTTCTCATTCCTTATTCTATTGTGAGATATCTCATTCTCCTGGAAGAAAATAAGATGTGATGCCTTTAAGAAGAGTCAGATAAGAAGATTTGCCTTTCTCCCTTCCTCTGCAGCTCATCTTAAGCCTATTCTCAAACTGGAATCCCTGGGCACATTTCTATTAGCCTGGCTGCTTAGGCTCTCATCCTGCTTGGGGGTGTCTGTGAATGCACCTCTGTGTTTCTGTGAAGCCCCTTAATTCCATAGTCTGCATTGTCACTTACAGGGTTAGACTGTAGCAGTGGTGGGCTGGCCTTCCTAACAAGGTATGAAGTTAAATACCTGAGATACTTGATACCTGACTGTGCATGCTTCAAGTTGGGTGAGGTTGAATTTCCTTTTATATTCCAGGCGGATACTTCACAGAGATTTGAAAACCAAGAATATATTTTTGAAAAATAATCTTCTTAAAATTGGTGAGATTTCCATAATTTTAAAATATGCATTTTGGTATGATAGAACAGTCCAGCAGACACTTTGTCAATAAGGAGATTTAAATAAAGTCATATCTGATATAGCATTTTGATTTGTGGTCAAACATTTGTTTGACAGTCAGACACAGGAACAGGGGCCTGGGGAGGCAGTGAAATCTTTTGCGTTGAGGGTGTTCCAAGCTTGGCTGGACCTGGACCAGAGCAGCCTCATGTAACTTCGAAGCTGGCCTTGCTTTGAGTGAGGGGTTTGAACCAGGTGACCTTGTGAGGCCTCTTCAAACCTACATCATTCTATAGTTCTGTGATTTTGTGGTGTTTTGTTGTTGAAGAATTAGAGAAAATTTTCTTCCATATTTTAAAATACTGGCTTTTTTTGGACGTACTGTCATTGTATCATGTCTAACAATAAACACAGAGTTTATATGAATAGATACAGATTTACATGAGTAGATTATTGTTTCTACTGTTACTTTTAGGGGACTTTGGAGTTTCTCGTCTTTTGATGGGTTCATGTGATCTGGCAACTACGTTTACTGGGACACCATACTACATGAGTCCAGAAGCACTGAAGCACCAGGGATATAACACAAAATCTGACATTTGGTGAGTAGTCAGCATGCTATTTCTGTTGGATTAGGCATTTGTTTTCTAGGTCAGCATTTGATGGGTTTTTTTTTGTTTTTTGTTTTTTGTTTTTTTTTTTTAAATGATGCTGTCAGTAGAGTGCTCACACTACTCTACTAAAACTGTTTCAGGACATTTGTATCCTGTGTTGCAATTTGAAGGTTTACTCTTTGTGTTAAGAAGAACGTAGTTTGCTGCTATTCTGAGTCATGTGGGACTTCAAAGGAAAGTAAGATTCAGGTCCAGTCTCTGCCATGACGTGGGATGATTGTGGACCAAGTTCAGGTTTTGCTAGGATAGGGGAAATCTTTTCCTTTCTCATATTGAGATAGATGAATGGAAAGAAGCAGCTTTCTGTGAAACTTACATGTGGATGAGGAAAGAGTGATTCCTGGATGAGAGGGGAGCAGAAGGACCTTCCTAGGAACTGAATTGAAAAACATTGGCAAATGCAAAAGGAAGAAGCTACTTGGAAAAGGAGCTGAAAATAACTGAAGAGTTAGGACAGAAGCAAAAAGGCACTCTGTTTTAGAAAATGCTCAAAGGTAGAAAGAAAAGTGTCAGTTCTGCACTTAGATGGCACAAATTCTTGAGATCAAGACTTCTGAGGTGACAGTTAAGAGAACCAAATTGAAAAACTGAGATCTGTTGAAAGACTTTAGGAAACCTTTAGGTGTGCATGTATTCTTGCAAGCTAAGATGAAGAATAATTTTTTGAAATGGGGAAAATACTGGCTTGTTTATAGGTGTGTCCTAAATCATCTTGTGTTCTAAGATGATAGTTAAAACCATTGCATTTTTGAATTCTGTCATAGTATTTTTGTATAAAATGGGCTTTTTTTTTTTTTTTTTCTTAAGAGGTGGGGTTTTTTCTGTAGGTATGCGTATCTGAAGGTTCCTTTTTTATAAATATTTCAAATCAGGAAATTTCCTTCATAAAATGTTTGGCCACGGGAATGTAGCTTGTTTACTTGATAATTTATTCTAGCTTCTGCTCCTTTCTGCCTTTTCAAAATATACTTGTGACTGCAGGATATAATTCTCAAAGTTGAGAGCAGTCATCTGTACTTTCAACTGGTAGCAACCGTTTTTCAGAGTTGACATGTTCATTCCAGTGAATGGATGTGTCAGGAATGTCCTTTCATGGTCTGTGTTGTTGAAATGAGATGTATTTGATGTCAGATTCTCTCTTGTTCATCTGTGTCAGAACAAATACCAGTTAATACATGTAGTCAATAAAAATATATTGAGAGAAGATTTCTGAAGATGTCAAAACAAGTGAATAGACAGGGAAACCTGCCTTTTGTGCTTTCTTACTGTAAAGAATAATTTATTGTGTTGCACTTTGAATGGAATGTAAGTTCTATTTGTGATTAGAAGTGTCAGTCCATATAAGTCATTGAAGTTGTACAGAGTAAAAAAAGCAGAGTTTGGTCCAATATTTTTATAGGTGATGTGTTGGTCACCCTTTTAAAATTTACAATGTAGCAGAAAAAAGCTCCCCCACCCCCAACTCGCTAGCTATTAGCTTTCTGCTATACTTTATGTGTTTTCTAATCTTTCCAAAGCAGTACCAAGGGCTTCATCTGAGGGAGGAACTGCATTCAGTACAAGCTTCTTGGCCTTCACTGTAGAGGCACTAAAGAGGAGGTGTGCCCTGACTCACTAGACCCCCAGCCCACAACCCTCCCCTCTTTCTGAGCCAAGAAAATCTCTTTTGATCAAGACTTATCAACTACTGTGACTCATACATTTGCTTGATACTTTCATCATTTAATCTCTTCATTTAATCTTTTAATAATGATTCTGTAAATTTTTTTTTTTGCTTTTGCCCCATTTAATGGGCCAAAAGACAAGAGATCCCTGAGCACCCTGGGGAACCCACCCTGGAGGCTCCAGGTGAAATTAAATCCTTGTGCTGCTTTGCAGGGTGTTCAGTAGTCATGAAGAAGTTGCCCAAGTCTTTTATGCATACCTCAAGTGACGTTCTCTCTTCAGACTTGTCCTTCTGATCTCTTGTAGGACTCAAAATATTACATACAAAAATTCAGAATTACGTGTTCCCATGTTAAATGTAAAATATCTTCTAAAAAGGGCAGTTATTGCTCCCTCACTACGTTAACATGGTCCTCTAACTGTTCAGTCCATTTAATGATTCGTCATTGGAAAGACTTTAACTTACGCTGAATTAATGATGTGCTCTAAAGAGATATTGAGCTTTTCAGGTTCACTGAAATGCTCTGGCTCTTCAGAACTGACTCAAATATTTGCAGTGCAGCAGCTGGTGCAAGGAGCATTGTCATTTGTAACACAAGGTCAGTAGATGTAAAAAGCTTTATATTTTACAGGTTTTACATACAGAAGAAGTTCTGTAATTAGGCTCAGAGAAGCTGCAGCATTTATGTTTGTCCTCAGTTAAAATTTCAGGGCTGGAGTTCTTTGCTATTCCATGCTTTATGCCAACTCTTAATTCATAGGAGGCAAATTGAAACTGGCGCACACGCTTTCCTTAGCATCCCTGAGCCTGGACTGGCCAGGCAGTCAGTGAAAGCCTTTGCAGATGACAGTCTGGGGTTTCCTCCTTCCCAGGCGAGGAGCTTCCTCGGGGAGGTGGTCTCAGTTCAGCAGTTCACCAGCCCCTCTGCCCGTCGGTGCTTCCCCTTAATGAGCCGGCAGACAGAGAAGAGTCAGTGCAGCCGAGCTGAGACAGTGGTGAGTTCGAGAGGCCAGGACAGGTCGGGGATTAGCCAGTGATGTGTGTGCATATGTTTGGCCGTTGGGGCTCCATGACCCAGAGGCACTGCTGTGCCGGGGTCCCGGTGACCCTTCCTGGCCACACGCACTGTGTGATGGGACCAGCACTGGTGCTGAGGGTCGGCTGGCGTTCCCCCACTGCTGGCACTCTGGCACTGCATTCGCATGTCAAGCAAACTGAAGACTGTATGTGTCATTTTAAGGCATTTCTTAGGGTGAGGAGAGGTGAAGTCATGTGGTGGGACGTGGTTGCAATCTGTTTCTCTGGGACAGTGAGTATTTTATAATTTATAGAAAACAGAACGCAGAGGGAGCTGTGTGAAACAGCCAGCAGCCTGGTGGCTAAGATGGTCGCCAGTGGTGTGAAGGACTAAAGTCAGCATTTTTGGTCTGAATCAGACAGAGTGGAGACTTTGGTCTGAACCTCTGATGTCCAGGAGGAGCAGCTGGGTTATTTTCAAACCCTTTCAGGTAAAAGTTTCATCAAACCCCTGTGACTGACAAAGCCTCCAGACTTCTTGTTTAACCTAAGTTCTTGTTCCAATTGACACACTCTTTCTCTGGAAAATGCCTGACTGTCTCCATACTTATAGGGACACAATAAGTAGGACACACCCCCTGGGTTAAACCACATGTGCCAGGTGTATATATTGGATCCTTTGGCCTTAGGCTCATTTAACTTATTAGTTCTTTTATTTTACAAGGCATGTGTGGTTTTTATTTTGTTGTTTGGGAGGGTTGTTTTTTTTTAAATATTGTTGGTAGGAACTAGTGGGTCAGAGTCTACCCAGATTATGTCAGTGTCATCCAGCTGAGACTGTTGAAGAATCATGGCAGATCAGTTCTCCCAGCACGAACAAATACAGATGGAGACCCATCAGCAATGTTATTAAGAAAACCATCAGAGATCTAGAGAGATTAAATAAAAGTCTACCAACAAAGTAACAATTTTAATCAGCTTTTATTTCAGTCCATGTAGTGACTAAAAAGCATCAGTCCAGCCTAAACTGACTTGGGCTTTGTGACATTAGGCTGAGAAGAATCAGCATCCTCTAACTCCCAGAACTATTCAAGCAAAAGGAAAACATTTCTTTCCAGGGAAAAGTAAACTAAAAGCAGTTTTGATTACTCACTAATGCATTGGGTGTGCGCTAACTTTTTATCTGAGGTTTTCCGAACAATAGGGGTTCCTTTGTACCTTCCACTATCTTTATGCAAGCTAAAAAGCCCGCACTTACTAAATGGGTCAATGACAACCCCAGCAAATGATCCTGAAGCTAAAGGGTGCTGTGTATCTTCCCCAGAGATCTCTTTTGTTCCAGTAAACTGGAATTCCCTTGGCACAAGGGCTCCAAACACGTTTAGGTCCTGCTTTTTTCATACTGGGGATTGAGCATCACTCTCTCCCATCCTAGCAGAATCTATTTCCCCATTCAGCTCCTGAATATCGTTACCACAATTTGCCTGCCACTAGAAGTTAGCCTGCATTGCACCCACAGTTTTTTGCAGGTTTTCTAACTGTGAGAGCTTGGGGTTGCTCAGATGAGACTCTGAAACCTGTACTGGCTGGGAGCCTGCCCAGCATCAGTGTAGGTCCTCAAGTGCAGATATTAAGTACTCATCTGCATGGTGGCTATTCTAACTATATTGTATTTAGTTTCTGAGTGTATGAGAGAAACTATATGCAAGTAGCTATCAACAATCGTATTTCTGTCTTCTTTTAAAAGCTATGAGCATGTCAGATAAACTCCATCAAGGAAATTTTCAAAGGATTTGTGCATAGTATATGTTACAACTTATCTCAGAAGCAGAAATGATAACAGAAATAGTTTAGTTGAGAAACAAATGCTTTTTTTCACTCAGAGACTTAGCAAATTTTCTATGAGAGGTATAAATAACTTCCTTTTTGTCTTCCAGAGAGAAAGGACAGTCACATGTACATCCATTGTACTCTATGTCTTCCGTCAAGTACTGTCAGATTTTGACAGATGATTTGTCTGTAGCGTTTGGGTAAATTGGGCTTCCTACACCACAGATTTTGGGACTTTCATTTTAATTGTTCTTGCTCATCTGTGCTTTTCCCCAAGTTTGTCTTTTTCTTTAATACTAACAATTCAAAATCGAATTTTTTTTTTTTTACTGCCAAATTTTATGTAGAGTAGTTACCAGAAACAGCAGTAACAGCAGTGAAGATCTGAAAAGCAGTGGCTGAAAGAGCACGATGGTGTGTGTGTACATGTACATATTCCTTATAGACTCTAGAGTCAGCAAATTCTTAAGACCTTCTGGTATGATCAGACTGAGAGATACAAGCTACAAAGTTATATGTATTTATATTATCTGGCTTTTGGAGTTTAATTGAAAAGCTAACTTGGATCTTACAGCCTTGGAAGAACTATGACATAGTTTGGACAGATCTACAAAAGATCAAAAGATGTTAAAAGGATGGCAATGCTTATATAAACAATTAACACCAGGAACCACAGGGTCATTTCTCCTGCAAAGGAGCAGTTAGAGGTCTGTCAGTTGATATTGTAGAGAATAACTGAAACCTGTCTGGATACTCCATTGATGTATTTGAGCATAAGTGGCTACAATGTGAAATGGTCATACATCAATTTTGCTGAAATTAAGTGCTGTTTAGGACCTTTGGCAAACCTGTTCATGAATATAGGGAGCCGTGAAACCAAATGCACTGGCTGGATTGTTTAATGACCATTTTAGAATTTTGTAACATGGGCAGTTATGCAAGCTAAGATTATAAAAGTAAATAAATTATATGTTTTGGTCACGTGAAGATTGCTTATGGGAACTATGAAGCAATTTTCTCTTGCTCCTTATAAGATGCTTAGACCTGAACTGTGGAAACAGAACTGAGAAATGCAGTCTTGAGGCAAGAGCTTGGTGGTAACTCCTTCTGGCAATTGCAGCTCAGCACTTCTCCTGGGAAGAAATAGCCTTGCTGTGGGACCCAGAGCAGTATTTCTTAGCTTAGGAGGTATTTTTTTTCATTTCAAAGGATTGTATCCTACAGTAAAAAGTTTTTTTCCCCTCATTTTTCTTTTTTTTTTTTCCCTTTTATTTTTCTTTTGTGGGACAGATGGGGTTTTCCCTGGGTAGCCTGTTCATGGCCCTGACTGCAGCAGAATGCCCCGGGTGTTCTTTTCATCTTTCTCCAAAGCCTCAGGTGTAGTCAGAGCACTAAACTGGATGAATAAATGGGCTTCTCTGATGTGGCAAATCCTGTGCTTTTAATGGCTCATTAAACAATTCCTAGCTGCCAGAATCAAGCAGCCTCCAAAACAGATTGATTCTGCAAAAAGCGGTTATAGTACAGTCTGTCAGGTTGGGATTTTCCTTCCTTTTTTGTTCCCTCTGGCTGGTTTCCATTTTTGTTTGATGCTTTCAGATGCCATGTGTGCAGGGTTTTTTTGTTGTTCTTTTTGTTTTTAAATATTTTCTCATGTAGTAATTGTCTTGTTTCAGAGTTTGAACTTACATCATAAATGTAGATCATCATCTGTGTATTACTGTTTACTGATTTTAGAAGTTTGAAAGCCGGTTGACAGCTAAGTCTTCAAAAAACTAGGCAATTATTTATGTGTGTCAGTAGTGGGTCTTTATGCCGTTGTTAACAAAAATGGTCTGCTAATAGTTTTCACATACTGGTTGAAAAGTACCAGTGAGCGAGCCCCCTTATTCTCTCTCCTCTTCCTTATTTGCATGGTATGTAGAGCCTGGATTCTTTGCTCTTCTTCTTTTATTGCCAGACGGACTGAATAAATTCCTTTTCTTTAACTGAAATGAATAACTGAAACTTTATTCATTATTTTCTTTTCAAAGATATCATTTATATGCTTTTCATCAAAGCCATTCACATGTAGGTACTTCTACTTATTATCACTTTGCTTTATTTTCATACTGCTTCTGTAAATTATAAATACCACAATCACATGCTACTTTAAGACTAAAGTTGCTCTGATATTTAAGTTAGTTACTTAGATGAGTCTGATCCTATGGCTGGTTCTCACCAGCATTTTCTATGACCTCGCTCAGTTCTCCTGTCTGCAAACTGGAGGTAACGCGGAGCATACGTCAAAGCCTGGAAAGCTCAACTCCCCTATTTTTAAAAAAACATTTGACAGACAGAACCCAGCTGAAGTGCAAACTGTTACGAATAGTCATTATATAAATTACTATGAAAGTGTTTATGTTAAAATGTTCGACTTGGTGATCTTTTATGATCTCCATTAGGACTGGTGAATGAGAGCCTGGTGAATAAGGTGATGGTAAACTAGAGACCCATTTAAAATTGTTTGTCATCATTCCTCCTGGCTTTTAATCATTTAAGGCTGACACTGGTTCCTAGCTGTCTCCAGACCTACATGTTTAGATTTCTTCTCTTCTTCTCCAAATAAAATATTGAGCAAATTTACTTTCAAATATTGCAGTATGATTCTCTCATCTAAAATTTGATATTTCTTTGAGTAGAAACTGATTTCATAATCTGTTTTAAGTATGTGGCCAAATGAGTGAAATCACACTGGAAGACACTTCTGTTACTTGAAACTGGCATTATTTAATTTGAACTTGAATTTTAGCCTCAGTTTGTTGTCAGAAATTAATTTGCAAAACCAATTTAAACAAACCTGTGTCCAAACACTACTAAACTGTTTTCTCTGTCAGTCATTAATTAAAAAGAGTCATTCTTAATTTAATGAGTAACCACTTCAGGTAATTCATATAATAGGCTTTAACTTTATTTTTACATATAAATATATAGGAATATGTGTATTTATATACAGAATTTAAGTTTGTGCCTGCAATTATGGAAATAGAATGATGATTTCTCCTGTTTATAAAGTTACTAATTTGTGATCTAAATAAAAAAATTTCAGAAGAAAAGCGTAACATGATAATGAAATATCCTGTTCCCAGGAGAAAAGGGCATACCATTGTGGTTTTGCTTACTGTAATGTCACTGTGCATGCTACTTTCAAAAACACTGTTTATACTGTTCCTATTATCTTATTCTTCAAGGTCTCTGGGATGCATTTTATATGAGATGTGCTGCATGAACCGTGCATTTACTGGACACGGTTTTTTGTCTGTTGTGTTAAAAATTGTGGAAGGTGATACACCTTCACTTCCTGATAGATATCCAAGCAAACTCAATGCTGTACTGTGCAGGTATGTTATTTTCTTGTTTAGCAGCTTTTTAAGTTAATTTGGAAAATCGCTTAATTATGACTTTTGTTTTTTAATGTTTCAGCATGTTAAATAAGAATCCTTCATTGAGACCAGCAGCAGGAGAGATACTAAAAATCCCTTATATTGATGAACAACTACAGGTACATAGGAAAAAGTGATAGCTGTACACTTCCTGGTTTATTATGTATTTTGCAAAAGCAGAATGGAGGCAGATAAAATGTGTTGAGAAAAAATAATTAGATAGCAGTTTGTGGAAATATTAATCTGGAGGGCTTTCAGCGTTAAGTTACAAATATGACTGAGGTAGCAAGGCAGTGAGAAATTAAGCCCTTGTCACTTCACGTGCTGAATGTATCCCCTTTTAAATGTTATGAGCAATAAGGAGAATGGGCATTTATTTATGTGTAACAAGTGCAAATCATTCGGGCCTGGATACATATAATCTCTAGACTGTTCTGGTTAGTCACAGTTTTAATGAAGAACAATGCATCTTGTTCTTTTGGTCTCTGCTTCAGTGTATATATTATTTGGCTTTCTAAGAATCATAGAATCATTCAGGTTAGAAAAGACCTTTGAGATCATCAAGTCCAACCATCAACTCTACTCTGCCAAGTACATCCCTAAACCATATCTCCGAGCACCACATCTAAATGAACTTTAAACATGTTAAGGGATGTTGACTCAACCACTTCCCTGGGTGGGGAAGGAAAACTGCACAGTCATTAGGACTGTATTGGGTCATAGCTGAAGAGTCTGGATCGCTTTAGCCTCAAGTGTTGATACCACTTCTATTCTATTTCCTTGCAGAATATACAGTACAAGTTCACAAACACAACTGTGAAAGACAAGGCACTTAACTGGCAGAAAGAAGCTGCTCCCATTTTTGATGCTGTGTAAGTATTTTTAAGTGTTTTATGGACAGCAGTGTATGAAATCACAGTGTTGCCAAATAATATAATGTTGTAAACACTTGTGTTAATCTCATAGCTCTTTATGTTTAGAGGGACCCATTCCCCAGAAATACAGAAGAGCAACTACATTAGTGACATACATAATTAAGATTTAGGGGGAAAAAAAGGATTTGCAGATCAAATATTTTTATTATATAACCGTGTAAATTGCGCATGCGTGTGTAGTATACGCATATGTTAATTTAGTACAAAATAGTACCAATTGCTATGTAAATTATGAGCTTTGTCTTTACATTTGGAGGTTTAGATCACCATTTTAGTTATGTCATGATCATTTATAGTGCTGCTGTTTGTGTACCTACTAATTATTGAATGTGAAAACTATGTTTCCTAAAGGACAACAAACTAAAATCGTATACATTGAATATTAAACTAATATTCAGCTAATACATCCATAGGATACTATTATATTTGTCTTGTAATTATAGTGAGAAATTAAAGCTAACGGTGTTTCTTGGCTCTTACATAAGTAGTGCCTTTGCACATGATCTCTCTTTTAGGCACTGAATATATATTCAATTAATTAATTACAACGCTGCAATGATTAAAGCAAATGTCAGCATGGGCAACTTCATTTTTTGCCTTTGTAAATTAGCTCTGCAGTTTCAATGGCAGCTGGCCCTCCTCTTTGCTTGCTGTCCCTGAGATTTCTGTACATGATTTTGCTCTGTTAGGAGCTAGCACACTCAAAATTGAGAGTTTGTGATCCCATGAGGATGCAACGGACATCCCTGTTTCTTGTTTCCTCTAAATAACTGTCAAGACTGTCTGAAATATCTTTTGAATTATTGGGTAACAGCAATAAAGCCCATGCTCCAATCCAGAATTAGCAGTGCCTTTGAGGCAATGGGCCTTCCCCCTCTGCTCTTGGAGAGGACCCACAGTTTTGCAGCTGTGGTCACTTTGCAGATGCAGCCAATTCTGCTGCTTGCAAGCATCCCTTTGGGAGAGATGACCAGCTTCAGCTTTTCCAAAGAAAGTGTTATTTAGTAACAGTGGTAGGAAGAAAGCAGAGCAAAGACAGTGGAATTCAACACAGGAAAATCTTCTGTACATCTTTTTAACCAGTTTAACTACTACGTGTGTATCTGTAAAGCTCTCTTCTCTAGAAATTGGGGTTTGGGTTTCCACTCTGTCACTTCTGTGCTCTCTCTCATTGACAGATGAGTATTGAGACCAAAGTTCTCTGTTTTGGTATAAATAGGTACCTTTAGTATAAATAGGTTGGTGAACTCTGCAAGCATAAATGTAAAATGCAACAATAAATCATACCTGTATTGGCTAGTAACAACTCTCTAATAAATGACAGCAAATGGAGCCAGCTGAGACTGCTGTCAAGTTTTTGACCTTACTATTCTGCATGATTGCTTCTGCTAGAAATGACTCATTGCTAGTATACTGGAAATACAAGAGTCAGACAGGTAGATATGCAATAGCTGGGAAGTGTTAGAGGTATCTTTTCACAGAATCACAGAATGTTTTGTCTGTGGCTGCTGTATTCAAGTTCATTCAATTAACTTTGAGTGGATTCCTGCCTCTTTAAGTTAAATGTAGTTAACTGCAGAGAGGTTCCTTAGCGATATACCTTAAATAGTTTTAGGGCACTGAACTCTTGCCCAAATATTATGCCAAGTCTGGATGAATTATATTGAGTATTTAATGCTTACTGAGACATAAATTAATAGAGTCTTCAAGAAACTTTTAATTCATGCCTTTATTTTGTGGGTACAAGATTTCAAAATATCTATACGCACCAAAAGATTATAGATGCAGCTGGTTTTGTCTGAGCATGGAAATTTACCTTGAGGTTCTCAAATTCAAGGCAACAATTTCAGAAAACTATCCAAGGAGAAGCTTCACCATAAATTATCTTCAAATGTGCTGCAGTCTATTTTTGGCTAAATGTTTCAAATATGCATAAAGTCATTATCTTATTATGACTTTTATTGTGTTTATGAGAATATTAGCTGTCTATATTGCTACTGGTAAGCAAAATATCGAATAATTTCTGCAATCCCAGATCTAAAGAGGTAGGTAAGATGAAATAAAAATACCTGGAAAATGGTAGAGCGCAGAAAAGTGGATGAGAAATAATTTAAACATAGTTAATTTCCCACATCTGTTGTAACGAAGCAATACTGTAATCTAAGTGAGTGTACAAGGAGCTGTTTGTTATGGTGTCCTCCTCAATCACTGCTACTTTGTATTTATGATTTTTTTTTCTCAACAGGGATTATTTTTGCCATGTACAGTAGAGTTTAGTTTCTTCTAGTAAAGGCCTCTAATGGCTTACTTTATTCTAGTGCCATGCAAGTCATAAGTTTTAAATATTTAAGTAAGCATGAAGCTGTACAAGTTCAGTTTCGACTTGGATGAAAAATGGGTTTTTTTGCCCAAGAGATTCTTATAATTTAAATTGGAGTTTTTTACAGAGGACAAGAAATATGGCATACTTATTATTCATACTTGAAGAGTTAGTTCCATTCTTATGAATAACTGAACTTGCCTTTGTCCTTAGTCTTTCATATTTCACATTATCTTTCATATCTTTGCATTATTTCCCTCTATAGTCAACATTTGAAAAGCATAATGAAAACTACTAATTTATTAAAATCCTGTTTTCAAAATGAGAGTCCAGAAGGAGTGTTACAATTTGTATCGTTACAAAACTGGGCTTTTAGATGATCAGAAGTGAATTTATCTCATAAGAGCAAAAATAGTAATTCAAAATGAATACTTCATATCATAAATGTATGGCATAATAAATATACATTGGTGTAAGTGAAACATGAGTGCTAAGGCATTTCAAACTATGATTTAATTTTTGTAATTACTGTAGTATGTGAGATAAAAATCTGAGATTAATATTCTTTTTCCGATACAGTAGTAATATTGCGCTCCCATGTTGATAAATACAGCTGGGATACATGTGCCAATAATTCATGCTCAGCTTTCAGAGATGGTCTATGGAGACCATTTTACCAGTGCATTGTTATTATTGATTAGGACCAGAAATTCAAGAGGACAACATGATAATTATAGTTGTCATTAAAGACACATTAATATTCTCTTTTATTCTAGACAGCTTGTAACAATAAATGCAAAATATATGGGTAATAATACTTTTTTCTGTGGTTCTCATTTAAAGACTGCCTTTGTACTTGGAATATGCTTAATAATTAAGCCTGGCAGGGTAAATATTTCACTATGCTTCAACGTTTATTCTTTTAAGGAGCTGAGTTTACCTTTTTCATTCTCACCTGAAATGCCTGAAATGATTCAAGTTCTTCATGAACCTAAGTCTAAGTTTAAATATTTCAATTTAAAAAAGACGTTTGCTTTTCAAACTAAAGCCTGTTTATTCTGTTATAGTACCTGTGACTTCCTAATTATTCCATTTGAAATGTCACTATGTTTCAATATCGAATCAAAATACTGATATTTACATTTTTATATGAAGATGGGTTTGCATGCATTCACTTTCAGGCAGAGGAAAGTTCACTTGCAAACTTTGCAGGAACTGTCTGAAGTACAGAAAATGACACCGCGGGAACGAATGAGACTGAGGAAGTTAAATGCTGCAGATGAGAAAACAAAGAAGTTGAAGTAAGTAGAGCATGATGTTAGTGTTTTGCCTTCACCATCCAGTTTTCCCCATCCAGCAGTCCAACAAGAGAGTTAGAACTGTCAAGGTAAAATTAAAAATAGAAAGGGTCTTTAGCTACTCAAAGTGAATGGGGATTTTGAATGAGTTAAATCACAATAATTATTTATGTAGAATGAAAAGTCAGAACATTAGCCCAAAACTGGTGTTTTGAGCACTGTGTTTCTGGTTAAATATATGAGAGGTTTTCAGATGTGTTACAATAGGAGACTTTTTTTAATGACTTATTGTTTTAAGGATTGCACAGCCTGAGGAGTTGGACATTTAGTTGCAGTCCAGCTTTTGTCACTTGTTTTGGCCTAAGAGATTTGCCAATAAGTCAGAGAACAGTTGTACCAAATGATCAAATGAGGGTAATGGGCATGTTATAAAGGATTTATGATTTATGGGGTTTTTATTGAGTGAGACATAATAAAAGGGGGGATTTGAAGGAGAATAAGTACCATTTCTGAGTGAAATGTGAGAAACAGCTGGAAGGCTATCTGTCTATGCATGGATTCCTTTTTAAATAAAAAGAAAAATATACTGTTTTGGTGACACACTTGAGTTTTTCCCAGTTAAAAATATTCAATATTTTATTTGGTATGAATGGAAATTGGAAAAGCATCACATTAATTTTTAATTAATTTTTAATGTTTTCTTCAAAAGCATTTTGCAAAGTGCAGTATAAATTAACAAATGTTTACTCAGTCATCTATAGAGAGTAATAGAGGGAATAATTATTTTTGATCATGAGAATCGGCATCTTAACCCTGTTGTGCCAAAGTCGGTTAGCAATTCAGTAAAGCAATGATGTCCTAGTACAGGAAAATACTGTGAAGTGACATCAAGTCTGAATTTATGGCCTCGGTAACTCTGCAGCTACGTATACCTGCAAAATCAATAGTAATTGCAGTTGAGCAAAAATGCTCCGTAAAATCACATCCTGGTGTTTGTTGTGCCAACTTGCAGTGCCCATACCCAAAAGCTACAAACAAAAAACCTAAAGACCTTAATTTCCTTTTGGAAAATATGTCTGGTGAGCACTTATGTCTGTCTGACAGTTACCATTGCATTTGATACTAGAGATGGTATGTAAATTTATTCTCATTTTAAAAAAACCTCCTTGAATTGAAACCGCTGTATAAAAGTTATAAAACTTAACACTTCTTCTGCATGGTGTTTTCAATAATATGGTAGGCCAATTTTTGTCGTTAAATGGAATGTATATAGGAATAAATAGGAAGTCTATCTCTCACTTTTTTAAAATGGATGGAGATTAGGAAATAATACTAGTTGCAGGATAGTTCTAGTTTGCTTTTCATTTTCTTTACTTTCTTGAATTTTAGTGTTTTCTATTTAGATTTTCATGGATTTTTTTCCCCAGCAACAGAATTAAATATATTTACTTTGCAATATAAAGGCAACGTATTAATCTTCAAACCTTCTTCTCAGTCATGAATCTTTAAAATGGATCTAAATTCAGCTCTGGGTTATTGCCAGTTGACTCTGGCTGAAAGTATTTGAAACAGTGGAAAAACGGCACCTTCTCAGACCGGAGATGTGCTTGCAGCAGTGCAAATCTAGAGATGGATGGGAAGGGAGTATAGTAATGGAAACTGGAAGAGCTGCTTAAAATAGCACCTGGCTTAGGTAGTCCCATATAGAAAAACGAAGTTACCAACTCCCCCTCAGGTGAAGTGTTCCTAACACGCAAATGGTGCATGCCTGTCTTCAGCTGAAAGGTCCCTGCGCTACATGGTGGAATAAGGTCCAAAGTATTTAAGATCTTTGGAAGAAACAAACAAAAAAAAAGACTGTGACTAATAATTTACTATTTCTCAATTGTTATGCAAGTTGTGAAAGAAAAATAAAATAGTGTTTGAAATAAGGCCTGAAATCTCTTTGTGAGTTCACTAAAACTTACCACATCTTGAGTAGATGCCATGAACATTTGGTGCCATGGGAGTCTAATTATGGAATTTGTTTTTCTACATCTTCTTTTAGAAGAACCCTTTGTAAGCTCCTTGATATCACATCCTAAACACAAGTATTCTTATTTACAGACAGCTGGCAGAAGAAAAATATCAAGAAAATATCAAAAGAATGCAAGAATTCAGGTTCCATAATTTTCAGCAGCTGAATGTCAATGTTCTACATGTAAGTATGGGTGATTGTTTTGGAGGCCTCATTTATGAACATTCGGTGTATAACACTTTTTTGTTTCCCACGTGGTTTTTTAGCATTAGAGGCAAAGTCCTGTTCTGAGATTAATAATTTGGAAATGCATTAAAGTCTGGACTGCTTAGCTGAACCTGTGGATCTGTGATGAGGGAAAGTACATTTAGTTATTCAGATATAGTTTGACAAACTCTATTAATTGCACAATTTTCTTTTATTAAGTCACCTTTAAATCTAAATCTGCTCTCTGAAATATACTTACTGACAGTCTGTGTGACATCAGAGTTCAAAATACACTAATTTTCAAGATAAGATTAGAATTGTAATCCTTTAAGCACTCTAATTTGGCATGGCTGTGAGTTCTTTTAATTTGATTAGTTAAGAATATTAACATTTCAAATGGCTTTTTAGTAAGAATGAAGTTTTAGAATGACTCCCAGTGTAAGCTGTCCTTTGCTTTTAAGCTGCCTGCAACAGATGATAGGCCTGTTCAGCTCTAGCACTACGTCTTATCATAGAGAGAACAGTGTCAGTTTAGAAATAGTCAGTGAAAGCATCACAGAAATAATGAGGTTTTATGTGCTTTGGCATCTACCTTTTCTTTTGCATGCAGTCTAGTTTCTAATTCCTGGAGAAAAAAGAAAAGTTAAATCTGTCTGCTTATGGCTGAGTCACTACTGACCATTTACAAAAAAGTTAGGATTTTTTTTTTTTTTAGTATTTGCCTAATACAAGTCCCAGTAGTTGTGTAGATCAGGGCAACCATTGTATTGTGATCCTACTGAAAGCTCTAACTGTACCTGTTTCTCCATGCTGCTTCAACTAAGGAATCTGATGAGCAGACTTCAGAAGCCCTAATTCATTCTCAGCCAGTCATTACATGCGACTGCGTATCCACAGGACAAGATGGACCATGTGGAAATGAGACAAGTCAACTCTGCATGTCCGAACTTGCAGACCATGGTAAGAATTCAAAATTTGATGTTGAAATGAAACTTCCTATCAAGAAAGCGAAATTTGATTTTGTCCCAGCAATCACATCCTGGGCGACATCAAAAGAACTGTAACTAGCAGGTCAAGGGAGGTGATTCTCCCCTTCTGCACCAATCTGGTGAGACACCACTGGGAGTCCAGCTCTGGGGCCCTCAGCACAAGAAAAATATGGACCTGCTTGAGCAGGTCCAGAGGAGGGCCACGAAGGTGACCAGGGGGCTGGAGCACCTCCCCTGTGAGGACAGGCTGAGAGAGTTGGGGTTGTTCAGCCTGGAGAAGAGAAGGCTCCGGGGAGACCTTATAGCGGCCTTCCAGTACTTAAAGGGGGCCTGCAGGAACGGTGGGGAGGGACTCTTGGTCAGGGAGGGTAGTGACAGGATGAGAGGTAACGGTTTCAAACTGAAAGAGGGGAGATTTAGATTAGATATTAGGAAAAAATTCTTTCCTGTGAGGGTGGTGAGACACTGGCACAGGTTTCCCAGAGAAGCTGTGGCTGCCCCCTCCCTGGCAGTGTTCAAGGCCAGGCTGGATGGGGCTTTGAGCAACCTGGTCTAGTGGAAGGTGTCCCTGCTCATGGCAGTGGCGTTGGAACTAGATGGTCCCTTCCAACCCAAACCTTTCTATAATTCTATGATACCCATATGAAATGACTGGTGTTAGAAAAGAATTTCATAGATATTTCTCCAGTGCAAAAATGAGTACAAGAATTCAGAGCGGTTGCACACATTGGTACATGTTGATGCTATTTTCTTTATGAGAGAAGCAGGTGGGAACTCTTTCAACTGTGCTTACCTATACTGTCCTCAAATACTTAGCTATTGTCTAAAGAATATGAAGTACTATATAACATGTACTTTTCTGTAGATAGATGAACAAATAGTCAAGCTTTTCAAAAAGGGTCAGACTGTGGAAATGTGCTTAATGAGGAAGGTATTTTTAAGAGCACATTTATATGTATTGGTTCTACAATGTTCTGGAATAGTGTCATACTCTTAAAAATTTAAGAATCATTGTGTAATCACTTACGGTGAAAGATTTTTAATCAGAATCTTGCATGTATGCATTAATATACTTTTAAGTATGAAAACCACTTTAATAGCTCTGCCTTTTAGCATTGGTTTATGTACATCTGTGAAGGTATACGCCATTAGATTAAAGGCATCAAAATCAGTTCATTTGTGGTGGAGGTGGGTTTTTTAATAAAAAAAGGTTTTTTTCTTTCATTGTAGCCTCGTTTATGTCTATGTGGTTGGCTTGCTCTTTCATAGTATGAGAAGGGATGACCTGTGTAGGAGAGAACCCAGCTGCTAGAAATACATCGTGGGGGTAGGGTGGGTAAGCTTGCAAATGGAGGACTGAGAGAAAGCAGTAAATGTGGGTGGGAGATGTACTGGGGTAAGCATACAAAGATACCTAAACAGAAACAGAACAACATACATGAAAGGAAAGAAACTGATGTTTCTGCCTTTAGAGGTCATTAAGCTATTAAACTATCATGACAGAAATTAGGTGCATTTATATCTCTGATGCAAAAGTTGGGTCAATCCATTGTACAAAACTGAATGCATGTTTAATTAGTTTTGCCAAAGTCTCTGACATTGAAATGGTGGGTTCATGAGGAAAAGGAGTTACGGATAGGCAAGAGAAATTACAAGGTTTATCTTCTTTCTTTGTGAATACTTTGTTATTTCTGAAGGTGATGTCAAAGCTGTTACTTACTCTACTCAGTATTCATACTCTTCTTTAAATATTTCAGTGCCACTATGCATGTCCTACATGTCAAATTATTAAGTTATTAACGGCACCTTTGTGTTTGAAAATGTAAAAACAGTTCCAGCTATTGATTTTTCAATAGAATTTTGTTCTTGATCAATGGACTATACAATAGGAAAACAAGAAATCTAGAAGCAAGGCTGTAAAATGGTTTTATAAAGTTTTATTACATGTTAATAAATCTTGCTAACACATAGTAGGTTAGCAGAAGTCTAACAAGCTTCCTCGTTATAACTGGTAACTAAAAACTGTTGAGGAAGGAGAGAAAAGGCAGGAGGGTGTCCATGAATGCCAAGGAACCTCAGCAGCAGCATTTAAATTACTTCAAGGCAGATCTAAAAAATCCTCCCAGGAATGGGAAAAGCTGGTGGAGAACAGCTAGGGATAGGACCCCAAACTAACAGGTAGGGAGGAAAGTTCAAGCTGTCTTTGGCTCATGTCCTGCAGTCCTTACAAACATTTGCAACATGAGCAGGTCTTGGAGGACTGAAAGACCAGGCTCTTAAAAGGTTAGGGAGAGGCATAGAGAATAAAACACCTTACAGTTTGCTTTCACTGAAAATTATCTAAAGCATTATGAAACACAGCTGTATGTCATTGGGGAAGGTGTCAAATACAAAACTCAAGGTTTAGCTTTAGTAAGTAGATTTAAAAACCATAGCATCTTGCTCCAATTATAGCAGTGGTAGTTACACTTCCTGAAAGTTGGGAAAAACAAGGCAGTGTAGTTAGATAAATAAGAATTGCTACGACAGTTTGGGGTTTTGGACTTCACGGTGGATGAGTTTCATCAATGTCAAAAAGATTAACTGCTGTAGACTTCCCTGGGAAGTTTAAGCTTCTCTCTGTGTTTGTCTTGTATAATCAGCAATGATCTTCTGAATGTTTTTTATTCTAATTAGCAGCCCTGGGCACTTGAGAGACATTTAAAAGTTCTCAGAAATCACAAATACCTGACCAATTTGTTAGTCTTCAAGCAGGTTTTATTTTTTTGAATATGAAAGAGATCTCAGTGGACCCTGTGCTTTTGATGTTCAGAGGAACTCGATCTACTACAGATTGTTCACAGTTGGTACAAGTTCTTCAGAAACTTAAAGAAATAATCTGATTCTTATTCTTACAGAGAAATGCTGCAGGCAACGTAAATACTATTTTTAAACAACAAAATTAAGTTAGGTTTTAAACATCATATTCCTTACTGTGCCATCCAGCCACACTGTGTGGATTTTTTTTTCTCTCAGAAAGACTAGGAATGCTGCTGAGTCATGCTGGGACTGATCGAGAGAGTGTTATTTAATGACTGTTCAGTTGTCATTTGCTAAGCCAGACGAGCTTGCAATGGCTGGTGCACCTTGGCAAGCTGTTGCCTTTCTCCCTGTTCACTTCTGGGATTCCAGCAGAATCCAGATTCTCAACAGAAAATAAAGAATTTGGGAGGCAGGGTGGAGAGCAAAGAAACATGAGCATTTGTAGACAGAAATTGCTTTGAAATTCTTCTGTGCTTTTGTTACTTCAGCGCAAGAAGAAAGGAATCCGCTTTTAACCGGGGAGTGTGCAGCAGTGAAAAATTATGTGAATAGCAAGTTATGCTATTTTTGTTTTAATGACCCAAGAGAGAAAGCTGTGCATTAAACACACTATTCCAAAGATATTATCTTGGCTCCTGTTGGTGCTCTGCTAGAGAGGAAACACTGTCCCCCAATCCCACCACTTTCTCACCATTTGCTTCTGTTCCATGGAAAGAGTACAAGCTTCAATTTGACCACCAAGTCCAGACTGTGGCTACCGTAGGCATCTACTCATACTGTCCCTTTCCTGAAGGATTTGTCCTGTTTTATACACTGTGGAAAGTTCACCCTCCCTCTTTGTGTAGAAAGCTGTTCCTGGGCCAAAATATTGCTGTGCTTGTGAACCTTCTTCTTTCTGGCTTAGATTTACTTTTAGCTGTTTCATGCCAATATTTTTAAGATGTATTGCCTTACTGCTTTGCAGCTTAAGTAGTTCTCTTCATTCCTTTGCTTATTCTCCTCATGTGTTTCTAGACAGCAGTAATACCCTTCTGTGTAAAACCTCTATGTAATACTGTATTATTCATCTGTTCTAACACTGGTCACTTTTAGCATACCTGAACCTTCCTTCCTTATTCTTTCCTTAAGATGCTTCCAAGCTCTTAGCTCCCAATTTACAACAGATTATTTTGGCTTTAATGCTTAAACTTGTGACTCTGTTCTTTGAATTTTCTCCTTTTCCATTATTCCAGGTCTCAGGGTAACCCAGTGTTTGCTGATATCCATTCTGCTGATGTACTCTCCTGGTCCTGCTTTGTATCGGTGGTACACTCCAGCTTAGCTTCTGGAAAGCAGTGCTGTGCATGCTACCTCCGGCAGAGCAGACCTCTGCCTGGCTGTGTAGTGCTGCTCTTGGTTACCCAGCGTCGTGTTTCTTCTGCACCCTTTCCACCCTTTTCGTGGTCAGCACACTTGTAGCAATGGGAAATGTTTGAAAAGCTGCTCTGCAGTGCTGGCTGAGCTTGCAGGGAAGTCGTGTCCTTTCCTAAAACATCAGTCTATATGGTTAGGAGAACTCATAACCACACAAGCGTGGGACATCCTCTTGGCGTGCGGTGGCAGCAGGATAAGTAGGCAGGCACACTGAGTTATTGAGGAGTACCTCTGTAAATCTTCAGGTTCTGGGACTTTGTCTGTCCTGTTCCTTGATTTAGCTGAATTTTGTATGCATGCTAGAGCAAAGGATTCTTTTGGTTTGGCTGTTACTTTTCTCAACACTGCAGATTTTCAGAGTCCTGGCAGATGGGTAGGTAACAGTCCTTGCAATAGTGAAGGTTTAAAAATGTGCTTTAAATGTCTGTTTCTCTTAAGTTACTGTAATAAGTTTCTTAAGAGTTTTGCATCTTTACTAATACAACCTAGAGTAAAAAGGAATCCCTTTATACGTAAAAAGACAGGCAACAGAGCTGCTAAGAGTCAGCTAGAAAAAATTACTTTTATAATTATTATTATTAACCATATTAAGTAAATGACTGAAGTATCATTAGAACAGGATATACTCTTATTGTACTGTTTCAGCTAATTAGACCACTAATGTGTTCCTTGACAATTTAAACCTTTCTAAATAAATACCAATGAAAAATGGCTTTACTCATTTACAACTATTTTATGTAATAGTTTTAATCAGCATTAAATTTTTTATATTGGTTAATTGGAAACAAAACTGAAAAGAAATTACATTTTGATAATGAGATATTTATGGAAAGATATTTTGTTGTTGTGTTTAATATTAATTGAAAAATGTTGATGTCTTCATCTTATGTGTCCAGGAATTTATGAAATTGTCATCATAAAAATAGTTTAAAACTAGGATGGATAGAGCAGTTCAGAATGTGTTGTACTACTGGGAAGAGTTTTGCTTTGCTGTAGATATCTTTGTGTCTTTTCCATCTCCAGTTTCTCAAGTACAAGCAAGAGACAAAAGAGCTGAAAAAAGTTTTGTGTTGGGATTGTATTCAGAGACACTGAGCCACTGTCGGTGTTAAATACGAATATTTGTGTATCAAAAGTATGCATGTGGGCTACGACACACTGGGGTAGGTAGGATGGAAAATTGCTGCTCTGTCACTACATCACGTTAATTATTTGAGTGCAGGTCCTTTTGCTTTGGTTACAGTGTCTTATAATGAAGCCAGATTTCACAACGTATTTCCTCTCAACTCTGCGTATGACTTGATTCCTCTTGCCTGGGTCTAAGTTTGCAGAGGTATTTAATAAATAGGAAACACTAGTTATGGGAACTTGTAAAGAATCCAGATAAATCTTTATCAGAGCATGCATTGTACTTACCCGTGTGGGAAATTAGTGTGGAATATCTGAAATTTCTTAGTTTACTACGTAGAAAACCCTCTAGATAGACAAGCTCAGTCTTTGCAGTTGAAAAAAGCATGAAGAGCAAGGCATAATCCCGTTATACAACTGTAATAGCTAAGTGTTCAAGGCTTCTGATTCAATTTCTACAGTAGAACTTGCCTTGAAATTGGCTACAAAATCATAAACTGTATCTAAAGTGCTTCCAGATAGCACTGCAATTACAGATGCGACAAAACCTACCATTTCCTTACCATCATCTTTGATCCTTCTGATTCGGATCAGTTTTTCCAGTTGAAAAATACTGTCTTGAAAGCTATCTGCATTACCAAAACCCCCTACGTTTTACAGGAGCCATAAGGAGTGTTAAATTCAACAAGCTACAGTCTAACAGCCATGAAAACTTAAAGCCTCGCACTGGAATTCGTGGGTAAAAGTGCCACTTTATATTCATATCAATTTCACAGCTGATGAGACATGGTAAACAAGAGTGGGTAAGATTTTTTTAGGTTTTTTTGAAGTGTTCAAGAAATTATATATGCAAATGCATCCATATTTCTAAGGGCTTGTCCTCATTGCAGTGCCTGGAATGAAAAGGACAATGCAGTAAACCAACACTGGACGCAGAGTCCACCAATAAGATGTTGTGTCTTGCAATTTTAGATTGCCTGTACGTTACTAGTTGGAGCTTCCCTGCATTCACATCCATTTTTGTAAGAGCCCCAGGTTTGCATAAACTATTGCTCTGCTCTTAACAGACATGTTTGTGTGTGGGAAGGGGTCAAGTTAAAGGAGCAAAATAGCTTAAGCTAACTACTCATGGCATTTAAATTCTTTGTACAGAAAAAGAATGTAAAAAATCAAAGGCATATATATTAAAGGGACATACTATATGATCTCTCTGATCTGTATTATATCCCTTTTTTATCTGTATACTGCAAAGATTACAGCATGGTAAATTCCTTAGCTTAATATGTTGCAGTACATTACACCTGGCAAACCCCTGATTTCATTACAATTCCAAAATAGCTAACTACATGGCAGTAATTGCATCTATTATTTCTATATTTCCATTGCTAATTGTAAGTTATGGATGTATGGCTTTGAATTTCAAGTGGCAGAGTTCAGTTGCCTTTCAAATAGGAAATGTTCATTCATTATAAAATATAGTGGGGTTTTTCCTATTCTGTTATTTTTACTAGTTGTTTGAAGGATTTTCAAGGGTTTTTTTAAATCTTGGAGGGTATAAAGCCTATAATCTTTCTGAGCACACCTTTAAGCATCTGTGCACATGTGCATTTTGTTTAGTGCCTGTAAAACGGCACTTATGCATACTGTTTGGGTAACTGAGTAGCACTCCAAAATATGATCATACAAGCAATCACACTGCTCAAAGGCTTTTAAGAAAGTCATGTCTTGTTTTGTTTTTCAGTCTGGCAAGTGAAAATAGAACAAAATAATATTTATAATAAGTAGCATTAAGGATTTCTGCATTCTTATTATAGTACCCTTTGTAACTAGAAAGACTTCTCAGTTAAGAAAATAGTGTTGCAGTGACTTCTACTGTGGGTTACACATTAGCATCCTCTTTCGTGTGGTTACCCTACTTCCAGGATCATAAGGCATACTCCCTGACTTGTTACTTGCTGAAATGATACTCTGGGAGGCTTGTAGAGAGAAACCTGCCTGTTTAGTTCTGGCGTTAGCAGTTACCAGTCCTTCACTTTTCCTTGGCACATGGTAACAGAACTCCTGAGACTCTCGCAGGTTCTGAGGAAGTAGGCACACTGGGAGCGTGCCCCTCTGACCTGCTCATCTGTCTCGTGTTTTCATTGCTCAGTTTCACACTGAGATCCCACCTTGTCCCAAATTCAATTAAAAGAATAGTAAATCTGATTTATTGTAGCAAAAGCAAGGTTTAACAAAGTTTGAAAGTTTTAGCCACATAGAAGAAAATGAATCAATAACTGTTGTTCTTCTTGTTTAAGGAGTTCTTTGCTGGAAGTATTGCCTTTAGAGAGTTGATTTCTTGCTTTGGTTATAGCTCCCTTTTTAAACCCTTCTTCCGTGAGAGCAACCATAGTATTAAAGAGATATTCTTGGAAATTTTATGACATTTAGAAATCTAGTGTTTACAGTAATTTAGAAACTTCTGTGTAGAGGTTTCTAAATTTCTAAACCTCTGTGTAGAGGTTTCTATGCATTGTCTGTTATCTTCAAGTTTTCACTCAAATACTTCAGCTTATTTGAGGGCCACCAGGAACTGAACTCTACTCATAACCTCCTCAGGAAACTTTTTGCAAAGCTATGTGCTGTTCAGTATGCCTAGCTACTTAAATCTTTTCATAGCTTCACAAAAATTCACAGCTTACTTCTTACAAGAAGTCTTTCTTTTACAGCTTCACAGAGGCAAGCTTGCAGAATGAAGTCTTTACATAGCAGTTATGTAAAAAAAACCCAAACACTTTGAAAGTGTGAGGAGAGCAAATTATGTTACTCTGTAGCCCCTACTTTTTTCTGACCTATTTATCATACTGATTTAGTTTGGCATTGATTAATAAAGCCTACCTCAAAATTCGCCTTGATCAATGACTACAGTTAAAATTATTCTGGCCAAGTTTTTTAAAACCTACGTAGCAATTCCCTTAACTCCTTCCAAAGCATTATGTTGAAAAACATTTACAAGCACTGTGTGAATTTAGGAAGCAATTAGAAACAAATGCACAAAGATTGTATATGTACAAAAAATACTACATACTAGATTTTATAGCAGATACGTTCAGATAATTTCAGTGTTTTAAATCTTTCTTAGAAAGATACTAGTTTTTATTCCAAGTTGTCCTACTTTACAGGGCAATATAACTTTATGCTGCACTTTAGACTCAAGGTTAAATCAATGTAAATAAAGATGCACCAGGCATTTACGTGCAAAAAAAGTATCTGTAAACAGAATGGTGTTGAAAAACATTCAATAAGGAATCCCAGTCCACCCTGCAGTCAGAGTTTTCTGGCTCACTTATCGAGCTAAACAGCATTTCTGGGGAGCTGGGCGAAATTACATGGTGACGTAAGAAGTTGGAGCTAATTCCAAGTGAGGGAGAATTTGCTTGGAAAGTAGCTGTAAGTGGTGAATTAGTTTGCAGTTTCTACCAGTTTAGCTTTCAGTGCATGTGGCTGTCAGACAGCTAGCTGGAGGAAACGAGAAGGTGACAGCAATGAAGCTCTTGGTTTACATTCTCCTGCTATTTTTTCTGCTCCACATAGCAAAGTGTACCCCTGCAATCTAGTAAATGTGTTGACTTTCACCAGTTAATTTAATCTAGATGTTTAAGGTCTCAATACTTTCTTCCTAGATTTGCTTGGTTGCAATAATTTACTTGTCTCTCTACTTGTTCAACATACAACTTACATTACTATTTATATCCAAATTAAATGTATTTGACATCTTTGCTACATCCAGACTCTGATGTGCACAACTGTTTACACCAAGTTTGAAATGGAATGCTTCCCATTTGTTTTCTACTCTTTCAGTAACTTCTGCTTCTGAAAATATCCCATATTTATGTCTTAAAAATGGCATTCTTGAACTAAATATCGGGGAGAAGGGACTATCTTAAGGGGCAGCTTTTGGTATTAGCACGTGGACTCTTTCCTTCCCAACAGTGTTGTCAGACTGAAAGGGAAAGTGTCAGGCAGTCTCTGTCATATTCAGGAGGAAAACTGAGTTTTTATTTGAAAGTATGCTTTGATTGATCAAAAAAGTTTAAAATAACTCAAGGACTTGGATAGTTTTAAATTGATGTCATAAGGTAGCTTTGTGGTCATTTTTCCTTTAATTTACAGCTCTTGCTCTGTTCGTGCTGAAAACTGTGCAAATAATAGGGCAACCTTTGCAGTCATACATCCTCCTTGTGCATAAAGGGAATTTCCAAGACTCACTAATTTCTCCCTGTTATTGATGATATTGCTATATTGCTCTTTCTCTTCATTCATCCATTGGTACTAAAAGGATTTCTAAATATCTGGAAAATTTTTAGATTTGCTGAACTTTAAACAGTGCTTGAAAGGCAGCATGGCTTCATCTTCATTGTCACTGTCTACCAGAGCTCCCATTTCTGTATATGTGACAATTAGAAAATCAGAAGGGGGGAAAAAAAACCCCAAAAGTCAAAAAATTTGGGAAAAATATGTGACAAAAGTGTTCCTTCTTGCTGTTCATTTTTGTTAACAGCTCCTTTTAGCAACTCCTTTCTTCCTCTCATGCTTTGTCTCTGTACATACTGATGAAATGCTAGGAGGTGGAAGGTTTGAGGAAAAGAACTGTGTCCTTCAAATAAAACATTTTTCTTGGAAATTTCTTTTTGGTTAAAAAAAGTAATTTTTCTGTAGAAAAACGTTTTGAAACTAGCTACTTTCTTTCTAACATCAAGCAGTAGAAAACCCCTGTAAGGCTACTCTGTCTGATTTACATCCTCTTTATCTCTATTTTTCCTAGATATTTCACAGTAGGTAAATTATCACCCAGTGAATTCCACAAGTGAATTGAAGCTTTTCTCCTTTTTAAAATGCTAAACAGAGAATTATAAAGTATTCATGTTTAACTTTGGTTATATTTCTAGCTCCTATTTAGAACAACCCATTTTACTTTACGTCTATGCTGTACCCAGCCATGTCAAAAGGTAATGCTTTTAATAACTTCAAATAAGTGCTTAGCCAAAAGGATCATACAAGACTTTCATGGGCACAAAAGTCCTGTTACATCCCTTAGTTCATTTCTTAAACACATTTTCTGAGAGTCTGTTTCAGCCTAGTTTAGACAAACCGGACAAAAGCTTCCACTGACTTCCTGAACAATGAAGCTTCAGAGCTTAATAATGCGTATCTCATCTATAGCTGACCAAAGGTTGGTGATTCTCTTTGATGGAAACTTTTAAAGTTGAATTGTTTTGACTTGCACTGGAGAAAAAAATAAAGCCTTAAACCAATCTGAGTGAGCTTAAATTATAATAATGGAGTTATCTTATTTTTCCTAATCGTATGAGTATTGACCTGAACTGCAGAGGGGCACCAGAGCCCTTGCTCTCCTTTGTGGTAAAATTTCTTATTCAGCATTATGTAGCTCAGGGAAATATAGCTTTATGTTTCAAACCTCTCTCCTAGTGACAGTGCTTCAGCTCTTTCTGTTTTCTCCTGTGAAGGGAGAAATCCCTTTTTGTTTTCTCCCTCTGTGATAACTGATGCACTGTTCTGAAGAGTACTGGACAGCCCTATTCACGATCTTCTTTTGCCGGTGATTTGTGAGAGTGCATACAGGTTGCAGGGGCATACAGAAACAGGCAAGTTTCTGCTTAGCTTGTGAGTATATTAAATATATGCACACTTACAAATAGATCTGGGATAGTTCTAAACAGTTTGTTTGTGGAGCATCATGTAACCCCAGAATCATAAAATAATTTAGGTTGGGAGGGACCTCTGGCAGTCTAGTCCAATCCCCTGCTCAAAGCAGGTCTGATCAGATCAGGTTGCTCAGGGCTGTGTCTGGTCGTCCTGAACACCTCCAAGGATTGGGCTCCTGCAGCTTCTTTAAGCACTGTTCCAGTATTTGATCACTCTCATTGTACATTTTTTTTCCTAATGTCAAACTGGAATTGATGATGTTCCAGATGATGCTCATTGCCTCTTGTCCTATCCCTGTCACCTCTGAGAAGAGTCTGGCTTCACCTTCCTTCTATAGTCTGAGTGGATAGTCATAGACAACAATAAAGTTTCCCCTTTACCTTCCCTTCTTAGGGCTGAACAGACCCCGGTCTCCCAGCCCCTCCTGGCATGCCAGGTGCTCCAGCCCAGCTTGGGGCCTGCTGTGATACTCATTTCAGTAGGTAACTCCTGTGGAGATAGCATCAAACTGGAATTTGCTGATGAGTTTCCACAGAAAGGAAGGACCAGGGGCACCTTTGTGTTGTTGATGAGATCCTGCCAGTGGCCTGTCTGGCAGCCCAGTGCAATGCAGAAACAGAAGGCAGAATAATCATTTGCTCTACTCTTGCCTCAGTCCCCAGCGTGGATCGTGTACAAAGCCTTGCTGGGGGAACAGTGCAAGCGTCTGTGTCCTGGCCCCTCCTCTTAATTTTTCAAGCTCTCTGTGGCAGTGTACGGCTGCAGAGTTAACATAACATTAAGAGTGCATTATATCTCATGACAGTATATGTTTGTCAGACCAGTCAAATGATTTGCTCCTCACTCTGCTCTCTGTAGTACTGCGCAGACCAAGGACTGTAGCTACATGGAACTATAACATTTTTTTCCTTAAGATGGGAGAGTGGCAGCTGAGAAAATCTGCCTTTTTCCAGAGATGCCATGAAGCCTTGGGATTAAAAAAGTACAATAGTCCTTAAGAGCCAAGTGTAACCTTCTGACTGTGAATACAAGTAGTGAAAATGAACATATGTTATACTGTTCTGTTTTCTTTTTTCTTCTGCACCTTTTTTTAAATAAAAGGGGCCTTACTTATTGTCTTCTGCGTGGACTGGAATGTGAGAATGCTGCATCAGTGAACTGATTATAAGTATGACTTCAAGGCAAGAGAAAATTAAAGATATTTATCAAAGTATTTTGATCTCTTTGGAGAAAGCTATTGTTGTTATCAAATTACCATGCTACTTAAAACAAGCTCTTGGTGGATTTAAGTAAAGTATTGCAAGTATCGCATTCCTTTATTTTCTGCATAGTTTGTCTTCTTGAGAAATAACCACGCTTTTATGAATTTTTTAGATAATGGGTTTTTACCCTTCCTTTCACTATTAGCGTCATGTTACTATACAGAAAGAAATCTAAAGAAGAATGTTATTATTCAGAGCTCCTTTTCTTTTGAATATCTAACAGCAAATATCAAGTGTCTCAATGCTATACCTAAACCATCTAGCAATATGAATGCAATAGCTGAGTTTGTTCTGAATGAAGTGCTTTGTAAGCAACTAAAAATACCTTGACTGGCCTTAGTGCAATACCCGCAGCTAGATAAAACACAATGTATTTTCAGAGGTCAGCTGACAGACCGGGGGGCATGAGGGGGCAGAAGCAGCTCTAGAGACCTTCCTTTGTGCTCCATGTGGAGCATATAAGTATGCTGTATCAGAGGGAGAACAGGCATCTGAGGGACAAGTGTGTTGCAGCAGTATTGTGGCCATCAGGCTGCACGTTTTACTAGCTGGCACAGTATTAGAAAACTTTGTATTGGATGTTACCATCACCTTTCTTTTTGCAAGGGTCTGCAAGGAAAGCAGTGTCCCTGCCTACCACGTGTATGCTGCACAGGGTGACACTGTTGTGTGCAGGGAATGGGGTGATTTGGACTTACTGTGCTTGGGCACGTGAGGAGTGCTGTGTGAGCAACGGGGTCCTATGGGCTACAAATGGCGTCAGGACTTTCCTAAATGTGATGCTGCTCTCCTCCCAGTCCAGCTGTTGAAACAAAGAGACAGAGTACCCTAGGTTCTGCAGCAGTGGTTTTGTTTCCTCTTTCAACATGATAGACTTGATATTTACCTCACTAGCACCACATTTGTGCCTAGAATGTACTTGGGTAAAAATAGGCTTAATTTCTAAATTCTGTCAGAACAAAGGACAGGTCAACGTCATGGCCTCAGAGTCCATGCTAGGCTTTGCAAAGGTGTGCAAACAAAAGTCAAACAGACCTAACCCAAAGAGCAACATTTTTATTAAAAACTACTTCTCTGAAAGTGCAAACCAAGGAGTTTTCATCTGTGCTATAATGCTAAGGTGTGCAACTGCACCAACAATATTCAGGGATGGTGGCATTAACCAGCCTTTTGCTACCTGGTTAGTGGAAATTGGAGGTATGTATGAAATATCCAGGATCATGGTAAAACTCAGGTAGCAAATATTCTGGAGGATGGACTGCAGACATGGAAATGGAAGCATATGGGGCCCAACCTCCCCTGACAGTCCTGCCCTGAACTGAAAATACCAACTCAAGTTATCTGCACTTAGACTTTACAAGGCCAGCACAGGTGCAGCTCACCCTGTTGAATTATGGTATCTGCTGTGCTAAAGCCATCTTATGTGTCCTTGAAATTCATCTGATCCTGGGTCTCAACTAAATAAGATGTTCTGTACTCAGATTAATTCTCCAGAGAACCAGAGATGTGTTTCTGCATCTGTAGCACATGGAGGACTGGGAGTTGGGTCTATCTAGTAGGACTCGGGGAACTATTATATGGAACCGGATAGCCTAAATGGATGTGTTGATGTTTTGAAGGTGCCTTCTTTAAAGATGTTGTCATAAACCCAAAAAGTTTTAAGGACTTGTACTAGCTAAATCCCAAGTTCCCATCCACTGGACATGCTGTCTTCTTTCAGAAATGTCACTTAGAATAGTTTCTGAATTGGGACCAGTAAACTTGTGTGCCCTGGAACATCTCTAGTGTCTGAACTAGCATTTGAAATTGTGCTACTGAGCTTGGATTAATGGACTGTATATGAACAGCTGTCAAAACAATTTCACAAATGGTGAAGTGAGCAATTCTGACAAGGATGCAAAAGCTGACATGGAAGTGGGATATGACCAGTGCCAGCCTCTCCATATAGTTTGGAGGCATCAGCAGTTTTGGATGGTCACTCTTGTGGCTACTCACAAGGTATAGACCTTTACTGTAGCCAAAGCAGACATTTTGAAGTTACTATTAAGAGTAAAAAGACTGATTTTGATATGTCATTTGCTTGGGAGGGGAAAGATTGCATTTTTAGCACAACACTAAACAAATGCAAAATTTGGGAAGGGAAGACAACTCAAAAAACACTAGCGTAGTTCAATGTTTGTATTATAATGTACTAAATTGACTGTTTCATATATATTTGAATGCATAAATACACAGATAGAATGCAGATTAACCTAATAATATTATACTAATGACAGGAATGACAGCCTCTCTGCAAGAAAGAAAATTTAATGTTCACTCCATCTGGAACAGGAGATGTGTCTTCATTTTGTAGTGTTCTTCCCATTTAAAAAGAATGATATTTAAGGTGTTGGGTTTTTTTAGTTAGGCTTCTATGTGAAGTGGCATTTTGTAGAACTCAAAACGATTAAACACAATAATAAATGCTTTGCTTTGTGGGAAAAAGTTTTTGGGTTGGGGGCATTCTTCTGCTAAGAAAGGTGAAAAATAGAAACAGGAAGGATTAGAAATTGTGGCAGTGGAGCATGGTGCTGTTGTGCAGCTTCCATAAATATCTTAAACCAGAGAAACCTGAGTGAAAATGTGTCATCATTTTGGAGGTAAATCAAGTTTGTAAAAAAAGGAAGTATTTTTAAAAATGCTCTGGACACAGTAGATAGTAGAGATCATATCTCAACAGGAGAGCTTCAAGCACCTAGTGCTGCAGATAAATACGTTTTCACTTTTTTCCTGAGTTCTCTTTTTTTACGACTTAAAGATCAGAATTATTCCTCCTGCTCAAACTCCAATATCTTTTGATGGATTTTAATTGTATTCCCCTGTTTAAATCCTTTTTTGTTTTTTTTTTTATGCATGTGAAACAAGTTAAAAAAAAAATCTATTAAGCATTTTTTATGTCATATTGTTAGAATTTAATTTCTTTCAATGAAGTAATATTTAAGATATTTCTTTAAAGTGATAGATTTAATTGGGGAGAATGGTGGAAATCAGCATTAGCTAAAGTTAGGACTATGGTGATTTATGACAACTGAATATTAAGCATTTTTTTGTCTTCAACTCACATTTCTTGTAATAATACCAGGCAAAGACAGATACCAAACATTTTCTTTTTGAAAACTGTTAGCATAAAAACATTGTTCCTGGGCTTGGATGTAACTTATCTTGATAAGTCAGTAAGGGACTGCCTAAAGTCAAAGCATGGGGGTTAGCTATCCTAGAGTATCTCTCTTCGTGAATGTCTAGGGCTACTGATGGGATAGACAGTGAGCCAGGCTTCCTTGTCTTCTGATCCCATCTCTTGCTGCCGAGCCATGTCTCCTGTGGGCAACTCTTTTCCTTGCAGCTTTCTGTCTAGAAAAGTGGGAATTCTGCTTTTTATTCAACTAATCACCACAGTCCTGCCTCTGCTTAAAATTCAACATGTGCTTAAGTGCTTCTGCTGAGAAGGGACAGCTCCCTGAAGCAGATGCAATCAGGCCTTGAGCCCTTTCACTGACTCCTTACTTATGGAGTCTGGTATGCTAAAGGATTTCACCCAGAGCAGAGTGGCTGGGGTGTCTTTCATGCTGTGATGAATATGTTGAGTTTTAATAGCAATTATTGTACTTCATAGGCTCTTTGGCTATATTAATATTGCACTCATTGCTATTATTAAAACTTGTGATAAAAATAAATCAAGAAAGCATGACGTCCAAATACGCATAGCTTGCCTTTACACCAATTTCTTTCATTTTGTTATACTTTTGCTTCAGGCAAGTTTGGGAAAAGATACAGATTTTATTTCTTATATCTTTTAAACATGTGCCTGGAATGTATTGTTTTCCATTATAGCTTAGCAGTTGTATTCACTACAGGTTATGTGTGTTAAGAGAAAATGAAACTGGGGCATAATTTCAGCTCACAAAAGTTGGATTCAATTCAATTCTGACCCTGCTTTGACTAGATGGTCCTATGAGGTCCTTTCCAGCCTGAATTATTCTATGGTTCAGTGATTTCAGCCTAAAATCAATATAGATCCTTTAAGGTCATTAATTTCCATATGATGAGGATCTGACCTTTTGCCAGAGACAGCTTTAACACTGCTTATCATGGCATCAAAGATGAATATTTTAATCTGAGAACCTATGCCTTTATTTCAATTACAGAATGCGTCGCTAGTGACATAACATAGGTGCTATGAAAACCATTTTAAGATCATACATTTTTTCTGCCTGTATGCTATAAACTCATAATTGCCTTTAGAGATCCCTGAAGACCCAGAAATTGCAGAAGAATATTATAATGATGAGTTTGAATCCTGTTCAGAAGGCAGTGAAGAGGAGGAGGACGCGGAAGCATCGCAGACTGTCTCTAAGACAAATCACCAGGTATATGTGACCTTTAGGAAAACAGTATACACTTGATGCTCCTTTGCCATGGGAAAATTAAACTCCTTCCAAGATTTTGTCCTACTGAGGTTACTAAAATTTGTTTCTGTTAGGAATGTGTGTGTATATCAATACCATTAATTATATATGTATGCATATGTAATTCTTCTGAGACATTGACAAGAAATGTTCTTGCATTCCTTCAAGATTAAGGACAACACTCCCATGAATGCCTTAAGGTGGATTGTTGTCAGTGAACTTCCTTGTGACTGTAAAACACTCAGAGTGGGATTCTCTCACGTGTTAGCTATGGATTAATTAACTTAAAGCTGGAACTATACTTCAAGCATAAGATCTAAGTTCCAGCTCTAATTCCTGGGCAAAGATAGGCACCTCTAGTTGCCAATTCTTCCTGACTGTATTAGACATGTTTTCTAGGACAGCATGATGAACTATGAGCCTAAACAACTGCAAGACATGACTAGCAAATGCGTAGACTTTCCCAGAAAGTGTTGGTGATGAGAAAACTTATTGAAAGCCTTAAAGTAGCTTTATCAGGTGAGGCTGCCACAAGAAAGTTGTAGGGATTGCAGTGTGAAGAAGGTTGAAGATTATTGGAAAAGGCACCTAATTTAGATCTGATCAGAATGAGCTGAGATGAATCTTGACTCCAGTGATCAAGTTACAGTGAAATCAATAAAATTAAATACTTAAGTCAGTTCTGAAAATGGATCTTCCTAAGGCATTCAGGGACAATTCATTTCTCCCCTGGGCCACTAGCTTAAAGGATTGCATACAGTGCCTCTGAACGATACTGTCTGGTTCTGCTTAGGATCATATATTTTATTCTGTGTTCATGTGCAAATTTTACAGAACAGAGTGTGATGGCTTCTGCATTTCAGGGAATGAACCAAGTATACTAGTACTCTTCACTAAATTATAAATAACTTGTACTGATTTTTGAAAAATTTGAACTAATAACTTCTTTAGTTTTTAAGGCAAAAATAAAATGTTTGTATGAGAAATCAGAACTCTACCTCTACCATGGTAACATGGAGTCCTGAAGTTATCCCACGAGTTAAACTTGAAGTTTACTCAGACACAGCTTCATTGAATCTAGAAATGTCCTCCTAGCTCTCAGACTAAACACACAGGACGTTTTAAAATTCAGGATTGGTTTATACAGTAGTGGTCTAAAGAAATTATTAGTCAATTGTAAATCGGTGGAATATCTAAGACAATGCTTTTTTTCTGTTTGCTGGGCCTCTGCTTACCCATGACACAGATATGCAAGCACTCTGTTGCCCGGAAAGTCTACCACAGGATACTTTTGAAAATAAATTATTGCTGACTTTCATCGGACTGAGATAATTTTTTTCTTTTTAGAACACCTTTTAAAATTTTCGTTCAGCTATCATTGATGGTTTCATTGAGTGTCAATCAGTAGTGTTTCTGAACAGGCAGACTGCTGCTTAGACTTAATGAAGGGCAGAAGATAAAAATAGATTTCTCAATAATGCAGAATAAATTATTTGTTGGCAATCAGATCTGAGCAGCGACATTCCCTCATCTTGCAGTGACTCAGAATTCGGCGATGTCAAGGACTGGTGCTGTGGGCTGGAAGAGCTGTCCCGCTGGCACCCCCTTGTCTGTATCCACCCCGGATGGCCTAGAGGCTTTGCTTTACCAGCAGTCGGTGTGCACACAGAGCACGAACACTCTGCGAACTGGCCTGCACAGACTGACTGGGAAGCACCCCTGCTGACCATTTGCCTTTTAGGATTTCCTCTATCAAACTAATTGTCTTTGTTTTTTCTCATGTTGACCCCAGCACTTAGATAAAGCAGAATTGTGTTTCTGGGGGTTGATGCAATCACCTTTTCTTTTTCTTGGGAAGTGAGCATAATTTTCAATTTTCCCGTTCTCAAGTGAAAAATTCTGCAAGTAAGTCCGAGGTCAAAGCAGACTGAACTTAGCTGTGCAAATCCAGGCACCTATGTCTGAACTAAATTAATGGAAAGTCTGTATAGCAAGGGGAAGTAAGCAAGCATTTTTAGGGAATAAGGTTATCTTGGTGTAAACATCTCACGTAAGTTAGATGGAATATGCTGAGAGGTCTCTCTCTCTGGTGATTCTAAAGGGATCTACATTATTAGCATGCATGGGACATCTTCATTCTGGATGTCAACAGTTATGTGAGATGAATCCCACTCAAAGGTAGGTGGGATCATGTTCAGTATTAATAATAAGCTTCAAATCCTACCAGAATAGATTGATCTTGCTAGTATATAGCAGGGGTTTGCTTCTGCAGTCATTTACTTAATACCAAAACTCCTACTCCTATTTCTATGATGGGGTTCATACTCTTAAACCCTTTCTTCAAAAATACCTTCATAAATTAAGCTTTTGGAGGTGTGTGATAATAAAGAAGTCATTCCACTGCAACACAGGATAAGGACTTTTAAGATATTTACCTTCCTAATCTGTGCAAATCTCTCAGTTTTCCAATGGCAAGATTGCTTTGCTTGTTACTTCTTTGCAAAGAGTGCAGAAATGCTGCATCTGGTGGTGCTCCCTGGTGACCCCATTACTTCAAACAATGATTAAAAAAAATTCTGATGTTCATGTGGTAGCATGGGGTCAGAAAAGTCATCTAATTGAACAACACATTGGAGTGTACAATGCAGAAAGAGATCTGAGCTATTTATTCAAGCTGTATTAGGCTTCCACAGATGTCAAGACAGACTGAGAAGTAGTGACCTTATGTGGGATGCAACACCTCTTCAGTTAAGAAGGTAGAGTTAGACACTGGAACGGTATAATTTTAAAGGTTTAGAATGGGAGCTGACAGCTATTTTTCCCCACGTTGGTGTCTTTCAATACAGCCTGTGTGTTTTCAGCTACCTTGTCCAGTTGCAGATGTAGACTTACCACCAGTTTCAGAACATAAACACATCTGGACCTCTCATCTTGGTTGTAGCATTGGAGTTTAGTGTCCTTTGTCCCTCTCTTTTGGAGCAGAAATGCTAATTGCCAAATTTCAAGCAGCAATTTGCCAGTTACTTTTCCAGACCTCTACCTCTTCAAGCCAATGGCTCTTTTCCACGTGTTTTTTCCTAGGAACACTGGTTTCTAATTAGGGGACAACATGAAAGATAATGAGAAACTGTTTCTAAAAAAATTAAGAAATATGAAGCTTAGAAGAAGTTTAATCTTGAGAAGTTAGTGCACAGTGAAGCTTTCATTGGCTTTGATTTAGTTGAGATGATAATGGGTGCTTTTTACTGCAGTTTGTCACCTTGTTCTTTGTGTTTTGTTTTAGTGACAATAGTAGCAAGTTCTTCATTATGACAAAGTCTACTAATGTGGTACATTAGCTTCCTATTTTCAATTTCCAGGTTGCTTTTGACATTGTCAAGCCAGATAATCAGCCGGCATAAATTATCATAGCTCCAGCAGCTGTGGGTGGTCTGTGTGCTGTCACCAGAAAATGCTCCACTGAATTCCTAACATGCACCTTGGCATGGCCTGTTGCTGTTAGAAAAGGCTCGTTTGTTCTGAATTTGAAATGTGCAAGCATTCATCCACCCTGTCTCTTACATGCAAGAGTGCCTCTCTTCTGCGCATCTGTCAGAGTCTCTTGCCTATTCTGTAGGGCTTTGTTTTCTCTGCAAAAAAGAGAAACATTAAAGAAATATATTAAATACATAAGCATATTAAATAAAACAGCTAAAATCTTCTTGGATTGCTAAACCCAAGTGGAGAAAAGGCAGAGGTTGTTTCTGCCTCAGTGTAAGTTGATTAACCATTTATTCAACTATCTACCATGGTGTGAAAACCATATTCTCTTCCTCATTAAAATTTTGTTTCAAGATAGCCAAGTAATTCCAGGTAGTTTCCTTGAAAACCAGTGGTGATGAAAGTGCTGGAAGTGTATGTTTTGCCTTACAATGTGATGAGAATAAATCAGCAATGTTATGATATTTGGAGTAAATATGATGTCCTGTTGTGACAGGTCAAAGGTTTGGGGATTACATTCTTTATCCCATTAAAAAAGAAAAAGAAAAAGGTTTTATTAAAGTGATTGTATTAGTATTATATATGGCCATTTACCATGTTTTTATCTGCCTGTCTATAGATTTGCAGTTAACTGTTAGTGATAGTGAAAAGAAAAATAATTACAAATTTATGTTAGCAGAAAATTAATACCAAATTTTAGTTTTGAATGAAAAACACTTAATAACTTTTTAATGAAGTCCTAAAGATTAATTTTATATATTTTTAAAAAATACAGATAAATTATATCTGTTATATTAAGTCTGTCTTAACTCAATATTCAATATATATTGCATATATAAATGTAATGCATTCTGTAACATTTCCTGGGCACTTTACTGCTAATTGGCAAAAGCCCCAGTTAGGCAGGTTCAGATTAATTTGGTCATCTGAGATAACTCAGGCACTTTGGATGGGCTGCGGAACTGGAAACTGGCGCTGAGTTTATCTAGCCAGGACCCCACAGGCTGCTCCAAAAGGGCAAAGAGGGTCCTTCAAACCTGCAAGCCTTTGTGTTATCTATTGAAATGGCCAGCCAAGAAGCTGATTCCCATCTTGCAAACCTCAGCTAAAATAGCAGAGCCTGTTTCAAATATAAGCCCGTGAAACAACTTAGGGCGATAAGAAGTTAGGTCATGTTTATCCATAACAGGTCTCACTTGGACCAAAAAGTCTCTATCCAGCTAACAGTCATTGCCCACAATTATTGTTATCCTGTTAAGGTATGCTGGCAGTTCCTCGGTTTGAGAAATTTAGAATGAGCGTTTTGAGTAAGGTCACAGAGAAGGATAAAGCAGATTGTCCATTGTAGCTGAGGTCAATATTGTTTCTTTTTATTCCACTGCTCAATATTTTTTAAAATATAGATTTTTGGCAGATTTTTCAGCAAGGTCAAGATTTTGACTTTCAGTTTTATATAGTCAAGAAATGCTATGTTGTCAACTGTGATATGGTAGCAGCTTCTGGAAACCCAGAGTCCAAATTTCTCTTGGACTTTAATAAAATTGTGACCTATTTCCTGGACCACAATCATTGCTTAATGGCCAGATCATTACATTTCATCTGTGTACACAAATAGCATTTCACATGAAAGATATCATGGCAAAACTGTTATTTGTCTGTCTGGTGACAGAATACTTGAAATAGAAAAGTGCTAAAATCTCTTCTTAATTAAATTTTTTTCAATTAGTCATTGTTACGAGATACGTAAGTAGATGCAATTACATGAAACGTAAGTGTTAATTTGCAGTGGACACCTATCATAAGCATTAGAATTTTTGGCATAGTTAAGAAGTACATACTTGCCTTTTTCAGCGTAATATTGTTCCAGATATTCCAAGACTAACCACTGCTAAAATGCTGGTGTATTTTCAGGGATTACACACCTCCACAGTAAACATATCTTCTGTAAACTCCATGCACAGTTGTTCTACATGGAATCTGATGTAAATAATTGTGTATAACATCACTCCCAAGCCTGGTATTTTGGGAGAAGAAAGTGTAGGAAAAGTCCTGAGAAATGTAGACTCTTTGTAGCGTGGTGTTGACACTCATTGGTATAAGTGATGTATATTCTTTATGTTTATGGGATCATACCTCTGGTACCTAGTGTTTATATTTAACTTTGTGCTCACACTGGTGCTATTCCCTATTTCATTTATCCACAGGACAGTGATGTCGAGGCTATGGTCAAGTATTTGGAGAGTGTCTTGAATGATAGCTCATTGGGTAAGATGATATCTCTTCTTTAAATGCAATAGCAGCAGTTATTAACAGTCTATATCCATCACAGTACAATTATTTCCGTTTTGCAACAAAATAACTCAAAAAATGTGATCTTCTTGAAAATTGGTTCCTTAACCTACTGCAGAGAAGTATAAATATGCCAAAACAAAAGGCATACACAGTTAAGTGCTGTTGTTGCAAATAATGGAGCCATGAAGCATGATGGTCAGAAGTGTGGAATGTTGTAATGAAGTTTTTAAAAACTTGGCTTCTGCCATCTTTTCTCCAGAGGAAAGTACTTAAGGATATGTAGGTTGTTTTATAGTTTCTAGTACTGGTAACAATAAAAGAAAATTAATTAAAATATTTTTAAACATTTTTTAAAATTATGATCTAAGTTTGAATAATATTTATTTTATTTTACAGTTTCTCATTACGGACACAGAAATTTAGAGAATTTAAGATTGCAATTTAATCCTAAAATCTCCTGCAAATTCTATCTATAAATTTAGAGTTTGAAAGACTGGTTTCTCTTGTTCTACTTAAAAGTTAAAAAGAAAACTTATATGAAAGAAGGCTATTTAGGGAGGCTGGCATAGTCACTGTCCTGGGAGACCACTGGGTTGAACTGAGCCAGCAGCAGCCTGCATGTGGGTTGCATGAAAGCCCAGCTGAGTTCCCAAAAGGATGCCACATGAACTGCAGGCTTGTTTAGTTGCCTCATTTACATCATTCAGTCAGGATAAACCTGACTCAGTATTATCTTGTGGCTTTGAAACTAGAATATAGGTGAAGCCTGCGAAGTCCTCATCGTAGGATTTTCTCTAGTGCTAAGGTCCTTTTCACCCCTGCACTGATGGGAAGAGAAAACCAAAGAAGGAAAAGGATGAAAGGAATCAAAGCTGTGACCATCTTGGTCTTGTAGCCACCGAATCATGTCTGGTCACCTTCTGGGTGCCATGTCAGGGACATCTTAGGACTGAAGGAAGGAACATTCACGTCCAGTTTGTCTTCACACTAGCAGAGTTCCCACAGTCTTCAAATTCTGCACTCATTTATGCATTTGCAGCACCATTGTCTGCAGTGAGCTTACAGAAGTGAAATAGGGACAAAATTTAGCTCAATAGTTTGTTATTTTAATGAAAGAGAGGAATTGCCTTGAGGGCTTCTGGAAATAACCCAGCGTATTATCCAAAGACAAACAGTGGTACTTTAAAACATCTTAGTATTAAAGAGACTCTTGTCTTCGTCTTTTTTTCTTTCAGTATTAAGAACAAGATGATGCCTTTTTAAATTGTGATAGTAAAGAATTAAATTGTACTTTAATTATTAAAAAATCTCTGACCAGTCTGTGCTGAAATGTAAAGCCCTTCTCTGAGCTGAGTTAGTAATTAGGTTTGTGTGTTCTGTTCCAAACAATATATGTGATGATAATAAAAGAGAAATCTGCTAGGGTCCCTTTTATCTTTGTATGCTCAGAGATGTCAGGAAAAGACACCAGATTCTAAGGAGCTTTTTAATCTGGTAGAAAAAGGCATTGTAAGATCTCATATGTAGCAGTGAAAGCTGAAGGAAGAAATCCAAAATCCAAATGGAAGTGTATGATTCAGTGCAAATAATAGCTTCACAACACATAGTGGCTTACCAAGAAGCAGTAGATGTCTACCACCAATTATTCAGTTCTTAGCAGAAATGTTGGTAGGAGTGCCTTTGGGCTATAGTGTATGAAATGTCCTGCCAGAAAATCATGATCACCCATTTTAAATTAAGTACCTGTGAATAAATGTCAGCCAGAGGATTTGTTTCCCTACAGATTCTTTCATCTTCCTTTCGACAGACAAGGAAGGATGCAGTGAGAACCTCAAACTGGTACACCATGACTTGAGAGAGCAAAGATCTTTTGCCCTTTTTCCCTATGTTCTCTGCACTACTGGGCTAGACTCTCAGAGAGTATTTGTCTCTGAAATACATTTAGAAAGCCACAACACCTGGTTTTGAAAAGTCAGTGCTCTTGTTTCACTTGATTTTGTTTAATGAATCAAGAATGATATATTGCATAGAAAAATGCAAATAGTTATCTGGCCACTTTTTGAAGAAGCATAGTTCCTTGTTCTGTGTTGATGTATAGGTAGGCAAAAATAATACATTTTGCACCTAGCTCGAAGCTGGGTGCAAAATGTATTATTAATCAAGTAACTGCCTCTAAGAAAATATCTCTGGTATAGAAGTTGGTGTGGGTTATGAAGCAGCACATGAAAATTTTTTTAGGCTTGTAGCAACAACGTGAAAAGCTTTTGGCAGTTTTCACTGAGAACTTGTTTTTTTTTACTAAGCAAACCTTTGCAGCATCCTACAAACTGTCGTCCTTGCAGCTGCCTCGTAGTACCCAGAAAATCATATTAAATGGAGAGGAAGATAGATACTAGTTTGTTTTTAGAGAATAAGTTTTGCTTGGCCAACTGCAAATGTGGAGAGTAGGCAAAGTACAAATTACTTAGCCTGGAATCCCAGAAAAAAACAAGAAGGATGTCTTTAATAATGAAATGTCAGTGGAGAAGGAGATATTGTAGCAATAAATAGGTTGAACCCACTAAGCAAAACGAGTATGCTGAGCTCTTACTACAGTGATATATCCTGTAATAATAGTAATAGCAGAATTTAACTGAGGCCTGTGGTTAAATGTGCTCTTTCTTAAGAGAACACAAAGATTGTATCTTCCTTAGACCATTGGTGCTCAGGGTGTCAATTTTTTATTGCTTTTGAAGCCCCAAAGCCCCACAACTGGACCTTAATTCTATACCAACTCAAAGAGGAGCATGCCACCCAGTAAGTCACAAACATTGCTTTGTACAGCTCTTGGGGTTTCCTCAGCCCCCCGGCCTTGAGGATAGCTGAATTTTCCAGTGCTGCTAAAGTGATTGAGTGCTTACAGACTCCATGTAGAAATGTATGGATATGCATGTGTAGTGTTACAGTAAATGATCAGGAAATGTTTTTTTGCATCAGTGGGTGAAATCACTTACTGGTTGCTAGTAAGAATGGAGCTTGTCATTTTTCATCCTTTAAAATGTGTTAACTATACCTCAGTTGGTGATACTTAGGCACCAGAAAACTGTTAGCCATTAGGTGTAAAGAGAAGTTAAGAAAGTGTTTTAAAAAGCCAAATAATTTGTCCATAGTCAGATAACAGAGTCAGGACTCCATTTCATCTGTGGTCTCTCTCCATGCCTGTTTCCTATCTTCTGAATACAGCAAAACTCTGAATCCAGCAGACACTTAGTTTGAGCAATTCAGTAGGATCCCTCACAATAGAAAGTTTTTATCTCAATATTCAGCCTTATGTGATGAGGATCTAGAATCATAGAAGCTTAACACTTGGGAAAGCCATAATTACGCACTCCAGGGAAGCATTCAGCACTCTCTGGGGGTTTCTATACAGCTCATAGCAGGAAGGTAGCTGCAAGCTCCTTCTGGCTGTATGTGATCAATGTTAACACAATCCAAACTAAATGCCAGCTGAGTCCAAGCTAAAAACTCCTGCTTAGGAGGGGAGTGCATGTTCATTTAGACAAGGCACTGTGTTAACGTGTTTGTATGACTTTTGGCTTGTTCATGTCCTATGCGGAGCCCTCCTATGTCTGTTCAGAACTTGGGTCCTATGTGCCACAGCCCACATGTTTACGCAGGGTGTAGTTCCACCATGATACGTATTCTCATCTTTTGGGAAGTGAAATCCTAATGTCAAATATTTTGCAAGAAGAAACTAAAATAGCTGCTTTGTTTAGCTGAGCAAATTGAAAGCTGAAATAGGATCTCTTTTTCCAATTATAAAGAAATAAAAGGAATATGTAAAAGGGAAGAGAAGGACAGAGTAGGCCACAGAAAAGGGCTGGCACAGGAGAAAAATGGGCATGAACTGACCAATAAAGAAGTTCTGTCAGGAAATTAGAGGAGATATTTTAGCCACCAGCTCATAATGAGGCTCTGGAATTGTCTTCCAATGGGAGCAGTCAGGGCAATAAATAAATAAATTTCTTTGGTAAAGCAGGGATTTGTGTGATGGAATGGCAACATGTAACTGCAGGATATTTGAGCTGACAACCCTGAGAGTCCTCTGTGATTCAGGACTTCTGTGTTCCTGTGGCTAAGTGGTCTGTGAGCATTAGGTCCTAAAACATTGCAACAGCCCATGAAGCCTGTAAACAGAAAATGTGTGCATGTGTGTATAGGCATATGTGTGTTTCTCATATATATATATACAAGTATGGGTTTTTTTTTATATATATATGCATATATACAAAGAGTACCTTCATCTGAAGGGGAAAGTGATGCCATAAGTTAAATACAGCTAAAGTAGAGAATTGCATGTTAGGATGAAGATTCTTGCTTTTATAAGTTCAAGAAAAATGGAGGAAAATACATATTGTCTAAGCAATTTTCATTTTGTTGAGTATTTTTCTGTCCCAGCACTTCCTCAAGTGACTGTTCTTTCTGTGGTAATGTAATTTCCTGTACGCTACACAGAAGGAAAATTGTTGTTACAATTCTAGTGCCTTTAAGCTATAAATCTACTTTTCCCTCAGAAAGGAGTTTCCCTTAATGTGCATTTAATAATCTAATTAATCTTTAATTAAAGTGGCATTACCTTGTGAGAAACAGGAATAGTCTTCCTTCTGATTGCCCTTGGCTCTGCAATAGAGCTCAGGGGATGAAGGTGAATAAGGTTATGTGTCTGTGCATTGATTCATAGGCTCGGGGACTGTCACCAGAGTGTCTCCAGGGCTGCCCCAGGGATTCAGAGCTCTCAACGGCACTATGGCTGAGACCAAACTGAAACGCATGAGGGAGTAAGTAGCATATTTATATGTTACGAATATTCGGACAAAGGGACTGTATTTGAAAAACTGTAGAACACGGCAAAGCAAACCACGTGTTGTTCCCCACCCCAAAAAATCCTTTCAACCAAAAGAAGTGGATGGTAAGGTGTTCTTTACAGGCTGGATGCCTACTTGTCTCCAAAGAGGATGAAGGTTGACTGTCACTTCTGATTGCTTTCTTGTAATCTGCACAATCGCTGTCATCCTTCCAGGATCTCATTTGTCTTCACTGCTATCAGTGTCATTCTGAACTTGCTTTCTTTATTAGCTCAGCACATGCCATAAATCACCTGCAGATATCCATGTTCCATCCATGTTTGCTCCCTCACACGCACTTCTTTCTTGCCTAGAATGAAAGACTAATGGATTTGTTTCCCATGATGGTATGAGGATTTAAACCAAACATGATTGCTGCTGTTGGCTGGAGTTTTCAAATGAGACAGAGGAATTTACATGTGCAGCTCCCTTGGAAACTCATTGTCTAATTGCTTTCAGCATCATTGAAACCTCAGCTTTGTTAATAAAGATTTCAGTGTCTTAATAGAACAAGGATCTGTGCTTCCTTGCTAGAATGTACTGGTTAATGTATCTTGAGCTTTTATCTTGATTCCGTAATTTCTGACCTTTCAAGAGTTATTCCACCCTAATTTAGGTACTGAACTGATAAATGTAATGCTTTTTATTATTTATGAACTCACATTTTCTTTGCAGTGTTGCAACATTCAACTGATTTCAGATAGTGAACTCTTTAAAAAAGGGCAGTTTTCTCTTCTGTGGGTGGACAGTGCCAACAATATGATGGATGTTGTTAGAATACAAATAAGTTCAAACAGTTAATACTATTTCCCTGTCAGATCAAATTGTTATAGCACCTATTCCTTTTTTTTTTTTTTTCTTTTTTTTTTCTTTTTTCCCCTGAGGTCCATACAGCTTGTCAAAGTCTTCTTTACAAGATGTCAGAAGCTTCAGCAGTACCCATTGCGTGAAAGATCGGCATTGTCCCTAAGGAAAGCCTTTAGAAGAGTCATTGGTAGCAAACACTAGCTTGTTTTCTGCCAGCTTCTGAAAAACAAGCTCAAATGCTTTCTTCAGGCTTGGCCTAACAGCACTGATAGCTTATAAGAGTCTAAAGAGGTCAAAATCTACATTAAAACAGACAGACCCAGCTTCTCTAGATCTCTAGCTGAAAAAGTATTTGTGCTTCTTTTCAGCTTACTGTATCTTATTATGAGGCCCTTCTTTCCAAATTTTTGACCACCTCAGCCATGATTTGACCGCAATGAAGGGCATGGCAGAAACCCATGAAAGTTCTTATGATGCATGCTTGACATCTCAAGTCTGTGCAGGGTTTCATGATCTAAAATGGAAAAGCAAAGGTGAGAAATAAGACAAGTGTGTGCAGGAATTTGTGGACAAGAACAAGCCTTATTAGAGGGGTTTTAGTGCAGTTTGCTGCACCTCTCTATATTATATAGTATTCCTATCCTAGGTGTTCAGGGAGTGAAGCCTTCCCCTGGAAGCCTCTTCAGCACTCTAAGTCAAAATTCATTTCTTGGGCTTTGTAAAATCAAGATTTGTGTTTTACAGAGAAAGGCTAATCTTTGAGTAATGGAATAGAATGTGTATCTTGTGTACTCTTTTTCTGAAAATGTAAAGAGAAATAAAAACGTAGGAAATGAAGAAGAAAAACTTTGTACAGAGTATTTTGTGCTCCTTTGTGGAGGTATCCATGGATATATACAATGAGTCATTCTAATAGCCATGAACTTCAATATGCAGCTTAGAATTCAAGAAAATGTAAAGGAAAAGACTTTTATGCCCCAAATTTTAAGTAAATTAAGATCCTTTAGCACAGCAGTAAGCACCTCTTAGTAAGTCCCTGAAGGCTTACACACAGCAGCATACCATGATCAGGCAAAAGACTTCATCATCACCTGCTGAGTGTAAGTAAAGCTGTCTTTCAGAAGTCGTGGAGAGAAGGCATTTGGTGATATTTTTATTCTGTTCCTGTGAATGCTCATAACACTATTGGTTTAGATTCGTGAGTGGTATGCATATGTGCTTCCTGTGCTTGTGACGTTGGCATCAAATATATAATTTATCTTAAAAATTCAGACAGAAAGGTCTTACTGAAGTTATTGAATAGACACTGGATATTCTTTAAGACAAGTAGTCCTGAAAATGCCTGAAGTATAGAAGACTTTTTGTACATTTGTTTCTGCACATTTTTTAACTATTACAGTAAAGAAACAGATTATTTGATTTAGTGTTTTATTAGATGTTGGGTGGACCTTCCTAAGGGCCAGCTCTGACCCTACTGAAACTGGTTTTGTTATTGACATTGGGGGCAGCTTTAGGTTAAGGCAAAAGCAACAGTTGTAGAAAAGCTAATTGGGTTTTTAGACTTCCATAAAAAAAATTATCAGTGACCTTTTAATTGCCATTGATTGTCATTTTGAAGGTGTCATGATGTAAACATGCATGAGGAATAAGATGTCTTCTCACAGACAAAAGACGTTCTTGGTAAAGAAGTTTATTGACACTCCCTGAGCTGTGACTTTTTTGCAGACAGAGGACAGTATTCTTGAAGGTATGCGTCCTGAAATGTTTTTGAGCATGAAATTTCCTCTCAGACACACCACAATTGTCCTGTTCAGTTGTCCATTTTCTGGTAATAATTTCTGTCTGGTGATCCCAAGACATCTTACAGCATAACTGTAGCTTTTTGCTTCTCATGGGCCAAGACAAAACATTACTTGCATATCCATCCTCTTTGTTGCAGTCTTTCTCAGACCTTATTTTTAAAGGACAGACTCCTCTTAATTGTTTAGGGCCAAATGAGCTCACTATGGAAACACATTAAACATCTTAGCCCATGAGTTTCTCTTTCTTTTGCCATTAATCTGTTTCAAGATAATTGCAGTTACCTTCCAGACCCAGATTTGAAGGTCTGACGTATTTTGGTTTTGCTGTTTGCTTTATAAGCAAGCGAAGTGAGAATACAGTAAAACCATCCAGGAACTCCCGGAGAGTTGAACCTGCCTTTATATGACCAAGCTGGGAACTTGGTTCTTGGCGCCTGCCAGGGAGAAGTGAGTGAATGCTCCCAGCTTGTGAGTCATTGTTTTCCCAAGGCAACAACTGGGAGAGAAAGTGGAAATGGGTGAATCCTGGGCTCTTCCTGCCTAAGAAGAAATGAAGATGAGTGAGGCAGTGACTACTGCCCATAAGCGTAGGAGCCCTCTGCAGCAGAAGCAATAGTCCTCCCTCAAGGCTGAAGCTGGAGCTGATGGTCTAATTCCCCAGGCATTTTCCATGGGTCTTCATTCAACTTTTTCCCATTGTCCATGCTGTTCCCCTTTCCACACTGAAAATGGGCTGCCTCTCTTGTGGTCTTGGCCCTCTGTCTCATATATTACTCCTCTCCATCCTGTGTCTAGGGATTATTTACATTTGTTATGCGCTTTGAAATGAGTAAAGAGAACAAAGTCATCGAGAGTGAGCAAATCTATTAGGGCACAATTAAACTTTGATGTATTTTCATGGGATGCTCATCCTGGTGCTCATTTTGCACATGACTTGAACCTTGGGTCCAACCCTTAAAACAAAGCATGAGATACTGTGAATTTACTTAGGTATGTAAAGAAAACTCAGACTTTTTCAGCTTCTCTACTGAGCTGTATGTCATAGATCCATGAACCATTCTGTTATCCTGAATTTATAAGGATTTGTTTTTTAAATGGACAGTAATGTCATAATTGCTTTAGCACTAGAGTTTTTATCCAGTTTGAAAACTGCATTCCAGTAGCAAAACACATAAAATTATAGACTCACTGATTTTTAAAATGCCAAGTAGCCCCAAACACTCAAAACATGAGGAGAATTAGACTAATACATCTTTTTGTTTTGCACAAAAAGCATGATTTTCCTAGTTTCTCATGCTGTGCATACATAATACATAGATTGAGCTGTTCGGTTTTCTAGTGCTTTGATTTTGTCAGTAGTTTGCAAATGTGAGAACGCTTTCATGCGGTATTAATTATATAGTCTGTTTTCAATACGGAACCACTTGAAGAATCTTGACAGTGTTTACTAGATGCAGCACTGCAACCTTGGGAGGTTTGCAGAGGTGCTTGGGAGAAATGTAGTAGGTAGGCAATACACAAAGGCATACACCAAACCCTTGCCAGGACTACTGATGTTAACTGTTTCCCAATTTTTCCCTAATTACTTTTACTTGGCTGTAAGAAAAATCAGTCCTTTTCCTTCACCACATTTTTTCTCCATCATCACATAGTGATTTCTTTCTTTTGTATAGGTAAGACATTAAGGTATACATCTCATATTGCTCGTGTGGAAGGAGGTGAGCAATGCAGAGTTGGTGTCATAAAAAGTAGCCCTTGGGGTGAAACACCAGAGACTGGGCAACATGCAAACTGTCTTGCATGACGGGGAGGTTAGCAGACTCAAAACACCACATTTGCCAATACTCTAAAGGGAGCAGCCGCCACTTCTGAGGGTGCAGCAGTATCTGGGGTGACTCTGTCACAGGTCTGTCTCCTTCTGCAGTGAACCTCCTTGCTGAGCAGCTTGTTTTCATGAGATGTTGGTCTTCAGAGTTTGGAGATACCAAAAAAACTGTACTGCATTTACACTAGTACAGTTACTGTTCGCATTAGCCAGACGTGGCCAAAGTTTGTGGCAAAACCAGAGATTACTAGTACTTATAAAGCCTAACCTTGCTCTTAGTTTTCAGGTAACACGTTAGACATGTATTCCCATTAACATTTTTCTGCAGGCAAATAAAAGGAGCTGAGTATTGGGAAAATACACTTTAGATTAATGGCAATTTTTCTGGTTCAGTCGTGTTTCAGAGTGACCTTGGGTTTTATCTTTCAAATGAGAATTTTATTTACAATTTAATATTTACAATTTATTTGGTATACTATGATTGTTATGTTTCTGTAAATGTTAATGGAAATATTCATTATTCTTTTATAAGCCAAATTTCTAGATATTTGATTTTCCAAGAGATTTGAGACAGAAGCATGACTAGGGTCCTATTTTGAAAAGTGTTCAGGTATTAAATGTTTACTTTTTAGGAAAATAGTACAAGGACTAGACCTCTATCTTCCTCTTTAAATGCCTGAATAGCTCTGTAAAACTTGTCTTGTTTTGATGAAAAGCCAGAAGAAACTGAATGCATAAGCCTTTCTAGGCCTTTCTGACAAACAGAGATCTACTGTCCATAGCTGGTAATTGCTTTTCTTTCTTGCTCTATAGTATGGTGTAGTCATGGAATTGTATGGCTCTGCCAAAATGTGAATTTGCCTTAGTCCTGTTTTGTGCTATGAGCTTTTCCCAGGGCTACAGATGTGGAAAGGGACCTGAAAGAAGTTGTGGACTTAATCCACTTACCTTCCACTCCTTTGAGTGAAAATAGATGTGAACTAAACCCAAATGGTTGATGTACAAAAACTTTACACAAACAGGTATTTGTGTGTATATGTTAGTATCTGGTTTTATATGTACATATATGCGTGCATGTGTACTTGTCATAACTGGGCATCTCAGGATCCACAGCAGTTCAGGTTTTTTAACTTTTAAAATGTCTTTTCGAACCTTGTCTTACAAGGCTTATGATAACCTGGTGTGGTTGTTTAGCATAGTTCAGTGCCTGAGTGCTGTTCCGTCTCCCTCTGTTGCTGTACGGTACACAACCCCAGCTGAAAGGTTTTTGTTAGTAAATTGCTATGGGGCTTGTGATGTTTCTGTCCAGAATTGTCCAGCTCCATACTAGCTGATTACATTAATCTCTTCATTGATGTACTTGACATGTTGACAGCCTTTTAATGAGACTGAGTTGTTGGTAAGTCAGGAGTGTGTTGTTTTACTTCCAATAGTAACATTTAATACAACACGGCTAAAGACAATGCTTGGATTGAGCAAAAATATATGTAGTAATATTTAATATTATGATTGTTTCACTGAAATGCATAATTCTGTATCTTTTCCTTTCTCTGATGGGCAGATTCTTATTTTTATAACTGTCATTTTGAGAGACCCTAAATTGAGAGAAAGCCCCCAAAATTCAAGCCGTGTGAAAAGAAATCAGCATTAACTCTGATTTACCACACAGCTGAATAAAAGAGATTGCGGTTATATTCTTAAACTCTTATGAGAACTGTATATCATTATTGACTTTTCAGAGATAACTACTGTAGCCTTGCATGCCCACATTCAAGAAGCAGCTGCATATTGTGCTGCTCTTCGGACGCATCTGTCTAAAACAAATGTGTTGATAAACAGAGTAAATGGCATCAGGTATGTGTTAAATGTGCCTTGAATTTTTGCTTGAACTTCATCAGTGATGCTGAATGAGTTAAACTGATGACTTTTCAAAGTTTCTTTGTATGCCATGACACTGTTAAAAACCAGGATGTTGTTTAAAATAATTTTAGCAAGGCTAGGAAATCTCAGAATGTGCATAAAGAGACTGCAGCCTGGGGAAGTATGTTTCAGGTAATTCTCCATGGGCAGATCATTTTCACCTGTCTTACCCCCTGAAGAATAGCTCTATATAATGAAACTTCTTTCCTCTCTCATTTTTAGTATTAGCAGTAAATTTGTTAATATAGGAAGACTTTAAAATTGCAATATTCAGGTTTGAATTAAATTACCGTGTTTTGTTGTGATTTTTTTTCTATGGGAAAAACAAAAGAAACCATTTCCCCTTATGACAAACTATATTCTAAATTCATAGCAGCTAGAATTCAGCTAGCAGCTCTAAATTCTAATTAACACTTCTTCCAAGAGCAGATGTCAGCTGCAATTCTTACTTTACAAATTCATTTATCTCAGAAAATAAGATGCACAGAGAATATTATTGTTGATATTTCTTCAGCTGTGTGTCTACAGCTTTTAATAATAAGCTGCTGCTTAGCTCATGGGAAAACATGTCCTAAATATGCTTTAGATTTTGCAGGTCTTTGAAGTAGGACATCAGAGAGTTTTGTTTGCAATCAAATTAAGGTGCTTTAATTCAGGAATTATGAAGTAATTATGGATGAATTATGAAAATTATCATTATGTCTTCAAGTGAAGAAATTTTCATTCAGCAGTAATATGATGAAAGTCAAAGTCCATTGGGGCTTGAAGGTGAAGGTAGGGGCTAATATTAGTAATTCAGATTTTCTTTTACTAGCTTTTACATAATAATTCTTTCCATTTCCTTTTTTTTTTTTTTTTAAAAAAAAAAAAGCAATTTTCTTAGGCTTTGCCATACTTTTTACATTCTCAAGATTGAATAACTGTCAGAACTAGAAAGGTATTGCCCAACCTTTAGAAATGAGTTCCTAAAACATAAATCTTGGCACTTATAATGCACTTCCCCTAGCAGATCTCAAATGGTTTTTATAGAGCAACAGGCAAGCTTTGCTGCAAATGCAGTTTTGAACCCAGAGCAGTTTCTTTCAAGTTTCAGAGAAGTTTTAATCATTCATAGTCAGTAATGCCAACATACTGAATGACAGGAATGAAGGAAAGGGACCTTTTGTATTGTAGCTGAGATAAACCTGTTTGTTACTGAACCGTGAGATGCTGTAGCAGATATCCCAAGATTTTCTGGTACAGTTAGAAAAGAGTATTTTGTATGAGATAGAAGATATGTGGTTTCCTGATTCTTTTGCAGAGTCATCTCAGAACATAAATGTACCAATCTTTTTCACAAAGATTCATGTTACTGCTGATTACCTGCAAAGTGGCACAATTGTACTCTGCTTTAAAAAGAAATGTAAGGTTAGTAAATTAATGCTTAGAAATAGCATGTTCAGGGACAAATCAGAGTTGGATGTATTGATGGGAATCCTAAGTAATACTGCTGGACCCCATGGGGATACACTTGAGTTAGGGAGAACAGAATTTAGTGACATCTGCTGAAATTATTCTTTCAAAGATCCCTGCACTTGCTTGCATGCCCTGTGAGCCCTAATCACAACAGATTTGCCTCCTACTTTACAATGTTTGTTGGTATCGGATGCAGATGGCCTGGCTGCATCCAAAAAGATAGATATATGCCCACTGAAATGACATTCCGTGTCCAGAAAGCTTCTTTTTTAAGGTTTACATTGAGAAAGCTGTGAGTAACATTAGTATTTTGAAATAACCGAATTGTCTGTGTTTGGCTTAGGAGCCATGTGTTTGTTGCATGCTATGACAGAGGTGAAATGTTATTGCTGATGCCTGATCCAGAGGGACTTCCTGTGGTGGTGTTCTGGTGTGCTCAATAGTGACTTATGCAGAGTGTGGTGACTCGGCAGCTGCAGAACCTCTCCTTGCTCCCGAGCATGAGCACGGACCACACCACAGCTCCCTGGGGGTACTAGTGAAAACTCTGTGTTTGCGAGCGAAATGTGCTGCTTCCCTTCGGGGGTGGATGAGGAAGAGCAGAATGGTTTTAAATGGTGGTCGCTATCATGCTGAATGACATTTGAAAGTGAGAAGCTGAAAACCCCCATAGCTGCTGATTTGTGTCATAGTTATCCTTCAAGGCAGGCAATGACAAGCTGTTGAGAGATATTAACCCAGCTGCTAACGCCCACGGAAGAGTGCAAACTTAAGCATTAATCTTGTTTTGTGGCTTTTGTCAGTGTTGCATAAAGGTAGGTGTATTGTAATTGATCTCCAGACCAGAAAGGAAATGTCAATATGTAGCTAGTAGCAGAATAGTCAAAATAAAGACCCACGGGGTAACAGAAAATTCTTTGTTCACCCAGGGAAAGATTTACAACTTCCTCATCCATTTGAGAACACAACATTATTATATTGTCGAATTTTAGTAATTTTGCACTGATGCGTAGGAAATCAACTGCAAATCATGATAAATTCATTTGGGCCCAGATCCACTGAATGACTTGGAACATTTTTAGACACCCTGAGTATAAAATTGCAGTTCTGAAGGCTCCTGTTTTGCTCCCCTCTAACGCTGACAGTGAGTTGAAGCAGGAAGTGCTGTGATTTTGCTGATATTTTACTGCTTCTCACATGCTTAGAAGCACCTTAGCCTTGATAGAACCAAGTCCCTGTCTCCTGGCCAAATCCCAGCATTATCCACAAATCAGGTATCTATCTGTCTCTATTGCCTTTGGGGCTCGTTCCAGTTAATTTTTTCTGGGCATGGATTGTGTGCTGCACAAAAGCTGGCAGCAAGAGGCATTTTATTTCAGATCACAGCCTCCATGATGGCATGGATGACTGGCAATATCTGCTGTCCAACCAGCAGGTTGGTGGACGCAGCATGCCTTCATGCTGTGGATGTCCCCAGCCCTGTCCCTTCTCTGCCTGGAGCATTGGGACTGCTTCCTGCAGCCAGAGGGAGTGAGGGAAGTTGGGCTCGCTGTTGAATCTCTTGCCATTTGCAGTGGGAAAGCACGCTGCCTGGGCAGGCACTTACACATGGTAACCTGTATTTCGGTCTCAAGGACTGCAGGACTCCAAGGACTGCTCATACTATTTTATCCAGGGACTGTTTCATGCAAATAACTTTTGCACACACATCCAGGGTTGTCCTTGGTCCCCAATCTATGCAGAGTTATCCTTCATCATCTCTTATTCTCTTCTAGCCCAATACGCCTGCTTTCATACAAATCGGAATGAAGGTGAAGGAGAGTCCTTCGTCCCCCAATCTGACTGATGATTATGGTACTGCTGTGGGAGGTGTGGATTTGAATCTCCTTCCACACCCAGGTTTCCAGTTCTCTGGGTGAATGCTTTAACCATGGACCCTGGGACAAAAGGGGACAGTTTGGTACCCATGTGGTCATGTTGAATTGCTGTGAGTCCTGGGTGGATGGAGGCGATTCCCAACTTTACCAAATCCAGACAGGTGTCAGATTTAGCATATGCCTTTCTTCAGTTGTGATGGGCTGTTGCTTTGGGTCAATGCCTTTCTGGGGCGCCTGCCTTATAAAGGGAGCTTAGAGCTGTGAATTTCATTGTATGAACAAGAGGCTTAAAAGTTAGGAAACACAGTGCTCAAATGCCAGCAACAAATCCCTCTGTATATCTAAGCCTTTGTAACAGTGCAACAGAAGAAAGAACAATCTGAGATATGACATTTAAGCACATTAGTGTATATCATCCTGGGCCAGACCCTTGGCTGGTAGACCCTGATGATGAAATCCTTTGATTTCAGCATAGAGAAAAGCAATTCAGGGTAGTGTGAGCTGGGGTTCTGTCCCACAAAGCTTGTCAGAGTAATGAAATCCCAGGTGTCAGGTATCCCCTTTGTTTGTGTAGTCTTGGCTGAGAAGATGGCTCAGTTCTGGGCGAAAACAGTGAGTTTGTAGGTGAGTGAGGTATAAGACAGCACAAAGAGGGTAACTTCCAGTAAATCAGAAAACATGTCCACATAGGAGTGCTGTGTACTTGTTTGGTGGTAAGGATTTTAACCATTTCAATACTGTAAATGCAGGTGTCCCATATTTCATCTAAAATAGAAGTTACTATAAAAAGAAAGGCAGTGCAGAATCCGTAATTATGCCTCTGTAGGACTTCACAGGAATGGAAAAATATCCCCTAGCACAGGATCGGGGCCATAATGGGCAACCCTCTCTTTCCAGGGCTTCCTTCCTCCCTCCATCAGGATGTTAGATTTACTCAGTAACATCTGTTTGACTTTTACTGTCTTAGACCCCATACTTCTGCCTCTGTGACAGAAAATGCATGATGTGGTAGCAAACTCGCATTAACACAGCTCTCAAGTCCAAACATAGCCTGATGACTTCTTTTGTAAAAGCAGGTTATAATTTTTGTTACCTACCCCTTAATTTTCAACCTGTGAACATTTTCCCCCTAATTCTATTGTATCAGCTATTATACAGATTAGCTCATTTGCATGCTCTGCCAAGCTTAACTGAAAAGATTCAAGGCTGCAGGTCACATTTATTAGCAGAAGCAATACTCCTGAGATACATGTTTGCTTAACTTTTCATCTTTAAATAGACAGGACTGCCAAAAAATTAAACATACTTGTCCAAGAGGGAGGGAGGAGTCAGTAAAGCATTGATGAAGTAGCAGTGGTTTCAAAATAGCTTCTCATGTATTGATTTGTAACCATTGGAGAGAAATATTATGGTATTTCTAATGAAGTTTTGTGAAGAAATGTGCATTATTTGCCAAACAAATCCTTACTTAGCTTTCTGTGGTAAAGTAATCCCTAGGTTTCCAGTGTCTGAGAATGAATCACTTCCAACAGTTTTAGTTTTACCCTAAACAACACTGTTGGTAGAAAAAAAAGAGAGCAGTTTCTAGTTATGGGAAGCAGGACTGAGTCAGGTCTGGGCCTGCAGAGATTCCAGCTTGGCCCTGTGGCTCCTGACCCTGCGTCTTGGCTTTCTCTGCCCTGAGTTCTTGATCCACTTCTGTGTCAGGAGCCAGCAGGAGGGGTAACGTGTAGCTGAAGTGGTGATCACAGCTGAGTGTGACCTGTGAGCTGCAGAAAAGCAGAGAGCAGGCAGGATGTGAAGAGAAGTGTTTCCTCCTTGTGAGGTCAGAGCAGTCATCTAGGATATCCTTCAGGCAAAAATACTGTATTAGTTGTATTGTCCGTTTTTACCAGCAGCAGGTCCTACTACGTGTAACAACAGGATTTTTCAGAAGTGTATCATATGCTTATAAAGTGCTTCTGTATTACTGAGGAAACTGTATGCTTTCATGTCAAATGAAGTTTGAGAAACAACAATGTAAAATTGTTTGGAACGGTTTTCTAAGAATGGAGGAATTTACATAATGTGGAAATTTTACCGGCTGCAATCTCACTCTAATGATGTTATTCCTCAGCAGTAGCAGGATGACCACAGATGAAAAGCAGCTACCCCTTTAGGTGAATTATGCTATCGGATTAAAACAGTTCACCTTGCCCTGGTGTTAGACACGTAACAAAATCAGTACAAAATCAGCAAAAGAAAGTACAACCGGAGTGTGTGCTGTTGTTGTTGGGGGGGGGCAGCGTGCAGGTTTAACCATTTAAAGTGCTTTTGGGAAGTCTTGTGTGCGCTTGCTCTGTACCCATGTGCAGAGTATTAGAGTGCTAAGCCTTAATGCTGGCACCAGGAGACAACTCTGATCCCTTTCTCTACTCCTGCACAGCTCAGACAAGGTGATCCTTGGCATGGCTGCAAGCCAAGCGTGTTCTAGCTCCCTGCTGCCATCCGCCCTGAGCGCTGGCTGTGGAGCCGACTGCGGGCAGCACGAGGCCGCGGCCACGGGCAGCTCGTCGCGGGCCATGGGCACTGCCCCGCCGACAGGAACGCGTGCTCTGCTCATGCCTGGAGACGTGCTCTGCTCATGCCTGCAAGCATTGTGTGCGCAGAAGTTGGGGAGCAGCTCAAAGCTCCCATCAGAGACATTATAGACAGTAATTACTGTAAAGGCATGCTAATCCTTTATAAATAATAGGCAGCTCATTGTTGGTGTGATAAATAAAGCAGTTGGCATCCTCAGATAACTCCAGGGGCCATCCTCTCAGTTTTCCAATTTATAGAAAGGAGTGTGTTCAGAGACTTGGTGGAAAGGGAACGTGAGTGCAGATATTGAGGCTGAAATTTTGAAATACTATACAATTCACTTCCTACTACCTCCTTTTTGTCTAAAAGAATTACCACTAAGCAAAGTGTTGACACATAGAACGTTTTAGCATGCTAGAGACACAGAATGTGTAATACTTGAGAAATATGTGTGAGCCTTAGAATCTCAGATACCATTTGTTTATTTTAGTATGGAAGAAAAATTTGTCAGAGAAAGTTTGTTCAGATATGCTGAGAATTTTTGTTGAAGAGGTCTTTGTGCCACGATGGATTTCCTGAAAAAAGAATGATTGTCCCACCTAAATACTCTTGAAATCCTAGCCAAATGCTAGCAGGAGGAAAGGCTGCTTACCACAGCTTTACCTAACCAAAATAAGACATTTTTTAATGCAAAATGCAGATGTTCCTGCAAGGTGATCCCAATTAATGTAACTCACTTTCTAACTAAGTAAAGAGCATCATCACCCCTAAAACGTGCAAGTCTGACACTAGAAGGCAATAAAATCTCAACTGCTCTAACATATAAGTGTTTAGTGAAAGAAAACAACACATATCCTGTGACAAACACATGCAGAGGGGGCAGATAGTTTCTGATAGGCTGGAGGGAAATTACTCTGATATTTTCACCAAAATATTATGAACCCATCACTGAGTGGAAAATTTTATGTTACCTGTGTCTTGTGATACATGAATTTTAAAATGTTTGCCTTTAGAAAAAGAAGTGCTGTTCATTGTCTTGCAGTTTGCAAATGCATCTTCTTTATAAATCAAAATTAAGATCCTGTGAATGTGTTCTTTGTCACCGAATCACAGATCTGTCTTCTGATAAAAGGAGAGTGCTGTAGGAAAAGAAAAAAGTGTCCGTTAGCTCATGCTGAGCTTGTACAATGGTTTCCTTGTCATTTGATAGAAGCTAAAATAAAGCAATGAATCCTGAAATGTGTTTGTTCACACAAAATGACAGTGGGATTGCTCCTTTTGGTTTTGATGAAGTCCAGAGGCAACAATACATGCATGTGTACCGGGCTTGCTGCAGATAAAATGGTATATCAGATTCGGCATGAAAAGGAATCTTGGTTTGCAACAACAATGGTGGCCATGCTTCCCATGACTTTACTATGGCCAGGTTTTTACTCCTGGGCTTTTTGTATGACAAACCATCACAGAAAAATTCCCCAGGAAACTTTAATTCCTCATACTGTCAGACAAATAAAGTGCGTCATTGTATCCTTTTAATCAAAGGTAGCTACAAAATTTAGAAAAAAGTAATACTAGTTATTGCTTGTATTAATATATAATGTGAATTAACTTTTACTTGACCTTCATGTAATATTTATCCCCAGATCTGCCATTGGGAAGCTGGGAGTGGAGGTGTTTGAAGCTGTGTACAGCTATCTCAAGCAAGTGAGACAGCAGGATGCCGATGAGGAGGAGATCAGGAGACATCTGGAGAAACTGGTTGCTAGAGCAAGTGATTGCTTTGAAGTGGATCAGCTTCTCTACTTCGAGGAGCAGCTACAGGCTTCAGAATCATGTCTTCACTGCAAAAGGTGTGCCAGTAACAGCACTGGAAATAGCAAGGAGGAGTGAAGGTGCTGAGCTGCCTCCTTCAGGCCAGCAAGCAAGTATGGGAGGTGTTTATTTGAAGGAAACTGCTGAAGGTAACATAGCACATAAGCAGTGGATAAACTCCATTTGAGAATCCAGAGCACAGGGAGAAGTGGGTACAGATTACAGGGACAGGAAGAAGAACAAATGTTTGTGACAGTGGAGGGGAGGATTCGCCGTTACAGAGTCCCGTTTTTTCACCACTTAGGGCATAAAGAAAGGTGTTCTCCTGGGCCTTGGCCAGGCATCAGTCCTGCATTCAGAGCATCACTGGCTAAGCTGCCTCTGATGGAAATGGTGCAGGATTAGGCTCCAGCTGCTGTTGATTCTTGCGCTAACTGGTTTTCATGACATTTAAGCCTATATTTTTTGTACTTCGGCAGGTTTACCCTTGAACATACATGTATATGTATGGCTACTCAGCCACTAGTTGTCTCGTCATTATTCATTGTTGAAAAGGACTGCATTTAATTTGTGTGACTTTCAAAGGAACTGTGAAAATACATACATATGTGTATATTTATATACACATATGCATGCTGTCGTACACAGAGATATGTATTTCCGTAGAGGCAGAAAGATGTCTGGCCACACACTGTACATGACAGAGACACGAAGCCTGAGCTATAGCTGACTATGCTGGATAGGAATCCTTACTGCAACTTCTGAGAGTTTTGGATCAAATTCATGCTACGCAAATGGAACAATAAACTAATTTTTTTTTTGCTTGCACATGGTTACTGTTAATGTTTTTTCTTAGTATTTATGCTCCCTTCTTCATATGCATCACACTTTTGCTGGTTTCAAATATATGTCATGCTCTGATTATATACCTGGTGTTTTCCTTCTTCCTCTTCCTTCTTTATTCTGCATTCTGATCTCCTTCATCCGTCTGTGTAAAATACTAAAGGATAACAAAGTGGTACAATCTATAAAGGAATCTCAAATGAATTGTGGACCAAATTAATTTTAGGCATTGAGCCGTTGTCATAAGCCTTATGTTTCTTGCTTTTGTGCCACTACTCTTAAAGGACTCAGGGACTGAATTAAATAAATTAAAATAAATTCATCATATGAATACTAAAAAACATTGGGTTTTGACCTGAGATGAGTTATTTACAGCTAAGGATACTGGTATTGGTAGTAAATGAAGCAGTACTACTGATCCATCTTTGTGACATGCTTTGACTCAAAGGGAAAGGTAAGTAGAGTCATCTTAACCTCTCTCAGCAGCAACACAAACAGAGGAAGCAAAGGACATCCCCAGCTACAGAAGTGTCATTGTACTTCCAACTCAAAGTAACAGGAGATTCTGGCATGTCTGACTTAGCTTTTATTGGGAATATACAGTGTTACAAACTGGAGGCTAAACTAAAATCCACTGTGACCTTCACTGAGGTAGGGAAACATTTTTTTTTCTTCTGTGTGGTGTTTCAGATCCCATAGGTGGAGACACAGTTTGAAGCACAGATTCTCAGTCAGGTTTCAGGCTCTTTCCTGTTATTTCTTCTTGTACTTACGCTCCGCATCCTTCTCAATGTTGTGTCTGTGTACCTGCGTCCATATCTTTTGCACATGACTTCATTTACAGAATCACAGAATGTCAGGGGTTGGAAGGGACCTTGAAAGATCGTCTAGTCCAACCCCCCTGCCAGAGCAGGACCACCCAGAGTAGATCACACAGAACACGTCCGGGCGGGTTTTGAATGTCTCCAGAGAAGGAGACTCCACAACCTCTCTGGGCAGCCTGTTCCAGTGCTCTGCCGCCCTCATGGTGAAACAGTTTTTCCTTATGTTAATGTGGAACCTAAGACCATTTGAAACCTAAGACCATCTAAGACCATTTGAAAACAGAAGTGCCAAAGTCCAAGATATAGGAGAATTGCTGGGATGCTGCACGGAGTAGAAAGTTCACAAAGCAAACAATAAGCAACTAACACATGGTGAGGATAATGTTAGAGGGAGATGATCTTGGCTACTGCACTTACCTGGCTGTGATTCAAAGTGATTTATCACAAAAACTTCAAAACCAGCCTCTGTTAGCAGCCAGTTCCTTTTATTAATCATAGAATCATAGAATTATTTCGGTTGGAAAAGACCTTTAAGATTGTCCTGGTTTGGGCTAAACCAGAACTAATTCTGGTTTAGTGCTTTAACTTTTCAGTTAAGTCTCCTCTAACTAACGGCATTTTCTGAAACAGCAGCGTGTTTTTCCAGACAGTGACTGCCTCTAGCAGTGATAAGGCCTGATGTTTATAATTCGTACCAAGGAATGGGATGCAGAGAGGCCTTTGCTTATACTTGTTCTTATAGCGACCAAGGTCACTGCTAAATCTTGTACTCCGTGTTGGGGTGCCAGGAGTGAAAAGGGTTGCACCTACAGGGAGGAGCGAACTGGACAGGTGACCCAAACCTGACCAACAGAGTATTCCATCCCATATATGTCATATTCAGTATAAAGCTGAGAGATCACAAAGGTCTCTCTTCTTCGATGGCCGACATCTGAGGAGGACTCTGTCTGTTCTTCTGTCGTCAATCCCGATCCGTGCATCCCTGAATCCAGTGCCTGAGTCCAGCTCCTGTATCCCATACCTGTCTGCTGCCGAGTCCAGCCTGGGACTGCCCCAGTGCCAGCCCTGCAGTGTGGTGGTGACGTATTGTCATCAGGGTGGGGGGAGTTGGGTTAGGTGTTGGTTTTGTATATATTTGTACATATTGTATATATTTCATTAGTTCCTTATTCTTATTATTATCTTTTCTTTTATTGTTACTGTTTCATTAAAGCTGTTTTAGTTTTCTTTTCCAAACCGCAAAGTGTCTCTCTCTTGTTCTCTTTCCTTTTCCCTTTTGGGAGGGGAGAGGGGTTAGTAGAGAGCGTCTGTCATACGTTATTGGCCGGCCCAGCCTCAAACCGTGACAAAGATCAGAATGTCAAACACTTCATCAGACCTTTTTCATGCAGCATGCATGGAAAAAGAGCTGCATAGGAACACGTTGGGCTCTCTAAGGCAGTAAAGCGCTAGGGAGATCATTAAAGTGCAACCCTTAAAGGTTATAAAACATGGTTTAGCCGTGCAAATTACCCTCAGGGAAATGGTTGCTCTCTGATGAGCAGTACTTTTACTTGTTGCACACGAAAAAAATCACAGCACCTTTTACTGTTACTTCAGTCACTTTCTTCTCTCTGCAGGATATGACCTTCAAGACATGTGAGGATCTGGAGGTTACTGCTTTACCAGTTATATGCTGCAAAATATGCTTTGTTTTTGTTTTTTTTTCTAGCACTCACACCACAGTTAGGCAATGTGGTATACATACTAAACCCAGCAGGAAACCTTTTGTCTTTGGACTGTAGTAAAAGCATAGAGATAAATCCCATGGATTTGACAGAAATTCTTACATCACTATTTCTTTTGAGGGCCAGTTCAGAAAGGTGTTATGTTACACTATATGTCTTTGTCTCTACTCTCATTTTCCAATAAAAACCTACCTTTTTCAGATCTCGTCTGTTCCAAAACTCTCAGCAAATTGTTGGGTTTGAAATTGCACCATCCAGATCAGGACTGGCTCTTATTTTAGAGATAATGAGGTCCATCCTCACCAGAACTCAATAAAACCCTATGACTTTCTCTTCTGTCATTCTGCCTTCCATTCCTTAGGGAAGGATATGCACCATGAGTTCTGTAGCTGGCTTTTGGTTTGTTTTTACTGATGTTTAAAGGCCTCAGAGTGTTCTACTGCATTTTTGCAGCTACATGGTAAATAGCCTTCAGTGGGAATTTTGTGTGCTATCAACAAGCTTGCAGAGATGGGCATGTGGGTATACAGGAAAAAGTTACAATGTCTTTTTCTAGGCAATTGCCATATTTTTTCTGTTTTCCAGCCTATAACAACTAAATATTCTCATCATGTTAGTATTGATAATATATAGACTACACCATTCTCGTTTTGTGTGATATTATCACAAACCTTGCAGAAACACACACACCTCTCCTATCAAGTTCTCTCTTGAGGTCACCACTGGCTAAAAATCCACTGATCCCGAATATTTCAGATTAAATCAATCAATGAAGACTTTATAAAACAATATATAGACACATGAATCCAAAATTTTGACAGAGAGCAGCTTAGACACCCTGGGTTAGAGAGGCTGGAGCCATAGTGCCATAGTGCCATATAGACTGTCTCTGCTGAGCTTAGGGAAGCTGCATTTGGTACAGTGGTATGAGTATTAAAGGCAACAGCATTTATTGAGATGCCATGCTGATAATCTCTGTTTATGGTTATCAGATTAATTATTTTTCTATAATCAAGTTTAGTATAAAAAGAGAGTAGTAAATTTGGAATTGAGAAATATGTATGGTACTGTTAGAGACCTAAAACAAAACAAAAAAGCCACCTCTTCTTAAAAGATCAAATCTTGTATAAGATACATTTTAGTTCTCAGTTGTAATCTGCTTGCTGAGGGAAAGGGCTTAAGATTCATGTGTGAAAACATAAAATATAAGCAAATTCTTTTCCAGCAAAATCCCATTGCTGGTGGTCATTAGTAGAAATCTAAAAGAAAGGAGGAAGATTGTTAGTATCATGGATCTTCAGTAATAAAAAAGCAACAGTGCTGCTGGAAGTAAATGTGAGGAAACAAATATAAAGACATTAGATTGCTGTGGATAGGGCTTCATGAAAGGTCCCATTTGACCTATGTATTTGTATGAAAAACTTCATAGGCATCAGGCAATCTTGCTGATTTTTATTGTCTCTCCTAAAAATGCTACAAGCTGTATTACTTGATGCAGAGGTATTGCAGACAAAGGAAGTGAGGTGAGTAATTACTGAATGCTTTAGGGCCTTGAGCCTGGTAAAAAGGTGGTTGAACTGTAAAGGGAAAAAGAACATTTGAGTTTTTTGATAAGAAGCAGAACTGTCAACATCTTGTCCACAGCTGGATTAGGAGGCAGGCCGACTATGTTTGTCACAAAAAGTGAGTCCTTTCTTAGAGGTGGTTGGCCTGTCAGATAATGCCTAGAATTGTATCCCTTCTATAGGATGAATTAGAGGTTTCCAGTGTCTGAAAATCCTGTCTGCAAGAAAGGACCATCCTTTCTATGGGACCTGGCTCTGTGGGTGCTGCCTTGTGATGACCAGCTCCGAGATGCTCCCAGGGCCAAACCACAAACATGCAGCTGGCACGGCCAGAGCTCACCCCCAACCACTGCTGGCTCTCCAAGTCCACATGTGACTGGGGTGATGGAGCATCAAACAGATACACAGGTGAAAAAAAAAAAGGAGGCAGCAAAGTAGTCTTACAGATAACTCTAAGAATGATCTTTCAGTGCACTAGAGACCAGTGTTATCTGAAGGAATTTACTGGGCAAGAGAAGAAAGGCTTGAACAGGAGATTGATTTGGAGACAGGAACAAGAGCTATGTAGGCATACTTGGTTTTGTATCATTTATTTCATGATATGTGTTCACAACACATCATAACCTGAAACCACTTTAGCCTGTCTCCTCTGAAAACCATGTTTTTCAGGAAAGAGAGAGATCCAGCAGAAAGTTTTCTGCATATGATTATTGGTAGTAAGTAGAAGTCTCATGAAAATACTGTCCCCAGCTGCTGATTTGGCTGTGATCATTACTGCTCAGGAGTATGACTGCCTTGATGATAACTCTACCCAGATGTGCTGGGTATATGGGCATAAGAAGAGCTGGGAACAGCAAAGGCAAATGTATTTATGTATGGACTTGTCAGGGACAGGGGATGGGGAAGGGACAGAATAGGAAGAAAAAGGTTGTAGGTTCCTCCCTCTTACACCTTCTCCTTATATACTTAATTTCTACACCCAGTCCTATTTGGTTTTGTCACTTTTTTATGGTTGGGGGAATGAAGGGAGAGTGAATGGTTTTCTGAAGGCTACTGAAGTATCTGGATTGAGACTAGGAATGAAATCCTAGCAGGAAACCTTGACCTGAAGTCCAGCAGTCAGAGCAAGAGAACACATGCAAACACTTCTGGTTTCATACAACTATGGGTCCAGTTTTCTTTTATCATCTGATTGTAATATGTCCATCATGGTTGGAAGGATACTTAGTGTTTACAGACAACTTGCCACGTTAGCTCTGCAGACAGATTTCAGTCTTGAGTTGTTCACGAATGTTTGGCTACAGCCACCTAATTTTCAGTATTCCCACACTGTGTAGTTGGTCACTACCCCATCAGGTCAGGAAACAGAAACCAGGTCATGGAAATAAACTTCCTGGCAGAAAAATCAGTTGAGGAAAACAGACCTTCAGTCAGATGGTTTAAAAGTACATCCCTTGGGTGAATATTTGTTTGTTTCACTTGATGACACCTGGCCAGGGATTTCCAGTGTTTTGCAACATGCCAGAAACACAGACACTACGACTAACATCCCACAGATAAAATGGGCTCAGTTTTGTTGTCATCTTCATTACACATGGCTAGCTGTTATCAAAGTACAAAGGCAGTAGTGTGTAAAAGAAAAGGAAAAAAAAGAAAAAGGCAAATGGAAGGGGAGAAGTTTATTCCTTTCTACAAAGTAACTGACCTGTGTATCGATATATTTTCACAGTTAGAATCTGCAGTCTGTCTGAGGGAGTCTGAGAACTCTGTTATACCTTGTGTATGTATCTATATCAAGAAAGGTATTGTGAATCTATCATGAATTATCTGTCTATCTAACTACCTATTATTTACCTCTACATCTACACATGCACACACACACACGTATACACATATTGGTACGTATATATCCTTATGCACAGCACGTCACCAAGCCTTCAAGGATACTTTTTCTCTCTTGATAAATAAAATGTCTGCCAACTGCTCAGAAAAATTCTTACAAGCAGGTAAGTGCATAGCTTAATGCACATTGAGGGGAAAAACCCCCCAAAAATCGTGATCAGCTACTGCACCAGACACTGTACAAAGCAGCCCCAAGGCAATCCCGACCTCAGAGCCCTCACAGCTGAAGTATCAAGGAGGAAGATGAGTGGAAGATGGCTCAGAGAAGTAGCCTGAGCATGCGTAGCAAAATGCAACAGGCAGACTACGAGGTGGAGAGCTCCTCTTGCTCCTTGCCTGACACCGTGCCAGGTGGTCAGCGGCAGCTTGTATGTACCGGGGGAAGGCAAGGCATAAAGAACAATGCAATGTTTAGTGAGAGGTGAAATGAGGTTTACTGCAGAAACCCGTTATTGCATGAAATATGAGTCCGTGGCTGTGCAAGCAAATACGCAGGTGATGGACTATCGATGAGGTGATTCTGTGCCAGACCTTTATGCCCCAGAGGTGACTGAGCGCTGGGAACAAGCTGGGAACGTGTGAATTGCTCTGCTCCCTCCATTGCTATCTGCTGGCCCCTCAGGGACTGCCGTATTGTACCATGGCATGTGGATATTCCCTTCGGACATATTATTTCCCCTCAGCATTTCCAATATGAATTCTATTTTAGGTTTCTTCATATCAAAGCCTTCTCTTTCTGGCAGAGGCCACTATATTGATCTGCATCTATAAAGGGGTCAGCAGTATGAGGGTAGTCTTAAATAATACATTGGAGTTTGCTCCCTCTGCTCTCACTGAGCTCCAGTGAAATGTTCCTTAGAACTTCTTTGGAGCCTTGCCAGCTTGAACTGTCTCAGTTGTCTTGTCTTGTCCTCTCTCCTCCTCACCTCCTCACAGACAGAAAGCAAAGCAAACTCAAGATGCTCAGAGTTTCTAGAACAGATACTGTTATTTATTGTCCAGAGTCAATCCTCACAATTGAGAGAGGCCACTTCTCTTGTTTTGCAAGACAATTTTTGAGTGTGAGCATTATTTTATCGATACCTTTAAGCATCTGACAATCAGTGGCATAATCTCTCTATTCTATCTCTGCCAGCGAGCTTTTCTTCCCACCTCAAAATGAAATACTTTCTTGTTTTGAATGCTCATTTGTCAGGAGCTTGGCTCCTGATGCAGACAGCAAATTCTCCTGACTACCTAGAGGCCTGATTTTGCCAATTACTCATGATGGGAAGTGTGTCCTTCTACAGCTGTCTTGGCAATTGGGGGCTGTGTTTCTAGGAGGGGGTGCTATTCAGGCCAGCTTAAGCAAAGGCATTGAAACGGTCCTTATATCACCTGAGGAGGAGAGGAATTGCTGCCAGGGTGCATCGGTCCCAGACAGGGAGTACAGCAGGACCAGGGGCATCTAAGGCAGCCCCAGGCCTGGGCATCTCCCCAGTGCTGCTGGAGGAGCCCCAGGGGTTTGCTGCATCCAAGGCGGTGGGTGTCCAGGAGACAGTGGAGCACTTGTGCCTGGGCTGGGAGGCTCACAGACCCTTCCGGATTTACATTGACACCGCACTTGCTGTCTCAAGCTAATGGTGTGGTGAGGAGACTTGCGGAGAGTGAGGAAACGAACTCTCGTGAAGACAATGAGTCTCCAGACTACCTAATGACTACTTAATGAGTGTCTAAGCACTGCACCATTATTGAATTTTAATTGCCTTCTTTCTGGCTTTGTGCTGTAAAATGAAAAAGGAGCAAACACTACATGTAATGAGGGTACATGATTAAAAAGTAATACCTAAGAGACACCCAGGCATTTGCGGAAAAGACCACAAGAATAATGTAACAAGAGAAAGCAACACTGCTCTATGCCTGCCACCTCTTTGGATAAAAAGTACATTTTTACATTTGTTAAAAATCGAAGTTGTTTTCAGCATGGTCTGGCAGAAAAATAAATTACTGTACATCAGTGAGGTAATTAAAGTTATACTGAATGAAATACTGGTTGATTACCAATGTATGGAAAATCCAATTCACATCACCAGGTCAGTGCAGATGGATTTTTCAGAGGTTGCTCTTTAGCATTGCGCCCTTTCTGATGTCTGCTTAGATTATTTTCCACCTTATTGAATGAACATGCATTACTTTGAGCAGCACACAGCAGAAAGGCCCAAATGAAAGGAGACAAAATGAGCCCTAAATCCATCGAGCATTTAAACATGTGCTTAGCTTTGAGTGCCAGCCCCACTGCTGCACAATTACCAGGGGAGCAGGCAACACTGGCCTATAGGACTGAGTAAAACACAGCACAGGGACTTCTTGCTCATAAAAGAGGTAGATCTTCAGAGGCTGAAGCCCCAGCTTCTCAGCAACAGGCATTCAGAGCTCTGAGATCTCCAGCCACTGGAGAGCTTGAGAGTGCCACAGCCAGGTGGTCCAATCAGTTGAAATAAATTAACACAGATTTATAAAATCAAAAGATAACTTAAATTTGAGTAAAATTTACAAAGATTAAATAGAGTCTTATAAACAGAGATTGACCTCCTCTTTTTCATTTGTTTTGTGCATTCATAATTTGACTGAGTATAAAATGCAGCCAGGCCCTGGAGAGCAGGCCACCCCTTTCAGGGGAGTTAGCTCCCTTTGACCGTCTCACCTGGCTGGGCTGCATGGCTGTGCACCGCAGGCTGATTTTTTTTTTTCCCCCCTCTACTCTAACAAGGTGCAGTGTTTGATGGTGTGACAGTGGGAACTCCCCAATGAGCAGCATTGGTGGGAGCAGATGTATCTGTAATTAGTCCATCTTAGAAAATTATCTAAAGCAGGACTTACCCATACATCAAAAGAA